>NC_083102.1:4936488-6384764 GCF_949774975.1 Lagenorhynchus albirostris
CCCTTATGCAGATTTCTGGAGCTTTTTCTCTGCACAGCTCGCTCCTACTGCGTACTCTGTTCTACAAATTCTAGCGTCCTTTATCACCCTTAATGGATGATGGAGCATATGAATGCAATATGGAAATATAAAATATATTTATTTTATTTTTTGACTGCGTCGGGTCTTAGTTGTGGTACGTGGGATCTTCATTGCGGCATATGCGTGATCCTTTGCTGAGGTGTGGCTCCTTGCTGTGGTGCTCAGGCTTCTCTAGTTGTGGTGTATGTGCTCTCTAGTTGTGGCCTGCGCGCTCAGTAGTTGCGGTGCTCGGGCTTAGTTGCCCTGAGGCATGTGGGATCTTAGTTCCCCAACCAGGGATCGAAATGCATGTCCCCTGCATTGGGAGGCAGATTCTTGACCACTGAACCACCAGGGAAGTCCCTCTAAAGTTTTTTTTTTTAAGTTAAACATAACTTAAACATAACTACTACTACTTAAACATAACTATTTGCCTTAATAAAATCTAAAAATAATTATTCTCTCTTTTTCTATGAACAATAAAATCAACCTTGCCCTGATAACCCTTTCCCATCAAGTTTTTGTCATCTCTTATTTGTTCTGCCTACTTTCTGCCTTCCCCTCATGAATGATGCTGTTTTGGCTGCTTGACTTGGTGTGTTATATTGGCAAATTTCTAATATTAAATTATACTTGCATTCTCATTATATTTATTGGTATTCTTTTCATCCATAGTTTTTTGGATATGTTAGGATTTTGCTTCAGTTATTTCCTTTTAATTCTTTTCTGTGGAATGAGGATGACTTTTTTTTTTTTTTTTTTTTTTGCGGTACGTGGGCCTCTCACTGTTGTAGCCTCTCCTGTTGTGGTGCACAGGCTCCGGACGCGCAGGCTCAGCGGCCATGGCTCACGGGCCCAACTGCTCCGCGGCATATGAGAACTTCCCAGACCGGGGCACGAACCCATGTCCCCTGCATCGGCAGGCAGACTCTCAACCACTGCGCCACCAGGGAAGCCCGAGGATGACTTTTTGACAGTGTGTAGTATTGCACTTATAAAACTATTTGGACTTTGATTGCTTTAACTTAAAAAAAATTTTATATCTCCTTTATTGGTTTTGATGGATTAATATCCTTTTAAAAATAAGATTTAGGGCTTCCCTGGTGGCGCAGTGGTTAAGAATCCACCTACCAATGCAGGGGACACGGGTTCGAGCCCTGGTCCGGGAAGATCCCACATGCCGCGGAGCAACTAAGCCCGTGTGCCACAACTACTGAGCCTGTGCTATAGAGCCTGCGAGCCACAACTACTGAAGCCCGCGTGACTAGAGCCTGTGTCCCACAACAAGAGAAGCCACCGCAGTGAGAAGCCCACACATCACAATGAAGAGTAGCCTCTGCTCCCCACAACTAGAGAAAGCCTGCGCGCAGCAACAAAGACCCAACGCAGCCCAAAATAAATAAATACATAAAATTAAAAAAAAAGATTTAAATAGGTTTCCTGTTATTTAAAAGTCTTTTTTGCTTTACCTTTTCATATTATTTTTCTCTATTCTTTTCAACTCTTTAAGTATTTTTCAAATAAATACTGTGTTCGTTTGTACTTTTTAAGTAATGAAATAATTTAAAGCTCTGAAATTATCTGAATACTGCTTTGTCAATTTCTAAGTTTTTTTTAATATGTGATATCTTTATTTTTTCTTTCTTATTTTATGTGTTTAAAAACTGTTTTTGACTGACTTCTATCCTTTATGAGACCTCAAAAACTTTAAAGGTCTTTTCAGTTAATTGCATTGGGTAAGAGAATTGTACTTTACCATGATTCTTTTTTTTTTAAACATCTTTATTGAAGTATAATTGCTTTACAATGTTGTGTTAGTTTCTGCTGTGTAAGAAAGTGAACCAGCTATGTGTATACATATCTTCCCATATCCCCTCCCTCCCTATCCCACCCCTATAGGTGGTCACAAAGCACCGAACTGATCTTACCATGACTCTTATGTTTATTTTACTTTACTGAAGTGTTTATAAATTAAAATCCATCACACTTGTAAGGCAAGTGTGATTAGATCATGCTTAATAGTTAGATTTTTTGTTTTTTGGTGGGGGTGGTTTGCAGGAGTGTGCCTCACTTTCTCCTTAAGGGGTAGGTGTCTTAAAAATGCAGACGTCTGGGCATCACTCCTCAATTTCATTAGATCTAGAGGTGTAACCTGGTGTGTGAACTTTGAACCCACTAGGTAGTTAAAAACCACTACTGTAGGGCTTCCCTGGTGGCGCAGTGCTTGAGAGTCTGCCTGCCGATGCAATGGACACGGGTTCATGTCCTGGTCTGGGAAGATCCCACGTGCCGCGGAGCGGCTGGGTCCGTGAGCCATGGCCACTGAGCCTGCGCATCCGGAGCCTGTGCTCCGCAACAGGAGAGGCCACAGCAGTGAGAGGCCCGTGTACCGCAAAAAAAAACCCCAAAAAACAAAAAAACAAAAAACAAAAAAACAAAACCACTACTGTAGACAGAGGGAGTGATCTCAAGGTCTGGTAAAAGAGGGGAAAACCTAGCCTGGAGAATACTTACAGAAGTGAGTTATGATGACACAAACATCTTAATATGGGCCTGTCCCCACATTTAGGTATAAGGAAGGGCTGAATATGTGGGAAAAATGACTGTAAAGTGTGATATTTACTATTTGATATGGTAAAATAAGGGAAAAATTGCCTAAATTATTTTGTGTACCTTCAACTTGTGCTTTATTTTGAGTATAATTCTAAGATTTAATGTGTAACATTTAATTATATGTTTATTTCTTTGTCCATAGGCCTCGAAGTAGAGGAAAAAGTACAGTGGAAGATGAGGACAGCATGGATGGGCTGGAGACAACAGAAACAGAAAATACTGTGGAAACAGGTTTCAAAACTTAATTTAAAAATTTAAGAATTTACAGAATAATTTATATAGTTAGCTGTCGTCTATACACCGAGTTCTAAAACTTCCACGTGCTAGAGTAGTTTAATAAGTAATGACAAAGTGATAAAACTGAGTTTTCTCCCTTTTTTTCCCCTAAAGCTCTGATTTAGTAGAAATTGCTTAATCTCTGTAGAGAAATATTTTATTAAAGCAAAATTAAAACTGGAATAAACAGTAATTCCAGGCCATTCATATGATATCTCATGGGAGATGTCTGGCTTATGAACCGTCTAGTGTTTGTTTATTGTGTTAGTATATATGTGAGGAAAAAATATGTTCCATTAGCAAATGATACTGTGAAATGCTGCGTGAGAGCAGAGCAAATACTTCCTAGTCTACGGGACTTTTAGGTGCCTTAAATAAGCTAATGTGTGTTTTGCATCTGCAAAAGGAAAATAGAATAGGTTGCCCCAAGTAGTTTCCAAAGTTTACAGTAAGTTAGTGATTTAATGAGCTGTCAACGGGACTAGGTTTCATATTGTGTTCACAGGATATCTACGCGCGATGGTCTGTCATTGTCAGTATTTTTACAGTTGTTGTTTAGACATAGCTGATAGGCTTTTTCTCTGATGTTGAATGTCACCACCTTGATGCTTACAGAATGTCATACAGTTTTTAGAGAAAATTAGAAATTGCTTTATCTTTTATAATATAATTTTCCATGAAATACTTTTGGTTGTCAAATATGTTGCTATTATATCCATGTAATTCTTGGAAAAGCCTTCAAACGTTCTGCAGTTCTCATTCCTTTTTCCCATAGAGTCTAGTTAAGAAGAGTGACAGGAGAGAAGCTTGTAAGTTCAGAATTCTACATTTTACCCTTTGGTGTACATTCATTACCACATTATTTATTTATTTTTATAAATTTATTTATTTTATTTATGTTTTTTTTGGCTGTGTTGGGTCTTTGTTGCTGCATGCAGGCTTTCTCTAGTTTCGGTGAGCAGGGGCTACTGTTCATTGCGGTGCGCGGGCTTCTCATCGTGGTGGCTTCTCTTGTTGCCGAGCCTGGGCTCTAGATGTGCGGGCTTCAGTAGTCGTGGCATGCAGCCTTCAGTAGTTGTGGCTCGTGGATTCTAGAGTGCAGGCTCAGTCGTTGTGGCGCACGGGCTTAGTTGCTCCGCCGCATGTGGGATCTTCCCACACCAGGGCTCGAACTTGGGTCTCCTGCACTGGCAGGCAGATTCTTAACCTCTGTGCCACCAGGGAAGCCCCTCATTACCACATTACTTTAAACTTGGATTTATGTAAGTTCTCCACTAGTTATTTTTCATAGATTTTCCCCTTAATTTAAATTTTTTCTGTACTTTGTACCGTTACTTTCTTGTGAAAAGTTTTTTGTAATTTTAAGTGACATTTGCGGTGTAACGATTACTTACAAGTCCCTTTAAGCCAGTGCTCTAAGACTGTCCACAGGTCCCTTTTGGTTGCACTTACCAGAAGTCTCCTTGAGTACTCTGTCTTGTTCTCTGAAGATTTAGCACCTCCCTTTCCATTTTCCTCTCCTTCTCCCATTGTCAATTTTAATAATCTATTCAACACTCAGACCTTGTAGCTCCTTGATTTCCTCAAAATCCTCTTCTCCAGCCCACCTCAGTCACTCATTCTTATGGGCAAACTTTAGCCTTTATCACTGTATCACTTACTAGGACACTTGCTGTTTCACTTCCAAAGTCTCAGTTTCAACTGTCCTTACTATGCCTTTTCTTTCACTAGCTCACTTTTTCCTAATATCCGCGCCACAGAAGTTCTTCAGACACACTGAATTCTCCAGCTCAGTGATCTTACTGATGGGGTCTGTCAGCCTCCTTTTCTAGTTCAGATTCCGTGATCCAGTATTGTAGCTGTTCCGTTATGCACCCTAAACTCCTTTGCCATCCTCCCACTATTTTGCTTTCATAGCAAAACTCAGACTCTGCATTTTAGCAGCGAAAAGGGCTGGAGAAAACCATAAACTTGCTGACTGGTGGCATTTTAAATTTATGACCTCAAATCTCAAGTGGGTCATGATTGCTATCCTTCACTCACTATAGTCTACTTAGAATTCCCTCTCCCGTTATCAGGGATAATTCTTTCACCACCTTTTCTTCTCCCTTCAAACTTCTGACACCTCATTTTTCAGTTGATGATCCTGCTATTTCAATGAAAAAATAAATAGAAGCCATCAGGAAAGAAATTCCACATTCATCCACAATCAGATCTCCTTTCTTGCTTGTGTCTCTGTCCATCTATTTTATTATACCTTCCTAACTTAAAGTGGGATGAAAAGTCTCTGGGGTCATCTACAGCCAACTCTTCTACCTGCGTCCTGGATTCTGTCCCGTTTGCGCCTTCGGTTTTCCTTGGTTTCTGGTATCAAGAATTTCCTCTCTCAGTGAAATCATTTCCATTAGTATTAGCATTTGTTGCAGTATCACCCTTCTTAAACATAAGTAACTTCTCGTGGTCAGCTACCCCTTTTAGCTACCATATTGCACCTTTGCTCATCTTTATAGCAAAAGCCCTTGAAAGAATTGTCTATTATTTTTGACCATGTTTTCATGACCCTACTCCAGTCAGGCTTTCTTCCTCCTGCTCTCCCAGAGGTGGTTTTGATTTCATATTTTGCCAAAACCACTGTTCAGTCTGTGTCCTCCTGAGGTATTCAGTGTCATTTTCACACAGCTAACCATTTTCAGGAGGAAAACTTTTTGTTTTAATTTGGCTTTTTCAGGACGCCACATTCTCTTGCTTTTTCCTATCTCACTGATCTCTTTTGCTCATCTCACAGATTAGGTGGTCTCATTTAGTTCAGTTGCTTTAAATATTATGTATGTGCTGGTAACTCTAAAAATTATATTACCAGCACTTTTCTTGCTTTGAACACAACCAGTATCTTCAGCTTACTTCTTAACATCTCCTCTTCGATGTCTTAAGAGGGTCTCAAACTTAATGTGTCTTCTGTGGAACTGTTTACTGTTGTCCCAAAACCTTCTATTCGTCCAGTGTTCCCACCTCAGTAAATGACATCGTGGATTGTTCAGGCTCGAAATATGCAGCCTGTTGGAAAATGCTTTGGGCTTTACCTTGATAATCCTGCCTGATTTCAGTCACCTCTCATCTCCTCCTGTGCTGTCACTCCAGAACTAGTCACCACCACTGCTTGTGTGGACCGCTGCAGGAGCTTCCCAACTGGTCTTGCTGCTTTTACTCTCACTCCATTCTAGTTTTGTTCTTCATGTAGTAGTGGAGTGAGCTTTTAATTAAAACCCAAAGTAAGAGTGTTTTATTTCCCTTCTGTAAACTATTCAAGGCCTCCAGGGATACTTAAAAGAAAACCTAAAGTCCATATATGATCTTCAAGCTCTACTGACCTTGGCTACCTGTCCAACACATCTCCCGTCTTCCCCTTGCTCTCTGGGCTCCAGCCATATTCCTTTTTCAGGCACTTGAACTTTTTGTCTTCTTTGCTTAGAATGCCTTTCTCCCAGATACTCATGGAACTTTCTGCCGTACATCAGTCAAATTTCTACCCAGTGCTGTCTTGTTGGAGAGGCCTTTCCTGACCAACCTGTCGAAAAGCAGCACTTGTCGTGCTCTATCCTCTTCTTCTGCTTTACTTCTCCTCCTAGTATTTAACAGATATGACATTATAATTCATATTTGTTTGTGTGCCTTTCATACTAAAACATAAACTTCATGAGGTCAGGGATTTGTCTTGTTCATTGATTTATTCCCAGTGCCCAGAATACTTCCAGGCATATGAGCATATGATAGGCATTGATGCCGTGTATATATACGTGTATATATATATATATATATATGTAGTATATTTATCCTGTCCTTCCGTATGAAAGTTAAATAAAGCCAATTGTGTTAGTCTTTGCTCTGTCTTTGTGCTTGGAAAGACCTTTGTCCAGTTCCTTTAGTGAACACATAGGGCAAGGAGAATAGTAAAGAAAAGGATAAAGAACAATTGTTAAAATTGCCAACCTGCAAGCAAAGAGAAGAAAGAGTTTCGTAAATTTCTAATCAATTTAAAAGCACATTCCAGTTGACTGCAAGACTTTGACATCTCTGCACGTCTCCAGGCCCAGGATTTATTGGAAGGTCTCTTACTCTGTGAATTGTGTGCCTTGACACATTTCTTTAACGATTTGTAGTAATTTAAGAGTATTTATTAAAATGAGTACTCTTTTAAGGTGTGTGTGTGGGGTGAGGGTAAGTGATGGGAATGAGTATCCTACAAGTGGTCATTGGGAAAGTAGCAAGAATTCTCACAAGTTTTTATGGTAAGAAAAATCCTCTCTTTTGGAGGTGGTGCGACTGTTGCCAGTTCTGTGTCCATTTTTCTTTATGAATAAAATCAACTTGAATGAAGTGCTAGTTACTTGAGGAGAGAAATTCCACTTTTCTTTGAGAGTCATTATATAATCAGGGTTTTGCAAACTTGTTTTAGTTAATTATAATTGGTTAATTATGATTTAGCTAATTATAATTAAACCTTTTTTTTTTTAAACTGCTGAAGTTGTCATTGTGTGGCTAGTGGGAGCCCCTTTTTGGCTGGCTTCTTAATCCTTTTTAATATCTCAAAATGTTTCAAAGCTATTGCTCGTTGGCAAGAATATTTTTCAGGCCCATCTTTAATACTCTGCCTCAGGATATGAAATTGCCTACTCTGTAAGAGTACTAGTTCTTTTCAGTGGAGAATAGTATGAGAGATCAAAGTCTAGGCTGTAGGGATGCATATCATATTGTTTCTGTTGAGAATTAGTTATGTTAGTCCATTCTAGTGATATACTAGTAATTATATAGATGAGAGGCTGTATATACATGCTTAGAAATATCAGTTCACATTCATACTTTCAGGTAACCACTAGCATAGTTTTTTAAATAGCCTTTAGTTTGTTGTTTTTTTTTTTTGCGGTATGCGGGCCTCTCACTGTTGTGGCCTCTCCCGTTGCAGAGCACAGGCTCCGGATGCGCAGGCTCAGCGGCCATGGCTCACGGGCCCAGCCGCTCCGCGGCATGTGGGATCCTCCCAGACTGGGGCACGAACCCGTGTCTCCTGCATCGGCAGGCGGACTGTCAACCACTGGGCCACCAGGGAAGCCCTAGACTTTAGTTTTTAGAACAGTTACAGGTTTACAGCAAAATTGAGTGGAAGGCACAGATACTCCGCATTTACCTCCTGCCCCTACACACGCATAGCCTCCCGTTTATCAGCACTCCCACCAGCATTGGTGCATCTGTTATGATTGATGAAACTACAGTGACACAGTATTTTCACCTTAAGTCCGTAGTTTACATTAGGGTTCACTCTTGGTGGTATACATTCTGTAGGTTTGGGAAGAATGTATAATGACATGTATCAATCAATATAATATCATACAGATACTTTCACTGCCCTGAAAATCTTCTGTGCTATGCCTATTCATCCTTTCCTCCCCTCTAAGCCCTGGCAACCATTGTTCTTTTTTCTGTCTCCATAGTTTTGTCTTTTCCAAAATGTAATATAATTGGAATCATACCATATGTAGCCTTTTCACATTGGCTCATTTCACTTAGTAATATACATTTACGGTTCTTTTCATGGCTTGAAAACTCATTTCTTTTTATTGCTGAAAAATATTCTGTTGTATGTATGTACAGCAGTTTATCTGTTCACCTACTAAAGGACACCTTGGTTGCTTCTAGGTTTTTGCAATTATGGATAAAGCTGCTGTAAACATTTGTGTGCAGAGTTTTGTGTGGACATAAGTTTTCAGCTCCTTTGGGTAAATACCAAGGAGCATGATTGCTGGGTCATATGGTGAGAGTATGTTTAGTTTTGTGAGAAACGGGCCAAACCATTTTCCAAAGTAGATGTACCATTTTGCATTCCCACCAGCAATGAATGAGAGTTCCTGTTGCTTCACAGCCTCACCAGCATTTGGAGTTGTCAGTGTTCTGGATTTTGGCCATTCTGATAGGTGTTTAATAGTATCTCATTGTTTTAATTTACACTTCCCTGATAACATATGATGAGGGATACCTTTTTATATGCTTATTTTCCATCTGTATATCTTCTTCCACTACTCTGTTAAATTCTTTGACTCATTTTTTAATCAGGTTGTTCATTTTCTTATTTTTGAGTTTTAAGAGTTCTTCATATAATCTGGATAAGAGTCCTTTACCAGATACATCTCTTGCAAATATTTTCTTCTAGTCTGTGGCTTGTCTTTATGTATCTCTTGGCAATGTTTTCTGCAGAGCAGAAATTTTAAATTTTAATGAAGTCTATCTAGTGTATCATTTATTTCTCTCATGTATCATGCTTTTGGTGTTGTATCTAAAAAGCCATTGCCAAACCCAAGGTCATCTAGATTTTCTCCTGTGTTATCTTCTAGGAGTTTTATAGTTTTACATTTCACATTCTGTGATCCTTTTTTTTTTTTTTTTTTTTGCGGTACGTGGGCCTCTCACTGTTGCGGCCTCTCCCATTGCAGAGCACGGGCTCCGGACGTGCAGGCTCAGCGGCCATGGCTCACGGGCCCAGCTGCTCTGCGGCATGTGGGATCTTCCCGGACCGGGGCACGAACCCCTGTCCCTTGCATTGGCAGGCTGACTCTCAACCACTGCGCCACCAGGGAAGCCCCTGTGATCCATTTTGAGTTAATTTTTGTGAAGAGTGTAAGGTTTGTGTCTAGATTCTTTTTTTGTGTGTGCTTGGATGTCCATTTGTTCCAGCACCATCTGTTGACAAGGCTGTTTCCTAAAGTGGAAGCTTAGTTTATTGAGTTTAGATTCTTCTTTCTTTTTTTTAAAAAAATTATTTATTTATTTTTGGCTGTGTTGGGTCTTCGTTGCTGTGCGCGAGCTTTCTCTAGTTGCGGTGAGTGGGAGCTGCTCTTCATTGTGGTGCACAGGCTTCTCATTGCAGTGGCTTCTCTTGTTGTGGAGCATGGGCTCTAGGCACGTGGGCTTCAGTAGTTGCGGCATGCAGGCTCAGTAGTTGTGGCTCACAGGCTCTAGAGCACAGGCTCAGTAGTTGTGGCACACAGGCTTAGTTGCTCTGCGGCATGTGGGATCTTCCCGGACCAGAGATCGAACCCGTGTCCCCTGCATTGGCAGGCGTATTCTTAACCACTGCGCCACCAGGGAAGCCCCCCTTGTTTGTTATATATGCATTCAATGCTATGAATTTCCCTTATTCCCATTGTGGTCTGAGAGCAGACATTGTATGATTTTTATTATTTTAAATTTGTGTCAAGGCACAGAAACAAATTTATTTGGTCTGTTGGTAAATGTTCCATCTGACCTGGAGAAGAATGTGTATTCTGCTACTGTTGGATGAAGTAGTCTAAAGATGTGCATTATATCCAGTTGATTGATGGTGGTGTTGAGTTCAACTATGTCGTTACAGATTTTTTGTCTGCTGGATCTGTTTTTGATAGGTGGCTATTAACATCCCCATATGTAATAGTGGATTTATATATTCGTCCTTGTAGTTCTATCAGTTTTTGCCTCATGTATTTTGACACTCTGTTGTTAGGTGCATATGTATGTGTTAAGGATTTTTATGTGTTGTTGGAGAATTGACCCTTTTATTATTATGTAGTGTTTCTCTTTATCCCTGAGAACTTAACTTGTTATGATGTCTGCTGTGCCTGAAAGCTTCTGCTCTTTTTTTTATCTGAACAAATTTTCAGTATTCAAGTATTACAGTATTATTAACTATAGTCATCATGTTGGTACATTAGATCTCCAGACATATTCATTCTATAAAACTGCAAGTTTGTACCCTTTGACCAACAGCTCCTCATTTTCCCCACCCCGTGGTAACTACTGTTCTTCTCTCTGGCCAACTTTACATTTTTTATTAGAATTTTGACTTAGTTTGTTAGTTTTTCTAGGCTGTAGACTTTTCAAAGTCCCACCGGAGGGAACTTTCCCCAGATTGTCCCTGGTACATCAGTTCCATTCTTAAGAGTCTAGAGTCGGTGAGCATTTGTTTGAACCCTTCCTTCCATATTTTATTTTTTTATTATTATTTTTTTGTGCGGTACGCGGACCTCTCACTGTTGTGGCCTCTCCCGTTGTGGAGCACAGGCTCCGGACGCGCAGGCTTAGCGGCCACGGCTCACGGGCCCAGCCGCTCCGCGGCATGTGTGATCTTCCCGGACCGGGGCATGAACCCGTGTCCCCTGCATCGGCAGGCGGACTCCCAACCACTGCGCCACCAGGGAAGCCCCTTCCTTCCATATTTTAATTAACGCAAGGTTAAATGACACCTTCAGACTGTATCGTTAACAGTTTTATCCAGCACTCTTAGTTCATACTAGACTTCAGTCTTGCCCAGGGTACCTCATTTCTCACAAAGGAAGAACATAATCAAACTGGGTGCATGCTCATGTCTTGGCTTTCACTCTATATAGACCACTCTCTCAATTATCCAGGTCTTTTTTAAAGAATTACCTCAACTCTTCGCTTTGTGAATACCCACCCTCAACTCCCTTTTCAGAAGTTCTGCCTTGATCATTAGACTTCACTAAGCCTATTTCTCTAGAGTTTTTGCATAGCCCGAAGTGTCTGTACCTTAATTCTATGTGGAGACATTTTTAACTGATACTGTGTTTTACCTGAAAGTCTAGACATGATATTTAATCCTTCTTTATTTCTGAATGAGTTTAGCAGATCTGGAGGCAAAACTTCTCACTAAAAGCCCTGAGAAGGGGAGCTATTATAAATGATACATTAAAAAAAAAACCCAAAAAACACCTGTCTTCCAGTTGTATATAACTAATATATAAAAATATGATTTATGTCAATATTTGTATGTTTGCTTAAACTTATTTGTATCATCAGTTGTAGAAACTTTTGTGTATGTCGTTTCCAACTTATGGAGTAAATGTTTACTTAGTTTTTATTAATTACTTAAACCAAAAAAAAAAGGTGTTTAAGGCTGGATTTTGTTTTAACATGATTCCTAGTGTTTTCCCTAGGTTTCGATATTATTTTTATTATCCTTATTTTCTAAATGTATTTTAATTGTAGTTTTGGTCTCCTCTTTGACTTCTGAGCTGTTTTAAGAGAGTTTAAAAAGTTTCCAATTGTTTGTGTGGATTTTCTCCTTGATTTTTGTTATTCATTTCTAATTTTATTACATTTCGTTGGTTTTGTATACTTTCTACATTTTGGAATTTGAGGTTTCTTGACGTATTCATCAGCTTTGGAAAATTCTCAGCTATTATATATTCAACTACTGCTTTTGTATCATTCTTTGTTTCTTCTAACTAAATGTTCATTAGACTGTTTCACTGTGTTTGTTACCATTTACCCTCTCTTTTAAATTTTTTTAATACTTTTGTTCCATTGTCCTTTGTTCTAAACAGATCATTCTAGATAGATCTTACAGTTTTCTTATCCCCTTTTAACCATGTAATCGCTTGTTAAACATAACAATTGAGTCCATTTATTATGTTTTAAAAGTTCTGGGCTTCCCTGGTGGCGCAGTGGTTGAGAGTCCGCCTGCCGATGCAGGGGACACGGGTTTGTGCCCCGGTCCGGGCAGATTCCACATGCCACGGAACGGCTGGGCCCGTGAGCCATGGCCGCTGGGCCTGTGTGTCCGGAGCCTGTGCTCCGCAACGGGAGAGGCCACAACACTGAGAGGCCTGCGTACCGCAAAAAAAAAAAAAAAAAAAAGTTCTTTATTCAAGTTTGCAACTTTTTGTAGTTCTTAGTTCCCTCCTGAAAATTTTAATGCTCTGATTTTATTACCTTTAACATAGTAAATACAGTTGGTTTAAAATTTTTGTTTGATTATTGCAGTATCTGGAGTTGTTTCGTTTCAGTTGTTTCTGCTCATTCTTGCTCATGTCATCCTGTCTCCTCATGTAACTGATTATGTATGCTTGTGTGCTGGACAATTTATTTGTAGAAATAGATTGATGTTTTTCCCCTAAAAGATAGTTTTTCTTTGATTTTTTTTTTTTTTTTTTTTTTTTTTTTTACTGGTACCTAGGGGCACTAGTATTTTAGGAGCACCTCAGTTCAGTTTCATGTCTCTATTTTCTGTTCCAAGCATGTAACTCAAAGCTGTGCAGCACTCCTTGCAGAGATTGATTTCTGGTTCATTTTTCCTGTTGATGTCCGCAACTTAGGGGTTCCTGCCATCTTGAGTTCCCATTCCCTGGATGGTTGTAGACTTCTAGGACTATCGATGAGTCTGTTGAAAGTCACAGTGCGTGCTCTTGGTTGCCTTTTCCTGAGCAGCCGACACCCCCATGGGAAATGCAGCCCTGAATATCAGGCTTACCTTCCTTTAGTAATTCTTTACAACCTTGTTAGTTTTTTGATCCTTTTAGGACATTTGTACTTTCAAAAATATTTTACTCAGTTTTCTTGTCTTCAGTGGGAGGGTTGTTTCAAATTACCTAGTCTGCTGTTAGAGAAGTAGATGTTCTCTGGAGTTTTCTCTGCATTCTTTTTGTTTTTTGAATGGATTAGTTATCCATTTTATACATATTAGGGTATACATGTCAATCCCAATCTCCAATTCATCCCCCCCGTCCCCCCTTGGTGTCCATAGGTTTGTTCTCTACATCTGTGTCTCAATTTCCTCCCTGCAGACTGGTTCATCTGTACCATTTTTCTAGGTTTGACATATATGGGTTAACATACGATACTTGTTTTTCTCTTTCTGACTTACTTTACTCTGTATGACAGTCTGTGGATCCATCCATGTCTCTACAAATGACCCAATTTCGTTCCTTTTTATGGGTGAGTAATATTCTATTGTATATATGTACCACATCTTCTTTATCCATTTGTCTGTTGATGGGCATTTAGGTTGCTTCCATGACCTGGCTATTGTAAATAGTGCTGCAAAGAACATTGGGGTGCATGTGTCTTTTTGAATTATGGTTTTCTCTGGGTATATGCCCAGTAGTGGGATTGCTGAGTCATATGGTAGTTCTAGTTTTAGTCTTTTAAGGACCCTCTATACTGTTCTCCATAGTGGCTGTATCAATTTACATTCTCACCAGTAGTGCAAGAGGGTTCCCTTTCCTCCACACCCTCTCCAGCATTTGTAGTTTGTAGATTTTCTGATGATGCCCATTCTAACTGGTGTGAGGTGATACCTCATTGTAGTTTTGATTTGCGTTTCTGTAATGATTAGTGATGCTGAGCAGCTTTTCATGTGCTTCTTGGCCGTCTGTATGTCTTCTTTGGAGAAATGTCTATTTAGGTCTTCTGCCCATTTTTGGATTGGGTTATTTGTTTTTTTAATATTGAGCTGCATGAGCTGTTTATATATTTTGGAGATTAATCCTTTGTCTGTCGATTCGTTTGCAAATATTTTCTCCCATTCTGAGGGTTGTCTTTTCAACTTTTTTTTTTTTTTTTGTGGTATGCGGGCCGCTCACTGTTGTGGCCTCTCCCGCTGCAGAGCACAGGCTCTGGATGCGCAGGCTCAGCGGCCATGTCTCACGGACCCAGCCACTCCGCGGCATGTGGGATCCTCCTGGACTGGGGCACGAACCCGTGTCCCCTGCATCGGCAGGTGGACTCTCAACCACTGCGCCGCCAGGGAAGCCCTGTCTTTTCATCTTGTTTGTAGTTTCCTTTACTTTGCAAAAGCTTTTAAGTTTCAGTAGGTCCCATTTGTTTATTTTTGTTTTTATTTCCATTACTCTAGGAGGTGGATCAAAAAAGATCTTGCTTGTCAAAGAGTGTTCTTCCTATGTTTTCCTCTAAGAGTTTTATAGTGTCCGGTCTTACATTTAGGTCTCTAATCCATTTTGAGTTTATTTTTGGGTATGGTGTTAGGGAGTGTTCTAATTTCATTCCTTTACATGTAGCTGTCCAGTTTTCCCAGCACCACTTATTGAAGAGACTGTCTTTTCTCCATTGTATATACTTACCTCCTTTGTCATAGATTAGTTGACCATAGGTACGTGGGTTTATCTCTGGGCTTTCTATCCTGTTCCGTTGATCTGTATCACTGTTTTAGTGCCAGTACCATATTGTCTTGATTACTGTAGCTTTGTAGTATAGTCTGAAGTCAGGCAGTCTGATTCCTCCAGCTCCGTTTTTTCCCTTCAAGACTGCTTTGGCTATTCGGGGTCTTTTGTGTCTCCACACAAATTTTAAGATTATTTTGTTCTAGTTCTGTAAAAAATGCCATTGGTAATTTGATAGGGATTACACTGAATCTGTAGATTGCTTTGGGTAGTATAATCATTTTCACAATATTGATTCTTCCAATCCAAGAAAACAGTATATCTCTTGATCTGTTGGTGTCATCTTTAATTTCTTTCATCAGTGTCTTATAGTTTTCTGCCTCTGGGTCTTTTGTCTCCTTCTGTAGGTTTATTCCTAGGTGTTTTATTCTTTTTGTTGCAATGGTAAATGGGAGTGTTTCCTTGATTTCTCTTCCAGATTTTTCATCATTAGTGTATAGGAATGCAAGAGATTTCTGTGCATTAATTTTGTATCCTGCAACTTTACCAAATTCATTGATTAGCTCTATTAGTTTTCTGGTAGCATCTTTAGGATTCTCTATGTATAGTATCATGTCATCTGCAAATAGTGACAGTTTTACTTCTTCTTTTCCTAATTGTATTTCTTTTATTTCTTTTTCTTCTCTGACTGCCGTGGCTAGGACTTCCAAAACTATGTTGAATAATAGTGGTGAGAGTGGACATCTTTGTCTTTTTCCTGATCTTAGATGAAATGCTTTCAGTTTTTCACCATTGAGAATGATGTTTGCTGTGGTTTGTTGTATATGGCCTTTATTATGTTGAGGTAGGTTCCCTCTATGCCCCCTTTCTGGAGAGTTTTTATCATAAATGGGTGTTGAATTTTGTCAAAAGCTTTTTGTGCATCTACTGAGATGATCATATGGTTTTTATTCTTCAGTCTGTTAATATGGGTTATCACATTGATTGATTTGCATATATTGAAGAAACCTTGCATCCCTGAGATAAATCCCACTTTATCATGGTGTATGAGCCTCTTAATGTGTTGTTGGATTCTGTTTGCTAGTATTTTGTTGAGGATTTTTGCATCTATGTTCATCAGTGATATTGGTCTGTAATTTTCTTTTTTTGGAGTATCTTTGTCTGGTTTTGGTATCAGGGTGATGGTGGCCTCATAGAATGAGTTTGGGAGTGTTCCTTCCTCTGCAATTTTTTGGAAGAGTTTGAGAAGGATGGGTATTAGCTCTTCTCTAAATGTTTGATAGAATTCACCTGTGAAGCCATCTGGTCCTGGACTTCTGCTTTTTTGAAGATTTTTAATCACAGTTTCAATTTCATTATTTGTGATTGGTCTGTTCATATTTTCTATTTCTTCCTGGTTCAGTCTTGGAAGGTTTTACCTTTCTAAGAATTTTTCCATTTCTTCCAGGTTGTCCATTTTATTGATATAGAGTTGCTTGTAGTAGTCTCTTAGGATGCTTTGTATTTCTGTAGTGTCTGTTGTAACTTCTCCATTTTCATTTCTAATTATATTGATTTGAATCCTCTCCCTCTTTTTCTTGATGAGTCTGGCTAATGGTTTATTAATTTTGTTTATCTTCTCAAGGAACCAGATTTTAGTTTTATTGATCTTTGCTATCGTTTTCTTTGTTTCTATTTCATTTATTTCTGCTCTGATCTTTATGATTTCTTTCCTTCTACTATGGGTTTTGTTTGTTCTTCTTTCTCTAGTTCCTTTAGGTGTAAGTTTAGATTGTTTATTTGAGAGTTTTTTTGTTTCTTGATGTAGGCTTGTATTGCTGTAAACTTCCCTCTTAGAACTGCTTTTGCTGCATCCCATAGGTTTTGGATCGTCATGTTTTCATTGTCATTTGTCTCTAGGTATTTTTCAATTTCCTCTTTGATTTCTTTTTTTTTTTTTGCAGTACGCAGGCCTCTCACCGTTGTGGCCTCTCCCGTTGCGGAGCACAGGCTCCAGATGCACAGGCTCACCAGCCATGGCTCATGGGCCCAGCCACTCCGCGGCACGTGGGATCTTCCTGGACCGGGGCACGAACCCGTGTCCTCTGCATTGGCAGGAGGACTCTCAACCATTGCGCCACCAGGGAAGCCCCTCTTTGATTTCTTCAGTGATCTCTTGGTTATTTTGTAACGTATTGTTTAGCCTCCATGTGTTTGTGTTTTTTACGTTTTTTCCCCTGTAATTGATTTCTAATCTCATAGCGTTGTGGTCAGAAAAGATGCTTGATATGATTTCAGTTTTCTTAAATTTACTGAGGCTTGATTTGTGACCCAAGATGTGGTCTGTCCTGGAGAATGTTCTGTGCGCACTTGAGAAGAAAGTGTAATCTGCTGTTTTTGGATGGAATGTCCTATAAATATTAATTAAATCTATCTGGTCTGTTGTGTCATTTGAAGCTTCTGTTTCCGTAGTAATTTTCATTTTGGATGATCTGTCCATTGGTGTAAGTGAGGTGTTAAAGTCCCCCACTATTATTGTGTTATTGTTGATTGCCTTTTTTATAGCTGTTAGCAGTTGCCTTATGTTGGGAGCATATATATTTATAATTGTTATATCTTCTTCTTGGATTGATCCCTTGATCATTATGTAGTATCCTTTCTTGTCTCTTGTAACCTTCTGTATTTTAAAGTCTATTTTATCTAATATGAGTATTGCTACTCCAGCTTTCTTTTGATTTCCATTTGCATGGAATATCTTTTTCCATCCCCTCACTTTCAGTCTGTATGTGTCCCTAGGTCTGAAGTGGGTTGCTTGTAGATAGCATATATATGGGTCTTGTTCTTGTATCCATTCAGTGAGCCTGTGTCTTTTGGTTGGAGCATTTAATCCATTCACATTTACGGTAATTATTGATATGTATGTTTCTATTACCATTTTCTTAAATGTTTTGGGTTTGTTTTAGTAGGTCCTTTTCTTCTCTTGTGTTTCCCACTTAGAAAAGTTCCTTTAGCATTTGTTCTAGAGCTGGTTTGGTGGTGCTGAATTCTTTTGCTTTTCTGTAAAGCTTTTGATTTCTCCATCACATCTGAATGAGATCCTTTCTGGGTAGAGTATCTTGGTTGTAGGTACTTACTTCCCTTTCATCACTTTAAATATGTCATGCCACTCCCTTCTGGCTTGTAGTATTTTCTGCTGAGAAATCAGCTGTTAACCTTATGGGAGTTCCCTTGTATATTATTTGTTGTTTTTCCCTTTCTGCTTTCAGTAATTTTTCTTTTTCTTTCATTTTTGCCAGTTTGATCACTATGGGTCTTGGCATGTTTCTCCTTGGGTGTATCCTGTATGGGACTCTCTGTGCTTCCTGGACTTGGGTGGCTATTTCCTTTCCCATGTTAGGGAAGTTTTCAACTATAATCTCTTCAAATATTTTCTCAAGTCCTTTTTTTTCTCTCTTCTCCTTCTGGGACCCGTATAATGCGAATGTTGCTACGTTTAATGTTGTCCCAGAAGTCTCTTAGGCTGTCTTCAATTCTTTTTTCTTTATTCTGTTCCACAGCCATGAATTCCACAATTCTGTCTTCCAGGTCACTTATCCGTTCTTCTGCCTCAGTTATTCTGCTATTGATTCCTTCTAGTGTATTTTTCATTTCAGTTATTATATTGTTCATCTCTGTTTGTTATTTAATTCTTCTAGGTCTTTGTTAAACATTTCTTGCATCTTCTCGAACTTTGCCTCTATTCTTTTTCCGAGGTCCTGGATCATCTTCACTATCATTCTGAATTCTTTTTTTGGAAGGTTGCCTATCTTCACTTCATTTAGTTGTTTTTCTGGGGTTTTATCTTGTTCCTTCATCTGGTACATAGCCCTCTGCCTTTTCGTCTTGTCTGTCATTCTTTGAATGTGGTTTTTCTTCCACAGGCTGCAGGATTCTTTTCTCTGCATTCTAATATGTGCTAGTTTATGTAAATTTTGGGCAACACTTGAATAGAATGTATAGTCTGTTTTGTTTCCTTGGGTCGTGTATGAAAGTTGATATCCATTTATTAGAGTCTACCAGCCAGGATATTGTTATTAAAAGTAAAATAACTCGGGGCTTCCCTGGTGGCACAGTGGTTAAGAATCTGCCAGCCAGTGCAGGGGACACAGGTTCAAGCCCTTGTCTGGGAAGATCCCGCATGACGTGGAGCAACTAAACCCGTGCGTTGCAACTACTGAGCCTGCGCTCTAGAGCCCGCAAGGCACAACTACTGAGCCTGCAAGCCACAACTACTGAAGCCCACATGCCTAGAGCCCCTGCTGTGCAACAGAGGAAGCCACTGCAGTGAGAAGCCCGCACATCACAACAAAGTGTAGCCCCCACTCGGTTCAACTAGAGAAGGCCTGCACACAGCAACCAAGACCCAACACAGCCAAAAATAAAAAAATTAAAAATTAAAAAAAAAAGTAAAATAATTCGAAGAAAGAATGAAATCTATGGGTCATGTGCTGTCATGTTCAGAGATCAGATGGGTTTGAGTTGGCTTAAGTCAGCCTCACTACTGTCACAAAATTCCTGGTTCATTGTATCTCTCTGCCTTTTTTTTAGTCAGCTGCATCCTATGGCTGGCTCCCCTTGATGGAAGATGGTTGCCTGCAAACTTGGGTACCACATGATTTCTTGTCCATATCCCTGGGGAGGGAGCGTGACTCTGTATCAGCTAAACAGAATTGGAGGACCAGTTTTTATCATATGTCAATTGCTGATCCAGTCTGTTTCAAAAGTAAACCAATCTCTGGTATCCAAGTACCATAGTCATAGTTCACACCTAGAGTTAGGAATAGGAGCGGCACGATGGCTTCAGTGGCAGAGAGGCATGAAGTGGTGCCGAGGGGGCACTGAGCAGGTCATGGTTATAGATTCTGTTTGGGGGTCCTCCACTTGCTTCTTAACGTTTTATCTGCTTCCTTTGTTAAGGGCTGGGGCAGCTTATATTTTCTTCTGCTTTGATTGAGCTGCATTGATCTGTAGAATCCATCCTTCATTTCAAAAATGGTTTTTTCCATAGAATCTTTGAATATTTTTTCCATTCAGTCTATTTTCCTTGTGAAGTAGTAGTAATTATGCATATTTGTTGTATGTGTTATTCTTTCTCTTTGACTAATCTTCTTGCGTCATCTTCACTGTTTTAGATTCTTCTGTTTTCTCCAGTGCAGCCACCACATCCCAACGTTGTCTTCAGAGTTGCCGTGGCTTCATGTGATGCCCGCGTTTTCGGTTCTGCAGTTACTTTGGCTGCTTCAGCTCCTCTGCTCCAGCTCACACGCAGCGCGGTAGTGATTAGTGCTGGTGGGGGTTCTGGAGCCACACTGCCTGTGTTTGAACTCAAGCTCCTCTGCTTAGTGTGTTTTTGAGCAAAGTTCCTTGACCTCTTATCTTGCCTCCTCATCTGTAAAATGGAGATGATGATAGTAGCTGTGTTTTGGGGCTACCCCGCCATGGGTCCCTTGCACCTGACACATCTTGTGTATGCCAGCAGTGGAAGGCCTTGGCCACTCCTTACCTGGGCCTTTTCTCAGGGTTGTGTTTGCAGTGAGCAACCTTGAAGAATGAGGTCGTGTATCCCTCTGGGACAAAGAGCAGGTTGTTTAATGCTTTTACTGTAAAAGCAGTGGTTTCCCACACTCTTTGTTCCTTGTAATACAGTTCACTGAGAGTGCAGGAGTCCATTTGGGCCCATGGTTTTGCCCCCGTGACACTTGGGGGCCAGAAGGGAACTGACAACAGTATCCTCATGCTTCTGCTGCTTGCTGTGCAGTGAGTAATACAGTCCTTTTGTCTTTGATCCAGGAGTCTTGTGTCTTCTGCCAGCATCCATGAAACAGTAACAGACTAACTTATTAGCTTGTGTAAAGTCCTAGGCCAGGCAGCCGTCTTCATAAGGTTGTTGTGAAGTTTAAATGAGTTAATGCGTTTAACCACCTACAACATTGCCTAGGACATAGTAAGCACTTACTAAATGTTAGCCATGAAGATGTCTCTTTAAATATCCTCATATTATTTGCATTGGATTTTTAGGCCTAAATAAAGATAAGGCTCAGAAGAAGATTAACATTGCTATAAATATCCATTATTATATGGTGAAGATGTATATTGTAATTTGTTGGGTTTATTTAGTTTCTTTTATTAGTTGTGAAAAATGAGTATCCATTAAAAACATTTTTAAGAAGTCATATAGAAAAACTAAAGGAAATATTTTTAACTAAATAAAATATCCAGAGAGCAGTTGAATTTTGACAATTAGTATCCTAATTAATGTCCCTGTGGTTTTGAGGTCTTGATAAGTATCGGAGTCTTTTTCTTAATTCTTTTGTGCTTACATTAAAAAATCATATTAAAAGTATAATAGTAATGTATATTTGTGAAAATTTATGAAACTATGGGTAAGTATAAAGAGAATAAGTTAGCTGTAAAAGTGTTAGCTTCTAGGGACTCACTGTTTGACATTTTTTTGTATTTATTTATAGTTGCTTACATTTTAATGTCTTTACATGCCCTCTGAAAGTGGTGACTATCCTGATATTAATGAGTGTCAAGTAGTTTAATGAATAAAGATAGAATAAGTAAAATATTTGCTATTTATCATGTGCTAATTCTTTAGCTTTATAGCACAGTTTGGATGTAGTAGATACATTAGATTCAGTGAGCCACACACCACTGGAAAACGTAACTGTCGGGATGCAGACTTTTTTTTGAGCACCACTGTTCAAAAGAAGGAAAGGACATGATTACACAATTTCTTAGATATACGTTCTTTTGTAGTCTTAGTACTATAAAGGAAGCAAGGAAAGTATTGCCAGTTCTGGGGAGGTAAAGGAAGTTAGGAGAGAGAAAAATAATTTTTATTCTACTTAGTAGTTGACTAAATCATAGAAGCATGCGTATGGTTTGGATAACTAGTAGAAAAATGGATGTTCGTGTTGACTAACGTAATTACCAAATATTAGCCCATTTAAAAATTTATATTTTTCTGTGCTTTTTCTAATTTATGTGTTTGTGTATAATAAGATTTATCTGCTTGCTTTGTATTACACAATGTTTAATTAATCAGTTAATTAAACAATTACTGAACGTCATCCAGGTTGTGTGATAGGCTCTGGTTTGTAAAACAGATAAAGTAGCTGCTTTCATAGAGTATATAGTCTAGTGGGGTGCTGTCTAGTGGTACACTTTTTCGTGTCACTGACCCCTATGGCAGACCCTTTTCCAAATAATGTTTTAAAACTAATAAAATAAAATTGCAAAGATAAATAGTTATATTGAAATATTACCAAAATAGAAAAAAGCCAAATTTGTAATTTCATAATGTGTTCTTTATTTATTCTTAAATCATAAAATCTAATTTATAATTATGGTAATTTTGAAGTAGTGATGAGGGTAAGTGATATTTTGGGGATATCTGCAAGCATTGAATGTGATAAATTATCTGCTTTCTATTGGTGACAGAGACATGAGTATGGCTGTACAACTCTGCTTGTGCGTATATTCATGATGAAATGGGTTTATTTTAAAATTTTAAATCTCAGAGGTCAGTATAAATAAAGATGTAATTTCTCCCTCCAGCATGCTAGAACCCCTGATTAAATACAATCTAAAAATTAAAAGATAGGATGCTTTGCTTTTAATTTATTTTATTTTTTAAAATTGAAGTATAGTTGATTTACAGTGTTGTGTTAGTTTCTGGTGTACAGCAAAGTGATTCAGAGATATATATATATATATCTTTTTCATATTCTTTTCCTTTATGGTTTATTAAAGGATATTGAATATAGTTCCCTGTGCTATACCATAGAACCTTGTTGTTTATCCATCCTATGTATAATTGCTTGCATCTGCTAATCCCAAACTCCTAATCTGTCCCCCCTGCTGAACCATAAGTCTGTTCTCTATGTCTGTGAATCTGTTTCAGTTTCATAGATAAGTTCATTTGTGTCATATTTTAGATTCCACATATAAGTGATATCATATGTTATTTGTCTTTCTCTTTCTGACTTACTTCGCTTAATATGATAATCTCTAGGTATATCTGTGTAGCTGTAAATGACATTATTTCATTCTTTTTTATGGCCGAGTAATATTCCATTGTATGTATATACCACATCTTCTTCATCCAATCATTATTTAGTTTGTTTCCCTGTCTTGGCTGTTGTAAATAGTGCTGCTGTGAACATAGGGGTGCATGTCTTTTCAAATTATAGTTTTGGCTGGATATATGCCCAGGAGTGGAATTGCTAGATCATATGGTAACTCAAGTTTTTTGAGGAACCTCCATACTATTTTCCATAGTGACTGCACCAATTTACATTCCTACCAACAATGTTCCCTTTTCTCCACACCCTCTTCAGCATTTGTTATTTGTAGACTTTCTGATGATGGCCGTTCTGACTGCCGTGAGGTGGTACCTCATTGTAGTTTTGATTTGCATTTCTCTAATAACTGGCGATGTTGAGTAAAAAGATAGGGTGCATTGAAGGGATGCACTGTGTATTGGTAAGGAGGCCATAATTGGACTCTAGAATATTTTTGACATCTTATAGTCTATTACGCTGTCATGTTGGTGAGTTTGCTGAATATATTTGTAGGATACATACAGCTCTTTCAAAGAATTATTTAACCTTTGGGGGGAGATTTCATATTGACCAAGATCAAAATATTTTATTTCCATGAACTTTGCTGTGAAGTAAATGTTCTTACTACTTTATAATTTTATTCAGTAGTGCTTAAGAAGTAAAGAGAAAAACTCTATATTTTCAACTTTCATCTCATTCTTCATATTCAACAAATGATTCCTCAGTAACATGGTCCTAGTAAAATATTAACATTTCGGTTTAACATGAATTTATTCATAAAACTTATGAGCTATGATCAGATCAGATATTGTACCAGGCAGTGTGTAGTAGTGGAAAGCGCACCCTTGGGCTTCGGAGTTACACAAATCTGATTGTGTATCCCAGCTTTGCTTCCTGTTAGCTATGTGACCTCAAGCTTGTTTAACTTTCAGACTTAGTTTCCTTATCTTTTTTTAAAAATAAATTTATCTAGCTATCTATCTATCTATGGCTGTGTTGGGTCTTTGTTGCTGCGCGGGCTTTCTCTAGTTGCGGTGAGCGGGGCTACTCTTCGTTGTGGTGCACGGCCTTCTCATTGCGGTGGCTTCTTTGGTTGCGGACACGGGCTCTAGGCTTGCAGGCTTCCATAGTTGTGGCACGTGGGCTCAGTAGTTGTGGCCCGCAGTCTCTAGAGCGCAGGCTCAGTAGTTGTGGCACTTGGGCTTAGTTGTTCCGCGGCACGTGGGATCTTCCTGGACCAGGGAACGAACCCATGTCCCCCTGCATTGGCAGGCAGATTCTTAACCACTGCACCACCAGGGAAGTCCAGATATTCCTCTGTTTTTTTTTTTCTTTGTTGATCTTTACAACTTACTGGTTTTTTAAACTTCTTTTTTTTCTTACATCTTTATTGGAGTATAATTGCTTTACAATGTTGTGTTAGTTTCTGCCGTATAACAAAGTGAATCAGCTATACATATAGATATATCCCCATATCCCCTCCTTCTTGCGTCTCCCTCCCACCCTCCCTATCCCACCCCTCTAGGTGGTCACAAAGCATCGAGTTGATCTCCCTGTGCTATGCGGCTGCTTCCCACTAGCTATCTGTTTTACATTTAGTAGTGCAGATATGTCAGTGCCACTCTCTCACTTCATCCCAGCTTACCCTTCCCCCTCCCTGTGTCCTCAAGTCCATTCTCTACATCTGCGTCTTTATTCCTGTCCTGCCCCTAGGTTCTTCAGAACCAATTTGTTTTTAATTCCATATATATGTGTTAGCATATGGTATTTGTTTTTCTCTTTCTGACTTACTTCAGTCTGTATGACAGACTCTAGGTCCATCCACCTCACTATGAATAACTCAATTTCGTTTCTTTTTATGGCTGAGTAATATTCCATTGTATATATGTGCCACATATTCTTTATCCATTTGGAATATAATTGCTTTACAGTGTTGTGTTAGTTTCAGAGATTACTCTTTTTTAAAAGAGAAGAATTAAGTGAGAGAACTATTAGGCACACTTACACTTGTCCTTTTAGTTTCAGCTGGGCTTCTGATACTTTTCTGAAGCCTTTCTAAATTATATTTTCCACCTCTTCCCTTAACTCCCATGATACCTTGTACCTCCATCATGTCAGTGATTGTGTCCTGTTGCCATCATTTGCTATTTCCTGAATAGATCCATTAAGCATAGGGATCCTGACTCTTTTTTTTCCCTATTAAAGAGTTGTTTTCTCATATGTACCCTGATAAACACAATAAAATAGACTGTATTTTTGTGCTACCATTGGACTAGAATGTGTGGTACATAGTAGTTACCCAAAATTTTGTTTGGTAAAAAAATCATTCTAAAGCAATGATTTATTGAATCCCTAGCAAACAGCCAGGAGGTGCTAAATAAATGTTCTGTTTATTCCTGTTACTTCCCACAATACAGTTTAATAATGTGTGATCTGGTGGGTGATATCCAACTAGATGGAAAGTAAATACATAGTTATAGTATGTGAGTGTAGGTAATCAGAGTAGCAGCTACATACCTACACTTACTGTATACTTAGGGCGTTAGGCTAAGTGCCCAATGTATTCTCTTTTTTGATCCTCAGAGACAGTTTTATAGTAGCTGGCATTAGCTATCTGTTAAATGATTAGCAAACTGAAATTGAGATGAGGTTAATTAAGCAAGTTGTGAAGGTCACATTGCTAGCAAATGACTGAGATATGATGCAAATTCTGGACCATTTGACTGCAAGCCTTTGATTTTAACTAAAGCAGCAAAACAGCCTTTGCTATTAATTTTAAACTTTTTTGTGTCATAGAACCAACTATTTAGGATTAATCCTAAGTAAGAGTAAGAGTCATGGGAGGTGGAATGGCATTGTGTAAGGGCACGGTTAGAGCTAATTTACAGTTGTGTCCCATTTACCTATATATCTACAAAGGTTTGCCTAGAGTGCACACGCTATCCAAGTTCTCTTAGGTTCTTTAGTGTAGTTACCACCCACATGTGACACCTGGTGGTTTGAGTTTACACACAAGTAGGTGCTTCGAATAAAACCACCCCACTCTGATCATCCCCAGGGTTGGAGAGGACTCCATCTTTCTGGTTTTAGAGCATTTTGAGACCAACTGGCTTTGTCAGTATTTTAGGTCAGGTTCAAAATAAGGAGAAAGGTACACTGGAGATTTTGTATCAAAGAAAAATATAACCCTTAAATTTTTAATTTTTTTTAAAATTTATTTTTGGCTGTGCTTCACGTCTTGTGGGATCTTATTTCCCTGACCAGGGATTGAACCTGGGTCCTCAGCAGTGAAAGCTCGGAGTCCTAACCACTGGACCACCAGGAAATTCTCAACTCTTACATTTTTTTTTTAAAAAGTATGTGCTTGTTCTTATTTGCGCATTTCTGGACTGTAGTCATTTGAACAAATAGAATCCCATGAAAGGCAAAAACTGCAAAGTGGCACAGGTTGAAAGGCCAGCTTTCTTGCATTAGGCACAAGTACAGGATGGTGTTTGAGGCATTTTTATTAGTTAACTGCAGGTAGCCAAGTACTTGCATCAGAACCGTTCCCTCAGTTGTCTCTGGGTTCACAGTCATTTCATCCAGAGCATCTCTGGATGACATCTCTTGTTGGATATTTGGGTTTCATTTCAGCCAGAGTAGTCTGTTTCACATTCTGCTGCCAAACTCTGACAGTCTTTCGAAGACTTGGGCTAAGAGAGGAGAGGGACGTAAACACTAGTTTAATTGTCCTGCCTTGACTTTGACAGATAGTGAGACCTAACATTTCTACTAAATGAAGAGTGACAGCCAAAAGAAATAGGTTGTATTATTACATGTAGTTTCACATATTTAGGGATGCCTTTTTCTATTTCTATTTTGTGGCTGGAACTGTTCCCTAGGAAGCAGTTATAGGACTTTTCCTTGTTCCTTAAAAAACAAATGATTAAAACAACAAAATCCAAACCAAAAATAAGACCAAAACACACCAATCCTTATTGGATCTTTGGCAGATCCAGGTTAAAATCATGGGCAGAGCCAGTAGGAAAAATAGCTAGAGGAGAATATTCCTTTTTTTTTTTTTTTTTTTTTTTTTAAGAAAAGAGAACTCTTAAAGCCTGCTTTACTACTGTCCTCCTTGTGGATCAGGCCTGTTCCTGGTCCCATTTCTTAAAAAAGAAAAAAAATCCCTTTGTCTGAATCTGTTTTTTTTCCCCTCTGAAATTTCAAAAGTTGTGTACCTGAAGACCTACCAACCCACCAATAACATTCATATTTAACCTTACTGTTTCTTTCTAGGTCTAATTTGAGAGAGAGAGAGAGAGAGAGAGAGAGAGACAGGCAGAGAGATTGTCCTCTTACTTACTTCCCCTTAGTTATAAACAATAAAGAAAACCCAAAGAATGTTTAAAGTGTTATGTGTTTTATTTTTCAGGGGGAGAAAAACAACAGAATACCTGAGATTGTGCCTCAATTTGCTAGAAGAAAAATTCTGATTAGAGGCCATAGTGGTGGTTAGCAACATATTAAGAGAGAACGGACAGGCCATACCTATTGGAGGGACCCTGATTTTGGGGGAGGGGGGGATGCAGGCTAAATGGTGCTGGTTCTTAGGACAAACGTGTTCCCAGGGATGTGGTGACATGACCCTCATCCACCTGCCTCATTGTAAGCTTCTGAGGCCCTCTTCTTATTCCTCTTTTACAGTTCTCATTTCTTCTCTTGACTCTTACCCTTTCTTGTTACCTAGTAGTAGAAATGGTACAAAAAGGGCATACCCCACATGTGCTCTGGACATCTCTGGGTAGAAATGAAATGCTTCTTTAAAGGTGTTTTTATATATGGTCATTTTATAGTACTTTGAATATTATAGGCAGAGAGAATCTCTCAAGCCGTACTGTATTCCTTTCTGTCTTTGGTTGTAAAAGTGCTAGAGGGCAGGCAACGCAGAATAATTCCTGGCTCTCTCCAGATGCTTTCCCTAGAGCTCTGGAGGCAGCTGGTCTGCTTTTCAAGTTATTGCAGGTCACAGCACTACCATATATTTTGATACAGCATAAATGGTGTCAGTTGATTTCCAAACACTGCTATCACTGTTCTCTCACCTACTCACCAGCCCGCCTATTTTAAGTTTTTGTTACGGCAGTGCTCCACACCTGATGCTGGTTTCTGTGTTAGAGCATGGGTTAAACTGATGTAACAGAGATGTCCAAATACAGCAGTGGTTTAAATAAAACATTCATTTTTCTTCCGTGTAATATTTCTGAGAGTGAGAGGTCCAGGCTGATGGGGTGACTTTGCTCCCTGTGGTGTTTTTTTTTTTTTTTTTTTTTTTTTTTTGCGGTACGCGGGCCTCTCACTGCTGTGGCCTCTCCCGTTGCGGAGCACAGGCTCCGGATGCGCAGGCTTAGCAGCCATGGCTCACAGGCCCAGCCGCTCTGCGGCACATGGGATCTTCCCGGACCGGGGCACAAACCCGTGTCCCCTGCATCGGCAGGCAGACTCTCAACCACTGCGCCACCAGGGAAGCCCTGCAGATCTTTTTATAATCCTTGTTTGATACAAATGTATTTTGTATTTGTAGATTTGATTCTATACCAATTTTGTGGCTAGAAGTAGGCAGGAGAGACACCGTGATTAATAGGCCCCACAAGCACTTAATTTATGGTCAACTTTTCTACTTCAGT
Source organism: Lagenorhynchus albirostris (assembly GCF_949774975.1). Classification (NCBI taxonomy): domain Eukaryota; kingdom Metazoa; phylum Chordata; class Mammalia; order Artiodactyla; family Delphinidae; genus Lagenorhynchus; species Lagenorhynchus albirostris. Next base: position 4,965,136 of record NC_083102.1, read on the forward strand.
TTTAAAAAGAAACATTTTATTTTATTTTAACATCTTTATTGGAGTATAATTGCTTTACAATGGTGTGTTAGTTTCTGCTTTATAACAGTGAGTCAATTATACATATACATATATCCCCACATCTCTTCCCTCTTGCATCAAAAATATGGAACACTTCACGAATTTGCGTGTCATCCTTGCGCAGGGGCCATGCTAATCTTCTCTTTATTGTTCCAATTTTAGTATATGTGCTGCCGAAGTGAGCACAAAAGAAACATTTTAAATAGGAAAACCAAAACCCTATGTTTGATGCCTCATTGCATCATTAATTTTATGATTTGACAGGATTTACAATTGTTTATAATTATTTCTAACTAAAAAATTAATAGTTCTCAAAATTATTCATTTGTCAGAATAGTTCCCTAAAATTCATTTTGAATCTAGAAGACTTTGACAGGGAAGTCATGCTAATCTGAGAGGTAAGAAATCAGATTTGATGTGAAAGTGAGTGTTCAAGCTGCTAGATGTGCCTCGTATGCAGTTGAAGTATGGTCTGGAGCTCAGGACAGGAGGTAGGGTTAGGGATGTTGACTTAAAAATCAGTAAGTCAGGGACTTCCCTGGTGGTGCCATGGTTAAGAATCCGCCTCCCAATGCAGAGGACACGGGTTTGATCCTTGGTCAGGGAACTAGATCTCACATGCATGCCGCAACTAAGACTTCACATGCTGCAACTAAGGAACCTGCCTGCTGCAACTAAGACCCGGCACAACCAAAAATAAATAAATTAAAAAAAAATCAGTAAGTTGGGCCTCCCTGGTGGCACAGTGGTTAAGAATCTGCCTGCCAGTGCAGGGGACACTGGCTCGAGCCCTGGTCCAGGAAGATCCCACATGTCACGGAGCAGCTAAGCCTGCGAGCCACAGCTACTGAAGCCCGTGTGCCTAGAGCCCGTGCTCCACAACAAGAGAAGCCACCGTGGTGAGAAGTCCCCGCACCACAACGAAGAGTAGCCCCCTCTTACCACAACTAGAGAAAGCCTGCGTGCAGCAACGAAGACCCAACACAGCCAAAAATAAATAAATAAATAAATTTATTAAGAAAACACACACACACAAAAGACGAGCACGTAAAGGACACGTAGAGAGCTGTACTCACGTTCAGAGGTCTCAGATCAGCTGAAGAGGCAGACACTAGACCGTTCAATTAATCTTTGTTAACAAACTCGTGAAGTATAGGTAGCTTTCTGATTTTATGGGGAGTGAATTGAAGCTGAGAGAGATGACGTCTACATAAAGTTGCCTAGTTTGTAGTTGGTGGAACTTGTCCTCATGACTCCAAAGCCCATAGTAATCCATGATATCTCCCTGTGTTTAAGAGGTGAAAAGCATTTCACTAAAGAGGGAGTGAGTACTCCTTGGTGCCAGATGAATTTCTGGAGTGTTTGAAGGCTTGTGAGTAGCCCGGGATTATTTATTAGTTCTTTTGCCACCAGTGAGGTGGCGAGAACAGTGCTGTGGTTGGAGGATGGATGCCTTGTAGGAAGGGTCTGAGGTGGAGGGCAGCCACTCCAGAGTCCCATTGCATGAAATTTGGTGGTGAAAGGAAGAAAAGACAGGAGGAGCTTAAACGACTATAAACTTTTCTTGTTGGTTGGTTGGTTGGTTTGTTTGGGGATAGTGGTGCAGAAAAGTATGTGTAAATTTCCAGTTAGAAAGGAAAGATGGAGCCAGGAGCGTGGGGTTGCATCAGGAGTGCTAGTGCAGGGATCATGCCTGTTAATGTCTAACAATACAGTGTGAGAGACAGGGTGGTGGATATGTTGTTTTATTTAAAGAGAGGAATGATATTAGGGGTAATGGTGTTTGGAAACCCTCTCAACAGTTAGGTTGCCTCCTAAGAAAGTATGTGTGAGGTGTTCGGGGTTGGAGTCTTGAGGATAACTGAAAAAGGCACTGGAGTCAAAGGCACTGTGTTCTTTTCAGTCATTTAACTTTTAGAATGGCTGATAGAGGCCGTAATGCTTGTTTTAAATGAATGATAATTTCAATTTATAACTTACCAAGAAACTTTTTTATGAGTCACATTTGTTGTGTAGAGGAACTGCTATAATCCTGAAAATAAGGTTCTTAACAGTTATTATTAAGATTTGCGTCGATTGTAATTTGAAAAGTATGCCCTGTTTTACATTATTTTGATTATCATTTTATAATATAGAATAAATATAAACAGTACCATTAATTATATATATATATAAGCTTTTCCTACGTTAGTTAAGTATTGTCATTTGTTGCTTCATTATTTTTCCTTTACGATGTATGCTTTATAGATAAATTCACTGAAGATTGGTATAATGCAGAATGACTTTTTGTATTCTCTTGTTTACTGTTAAGCAGAAATCAAAGAACAATCAGCAGAAGAAGATGCTGAAGCAGAAGTGGACAGCAGCAAGCAGCCAGGCCCAGCCTTTCAGCGTTCTGTGTCTGAGGAATCTGCAGCCTCCCTGGTCTCTGTTGGTATAGAAGCCAAAATCAGGTTAGAGAATGAATGCAACTGGATTGGAGATTAGTGACGGGCAAAAGAGCAGCGAGTTGACTGTAGAGGGAGTTCAGAGAGTGCAGGCTTAGGACAGAAAGCTGGGTGGACTTTTAGAGCTGATAGCTCTGTGCGTGGCTGGAGTGAAGCATGTCCGTGGGCTTAGGTGGCTGTGGAACAGAGCAGTGGGCTACTGTGTTACTCTGCTCTCCTCAGACCAGGACAGAATATTTCCAGGATGCGATCGATCCCTAGAAGAAGAAAAAAGTCTAAACTTTTAGCATAAGAACTGATTTTTTATTTACTTGTAAACTTAAGTTTATACTCTTGTTCTTTACCCTCTCTTCATTCTTTAAAAAAAGAAATACAGGATGTGGTAACTTCTCTGTGTATCATTCAGCTTAAGTCTTGTAATTTTTTAGATCTTAACTTGGAAGCCATGAATAAAACTGGAACCATCCATCAGTTGAATATTCCCATCTTCTTGAAATGTTTCCTTTCTTTTGCTTTTGTCACATCTGCCTCCTCATTTTGTCTTTTGCTGGCTTCTGTGCAGACTCCCCACCTTTATCACGTTGGAGTCCTCAGGTCGAAGTCCTCGGCGTGTTTACTTTTATTATTCAGTCCGATAGTTAGGTACTATCTGTGTGCTAATGAAACCCCACATTTATATTTTGAGGGCTGACCTTTCTCTGAACTCTAGACTTTGCTCTCCATCTGTCTGCTTGATATCTCCATTTGGAAGTACACTAAACACTGCATCCATAACATGTCCACAACCACTGTTGATTCTGACCCCAGGCCTGTCCTAAATCTTCTCCCCAGGATTTCTTCATTTCAATAAATAATACCAATATTCACCCAGTTGCTTAGGCCAAAACCTTTTGAGTTAGTCCGTGATTTCTCTCTTTTCTCGTACCTCACATTCTAAATTTTGTAGCCCACCTTTAGAAGATATCCCAAACCAGTGCTCACTCTCTTAACTTGCCTACCATCTTACTCCAAGGCCTCTTATCCTTAGGGGGCTGTCGTTGCCTTTTAAGGGGTCTCTCCACTTCTTCTCTGCTTTCCCCAGTCCACATTGTTCTTAGCACAGTTGCAGAAATGATCATTCTAAAATGTAAATCAAGTTTCTCCCAAACTCTCTTTTGGCTGTCTCTTATATTTAAATTAAATATATAAATTACATTAAAAATTTCAGGGACTTCCCTGGTGGTACAGTGGTTAAGACTCTGCGCTCCCAGTGCAGGGGGCCCGGGTTTGATCCCTGGTCCTGGAACTAGATCCCACATGCATGCTGCAACTAAGAGTTCACATGCCACAACTAAGGAGCTGGTGAGCTGCAACTAAGGAGCCTGCCTGCCACAACTAAGAAGCATACATTCTTCAATTATGGAGCCTGCCTGCCGCAACTAAGACTGGATGCAACCAAGAAAAAAACAACCAAAAAAATTCAAATTCCCACTATGTTCTACATCTTCGGGAAGGTTTTCAAAATAAAAGAGTAGGATGAAAAATAAATAAAACGTAGCCCCCACCACGTTTACCCTCTATTTCTGCTTTATTTTCCTTTGTTGCACTTTTTATTTCTCCACAGTTCGTTTATCTCCCTTACTGTCATGTGAGCCCTGTGAAGGCAATACTTTTTCCCTTTTTTCCTGCTTTTTATTGCATTCATAATTTTTTCCTATTGATTATACATTATATTTTGTTTTGTTTTTGAGATGGTTTTCCTTAAGGCTCATGTTTCTGTACCCTGTTGAATTTAATTTTGAAAGAATTTCAAACTTAGAGTTCGGATTGATTTCTTAGTCTTAGCAATATGAATAATGATTTATCATATTTTCATATCTCTTTGTATCTATCATCTATCATTTCATTTTCTAGTTATTTAAATATATACTTCCTATTTTGTCTTGGCCCCCTAACTTTTTTCATATTTTGAAAAATTCAGGTTTTTTTATATATATATATATATATATATATATATATAGTGAAATTACTGTAAAATTCACCCGTGTAGTGAGTTTTGACAGTTGTATACTGTCATATAACCACTACAACAACAAGATAAAGAACAGTTCCATCATACTAAAAAAATTACTTGATGCCCTTTTGCTGTCATTCCTGATCCCATCTTCTGCCCTAGGCAGTCACTTACCTGTTTTCTGATTCTGGCCTTTTTAACTTAGCATATTTAATGCATTTGACACTCATTTATGTCATCGCATATATCAGTAGCTGTTTCCTTTTTATTGCTGAGTAGGATTCTCTTTTATGGAGGTGCCTACCACATTTTTTTTTTTTTTTTTGCGGTGCGTGGGCCTCTCACTGTTGTGGCCTCTCCCGTTGGGGAGCACAGGCTCCCGACGTGCAGACTCAGCGGCCATGGCTCACGGGCCCAGCCGCTCTGCGGCATGTGGGATCTTCCTGGACCGGGGCATGAACCCGTGTCCCTGGCAGCGGCAGGCGGACTCTCAACCACTGCGCCACCAGGGAAGCCCCATTTTTTTTTAAAAAAAAAAAATAAATTTATTTATTTATTTATGGCTGCATTGGGTCTTCATTGCTGCGCGCGGGCTTTCTCTGGTTGTGGAGAGTGGGGGCTTCTCTTCGTTGCGGTGCATGGACTTCTCATTGCGGTGGCTTCTCTTGTTGTGGAGCAGGGGCTCTAGGCACGCAGGCTTCAGTAGTTGTGTCACATGGGCTCCGTAGTTGTGGCTCGCGGGCTCTAGAGCGCAGGCTCAGTAGTTGTGGTGCACGGACTTAGTTGCTCCACAACATGTGGATCTTCCCGGACCAGGGCTCGAACCCATGTTCCCTGCATTGGCAGGTGGATTCTTAACCACTGCACCACCAGAGAAGCCCTCTACCACATTTAATTTATCATTTTCCAATTAAGGGATATTTGGATAGTTTCCAGTTTGGGGCAGTTATGAATAAAATTGGTATAAATATTCACTTGCAGATTTTGGTGTGAATGTAGGGTTTTTATTTCACTTAGGTAAAAATATCTAAGAGAGAGGTAATTTTTCAAGGAAAATGCCAAAGTATTTTCCAGTGTGACTGTACTATTTTGCATTGCCACTAATGATATAGAGTGGCTTGGCAGGATGTTTCTTATTGTTCTGATTCAACTTTATTCTTAGGTGAGCGCTGTGTCCCTAGGTCTCGGGGGTCCCGTCATTGTCTCAGCTAGTGGAGACCCGTCATGGTCTGGGTCTACGCAGTCTTGCTCCTCCTCCAGGGGGGAGGTTCATCCCATCCCCCATTCATTCCTCCATCTGCGGCTGGTCTTGACCATTGCAGGGCAGAGACTTTTGCTCTCCTTTTACCAGTCTGAGGCTTTTCTTTCTCAGGGAAGATGAAGAAGAAAGATCTTTGTGTCTTTCCCATGTCTCTGCTGTTGTCCTGCCCAGGCTTTTACCATGACTGGTACATTCTCAGGACTCCTCTCCATGCCCGAGTGGTGGGCACGAGCACCGGGGGAGGTGCATGGAGAGAAGCTCGTGAGTGGGTTAGAATTCCCCTGTGTTTGCGGGTCCTGGGTGTTCTGTACTCTCCTACCGCCACAAACTTGGCTTTTAGCAGTTTATAAAATTTTCACTGAACTGTTTAGCCTGTTTGGATGACATCCAGTGAGTGGCCTCTTCCTCAGATTAAGCAAGGGCTTGTGTCTCTTCTCTTCTTGGAAGTGCCTTTCATTCAACTGCAGGTGAATCGTTTCCTCTGCAACTTTTGTAATCTGATGTGTTCAAGAAAAGTGAATTTGTGGATTGTCTGCTGAGTTTTTGCTGTGACAGTGGGAGCAAAGTTCTTTGCAGCTTTCTACTACATCCAAAGCGGAAGCCAGGGATTTCCTTTGTGCCACCCTTTAAAGTTAACAATAAATTACTCTGAGATATTTGACAGTCTTTATTTCCTACATCCCTTGTAACATTTCCTAATTCTTTAATAATTTGAATATTTCTCTAAAAATATTTACATTGTGGGTCTGTTGTGTGGTAAAATTTCTCAGGTCTTATAGAAACCTGGGAATAATTTTATTATACCTTTACATTTGAGTTATGGTTTTGGATATAAAATTGAAGGTTAAGATATTTTTTGTCAATACTTTAAAAGTATTTCTCCATTTCCTAATCAGTGTTGTTCATAGAGTTGCTGTCCATCTGATTGTTGCTCCTCATAGGTAATGTTTCTAGGGGAAGAAACAAACTAGAAACAGGGTATGCTGAAAGAAACGTAAGTTTAAAGCTTAGAGAAAATTATAAATAAGAAAATTTAAAAAATTAATAAGATACTGGCAAAGGAATTTGGTGGATAGTATCCTTTAGGCAAGAAGAAAAACATTTTTTCCCCTATTTGACTTTATTTTTCTGAAAGTAGACCACATTTAATCACGCGCACGTGTGTGTGTGTATGTGTCAGTATCAATGGACAGCACAGTTTATCATGAAGTTGAAATAGGTAACATTGGAAAAACTTAAATAGGTGACTTTTATAAACAAAAGGTAATTAGTTGAGAGAGGTCCAATATGAATTTAACTTGCGTTAAACATTACCTGAAAAGATTATTTCCATCACCTGTTAATGTAAGACATTATGAAAGTTCCTGAGGTAGATACTACAGAGGTGATGGTGGGAACTTTAATGCTTGAGAAGAAAGATTTGAGTACAGCAGCCATAAATGTGTTGTGAAGAGAAGATATATCCAAGAGGAGCAGTTCTTTTAATTCTGTTTTTTTCCTAAGATCCCTTACCAAGCATATATTCCATAAGTATATATTGGTTTTTGTCCTTTAACTTTTTAAATGGTTTCTTTTTAAAAAAAATTATAGATTTTATTGTTTAGAATAACTTCAGGTTTACAGAAAAATTAAGCAGATGGTACACAGAGTTCCCCCTCCCCAACCTTTCCCTGCCTCAGTTTCCCCTAATATTAGTATCTTTCATTAGTGTGATACATTTGTTACAACTGATAAACCAGTATTGATACATTATTATTATTATTATTTAAATTTATTTATTTTATTTTTGTGTTTTCGTTACTGCGCGCGGGCTTTCCTTAGTTGTGGCGAGTGGGGGCTACTCTTCGCTGCTATGGATACATTATTATTAATTAAAGTTCATAGTTTACATTCATCCTCTGTGTTACATATAGTTCTGTGAGTTTTGATAAATGTGCAGTGTCATGTATCCGCCATTAACTACAGTATAGCATATGAAGTAGTTTCACTGCTCTAAAAATCCAGTTTTGCCTATTCATCCCTTTCCCTCTCCTCTTAAACCCTTTCTGTCTGTTCCCCTGTCCCTCATCACTAACTGCTTAACCCACTTAAATTTATTTTTTTATATCTCTCTGTGTGTATGGTATATATATTATGCATAAAGAATGTTCCATCAAGTAGTTAAGTAAAACTTGGTCATCACTTGTTTTACATAGCTGGGATATAATTGAGTGGCCATTAAACTGTACTTTCTTCCCCAACCTTAATTTTTTACTTTCTTTATTCCTTTTTAATACTTCGAGATTTTTTTTTTTTTTAAAGAGAATTGATGGTAATTTATTTTCACTGGGCAAATCATGGAATGGTGATGGGGAGTTAAATTTAACTTATTCAGAATACCCCCAAGGAGCAAGAAAAAGTATATTTCAGTCTCTGTGGAGAAAAGGAAGGTAAAAAGTAGGATAAGAAATTAAAACACTTGGATGGCAAAAGTAATCTGATGAAAAATAAGGAACTGGGTTAACACACAAAATATCACCAACTAAATTCAAGGATTAAAGGGAGTTTTTTTTTTTTTGCGGTACACAGCCCTCTCACTGTTGTGGCCTCTCCCGTCGCGGAGCACAGGCTCCAGATGCGCAGGCTCAGCGGCCATGGCTCACGGGCGCAGCTGCTCCGCGGCATGTGGGATCCTCCCAGACCGGGGCACGAACCCGTGTCCCCTGCATCGACAGGCGGACTCTCAACCACTGCGCCACCAGGGAAGCCCTTATAGGGAGCTTTAAAAAGTTAGACATCTCTGTTATGTTTGTGTAGATTAAGGGGAAATTTTAAAATTCCATTCAGGTTCAACTATTTTTATTTCATGCTCACATAAAAGAGTCTCTTATTTCTTAGACCAAAAACAGATAGATGGTCTCCAATTTATGATGGTTCAACTTAAGATTTTTCTTCTTTCTTTCTTTCTTTCTTTCTTTCTATTTACTTATTTTTTACATCTTTATTGGAGTAGAATTGCTTTACAGTGGTGTGTTAGTTTCTGCTTTATAACAAAGGGAATCAGTTATACATATACATATGTTCCCATATCTCTTCCCTCTTGCGTCTCCCTCCCTCCCACCCTCCCTATCCCACCCCTCCAGGCGGTCACAAAGCACCGAGCTGATCTCCCCGTGCTATGCGGCTGCTTCCCACTAACTATCTACCTTACGTTTGGTAGTGTATATATGTCCATGCCTCTCTCTTGCTTTGTCACAGCTTACCCTCCCCCCTCCCCATATCCTCAAGTCCATTCTCTAGTAGGTCTGTGTCTTTATTCCTGTCTTACCCCTAGATTCTTCATGACATTTCTTTTTTCTTAGATTCCATATATGTGTTAGCATATGGTATTTGTCTTTCTCTTTCTGACTTACTTCACTCTGTATGACAGACTCTAGGTCCATCCACCTCACTACAAATAACTCAAATTCGTTTCTTTTTATGGCTGAGTAATATTCCATCGTATATATGTGCCACATCTTTATCCATTCATCTGATGATGGACACTTAGGTTGTTTCCATCTCGTGTCTATTGTAAACAGAGCTGCAGTGAACATTTTGGTACATGACTCTTTTTGAATTATGGGATTTTCTCAGGGTATATGCCCAGTAGTGGGATTGCTGGGTCATATGGTAGTTTTATTTGTAGTTTTTTAAGGAACCTCCATACTGTTCTCCGTAGTGGCTGTACCAATTCACATTCCCACCAGCAGTGCAAGAGTGTACCCTTTTCTCCACACTCTCTCCAGCATTTATTGTTTCTAGATTTTTTGATGATGGCCATTCTGACTGGTGTGAGATGATATCTCATTGTAGTTTTGATTTGCATTTCTCTAATGATTAACGATGTTGAGCATCCTTTCATGTGTTTGTTGGCACTCTGTACATCTTCTTTGGAGAAATGTCTATTTAGGTGTTCTGCCCATTTTTGGATTGGGTTATTTGTTTTTTTGTTATTGAGCTGCATGAGCTGCTTGTAAATTTTGGAGATTAATCCTTTGTCCGTTGCTTCATTTGCAAATATTTTCTCCCATTCTGAGGGTTGTCTTTTCGTCTTGTTTATGGTTTCCTTTGCTGTGCAAAAGCTTTGAAGTTTCATTAGGTCCCATTTGTTTATTTTTGTTTTTATTTCCATTTCTCTAGGAGGAGGGTCAAAAAGGATCTTGCTGTGATTTATGTCATAGAGTGTTCTGCCTATGTTTTCCTCTAAGAGTTTGATAGTTTCTGTCCTTACATTTAGATCTTTAATCCGTTTTGAGCTTATTTTTGTGTATGGTGTTAGGGAGTGTTCTAATCTCATACTTTTACGTGTACCTGTCCAGTTTTCCCAGCACCACTTATTGAAGAGGCTGTCCTTTCTCCACTGTACATTCCTGCCTCCTTTATCAACTTCGAGATTTTTAAATCAGGTTTAAAAGAAAATTGTTTTTCTAAGCACAAACTATAATTTTTTGATTTGGTATATTTACTACTTTAAAAAAATCATGCTATAGAAAAGTAGAATTGCAAATGTATAATTTTTATTGAACTTAATTGGTCTTACGGTATAGATATTTTTAAATGCTTTGCTTGCACTAAAGACATAATATTTAATTTTAAAGCACAAGTATCTGCAATAGTCTGGAACTTGAAATAGTTAAATAAAACTACTTCTCCTCTCTGTCTTCCGTACTTTTCATTTCTACCAGTGAACAGCTCTGCGCTTTTTGTTACTGTGGTGAAAAAAGCTCCTTAGGACAAGGAGACTTAAAACAATTTAGAGTAACGCCTGGATTTATTTTGCCATGGAAAAACCAGCCTTCTAACAAGAAGGACGTTGATGACAACAGCAGTGGAACTTGTGAGAAAATACAAAACTCAACACCACGAAAACCAAGAGGACAGAGAAAGTAAGCAATTTTGAATTTAAGTGGTTTGTAACGCAGTTTTTTATTGCGATGTTTATGAATATACAAATGGGATTGTTACTGAACAATTTTTTATGTTTCCAACATTCATACGATGCTTTATGACTCACCATTAACCCAGCAGACACTCATTTTCTCAAAATTTCTTTCTTATTTAGAAAAAAGTTTAAGCTAGTTGTGTATTAACAAAAAAGAAGAAAACTTTAAAGAACATAATATAAGGAAGGCTAGAGGGGATTCATGGAATTTATCTATATATGGAATGAAAATTTTAGAAAATCAATGAGGTCTTTCTTTCCTTTTTCTAGATAAGTTTTAAGTAGTTTGTGAGAGTATAACATAAAAGAATAGCAAAACCAAAGTGGTTTTACCTATGTGTGTCATTTATTTATTTGTTTCTGTGGTTCAGAGAATGTTGAACTGTCCTGTAAACTCTTACAGTACAGTGTTAACTTTCTTTCCTTCTAAATAATCATGTTCTGAGAATTCCCTTTCTAAAGTCAAAGAAGATGCTCTTTTTTTAATATGAAACTATTTACATATGTTGTACACCTGAAACTAATATAATATTGTAAATCAACTATAATTTTAAAAAAAGAATTTACCATTTGTATAACTATATATGTGTGTCTATATTCATGGACCTTATAGTTGCCCCAAACTCTTGTCTAATATGTTTGCTTTTGGAGTTAATATTTTTTTTATATGTTTTAGGTTCGTTTGAAGGCCATCTTATTATGTGGACTTGGCTCTGGTAGTTGAGGGAATAGAAGTTTCTGTGGTTGATGAGAAAGTGTAAAAATTAATTTAACTTGTAAGGCTAACCAGCTCTGCCCCTTGAGGGTGATGATGTAATCATCCAAGTGCTTCTCTGGCTTTTATCCAAAGTTAAGTACTAAGGCATTGTGTTGTACTTATTTGATTGGCTTCTTCTTTTGGACTGCTGCCAATGCCTTGAAGACCTAAAGTAGGAAATGAAACAATAACAAGAAAAACCCTTTTAAAAGAATTTAGAGTGGAACAGCTTAAGGAAATTTAGAAGTATTGTATTTATAGTTTTGGTGTTTTTAAAGGCCATAGCTAGCTTTACCTTTCATGATCAATTGGGAGCTCACTTTCTAATAAAATATATCAAAAGTCCAGAAAACTTATGTCCATCGGTCATTAGTAAATTTTCTGGACTGGACCAGGTTATATCGTATATCCTCATGTTCTGCCTTGAATAATGGCAATTAATAAACAACTGTTCTGGGAAATACAGTTAGGCTTCATTTATTTATTTATTTTATAAGCTAAGTTAATTTTTACTGAAAACTTCATGAGCTAAAATAATTATGTAAAAATAGCCTTGGTTTAATGAAAGTCTTTATATACACTTAAGAGTTTAACAAGTTATTAAGTGATGATAACAAGCCAGTCAATGGACCTTAGGAATAAAGCATGTTCATGAAATGTGGAAATCATTTAGGGATAAACAGTTACTTTAGCTTGATCATTTTAAATATTGACAAAATATGTTGCTAATGAGTTATAAACCAGATAAACAGCTAGTTAATTTTTTAATTTGAAAAGGAGTATTTTAAAATAGTTTTTCCCTCATGGTGCAGTAAATATAAGAATATATAATCAAGGATTCATTTCCTCTTTTTTTTTAGACTTAAAATGGGAGGGTATGTAAATATTTCAGCTGACTTCTCTCGATGTTCTCTCCGAAGCTGGGTTCCTCATCCGTAGGGTTGGTGTCAGCATCTTACTGATATGTTATGTACATACAGACTGGTTGTAAAACCTGAAGGTGAAATTTGACTAACCTGCTGCTTGGGAACTGGTTAGTAATAGACTGGTTAGTCATTCCATGGGTTTTTATACCTGTCCCCCCATCAAATTACGGGTGTAAAAAAAATATGTTAAAACAATGCATTCGTCTTCATAGATGAACTGTTAGTCTTTCTTCCCTCCTAATTAGCAAGTTAGTAGTGAAGATGTATTTGTAGGAATGGAGATTATATTTACTGGAAGGTTTGTTCTCATTTCACTGTGGGCAAATTTTATAAAAACAAGAATTTGAAGTTAGCATAGCATGGTAAACTTAAAAAAAAGTCTATGCATTTCTACTGCTGAACATAAAAAATACTGGTTATTTTTTATATGGTTTGATATTTAAATGTACTTATTGAAATATGTTAATACTTTTTTTCTTTCAATGATTCCAGGTATAAAAAAGTTTAGTACCCTGGTCATTGTGCTGATTTTCTCTTAATAGGAATCATGATATATATCCAGCATACATCAGTGCAGTGAGTTATGATCTATATTCAATAGTGATTTAATCCAGAATTATGATCAGGTTAAATACTGTGATATCAGGAGAAGATTAAAGTCTTAGTGCCAGCCATCTGATTTCCCATGTTTAATGTTAATCACAATAGTAGTCATTGTTTACTTCTTGATCTCAATTCATATATGAAGTTTTAGGGCTTTCAGAGTTTGAAATCTCCCATATGTTATTCAGTGAACACTTACTCAGTGTTCATTTTTATACTGTACTTTTTGCTGTTACACTTTTTCCCTTATTCCCAGGTCACTAGTAGCTATTTTGTTTTTGCTTTTTACTTCTGGTTTGTGAGGTAAAGTCTTAGCAGAGGATACTTGCAGCATCATGCCACAGTCCAGCTGTCGAGATTGCTGATGGGACCGCAAGGAGGCTCCAGGGCTCACATTTCACTCCCACTGCCTCCCTCTTCACACTTGTAGTGGGTCTTCATTTCCCCTGGGAAGTAACCTAACTGCCAGCTCTGTGGCGGCGGAGTCCTCACTGGTCATAAAGCAACTTAGAGATGTCTGATTTGATCAAGTTGCTTTCTAAGCCTTTAAGGAAGGCCAAAGGGAATATTCATTTTATGTGATAAAATATGGTTCCTGACTAGACTATTAGAGTGTCACGTAAAAATATATATATATAAAATGGCAAAATAAGTCTGCAACTGTAATTTGTAACACTTCCTTATGGATTTGGAGACCTTTTTTTTTGTTTTTAGTTGCTTACATTATATAATATAGCTATCCAGTTTTATATCTATACTATGAATAATAACATATTCTAAAAGTTGTTTTATGATAGTTTATGCCTAAGTAAAATTGATTAGGCAATACATTATATTTAAGTCGTTATAAAAGGAAACAATTTTCTACTTGTTATTACTTTCACATCCATTTTGTTTTATCTTATTTTCCAGGGAACGGTCTCCTCAGCAGAATATAGTACCTTGTGTAAGTGTAAGCACGCAGACTGCTTCAGATGATCAGGCTGGTAAATTATGGGATGAACTCAGTCTGGTTGGCCTTCCGGATGCCATTGATGTCCAAGCCTTATTTGACCCTACAGGTATGAGCCAGTCTTCATTAATAACTACCTTTTGATTCTGTAAGCATTTTCACTTTAGCAAATTATTCACTTAATAGTACATACCATTCATCTAGAAATAATTATCACATTGGAAAAACGTCATTGTTAAGTATACCTGCTTAGGTAAAATAAATTGTCTAATTATGTTTACCTAACTTATTTAGCATCTGCACAGGGCCATCACTGGGCTGGATGCTTTTATAAATGTTTGCATTTACACTTGTGTAGGCAGCAGTGCCATGGAGATCTGAGAGTTTCGGAGAGAGAAATTTTAAACGGATCTATGAAAACCTGGGGAACATGGCAGTCTGGGTCTACTTGAAGTAGGGGTGAAGGGTAAAGATCTAAGCCCTGTGAATGTCCTGTAACGCAGTATAGTAATCCATACTCATGATTTGGTGCTGTTGGGGTTTTGAGTGAAGAACTGCGTGTAATTGTTCAGGTGCTCTGTGAGAGAGAGTTTAAAGACTGAGCTGTTACTGATGATTGATGTGGGTTCTTGGTGTGGGGTGCAGTGGAATAGAGGTGTATATGTAGCTTATTTGTCAGAAACAAAGTATTAAGTAATTTTCCTTTATGTAAATACACCAAATAAAATATAGTAACGGTTAAATAAAATGACTAGAAACAAATTTCTCTGTTGAAGGAATAATCACTAATTCACTGTGCATCAGAATCACTTGAGGGCTTGTTGACACGTTGATTTCTGGGCACCATGGCAAGAGTTTTTGATTCAGCAGGTCTTGGTTGTGGTCTGATACTTGCATTTATAACAAGTTCCTAGACGATACATTTCGAGGAGGGCTGCTTTAGTGGTATCGCAAATATCAGATGCCATCGTGTATTCACACATGTGAATTGATTTGGGGGATTTTCATCTTTACTTATTAGCGTTAATACATTTAATGTTTATTCCGTTGCTTCTTTTCGCTTTAACCATTTTAGGCACTTGTTGGGCTCATCACCGTTGTGTGGAATGGTCACTGAGGGTGTGCCAGATGGAAGAGCCGTCGCTAGTGAACGTGGACAGAGCTGTTGTCTCAGGGAGCACAGAAGTAAGTAGAAGAAACACATACTTAAACAACAGCTTTATGACATTTACTGTGTCAACATAAAAGGTTCACTTCCAAGATGTATTAAATGATTACTATCATGTAAAAACCCTTAAAATAGGAAACTATTAATTTATATCCAAGAGTAGCTTGTGCAGACCACTAGAATATAGTATGTTAAGTTGTGCAATAAATGCATATCTTTAAAATAAATATTTTACATTTAAATCAGAAATTAAAATTCTTAGAAATGGGTATTACTGACTATGATTACATCTTACTCAAGACAAAACTCTTTGACGAAGATTTAAAATAAGAGAGACAGGATTTGACATCTTTAGTCCACAGTGTGAGCTAGCTCTGTTTGCTATTTTAAAAATTGATTAAAATATTTCTTTTCAGTAAAGTTGGCAGTTCGGTTTGTCTTTTTGGCACTATCCCAAAATAATATCATATACACAGTCTGCCGTCTTTCAAAGCTTTCACTGCGATTTTCGTGTGATTTTGAATCGAGAAATAAATGCTACGTTTACCTTCCATCTATAAAGGCAACAAACCCTATGAAGTGAAATTGCTTTGCTGCCTACAAGTTCCCTTTGGTTTTTGACAGGTATATTTGGGAGAAGTGAAACAGGCCTTCCAAAGGAATATTAGAAGTGGAATTTTTTTACTGTAGAAATGATACGGGCTTTAATAGATTTAATATAGGTAAACATTTCAAAAGTATTGTTGAGACAAGGACTTAGATTTAATTATTCAATTATTATAACATTTGCTTTACTCAGATGATCAAAATTACCTACTTTATATGGATGAGTAACCCTCACCTCAGGAGTAGTCAAGTTAAGAGTGTTTGTTTTGGAAATGTGACATTACATTTAAAGGCTTACATTACCAAATTTTGAACAGTATAATGCACGATAAATAATTTCCACAGTCTGAACATACTTAGATGGCCAGATCGTGACTGTGATAGATCAGTGAGAACTGTTTCTTCCATGAACTACTTTAGAAGTAGTTTTGGAATATTTTGTGACAGTGAAAAGCATTATAGGAAAGGCAATGAACAAAGGCTAAAATGAACTGTAACAACTCATTTTTGATAAGGCTGTGGGGAAATAGGCACTCTTATGCCTCATTGGTGGGAATGCAAATTGGTACATGTCTTCTGGAGAGAAATTTGGCAAAATGCCTAACAGACTATACGTGCACTTATCTTTTGACCTTTCTGAGATTGTATCCTGAAAATATGCCTCCAATAATACAAAAACATTAACAGCATTGTTCAGTTTGCAAAATATTGGAAAGAACCTCTGACCACACATAATAGAATGGTTGACTAGACCGTGGTATGGTTCATACAGTAGAATACTGTGCAACTGTAAAAAATACTATGAGGAATATTTTTATGAACTAATACAAAGTAGTTTCCAATATATACTTTTAAGTGGAATAAAAAAGTGCAAAAGACCACTTATGGTGTGCAACACTTTATGTAGGAAGGAATGAGATGTAAGAAAGTATACATGCATATGCACATTTGTGGAAAAGAAACACAGGAAGAATAAGCCAGAAAGTAGAGAGATTGGTTACCTGTCTCTAAAAGGTGGGTGGAAGACAGGAGTGGGATCCGTGTAGCAGGGATGTGGTGCGACACTTCTCAGATATATCTTTTTGTATAGCTCTGACTCTTAGAACCATTAGAATGTTTCACCTACCCCTGAATAAGCAACTACAGCCATCTGGGCTATGGGGGAACCTAAAACGGGATAGCAGAATTCACAATGACAGGGGTAGGGAAAAAACTAAGCAACTGAAAAGTAGTGTCTTGACTGGATACCCGTAAAGCTAAATACAAAAAAACCCCTGCATATACATGCACATACCTGCTGTAATCGAGTGAGTAAAATTCTAAAATGATTTTTGTGGTGTTAGAATGGAGATATCAATATAAACTTAAGGTTTTTAATATTTATATGGAAAGATACAGAAATATAGGTATGTGTGTATGCATGTGTTAGTATGCTGCATTTATCTCCTAGCTCTGTCCCCTGTGAAGGCCTAGAAGTAGTGACTTCTGGTAGCAGTGAGCACATCTAGTGCCTAGATCTTGGTTTCTAACCAGTGTTCTCCAATGAAAAGGACCAGAGCTCCTTGAAAAGTGGCTCATGGTGCAGGGAAGATACAAGATGAGGTGCCAGAGAGCAAGGAAATGCTCAGAGAGATGGGGACTCAAGCACAGGAGCCAACCTGAAGGAGCCCCTAAGAGCTGGACCAATTTGAGCAGTAACAGAAAATAATGATAAGTCTTGGGGTTTCATCCATGGAATGAGCCACACTGATAAATAAATTGATAAAATAGATAAGTAGCGTAGGTCAAGTCACATCACTTCTCCGCCTAACACTCTTCAGTGACTTCCCGTTTCACTAAGAGGAAAAAAGCCAGTCCTTCCTGACTGGCAAGGCCTCCACCATCTTCACCACTCCCACAAGTGCCCTTCCCCTCCCTCGCTTCCTTCAGCCTCAGTGATCTCTTTGGTCTTCCTCAAAACTGTCCACCTCTAGGCCTTTGCAGTCCCTGTTCCCTACATGCATGGCTTCCTCCCTCATTTCCTTTAGGTATTTATTGAAGTTACCTAATCTGTGAGGGCTTTGCTGGGCTCCCTATTGAAAATTTCAGGAGTCTCCTCCTCCCATCATACCCCCACTGGATTGTTCTCTCCTCCGTACTTACCAGCATCTAACACAGTGTATATTTACTTAATAACCTTGTCTGTCTCTCCTCACTAGATAATAGTGCCCTTCTGAAAAGGATCTTTTTCTCTTTTGGTCATTCCTCAATAAATACTTGTAGCCTAAATGAATAGCCCTAAAGATCATTCATGGAGTCATTCATAGTTACAAGAAAGAAGTCACAAGTAAGTGCCAAAGTATTAAAGGAGGTCACCAGTGTGGTCAATTTTATATACGCTTATAAATTTATAATTGTCAAAAGAACCCCTCTAAAATAGAGTAAATCTTTACAGTCCTACGTAAGAGCTGGGGTGGGGTGGTGTGAAAATGAAAAATCTTTGATGTCTTAAAAGGTCCCCCAGGGGCAAAGTGTGTAAAAGTGCTGTTGAACTTAGAACAGGCTTTTATTTTACCAAAAAGCAGATGTTAAAAATTTGTCGACCGTTATTAGGATGACATGGCTGAATGTATTATATCTACCTCTGTTTTCAAAGAAAAGAAACACTTCATCTGCCTCTTCAAGATAAAGGTGGTGTTTCAACAATAAGAATGTAATGACTTTTCACAGAAACATGTGCTGAGGGTTGAGCATTTTGAAAACAGATGTTTGGAGCTATTTCTATTGGTAGTTTATTGCCAGAAACAGTGAAAGTTTGTAATCAAACAACAAAAATATTCTCACATTGGTTGCCAAAAAATCCTGGACACAGAATTTCCTGATTAAAATATTCTAAAGAGTTTATGGATGTTTTAAACCCCTTTGTTAAAAATTAATATTTTTTTACTTTGGAAGGTGAAAATCTACTGGCTAATTTTTGATAATTTTGGTTGGGATTGAAAAATGGTTGTAGAAATATGTACTTTTGTTTAGATCTCCCTATTTTTGTGAGAATCTTTTTTTTTTTTTTTTGTGGTACACGGGCCTCTCACTGTTGTGGCCTCTCCCGTTGCGGAGCACAGGCTCCGGACGCGCAGGCTCAGCGGCCATGACTCACGGGCCCAGCCGCTCCGCGGCATGTGGGATCTTCCCGGACCGGGGCACGAACCCGCGTCCCCTGCACCGGCAGGCGGACTCTCAACCACTGCGCCACCAGGGAAGCCCGAGAATCATTTTTTTTAAAAGCCTTTGACAGATACTGAAATAAACTGAAGTTAGCATTGGACCTTTCAATCTTTTAATGATGGAAAAGAACAAGATACAAAGCTCAGATGGGGGGTTGCAGTACTCTAAACTTTTGGATTGTCTGCATCTTTAAATAAGAAATATTTGAGCACGTGTCCTTAATATACATCGTCATTGGAATATGTATCTCTCCTTTATGTCACTTAGCAACATTTGTAAATTTATGTTGTTTCTGTGAGTATTTAATTACCTTTGGTCCCCCCACTAGGGCTGTAGGCATCACGAGGGCATGAATACTGTATGTGTTGGTTTGTCATTTTATCTCTAGTGCCTGACAAAGTACCTGGAACACAAGGGAGTCATTTATGGGGTAAATGTATGCATGAGTGGAGTTTGCCAGTGAAGGGCAATACTGAGTGCTGTGGTCCAAGGGAGGGGAGTGTGCTACTGGCACCTAGTGGCGCTGCGAACCACCTGCACTGCACAGGCAGGACCCAGCTCCCCTGGTGCCGAGGCTGGCAAATCCCCCCCCCCCCCCGCCCCGTAATCAGGAAATATTATTTCTATTTTAAAACTAATACATTTATATATTTCCTCCATTGTTAAATGGCATGCATTATCAAGCAGTTTAGTTTTTCTGGAATGTCCCACAGATTGTTTTTCAGTTTTTCCACAGGGAACTTTATTTATTTTTTGCTAGATGGGAGAATATGCTAAACTACGACCTGTATTTCAGGAAAGGTAATGGCGTTTCTCTTTTAATTTCCTCTTTGGAGCCCTGGTGGTGCTACCAACAACTTGGAAATCTGGATAATTTGAATATTACCAAGGGAATACTTTAATCCTGAATTCTACAGATGTTTGATCATTTATTTACCTAACGCCCCTCTTTCCAGCACTTCGCTCATTGCCCCCCAAAGAAATATCCCATAAACCTCCAACACATATTTCCATTATTTAACTAGTTCTGAATCAAATGTTCAGCCTTACTCTATAAATAAAACATTAAAACATTACTTATAACATCTCTCCACTTAGACTGATAATTTCTCATGCTTTCTTCACCCTCATCATGTGCCACAACCCCATATTTTTTCTTTTTTTAATTTTTTGGCTGCGTTGGGTCTCCATGCTGTGCACGGGTTTTTCTCTAGTTGTGGCGAGCAGGGGCTACTCTTCATTGCAGTGGCTTGGCTTCTCTTGTTGCGGAGCACGGGCTCTACGCGCATGGGCTCAGTAGCTGTGGCTCGCGGGCTCTAGAGCGCGGGCTCAGTAGCTGTGACGCACGGGCTTAGTTGCTCCGTGGCATGTGGGATCTTCCCGGACCAGGGTTCGAACCCGTGTCCCCTGCATTGGCAGGCAGATTCTTAACCATTGCGCCACCAGGGAAGCCCTCACAATCCCATCTTGCAATTCCATTGTATTCTACTGATTTTGTGCCAGTTGTCTTTGTGCAAAAACCACCTAAGTTCTGCAAGAAGAGTTGTAAGTTTCTAATATTTTGGGTTCTTGTTGTAGACTGAAAAAGAGGACAAAAATAGCTTTTCTATATAAGGTGGAAGTACACATTAAGAATGTAAACAAGCAGTGTAATGTAAATGTAATTTTAACAATGTACAGTAAAAGTCTCTGTCCACACCCCTCCCCTGTAAACTGAAAGTAGGTTTATATAAGATCGTTTTAAATATGGTCTGTATCTTTACGTAAGATGATCTCCAAGTACCTACTTTATGAATAATGTTGTCTAATACTGCTATATTTTATATAATCCTAGTGCTTTGCAATGTAAACTAAAAAATTATCAAAGTTATGTGTTCTTCATTTTGCCCTATAGTTTTTTAAGAGGAAGGAAACGTTCACATATCTGAATTCTCTGTTTGTGCTCAGGGGTCCACAAGATACCTCTACCTTGGAGACTGACTAGGACTCATGGGACTCAGCACAGAGTTGTAATTATGGCTAAGACTTGTTGCCTTTATGTGCTAAAGATGCAAAATGAAAAGATCTTTTTTTTTTTTTGGTGGTACGTGGGCCTCTCACTGTTGTGGCCTCTCCTGTTGCGGAGCACAGGCTCCGGACGCGCAGGCTCAGCGGCCACGGCTCACGGGCCCAGCCGCTCCGCAGCATGTGGGATCTTCCCAGACCAGGGCACGAACCTGTGTCCACTGCATCGGCAGGCAGACTCTCAACCACTGTGCCACCAGGGAAGCCCGATGAAAAGATCTGAATGGAGAAAGACCTTGATGAAGTCTGGAAGACCCCATGTGCAGGCTTCCTTAGGTGCTTCCGCCTGTGAGGGGCATGCAGAGCTCCCTCTTCCTCCAGCAGTACAGATAGGGCAGCATGTGCATGGTGCTTCTGCCCGGAGAGGCTCAAGGTCTTTACTGGGGCTAGTCATGTATGCACCCTCTGCCCAGCACGTACCAGAAGGAAAACCATATTGTTTGCACAGATAATCTAGGCACAGTAAACTGCCCTTATCACATAGGCAACCCTGGGAGCCCTCCAAAAGCCAACTTCCTAGATGCCACCTATGTAAGCAGGCCTTTCTAAGGATAGTAGTATCAGGAATGCTGTTTTAACCCTTCTTTCGCACGGAAATAAGATTGGATTGTGTCTCAATTTCAACATATTTTTGTCTGTATAACTATAGTATTTGCTTGTTAGTTTGCAACAATGAATTATTCCACATCATAGGGAGGCTGTGATAGGTGCTCTAGTGGTATATATAATAACTTTTAACTTTGATCAGAGGAGAGATATTGATAAGGACACTTTTTTTTTTAACATCTTTATTGGAGTATAAATGCTTTACAGTGGTGTGTTAGTTTCTGCTTTATAACAAAGTGAATCAGCTATACGTATACATATATCCCCATATCTCCTCCCTCTTGCGTCTCCCTCCCACCCTCTCTATCCTACCCCTCTAGGTGGTCACAAAGCACCGAGCTGATCTCCCTGTGCTGTGCGGCTGCTTCCCACTAGCTATCTGTTTTACGTTTGGTAGAGTATATATGTCCATGCCACTCTCTCACTTTGTCCCAACTTACCCTCCGATAAGGACACTTTTGACTGTAACAGAAAAATCCTGTATTTGACTCTGAAATCTACTTTGATATTAATATATCCATTCTAACTTGCTTTTGACTAGTGTAAATATGGTATATCATTCCATCCTTTTATTTTACCCTATTATATTTTTATACTTAATGTGTGTTTCTTACAGGCAGCAGGTTTTAAAAAAATCTAACCTGGCAGTCTCTGCTTTTTTATTTGTAGTACTTAGGCTACATACACTTAATGTGATTAAGCCCCTCCACCCCCCTTTGTGTCCATCTGTTCTTTGTTTCCTTTTTCCTGCATTCTTTTGGGTTGAAGTTTTTTGTGATTCCATTTTATCTCCTTTGCTGGATTATTACCTATACAGGCATACCTTATTTTATTGCGCCTTGCTTTATTGCACTTTGCAGGTATTCTGGTTTTTTACAAATTGAAGGTTTGTGGCAACTCTGCATCAAGTAAGTCTATCACTGCCATTTTTTCCCAACAGCATTTGCTCACTTCATGACCCTGTGTCACATTTTGGTAATTCTCACAGTATTTCAGAGTTTTTCAGTATTATTATATGTATTATGGTGATCTGTGATTGGTAACCTTTGATGATGCTATTGTCATTGTTTTGGGGTGCTACAGACTATACCCACATAAGACAGCAAACTGAATCCATAAATGTTCTGTGTGTTCTGACTGCCCCACCCACTGGCTGTTCCCCTGTCTTTCTTCCTCTCCTCAGGCCTCCCTATTCCCTGAGACACAACAGTATTGAAATTAGTTGTGTTAATAACCCTACAGTGGTATTTAAGTGTTCAAGTGAAAGGAAGACTCTCAATGTCTCTTACTTTAAATCAATAGCTAGAAATGATGAAGCTGAGTGAGGAAGACGTGTGGAAGGCTGAGATAGGCTGAAAACTAGGCCTCTTGTGTCAAACAGTTTAGCCAGGCTGTGAATGCAAAGGAAAGCTCTTAAAAGAAATTAAAAGTGCTCCTCCAGTGAAGACACGAACGACAAGAAAGCAACACAGCCTTATTGCAGTTATGGAGAAAGTTTTAGTGTTCTGTACAGAAGGTCAGACCAGCCACAACGTTCCCTGAAGCCAAAGCCTAATCCAGAGCAAGGCCCTAATTCTTTTGAAATCTATAAAGGCTGAGAGAGGTGGAAAGCTGCAGAAAAACACCTTGGAGCTAGCAGAGGTTGGTTCATGAGGTTTGAGGAAAGAAGCCATCTCCGTAACATAAAAGTGCAAGTGCTGATGGAGAAGCTGTAGGTCATCCAGAAGATCTAGGTAAGATAATTATAATGAAGGTGGCTACAGCAAACAGCAGATTTTCAGTGTAGACAAAGCAGCCTTCTATTGGAAGAAGACACCATCAAGGACTTTCATACTAGAGAGGAGAAGTCGGTATCTGACTTCAAATCTTCAAAGGACAGGCTGACTCTCTTGTTAGGGGCTAATGCAACTGGTGACTTTAAGCTGAAGCCAATGCTTATATACCATTCCAAAAAATGCTAGGGCCCTTAAGAATTATGCCAGATCTATTCTGTGTGTGCTCTATAAGTGGGGCAACAAAGCCTGGATGACAGCACATCTGTTTGCAACATGGTTTACTGAATATTTTAAGCCCACTGTTGACACCTACTGCTCAGAAAAAAAGATTCCTTTCAAAATACTGCTGGTCATTGGCAGTGCACCTTGTCACCCAAGAGCTCTGATGGAGACGTGCAATGAGATTTATGTTGTTTTCATGCCTGTGAACACATCCATTCTGCAGCTTATGGATCAAAGAGTAATTCTGACTTTCAAGTCTTATTATTTAAGAAAATACATTTTGTAAGGCTGTAGCTGCCAGAGATAGTGATTCCTCTGATGGATCTGGGCAAAGTCACTTGAAGACCTTCTGGAAAGAACTCACCATTCTAGATACCATTAAGACTATTCATGATTCGTGGGAAGAGGTCAACATCTCAGCATTAACAGGAGTTTGGAAGAAGTTGATTCCAGCCCTCATAGGTGACTTTGAGGGGTTTAGGACTTCAGTGGGGGAAGTAACTGCAGATGTGGTGGAAACAGCAAGAGAACTAGAATCAGAAGTGGAACCTGAAGGTGTTGACTAAAATGCTGCAATCTCATGATAAAACTTGAGCAGATAAGGAGTTGCTTCTTATTGATGGGCAAAGAAAGTGGTTTCTTGACAGTGAATCTATTCCTGGTGAAGATGCTATGAAGATTATTGAAATGACAGCAAAGGATTTAGAATATTACATGAGTCTTACTTTCGTTGATAAAGCAGCGGCAGGATTTGAGAGGATTGACTCCAATTTGGAAAGAAGTTCTACTGTGGGTAAAATGCTATCAAACGGCGTTGCATGCTTGAGAAATTGTTTGTGGGAGGAAGAGTCAGTTGACTTTCCAGACTTCACTGCCGTCTTATGTTAAAAGCTTGCCACACCACCCCGCCTTTGGCAACCGCCACCCCATCACACAGCAGCCACCAGCAAAAAGATTGTGACTTGCTTTAGGCACAGATGATGGTTAGCAGTTTTTAGCAGTAAAGCATTTTAATTTATTTATTAATTTATTAATTTATGTCTGCATTGGGTCTTTTTTGCTGCACGCGGGCTTTCTCCAGTTGTGGTGAGTGGGGCTACTCTTCCTTGCAGTGCGCGGGCTTCTCATTGTGGTGGCTTCTCGTTGCAGAGCACAGGCTCTAGGCGCACGGGCTTCAGTAGTTGTGGCTCGCTTGTGGGCTTCAGTGGTTGTGGCTTGCGGGCTCAGCAGTTGTAGCATGCGGGCTCTAGAGCACAGGCTCAGTAGTTGTGGCGCACGGGCTTAGTTGCTCCACGGTGTGTGGGATCTTCCCAGACCAGGGCTCAAACCCATGTCCCCTGCATTGGCAGGCGGATTCTTAACCACTGCGCCACCAGGGAAGCCCAGTAATAAAGCATTTTAAAATTAAGGTATGTATGTTGTGTTTTAGACAGAATGCTATTGCCCACTTAATAGACTACAGTATTGTGTAAACATAACTTTTATATGCTCTGGGAAAGAAAAAAAAATTGTGTAACTTGCTTTATTTTGGTGGTCTGGAATTGAACATGTGGTATCTACAAGGTATTCCTGTAATCCTTGTTTTGTTATTTTATTGGTTGCTTTAGGGTTTATAGTGTGCATCTTTCACTTACCACAGTCTACCCTGAAGTGATATTATGTAGTTGTCTGTATAATAAAAGTGTACTTCCATTTCCTTCCATTTCCCCCTCCTGGACTTTGTGCTATTGCTGTCATGTGTATTTGACTTCCACATGTTATAAACTCCATAGGGTATTGTTATTTTTGAGTAAACAGATACCTTTTTTAAAAAAATAATTTATTTATTTATTTTGGGCTGCGTTGGGTCTTCGTTGCTGCACGCGGGCTTCCTCTAGTTGCGGCGAGCGGGGGCTACTCTTTGTTGCGGTGTGCAGGCTTCTCACTGCAGTGGCTTTTCTTGTTGCAGAGCATGGGCTCTAGGTGCGTGGGATTCAGTAGTTGTGGCTCACGGACTCTAGAGCGCAGGCTCAGTAGTTGTGGTGCATGGGCTTAGTTGCTCCGCAGCATGTGGGATCTTCCCAGACCAGGGCTCGAACCTGTGTCCCCTGCATTGGTAGGTGGATTCTTAACCACTGCGCCACCAGGACAGTCCCTACAACATTATATTTTGACTTCTGTATACACTACAGTGTGCCCACCTCCAAAAGTTTAGTTTCCATTTGTCACCGTACAGCTGACCCCCTTTACCCATTTTGCTCTCCACAAACTCCCTTCCACTCTAGTAACCATTACTCTGTTCTCTGTATCTTTGTGCTTTGATTTGGTTTGATTTGTTCATTTATTTTATTTTTATTTATTTATTTTTAGATTCCACATATAAGTGATATCATACTGTATTTGTCTTTCTCTGTTCGACTTACTTAACTTAGCATAATACCTGCAAGGTCCATCCACATCACAAACGACAAGATTTCATCTTTTTTTTTTTTGTTTTTTAAATAAATGTCCGTGTAGTATTCTATTGTAGATATATACCATATCTTCTTTAGCCACTCATCCACCTATGAGCACTTATTAGGTTGTTTCCTTATCTTTCTGTTGTAAATAATGCTGCGATAAACATATGGATGCATATATATTTTTGAATTTGTGTTTTTGTATTGGTAAGTAGAATAGCTGGATCATACGTTAGGTCTATTATTTATTTATTTATTTTTTGTGGTCCGCGGGCCTCTCACTGCTGCGGCCTCTCCCGCTGTGGAGCACAGGCTCCAGACGTGCAGGCCCAGCGGCCATGGCTCACGGGCCCAGCCGCTCCGCGGCACGCGGGACCCTCCCGGACTGGGGCACGAACCCGCGTCCCCTGCATCGGCAGGCGGACTCCCAACCACTGCACCACCAGGGAAGCCCCGTTAGGTCTATTTTTAATTTTCTGCGGAATGTCCATACTGTTTTCCATAGTGACCACACCAGCTTACATTACTGCCAAAAGTGTATGAGGGTCCCCTTTTTGCCACATCCTTGCCACCACTTGTTATTATCTTTCTGATAATAGCCATTTTAACAGACGTGAGGTGATAGATATCTCATTGTCGTTTTGATTTGGATTTGCGTAATACTTAGTGATGTCGAACATCTTTTCATGTGCCTATTGGCCATCTGTATGTATTCTCTGGAAAAGTGTTTATTTAGCTCCGCTGCCCATTCTTAAATTGAATTGTTTGTTTTTCTAAATCGTTGTTGAGTTGTTCACTAATCTTTTCTTCTGCAATTTCCAATCTGCTGTTAGTCATATCCAAGGTAATTTCATCTTAGGTGGTTTTATTTTATGAAGTTTGATTTGGGCCTTTTTATATCTTCCATGTCTCTATTTAGCCTTTTGAACATATTCAATACACTTATAAGAGCTGTTTTAATGTCCTTATCTGGTAATTTTTTCGTGTGTGTGTGCGGTACGCGGGCCTCTCACTGTTGTGGCCTCTCCCGTTGCGGAGCACAGGCTTCGGATGCGCAGGCTCAGCGGCCATGGCTCACGGGCCCAGCCGTTCCGCGGCATGTGGGATCTTCCTGGACTGGGGCACGAACCCGTGTCCCCTGCATCGGCAGGCAGACTCTCAACCACTGCGCCACCAGGGAAGCCCCTTATCTGGTAATTTTAACATCTCTGTTCATTTGGGGTCAGTTTTGAAGATTGTTCTCCATTTGGATTGTGTTTTCCTACTTCTTTGTGTGCCTAGTAATATTTACTTGGATGTCAGGCACTGTGAATTTTACCTTGTTGGGTGATGGATTTTTCACAGTAGGAAATGAGAAGTTAGGGTGATGAGTAGTTCAGTGGCTTCATGATGCCAAGTTGCCAGGTTCTTATACTGTCCTTACATTGTGCATCCACAGCATCTTGGTCCAGTTTCTCTCATAATCAAGATGGTGGGCAGGAGCTCCAGGGGTCATACCCTCATTGTATAACATTCAGAGACAGAAAAAAATAGAACCTTTTCTATATTATTTTAATTAAGGAAAATCCTCTACATATGCTTTCCTCTTACCCTAGCAGATTTCTTCTAACATCTCATTAGCTAGAATTACCTCCCATGATATGCTTTAAACCAATAAACAGTACAAGTGTTGGGACAACCACCCTTTGGTAAGACTCTGTGATTCTTCTCTGGGGCTAGGGATGGTACCTACCCCTCTAAAGCTCATTGCTGCTTAGAGGAGTGTGGCTATCTGAACAAAATTGAGAACCTTAGGAAGGAAGAAGGCAGAATGGATGTTTTGTAAGTTAATTAACAGTGTCTGTTATTGAAACATATTTTGACTGAGGGAAACTGAAAATGTTTTAAAAGTAGGAAATATTTAAGATGGTGTTTAGAGGATGGGCTAAGTTTCCATAGGTTAACATAGGATATCTAGACAAAGGGTCTTCTATTTGTTATTTGTAGTCTTTTTGATGATAGCCATTTTTACAAGTGTGAAGTGATTGAGGTCTCATTGTGGTTTTGATGTGCATTTCTCTGATGATTAAAGACATTGAGCCTTTTATGTGCCTGTTGGCCATCTGTATGTCTTTGGAAAAATATTTATTCCAGTCTTCTGTCCATTTTTTAAATTGGGGTCCTTGTTTTTGATATTTTTTATGAGCTGTTTATAAATTTTGGATTTTAACTCCTTATCTGTTATACTATTTGCAAATATTTTCTCCTGTTCAGTAGGTTGTGTTTTCGTTTTGTTGATGGTTTTCTTTGCTGTGCAAAAGTTATAATTAGGTCCCATTTGTTTATTTTTGCCTTTATTACTTTTGTCTTTGGAGACAGATCTAAAAAAATTGCTGTGATTTATGTCAAAGAGTGTGCTGCCTATTTTCTATTCTAGAAGTTTTATTGTTTCAGGTCTTACATTTACTTCTGTAATCCATTTTGAGTTTACTTTTGTATATGGTGTGAGGAAATTGTTCTAATATCATTCTTTTTAAAAAATATTAATTTATTTTATTTATTTATTTTTGGCCGCATTGGGTCTTTGTTGCTGCACGCGGGCTTTATCTAGTTGTGGCGAGTGGGGGCTACTCTTCGTTGCGGTGGCTTCTCTTGTTGCAGAGCATGGGCTCTAGGCGTGCGGTCTTTAGTAGTTGTAGCATGCGGGCTTAGTAGTTGTGGCTCACGGGCTTAGTTGCTCCACGGCATGTGGGATCTTCCTGGACTGGGGCTTGAACCTGTGTCCCCTGCATTGGCAGGCGGATTCTTAACCACTGTGCCACCAGGGAAGCCCTAATATCATTCTTTTACATGTCCAGTTTTCCCATCACTAGTTACTGAAGAGACTGTCTTTTCTCCATTGTATGTTCTTGCCTCCTCTGTCGTAGATTAATGGGCCATAACTATGTGGGCTCTCTATTCTGTTCCATTGATCTACATGTCTGTTTTTTGCCAGAACCATACTGTTTTGATTACTGTAGATTTGTAGTATAGTCTGAAGTCATGGAGTGTGATAGACAAAGGATCATCTTGAACAAAATTTGGGGGTATGTGGATTCTGGAAGAATGTCACATATGAGAATAACTGGTGAATAAGTAGGGTGGTGGATAGTGGGAAATGGAAATGGAAAATGTCCTTAACTTTGCATTCCAAACTGAGGAATTTCATTAATGAAGTTTCTTTTTTTAAAAAATTAATTTTATTGTATTAATTTATTTAATTTTTGGCTGCATTGGGTCTTCGATGCTGCACGCGGGTTTTCTCTAGTTGCTGAGAGCGGTAGCTACTCTTTGTTGCGGTGTGTGGGCTTCTCATTGCAGTGGCTTCTCTTTTTGCAGAGTACGGGCTCTAAGCACACGGTCTTCAGTAGTTGTTGCTCGCGGGCTCTAGAGCGCAGGCTCAGTAGTTGTGGTGCACAGGCTTATTTGCTTCACGGCATGTGGGATCTTCCCGGACCAGGGCTTGGACCCGTGTCCCCTGCATTGGCAGGTGGATGGATTCTTAACCACTGCGCCACTAGGGAAGCCGAATGAAGTTTCTTAATAAGAGCAGCATTAACAAATCTGAACCCTTCCCACCTTCTGTAGTTAAATATGAAGATGTTTACTTGAAGACAGAAATATTTAGGATTACTCCTGTAATTAAAGGGCAATAAATGTAAGTTTCTGAATTTAGGTATTATGTGTGAAATATGAAGATAGGATGTTGTAGGGATGGAATGAATTATGTTTTATTCTTTATGGATTAGATGGCGGATTTGCAAATGTCTCCATAGTTTCAAGTCTGAGTGTATGGGAAAATTAGGAGTTTGTTTGGACTGTAATGAGCCTTAGATACCATGAAATGTCTTTGGGACTAAATGTCGGGGTTGGAATTTTAGACAATGTTCCTAACTAGCAATGACTGCAAATCAAGCTGCCAATGGATAACATTAAGCAAGAGGAAAGAAGATGGACAATTGACCCTTTTGGCAATGTTCAGAGGAAGAATTCCAGTGAAGAGATGGATATGACACAGAGTAAAAGTTGTAGGAAGTGTACTAGGAATTACTGAGTCTGGATGAGTAGCTTTAAGGAGGTATGGCCACTGATTTCACATGTGTTTTTGTATTATAAGATTTCCTAAAAATATTTTCTAAATAAAATATAATTAACTCTATTGAATGGGGGAGAATCAGGAATTTTGACTTCTTTTTCTGTCAGACATCGTTAGCTAATGTCAAGGTACAGCCTCACCAAGCAATACTACCTGTCTACACCCAGTTTTTTCATTTTGCACAGTAAGAAATTGTATGCTCTCTTCGCTCTAAAATGCAAGGCTATGAGGAGGACGTCAGGATCAGTTATGGATTATTTCCTCAGAATACTAAGTGCAGAATCTGTTACAGCAGGATAATCCAAGATTTGACCACAGAATGCTTTAGGTATACCTAAGTATAAAAACTGTTGTTTTATTTTCTTTCACCCTGCCAACTTGATTCTGAAAATTTATTTAGGATTTAAGTTGGGTGGAAGCTAAGAGGAAACTGGAAATTTCTTTACAGAAAATTAAGAGTTTGATATGCCTATTTGGTAACATAGTTAAATTTGAAGGGCCCATTTAGTGAAAATGTCCCTGGCCTTAGTGTTTTCCTTAGTAAAAGCTGTATATTCTTTTTTTTTTTTGCGGTATGTGGGCCTCTCACTGTTGCAACCTCTCCTGTTGCGGAGCACAGGCTCCGGACGCACAGTCTCAGCGGCCATGGCTCTCGGGCCCAGCCGCTCCGCGGCATGTGGGATCTTCCCGGACCAGGGCACGAACTCGTGTCCCCTGCATCGGCAGGCGGACTCTCAACCACTGCACCACCAGGGAAGCCCTGTATATTCTTTTTAATCATTCTTTTTAGTCTTAATTAAGTTTGATATAAAGAAATGAACTTACCTTTGTGATGAAGTAAGTGGTGGTACTCTGATGTTATAAAGAATCCCTTTGATGTAAAACGTGAGGTGGGGGCAGAGAATGTCATGAACTTACATGTGCATAAAATATTATTTGAAGGCTACACAGGAAACTGGTAAAATTCTTTGCCTCTAGGGAATTTATCCTGTGTAGCTCTACACAAAGTGACTTTTGGTTGTATACCCTTTAGAATGTTTTGAATTTTGAATGATGATGTATTTTTTTTTAAGTAAAACACTCTTAGTAATTTCTAATGTGTCCCTGAAAATGTATTTCAGAAGTTCATTTCTATAGTTTTGCCCTAACATTTACGTGTTTTTTTTGTGTGTGTGTGTGGTACGCGGAGCTCTCACTGCTGTGGCCTCTCCCGTTACGGAGCACAGGCTCCGGACGCGCAGGCTCAGCGGCCATGGCCCATGGGCCCAGCTGCTCCGCAACAGGTGGGATCCTCCCAGACCGGGGCACGAACCCATGTCCCCTGCATCGGCAGGCAGACTCTTAACCACTGCGCCACCAGGGAAGCCCTATTTACGTGGTTTTTTAATGTACTGTGATACAGGAGTTCATTTTCTCACATATGGAGAGCCAGTTGTTACTGCATCATTTATCGAAACCTCGTTCCTTTCCCCCCCTCATTTGAAAAATAACCTCTGTCATTTAGCAAATGTTCAGTAAATGTATGGATTGTTTCTAAGCTCTCTATTTTGGTTTGTTTGTATATTTATATATCCCAGTGACAATGTCAAACTGTCATGGTTACTATAGCTTTATAGTAAGTCTTGATATGTGGTCGGGCATGTATTACTTTCATCTCTACTTGCCGCAGAGAAACTTGTAGTAGGTCACCTCTACCACTGTGAATAACTAGAAAAGCTGGATAAAATCTGTTTTCAAAGAAATATTTAAAGGCATTAGAGAATTGTCCGAGGGAGTGAGAACCCAGAGGGAAGCATTATGTCAAGAGGTCAGCCTGACATAAACTTTCTCTTTTCCTTTGAGGCATTTATTTAGTTCATAAAAGACCAGCTATAGGTCTCGAAAGCTGGGAAGAGTTTCTGGCAATCTATAGAGCTGGGAAGACAAAATTAGGGTTTAGGGGCCATTAATATAACAGACTTTCATTTGGGACTCCTAAAAGCTACATTAGAAGTTAGTTTATGCATGCCCTGATCGTCAGATCCAGTCCACCACCTGTGTTTGTGTGGTCCAGAAGCCAAGATAATTTTTACATTTTAAAGTGTTAAAAAAGTTAAAAGTGTATTTCATAACACATGGAAATCAAATTTTAGTGTCCATAAATATGTTTTATTGGAACAATTGCATATTTTCTGTGGTTCCTGTTGCTCTACAGTGACAGCTGAGTTGTTGCTGCAGAGACCACATATGCTCTGCATTGCTGTAGGCATGCTACGAACCACAGTGACACAGTTATAACTCATCAGTTTTTGATTGCCACATGTGTTCCCTTGGCATTTTTTTTATTACTGGTCCATACCTTTCATGTTGAAGAAGAAAAAAAAGAAGAGTGGACTTCATATATAGTGCTTTTGAGGCATAGTGGAGTGGATTCTGTTGTTGTCAAATTAGATGGCAATGCATTATATTTATTAAGCTGAGACACTGCAGTTGTGCTAAAATAATACACTATATGTCAGTAATACCCGATTGAGCACACATCACACTAAACCCAACTCACAGGAAAGTAATGATCAGAAAAAAGAGTAAGTTAAAATGGACTATCTAATCGTGGCACAAATCCTTTACAAAAATGAAGAATGAAAATGAGTTGTAACTAAAGTAAGTTTCTGAGTGGCCCATTTGTTAGCCAAGTAAGGAAAGCTCAGTGGAGGTTAATTAAATCGTGTTTGACTATAGCAGTCAAAGAAATGTGTGCACAGCAAATAAACTTATGACTATTAGCCTTTCAGTAAGAACAGTTGTTTTAAAAGTTGAGGACACTCTGAGTAATACCAGTAATCATTTAAGAAACAAGGCAGATGGTCTCTAGTGGTTTTTATAGGTTCTTGATGAGTCAGTAGATGTTACAGTACTGCTCAGTTGTTTATTCTAGCAGCCAGTGCTCATTTGAAGTGACTGAAGAATTAGTCTTTATGAATAGCCTGCAGGAAACAACTACAGAGAAAATATTTTCAAAGAAGTTGAGAAAACACTGTTTCAGTATAAACTGAAGTGAAATCTGCTCAGATGTGTACAATAAATAGTGGTAAAAATAAGCATGGAGCAGAAAAAGGCCTGAGTTTGACACATTTACAAAACTTGTTAAAACATAACAGTGTTTAAAAACCTGTGTTTATTCATTGTATTCATTCATTAGGAGGCACTTTGCAGAGAATTTTAAAATCTGTCATAAATGGGTTGTTAAACTAATAGAGTCAGTGGTGAGTTTCATTTGCTCTTCTGGATGTCACTATCTCAATTCTAGGACTTTTTGTTAGAAATAAAAGCTGAATGTACAGATTGTCCTACTATGTATGCAGCAGTTTGATGACTGAGCAGTGGCAATATTTTATTACAATTTTTAAAACTTGGGGTTGAGATTAAATTTTTCTGAATAAGAAGATTGTCCTTAAACTGTAAACCAAATACTTAATGGATTTGGAAGTTAACTTTCGTTACAGTCTTGATAATATTTCCTAATGAACTCAACCTAAAATTAAAAGGCAGAGCACTGCTTTTACGTGAAACTTACACCATGGTAAATTCATTTGTACAACAGCCAGTGTTCGAATCACAGGTAATGTCAAGCTGCTTTATACACTTTTCATGCCATCAAAATTTAAAATAAAAAGCAAGATCTCCATTCCTACACATAGATTTGGTACAGAAATATTTTCCAAGATCAAACTACAGTTCCAATAGCAGTTTTTGGTCCTTGAGGCAAGTACAAAGGAAATTTCCTTATTTCAAAATACATTTAACTGTATAATTGAGAGGCTTGAACCTGTGCTTTAATTGAAATATAATTACATGCTAAAAGCAAAGATCAAGACTCTAATACAATTTTATAAGTGCCCTTCAAAGATGAATATGCTAAAATGAAATATGTTTGTGGATAGATATCAGTATGTGGCGGTACCTGTGTGTGAAAAGATTTTTTCAAAGATGGACATGAAGGGACTTCCTGGTGGTCCAGTGGGTAAGACTCTGAGCTCCCAATGCAGGGCCCCCGGGTTCGATCCCTGGTCGGGGAACTAGATCCTGCATGCATGCTGCAAGTAAGAAGTCTGCATGCTGCAACGAAGAGCCAGTGTGCTGCAACTAAGACCTGGCGCAGCCAAACATACATACATACATACATACATACATATTTAAAAAAGGATGGGTATGTAAAATTTCATTGTATATCAGAATGAACAGATGAACATTCACAGTCCATTTTTATGATAGAGAAGTATAGCTTTGAACTCCAGTTAAGTGAAATGTTATCCTCCCTTCAAATCCATTATTCTTATTAGTAGTCTTGTGTTACCCCCCAAATTATATTCAATGATTATCATATTTTGAATAATAACAACAGTTTTTTAAAATTCGTGGAAATTTGTTTTGTCTCTTAGTGGATAAATACTTATATAATCTTAATTTTGCCTCTTGTCCCACAAAGCCTAAAATATTTACTGTTTGACCCTTTTCAGAAAGGTTTGCTAATCCCTGGGCTACCCTCAGACTAAGGGAAAACTGGAGCGGGGGATAGTATCTGCAAAGACTTGAAACCCAGCTTCAAAGCACCTCATATGCAGATTGAATTAAAGTGATCTTCTCTGGCCTTTGTGCCTGTCTGAGAAAAAATTAAATCCCCTCTGGTAGAAAATAAGTTCATCTAGTGCGTAAAAATATCTCTATAGTTTTAAAAAAAGTTTCAGCAATAAATCTGAAATTATCAGGTATTCCAGAAGATAAGACCAAATCACTGAAAATCAAGAGAAAGAACAAATAATAGGAAAATGTCTCTGAGTTATTTTTGGCTTTTTACATCGCCACATAAAATTATAAAATTTTGAAAAGAAAATATAGGAGAATATGTTTGGAAATTAATTCTTAAGACACAGAAAGCACTTACTGTAAAGGAAAATATTGCAGAATTCAACTACATGAGGAGAGTAGCTTCTGTGAACAAGATACTGTAAAAGTGAAAACACAAGCCCTAGAGAGGAAGAAGATAATAGCAACAAATATGGCCAACAAAAGGTATCATTTCTAGAATGTGTAAAATAACTACAGATCAATAAGAAAAACAAAGACAACCCAACAGAGAAATGGGCAGAGGACTTAAACAGGCAATTTACAAAAAAATTATTTACATAGGACTTCCCTGGCAACCCAATAGAGAAATGGGCAGAGGACTTAAGCGAGCAGTTTACAAAAAAATTATTTACATGGGACTTCCCTGGTGGTCCAGTGATTAAGACTCCCCACTTCCACTGCAGTGGGCATGGGTTTGACCCCCTGGTCAGGGAACCAAAATCCTGCATGTTGTGCAGCCAAAAACCAAAAAAACAAAAAAATTACAGGTAATCCAAATGACAAATAAGTTTTGAAAAGATACACAATCCCAGTAGTAATCATGAAATGCAGATTGAAAACTGCACAGAGATAGCATTCCATACCTATTAGATCAGCAAAAAAACTCTACTGGTGAGAGAGTGTGAAAATTGTAACAGCCATTTGGGAAAACAGATTGTAATTATCTGGTGAAATTGAAGAGACACCTATATGACCCAACAGGTTTTTTTGTTTGTTTTTGAATTTTATTTTATTTTTTTATACAGCAGGTTCTTATTAGGACCCAACAGTTTTATTCGTTTTTATATACCATTATGACATAATGTTCTCAGACTTTTTGGTCTCAGGACACCTTTATATTCATTTTGAAACATTAACATTTAGCTTAGTAGAGGACATCTGAATTCTCATCTGCTTCTGCATTCAGTGTGTTAAAATATGCTGGTTTGGTTGAAGTATATGAAAAAAATCCAGCCTCAAAAAGATACATAGTGAGAAAACGCAAATTTATTTTAATAGTCATTTCAGGTAATTATGAATATTCCTGTTTGACGCTACACCAAAAGTTGACAAGCAATAGTTTCTTAAAGGTTTGGTCCGAAGTGGAATCTGAAAGCTTGTCAGTGAACGTTGCCTTACTCGTTAATATTGTGACGTTGCCTTACTCGTTAATATTGTGACGTTGCCTTACTCGTTAATATTGTGACGTTGCCTTACTTGTTAATATTGTAATCTATTATCTTGCAATTTCAGTGGATCTTTTACCCAGCTTTGATTTTATAATATTATTAATTGGTCTTCTGGAAAATATTGGTTCATTGAGTAATCCAGATATTTTAAATATTGACACATTTTAATAAATAACAAAATTCACATTTGTTGTTATAACCCTGATATCAGAAGAGTTTAAGTATTGGGAAACAGTCAAGCTCACTGTGGTAGATACATGTTTTCTAAGTTTTGTCATTGGTCACAAATGTTCTCAGTTGTTTTCCTTGAAGTGACAGGCTCACTCACTTTTTTCAGTTTTAAAGAAATATGTGTCAGATAATCAAAGCTGGATAATCATTGTCAGTTTTTCTTCTACGTAAAAATAATACTCCATGGGCTTCCCTGGTGGCGCAGTGGTTGAGAGTCAGCCTGCCGATGCAGGGTACGCGGGTTCGTGCCCCGGTCTGGGGGGATCCCGCATGCCGCGGAGCGGCTGGGCCCGTGAGCCATGGCCGCTGGGCCTGCGCGTCCGGAGCCTGTGCTCCGCAACGGGAGAGGCCGCAACGGTGAGAGGCCCGCGTACAGCAAAAAAAAAAAAAAAAAAAAAAATAATACTCCATGAGAAAAGCAGCTATTTCTGTTTATAATCAAATGATTACAGAAGTGCCTTTCCTGAAGAAAACCTTCATATTTTGGTGTAGCAGAATTACTTGATGCTTTATATCCCATCTTGTCACACAGATATTTAAAAGATACATATTCATGGATTGAGATTTTAAAAATTAATAATTTTACTGCTTCATTATTGATGTTCTTAAATGACACTAGCATTATTATTTTTTAAAATATCTTTGTTGGAGTATAATTGCTTTACAATGGTCTGTTAGTTTCTGCTTTATAACAAAGTGAATCAGCTATACATATATTACCATATCTCCTCCCTCTTGCATCTCCCTCCCACCGTCCCTATCCCACCCTCTAGGTGGTCGCAAAGCACTGAGCTGATCTCCCTGTGCTATGCGGCTGCTTCCCACTAGCTATCTATTTTACATTTGGTTGTGTATATATGTCCATGTCACTCTCTCACTTCGTCCCAGCTTACCTTTCCCCCTCCCTGTGTCCTCAAGTCCATTCTCTACGTCTGCGTCTTTATTCCTGTCCTGTCCCTAGGTTCTTCAGAACCATTATTTTTTTTTAGATTCCATATATATGTGTTAGTGTACGGTATTTGTTTTTCTTTTTCTGACTTACTTCACTCTGTGTGACTGACTCTGGGTCCATCCACCTCACTACAAATAACTCAATTTCGTTTCTTATGGCTGAGTAATATTCCATTGTACATATGTGCCACATCTCCTTTATCCATTCATCTGTCGATGGACACTTAGGTTGCTTCCATGTCCTGGCTATTGTAAATAGAGCTGTAGTGAACATTGTGGTATAACTAGCATTATTTTTAGTACAGTTGTAGAGCTAGTTGAGAATGGCTATAGTAGCTGCTAGTACAAATTGGTGTGACTGTTTTGATTATTGCAAAGGCATTAGCAATTTTACCCACCATTGTTTTTGTACCCTGTGCAAATATCAACACAGTGAAAATGGTAAATAATGTCTTATTATGAACATAGCTTTTACCTCACAGATTCCTTTACAAGATCTTAGGGACCTATTCAACCAGAGGCCTGTGGACTACTCTTTGAGAACTCCTCCAAAAAATGTTTGCACATACGTATGTGTCAGGATACATGTACGAGAATGTATGGGGTAGCAGCATTTTTTTTTTTTTAATATAGCTATGAACTAGAAGCAATGAAAATTTCTAGATAATTAGATTATGGTATATTCATCCAAAGACATACTATATAGCAGTGAAAATGTGTGAACTATAGCAGCAGAAATCAAATAGTTGATTCCCTCACATGTATATTGACTTGAAGCTAAGTAACAAAAGAATTTCTACAGTATATTTTTATTTAAATTCAGTTCTAAATTATATTGTTTAGAGACATAGAGATGGAGCTATAGTGAATAAGAAATCTAAAGAAAAGCAGAAGATTAATTACTACAAACCTGTGTAGTGGCTACCTATGGAGAGGGTACAAGAATAATCATTTGAATGATTTCAGTGGCAAGATTTCTTATCCTTTGTGTTGGTACACAGATGTTCTCTTGATAAGTCTTTAAATTGTAAAAATACACTGTCCTATGTGTGTGATGTTTCACAATAAAAGAAGGAAGCAAATAGGATAAAAATATATGTCCTTGAATGGGATGATACTAATGTCTGTAACTTAATCTATAAACTTAGTGCAATTTTTCGTGAGATTTAAATTTCAATGGAAAAAAAAAGAATAAAAACAGTTGGGCACATCCTTAAAGGATAATCAAGGAGAAGTAGCCCTTACAGATGTTAAAACATACTGGAAAGCTACAGTTAAACTGTGGTATTAGAGTCATGAATAATTAGATTGCTGGTATAGAATAGAAAGTCCAGAAATAGACCAAACACATAACAAAAAGTTACTCGACGGTAAAAATGTCATCTCAGATCATCGGTCCATTTTCTTACTTGTTCAGGTTGGGTAATTTCTCCATTCCATTGTTTAGCCCTTTCAGTTAATGCTTTATTTTTGTTAGTATATTTTTCAGTTCTAAACTTACCATTTGTTTCTTCATGATATCATATTTCTTTGTGAAGACTTTGTTTCTTTGCTGAAACTTTGTGATTTTTTTCATTTTCTTCAAATGTCTTCCTCATTTTTTTGTGGAAGCAGTTTTATAATGTCTACTTTAAAATATTTGACAGATATAATTCTAACATCTATTTCTTCTCAGTGTTCATGTTTATTTATTGTCTTTTCTCATTCCTTTTGAGGTTTTCCTGGTTCTTGTTATGGTATGACAAATTATTTTTCTATTGAATGCTTTATATTTTGAGTATTATGTTATGAAACTCTGCATTTTATTTAACCCCCCATCCCACTTCCTTCTCTTTTAGCAGATCTTACCTGAAACTGTGTTTTGGGGTAAAAGAGGGTGGCACCCCTTTGTTACTCCCCGGTGTGTGCGGAAGCTCCAGTCCTGTAATTAGCCTACACTGACACATTGCTAGGGAGGATCCTCTAGTGAACACTGGGCAGGAGTGAAATGCAGACCCTGCTTTATGCTTTGCTGATGTCACCCTGGCTCAGAAAGTTCCTGCTCTTCACGTGGTCCCAGTGTCACTGAGGTATATGGGTGGGCATGCTACCTCTGGACAGTGGTTAAGTTCTGATTCTCCAGTGGGCGTTCCCTGCCACCACCCCAGTGGGGAGGGTTAGGGGTGGGGACACCTTGTCATCATTGCGTGGGTGTTGAATTCCAGGCCCTCTGCATTTTCTCCACTGGTACTATGGAGGGAGGAGGTCTTGTTCCTATTGGGTGGGTCTGCACACCCTTTGTGATACCTCACTGTCTGGGAGGGGAGCGGAGCGGAGGGGATGTCTGGGTTTTCCCTTTGGCCTTTGCTGATGGGCATAGGACTTGGGCTTCTTCTCTGGTGTTTGGCTCCCAGAGGTTGATTATCACCTAATAGTTTTCTGTCTTGCCAGCCTGCTACTTTTCCGTTCTTTTGGTTAGAGACAGTGGGTATTTCTTGGGCTTGTTTTGTGTTTCTGGTTCCTTTAGCACCTGTTCTTATGAATGAATCAAATCTAGGGAACTTATGCTGTTTCATTCTTCAGCACCTGGGCTCTAGTTTGTCTGGCCCTTCTCTTTACCTTTTAGTGTCTTCTGGTGTTTGTCTTATGTGTCATGTCCAAGGTTTTTAGCTGTACTTAGTGTAAAATATAGGGAAAAGTGAATCTCCTCCATTTTGTCTGGAAGTGGAAAAAGTCTGCATTCATTTTTGAAGGTTTTGTGGTTTCTTGTTTTTGTTTTTTATAAATTTATTTATTTGTTTTTATTTTTGACTGCGTTGAGTCTTCGTTGCTGCACGGGGGCTTTCTCTAGTTGCGCTGAGCGGGGGCTACTTTTCGTTGTGGTGCGCGGGCTTCTCATTGTGGGGGCTTCTCTTGTTGTGGAGCATGGGCTCTAGGCGTGCGGGCTTCAGTAGTTGTAGCACGTTGGCTCAGTAGCTGTGGCTTGCAGGCTCTTGAGCGCAGGCTCAGTACTTGTGGTGCATGGGCTTAGTTGCTCCGCAGCATGTGGGATCTTCCTGGGTCAGGGCTCGAACCTGTGTCCCTTGCATTGGCAGGCAGATTCTTAACCACTGTGCCACCAGGGAAGCCCCGAAGGTTTTGTTTTGTTTCTAAATATATAGTTCTGGGTTGATGTGCTTTTCTTCTTTTCAGCATTGAAAAGATGTTCTTTCACTGTGTCCTGTCTTCCATTGTTGTTGATGAGAAGTCAGGTGTTAGTAGTATCGTTATTCCTGTGTATATAATGTTTTGATATTCTCTGGGTGCTCTCAGGACTTTGGTTTTCAGCAGTCTGAGTATGATGCGCCTAGGTGTGATTTTCTTTGTAGTCTTCTTGTTTGGGGTTTGCTGAGCTTCTTAGAATTGTAAGTTGATTTTTTTCACCAAATTGTGAAAAGTTTGACCTTTGTTTTGTATTCTTTTTTTGTCACATTTTCCCTCTCCTCTTCCTCTGCAACTCTAATTACATGCATGTTCGTGCATTTGATATTCTCAAATATTGTCATAGGTTACTGATGCTTTGTTAATTTTTCAGTAGTTTTACTTTTTGTTCCTCAGAATGGATGAACAATTTATTTTCAAGGTCACTGGCCATTTCGTCTGTTGTTTCCAATCTCTTCTTAAGCACATCCACTGAAATTTTTATTTAAATTGCTGTAACTCCTAGGTATAGAATGTCCATTGGGTTTCACTTTGTAATTTTCATGTCTTTTCTGTTACTCTCCTCCTGCTTTTGACCAGCTTTTCCCGTATGTTGTGGAACA
This sequence comes from Lagenorhynchus albirostris, assembly GCF_949774975.1. Lineage (NCBI taxonomy): Eukaryota > Metazoa > Chordata > Mammalia > Artiodactyla > Delphinidae > Lagenorhynchus > Lagenorhynchus albirostris. The sequence goes on from NC_083102.1 coordinate 5,006,312, forward strand.
TATTTCCGATAGCTGCTCTAAAGTCTTTGTTTATCTTGTCATTTTCTATTGAATATTTTTTTTTCTTCATTGTGGGCCCCATTTTCCTGTTTTTTTTTTCTTTCCCCATATGTCTAGGAATTTTATTGTATACTGAACATTTTAGATGATAGGTTAATACCGGATTCTGTTATGTTATTTTGTCAGTATCGGGTTTTTTTTCTGGGAGACTTATATTATTGCTGGCCTTACATTCCAAACTACATCATCCCAGCAGTCAGTGACATCAGAAATCTCTACTCAGTTCCTTCAGCAAACAGGTCAGCTGTTGTTTTCCCTGAGCTGCTTAAGAGTTCCTCTGTGAATATACATTTCAGGGGTGTAACAATGATTTGAGAGTTTATTCAGTGTGGGGGGCTCTCTTTTCTGTGGCTTCTGCCCTTCAAGGTTTCCCCTCTGGTTCCATCCTTTCGATCATTGTTGAACTTTACCTGTTTTCTCACACCAGTAAGACTGATGCTCTCTGTGTGAGGCCTAGTACCACCCTTCCCTTTCTGTGCACACTAGGAGGCCTTAGTAGAAATCCTTTTAAACACAGACCTTAGCCAGTGATGTTCTTTTCTGTCAAGAGTCAGATGTCCTGCCATTCCAGGCTTGGTTGTTCACAAGTGACTTCAATTAGGTTTTATATTTTATTGAGATTTTAGAAATTTTATTTCCAAGAGAGCAATTCTGATACTGGCCTGCCATTACCCAATAAATAAATTTAAAAAATTATTATTTCCCCTGTGTGAGAGTCATTCTTTTATTAAGGTATATCTTGTACACAATATAATTCACCCCTTCCAAGGGTACAGGTGAACATATTTTGAGAGATGTGTACAGTCATGTGTGTAACTATCATCATAGTCGAGATGCAGACCCTTTCCTTCACTGCAAGCTCCCTCATGGCCAGTGCAGGTCGTCCCGTCCCCTCCCACCACTCGGGCTCCCGGCAATCACCGCTAGATCTGTTCCTCTCCCTACTTTGGTTGTTTTTTGCCTTCTCTAGACTGGTATGCAAATGGAATCGTACAGCAATCTTTTCTGTCTGGCTTTTGTACTTAGCATAATGGTTTTGAGATTTCTTCCCGTTTGGGGGCCAGTATTTATAAAGCTGCTTGAACATTTGTGGACACGATGTTCTGCGTTGTTGCCATCACTGAATATTGTCAGTGTTTCTCTATTTCAGCCATTCCGGTTGGTGTTTAGTGATATTTCGTTGTGGGTTTGATTTTGCATTTCTGGATGAGTAATGAAATTGAACACATCTTTAGTGAAGTGTCTGTTCAAAGCTTTTGCCCCAAAGTCCCCCTTTCTCCTGTTGATTTGTCTTTTCCTTACTTTCGAGTTATAAGAGTTCTTTATATACTTGCCATAGAAGTCATTTATTAGAGGTATATTTTGCAAATATTTTTGTCTAGTCTATGACTTGTTTTCCTTTTTTAATGATTTTTGAAAGAGTAGGGGGGTTAATTTTGATGAAGTTTGTCACTTTGTAAATTTATTCTTTTATAGATTTTGTTCATTATGCCCTATATAAAAAATATTCAAGTTGTCCTGCATATTCCAAGGTTACCTTTAGATTGTTTATTCCTTTTATAGTTAAATTGCATGTATGATAATGAGAAGATGAGGTAAGGTTCAAGGTTCTTTATTTTCAGTGTGGATATTCATTTGTTCCAGTATCATTCTAAAAGACTGTTATTCCCTTGAATTATCTTGACTCTTGGTCAAAAATAAACCACATACACACAAAGATAGAGTTTTTCAAAAACATGAATTCATATTGATATTTTAAAATTTAATCCAGTAGCTGTTTGTAACATATTTAAAAAATTTTTTATTCCCCACTCAATCTATAATTGTACCTTTTAATTTTAATTAATATTTCCTCTAACTAAAAAAGTTATTAAAAGAGAAAGAAAAATTGTTTATTTTGTGCATCAATTTAAAAGTACTCCAGAATAACTATACTAGTATTAAACATTCAAAGCTAGTAGATCAATAATGAGATTTAATATCTTCATTGCTTTCTGCCATCATCTTTTGAGCCTTCTAGTAGTATTGAAGATACTTTGAGTTATTTGCCATGGTTAGGTAAATACTATTTTGATAACAATTCAGCTGCTACAAGCATTTTAGTTGATGGTATTAATATTTTTACTGATAGTACTTCTATGAAAATAAGTTTTTCTCATAGCTCTTACTTGTCAGTGGAGAGTAATGGAAGTTTGCTCTGTTGCTTCTCTTTGTGAGACAGGTGGAAAACACAGAAATTCCTTTCATGCCTCCTTTGCATTACTGCTTGCAACTCCCCAAGGCAAGCTCTGTTATCACTACTAACACCACAGATGAGCCTTGCCTAGTTTTGTTCTTTATATGACTCATACAATAAATACTGTTTTCTGTCTTTTTTCATACACCATCGTACTTGTGAGATTCATTCAAATTATTGCTTGTAATTGTTCATTTATTCTCATTGTTGTGTCGTATTCTGTTGTGAAAGGACCATAATTTATCCACTTTTATTGGGCATTTGGGGGTTTTTCAGTCTGGGACTGTTATGACTTGTATTTTGTGAACGTTCCAGTATATTTCTTTTGGTGGGCACTGAGGACTAACATTTTATGGAATTCTAATTAAAAAATGGCTACCTTCTTTTCTTATAACCTAAGTGAGAGTGATTATGTAAATGAGACAAAGTATTCATTAAGTTCTTGTGTTCAGTTAGTGGAATTTGCATTAATTACCCATTTCTAACTGATTATGAACCGCTCAAATTCAGTTCCTCTTTGTGGCATTGTGAGTGTGGGCAAGGAATTTAAACTCTGTGCTTCATTTATAAAAATCAGAAGTTATGGTACCTACCTAAAATGGTGGTTGTTAGACTTAAAATAAGGTAATTTTTGTTAACTACTTGGCCTAGTTGCTCACTGCATCCTGCATGTTAAGTATATTTTATTGGCCAACTTTCTGACTTCCCTAAATTATTGGTGTCGATAAAGTGTCACTGTCTCTTTTTAAGTTGTTTTCATTTTTATGTTTTATTTTTATATATCCAGGGTACTAGAAATTTGTAATTCAAATTCCAGGTTATTAAAAAAATTTTTTTTGTCATTTGATTTTCTCTAAGATGTGTGTGTGTGTTTACCATATAAAAGTCTAGGAGTTTTATGTAGTCACATTTATTCATGTTTTTATTTATGGTTAAAGCTGTTAGGGGGCTATTAGTTCGGGGCTTCTGGTTTGTGTATGTTTCTATCAACTAGAGAGTTTACTGTTGCCTTGACGCAGTGAATAGAGGGCACACCTGTTGGCTCAGGAATGCTTGCTGTAGGATAGTCTCTCTGAGGTTTCGCTTCTTCATGTCCAAGATGGAGGTTAATACATTTACCCTATTTACTTCATAGTGATGAGTAAGGAAGACGTTGTATAATGTAAAAAAATTTCTTAAAAATAACTGGGGCTTCCCTGGTGGCGCAGTGGTTGAGAGTCCGCCTGCGATGCAGGGGACGTGGGTTCGTGCCCCGGTCCGGGAAGATCCCACATGCCGCGGAGCGGCTAGGTCCGTGAGCCATGGACGCTAAGCTTGCACGTCCGGAGCCTGTGCTCAGCAACGGGAGAGGCCACAACAGTGAGAGGCCCGAGTACCGCAAAAAAACCAAACCAAAACAAAACAAACAAAAAAAATAACAGTGATTTGGCAGAGATCAAATCATGGAGGGCCTTGAAATGCTCCGTTAGCTGTTGCTGTATTAAAAATTACCATAAATTTAATGGCTTAAAATAGCACCCATTTGTAGATGAGAAGTTTGGCCAGGCTCAACCGTGCTTTTTGTTTAGGGTTTCACAGGGTTCAAATTAAGATATCTGCCAGGCTGGGTGTTTATCCAGAGGCTCTGGCGAAGAATCTTCTTCTAAGCTCACTTGGCTCCCGAGGGCAGAATTCAGTTCCGTGCAGTTGTAGGACCAAGGCCGCCATCTCTTTATTGGCCATTTGGCCTGGGGTTGCTGTCAGCTCCTAGGGGCCACTCCCTGGTTTTTGTATGTGGCTTCTTTTATCTTCAGAGACAGCAGTGTGGTCCTGAATCCTTCACTTGCTTTGAATTTCTCTGACTTCCCTTTCTGCTACCAGTTGGAGAAAAATCTTTGTTTTCAAGGAATTGTATGATTAGATTAGAATAAGCCCCGTCCCCCTTGATTAATTCAAAGTCAGTTGATTAGGAACCTTAATCCCATCTGCAAAATCTCTTTGCCACGTTTTATGGCATAATCTCTGGCATGGTATTTCATCATATTCACAGTGTCTTGGGGCATCTTGGGGGGGCTAGGGTCAGGCGTTTTAGGAGTCTGCCTACCACAGATGCCATGTTGAGGAGTTTGGACCTGGTCCAGAGGTATCGGGGTCCCTTAGAAAGCTTACTGCGGCAGCAGTGAGGAGGGTGGGTCAGAAAGGAAAAATTTCATTCATAGCAAAGTCCATTTTGATTTTGTAATGTTATTTAATGGATGTTTGTATTTTTTTGTTAAGTAGAGGTTTTGATCAGAAATGTATGTTTATTAGAGTACAAAGTAGAAATAATTAACTGGACCCAAACAACAACACATCACTCATCATGATATTCATTACTTCAGGCCAATTCATTATACAAAGTGGTTTGATAGATTGCTTTTTATTTTACTCAGTACTATTTTAGCATATCTTTCTAAAGCAAACACTGATTGTTTTGATAGAGACTTAAACACCCGAATGTCATTAATAATATCTTCCTACACACAATATTAGGGTGTGTTTTCTTCCTTAGATGGCTGATCTCATGCATTATGATTCTTACTGGCTTAGTTTTTATGTCTAGTTTTACTTACTTTTATTCTTTGGTCTTGAGTTTTGCCTGTTTTGGCTGCTGCACGCAGCATGTGGGGTCTTATTTCCCCGACCAGGGATCAAACCCATGCCCACTGCAGGGGAAGTGTGGAGTCCTAACCACTGGACCGCCAGGGAATTCCCCTGAGTCTTGCATTTTTCAAGCTGTATTTTTTTCTTCTGAACTAAATTTGCCATATCTCAAAGATTTGGAGTCCTAAATAACCACTAGGTTGCCAGGGAATTCCCCTGAGTCTTGTATTTTTCAAGCTGTATTTTTTTTTCTTCTGAACTAAATTTGCCATATCTCAGAGATTTTGACATGTTTCTTATTTAATCACTTCAAAAATAATATATATTTTTTCATTTTGATTTAAAGAAATCTGCTAGATTGAAGGGAGTTTTCAATTTTTCTAGTGGATAGATTGAAGGGAGTTTATCTTTATATTGTGAATTTATAATTATTAATGTGTTAAGTTTAGGAAATATCTGCTTTTTAAAATATGGCCTAGGAAATACCTGAGTTTTTGAATTTGTAAGACTTTCTTAATCCCATAGATATTGTGAGTTAAAAAGAATTTTACGTACATTTGAATAGAATGTATATTTTCTGTTCTGGGAATTTGGAGATCTCTCTGTTCATGTGTAAGTTTGAATCAAACTTGACCATCATTAATAAATATCTTGATTTCTGAGAGCTGTGTTAAGTCCAGTCTATGTATTTCTGTTTGGCTTTACTTTTTTTTTGTCTTTTTAAGCATATGTTAAGTTTTTACTGTAGCATTAAAAAGTTTGTTTTTTTAACTTGAAGTCAGCTTTACTTTTATATGTCAAGAAAATTGATTAGGCATGTGAACATTAATGACTGTTTCTTCTTTTGGAATTTTCACTGTAATGTTAGATTCATTTTAATGTGAACTTATCTTTGCCCTGTTCACTGCTTCTTGGTTTGGACCCTATTTTTATGATCAATATTGCTGTACCTGCTTGCTTTCTCTCTCTCTTTCTTCCTCTCTTTCTTTCCCTCCCTCCCTCCCTCCCTCCTTCCCTCCCTTCCTTCCTTCCTCTCTCTCTCTCTCTTTTTTTTAAAAATATTTATTTATTTGGCTGCGCCGGCTCTTAGTTACAGCACACGGGATCTTCATTGCAGCATGTGGGCTCTCAGTTGAAGCATGTGGGATGTAGTTCCCTGACCAGGGATTGAACCCGGGCCCCCTGCATCGAGAGGTTGGAGTCTTAACCACTGGACAACTAGGGAAGTCCTACCTGCTTTCTTTTTGATAGCATTTGTCTGTTCTTTCCCCCCAGATCATTATTTGTGAATATCCTGTGCTACTGTGCCTCGTGCACATATTTGTATATATATATAGATACACATACACATATGTGTATCTATATATATACTCATACACATATGCGTATATATATAAACATACACATATGCAAATATATACACACATACACATATGTGTGTATATATATACATACACGTGTGTATATGTGTTCATGTACATAAATAAAAGGTTTGTGTGTATTTACATCTAAAGTGTGTGTGCATAAAATATATTTTGCACATTTTGAAAGTTTTTTTTTTTTTTTTTCGGTACGTGGGCCTCTCTCTCACTGTTGTGGCCTCTCCTGTTGTGGAGCACAGGTCCCGGACGCGCAGGCTCAGTGGCCATGGCTCACGGGCCCAGCCGCTCCGCGGCATGTGGGATCTTCCTGGACCGGGGCACGAACCCGTGTCCCCTGCATCGGCAGGCAGACTCTCAAACCACTGTGCCACCAGGGAAGCCCTCAAAGAATTTTTTTGTAGACCTTGGAAGATATTGCTCTTTTTTTTTTTTTTAACATCTTTATTGGAGTATAATTGCTTTACAATGGTGTGTTAGTTTCTGCTTTATAACAAAGTGAATCAGTTATACATGTACATATGTTCCCATATCTCTTCCCTCTTGCATCTCCCTCCGTCCCACCCTCCATATCCCACCCCTCCAGGTGGTCGCAAAGGACCGAGCAGATCTCCCTGTGCTATGTGGCTGCTATCTATTTTACATTTGGTAGTGTATATATGTCCATGCCTCTCTCTCGCTTTGTCACAGCTTACCCTTCCCCCTCCCAATATCCTCAAGTCCGTTCTCTAGTAGGTCTGTGTTTTTATTCTGTCTTACCCCTACGTTCTTTATGACATTTTTTTCCCCTTAAAATCCATATAGATGTGTTAGCATATGGTATTTGTTTTTCTCTTTCTGACTTACTTCACTCTGTATGACAGACTTTAGGTCTATCCACCTCATTACAAATAGCTCAATGTCGTTTCTTTTTATGGCTGAATAATATTCCATTGTATATATGTGCCACATCTTCTTTATCCATTCATCTGATGATGGACACTTAGGTTGTTTTCATCTCCGGCCTATTGTAAATAGAGCTGCAATGAACATTTTGGAATATGACTCTTTTTGAATTATGGTTTTCTCAGGGTATATGCCCAGTAGTGGGATTGCTGGGTCGTATGGTGGTTCTATTTGTAGTTTTTTAAGGAACCTCCATACTGTTCTCCACAGTGGCTGTACCAATTCACAGTCCCACCAACAGTGCAAGAGTGTTCCCTTTTCTCCACACCCTCTCCAGCATTTATTGTTTCTAGATTTTTTGATGATGGCTATTCTGACTGGTGTGAGATGATATCTCATTGTAGTTTTGATTTGCATTTCTCTAATGTTTAATGATGTTGAGCATTTTTTCATGTGTTCGTTGGCAGTCTGCATATCTTCTTTGGAGAAATGTCTATTTAGGTCTTCTGCCCACTTTTGGATTGGGTTGTTTGTTTTTTTGTTATTGAGCTGCATGTGCTGCTTATAAATTTTGGAGATAAATCCTTTGTCAGTTGCTTCATTTGCAAATATTTTCTCCCATTCTGAGGGTTGTCTTTTGGTCTTGTTTATGGTTTCCTTTGCTCTGCAAAAGCTTTGACGTTTCATTAGGTCCCATTTATTTTTGTTTTTATTTCCATTTCTCTAGGAGGAGGGTCAAAAAGGATCTTACTGTGATTTATGTCATAGAGTGTTCTGCCTATGTTTTCCTCTAAGAGTTTGATAGTTTCTGGCCTTACATTTAGATCTTTAATCCATTTTGAGCTTATTTTTGTGTATGGTGTTAGGGAGTGATCTAATCTCATACTTTTACATGTACCTGTCCAGTTTTCCCAGCACCACTTATTGAAGAGGCTGTCCTTTCGCCACTGTACATTTCTGCCTCCTTTATCAAAGATAAGGTGACCATATGTGCGTGGGTTCATCCCTGGGCTTTCTATCCTGTTCCATTGATCTACCTTTCTCTTTTTGTGCCAGTGCCATACTGTCTTGATTACTGTAGCTTTGTAGTATAGTCTGAAGTCAGGGAGCCTGATTCCTCCAGCTCCGTTTTTCGTTCTCAAGATTGCTTTGGCTATTCGGGGTCTTTTGTGTTTCCATACAAATTGTGAAATTTTTTGTTCTAGTTCTGTGAAAAATGCCAGTGGTAGTTTGATAGGGATTGTATTGAATCTGTAGATTGCTTTGGGTAGTAGAGTCATTTTCACAATGTTGATTCTTCCAATCCAAGAACATGGTATATCTCTCCATCTATTTGTATCTTTAATTTCTTTCATCAGTGTCTTACAATTTTCTGCATACATGTCTTTTGTCTCCTTCGGTAGGTTTATTCCTAGATATTTTATTCTTTTTGTTGCAATGGTAAATGGGAGTGTTTTCTTGATTTCACTTTCAGATTTTTCATCATTAGTATATAGGAATGCCAGAGATTTCTGTGCATTAATTTTGTATCCTGCCACTTTACCAAATTCATTGATTAGCTCTAGTAGTTTTCTGGTAGCATCTTTAGGATTCTCTATGTATAGGATCATGTCATCTGCAAACAGTGACAGCTTTACTTCTTCTTTTCCGATTTGGATTCCTTTTATTTCCTTTTCTTCTCTGATTGCTGTGGCTAAAACTTCCAAAACTATGTTGAATAAGAGTGGTGAGAGTGGGCAACCTTGTCTAGTTCCTGATCTTACTGGAAATGCTTTCAGTTTTTCACCATTGAGGACAATGTTGGCTGTGGGTTTGTCATATATGGCCTTTATTATGTTGAGGAAAGTTCCCTCTATGCCTACTTTCTGGAGGGTTTTTATCATAAATGGATATTGAATTTTGTCGAAAGCTTTCTCTGCATCTATTGAGATGATCATATTGTTTTTCTCCTTCAGTTTGTTAATATGGTGTATCACGCTGATTGATTTGCGTATATTGAAGAATCCTTGCATTCCTGGAATAAACCCCACTTGATCATGGTGTATGATCCTTTTAATGTGTTGTTGGATTCTGTTTGCTAGTCTTTTGTTGAGGACTTTTGCATCTATGTTCATCAGTGATATTGGCCTGTAGTTTTCTTTGTGACATCCTTGTCTGGTTTTGGTATCAAGGTGATGGTTTCCTCGTAGAATGAATTTGGGAGTGTTCCTCCCTCTGCTATATTTTGGAAGAGTTTGAGAAGGATAGGTGTTAGCTCTTCTCTAAATGTTTGATAGAATTCGCCTGTGAAGCCATCTGGTCCTGGGCTTTTGTTTGTTGGAAGATTTTTAATCAGAGTTTCAATTTCAGTGCTTGTGATTGGTCTGTTCATAGTTTCTATTTCTTCCTGATTCAGTCTTGGCAGGTTGTGCATTTCTAAGAATTTGTCCATTTCTTCCAGGTTGTCCATTTTATTGGCATAGAGTTGCTTGTAGTAATCTCTCATGATCTTTTGTATTTCTGCAGTGTCAGTTGTTACTTCTCCTTTTTCATTTTTAATTCTATTGATTTGAGTCTTCTCCCTTTTTTTCTTGATGAGTCTGGCTAATGGTTTATCAATTTTGTTTATCTTATCAAAGAATCAGCTTTTAGTTTTATTGATCTTTGCTATTGTTTCCTTCATTTCTTTTTCATTTATTTCTGATCTGAACTTTATGATTTCTTTCCTTCTGCTAACTTTGGGTTTTTTTTGTTCTTCCTTCTCTAATTGCTTTAGGTGCAAGATTAGGTTGTTTATTCGAGATGTTTCCTGTTTCTTAAGGTGGGCTTGTATTGCTATAAACTTCCCTCTTAGAACTGTTTTTGCTGCATCCCATAGGTTTTGGGTCGTCGTGTCTCCATTTTCATTTGTTTCTAGGTATTTTTTAATTTCTTCAGTGATCACTTCATTGTTAAGTAGTGTATTGTTTAGCCTCCATGTGTTTGTATTTTTTACAGATCTTTTCCTGTAATTGATATCTAGTCTCATAGCGTTGTGGTCGGAAAAGATACTTGATACAATTTCAATTCATTTAAATTTACCAAGGCTTGATTTGTGACCCAGGATATGATCTATCCTGGAGAATGTTCCATGAGCACTTGAGAAGAATGTGTATTTTTTTGTTTTGGATGGAATGTCCTATAAATATCAATTAAGTCCATCTTGTTTAATGTCTCATTTAAAGCTTGTGTTTCCTTATTTATTTTCATTTTGGATGATCTGTCCATTGGTGAAAGTGGGGTGTTACAAACCCCTACTATGAATGTGTTACTGTCGATTTCCCCTTTTATTGCCGTTAGTATTTGCCTTATGTATTGGGGTGCTCCTGTGTTGGGTGCATAAATATTTACAATTGTTATATCTTCTTGGATCGATCCCTTGATCACTATGTAGTGTCCTTCTTTGTCTCTTCTAATAGTCTTTATTTTAAAGTCTATTTTGTCTGCTACGAGAATTGCTACTCCAGCTTTCTTTTGGTTTCCATTTGCATGAAATAGCTCTTTCCATCCCCTTACTTTCAGTCTGTATGTGAAGTGGGTCTCTTGTAGACAGCAAATATATGGGTCTTGTTTTTGTATCCATTCGGCTAATCTGTGTCTTTTGGTGGGAGCATTTAGTCCATTTACCTTTAAGGTAATTATCGATATCTATGTTCCTATTCCCATTTTCTTAATTGTTTTGGGTTCGTTATTGTAGGTCTTTTTCTTCTCTTGTGTTTCTTGCCTAGAGAAGTTCCTTTAGCAGTTGTTGTAAAACTGGTTTGGTGGTGCAGAACTCTCTCAGCTTTTGCTTGTTTGTAAAGGTTTTAATTTCTCCATCAAATCTGAATGAGATGCTTGCTGGGTAGAATAATCTTGGTTGCAGGTTTTTCTCCTTCATCACTTTAAATATGTCCTGCCACTCCCTTCTGGCTTGCAGAGTTTCTCCTGAAAGATCAGCTGTTAACCTTATGGGGATTCCCTTGTGTGTTATTTTTCCCTTGCTGCTTTTACTATGTTTTCTGTGTATTTAATTTTTGACAGTTTGATTAATATGTGTCTTGGCATATGTTTCCTTGGATTTATCCTGTATGGGACTCTCTGTGCTTCCTGGACTTGATTAACTATTTCCTTTCCCATATTAGGGAAGTTTTCAACTATAATCTCTTCAAATATTTTCTCAGTCCCTTTCTTTTTCTCTTCTTCTTTTGGGACCCTTATAATTCGAATGTTGGTGCGTTTAATGTTGTCCCAGAGGTCCCTGAGACTGTCCTCAGTTCTTTTCATTCTTTTTTCTTTTTTCTTTATTCTGTTCTGCAGTAGTTATTTCCATTATTTTATCTTCCAGGTAACTTATCTGTTCCGCCTCAGTTATTCTGCTATTGATCCCATCTACAGTATTTTTAATTTCATTTATTGTGTTGTTCATCGTTGTTTGTTTCATCTTTAGTTCTTCTAGGTCCTTGTTAAATGTCTCTTGCATTTTGTCTATTCTATTTCCAAGATTTTGGATCATCTTTACTATCATTCTGAATTCTTTTTCAGGTAGACTGCGTATTTCCTCTTCATTTGTTCGGTCTGGTGGGTTTTTATCTTGCTCCTTCATCTCTTGTGTGTTTTTCTGTCTTCCCATTTTGCTTATCTTACTGTGTTTGGGGTCTCCTTTTCGCAGGCTGCAAGTTCGTAGTTCCCGTTGTTTTTGGTGTCTGTCCCCAGTGGCTAAGGTTGGTTCAGTGGGTTGTGCAGGCTTCCTGGTGGAGGGGACTAGTGCCTGTGTTCTAGTGGATGAGGCTGGATCTTGTCTTTCTGGTGGGCAGGTCCACGTCTGGTGGTGTGTCTTGGGGTGTCTGTGGACTTATTATGATTTTAGGCAGCCTCTCTGCTAATGGGTGCTGTTGTGTTCCTGTCTTGCTAGTTGTTTGGCATAGGATGTCCAGCACTGTAGCTTGCTGGTCGTTGAGTGAAGCTGAGTCTGGTGTTGAGATGGAGATTTCTGGGAGATTTTCGCCATTTGATATTATGTGGAGCTGGGACGTCTCTTGTGGACCAGTGTCCTGAAATTGGCTCTCCCACCTCAGAGGCACAGCGCTGACTCCTGGCTGCAGCACCAAGAGCCTTTCATCCACACGGCTCAGAATAAAAGGGAGAAAAAGTAGAAAGAAAGAATTAGTAGAAGAAATAAAGAAAAAGAATGAAAGAAAGAAAGGAGGGAGGGAAGGAGGAAGGAAAAAAAGAAAGAAGGTAAAGTAAAATAAAATAAGAAAATAAAATAATGTTATTATAATAAAAAAATAATTATTAAAAATAAAAAAACCGGATTGAACCCTAGGACAAATGATGGAAAGAAAGCTATACAGACAAAATCTCACACAGAAGCATACACATACACACTCACAAAAAGAGGAAAAGGGGAAAAAAATCATAAATGTTGCTGTCAAAGTCCACCTCCTCAATTTGGGATGGTTCGTCGTCTATTCAGGTATTCCTCAGATGCAGGTACATCAAGTTGATTGTGGAGCTTTAATCCGCTGCTTCTGAGGCTGCTGGGAGGGATTTCCCTTTCTCTTCTTTGTTAGCACAGCTCCCGGGACTCAGTTTTGACTTGGCCCTGCCTCTGCGTGTAGGTGGCCAGAGGGCGTTTGTTCTTCGCTCAGACAGGATGGGGTTAAAGGAGCCGCTGATTCAGGGGCTCTGGCTCACTTAGGCTGGGGGGAGGGAGGGGCACGGCGTGCGGGGCGGGCCTGCGGCAGCAGAGGCCAGTGTGACGTTGCACCAGCCCGAGGTGCACTGTGCGTTCTCCCGGGGAAGTTGTCGCTGGATCCCAGGACCCTGGCAGTGTCGGGCTGCACAGGCTCCCCGTAAGGGGTGTGTGGAGAGTGACCTGTGCTCGCACACAGGCTTCTTGGTGGCGGCAGCAGCAGCCTTAGCGTCTCATGCCCGTCTCTGGCGTCCGCGTTGTTAGCCGCGGCTCGCGCCCGTCTCTGGAGCTCCTTTAATCAGCGCTCTTAATCCCCTCTCCTCACGCACCAGGAAACAAAGACGTAAGAAAAAGTCTCCTGCCTCTTCGGCAGCTCCAGACTTTTCCTCGGACTCCCTTCCGGCTAGCCGTGGCGCACTAACCCCTTCAGGCTGTGTTCACGCCGCCAACCCCAGTCCTCTCCCTGTGCTCCGACCGAAGCCCGAGCCTCAGCTCCCAGCCCCGCCCGCTCCGGCGGGGGAGCAGACAAGCCTTTCGGGCTGGTGAGCGCCGGTCGGCACCGATCATCTGTGCGGGAATCTCCCCGCTTTGCCCCCCGCACCCCTGTGGCTGCGCTCTCTTCCGCGGCTTCGAAGCTCTCCCCCTCCGCCACCCGCAGTCTCAGCCTGTGAAGGGGCTTCTAGTGTGTGGAAACCTTTCCTCCTTCACAGCTCCCTCCCAGAGGTGCAGGTCCCGTCCCTATCCTTTTGTCTCTGTTTTTCCTTTTTTCTTTTGCCCTACCCAGGTACGTGGGGGGTTTCTTGCCTTTTGGGAGGTCTGAGGTCTTCTGCCAGCGTTCAGTAGGTGTTCTGTAGGAGTTGTTCCACGTGTAGATGTATTTCTGGTGTATCTGTGGGGAGGAAGGTGATCTCTGTGTCTTACTCTTCCGCAATCTTCCCGGAAGCCGCTCTTTTTTGTTTTTACATTTAATATTGCCAATGAAAAGCAATTCCCGTTTGTCCTTTCTTTGTAAATGACCCCTTTTCTTTTTGGTGGGGCTACTAGAATTTTTCATTTATCCTTGTTATCTTTGCCCATGTTTCTAGGTGTAAGACATTTTAATCTGAAGCTGGTGTTTTCTGTTTGGGTGGGTGTTTTTGTAGTGAAACGGATATCAATAGAACAGAAAAAAAAGACTCTTGTCTTTCAGTTTCCTCATCTATTAAATGGAAATTATGCTTAATAAATGTTACCTCTTATTATTAGATATTTTCATAAATTTTCTTTCTAATTTCTCTGCTTATAATCCTTCTATTTTCTCTCTTTCTAGTACTCTTTCTAAACAGACATTGGACCTTCCTGATAGTTTCCCATGCCATTTTATTTTTTCTCTTACTTGCTATCTTCATTCGTAATTACAGCATTATGGGAGAATCCTAACAGACTAATAAGAAAAGTTTGGTAAAGGTTAAAAACAGCCTGGTGTGTAGAAAATTAATATTTGATATTTCTTACAGCACTTAGCCAATTGCAGTAGTTGATATAGAATAAATACTTGATAATTAATTGAACAAGCTTTGGAATATCCTGAAACTTATTGTTACTGTTTCATAACTCATCTTGAACCTTAATCTCTGAAATTTTGTTGATTTTGTTTTGTATTATAGATTTATTTTGCGAGAGCTTTCCAAGTTTTGGAAGTTCCTCAGACTCTTTCTTACAGGTGGCAATGTGAACTCTCATTGAGAGTTTTTTCTTTGATGTGTTCTTGGACTAATGTCAAAAGATATTTAACACTTTTCTTTTTATCTTTCCCTCTCCTTCTCTTCTTTTTAATGGTTAAAAAAGTATAAAAAATTATTTAGGAGTTTTTAATATCGAGTCAAATTGTTTAGTTGATAAGAGCTTTTTATCTTACCTTCCTCTCACGAAATGTTAATTAGCTTTGTAATTGTTACTTAGCTTATAATTTGTTTTGATTTGTGACTTGCGGTGTATGAGGGTGCTGATGTTAGACAAGTTTCCTGTAGAAATTTATTCTTTGACATTTTCTACAATTTTATAAATGCTTTTTATTGGTTCAAAAAGATATATTCCAGCCTGTATAGATAGTATATGTTTTCTTTCAATGCCAAATGTCTTTCATTAGCTATGTAGTTATAACAGATGGGTTTGAAGCGTTCACTTAAATGCAGTTAGTATTTTATTTCCCTTTATTCCCTAATCTCTTTACATGTTATTGTAAATTAGTATGTTGGATACATTCCAGGACTTCTCATAGTAGTTTAGCTAATGTCATGTAATATTTTCCATTGCAAATATGATTAAGAGAACATGTTGATGTTTCTAAAATGATATAGACAGTGAGAAAAGGATCAAGTTAAATTATTTTATTTCCTTACTATACACTTAAAAGTCATTATATTTTATTTGTCAAAATTACTTTTAGAGCAAAAGGCTTCTGTACAACTTGCCATATGCTATAAAAGTAATGGAGATTCTAGATTTTAACAGTGTAGCAGAAATTATTTTGCGATGTTAATGAGTTAATAATAAAAACTTTTCAGTGGTTGATTGGACATATAAATGTACTTTCTTCCCTCAACATTACCTTGACCTTTCCAGTATTGACTCAAGGATACTCAGACTACCTAGATATTATACATGTCTTTAATTCTGGGTTCTGTTAATACAGTAAACATATTTGGATACCATAGGAGGTTGTGACATAAATATATTGTTTGGAAAAAGCTGATTATTATGCTTTATCAGTGAAGATAAAGAAGGCTTTATTTCTTTTCTTCAGTTTTTGTTAATGCAGTAATAATTCCTTTGAGTATAAAAAGACAACTGAAATGTGTGTTAGTGTGTGAACTTGTGGACATTATATAAAATTAAAATGTCAAAGATATAGCTAGTGTTTATGAGTTACTTAGAAACTACAGTGGTCTTGTTGCCTGCAGCCAAAATGTGTAGAAGACACACCAGGAGACACTTAACTTTCTTATATTGGTTCAGTGCAGGGGACTGATGGTTATGAGGAGCAGTTTGATGGCATGTGATATCTTACGTAGATTTACATGCAAGACATTGAAATTATTTACAATTTACAAACTATTGTATTATCTAATTGACTAGCAGAAGATGGAATCAGTATATTAGCACGTGAAGATGTTCATAGTAATGTTAGCAACTCTATTACCTGAGCCTCGGTTTTACCACGTGCCGTCCCACTTGGCTTCAGGTAGTTCAGCTCTGCTAGTCATGAGCCACACCTACAGTAAGATTACCAAAAGTGAAGTCCATTTAATATATGTAAATATGAACACCAGTTTATTAGGGCCTTTCTATGTCAAACAGCATTCATGGTACTAAGAATACAAAGTTAGTACAACCCGATTCCTCTACTCAAAGATCTTGGATGAAAAAAGAGCGATAAGTAATTACCATGCAGTAGCATAAATGCTAAAACAGAAGTATATTCAAGAAGGGCAGCTAGGCATCTCCTACACACAGAGAGAGATTTTGTACGTTATGATGCCCCAAGTGGGCTTGGGCGGATGAGGACGTTTATTAATCTTTCTTAGGGAAAGAATTACTCTTAGATAATCCATACTGACTTCTTACACATTTCAGGTGCGCCAAACTTCCCCTGCTGTTCGTTTGAGACTTTATTTCTTTGATTTTACCACTTGCAAGAGATAGAGGCAGATTGGAATGGGGGAAGGAGAAAGTCAGATGACTTAATTTTTCTTCATGTGCCCAGCATTTTAAAGAAACTTGAAACTAACTGCTACAATGAAGTGTGTAGATTTGTATGTGTGCCTTTAACCATGTAGTTGCCACTCATTAACTTATTCTGTGATTGACTAGTTTACTTCATGTTGATTTTTAGGCAGGGTGAAAATAGTAAGAGGTTTTGGAAATAATATATATATGTTTTATCTGTTTATTAATGGGATTTAATGACCTGTTAAAAATAATCCCCAACTAGAAACCTGCCCTTTTAACCATATTATTAGTTTTTTAAAAATGGTAGTTGTATTGACAAAGTCAATAGAAAAAAAAAAGTGAAATGCTAACTTTCTAAACTTGAATGGAAGGATGAATATGTATTCATCCTTGGATGAATATTTACCAAGCACTGAACGGAGAACTTAGATTTTATCATTTTAACTGATCCTTTATTTAGTGCTCTGCAGGCTTCAAATTGTTTTACTAGTAATGTACAAAGACTTTTGAATATCTTCGTAGCCCCACCTTTGAGTGTTGCTTTTCCAGGTTTTATAAGGATATTTCTTTATCCTTTGCTCCCTTCCAGCGATGTGCATTTTGTAAGCACCTTGGAGCCACTATCAAATGCTGTGAAGAGAAATGTGCCCAGATGTACCATTATCCTTGTGCTGCTGGAGCCGGCACCTTTCAGGATTTCAGTCACTTCTTCCTTCTTTGTCCAGAGCACATTGACCAAGCTCCTGAAAGATGTAAGTTTACTACAGATATATTTAAAAACATTTATCAGTGTATTTACTTAAAATAACAAATGTTTAAGTTCCCGAAGTGTTATTCTACTTGTGGTAAAAGGCAACATTACATAATCTTGATAATCTGAGAGATCTTCACAAGAGATCCTTGGGTGGGGTGAGGGGGCAGGGGGAGGAATCTGTTACCAACAATATCATTGAAGTTATATCCAGAGAGTTACTTCCTCAAAAATTCAAAGATAGTTTGCATGTTTTTTATTCTTATTTAAAAAATTTAACTACTGTAGAAAGGTAAACTTGCTGAGTATATGGTATTTTAATATGTACTATGAAAGTAGGTCATTTAAAAAATTAAACAGTGTCTTTAATTCAGTGTCTTTTACACTAAAAAGACTACCCAGTTGGAGATTTAGAAGATGGTTCATTCAGATGTTATTTCAGGATGTATGTTGATAGGATCACCAAACACTTGAAAATCTTGGAAAATGTCCTAGTAGTCATAATAGAAATCTCGTTAATGCTTCTTCTTGATTCATCTGTCTTGGTTATAATTATCTATAATCCTCAGTTGTCTTTTTTTTTTTTTTCTTTTCCAAACAGTATTTTATAATTAGGTGAAAAGGTTTAAGTGTTTGAAATTCATGTTATACAGAAAATTATAACTCTTTCCTATCCTTATTAAATAGAGATCTTACTTTTTTCCTAGTATATGGATTTCCAATGAGCATGCATGATTTGAGATCTTTTTTCCCTAGTAAATTGAATTTCCAATCTGCTTGTGAAATCTCTTTGATGCCTTCTTTATTCAGTCTTTTTTTATGTCATCTCTTAGTTACCTAATTGTTAGCTTTTACCTGTATTCTTAGCAATGTCAGTAAAGGCTTTTTTCCTATCTTTTCCAGCTTTGTGAAACATAAATATAGCTACTTCAGGCTTAAAGTAATCTCAAACACAGATTTCATAATCATCATTTTTCTCTGTTCAGTACCATGATTTTATCTTTAGTTAAAGTTATTTTGTATCTACATGTATAATCATGTTGCCCTTAATCACTATACAGACGTAAATTATAGGTAAGGCAAACTGAAATGTCACATTGTATTTAGGCTAATAAGGGATTTAAAGTTTTAAAAATGCTTTGGATTACACACTGTTAAATCTGGGAGAAGAAGACAACATTCATGCACAGCTACTGTAATGGGTGTTATTTATTTTAAGGCCTCATGTAGTGAATTCCTTCACTAAGTACACAGACTACCATGTGAATCATCAGAGCTGATTGTATTCTGGGTGGTATAACACACTTTTCCAATGGAATAAAACAACTGTGGGTGTGTTTAACAATTTAAATTTTATTCAGCCTTTTGTGTGTGGTCGTGATTTAGACCTCAGTAAACAACATGCAAACTTTTCTATGACTATGTTTCTAATGTGAGAAATTCTATTACTTATTGGCAGTACTACTTTCTTTTGCAGACTCTGTTCACATAATGTATATGATTTATATACATTTATTTGTTAGGGATCATAAATTGTTTTATAAAATAATGAAGTGTAAGAACTGAGGTGAGGTGATTTGTTACCATTTATCATGAATATAGTGAAAGGTTCATGCTGGCAACATAAAGCTAAAAGATACACTGAAATTACTGGTACCTTGCCTTGTTCCAAAGTAGACTTACGGAGACTTACACAAATACATGAACAGTAGGATAAAGTAAGACTAAAAATAAGCAAGAAAATTTGGCCAGTGGGAAGGGAAAATAAGGATAGGATAAATGGGAGGGTAATACGGTGAGGCTGATACCCAAAATAAATGTGTATTTCCCAGGCCTATGCCACAAATCTGGCTCCAGAGCTTTCCAGCAGTCAGCATGAAGAAGGGCATATGAACAGTTGCCTGATTTGTAGTAATAATAATTCACTTGATACTGACACTGTATGTACACTATATATGGTAGTGAGAAACTGTCTTCAAGTAGCTGTCTTGCAGTATAAACAACAAACCCCACAGGGCAATTTCTTATAACAGCCCTTAAAATAAGTCAGTGGTATAAAACCAAAGCCCAGTTGAGTAAATTCTATTCCCTGGGGATCCTAAACAATGCAGTCTAAATACCCAGCTTCCTGAGCATCTGTTTTAATCCAAGGATGTAGAGAGTACTGCAGATAGACTATATTGCAGTAATATACAAGACTACGTAATAGTCTTATAAAATCTTTCATTTGTATATTTAGCTGTTCTAATTGTATGTCATAGCACAAAGCACTTTTTATGTTTTAAAAATGGGGATATCTTAAATGACAGTGTTATTATGAAGGTTAAATGACAATGAAAATCATGTAGCATTGTACCATATATTATGAATTGCTGTACTGAAAGGTAGTTATTTTAGCTCTTATCTAAGTAATGTGTTTGCATTGAGTATAATACTTGATGCTGCTGGCTAAGAACAGAGCGGTATGCTGTGATAGTTACCTGAGTTAGGAGTAAGATTGACATCTTTTTATGAAAGTTGAAAAATCTAACAAAAACATGGACCTCATTAGAAAAAAACATCCCAGCAAAAAGAGCGCATCTGTGAGCACGACCAGCATTTTCATCAGAAAACAATTTTGGGGTGCTTTGTCTTCGAAAAATGCCAGTCATGGCTCTAACCTTATTTTCACGACGATGCAAGTATACACTAACCTTGCCTGGAAACTTTACGCTAAATATCCATCTAAGGGACATAGCCACATATACTTCCTGAGTAGTAGTTTCCCTCTCATGGAAGGCTGAATGGCAGAAAGCCAGCCATGCAAGGTCAGAGGAAAGAACATTCCAGGCTGAGCGAACAACTACTGCGCAGGCCTTGAGGCAGGAGCATGGCGTGATTGTGGAATAGACAGCTAGTCACTGTGTCTGGAACTTAGTGTCTGCCAGGTGGGTAGCAGAGACCACATCAAGGCGAACAAAGACTAGATCATGTAGGCCTTGTAAACAAGGGAAGGGGTTTGGATTTTATTCTGTCTTCAGTGAGAAGCCTTTGCAAGGTTTAAACCTGGGAATGCTACATCTCTTAATCCACTCCCCCTCCCCCAGCGTATTTACTTTCATCACTCAGCTTTTACCTCCTTTACTTCATTTAAACTTTTAACTCCTACCTCATTTTCTTAGTTGTCTGGTCTCTCTTGACACCAAGTCCTGCTACTTCTCTGTTACCTTAAATTCTGTCAGCCCCCTGACCTTTCTTTCTTACCTACCTGCCTACTCTGTGGGCCAGCCTCTCTGGACAACATCCATGATTTACTTCTTCTTTCTAGAGATTCCATTTTGATAGGCAAATCACCTTGCAGAGTGTCCTGCCAGCGATGGAAACATAGATCACGGAAGTTGTAATGTCGATGGAAGTTACAAAGCTATGCTGATTTAGTCCTTTTAAAATTCACTGGTAATAATCTGACTTGAGACTGTGCTCTTCACCTGGTTCTCTTCTTATGTGCTGTCTAGCCTTTCTTAAGCAGTAGTCTCACCTTCCAAATTGACCATGTTTAAGGATCTATGATAGCTTCCATCTAATTTAAGCTCCATGTTTTTGCCTTTTCCTCCATTTCTTCTCGTCACAGCTGTCACTTGGGAAGAAGCGACCTGTCCAAAGCTTACTCTGTTTCTGCTGCTCTCCTTGCTTCCCCGCATCATTTAGCTTCCTCCTGCTGTGCCTGTGCTGGCACTTCTCCTTTGCACTTTTATTCTTCCCCTTCTTTGCCCTTCCAGTGGCATCAATATTGATTAGTAGTAAAGAATATGATCTTTGGAGCCAAATTAACCTGGATTTTACTCCTGTCCTCTCTTAAATTGTCTTCATCTTTAGTCTTTCACTCAATCTATTTTGCTTTCCCTACTGCTTAAAGAAAATTTTCACTTAGTCGTTTGATTATTGCTTCAAGCTTAACGCCCCTTTGGCTTTCAGACATATATGTATGTATATGTACATATACTTATGTCTGACATGACACTTAAGCCATCCAGTAATGTCATCTTCTTAATGCATGCCCTCCAAAAGGCTGTTTTAGTATTTTTACATATTTCTGTGTGTTCGCCCAGATCAGAAAAATGGTTGGGACCAAGTTTTTTCTATTATTATTTTTATATAATGCATAGTAAATGTTTTTGGACTGAATATATCACATGGATTTTTTTTTTGCCCAATTTATTAAATGATGCATACTAATCATACAACATGACAGTATTGTCATCAAGGAATTGGTGGAAACTGTCATAGAATAAAAAGTAATCTCTGCTATAGTGATACACAGAGTTACCTTGTTGCAGAATGAGCTTTGCTGTATAAAACAGTGCTGTGCAATAGAAATATGATGTGAGCAATATATGTAATTTTAATTTTTCTAGTGGTCATGTTAAAATTTTTTATTTGAAATTAATTTTAAAAATACATACTTAACCCAATATATCCAAAATGTTAATATTTCAACTTGTAATTAATAAAATTTTTGAGATAGTGACATTAATATTTTTTTCCTATTAAGTCTTTGGAATTCGGAGTGTGTTTTATATGTATAGCACATCTCAATTTGGACTAATCACATTTCCATTGCGCAATAGCTACATGTGGCTAGTAGCTACCATGGCAAGTTGAAGTGGCAGAGTAGCAAACTCTAGAAAGTTTCACAGAAGTATTTAGATAGTGTTCCTGGCAAATTACAATAAAAAGATGTAATCTGATAGAGTCCAGTACTTGCCCCAGTTTCTGTAAGTTTTGAGGGTAGGCAAAAATCAAAGATCAGTTTTTAAATGTACTTAGCTTGAATGAGTAAATATGGAACTCTCTTTTAGTATTAAGAAAACTACTTTGCTCTGTTTTTCCATTTTTATTTAAAAAAATGAACTAATACATGTAATTTCATTTTTAGAATTAATGCTTTCTTCTAAATGCCTGTCATTTAAAGAGCCACTTAAGAATGATTTTAGAAGCAACTCCTTTGCTTAAAATATAAGAATTGATTTGTGCTAGGCAACTGAGGATATGAAGTTGAAAAAGACAAGGTTACTACCCTTCAAGGGTTCACGGTATTGTGTTATAATTAATTGATGATTTAACAGTTTCTTCTAAGCATATGGGGAAAGGAAGAATCAACAACTAAATGGGCATTTAGGTGTGGTAACATTAGATAGTCAGGGTTTATGTCTGAGCAAGAGTTTTAAAGGCCTCTTTCGAATGGGCTAGTGGTACAACAAAGGAACAAAATTACAGGCAGAAGGAACAGAATGCGTACAAGTACACAAAGGTTGAGCAGTCTGTTGTGTTAACGTGCACAGCAGACCGCTTGATCTGACCAGGAAATAGTGAATGTTCTGAGATTCAGTTGGAAAAGGAGATAATCCCCCCCCACTCCTTTTTTTGCCTCAAACTAGAAATTTTTGATTTTTTTATTTTAAGGCAAGAAAGGAGGTGTTGATAAAGCTGTAATTTGCGCAGGGCGTAACACTTAGAAAATTGCTCTGGATCTTTAGCTGATTTAGGGAGGAGGTCAGAGCCCTAAGCCAGCATTCCATTCAGAAGATAACTGCAGTGACCAAGACAAAGTGTGATGGACTGAACTGTACAAACAGATGGAAGAGGATACATAAAAAGTTTACTCAGTAAGAACTGGTATCCAATTGGATGTGTTGGGTCAGGGAGTAGTTAAGGGTCAATAGTGACACTAAAGTTTCTTTACCCAGCAGGTCGAGAAAGAAGGGAGAGGTTTAGGTTTAAAAATGTTCTAGAGGGGGCTTCCCTGGTGGCGCAGTGGTTGAGAATCAGCCTGCCAATGCAGGGGACACGGGTTCGATCCCTGGTCCAGGAAGATCCCACGTGCCACGGAGCAGCTAGGCCCGTGCGCCACAACTACTGAGCCCGCGTGCCGCAGCTATTGAGGCCCGCGCGCCTAGAGCCCGTGCTCCGCAATGAGGGAGGCCACAGCAATGGGAGGCCCGCTCAGCACGATGAAGAGTAGCCCCACTCTCCCCAACTGGAGAAAACCTGCGTGCAGCAACAAAGACCCAATGCAGCCAAAAATAAATAAATTTATAAAAAAAAAAAAAAAGTTTTAGAGGAGTTGAGTTTGAGTATTTTTAGAACACCTGGCTATTGAGGGTCCAGTAAGACTTGAAAATAACATTTTGAGGTTCAGAAAGAAGTTTGGGTCTGGTGATAGAGATCTGGGAATTGTGTCGGTGTTTTATGATGTAGGAATTGATGTGATTACAAAGAAAAACCATGGGGAATTAGAAAAGATGGAAGAGGATGAAATCCTAAGAGACTCCATCATTTAGAGGGCTGGTGGAGGCACAAAAGCCAGCACAGCAGGAGGAGACTGGGGGCATGGGAAGCCTAAGGAGAAATCTGGAGAAAGCTGCCATCATAGAAGTCAATCAAGGTAGGAAATTTCAGTGTGGGCGTAGATGTAAACGCTGCAGATGGCAAATAAGGTAAGACCTAAAAAGTAACCACGGGATTTCATAGGCCACTGGTAGCCTCATTAAAGTAGCTTCAGATGAACAGTGGGTGAGGAGCCGCCAGGGGCCCAGCTTACAGTCTAGATGCATCCTAGGGCCTGTTTGTGTTCTGCCCTCAAACTGCAAATGGTTTTTTTTTTTTTTTTTTTTTACCATTTTAAAAGGATTCTAAAATAAAAACAAAAACTCTGTATGCCAAAGACTTCTATGGCCCACAAAACCAATTCTTGGTGTAAGGAAAAGGAATAGATTATTACTCTGTTTCAAGATACTTGACTGGGGAAAGAAAGCAGGCAGAAAGGGCTTATAGCCAGAGAGGACTGACCAAATCTTCAGAAAGCGAAAGAGGAAAAAAAAAATCGTATGTACAATTTAAAACGGTCCTAGGACAATCAGCTAATCAGACCATTTAGTTGAGAACATAAGTGTCAGTTACAGACATATTTGTGTATATCATCCAATTGGTATGATTTTAGAATACATTCTTTTCCTTATTATATTGTAATATGCATGCGTTTGTATACTTGGCAAGCCAGTTTATCCTGACATTTAGTTTTTATTTTAGATGGTACAAGAACTGTTAAAAAGTGCCATTCCTTTTAATCCACATTTAGCGATAGACGATGTCCATAATTTTTTTACAACTGGCAATTAATATAGATGAATATAGAATTAGTATATGAAGTATTATATTTGTGTATGAATATGTAGCTTCCATCTTTAATGTTCTCCCTCATATATTTTCCAGTATTAAAAAACCCTTATTTGACTTGAATAAAAATTAGTGTTTATGCATAAGAAGCATCTTAATCTAATTGATATTAACATTTCTTAATTTTGTCTCTGATTTTGTTAATTTCAAACCTATTTAACACTCAAATAAAAATGTTTATTTTTGCACTGCAAAGCGCCTCTCAGTTGATATTTTCCTTTTCGGTTCTTTTCAGCAAGCATATATTGAACATTAACTAGGTGCCCAGCATATCACTGGTATTAGGGATATAAAATTAAATAAGAACTGCTTATGGTCTCAAGTAGATGTAGGTACAAATCATTGCAAAACTATATGATTAAATTTAATGTGATTAAATTGAGATTAAAGATATTATAATGTTTTAATGGAGACCTTATTCTGATTGGATATCAGTTCAATGTGGATAATTTCAAGTGTCTGAAAGATTTACCATGAAAATTCCCTTCAAGTGATTTTTAAACTGTAAAGCCAGAAAAATATTAAATTCTTATACAACAATTTCGTTGTTTTACTGTTAATTGTAGCAAAGGAAGATGCAAACTGTGCAGTGTGCGACAGCCCGGGAGACCTCTTAGATCAGTTCTTTTGTACTACTTGTGGTCAGCACTATCATGGAATGTGCCTGGATATAGCGGTTACTCCATTAAAACGTGCAGGTTGGCAATGTCCTGAGTGCAAAGTGTGCCAGAACTGCAAGTAAGTTTTAATTTCAACTCAAAGGTGTGTATTGAGTTTAAGAGAGACCCTATTATTAGGCACTAAAGGTTGTGTACTATGATAAAGGTTGTTCATACTGCAGCTATATTCGCTCACACTGGCTTCATCATGTCTTTAGAAATTGCTAGATATTTATTAACATATTTCTTTGAAATAAGTCTAAACAAAAACTAATTTTAATAATTTAAATTCCTCTGGTTGCCTAAAAAGCTAGCTTAAGTTTGCCAGCAATTTTAAATGAATGATATTAACAATTAAAAATAAATAAGCATTAGAAAAAAAAGCACCTTTTTTTCTGAGGGAGACTGGGGAGGAGATTTAATAGGAAAATAAACCTCTAACTATGGAAAGTAGTTATTAGAGTGAACCAAAGAATCAGTGATAAGTTTCAATTTCTATTCCAGGAAGAACAATTTATACTAAGTCTACTGTTTAAAAAGAAATCTGTATCTATCTGAAAGGCAGTTACTTTCACCATAATTCTGAAACAAAGTATTGTATGGCATTTAAATGTTTGTAATGGGATTATCTTTTCCTATTTGTTTTACCCCATCCTTTGGTCATTTCTCCAGTCTTTTCTGTGATTATTTTTTTCTCATGCTACTAATTAATTAGCATGATAATTTGGGGATGTTACCTGCATCTACAGCAGTCTTCAAATTGTTTACAGGCTGAGGACTTTTGTAATCAGGAGAAATGATGCCCACCACTGCCATGTTCAGTCTGTTTTATTTGTAATTTAATTTGATAACAATAAGCATCAATATCTTAGAATTATGTGGAATAAATAGGACCACGTGCTTTTATATTTTGGTAAAAATTAAAGAAAATATCAGTAAACATTTATTTGATACCTCGTATCTGTGCCTGGCTTCTTCTTGAGAAGGAGTAAGAGAACTTGAAGAAAGAGTGCTTTTCCTCCAAGATCTTTCCATGTAGCTAAAGAGACAAAATGTGCAATTTTATATGTAGAATTTATTAAATTAAATAAGAAATTACTGGAGGCCAATTAACCCATCTTCCTTTTTACTTCTGTTTATCACCAGGTTTTATTCAGCGGTTCCTCTCTCAGCTCTTCTTCTTGCATTCCCTAGTTTTTCTTTTCCCCTCCTCTTGAATTAAATTCTTAGTATCTGAGAGGGACTAACAGCCAAGAATCAAGGCTGAGATCATGGACAGGACAGGGGCCCAATCTTTGGGGCAGAAGAGTGTTTAGGGGAAGATTTTAGGTTTTCAATTATAATTCTTAATAATTATAACAAGATTATTATTCTTATATCTATTTATTTAGCACTTATTGCTTAATGGATATTCTTAGCTCTTCAGCCAGAATTATATTTAATTCTCACAGTAATCTTTGATTATCATTCACATTTTGTACCTGAAATTAAGAGGACTAAGTCTAAGTTATTCAGGAGTCACACAGCTAGAAAAACAGAAGTCTGAACACAGTTGTAGGTCTGATCCAAATTTGATCCTCTTTTTATTATATGACAGTGTCTTCCAACTCACCATGCCAAGATTTGTTCCTTTCCGTGCAGCATCACCTATCAGTTACAGCTCCTTCCCAAAAAAAGGATGGGCATGGGATGTTTAAGAAGTAAAGATCAGTGTCATTCATCTTGCCTTAACCCCTCCTTCTTTGCAGGAACCCTAAAATGACTAAAACGGGTTCACCATAGGTGGGCGTTCAGTAAGGATAATCCTTTAGGGACCTTTGGAAGATTTCTGTCTCATCCTCTAGAGGGTTAACTCTGTCATTATCTGTGCATAGACCAAACAGAGACGGAGGGTATTTATGAACTGGGCAGTTCCCAGGACAGATTCTTTTCATGATTACTTATGTTACAAACATAAGTTTAAAGATAAGGCATCATTAATGCTATCTTATTTTTTAGACAATCGGGAGAAGATAGCAAGATGCTAGTGTGTGATACGTGTGACAAAGGGTATCATACTTTTTGTCTTCAACCAGTTATGAAATCAGTACCAACCAATGGCTGGAAATGCAAAGTAAGTTGTTTATTTTTTTAAGAAAAAAAATCTGTATGTTTTTTATATAGAGCAGACAAATCGGATACCTATTCAAATCTATATTACCTTCAACTTAAAAACTTTATTGATGTATAATTGATATACAGTAAACTGCACACATTTAAAGTCTATAATTTAATTTGACGTTTTCACTCATGAAACCATTATCACCTTCAAGATAATGAACATATTCATCACCCCTAGAAGTTTCCTGGTGCCCCTTGAGATTTCCTCCTTTCTGACTGTTCACTGCCGTACTCCCTTCTGTCTTCCAGGCAATCTGCTTTCTCTCACCATAGATTAGTTTGCATTTTCTAGAACTTTATATAAGTGATGTCGGATAGTATATACCCTTTTCTTTTTTGCAGGGGGTGGTGGTTTAAAGTCAACATAAATATTTTGAGAGTCACGCATATTGTTGCACATGCCAGTAGTGATTTCTTTTTATTGCTTAATAGTTGAAGTACCACAATTTGTTTATTGAATCACCTGTTGGTGAACATTTGGGTTGCTGACAATTTTAGGCTGTTATAAAAAATGCTGCTATGAACCTGTTAACTAACAAGTGTATGGTGCTTCATGGCTTAGAAATTGTGTTTTAGTGATTCATCTTTAATCTTTGAAACTCTATGAAATAGGTAGTATCCTTATAGGCGGACACTGAAACAGATGTATTTTTAAAATCTATTAATTTAAAATCCAGAAATAAAGCAGATAACATTTTGATCAGATTGGCTTTTAGATGATTTTACCTTGATTTTATATGTGTGTATGTATTTATGTATAAACTTGTATTAAATATTTGGAATCATATCATATATGCGTATGTATATGTATATTGTTCCTTCCCCATGGTAGCTTTAGTAAGTGCTTACTGACTTAGATATCTGGTTTTTTGGATGCTGTGTGAAGTTTCTTTGGGGTTTTGAGAGTTAGGATCTGTAGACATTTTTCCACTTCTTTTTTATTACTTAAGATATCAGTCTTTCTGCTTGGTGGGATGCTTTTAAGATGTATTTTCAGCTATTTTAAATTTTTTCTGGGTATTCTTTTAGTCAGTGTTTCTCCCCCTTTCCATCTATTTTGGTATTTGCATCTTTGTGACCTTGAGGTATTCCATTCTGGCCTCTCTAAACTTCCTGAGGAATTTATTGAGGCTCTGTTGCCTGCATCTCTAAACCCTGTAGGTTGGCTGACACCTCAACCTACTGGGCAGAGTTAGTATAGTACCAGGTAAACAACAGCAAATTTTAGAATTGTCTGTCCTTGGAAGCACAAAATATTTAAATTCTTAAAGTGAAAGTAGAAGGTAAGAATAACTCAAGTTTTACCTTCAATTCCCAACTGACTGAATAAAACTAATTTTTTTTTCCTGTTAGGAAGATGTTTACAAACAATATTTACTGTGACTTTTCTTTGAATGTTCTCTAGAATGAGTCAGTCATAAAAGTAGTTAATTTGCTTCCTTTGAAATCTATACAGGTAAACTAATAAATTCTAGATTAAGAACTGGTGAGGGACTAGTGATTAAGTGAATTGCCGAGGTTTACTAATTTGCAGAGGCAGAACAGAGACTAAAATTCAGGTTTCCTGTCTTACATTGTAATGTTTTATCCAATATATTATGCTCCCTGTGCTATCATACTATACTTAATTAACAGTGCTTTTGTCCCTAGACTAATTAAGGAATATTTCTTAATCTAATTTTCATCTGTATTAGGATTTGGATCCTAGGAAACTAAAGACTCTAGATCCATGGGCCATCTCTACAGAACCCCCAGGCTGAGTTTTATTTTTTTTAGTTATTATTATAATCTTAATTTCACAGAATAGACATGAAGCTAGGCATAAACTTCTTTAATGTATGGTAATTACACTGTCTTAACTTAGAAAATAAATAATTTAATCTAACAAATAATTTTTTTTGAATTCTATTTTATTTATTTTCTTATACAGCAGGTTCGTATTAGTTATCCATTTTATACATATCAGTGTATATATGTCGATCCCAATCCCCCTCCCCAATCTAACGAATAATTTTGCTTTTAAAGTAAATTGCCAAGACATGTTTTAATAGAAAGGTATTCTTTGTCTTTAATAATGTTCATACAAAGAATGCCTTTTGTATTTGTACAGAAATAGTTTGATAAAGCCAGGACTGTGTTTACTGGTTCAGAGTAATCATACCTCAAAGTGCCAACCAGCAATTCTTGTGAACATCAGATATAATGAAGTACCACTCAAAAACTCTAGAAACCTTTTGGTTCACAGGTGCACCGTATGGGCACAGTTGAAATCTGTAATAAATGGGGTATCGATCCAATTATTTCTAAAATACAGAAGTTTATAAGTTAAGGGTATGCTGTTTGCAGTTTCTGTTGTCAGGTGATGTGTATGAAGAACCTCCTTGCTCTGTGGATGCTGCTCGCCACTGCGGAGCGAATCCCTTGTGCGGTCCACGCGTCTCATTCTTTTTACCACGGTTCTGCTGTGGAAAATCTTGTATCTTTCACACGTCTTTGACAGCACTTGGGGCTAACATAATAATAAACACAAATGCTAAATTCAGTTACATTTTATATTAATTAAAACAATTTTTATTTTATTTTTTTTGGCTTGCGGGATCTTAGTTCTCCCACGAGGGATTGAACCCTAACCACCGGAGTGCCAGGGAATTCCCTATATTTTTTAAAGTTAGCATTTCTATGAAATAGTTCAAGTTCTCAGAAAACATACAGACCAAGAATACACTTGTGGTCTCCCTGCATCCTCACATTCTAGTCCCTTTGTCACAGAAACGCGATCCTGTTACCTTTGCCCTTCTCTTTGAGCTCGTGTTTGTCGTGGTCTCGGCATCTTCCCCTGCTAGTGGGGCGGCCTTCAGGAGGGGTCGGGTGGCGGAGATGGTCGGTGGAGGCCGAGGCTCCCCTCCGCAGCTGGGCTCGCAGGCTTCCAGGAGGCGCCAGCCCGAGGCTTCTTCCGGGAGCAGCCTGCGGGAGGGAGGCGCTGGCCGGTGGAGGGGTGGGCGGTGGTGGTGCTTGCCCTCCTCGGAGGGTCCTGGAAAGGGGAGCGGTCTTGCTGGCAGGTCCCCAGGGATGGGGTGTTGGTGAGGGGGTAGGAGGAGGCGCCGGGGGAGCCTTACCCCTGCGCCCCACCCCCACCCCCAGAGCCTCGACACCTGGAACTGGCGGCGCGTCACCTGGTTCTAGGGCGTGGGGCAGAGGGCGGCGAGTTCTGTCCCGCCTCGGCCCGGGGGTGGGGCCTGGAGGGGCGGGGCCTTCTCCACGGGAACTGAGCGCCTCGGGGCAACTCTTCTCCGGTGAGGTCGCCCGGGAGGGAGCAGCCTGGGGTCTGAGGAGGGTCCCGTGAGCAGTTTCTGCCCGGCGGCCGGACTGGGTGCTTCCGCGCGTTCTCTCTTGGCTTGGTTCTTGGTCTAAAGAAAAAGCTGCCGTCGGACGGATTTGTATGTTTATTACTTTTATCTCCGCTACCGCGCCTCTTTTACTTTTTTGAAATAGGAAGTTGAATTCGTAATTCGTTTTCTTCACTTTCCTAAGGAAAAAAGGATATTTAAGACTATAAATTTACCTTTGATTATAGCTTTGGCTGCACTCATATTTGTTGTATTGGTAAGTGTATATCTGTTCACATTTGACTTAATTTTATCTTTTTTTAGGTTGTGCTTAAACACATTAGTGTCTGCTTTAATCGTATTGAATCAGATAATTTAACTAGCGTAGTTTTCTTTCTGACATATATTTGGATGCTTGACTTACTGACTTTAAAGCTGTAGTATTTGTGTTTATTAATTTCATTTAATTAGATGAAGTTCTTTTTCCATATTTTTTTGACTGATTCAACAGTGTATTATGGCGTAGATAAAATCGGCTCCTGTAATTTCTCATATCAATTTCTTCTTGCATTTGAACTTGTGCTGGTTATTTAGCAAGTAGATCAGGCTAATATTGATGTATTGTGCTTTTTATCAGTGTAAAACTATTCTCTTTATATTGTGTAATGCCTTTTTTTTTTTTGCAAGGGGAGAGGGGGACCAGATATTTTGCTTTGCCTGACAAATATGGCTGAGTGGGGTTTTAGTTTAACCAGTTGAATGTGATCTTTTCATTTTGCATCCTTCTGTGTCATTTTAACTGTACCTTTTGAAAGGTTTAATAGTCAAGTATTTAGACTAATGGATGTAATTGAAATGCTTGGCTATTTTAAAACAAACCTGTTCTTTTAATTTCCTTTCTGTTTTTCAGTTCCTTTTATTCCCTGCAGTAATTTGTAATTCAGAATATTAAGTTATAAATGTTGAAAATATTAAAAGTGCCCCCCCCCCTGCCATTGAAAATGAAGAAATCAGAAGTTTTCTCCCTCCTCTCTGTCTTAAGTTGACCCAAACTATAGACTTTTTCTTTGGGGAGGGAGGGATCTTCTCTGTAAATTCCAACCTCATCTCACCCCCAGTCTTTTGGAGACTTGGTTATGCCCTTCTATAAAAGAATTGTAAATATTCTGGAATCTTGCAAACCTGAAAGAGATTGTTGCCTTCAAACTACCAGAAGAACTTGGTTTGGTACAGTTTTGCATTACAACTTTTTTTTTTTTACTCTGGATACTTTTTTTCCGTTTTTTTCCCAGTTTATGGAATTATAGAAGAAATTTGTTTTGTTTTTAGTTTAATTAGTTAATTGGTTTTCTGCTTGAAGGCCATGAGATCTTTATTTTTGTTCAGTTATTTGGATTTGCTTCCAGGATGTTGGTTCTACACTAATTAGTGTTCTCTGGAACATACTGACTATTGTCATTCTCCCTTTAGGCCCGTGGAAAGGTCTAGGGAAGTGTTGGTTAAATTCATCTTTTTAAAAAATATTTACTTTCTTTACATTCTCCTTAATAATCTTTAGTAACATCTAGGTGATTTTGTTTCCTGCTTTAATTCATTATTTTCTTTGTTGTGGTTTTCATTATTTTGGAAAATGTGTTCAGAATTCCTAGTTTATTTCTCAAGGTTGTTCTCTGGCTTCTTTTTGTTCTGCCCTTACTAATTTGCTTTCTGTAATAGTCTGCTATTCTCTTTCACGTGACAGAATTATTTATAATACTGCTGAGAATACGAATGGATAGTGTGTGTGTTTTATTCTGTTCTATGGAGGTATTATAAAGTGATTAAAAAGATTAAGCTGTGGAGTCAAATCTCAGGTTTTCCAGTTACTAAATACAGGATCTTTGGCAAATTATTTGACTTCTGTAAGCTGTGTTTCATCATGTAGTTAATAGTACTTAACCTCACAGGGGTGTTGGATTTAGCGAGATGATGCCTGTAAAGTGCTCAGCATAATGCCTAAAGTAAGTGCTCAATTCTCATGGAGTTTCTCATAGGAATGCTTATCTTCTTTTCAGTTTGAAGAATGATACTCTTTCTCTACTGTTAAATTCTTTCATAGTTCTTTATAGTCTTTAGTCAAATGCAAACACTGTGGTGGGGGCTGGAGGTGCAGAGGCAGATAGGTGTGCCTTCCCAGGAACGGTGTCAGTCTGGCGAGGCTGCTTGCACTGAAGTGAGGGTGATCTTTTTAGGAACTTCGTTATATACCAGTCATTGTCCCGTAGGTTTCTTTTCTCTGTTTCTCTTTCAAGAATGCTGATGTGTGGGTATATGATGTGTTTTAAAAGGCTTTATGTGGAAATAATTTCAAACTTTAAAAGTTGGAAAAATAAAAATAATACCCATGTGCCATTTACGTAGATTCACCTGTTGTTAGGATTTCAGTATTGTCATCCATGCCCTTTCTCCTTCCTCCCTGCCCCATGTATATTTTTTTGCCCTGAACCATTTTGAGGGTAAGTTATACACACTGTGTTCCCTTTACCCCTAAATACTTAAATGTGTATTTCCTAATAATAGGGATATTCTTACGTAATCACAGCAGTATTATCACCCCATACATTTACATCAATATATCTAATCTACCATCCATATTTCAGTTTGTCACTTGATCCCATATAGCATTTCCCTCCTCCTGTGTAGGTTCCAGGATAGTCTCGGATCAAGTATTCCATTTAGTTGCCATGTTTCTTTTGAGTCCTTGAATCTGGAAAATTTCTTTAGCCCTTCTTTGTCTTTTTTGATATTGACAGTTTTGAATAATAGAGTTTTTCCTCACATACCTGGTTTTTGTTTGTTTGTTTTGTTTTCTTTAAATCACAAATAGAACTTTCCTTATTTTGTCTTTGTCTGATATTTCCTCATGATTATAGAGAGAGTTATTCATTCTTGGGCAGAATATTGCGTAAGTGGTGCTGTGCTCTTCTCAGGCTTTCAGCTGGGTGCACCTGATGGTTCGCTCTCCCTCACAGGTGGTGTGAATTCTGATCATCTGGTCAAGCTGCTGTAAAGTTTCTCCACTGTTTTCTTTCTCTCCTATCTAATAAAGCAGTACGTGAGGAGACACTTTAACACCGTGCGAATATCTTGTTGCTCCTCAGAATTTTCTCCAAGATTATAGGAACCAATGCCTGATGCAGTTTTTACCTGTTGTTTGTAAAACGATGCTTTTCTAACTTCACATTTACCAGTCAGCCCCCTGCATTCTGTTGTATGCAAGAACCCTCCCTTCTTTCACATGTTAAAATTATGTATATCTTGTCAGTATTGACTCATGAATTCTTGTTATTATTGATAATTTATTACTGTACCTAATTTGTTTTGTGCTCAAATTGTCCAGTTTTGCCTTTGATATCCTTTTCACGCTGGCTCCTGTGTCTTTGTGGCATGCCCTCACCATTAAGCACTTCATTACATTTGGGCATAACAAGATACTCCAAAATCATCTTACACCTCCCTGCCCTAGCCCTGGAATCTGTCCTCTTTTCTATAAATAGGCCAAGTTCCTTTAGTGAAGATTGGGTGCTAGGTGTGCCCATTGCTCTGGGGGTGTTTGCTTCTTTGTCCTTTCAGCATATGAGGCAGTAAATACATGCATGTGTATACATTTACACATATGCATATCTACAAATACATAAGTATGCGTATACTCACACATGTACATCGTTTATAAATAATGAATTTACACCAATACCTCCAATTCTGATCCCTCCTGCTGAGTTCTTTGCCTTCTCACATTCTTACATATCCATTCTCATATAGTAAGAATCCTTGTGTTTTGCCTGTTATCCTTGAAGATTTTGGTTTTTTAAAAATTCCCCATTCTTTTCTTATTGATTTAATTTTTAAAAATACATAGGATATTAACACGCTTTCAAAAATTTCTGATTCATCCTTCCTGTATTTTTTTGTAATGATAAGCAAATATATTTTTGTTTCCCTTTTCTACACTGAAGGTAGCATATGTGCTCTTTTGTATGTTGCTTTTTTTTTAACTTAAAATCTGGCAGTCACTTCATATCAGTTCATAGAGATCTTCCTCATTCCTCCTCCTCCCTTCCTTCCTTGCTTCCTTCCTTTCTCTCTCTTTCGTTCTCTTTCTCCCTTTCTTCCTCTCTCTCTTTCTCTCTCTCTTTCTTTCTTCTGTTTATTTGAACCATAGTTTTTCAGCCAATGTCCTATGCTTGAATATTTAGGTAGTTTCCAATATTTTACATTAGAAGTGATTCTGTAGTCAATAACTTTGTGCATATGGGTTTTTGAATTGCTGGGAGCGAATCTCTAGAATAAATTTCTAGTAGTAGGATTACTGGCTCAGGGGGGTAAATGCGTATGTAATTTTGTTAGGTATCGTCAAATTCCCTTTCATGGGACTTGTGGCTCTTCCTTTTGCCACCACTCATGCATGAGAGAACTTCTTTTCTACATCCTTGCCAACAGGCTGTCATGTTCAGCTTTTGATTTTTGCCTGTCTTATGAGTGAAAAATGTTATCTCAGTGTAGTCTAATTTTCTTTTCTCTTTTGAGTGAAGCTGGTCATTTTTTCCTGTGTTTAGGGGTCGTTTTTTTACCCCTTTTTGCGAGTTGTCTGTTCTTGTGTGTTGCCTGTTACTCTTGAAGATTTTGATGACCCCACAGTCTAAGAGCTCCTTGTATAGTCGGGATATAAGGCCTTCAGCTGCATTATACGGTGCACATCTTTTCTTCCAGTTTGTTGTTTGCCTTTTAGCTTTGCCTGTGTTATTTTTTGCCATGCAAAAGTTTATTTTTATATAGTCAGATTTATCAGTCTTCTATTGCTTTTGGATTTTTGAGTTAAAATTAGAAAGCCTTTTCCTATACTGAGGCTATAGGAGAGTTCATGTTTTCTTCTAGTTTTTATGTTATTTTTTACATTTAGCTCTCTAATCCATTTTTAGTTGATGCTTCTATATGGTATGAGTTATCTTTTCCCAGTTGGCTATCCAGTTGTCCAAAATCCATTCACTAAAAAGACAGTCTTTGCCTCAGTGACTTGAGATTCCAGACTAGAGTTTTAGATTTAGTTGGGTTTATTTCTGGAATTTCTTGTCTGTTCCATTGCTCTGTCTTTCTATCTTCATGAGCCAATGCCGTACCGTTTTAATTATAGAGGCTTTGCAGTATCTGGTAGCTGTGGTCCCCTGTCAGATCTTTTCTATTTCACATTTTTCCTAGCTGTTTTGTCGTTTATTTTTCCATATGAACCTTAGGCTCTGTGAAAAACCTCACTGGAATTTTTATCAGGTCACTTTAAATTTATTCATTGATAGTGAAATCTTGATGTTAGGACATCCTAACGAAGAACAAGGTATGTCTTTGCATTTGTTCAAGTCTAGTTTAGTGTCTTCTAGGAATGTTTTCTAATTTTCTTTGTATAGGTTTTGGACATTTCTTAAGTTTATTCTTAAAAGTTTTCTCTATTTTGTTGATGTTATAAATGGGATTTTCCCATTCATTATATCTTTTAACTGGTTATTATTTGTGTATGTGAATTCTATTGAATTTTCATTGCTAATTTTATATCCTGCTACTTCGTTAAATTCTTTTATTAAATTTGTGATACATTCTCTAGGATTTTCCAAGTATGCCGTCTTGTCATCTACAAATAGTTTTACTTTTTCTTTTCCTATTTCGCTTCTGTTTTCATTTGTTTTAGTGTTTACATTGGTTCAGAACCATGTTAAATAGTAGTGGAGATAGTAGGCATCCTTGCTTTGTTTCTGACCTTAGTGGGACTGCCTCTGGGGTTCCCCAATTAAATAAAATGCTGGCTTTAGAATTGAGGTATGTGTGTATGTCACATTAAGGAAATACCTACCCATTTTAATTTTCTCGGAAGTTTTTTTTATTAGGAATGGATTTTAATTTTTTTCCAAAGGTCTTTTCAGCATCTAGTGAAATAATTTATCTTCTCTCCTCAGACCTAATAATATGTTAGATTTTATTAATAGGTTTTCTAATATTTAACCATACTTGCATTTTTGTGTAAACTCCTCTTGGACATGGTTTATGGTTTTTCTTGATTTGCTATTGGAGTCTGTTTGCTAACATTTTACTTAGGATTTGTCATCAGTATTTACGAGTACCTCCATTTTAAATCTGTAAGACTTTAGCAGATCTGTGGTTCATGCTAGTTTCTCTTTTTCAGTGAGCATCTCTTTTGTATCAAAAGATACCAGCAGCTCAAAAAGATAAAGTTCCTTTTTTATTGGTGCTTTAGATTGCCAAGTTGGGGGTGGGTGGGTAATGAGAGTCCCACAATTTGTCAGCCTTGTGCCCAGGATTTTAAGGCAGCCTAGCTCAGAGGCACAGAAGGTTTGGCTGGCCTCTGCCAGGCCTTGCACATCAGCAGTTCTACTTGGCTAACGGTAGTGCCTCTCTGTTCTGAGAATATGAGAAGCCATAATTGGATATTGATGTTGAGTGGTTATTTTCACCATTTCAGACACCTAATCATTTGGAGTGGGTTGTATTTCCTTAGTGTGAATTCTTGTTTTTAGTTTCTGAGCTACCCATAAACAAACAGAATTCCCTAGCAGGACCATTTTGCTTTCAGAGTAGTGAGTTGAGTAGGCTTACTCAACACGAGCTACTTCCTGATTCTGGAATGTGTTTCTTTTTTTGAAGTTTGGATTGCTACGTTCTTGGTTTTCTTCCTTCCCTATTTATGTTTTCTTGGATGTCTCTATCCACTATTTACACTTTCCAGGAGGTTTCAGTGTAAATTGAGTGATATCTCATCAGATGTTCAAAACAAACCTCTTTTTCAAAAACGTACACCCTAAATTAGTGTCATAAAAATTAAAGCTTAATATATAATCTACAAATGTTTCACTGATTTTTTAAAAAGGTTTACACCAGAACTGCAGTACAAATGCATAACAAACTGTTTCTGTTTTCATTTTTCCTGGTGTTTAGAATTGCAGAATATGTGTCGAGTGTGGCACACGATCTAGTTCTCAGTGGCACCACAATTGCCTGGTATGTGACAGTTGTTACCAACAGCAGGATAACTTATGTCCTTTCTGTGGGAAGTGCTACCATCCAGAATTGCAGAAAGACATGCTTCATTGTAATATGTGCAAAAGGTAAGAAGATATAGTTATTCCATTTGTTTGTCAGTTCTTCTGTCCATGTGATCATCTGCTCTGCCATGTATTTTGAGATCCAAACTTTTGTCATTCCAGTAATCCTTTCAATACTGAGTGCCATTATAGATGGAATTAAAGTATGTTTTTATGAGTCTGAAAGGCATAACGATGTAAGTGGGCAAAAAATAAGACAAGACCAGAAACAAGCATTAAGAGGGAAAAGTAAAGAGTTAATAGTTTAAAATGTGTTTAAAAAAGGTCAACACCTGTGATGACATCCAAAAATGACAGCTTCTTTTCTAGAACCTTCAATTGCTAACCCCTATTACCTCTTCTTCCATCCTTACCCCTTCCTATATCCAGTTTTTCAGCAATTATCTTTCTTTTCCCTAAATATTAATTTGACTTTAAATTAGAAAATTTTATTTAAATATATTTATCATCACAGATGGGTTCACTTAGAATGTGACAAACCGACAGATCATGAACTGGATTCTCAGCTCAAAGAAGAGTACATCTGTATGTATTGCAAACACTTAGCTGAGATGGATCCATTACAGCCAGGTGATGAAGTGGAGATGGCTGAACTCACTACAGGTAAATTGAGAGTTTTTGTGTTTTAGGATGCTGTGCCAGCCAGTCAGCAGTATATTACTTTAGTAACAATGAGGGAATCCTGTGTATCAGATCCCATCTTATTTTTAGCTTCTGTACCTGTGATCTTGGTCATCTCTGAATCTGATGGTTAACATCTAACCTAGCCTCTTTACAACTGTTCACCCAATATTTGAATTCCAGGACTATCGTACGCGCCTACAATTGTGTTTTTTGGGCCAACAGTGGAAGTTCCTTACTGTTTGGCTCTATGACCTAGTTTGCACTTCATACTCTGGGTTATTTTACTCCAAACAAATTTTAGTTTTATTAAATTTTGTTCATGTAGTTTTATTAGTACACCATTGTGTTATAAACATAATAACAAGATTCTTAGATCATAAAGGGAACAGACCTGCTAATCAGATCGTTTTTCATTTTCATCAGTATGAATGGCAAAGTCTGTAAAAGTTCTATTTTATCATCTGCAAGGGGGTTAAGTAGACACACCTTGGTTACTAACATTTTGTTTCTAGTATGCCATCAGTATACAGTTGTGCAGTATCCTTTCAAAATAATAAAATTCCAGTTACTTTTTAATTCATTATATTTTCCATATTGGAAAAATGTAAATATATATTTGGTTCAAAATAGAAAAATCTGAAGAAGAATTTATGGCATTTTCAGGGATAATTTACCCCCATTAGAACAAGGTGATAGTTGTTGACTTAGTTAACAAAAACAGAAGAACTCATTCTGAGCTAAAGAATAAATAATTTTCTGTTAAGATTGTAACAATGAAATGGAAGTTGAAGGCCCTGAGGACCACATGGTACTTCTGGAGCACGCGGCTAATAAAGACGTCGGTGGCCAGCAGCCCGCGCCTGGGATTGTTCCAGATGGTAAGGGTGTTTTTGGTGATGGACAGTCTGTTCTCTGAAGAAAATGCGTGTGTAGAGTGAATATGTGAACATCTGCAACTTTAGTACCCTAGATAAAAATAAGCTGAGACATAGTCATGTACGAAGTTATTTAGAGAGGAGCCTTTTTAAATAAAATAAACTGAGAAATTAATCGGGGAAAGGGCATGTATATATTGTATTGATAGTTCAGCTGTAATCTAGACTATACTCATAAATATATACTTTGTTTAGGGATCAAGTGATTTTCATTAAAAAGCAATTTCTTTCTTTAGTTATCTTTGTAATTACTAACTAGAGCTGTTGCTGATTGTGAGATGTTTCATGCTGAGATAATGAAAAATTCATTGTTTTAGATCATGTAAGCAGTCCTGTTGAGGGTTATTTCAATGATATTTCAGTTAAGCTTTTTGCATTATTGATAATAGCTATTATTGTACTTGAGGATCTGGAATTAATGAGAGACCAGGTTTGGGGAAAACTACTTATTAAATTTAATCTTGGTCTCACCTCAAAGTCTGTGGGATTGTATGTGATACTGTGTTATATAGGTTGAATGTGTACATAAAAAGCCCTTGAGATATTTTGAGGTTAATTTTATATTTAACAACTCTCATTAAAAATTATACTTCATAAAGATATAAAGCGAAGAAAAATAAGACAAAACTATACAATAATCTTATAGTACCTAATCAGATTCCTTCCATATCCAGTTTCATTTCCATATCCTACTTAACAAATGAATAGTAACAGGATGTTTTATGCTTATATTTGAAATTGGAATTTGGCAGAAGGATAAATATCTTACCCAAATTACTGTTGAGAAGGCAGTGTTAGAGGAGTTTGGACTCCTTGCTGGAGATTCCATAAGTGTGTTATTCACAGCAGCTCACATCCATACTGGAGAGCAGCAGAGGAGTGATCCACCGGAAAGTCATGGCATGCGTGGACTTCTCATTGCTGGTAGGCAACGTGTTCATATCGTCTAATTTGATTGATTTACAGCATAACGCCTTTATGGTTGCTATGCGATTCGAGTCATAGTCTGCTAAGGTGACTTTTCAAATTAGAGATGAATTGTTTACTATTGCTGTACTCACATGACGGTAGTTCAGTCTGTGGTTAGGTGATCCTCTTCTGGAAAACCATTGGCAGTGGATTTCTAAGGCAGAAATAGAGCATGTTTGCACTTTTATCTTAATCCTTCCTGCCTAGCACAGAGGAGAAAGAACATCCTCGTGTTCTGAGTGTGTATTGCAAACGTTCCTCTTTGCCAGTGAGACTTGAGGTAGTTGATCTACTATTATGAGCACATAATTTAGGCATCATATAGCATTAAGATTGTTTTACTTGAGTCACTCAAATGGTGATACTTTCGGTTTTAAACCAAAAATGTTCACTTCATTTATATGTATTTTCTGTTTTAAAAGTCCATTTTTTATTACTTTTAAAATATTAAAGTATTTTTGAAGTACTTTTGTGTTTAAAAATATTTAGTATGATCAGATCTGTTATTTGATGTTTTTTTGCTTTTCAACTATAGTCTTTGAATAAAGCAGGAGTGAGAAGTGAGATTTCATTTTGATATAAGAACATATATAAATTTCAGTCACCGTGGTAAATAGTAAATAAGGAAATTAGTGTCTTTATTAATGTACGTAAGAAATTACCCTGATGGCATTTGAAATAAGTGCTTTTTATCATCAGTGGTCTTACTTAATAGAGCCACTTAGGGCCCATGTCAATTGGACCTCTAACCTTACTCTTAAGTAATATTGGGTTAAAGGTTTAACTTACTAGTACCCTGATTTAAAATTTAGTAGTCAGTGACTATAGATACTTTTGATATCTAATTCTTTTTATTGATTTGCTAAGATAAGTCTCTTTGGTGATAGATGATGAGGAAGAACAATAATTATATCCAAAAAAATGTATTGATTGTGTTAGCATGTATGGCTAAGCAAAATAAGTCTTTTCTCTCTATGGTCATTACTTATTTGAGTCTACAGAAGCTTTGTTACATCTTGTGTCGGCTTATTGCAAAATTCTTTTTATTCTAGACTAATCTTTTTTAATTTGGACACATCATGTAATATCACTGAGCCTCATTTTCCTAGTTGTAAAATGAGTATAACTTCACCTACAAAATTTTAAATCCTCTTGTAAGTGACCAAACTGTGAAACATCATATATAATAGTTATATTAGAAATTAATTCTATTTTAATATTCTTACCAGAAATTACCTTAAACTCTGGGGATCCCATTAAGGTAGTGTTCTTGTAGGTTTTCTGGTCTGATCGGTGACTGATTCTAATCCATAAACCCTGCTCTCTTTTGACCTTTACTAAACTTGGTAATTGCCTTATTGCCTTTCTTGATGAATACCTTCTGACTTAAGGCATGGTTTTAAGCAAAAGTATGTTTTGGATCCCCCCCCGCCCCGCCAACGTTTTTTTCCTACCCAAGCCTATTATTTTTAAACCATAGAGCTACAGACATGTAAGACATTAATGTTTTATACCTAATCATAGTTAGAAATTTTCAAATTCATAGGTACATTAACATAATAGATATTTGAAATTTTATAGAATCATCCCAAGATAAAATGAATCCTGAATTGGAAAATCAGATTTCTCGTGAAGCTGATAGCGAA
The DNA here is from genome assembly GCF_949774975.1 of Lagenorhynchus albirostris. Classification (NCBI taxonomy): domain Eukaryota; kingdom Metazoa; phylum Chordata; class Mammalia; order Artiodactyla; family Delphinidae; genus Lagenorhynchus; species Lagenorhynchus albirostris. Next base: position 5,048,330 of record NC_083102.1, read on the forward strand.
GAAATGGAAATGCCTCCTAAAGTGATGCACACTTGCGGTGCAGATCAAAATGAGAACAAAATGGAAGTGACAGACAGCGCTGAAGCCCTTGCCCCCCAGGTCGCTGCGCAGCAGGGGGAAGTGCACTTGTTGGAGGGACCTAACATGGCGGTGTCCCCAGAAGAATCCCGGCCTCCAGGAGTCAACACTGAATCCGTCACTGTCCCGTCCCCCGGTGGGGAAGGTACGGCTTTATGTTCTAAGGAACAGTTGGCCATAGAAAGGGTACCAGAAGAAATGGAACAGAAAGAAAATCCTGAACCCTCTACTGCATTTATGGACTTCGAAGTGGCTCCTGCAGTTGAGAGTTGTGTGAAAGATGGTGTTTGCCAAGAAAGCAAATCTGTAAAATTACCATCTGAGACAGAGTCACCATCTTCATCGGCAGCGGGCATGAGCAAGGCAAACGCGTCTTCCTCTCCAGCACTTTCTTCCGACTTGCCTTCCCACGACATGCTGCATAGTTACCCCTCGACTCCCAGTGCTTCTGCTGGAAACGTCATGCCAACAACTTACATCTCAGTCACCCCCAAAATTGGCATGGGTAAACCAGCTATTACCAAAAGGAAATTTTCTCCTGGTAGACCTCGGTCCAGACAGGTATGGTGATTTTAATGATGTTGATAGAAAAGATGTTGGAGTGATTCTATAAAGTAAAAAAAAGTGTATGTGTAGCTTTGGTTTGGAGGGCAGGTTTTCCCGTTTAGGTGGAATGTAGATGTAATGTTGACTTATGTGTTTTGGCCACTTCAAAAAACACACTGTTAATGAAGACTAGTTTATTAAACTTGAAGTGATCTTATTGGAATGTAAGTGCAACCTCTTTGATTATAGTTTCTAATAGAAAACACTTTAAAGAAGTTTGTAGTTCTATGCCATAGTAACAGCAGAGACTTAAAAAAAAAAGTAAGGTTTTGGGTATAGTGTAATTAACATTTATTTTTCCCCTCATATATTTGTTTAGATATTATTCGTTGTACATATTTTTAACTGCTTAAGCATCAGAATTTACCTAGAGTATTTTTCATGCAGGGGAATTTCTCATTTTGGTTTTTCTATTGATTGCTAACTTTTCGTGGGAATTTTTTTAAAGTTAGGACTTACTTCAGTGGTTTTGTGAACAAAATTTTAGGATTATATTGTTGATCTTCAGGAAATGAAGGGAGTTCTTCCCATGATTATTCTAAGTTGTGTGAATGTGAACCCTACCCTGTAAGGGTAAGTTCCAGATCTTTTTCAGTGGGATTTGAGTGAAACTACAAAGCAAAATGAAGATACTATAGCTAAGAATTATATGTTCTACAAAATTTCTACTTTCTGAAGTTTTTCATAAAATAGCAACATATCAAACAGTGAAAAAGTCATTAGTCACAATAATAATTTGGAGTTTTAAGTCTCATGATTTAAATTGCTTTCAGTGATTAAAGTTTAACTTTTTATAGGAATAATAATATTTTGATCGTCTAATTTTGGGATTGTGACACCAGTAAAAAAGTTAAATCAAACTTTATTTTAATGTGAAAATTAGTCTCCTACTTGATATTTATTTTCTATTCTACTAAGAGAGATTTTTCTTCTCAAACTAGTTCTCTTCATCCTTAGTTTTTTCTTTTATTTTCCTTTTCTTTTTTTGAATAGCATATACTAATTGTGTAGTTTTGGCTCTGAAAAGACTTTAGCAATGGAAATTTGAATCTCAAATTTAATTTTGGTTCAGACATTTACATTCTTTAAGGATATTGCATCATAAATATTCCTGTTAAATTTTACTGGTGTCTCTCCTTATTTAGAGACTTCCGCTCCAACTGAGAAGCCATTACGATTATTTTTCTGTTGACCTATGTTCCAAAATAGTGTGGGTATTTTTGTATGTGTGTGAGAGTGTGTATGTACATATATTTTTTTTCTTCCAAGTTCATCCCATTTTACATGAGCCGTGTCTTAATATTTGTTACTGTTACTACTACTGCTATGTTCTCTTTCAACTGTGGTAGTATTCTCCTTTCTATTTAGCTGCTACTGTCTGATTACTACCTCACAATTTGCTGCTAATCTCACAAGCAGCTATAGGCCATGTTCTACCTCCCAGTTTTGTTTTAGTTGTATAGGAAACAACCTTCACTTGGTGATTCAAAAAGCTTGTTGATACACTGCTTTGCTTTTGTGGAGACTAGGCATTGGATAGAACAAGATACCTTATTTGTATCATCTTATTTTATGGGAAAATATTTAATGAAGTCACATGACTGTGATCTACTTCAGACACTCATGTACTAATTGCTCTCATGATAATATTGAAAGTTTTTGTTAAATCTTCTATGAAATATGTTTTCTTAGAAACATTTTCTTGAAGTATTCTTAAATATTTAAAGAAAATTTCATAGAAAAACATAAGTACTCTTAAATATATTTTGATAACTTTCAAATGCTAAGAATTTTTTTCTTCATTTTACCTTTCCACCTTTTTTGTTGTTGTTGTTGTTGCTAACATCATATATGTGGAGAGCTTAGGAATTTACATAAATTCTAAGACTGACATCTGTTGAGAGGTTCTCATAGAGAAGGTGAAATTTCTTCAATAGAGTAGGTTTCCGAAAATAGTACTTCATTAGATTATAACCACTTTGCCATTACGTTGTGAACTGAATTTCTTATTTTTCATCAATTTAAGTAGTTTATTAAGAACCCTAGAATTTTATAACATACTTGTGTATTGCAATAGCATTTTAAATGAAGTGTCTCGAATTAACATATCAGTTTCATAATCTGTTCCTGTGAGAGCAAAACAGGCCTCCAGTGGTGAGCTGTAGAGGATTATAGTTTTGTTAACAATTAATTACAAGTAAGCAATCCCTCCCTCCCTGCCTCCCTCCCTTCTCTTTCTTCCATTTCTGGTTTCTAGACGTAAACCTTTTAGTAAGAAGCACTGTTGGCATTTTGGGGGGTTGGTTGGTTTTTGCTTTTAAAGTTAAAAAAGGCAGATCGGTGAATCATATCATCCAAATAAAGAGAGATTCTGTTCTTGATAAATTATTTCATATCCAGCTTTTAACTAAAATAAATCTGAAGTTTGAAGTACTGCTGTATATAATGTATACATAATGATATTCATTAAAGGAAATTACTCTAGTAGTTGTAAATTGTCTATTCCTGCATACCTATGAGGTAAACTTACATACTGATACTTTGTCTTAGAACCTATCAAAAAAGGTTTCATTAGTAAATAGGTAAATATTCTCTATTCTTTATGAGGAATAAAAGTTGTAGAGTAGATGCCAACAGTGATTTTCCCACATACCTTCTAGTCTAAATACTGTGTGGCATTTTATAAAAGTGACTTTTAAGAAGTCTTTTTTGTATTATTTATATATATTTGTACTGTAATTAATTGATTCTGGGAAAGATTGATTAATAGAAATTCAGCATGAATATTTCCATAGTGCAGTTGTTTGACTTCAAAGCCTTATTCTTCCATTACTGTCTGTGGGACACCAAGCAAGTTACCACGTGAACTCTCTTGGTTTCTTCATCCATAAAACTACATCAGATGGTTGTTAGAATTTAACGATAACACCTATAAACCCCCTGACACATAGCAAACGGTAGTGCTGCCCTGCTTTCTTTCTTGATTTGCAGGATAATGCAGATATTATGTGAAAATGGAGACTTGAGAAGGATGTAGTGTTCATGTGTTAAATTTGGCTGTGAAGTGGTGGTCCTGAAACCCATCACATTGACTCATAACTATTTCTAAGGAAATGTGCCAGTGAAAACAACTGCAGGCCCGACCAAGTCAACACTGGCCACAGTAAATACAGGATGCAGTAGGTTTTCAAGTTCAGTGCCGCATCGTGGTTGCACAGATTTTAGAACTAAACTGCCTATTTAATTATTCTGTGTGTGATAGAGGCTGCAGTAGAGGAAACCACAGGGTACTGTGGGAAAGCAGAGAGGGCAAGAGGAAAAACTCTACTCAGGCTTACAGGCTTAGGCATGTTTTCTGGGAGAAATGACTAAACCATTGCTACTCAGAATGTGACCTGCAGACCAGGAATATCAACATCACCTGGAAGTTTGTTACACTGAATCTCAGGCCCCACCTTAACTTGAGTGAACATGTCTATTTTAAGAAGATCCCCATGCAGCCTGAAGTCCAAGAAGCACTGCTCTAAACCATTGAGAAACTGTAGTTTTCATCCTAAAAAAATGTCTAGCCTTTGGGGTGTCAACCTACAACACATACAGATCAGAAGTATCATACATCCCTCTTAGTGTTCTTGTGCCTGTTACATTTTTTAAGCCATTACTAAAACGATTGCTAGCACCAGCCAAATTCACTTTCTTAAATTACTGAGGGCTAAAGCTGGCAGCAGCTATTTCTGTACATATATAGTTTATCTCTTATCAAATCACTCTCAGGACTAAATTTCTTGTTCTGTTTGATGTTGAACTCAGCTTTGTATATGACTTATTTATGTTAAAAGAATTCTGTAAGTCATAAAAAAATGAATTGTTTGCTACAATAGCTGTAATGTACATGAGCGAATGTATGTACCAAAAAGACAAACTATAAATGCTTGTGTTTTCTGTTTCTCTTACTAATTGTCCTCCTTTCTACTCTCGTTTCACTGTTTTCACTTTCTCTAAATCAAACTCACCCAATAATAGCAATCTTGGTTTTGCACAGTATGTTAGGGAGAGGGTGGACTTAGGACTTGGTGGTGTGAATCTTCCCAGGAGACATACCTGACCTTCTCTGGCCACGTTTTAAACTGATTCAGTAGAATTGGATACTCTTGGGCCCTAATCATGACATTGATCATATGTAACAGCCAGCAGCAGGGTTTGACTTCTAATAGAAAGTTGCTCATCATAGCCTACCCTCCACCTGCCATTATTGTCCCATTTCCCTATTCCCACAGTCCTTGTAACAGCTTTGTAATTTTACTAGGTTGATAAATTGGCCTCAAAGCAGAAAACTGAATACCAACTTTAAACAGTAATAATTATTGTTGGAATCGAATTCAGACTCTGCCAAATAGTATTTGTAAAGTTTCTGTGGCATTTGAGAACAAGTTGGTTCTGTTTAGCACTCTTTGTAACTTAAATTCTCCTGATGGTTACGTTTTTTAACCCCCTTTTTTTTTTCAGTTTGTAGATAGTTTAAGAGTAGCAGTGCATGGAATAGGTTGGTAATTTGTTAATAGGTGAAGAAGTCCAAGATTCTAGGCTACAACTGATGGAATTAGTGTGTTTCATATCACAGTACAGTGTTTATTGATGCATTTATGAATACATGCATGCAAAAATGCTCAGTAGAAAAAGTAGACGTTCAATAAGTGCTGAACAGAAGGCTTAACATAGCAGTGAACGAAAAGAGCAGAGTGTCTGCCATCAAGCTTATACTCCAGTGGCAATAGATAAATACAAGTGCGGTAAAGTAAAACCAAGTGTACCAACGGTGTAAACCATGTTACAGTAGATGGGGAATCTGACCTCTTCTGAATGGTCTGTGTAAATTCTTTTTGATCAAAGCTGAGATCTGAAGGGTAATTTATAACTACAGTTGATAATTACATCAGTATTTTAGTTTTAAGGTCTAAAGAATATATTAGGTAATTTCTTCTTTGTGAAAATATCTAAGTGTAATCATAATTTTCTTCATTTCCTATAAAATTGCACGTGCTCTACCTTCCAATGCCTTATGATAACATACTTATTAAAATTTATAATGTAATTACCCAAGCTTTTATTGTATAAGTTTTTCATAGCAGTTGAACGGTTGTCTAATTATCCCTGAAATAGCATCTAAACATTCTTAATCTATAGAGCCCTTCATTTTGTTCATCCATGTTATATGAAGTGTGAATGCTTTTTGAAATGAGATATAATTTTGGCATCAAAGCTAACTTATAAATTATGAATAAATATTATTTTAGAATATGGCTTTTTATGGTATACTTTAAGGACTATCTACTGGTATACTTTAAGGACTATCTACTGATATACCATTAAACGATCTACCAAAAGGAATTTAATATGTACACTAGCCAGATATCCTCAGAGAAAAACACTGCGTGGAAACGTTGAGGGAATGAGGTTTAGATACCTCTTGCTCTCACTCTCTACCACTAAATACTGATAAACAATAGAACAGATGACCCCGTATTGTGTTCAGTATGCAGATGCTAAAGGTGTTGTAAAGGACACATGGTTCACTTGGAGTGCCCGGGAAGGCCTCTTCGAGGAGGAGGTATTTAAGGCCATACCTGAAGATTCTGGAGACGCCAACCAGGGGACAGGTGGTGTAGTTCTGAGTCAGTAGGTCCCCACTGTCGAAGAGCTCGGCGTGTGTGAAGGATGGCAAGGAAGCCAGGGTAGCTAGGGCGTATCGACAGTGAGAGATGCCACAAGATGCAACTGAAGAGAGGCAGTAAGAAAGGTTTGAGTTTTAAGTGTCACTGCGGAGCTATCAGAGGGTTTGGAACAGGGCAGGAGAGTCTTGCTTGGTCACATTTACATTTTTTAGGAGTCCCTCTGGCTGCTGTGTGGGGAAAGGCTTGAGGAGGTGCAGGTGAGGAAGAAGCATAAATAGAAGTAGACCGTTGCAGCAGGCTAGCTGAGAGGTGGTGCCGGCTGTGGGAGTGCAGAGAAACAGAATGACCAGAGACAGAACTTGAAGAGAGAATGTGCTGAATTTACCGATGGTTTGGATCAAAGGAGTGGTGAGGGAGAGGATTGAAGGGGCAGAGCAGAGTGATGAGAGAAGAGAACAACAGGTCTAACGACTCCCAGTTCTCTGACTCGGACTGGAATCCATTTCTAAAGATGGGGAAAAGTTGTGAGTTGGAACTCGTTTAAGGGAGAGATTTTAGACGTAGTAAACTGGAGAGGTTTTGTGCGACAAAATGGAAGTGCTAAGAAGGAAGTTGAAAATCATAATAACTTGGAGCTCTCAGAACATGTTAGAACTAGAAATGTGAATTTGGGGAACAACAACATCCAAGATGGTGTTTACAGCCCTCATTGTAGATAAGATCATTTAGGACAAGACTACACAGAGGAGAGTGGTCCAGGCTTCCGCCCTGGAAAACAGTGGGGCTTTAGAGGTCAAGTGGAGGAAGAACTCAAAAGGGAGGCTGAGAAGGGTCAGTGAAGGAGGGCAGAGAAACATTCACTGATGTGCTGCACAGAGCCCAGCAGAACTGTAAGTAGATGTTGACAGTGAAATGACAATAGAGAAATTGCTTTTGTCAGCGCAGAGGTTACAGAAGGCCCTGGACACAGTAGGAAAGAAGACAAGTGTGGACATAGATGCAAGGTGATCTGTTAGTGGGAAAGCATTTGTCAGGTGAAATCAGCATGGCTGTTAGCTGAGCGGAGGGTAGGTTAATTAAAGTGAAACCAGCCTCTCCCTGTGTGGTCTTTCTCGAAATACTGTTGTTTCATTAACTGTCTCCTCCCCAAAGGATAGCAAGTTCTTATTTCTAGTTATTTAAATTCCCTGGTGGTATTTTAATGGGATTGATAGGCTACTACTTGTTAGTGTGTTAGTGTTCTAGAAACCTGGTAAGTACTGTGTTTCTTGTCTTTAGTTTTGATCATTTAATTGGTAAAATTATAGCATGCTCTGTTGAATTATCTAATTCCAAATAGGTTCTGTATTGTTTGACATTTGTGTTTAAAATGTTATCTTTGTGGAGTAAACGTTTTTCTTTATGCTGCTTATTAGCATCTTCATCAGATTAGTTCAGGTTATTGCTGAATGGGGTTATCTGGAAGCAAAATGTTTTAGTTTTATCTTAACTATTTTAGTAAGTACTGTTTCTCATATAAATAATCAGATACATCAGGCATTTTAATTTGCAAATTTAGGACAATTTGCTTTAACATTTTTCAACTATTCAAATTAGTTCCTTGGATATAATCCAAGTGTAGTAGTCCCCTAAATAAAAATAAAAATCAAAACCCACAACTAATGGTCACTGAAGGAAGAGTAATTAAATGTTAGGATTATAATGGTATTTGCATCTTATGGTTACAAACTGACTTTCCAAATTTTAAAGTGAATGTGTCTGTTGAATGCTCATGTTTCTGACTGCATTTTTTTGGCCTACTGTTTTGGTGGTTTATAGCGAGAAGTATACATAACATTCTTTATGTTTATTCTTTTCTCCCTTCCGGTAGAGTGATAGTTGTTAGAAGAAAATAATCCCCAAATAGTTTCTTATAGTTTTAATTCTTAAAGTTTGATTGACATTTATTTATATCTTGGTGCCGTAATTGCAGTTCATGAGTCAGTGTTGATGTCATGTAAACCTTGATTTTTAATACGGTTCATTGTACTGATGTTTCAACCAGAATAAAACATTTAATGTAAATTGTAGCTACAAACATTTAAGTATACAGTCACTGTAAGTGATAAGCTTATTTTCCTTACTACCTTGAAGCAATCTGTCCTAAATTTCCATACGTCTGCATTTGTTTTTGCTGTTCTAAAATTCCTTAGTTGCTGGCTTTGACCTTTTATGTTGCGGAGTTTTATACATCTATTTTCTCACCTGCCATATCCTAGGGGGCTTGGAGTACCCATAATACAGTGAGCCCACCTTCCTGGTCCCCAGACATTTCAGAAGGCCGGGAAATTTTTAAACCCAGGCAGCTTCCTGGCAGTGCCATTTGGAGCATCAAAGTGGTAAATAAAATTGCATTTACATTCGTATATCATTTCTTTCTGGTTGGTTTTGTCCGCGTAGAAGTTAAGAATTAAACCTTTCTTTTCTAGATAAATAGTTTAGTTTCCAGAGCCACTTTTTAAATCTAAAATTTTTAGTATTTGAAGAAGCAACGTGCTTGCCTTTAAAAACCTGCACTGGGAGGAAATTAAATTGCCATTTTACTTGACTGATCTTAAGGGTAAATTTTTAATACCCTTTTTTATGGTTGCTTCCTTTTATGTTGTAATTACCAGTATTTCTACGGGGGAAATCCTTGTCACATAGGCTATAAAGTAATTAAAGACTTGTTCATCATATCGTAAAATTTTGTTGCTTAGAAAAGAACAAAAGAAAAGCTACATTAATTTATTATGTACTAATGGAGAAGAAATAGCAGAATTGCAGCAGATTTCATTGTCTGTGTTAATAATCTAAAAACTATAGGATCTCTTTTTCATGTCATTGGTGGATGACTCTGTTAGTCCTTGAAGTTGTCTGGTGCATTTTGAAGGTGAAAAATTAATTTGGAAAAGTGTTAATCATCTGAAAAGTTAAAAAAATTTTCCTGACTAGAGAAGACAGTATTCTTCATCTTCTATATTTAATAATATAATTCTGGAATAAGGGTTTTTAATTTAGACTAATTAAGGATTTCAAAGGAGTTCTAGATTCTGCTTTCCTATTTTCTATCACCGTTGGAAGAACTATTTTTCAACTCACTCTGATAGCATGCAAGGTGTTGAAAATGTGAATATTAATTAGAAGAGTTAAAGAGGTCTTGTTTGACCATTATGAAGCATATACCACTGATTTTCACTTATTCTTACCTGTGTCATTGGATGTTGAGGAGAAATACATTGAGGGATTACTGTAGTCTTGATTCCGTCACTGACTTTTAAAAAATCTTTTATACCTATTGAAAAACAACAAGAGAAACTATCCAATTGAACACTACCCTGTCGCTTGTTCAGAGAAGCTCAGGATCTGAAGGAAAGCAGCTTAAGAGGATAAGGAGAGGCAGCTGGAAAACTGGAAGTTGGCTTTTACTAAAAAACTGAAGGAACAAAAGCCCCCCTTCCCTCTTGTTCACGTGTGTCTTTTTGGTGCTCACAGTATAACCATAAATTGCTGACTTGGAGAGCATTCTGCCAAGTAGGTAATGAGCTCAGTGTTTCAAACTGCTGCAGGTGACCTCAGCTGAAGGTGTCACGTATTATTTACCTTGTTAGGGAAAACAAAACCGGGATTTTCCTGAGCATTTTAGTAATCTTAAATACACACAGCACAAGTAGGTGTAGATGCCAGGTGTTTTCAGGTAGTAATACATAAGTCTGAGAATAAATAAGAAAACAGCAACACAAAACCTTAGTGCTTATTTGTTAAAATATCAGGGAATTCAACATATTTTCCCATAGAATTTTTTCTTGTGTAAAAATTCACATAAATTATTTCCACTTGAAGTAATTATTATCTAGGTGATTTAAAGCAAGCCTTTTAATTTTTCATCAGCTTTCCTGTATGGTCAGGTATTGAACGGTTAGAGGATATTGACAGTTTTCACGACAGAAAAAATACTGTTGCACATAGTAAAAATGAGCTTTCGTGCAACGCAGCGGTGCAGAATAGTGGTTAAGAGTGAGGTCACTGGAGCCAGGCTTGCCAGGTGTCTGACTTGGCGCAAGTTACTTAACCTTTTTATTCCCCAGTGTACTTACCTCTGAAGTGGGGATGATAAAATAGTATTGACCTTATGAGATTGTTGAGAGGAACAAGTGCTTCGAGCAGTACATAATAAGTACTTAGCATATGATAACTATTAATATCGATACAATTACAAGAAACCAGTTAGCAAGAGAGTCCTTCCTCATACTTGCTCTATAATACAATACAATTTGTTGCGCCTGAAAATACCTGGATAGAGTTGTGGCTTTTCTGCCCCCTAGGATGTAGGATTAGGAAACGGAAATACAGTGCCAAGGTTTGCTGTTGCAGGGCATTCACAGTAACAGACCAAGTTTGATTCTAAGGTTGTAGATGTTTAAGTCGTAGAATACATACTGAAAGATGCAAATAATAAGCCTGGTCTCTTAATATTTATCATCTGATTGGAATAAAAGGGAGAAGCAAGTATTTGTGTAACATTTAATAAGACGGTTTATCTCACATTTTGGATTTAAAATTCTTTTGGGCTTTTACAGAATGCTGACTTTTCCGTATCTGTCGTGTAGGGCCGGGGGTCAGGATTTCCAGGAAAGCGGAGACCTCGTGGTGCGGGACTGTCAGGACGAGGCGGCAGAGGCAGATCAAAGTTGAAAAGTGGAATCGGGGCAGTTGTGTTGCCCGGGGTAAGGCCCGCTCACTTTACATTTGCTACAGTCCTTAATGTGTCGGCCGACGATGATCAGCTCATTTGTACCAAATTACTTAGATTCTAAGAGTCACATAAACAGGCTAAAATTTTATCTCCATCTGCATTTCTTTTTAAACCTCTGGTGAGGTTTTCTTCTATATTTTCTACTTTTTCATTCCTTTTTTCTTACATTCCTCTTTGACTCTGATCTTTCTTCTCCAAAATCCAATATGCAGTATATTTGCTCTTCTATTAAAACAAAACTTCTGTTATATTCTTGAGTTTATTTGAAGAATTTAATTATGTTGGTGTTTTAAATTTTTGATTGTAGTTGCTCTCAGTAATATGTAATATGGTTTACAGAAAAAATTAGAAATGTTGTAGATTAGTATGGAGTCTAAAAATGTTGAAGATTTTATGACTGTCTTTGACTTATTTGAATTTAAGATTGATAACTGTATGGTCATTGGCACATTATGAGGCTTTGTTTAAATGTGTATTGAAAAAACTGCATTTGGCAAAAAATAATAGCAGATATTTCCTGCAATAACTTTACTATTTTACCGATACCCTGTTTTTCAGATTCTAATTGTCATGTTAAGTTCAGGATACAGGTGGGATTGTTCAATTTGCTACTGTTTTTCAGATTCTAATTGTCATATTAAGTCCAGGATGCAGGTGGGATTGTTCAGTTTGCTGCTAAAGGAGTAAGGAAACTTGGATTCTGGTGGTTTTTTTTAAAGCAAGTCCCTCCCTCCCTCCCCACTCCCCGAATTAATAGGCCTATTGAGGTAAAATTGATATAAAATAAGGTACAAATATTTGAAGTGTACAGTCTCATAGGTTTTGACACATGTGTACACCCTTCAAAACCACACTACAGTTAAGAACATATTCAGCCCTCAAAGTTTCTTTGTGCCTCTCTGAAATCCCTTTGCCTGCCTTCCTGCCTTACCCCCAGGCAATGACTGATCTGATTTCCCTTTCTGTCGATTGGTTTGCATTTTCTGGAGTCTGTGTAAGTGGAATCATGCTGAATATACTCTTTTTGATATGATTTATTTCACTCAACATAATTATTTTGATATTAATTCATGCTCTTGTGTGTGTTAACAGTTCCTTTTTGTTGAAGAGCGTTCCATAGCATGGATGTGCCACAGTTTGTGTATCTGTTCACCTATTGAAGGACATTATGTTTGCTTCCATTGTTTGGCTATTAGAAATAAAACTGCTCCAAACTTTTATATATAAGTTCACCTGTGGATATGTTTTCTTTTCTCATGGGTAAACATATAGAAATGGAATGGCTGGATGTATGGTAGGTATATGCTTAGCTTTTTAAGAAAAGGTTGGTTTTCAAGTTGGGTGTGACATTTTATATTTGCAAGAATATGTAAGGTTCCATTTCCTCCACATACTCACCCACATTTGGTATGGCCAGTCTTCTTAATTTTAGCCATTGTAACAGGTATGTTAAGAGTATCTGACTTGCATTTCTCTAATAACTTGTGATATTGATCAGCTTTTTAGGTGCTTATTTGCTATCTGTATATCTTCTTTGATAAAGTCACTCTTCAGATCTTTAATACATTTTCCAAAATCGAGTATTTTTTTTTAAATTTATTTGTTTTTATTTTTGGCTGCGTTGGGTCTTTGTTGCTGCGCATGGGCTTTCTCTAGTTGCGGCGAGCGGGGCTACTCTTCCTTGCGGTACAGAGGCTTCTCATTGCAGTGGCTTCTCTTGTTGCGTAGCACGGGCTCCAGGCACGCGGGCTTCAGTAGTTGTGGCTCGTGGGCTCTAGAGCGCAGGCTCAGTAGTTGTGGCGCACGGGCTTAGTTACTCTGCAGCATGTGGGATCTTCCTGAACCAGGGCTCAAACCCCTGTCCCTTGCATTGGCAGGTGGATTCTTAAACACTGCACCACCAGGGAAGCCCAAAATTGAGTAGTTTTTTAATTAACTGAGTTTTGAGATTTCTTTATGTATTCTGGACACAAGCTCTTCATCATATATATGATTTGCAAATATTTTCTTGCATTTTGGGGTTTGTCTTTGCATTTTGTTAACTGTGTCTTTCACAGAGCAGTTGATTTAATTTTGATGGAGTCCAGTTTATTAATTTTTTTCTTCTTCTGTGGATTGTGCTTTTTGGTGCTGAGAAATACTTGTGTCACCCAAGGTCACAAAGATATTCTGTGTTTTCTTCTAGAAAGGTATTTCATTTAGATCTATAATGGGATTTGAGTTTTTTAAATGTATGGTATGAATAAAGATGGAAGTTCATTTTTTTACATACTGAGTAGCTGGTTGTTTTAGCACTGTTTCTCTGAATTGCCTTTCATCATTCTTGAAAATTAGTTATCATATATGTGGATCTATTTTTGGAATCTCATGCTGTACGATTGCTCCATTTCTTTAGGCCAATACTCCACTATTTTGATTACTTCTACTTTACAGCTGCTCTTGAAATCGAACACTGGTAGTGTTCTGATTTTCTACTTTTCAAAGTTGTTTTGACTATTCTAAATCCTTTGTACTTCTATATGAATTTTTGTATTAGCTTGTCAATATCTATAGATAAGCCTGCTAGGATCTTGATTGTGTTTGCATTCAAACTATAGATTAATTTGGGGAAGATTGACATTTTAACCATATTGAGTTTTTGAACCCATCAGCACCTGTATCTCTCCATTTCTTTAGGTCTTCCTTAATTTCTTTCAGCGATGTTCTTTAGTTTTCAACAGACAGGTTGAACAGATACTGTTAATCAGATTTATCTCCATCTTCCATATTTTTTATGCTATTGTTAATGGTAGTGTTGTCTTAATTTCAAATTGTGTTTGTCAGTTGCTAGTATCCAGATATACTACTCCTTTTTGTGTATCTGTTATTCTAATTGCTTGTTTGTAGAATCCATTGGGTTTTCTACATAAACGATCACGTTGTCTGCAGATAAAGTTTTACGTGTTTCTTTTTAATCTGGAGTCCTTTCGTGTCTATTCTTTTTTGCATTTGCTATAGCCTTCAGTATAGTGTCGAACAGAAGTGAAGAAGAGCTCAGATAACCTTGTTTTTGACCTTGAGGAGAAAGCATATAGTTTTTCATAATTAAGTATGGTGTTAGCCTTAGTTTCGTTTTAATAGACATCCTAAATCAGTGTGAGGAATTTCCTTTCTATTAATAGTCTGCTGAGATTTTTTTTTTTTAATTAGGAGTAGATGTCAGAAGTAGATTCTGTCAAATGTGCTTTTTTTTTGCATTTGTAGAGATGATCATGTAGCTTGTTTGTTGATATGTGAGTTACATCTTTATGTGTGTGTGCTAAAGCAATCTTGCATTCCTGGGTTAAACTCTACTTGGTCGTGATGTTGGATTCAGTTTGCTAAAAGCTTTAGACTTTTTATATCTATGTTCATGAGGGATATTGGTCTATAGTCTTATTTTCTTATCATGTCTTTGGTTTTCATATCGGCATAATTCTGGCTTCATAGAATGATTGGGAAATATAGTTTGCTCTTCAGTTTTCTAGAAAAGTTGTGTAGTGTTGGGAATTTCTTTCTTATATTATTTATAGATAGAATCATTAGTGGAGCCATTTTGGCCAGGAGTTTTCTTTATTGGAAGATTTTCAACTACAAATTCAATGTCTTTCATAGGTATAGGGCTATTTAGGTTATCTGTTTTTTCTTGCATGAATTTGTCTTTTAAGGAATTTGTTTCATGTAGGTTGACAAATCTGTTCTTCTAGAATGGATAATAGTGTTCCTTTACTGTCCTTTTGAATTGGTAGTGATGTTCCTCGTTCCTGTTGTTGGTAATTTGTGTGTTTTCTCCATTTTCCTGATCAGTCTTGCTTGAGGTTTATCAATTTTTTTTTGCGGTACGCGGGCCTCCCACTGCTGTGGCCTCTCCCGTTGCGGAGCACAGGCTCCGGACGCGCAGGCTCAGCGGCCATGGCTCACGGGCTCAGCCGCTCCGCGGCATGTGGGATCCTCCCGGACCAGGGCACAAACCCGTGTCCCCTGCATCGGCAGGCGGACTCTCAACCACTGCGCCACCAGGGAAGCCCGAGGTTTATCAATTTTATTGACCTTTTTTGAGCCAGCCTTTGCTTTCATTCGTTTTTCTGTGTTTTTTCCTACTTTCTATTCCATTGATTTCCACTCTGATCTTTATCATTTCCTTTTCTCTCACTTTGAGTTTAATTTGCTCTTCTGTTTTTTGGTTTTCTTTTTTGTGTCCCTGCTTGGAAATGCCCAACTTTTGAGGTTTAGGCTAGAGCTTTCTCTTTTCTTCGGCTTATATCTGTGGTTCAGGAAAATAAAACTTTTGTAACCTTCAGAACAGATCAGACTGTTATCTGTGCAGGGAACAATAGTGCATACTTTGTCAGAGATTGCCTTTGAGGTAGATTTTATTTTTCTGACAGTTTCAAGATCATGAAATAAAGTATGAAATGAAAACAATGTGTCACTAAGCTAGATGATAGAGTTTTCTTTCTTACATGTATGAATTGCTATTTTAAAAAAATCTTGATTTTTTTTTTTTTTTTTTAGCACGTTCTTGTCCCCCTGCTTGATTTAGGGGATACTGCAGCTTTCTACTGCAGACTTTGTTTCTGGTTGATACGGGGAATACTGTGTTCCATCCTTGTTTTTCAGTTTAACAAAAGCATTCTCTGGGTAAATTTTCCTTTGAAAATAAGAATAACACTTCTACAATTTGTGAGCTACTTACTACGTGTTACCCAGTTGTAAGACCTGTTTTGTGTTCCCATGTTGGAGATGGGGAGGTAGAAATGGATACTTATTTCAATATATTGAATACTTTTGTTACCTATATTCTAGCTGTTTCAGTTATGTATTTTAATGATGTTCTCAATGTATCATTAGTCCTGTGTTTGAATTACTGAGATTACTCCATCCACTCTGGTAGGCACTTAATTTATTACTGATGGAATGATTATTCTACTTTTATGAATCATCGTGTTTGACTAAAAGGTAATTTTGGGATATGCATATAACATATGGATACATTTCCTCAGTTTAAAAAATTAATATTTTTTAGATAGATGGAAGTTTTGTCTACTAGTTGAGTCCTGATTTTCTCCCTTTCACCAGTTTTGGGCATTTACATTTTAGGTTGATCCATATGAAATTGCCAACATTCAACCCCCTTTGACCTTTGAACAGCAATTTCTTACGCTTCAGCCTATGATACATGGCCATAAGGCAGACACGTAATTGTTTTGTGTGTTTTTATACCGTAGTGCCCTGGCTCATGTATTACTCTGCAGCTTGTTTTTCACCTCAACAGTGTAGCATGTGATTTTCTTCATGGAAATCCGTACAGATTTCTGCCTTGCTGTTTTTTAAATGCTGCATAATTTTTCATAGTTTGGATTGTTCCTAGTTTTAGTCATTCCCTAGTGCTGACCAGTTAGGTTGCTTACACTCTTCCCATGTTGTCTTTAGGCCTTTGTGACTATAAATTGCTTTTATCGATTACTGTCGTAAAACCATAGAACTGTTCATTAAAACTGCATTTAAAGTCTTTTGCACTGAAAAATTTTATTACTGTAATATACTCCTTCTATTTATTGATAGTTAGTCTTCTTTCAGTTATTCCTCAAGAACAGTAATTTCTATTACTTTTCATTTTGACCCTAAACTGTTGTGTTTCAGCTCAGTTCTTCCAAGCTATGTTGTAAGCTTTTAAAGCAAAGAGAGTTTATAGTTCTGGCATTGGCTTCCCCATTCTCTTTTTTAGCATCTCATTCAGAGCTTTTTTCATGATAAGCACTCTGGAAATAATTATTAATAAGCCAGTGTGTACTTAGTTGATTTGGTCAAATTTAACAAGTCCAGAATTGAACGGCTATGGTTGATAATTCTTTGGCTAAGACTGAAATTATGATAAGTTATTCAAAATAATTATATTCTAAAACACTGCTGCCCCCAAAGAAATATATGAACCATATATGCAATTTAAAACTTCCTAGGGAATTCCCTGATGGTCCAGTGGTTAGGACTCCGTGCTCTCACTACCAAGGGCCAGGGTTTGATTCCTGGTTGGGGAACTAACAGCCTGCAGGCCATGTGGCACAGCCAAAAAATAAACAAATTAAAACAAACAAAAAAACTTCCTAGTAGCTACATTAAAAAAAGAGAGAGGAGTAGGTGAAATTTAATTTTAATATATACTGTTTGACCCAGTATATCCAAAATAGTATCATTTCAACATGTAATTTATAAAATACACAGAATTATTTGACCTATATTTATGTTCTTTTTTGTTTGATACTAGGTCTTTAATATCTGGTGTGTATTTTATACTTATAGCTTTATACATCTCATTTTGCTGTACCCCCATTGCAGGTTTTAAGAGTCACTAAAATGGAATGATATATGTGTGTGTATCTGTGTGTGTGTGTGTGTGTACATCCATATATAAGTATACACACATACAATGTTTTTGTTTGTTTCTTGATTAGAATTTCTGGTTAATCAGTCTTACTAAAGATATATTTATGTTTTCTCATTTCCTGATCTATGGGGCTTGTAACTCTGAAGAGACAAGTGAATTTAAAAAATGCCATAATTTATACTTTATAGTAGTATCTTGGTAATAATAATCTAATTGGGAATTGTTAGTATAGTCTCTGGCAAAAAAGTTGTACTTTAAACATGAATCTTCTTAAGCTTTTCAGTCAGGTATAATACAGGTGAAAAATATAACTTCACATTTTGTGTGTTTTGCTTTTCATAGGTGTCTGCTGCAGATATTTCATCAAATAAGGATGAAGAAGAAAACTCTATGCACAATACAGTTGTGTTGTTTTCTAGCAGTGACAAGTTCACTTTGCATCAGGTTTGAACTAAATTATTTGTCTTGAACTTTTTAAAAAAATTAATTACTTTATTAATTAATGGTTGAGTTGGGTCTTTGTTGCTGGGTGTGGGCTTTCTCTAGTTGCAGCGAACGAGGGCTAGTCTTCCATGTGGTACGCGGGCTTCTCATTGCGGTGGCTTCTCTTGTTGTGGAGCACGGGCTCTAGGCATGCGGGCTTCAGTAGTTGTGGCTCGTGGGCTCTAGATCGCAGGCTGAGTAGTTGTGGCACACAGTCTTAGTTGCTCCGCGGCATGTGGGATCTTCCCAGACCAGGGCTCGAACCTTTGTCCCCTGCATTTGCAGGAGGATTCTTAACCACTGTGCCACCAGGGAAGCCCTGTCTTCCACTTTTGAACTCCTCCTTGCCCATTTCTACTTTATCCCGTATGTACTGCAGTCATTTAATATTTAGCTCTAGAGCTATACCAACTAAGAAGGTGCTTTATAAAAATTATAAAATTAGTATATTGGTATAGTCTTAGTTTGTGTGGAATTTAAAATACGTTAATGTGTTCTTAATTTCAGGATATGTGTGTAGTTTGTGGCAGTTTTGGCCAAGGAGCAGAGGGAAGATTACTTGCCTGTTCTCAGTGTGGTCAGTGTTACCATCCATACTGCGTCAGTATTAAGGTGAGTACACTTAGATTTAATTATTAATGCAAATATGCTTCAGGTTAACAAAAATGTATTGATTTGATTAGTATCATGCTGCTTCCAGTTCTTATAATTAATCAATTATTGCTTGTTAGGATTATTATACATATGTGACAATATTTAAGTACTTGAAATATTAAAGTACACCCTCCACTTCACCCCCCCACCCCCCTGCTCCTTCACTGCCTTTTTGGAATCTCAGTTGTGTGCAAAATTGTGTGATATTGTCCTCAGATCACTAACACCTTGTTGGGTTTTTTCCCCCAATTGTTTTTCTTTCTGTGCTTTAGTTTGTATAGTTCTATTACGTTCCCAGAATGCACTATTATTATGCAGTATCCAGCCTATTTTTAAGGCCATCCAGTGGGGTTTTTTTTTTGGCTGTACGCGGGCCTCTCACCGTTGTGGCCTCTCTCCTTGCGGAGCACAGGCTCCAGACGCGCAGGCTCAGCGGCCACGGCTCACGGGCCTAGCTGCTCCGCGGCATGTGGGATCTTCCCGGACCGAGGCACAAACCCGTGTCCCCTGCATTGGCAGGTGGACTCTCAACCACTGTGCCACCAGGGAAGCCCTCATCCAATGGATTTTTTACCCAGATAATTCTGTTTTTTAATCTCAGTTCCATTCTATAGCTTATACTTATCTTGTGGTTTTAAATTTTTTCTTCATTATGCTTTTTGTTTCAAGTCCTTGAAAAGTTTATAATTGTCTGCTACTTCTATCATCCCTGACATTTTTCATTTTGTATTAACTAATTTTTCATTTTGTAAATGTTTTACAGCTTTCTTTTTAACATCTAGTAAGTTTTGATTGAATGTGGACATTGTGCATTGTGATGGTGTATTGTTGAGAGTCTAGATTTTGTTCCTTTAAAACGCAGTGAGATTTTGTTGTGGCAGGCAGTTATTTGTGGATAAGTTTGAACCTTTTGACACTTCTTTGTGTCAAGCTTTGAGGTGAGTCCACAGAGCCTTCACTCTGAGGTGGCTATTCTCAAACTTTTTGGTCTTAGAACCCTTAGCACTCTTAAAAAAGTATTGAGGACCCCAAGGAGATTTTGTCTATGAAGATAATAATGATTGAATATTTACTGTTTTAAAAATTACAACTGAGAATATTTTAAAACACAAAAATATGCAGACACACCTTGTATAATGCCAGTGTAATGATGTTTTATACATCATGTAGCGTCTACAAAACATCACAGAGTGAATTAAAGTGAATAGTTTAGATCACACTTTCCTAACTGCTGTTCTAGCACCAGTTTAATACTTGAGGCATGGCCTTTATGAGGTCTCTGTTGAATTCTCCCTAAACCTTCCCCTTTCTGATCCCTACAGGCCCCTATTCACCAGTGTCTTTTCAGTCTGCCTTGGTTGAGATTCAGATGTCTTCCAGCACTGTGTGCACTCTGATATTTATTACAGATTCCCAGCAGCTCTTCTTTACCCTGGTTTTGGGTCCTTGTGTGACCTCCTGGATGTGCAGCTTGGTGTTCAGTCGAAGACTAAAGGGAAATACTGTGTCGATTCCTGGAGTTCTTTCTTTTTTTTTTTTTGGAGTTCTTTCTTACTGCTCCCTTCTTTCCAGTGCTCTATCCTGCACATTCCAACTGCCTCAGCCCCCTGAACTCCAGCAGTGTGTCCTAAACTCAGTGAGCCCGTTGTACTTGCCTGGGCTCGTCCTTCCCTGGGGATCATTCTGGAAAAATGGCTATAGGCGGAAGAATATCATAGGACTCTCCTTGCTTGTTTCCCTCCTCTCAGAAAAAGTCTTACACTGCCTTTTGTCCGGTATCTGAAAACAAGTGTTTCATAAATTTTGCCCAGTTTCCTAGTGTTTTCTGATGGGAGACAGGTCTCGTTTCAGTTACTCCAACGTAGTTGAAGCAAATATCCGTTAGACTATAAAACACATCTCTCATACCTTAGACATGATACATGGATGGGGACCCTGGATAATATCTTGGTTCAAAGAGCTCTTAAAAATGAAGATAAAACCAGTTCAATATGAGACAAAAAAGAGTGGATAGTAGAGCCCTGAAATCTGCACTAAGAGGGAGTTTCAAAGGGGGGGTATTGTTCAAATGTTGAAATACCGCAGAGAGTTCAAATGATAAACGCTAGTACGTCATCTAGATTTGGCAGTAAGGTCTTGACTGACTGACTTGAGCAGTTTCACTGGTGGTGGGCAGAGCGACCAGACTGTAGTGTGTTGAAGAGTCACTTTAAACTGAGGGACTTGAGAATTCGGCTGTAAAGGACCACAGACTGTGAAACAGGAAAACTTAGTGGGAATGAAGATACATCATTAAAAAAAACTCTACTACTTTATCTTCATCTTACCTTTCTTCTAAGCCAGGGATTGGTAAACTGCCACACAGGCCAAATCTTGCCCACTGCCTATTTTTGTAAGTGAAGTTTTATTGGAACACAGCCATGCTCTTTTGTTTACATTTGTCTGTAGTGAGCTTCACACTACAGTGGCACAATTATGTAGTTTAACATACTGCCTGGCCAGCGAAGTCTAGAATATTTATTACCCTGTCCTTTACAGAAAAAGTTTGCTGGCTACTGCTCTATGCTCCCCTGCTCTTCCTACCCTAGGCTGTTTCTTCCATTTGGGTAAATAATATAACCTGATAATCTAAGACTAAGTTAAACATATCTGTAGGCTAATAAAAGTAATAAATATACACGCTTAAGAAGCAAATGTCTTTACGAGCCTTATGGTAACCGACCGACCCGTCTTCCTCTACCTTCACATCTGAGTCCTCTTCCCCACAACGCAACCCCTTTGGGTTCGTTCAGGTCCTTCTTTTTGTAGTTAACTGTACAGCGCTAAATAATATACTCGTGTTACTCCTTTATGTGTGTTAGATTTTGTTGACTTGCCTCTATAAATAAATAAATAAATGCTGATTGAGCTCTTAAAATACACCTCCTGCCTTCTCCCAGCATCGTCCCAGTATAGTTGTTTTACTATATTTAGTTAATAAACAATGTTGGCTATGACTCCATAAATGTTCACTGGAGATCTAAATAGTGTACTATGACTTTATTTTGTTTTTCATGGAGTTTTCAATAGCAAGAAGAAAATAATGATTCATGATTCTCCATTAGTTTTTATTTGTTTTTACCTACTGTAGAAGCATGATCATATCAGATTATTTCAGCAAGTAACTGTTTTTCTGGGAAAGGCTTACCCCCTTCCACACTCTGCTTTTTCCCTGTTCTGAGCTGGGCTGGTAACTTCTAGGTCTGTTACTCAGTTCTCATCCTCAAACATCTCTGGGATGACATCCTCTTTTGGGTTCATTGCTTTCTAGATCCCACGTCTTCCTTTTTCTTGGTATACACCCTCACTTTGTTCCTCATATCTCTTAAGTAACTTCATTAGAAAGGGTACTTGGAAGCTGAATTTTGAGTCTTTGTCTGAAAGGCATTCCACTTTAACACTTAATTGCTTGTTTAGTTAGATTAAGGATTGTACCTTGAGAAGTATTTACCTGTAGAATTGGAAACTGTTACACTCTTTTAGCATCCAGAGTTGGAAAGTTTGATGCTACTTTGATAGTTGTTCATTTATTTAACTCTTGTGTAGTTTTTTTTTTTTTTTTCAGTATGCGGGCCTCTCACTGTTGTGGCCTATCCCGTTATGGAGCACAGGCTCCGGACGCGCAGGCTCAGTGGCCATGGCTCACGGGCCCAGCTGCTCTGCGGCATGTGGGATCCTCCCGGACCGGGGCATGAACCCGTGTCCCCTGCATCGGCAGGCGGACTCTCAACCACTGCGCCACCAGGGAAGCCCTCAAGTAGTTTTAAGACCTTATTCTTCATGATCTTAATTTTTATTCTGTATCTTGATTATTTGCTATTTTGTTATAACACAGGTTCTTTGCGGTCCTTTTTACCTGTAGACTCTAGTCTTTTGAGATCTCTTAGTTTGTTCCAAATTTTTAATACTCCATGATGTGGCTGTTTTCTGGAATTTATTAGAAGCATAGAGATTCTCAAATTTTTCCACTTAAGTTAGACCCTTGAGGCAAAGGAGAATAAGCAGAGGGCTGAATATGAACTTAAGAAGTCCTAGCTTCTTAGCCTAAAATCCTCCAAGACCATAAAATGGCCTTGGGAACTCATGCTGTACCTTAATTTTCTTTGCATTTTTAATATTGATTTTAATATACAAGTCCTTATGTGATGTACACAAGTTTCAGGATCATGAATTCATGAAATGTCATAGATTGAAACTTTATCAATACATTTTCAAGTCCTGTGTTAACAATAATGGGGTCATTTACTTGTTTTCTTTAAAAACCAGTTACCACACCTATCAAGTGGACATAAAATCCAGAGCACAAGGTAGTTACATAAACTGAAAAGGGCATTAAAATATGGATCCCTTTATATTATTCTGTCCAGTAGGAGACTCCGAAAAGTACATGAACGTGGTCACCCCGGAATTGGGCCACTGTTGGTGCTCAGTAAATGTTAGTTGCTTTTGCCTCTTTTCTGCTCCTAGGTATGTAAGCACCGAGTTCATTTGGCGCTTGATCAGATATGGCGTATTTGATCATGTTTGCATGAGGGGTAGGTTAACGTATGAATCACATGGCTTGGTTGTTTCTTTTGCAGATCACGAAAGTGGTTCTGAGCAAGGGTTGGAGGTGTCTGGAATGCACTGTGTGTGAGGCCTGTGGGAAGGCGACAGACCCAGGAAGACTCCTGCTGTGCGACGATTGTGACATAAGTTATCACACCTACTGCTTGGACCCGCCACTGCAGACAGTTCCCAAAGGAGGCTGGAAGTGCAAATGGTACCCTAGGACTTATGTTTCCCTTGTTAGACTTTTTAAGTTCAGAACTTTCCCACAATACTTTAGTTTTCACAAATTAGCAACAACTGCTTAATTGCGTAGTACATGTTTACAATGATCGATACCACTAACCAGAAAATTTTTCAAATGTGCATTAAATACTTTCCCCCTGTTCTGTTCTTGTGTAGCTTCTTGAATTTCAGTAACTAAATAACTGAGTAAATAAAATTGAGACTTGTGCGGTGTTGGGTTTCAGGTGTGTGTGGTGCAGACACTGTGGAGCGACATCTGCAGGTCTGAGATGTGAATGGCAGAACAACTACACACAGTGTGCTCCGTGTGCAAGCCTGTCCTCCTGCCCCGTCTGCTACCGAAACTATAGAGAAGAAGACCTTATTCTGCAGTGTAGACAATGTGATAGGTATTGTGCTGTTTTTTCTTCATCTTTTGTAAGCTTTTCTCTCTTAAATATAGCAAAAGGAAATTGAAAAATAACTTTCTTCTATCTTAACGGTAAGAAGTAAGAGTTTTCCTTTCCAGATTTTTAGTCAGCTAGAAGCTTAACAGAAGTTTTCTGTTTCATATTCTCAGTTCTAGGCTAAACAGTTTTCACTTGGGGCTTTCTGAGGGTTGAGGTCTTTGATTTCAGTGGTATATTATTGTGCTCTGTTAGCACCATACATGTAATATTAGTGATCATATTATTTCATCAGTAGTACGGGATTCTCAGGATTCTGCCTACCAATTCTTTGTTCTAAGGCAGGGTAACTTTTATTTCCCAGTGACCGTTCATTATCACTTACACAAGCTCTGTCTACTCCACAGTAGGTGCATCACCTGGGGCACGTACGTGCTGCACCACTCCGTTATGTGAATTCCTTTCTACTCACCCTAACTAGCTTCCGTGCTGTCTCTGAAATACTCAGTATTTTGTCATAAAGCAATTATCCCATCCTCATATAATGTGCTTTTGCTTCGTTCATAGTACTTGTTCTCATTGCTTTTTTCTTCTTCTCAGCTCTGACAGTTTTTTGGGGTCGATAGGAATGGTTAGAGAGGGGTGACATGGGCTAGGTGGGAGGAGCACGTGAGACTTGGGGGCTTTAAGGTTGGAGGCTGTCAGCTCCTGTTGCAGTTTTTAAAAGGAAGCCATCCTCAGTATATTTCTTCTTTTTTTTTTAATGTATGAATATGGTCTTTCTAGATGGATGCATGCAGTTTGTCAAAACTTAAATACTGAAGAGGAAGTGGAAAATGTAGCAGACATTGGTTTTGATTGTAGCATGTGCAGACCCTATATGCCTACATCAAATGGTAAGCAAATGATTTAAATGGTGAGTCTGTGCTCTTGGATTGATACAGCTCACTTGTGCCTGCTGTCCTTAATCAGTGAGTGGGCTTAACTGTACTTCTTTTTCTCTTTTTGTGAAACTATTATTTGGACAAGTATTTTATGAAAAATAAGTTACTTTTCATTTTTAATTAACTCTCACTATCCCAATAATATGTTAAAACAATCTACTTACATAAAGGAAGTAAATTAAGAATATATTTTAGCTATAAGATGTAATTTTTGCTTTCAAGAATCATAATGTTGGGAACTTCACTGGTGGTGCAGTCGTTAAGAATCTGCCTGCCAGTGCAGGGGACATAGGTTCAATCCCTGGTCTAGAAAGATCCCACATGCCTCGGAACAACTAAGCCTGAGCGCCACAACTACTGAGCCTGCGCTCTAGAGCCCGTGAGCCACAACTACTGAGCCTGCATGCCACAACTACTGAAGCCCGCGAGCTTAGAGCCCATGTTCCTCAACAAGAGAAGGCACCACAATGAGAAGGCCGTTCACTGCAATGAAGAGTAGCCCCCGCTCGCCGCACCTAGAGAATTGCTGCGCACAGCAACGAAGACCCAATGCAGCCAAAAATAAATTTATTTTAATTTTTTTTAGGTGTCCCTTTTAAAAAAAATTTTTAACATCTTTATTGCAGTATAATTGCTTTACACTGTTGTTTTAGTTTCTGCTGTATAACAAAGTGAATCAGGTATACGTATACATATATCCCCTCCCTCTTGCGTCTCCCTCCCACCCTCCTTATCCCACCCCTCTAGGTGGTCACAAACCACCGATCTGATCTCCCTGTGCTATGTGGCTGCTATCTATTTTACATTTGGTAGTGTATATATGTCAGAGCTACTCTCTCACTTCGTCCCAGCTTACCCTTCCCCCTCCCCATATCAAGTCCATTCTCTACGTCTGTATCTTTATTCCATCCTGCCCCTAGGTTATTCAGAACTTTTTTTTTTTAGATTCCATATATGTGTTAACATACGGTATTTGTCTTTCTCTTTCTGACTTACTTCACTCTGTATGACAGACTCTAGGTCTATCCACCTCACTACAAGTAACTCAATTTCGTTTCTGTTTTGGCTGAGTAATATTCCATTGTATATATGTGCCACATCTTCTTTATCCATTCATCTTTCGATGGACACTTAGGTTGCTTCCGTGTCCTGGCTATTGTAAATAGTGCTGCAATGAACATTGTGGTACATGACTCTTTATGAATTATGGTTTTCTTAGGGTATATGCCCAGTAGCGGGATTGCTGGGGTCATATGGTAGTTCTATTTTTAGTTTTTTAAGGAACCTCCATACTGTTCTCCACAGTGGCTGTATCAATTTACATTCCCACCTACAGTGCAACAGGGTTCCCTTTTCTCCACACCCTCTCCAGCATTTATTGTTTGTAGATTTTTTGATGGTGGCCATTCTGACTGGTGTGAGGAGATACCTCAGTGTAGTTTTGATTTGCATTTCTCTAATGATTAGTAATGTTGAACACCTTTTCATGTGTTTGTTGGCCATCTGTATGTCTTCTTTGGAGAAATGTCTATTTAGTTCTTCTGCCCATTTTTGGATTTGGTTGTTTGGTTTTTTTGATATTGAGCTACGTGAGCTGCTTGTATATTTTGGAGATTAATCCTTTGTCTGTTGCTTCGTTTGCAAATATTTTTTCCCATTCTGAGGGTTATCTTTTCATCTTGTTTATGGTTTCCTTTGCTGTGCAAAAGCTTTTAAGTTTCACTAGGTCCCATTTGTTTACTTTTGTTTTTATTTCCATTTCTCTAGGAGGTGGGTCAAAAAGGATCTTGCTGTGATTTATGTCATAGAGTGTTCTCCTGTGTTTTCCTCGAAGAATTTTATAGTGTCTGGCCTTACATTTAGGTCTTTAATCCAGTTTGAGTTTATGTTTGTGTATGGTGTTAGGGAGTGTTCTAATTTCATTCTTTTACATGTAGCTGTCCAGTTTTCCTAGCACCACTTATTGAAAAATAAATAAAATAAATAAATTTATTTTAAAAAGACTCATAATCTTGTAGTTATTAGCAATACATAGGAATCCAGTACATTGGTTCTTTATCTTTACCAGTTTTTCTTCCATGATGTTGTGTATTTCCTCCACCATTTCTCTTTGTTGTTTTAAAGGCAGCTTTTAATTCTATTTAATTTAATTCTGTTTAGTTTTCAAGCATTTATTTTAGTGAAATGGGTACAGTAGTAGAAACTTTAATCATATGTAAATCTTTAAATACACCTTACCTTTTGTGAAAAAATCACGAGTTTTTGTTTTTGTTTTTGTTTTTTTTCCATTTCAGTGCCTTCCTCAGACTGCTGTGAATCTTCACTTGTAGCACAAATTGTCACAAAAGTGAAAGAGCTAGGTAAAATCTGAAATGCTTTCCTTGACTGTTCTTTACAAAAAGCAAAGAAATGCTTTTATATAACTGAATTGTGACACGTTACATGAATCCTGCCTTACTCATGTGGGTGTTCAGTGTAAATTTCCTAATGTTGGTAATCATTTCTGTAATTACATACAAAATGTCTGTCTTTCCCAGCTTTAGTGGGACAGTATTCCTACAGATCTCACCAAATTGGCAGTGAAAATAACCACTTTTGAAATAACCGTTAACTACATACTTGTTTTGGTTTCATTGATACATTATTGTGTTTAGTTGTCAGTTAGACTAGACAATAAGGCCTAGTTGGCAAAGAGATTTCTTCAGAATTCATTCTCTTACTATTTTTTTCTGGAATAGATCAGCCTAGAATAGTGACTAACATGATATTCTTATTAAACTCTCATTCTTTTGCCTACTTCTATTTGATATCATCTGATACAAAAACATTTGGATCGTACAGAAATTTTTCTAATGAAGAGCAATTTTGTACACTTAAATTTTTGCAGAATTTCTGCTTATTTACTACCTCTCCTTGTAAGTGATTATACTGATGCTTTGATTTCCAAATGGGCTTATGGAGTATTTTTCTTCCTCTTCTGTAAATTGATCCTCACCTTTTAGTCTGAAAGGACACTCTAGGAAAAGGCTCATAGTCGAGTGACTGAAGCATTGCTTTTAGCTTCCGTGCTTTCTTTTTAAATCCCTGTATTGATACATGAAAATAGAAATGCCAGGAAGACCATTTAAAAAAAAACTTACAACCTTTCTCTCTATAATTCAAGGAGGTTTGACGAGCTATGCTTACTTTTAACTGAGTACTGTTAATTATTTGTGCATTTCATAGGTAATTGGTTTATAGAAGTCACATTCCCTTGACACGGTCCTTATGGAACAATAATCAACTTATCAATCAAAATTAAAATGAAAGTTTTAATTTGTATCCTTGGGATATTGTAATTTTAGATCCACCCAAGACCTACACCCAGGATGGTGTATGTTTGACTGAATCAGGGATGACTCAGTTACAGAGCCTCACAGTTACTGTTCCAAGAAGAAAACGGTCAAAACCAAAGTTGAAGTTGAAGATCATAAATCAGAATAGCGTGGCCGTCCTTCAGACCCCTCCAGACATCCAATCAGAGCATTCGAGGGATGGTGAAATGGATGATAGTCGAGGTAATACTTACATATTTTCCATGGAATATGTTTGCCAAAATAAAGAATATAAAAGAGCTTTTAAAATTATTTGATTTATCTAAGGGTAGATCCTGCTGACTTAGAAGGTAACCCTTGGTGTGACACTGTCCTGCGTCAGTGGTCTTCCGAGACCTTGCCTTTTCAGGTTCTCTTCGTTTCATGTATCCTAGAACAGACCTATATTACAGAAATTTCCAGGAGCACCATATCTTTGAAGGTCACAGATCTTTTCAGATCTTTTCGGGGTTTGCCAGATAGCTGCATAAACCTCTTCAGATGCTGTGAACTTGGATTCCATGGTTAAGTTAAAGTAGAACTCCATGCAATCTAGAAATGAAAGGCCATCATTAATGTTCAAATATAAGCTTATATGCACAGATACTCATCATAAACCATCTGTTTATAAACAGTTTCTTGATCAGGTTTTCCTGGCTGAATTTTCTTGAGATGAAAAAATAATTTTAGTGGCATTAAATTCAACATGAGTTTTATTTTTGCTTTTCTCTGAAGAAGATTGCCATAGGCTTGTTTGTTTTTAGGGTGGTTATTTCTTTTCAGTTGACTCAAAAATAAAGTAATAGTTGCTGTTGTTCCATCGCATCTCATCATTTACCAGTATTTGTTGAATGCCCGCTGTGCACCAGATGTTGGAAGTCACGTCAGTGAGCAAAGCAGATAAAATTCTCTGCTCGTGGAACCAACATTTTAATGTTAGGAGAAAAGATCATTAAAAAGACATAACGTAATAAGTTAATAAAGATGTGTTTGGCAAGTGCTGTTGAGAGGACTTGGGAGCACAGACAGTGGGCTGAGGGCCCAGATGAACTGGAAGCCATATTTAAGCACCGACTTTAAAGAGTTGAGTGAGCCCCTCGATTATCTGAGGGAAGAGACAACGGGAAGGACCCTGAGTGGGATGTGCCTATAACATTTGCTGAACGTTGTGGAGAACAGTGTGTCCAGCACAGTGAGCAAAGGGATAAAGGCCTGTGATGAGATCAGAGTTGTGAGGAGAGGTGGGGTGACTCAGTAGGTCCTGTAGGACCGTAAAGGTGATGCTTAAGGCATTTACTGTAAGTGGAATGGGAGGTTGTTCGGAGGTATCTGATGAGAACAGTGGCAAAGTCTTACTTACAGTTTAAAAGGAACACTGCTGTGATGTAAACAGACTTTTAAGCCCAAGAGTTGTAGCAAGCAGTTCAGGCAGGAGGCTCTTGCAGCCGTCCAGGTGAGAGTTGATGGTGGCTTAGCATGGGTCTGTGCGTGCTCCTGTTACTTTATCAACTAATCCTCACATTTCTTTTGCAGTAGTGTGTTTTTGGGTCTCTGTGGTTGGAGAAAAGCTTTCTGATGCTTACGTATAACTCATTTTCAAGTACTGTTGAACAGAAGTTCATTTTGAAGTTTTCAGTGATTTGAGGCTTGTGAAGAAGTAGGCTGTGTATCTGGGAGGAATTGACCTGATTTTACCGTCAGCCAAAGTCCAGTGAAGAATTGCAGTTTCTGAGGGTGTCAGAAAATGCCTGAAGAACGGTTTTCCCTTAAACCTGAGAAATGCTGCATTTCACAAAATTTGAAAGGTTTCTTGGTAGTACACACTAATTCCCAAAGTATGAAATTATAGAGGGAAGAAATGTTTGTTGATGTTTGTTTACAAACAAAACATCAATAGAAAGACCCGAGAAGGTTTTCCCTATGACTACCGTTCTGTAAAACGACACTGTGAGAAATGGTAGATATTTCTGCAGCTGTACAGTTTCCAAATTGAGGCTGCCAGCAGGGAGATCCCCATAGAAGTAATACTGTCCATCATATTATACACATAATACATACATAATTTTAGATTCCACAGGAGTCGACGAAGTCCACATGAACTTGTGATGCTCCTGAGATATTGCAGCAATACTCACCTTTTTGGGGGTTGTTTTTGTTCATTTTTAAACTCTTCTGATAAACGTTTCTTAAGGAAAATAAGTCATAAACTATCACCTTAGCATATCAGAAACAAACTTGTGCAATAAAAGCAGGCTCCTGGGGTCTGGATAGCCTGTTAGTGCAAAAAAAACCCAAATCTAAAGAAAATAAAACTGCTATCTGTGTCTCAAGAGTGGGAGCGCAGGGGGTGGGGGGAAAGAAGTGGGAACACGGGGACTTCCCAGGTGGTGCAGTGGTTCAGAATCCACCTGCCAGTTCAGGGGACACGGGTTCTATCCCTCCTCCGGGAATATCCCACATGCCGCGGAGCAAGTAGGCCCGTGCAACACACCTACCGAGCCTGCGCTCTAGAGCCTGTGAGCCACAGCTGCTGAGCCTGCGTGCCGAAACTACTGAAGCCCGCGCACCTAGAGCCCGTGCTCCGCAACAAGAGAAGCCATCGCAATGAGAAGCCCGTGCACTGCAACCAAGAGTAGCCCCCACTCGCTGCAACTAGAGAAAGCCCGCGCGCAGCAACGAAGACCCAATGCCCACAAAAATAAATACATAAATTTATTAAAAAAAAAAAAAAGATGAGTGGGAGCACAGTGCTTCCCTCTCAGTTGCTGCCCCCCGTGGACCCTCACAGCACGGTGGGGACATCGGGAGGTGGGGAGTGAGACTGTGCCCAGGCTGTGGCAGGCATGGTGTGGGGCCGATTGAGAGGAGAGGGAGCAGCCGGGTGGGTCGGTTATCACCTCCTGCAATTTGTTATCGGTCATTTTCTCAATGCTTTAAATTTTGTTTTGGGGCAAGTAATATATTCACATGTTTTAAACTGCACAAGAATAAGGGTGTTTCTCTCTTCCCTGTCCTGCCAGTTCACTTCTCCAGACGCAGCCATTCTTTGTGTCCTTCCAGAGGTGTTTTGTTCATGTACAAGCACATAGATATATATTTTGTGTTCCTTTTGTCTTACTGTTCTTGCTTTATTCTTCATTTTTCTTGGCCTCATTTTTCATATTCCTTTGTGTGGATGTAAGTAACTCAGTTCCCAAACTGATAAGACCTTTAGGGGTTTTGTTTGTTTGTTTTTTCTGTCTTTTATTGTGTGTTTCCTGAGATTTCATGTATTCCTCCTTGTTTCTCTCCCTCATTTTTGGTGGGCATACCTTCTTTTGTTTCTTGAGAGAGAATGCATGGAAGGTAAATTTGAGAGGTTATGTACTTCTGAAAGTGTACCCTCCCACCTGACTGATCTTTTCCAGGTTGGAATTCAATTTTCCCTTCAGCGTTCTGAAGTCATCGATCCAGTGTCTTTTAGTTCCTGGTATATAGGGAACTTGATACTTTTTATATGGTCCGTGTTCTCTCTGGAAGCTCTTGGGATTTTAGGAAATTCTTTGTCTGCAGTGTTCTGAAATTTGGTGAAGATATGTCTATTTCACTCTGTTAGGGATGTTTTTCCTTTCTTTTGTCAGGCACTGAGTGGTCCCTTTCGTCTGCCATCTCACACCCCTCAGCGTTAGGAAGTGTTCTTGAAACCATTGATTCTCCCCCTCGGTGCCCCGTCTTCTTTTTCTTGACCCTGCTATTCAGATGTGAGACCCACTCAGCCCATTCTCCCTGTCTTTTCTCTCCTCCTTTCCAGCTCAGGTCTTTGCATTTTACTCTAAAGTAAATTTTTTATTTTATTTTTCTATCCCTCTACTGATTTTCATTTTTGTTTTGTTTTCAAATATCATGGATTAATTTCCAAGAGCTTTCTTTCCTTCCTTTGCATGTTCCTTTTCATAGCATCCTATTCTTGCCTCATGAATGTTTTATCTTACCTGTTGGAGGATTGAAAAATTTTTTCTAATGTTTTCTTTTTCCTGCCTAGTCTTTCAATTCCCAGTTGCATTTTGTGGTCTCAGGTCTCTAGCTTTCTCATGTGATAGATAATCCTTGGTTGTCCGTGTGTGATTAAAAGTGAGGACTAAAAGTGGTGATTGGAAAAATAAATTAATAATTTTTAAAAAAAATAAGGAATGAGTGATTAAAAATGATGAAAATCTTCAAGTTTGTGGGTGGTATTTGTTGGCTAAGCTTTTGTGATCTGTGCTCACTATTTGGAAAATCCCCTAGTGTCAGTACCTTTAGACATTTCTCTTGGACTGGTCAGGTTTCCCAGAAGAATCTTCCTGTCTCCTGCTTGGACAGTAGAGGTTTAGCTGCTGGCTTTCTGGGAGTTTAGTGGGGAAAGGCCCCAGGGGAGAGAGGGTCAGTATTTAACATGCCTGTAGTCACTTAATCCTGTTTTCAGTCCATGACCCCAGTGTTGAGTTTGAGTGTCTTGAGTGAGTGTGAATGGCACTGTGAGTGTGAATGGCAGCCTCACAGTGTGTGAAGTTGGGAAGGTCATAGGGATTATGGCTTCTGTAGTTAATATGATATAAAACTCTCTTTGCTTTAGCTGCCTCCCACCCATTTCCAAAGGTACCTGGCTCTGCCAGTTCTTCAACCTTTTGAGGATTGTGATAAAGTTGGATTTTTTTCTTGGTTCCTTCCACTTTCAACTGAGAATTTGTATTTCCTGAGTCAGTTTTCATCTCTCTTTCTCTTTCCAAATTTGTGGCTTTTCTTCTTTCCTGTTTTTTCTGTCTTTGTTGGTTTATCTTTTAAAAATAGATTGCTTTACTGTACATAGGGTTTTGGGAGAGTGAAATTAGATACATGAATTTAGTCTACCATCTTAAACGTAAATTCCCTCTCATATGTTTCAGTGGGTTTATTTTAAGGTAAATAATTGCTAGCTTGTTACCTTTGGTGTTTGCCAAGTTTCAGTAAATAAATAAATAGATAAAATTTTCATGGTTTAATCTTAGCTGTAGAAAGCAGTTATCAGATTGTTATAGAATTGACCTTAAACACTGACCTAATATTATTGAAAACAA
This sequence comes from Lagenorhynchus albirostris, assembly GCF_949774975.1. Lineage (NCBI taxonomy): Eukaryota > Metazoa > Chordata > Mammalia > Artiodactyla > Delphinidae > Lagenorhynchus > Lagenorhynchus albirostris. Next base: position 5,081,591 of record NC_083102.1, read on the forward strand.
ATACACTACTCATGGTATTACAGAAATATGCATAATACTTAGAATATTGAAGAAAAGTGTTAACAATTTATTGTTAAATGTATTTGATAACTTTTTTTTCCCCTAAAGCACAGCGTAAAGCATATACAGCTTGAAAAGTTTTGATTACCATGATTTTAAAACAGCATTCCTCTCTAGGAACTGAGCTTTTGTATGCATTACTTAGTTTCATTGTTTACTTACATTTGGTGAAAAATTTGTTGAACACCTATTACGTACCGTGCTAAGGATGCAGCTGTTAATAAGAGTCTTAGATAAGGAGAATATAGTCTAGCAAGGAAACAGACATTAAAAGAACCAATTCAAATAAAGCATAATGTTAACGTACAGGAGCATGTATAACTGTGGGAATTCTCTAAGAAAGTGATGGTTATAAAATCCTGAGGGTTCCCTGGTGGCACAGTGGTTAAGAATCCACCTGCCAATGCAGGGGACACGGGTTCGAGCCCTGGTCTGGGAAGATCCCACATGCCACGGAGCACCTAAGCCCGTGAGCCACAACTACTGAGCCCTTGCACCACAACTACTGAAGCCTGCACGCCTAGAGCCCGTGCTCCACAACAAGAGAAGCCACTGCAATGAGAAGCCCGCGCACCACAACAAAGAGTAGCCCCTACTTGCCACAGCTAGAGAAAGCCCGCGTGCAGCAACAAAGACCCAACGAAGCCCCCCCAAAAAAAAAAAATCCTGAAAGATGGGTAGGTGGAAGGTGGCAGAGGTGGATAGGGAGCTTGATGTGCTCAGGGAGCTGAGCGTAGCTTGCATAGTGGGAGTGAGATGAAGCTGGAGAGTTCACAGGACACTGTTATAATGGGCCTTACAATTTGGATTTCATTTTGAGGCCACTAGGAAGACATGAAAGGATTTTTAAGCAGAAAATTGATACTTTTCCATTGATAAATTGATATTTATAGAAACATCATTTAGGCTGCAATTTAAAGAACTGATTGGAGAGGAGGGTAAGCATGGAGGCAAGGCAGAACAGGCGGGGAGGGAATGCAGTAAGTCAAGATTGGACTCAGGTGGTAGTTGAGGGAAATAGAATGTCCTTGGGAGATACTGAGGAGTCCTGATTGAACGAGAAAAGAAATTAGGAATTGTCAAGGCTGTCTCCTAGGAATCTGCCTCCTGCATGGTACGTTTCCATGTCTTTTAATGATGATAGGTAAACCCTGGGAAAGGGAGAAGGTTCATCTTAAATTAGTAGTTCAATTTTGTATATAAAGTTTTCAGTAACTGGGTAATATCTAATTACAGATTAGTTGGAGCTCAAAAGAGTTGTAGGCTAGAGAGACAGCCTTGGGGTCCTGGACCTGAAGACATAATTAAAAGCAAGGGAATGATAGGTTAAGTGCAGATTGATTTATAATTGTCTTTGGGAGCATTCTCTGTGTGTTTCCCCTTCTCTTATTCTTATGTTTCATTTCCTGAGAACATTGCACTAATTAGCATGAGTTCTGTATCCCTTAGGGGGCCTTTTCTGTCTCTATACTTTCCCTGTCAACCGGGATGCATGATTAGAATGGCTCCGCAGCCACTTTGCTTTGTATTTCCTGTTACATAGGAATTGTGTATTTGATAACTTTTTCAGTTTTATCTGTACGTTTACTTTTTTCCAGAAGGAGAACTTATGGATTGTGATGGAAAATCGGAATCTAGTCCTGAACGGGAAGCTGTGGATGATGAAACTAAGGGAGTAGAAGGAACAGAGGGTGTCAAAAAGAGAAAAAGGAAACCGTACAGACCAGGTATAGTGCCTGAGCTAGACATCTTAATATAATCAAAACTTAGTTAATTTAAGAAAAATATGATATTGAGGGCTTCAAATATAATGAAATAAACAGGATGAAATATAACTTCTTAAGAACTCTCTAAGCTGAAACTTAGAGAGTTTTTTAGGCTGCGCCGTGCGGCCTGCGGATCTCAGTTCCCCAACCAGGGATCAAACCTGGGCCCTGCTGCATTGGGAGCGCAGGGTCTTAACCACTGGACTGCTCGGGAAGTCCCCAGAACTTGTAGGCTTTTTTAGGCAGTTATTAATGTCTGTTTACCAGTGAATGAGGTAGTTTATTGAATCAGTTCAATCTTTATTCTTCTGATTGCTTATATTTTATTGGTAAGAGTGATCGAAATACCTTCTGATGTGTAAGGAAAAACTCTGTGTTTGTTTTCTGCTAGACCTTAAAAGGTAACCTTCCTTACAGATGAGCCACATTTATAACAAGGGCCTAGATTAGCTTCGTCCAAATCACTGTATGAAAATGATTTCATTTCTTCGTAATTATGAGGCTTATAAGTGCACCTACTTTTTTAGACACTGCCAAATTCCTTCCAGGAACTTACAGTTAAATGTTAGGGTTTTTTTGTTTTTTCTTTTTCTGCCTTACATGGAAGTTATCCATGTAAGGGACCCATTTGAGGGGCCCATTAGATCACAAAGTATATTGCTAGACAACTATCATATGACAGAAGCTGTTAGTGTTACTATGTGTCAGGCACTGTTCTCAGCACTTACATCTATTTATTTAGTGTTTATCGTATGTGTATAGGAGATACTATACATTATCCCTTTTTTTACCAGTGAGGTAACTGAAGCAATGAAAAGTTAAATAACCTGCCCAAAGTCTAGTAGTAACCAGAATTACACAGTTTGACTCGTCTAAGAACTTTAGGAATAACTAGACACATTACCCCAGAAGTCATGTTGATTTTTGCTTGGATCATCTAGTTTAGTTTGTATCTTGTATCTGTTCTCCCTCAGCTAACATACAAATAATTTGAATGATGATCTATGAGCTACTAACATTAAGGAAACAAGCATAATTTACTATAATGTTTACCCTGACATCGTTTAGGAGAAGAAATACGTGCAGTCTTCTGTACTTTAATGAATTTGTATTCCTATTTGGTTATTAATGAGGTAACAATAACTTTGATCTCTTTTATTTGCTTATTTCCAAACTCTTGTATTTTGCATTAAAATGAGATTATTGATTTAAGTTAACCCATATTGAATTTGGGAAAAGCCTCACTGTTTAAGACTAAGCAATTGCACCCTACTTACTGTGGAATTACAGGGAGAAATTAGTAGTTATTTACAAGATTACCTAATTTCTGTTTTGGATAGGTATTGGTGGATTTATGGTACGACAAAGAAGTCGAACTGGGCAAGGAAAAACCAAAAGATCTGTGATCAGAAAAGATTCCTCAGGCTCCATTTCTGAGCAGTTACCTAGCAGAGATGATGGTATGGTACTGATTTTGTTTGATTTAACCCTCTTATCTTGATATCCCCATTGAAAAGAACTATCCTAAATAATGTTACAACGACAACCTTATTGCTTCTTAGTGATGAAAGGATTTGAGTGCCTGTAAAGTTCATATCTGCAATATAGAAATTAGGTTTGATAAGAAAATTATTTAAATCCAATCAATTATATTGCTTTGAGATTACTTTAAGAAGGGACTGAGAATATGCGGGACTGAATAGGGATTGAATCACATAGTTATGTCTGGTACTTTCTGGCCATCTCACAAAAGGCCTTTCTTTGCCTGCATTAGCTACTTGGCATAAAATTGGAAACTTTTTAGACTATATAGTTGAAAGTGACATCGTATCCCAATAATTTATAACAAAAGTGTTTTAGAAATATATCTTCCAATTATTAGTCTGTCATTGTTACTTAGAGTTTCAAGGAAAGCTAAATCATTGCTTAAGTCATAGCTGAAGAATTGGTCCTAATGAAGACTTTGCAATCAGTATGGTCATGATCTGTACACTTTCTGTATTTTAAATATTTTATATAGAATCTGAAGAAAAAAGATGTTTTTGTCATATTCTTTGAATAGAGTTCTTTTATTACTATGTGATAGGGTTTTGGCCTGTGAATGAATTTCAGAAAAATTGCTGCACATTTTTAAAAGGAAGCACCATAATAGTTTTAAAGAAGTTTCTAATATGACTTAACATGGCTGTAATAAGCCCCAGTTAAGAAATGTGATATGTTCAATGAAACAGTTTTTTTGTTTTCATCTTCGTCTCTATTTTGTCTTCTATATAATTTTATTTTTATCATTTAGTTCAGTATTTTTCGTTTGTGTCATCCAATGTCATCCACTGAGTTTTTAATTTATTATGCATTTTTCCTTTTCTAAGCTACTTTTTTTGATATTTTAACACTTTGTAGCTTCTTTTTACAGCTTATTCCTCCCAGTTTTAGTTGATTTAGAATATAACATTTCTAAAACCTTTGCATATCTGATTCTGCTCTGTATCTCCTGGCCCTGTCTCCTAGTGCCTCATTTCGTTGTGTTTATGGTGTGAGATAGATACATATACATTAAACAGCAACAAAATTTTTTTTAAACTGTGAGCTCATATTCTTTAGAACATTCTCTGAACTTCTTGAGGACTGAAGTGAAGGTTGGTTACTTCAGAGAATATTTGTGGCCAGGAACATGAGGTGCTATTCCCCTAGGACTCCTTTAAGCTAAATTCTTAGCTTGAAGTTTTTTGGTCCACCTATGTTATATAAATTCAGATTTCTTACATATCAGGGCTGTACTGAGTTTATGAACTCTCCGGGAAGATTTTCATTTTTTTGCCTTTCTACCCAGCACCTTATTCAGTGACGAGATGACAAGCAGTTTTCTTTGCTGTCAGGTTGGCGGGGTGGTGGTGGTGGTGGTGAGTGATGTGTGGAGGACCAGGGGAACGGGAGGGTGTGTTTCTTGTTAAACCAGCCCTGGTGTGGAGTCCTTCAGGGTCCCCCCTTTATACAGACAGCTTCTGGTTAATCTCTACACCTTGGGAAGAAGCTGTAGGCTTTGTCTTCTGTTCCCCATTCCTCATAAGGCTCTGAAAACTGGAGTTCAAGGTCACTAGATTTTAGCAAAATTTCAGAGAGCTTTATTTAGTTCTTTGCTTATTTCTGTGATTCCTATTTTACCTTAATTTTTGGTCTTGGAGAATTCTTTATTTTCTGTTTCGATTACTGCTGTATTTTTTTTTTTTTTTTTGCGGTACGCGGGCCCCTCACTGCTGTGGCCTCTCCCGTTGCGGAGCACAGGCTCCGGACGCGCAGGCTCAGCGGCCATGGCTCACGGGCCCAGCTGCTCCGCGGCATGTGGGATCTTCCCGGACCGGGGCATGAACCCGTGTCCCCCGCATTAGCAGGCGGACTCTCAACCACTGCGCCACCAGGGAAGCACTACTGCTGTATTTTTTAAAAAATGTTCAGAAAATGTTTATCCACTATGTTTAGTTGTTTTCAGTCCACCTATGTAGTCTGGCAACAAAAGTGCCCACACTGATTTTCAGAAGGCATGTGCCTTTTGCCTAAAGTATGTGAGGGTATCATTTGATTGCTTGCTTACCTGCTTTAAGTGGTGTACTTGTTTTATTGCTAAGTTCATAGTCCAACATTTTGGATTTTCGCATTTCTTTGATTTTAAATTTGAGCATTCATAGCATATTTATTATCATATTCATAGATAGTCATATATTATCACAATATGTATGTACTCCAGATACCTAATTTGCAGTAAATCCCTGAACTTGAATTGCTGGATTGAAGGACACACATTTTTTAAAAGACTTTTGTTAGATAGTCCCAATAAACTCTAGCAAAAGGTTGTACCCACTAAATTCCCTTTAGTAGTGTTCGAGTAGCCATTTATCCATACTCATTAGCATTGAGTATGTATTTTCCTTCTTTTAATCTTTAACAAAATGTCAACATTAAAAAAATCAAGTTTCTACTTTGTGAAGAAGAAAATACTCATTAAGAAACAATGGGAAGCATGCTGATAATAAGTAGACATGAAATGAATTTTTTATACTTAAAAATTAATAAACTTACTTTGAGGCCTTTTTATGAAAAAGGTAATTTGTCAAGTCATTATGCTGTGTACCTTAAACTTAGTTGTATGTCAGTTATATCTCAATAAAACTGAAAGAAAAAGGAAAAAGCTTGTTTATGTGGAACTGTATGTTGGTAAGTTATAAAATTACTTTTGGTGGGCTTATCTGAAAATTTTAAATACCACATATTTATAAATGTGACTATTGTTTCAGGCTGGAGTGAGCAGTTACCAGATACTCTAGTTGATGAATCTGTTTCTGTTACTGAAAACACTGAAAAAATAAAGAAGAGATACCGAAAAAGGAAAAATAAGCTTGAAGAAATTTTCCCTGCCTATTTACAAGTAATATTTTGCTTTATATTATTTATTTGTTAATGAAAGAAACGTAAAGTGATGTATCGAGTTTTGAAAAAGAGTTTTGTTGTTTTTGTACATGTTTTAATCAGTCATCATAAATGCCATTTTTTATCTTCCAGAGCCTCTTAAACATTACATTTATCTTCTTTGTGCTTTGATACTTTTTACAAAGTTCTTTTTTTAATCCCAGTTTTTTATTTATAAATTTCATAAGAAACACAAGAACTCTTTGGCTGGGAAAAGCTCATTCTTCCAAACCAGTTATACCTGTGTGCTCTGCAAACGCAAGTCTGGTGGACAGCTTCCTTTGCTAGTACGGGTTACAGTAATTATGTTCACTGAATGATGATGGGTTTTTAGCTGCCAGAATTGCAGCTTTCATAATATTTACCACTTTTAGAGGCCTCGTGAACCAAAGGTTTAGGCTGAACTGTTTTTGTTTTCTAAAATATACATCAGGAAAATATCCCTCAATATGAAGAAATTGTTTGATAGATGTAAATAGAAATCCTTCTAGTTCATCTTGTAAACATTAAGTCTCAGAAGAGTTCAAGGCCATGTGGTACATTGGAAAGAACCCTACATCAGAAATAGGACTGAGCTGTAAAGGCTGGCTCAGCCATAGCTCATTCTAGATTCTTGAGCATGTAATTCATCCTTCCTTGGCCTCTCTTCCTTCATGTGTAGAAATTGAATTGGATCAGACTGTCATTGAGTGTCCATCTGATCTGTCCCTCGCACGCAGCTATGGCGAACATAGATAGCTCTTCATTGCTTGAGTTGTAATTTTTTTTTTAACCTTAATTTTCCAATTAGCTATTACTAATTTAATTGGTTTTAAAGGCATTTCCTTTCAATTAACATACAGCTTCCTCAATTTTTTTAGTAATTAGAAGTGTAAAATTCAAATATTCATTTGACTAAAATGTCTTCTATATTTATCAAATAAGACTTGAAAGCATAAGTACCTTAAGTATATAATAATATTTATGAGTGAATTTTTGTTAGACAACTAACATCATAAGGGCAGTGTCCATTTTAAAGAGTGCAGTCTTTAAAGTCAGAGCCCTGGGTTTGAATGCCACTATTGCTACCAGTTAGCTATGTGATTTTGTTTTATTTAACAACTCTGTGCCCCAGTTTTCTCATCTATAAAATTGTGGTAATACCTACTGTACAGAAATGTTGAGAGATGAAATAAGAATTGTGGATGTAAAGTGCTTAACTCCGCACCTTACATTTTATCTATCTTTAATAAATGTTTTATTTTCCCCTTATTCCCTTCACATACCTATTCATTCTAGCTTTGTACCTTTAAAAAATATGTAACAGTAATTTTATTGTTCAGGAAATAGAACCATTTATTGTTTAGATTATATTTAATTGCACCCTTTGTGTTGTCTCCTGTGCCCTTCACCTCCCATCTTAATAGTCCTTCCTGGGAGTATTGAGTAGATGGCATGCCCCCCTCCTCCTGTTGACCCTTCTGTAAAGTGTAATGTACATTTAGGAAGCTTTCTTTAGCTTTTTAATGGAAGTATTGATATGAAAACTGACCATTTCATACTTTTGCAAAAGAGCCTTTAAAAATAGTGGATCTGATTTCCTGATTACTGCTGTGATCTAAATCTGTTGATCGGGATTGTTTCTTTTGGTGTACAGGTGTAATTCCCCTGTTGTCCATCAGTAATATATAGCTTTTTTGATGTGCAGGAACCTTTTGTGATAGTACTATTTCTTGGACATCTTGTGATAGCAATTGTATTTTTTTTCGCCATTGTTCAGGGGTGGGGTGGGGCATACATAATATATAGTGATGAAAACCCGCCAGGAATTCAGTAACAGTGTTTTTCTAGCTTTTCTTTATTAATCACAACAGTGTCAAGATAAACTATAAATAATTGTATAATCCACCCAGTAGAAATAGTTACCTGGCCTATTAAGAGCTGGTGGTACCACATGGCCATAGGAACCCCTGTAGTAGATCTGAAGTCCCCAGGTTCTGGTCATCACCGAACACTATTAAGTCACAAACCAGGTGGAGCCACTCCCTTACGTTAACTGCAGGAAACAAAAAGCCGCCAAAGTAGTAAGAACGTAACAGTTTTTGATAAATACCACTAAATTCATCATGGGTCATATTAGGAAAAAATTCTTGCTAATGGTGGTCTCAGATTTCTCAGATTTATACTGAAGGCATTAAATAAATGATCTATAAAGTTCTAAGATGCTTTCCTAATGATAAAAGCATTGCCAGTATAAGAAACAAATCATCTCCTGCCCAGTGCTCTATATTTGTGGGTTTTCAAATTTCTTTTTCATAGTGAAATAACTTCTTCGTTTAAAAAAAGTGAAAATTTCAAATCAAATATTCATCGCCTCTACCAGACTTCACATACCTCCTCCCCTGTCCCTTTTCAAAAGTTAACAGCTTGGTGTTTATCCTTTCAGAACTTTTAAAATAATTTATTTTTGTATAGTCTTGGTTTGTATTTTATGTTTTGCTGGACATATCACTCAACTTGCTTTCTTTTAATACTGTATCTTAGAGCTTCTTTTTTTTTGACTGCATAATTCTACATCCTTTTTAAAAATTGATGTATTTTATAGTATGGATATCTATAATTTATTTAGTCATATGCTTTTTGACAGACATTGAGTCTGTTTTCTCTTTTTGGTATTACTAAAAAATGCTGCAGTGAACCTTTTTTGTGTATGTGTCTTTGGCAAGAGTGTATTAAATGTTGGTAGTTACTGCAAAATTGCCCTCCACCAAGAATCCCCTTTCCAGGCAGACCACATTGTAGACAATAGAGTTTTGGGGTTGAAGTAAGTGAAGGGGGTCCCCAGTGCTTCCTTTTGTTCTCTTTATTGATGCTTGAGAAGTTTGGGGGAGATCTAGAGCTGTAAGGAGCCCAGCTTGAAAGAGTGGTCTCTACAGTAGAGCAAGTATATTGAAATGGAGAAAAGTTAATATGAGTAAATGGATAAAAAGCCATAGCCTTTAATAGCCATACATTTTGTACACATAGTTTGTTTAAAATGACTATAAAAACCCTCTTTCAGATTTATAGCATGTGAAGTCTTTAATATGGTTGTATGCATTAGTATGAGAATACTAAATCTATCTGAAGTATATAAATATTAAAGCTGTAGATCAAACCCTTGTGCTATCCTCTGTAGATAATCTATAAATATTAATAATATTCATGAAGTTTTAGTTTTTCTTATAATATGAATTAAGGTGCCACACTGTTACAAATTTATCCATTTTTAAATTTAATTGTAATCTAATCTGGGAGTATCGAATTATTATACTGCAGTTGGTAGAAACATATGTGACAGAATTGTGTGGTTTTATTTGCATAATTTTATTTGATTCTTGTAAAAAAAAAAACCCAAAAAACCTTATTTTTAAAATTCCGGTCAATTCTTTATATAAAAGAATTGACAGGCTATCTCTATAATTATTTATATATTTCTATATTCAATTTTTATATTGTTAAATACTAAGCTTTTCTGTTATTTCTGCCTTCTTATCAAAATGATGACAGAATTATCTGTTCTCAGTTTAGAATTTTATAACTAAGTCAATTGTTCTCATATGTGCTTATCTTTATCTAGGAAGCTTTCTTTGGAAAAGATCTTCTAGATACAACTAGACAAAACAGACTAAGTTTAGATAATCTATCAGAAGATACAGCTCAGCTTTCTTACAAAACAAACATGAACACAAATTTCTTGGATCCTTCCTTAGATCCACTACTTAGTTCATCCTCAACTCCAGCAAAACCTGGAACTCACGGTATGTGGCATTTGATATCAGTGACTTTTCTTTATCGCATTACATTCATCTTCCTTTTAATCAAACCTTTGAAATGCTTTAGTTTGGCCTCATACGCATTTTAAAAATTAACTTTATTGAAGTACCAGGTCTATAAGATTTATCAAATAAGTTTATCTGTGTAACAACCACTAAATCAACTCCTGTGAGTGGCGAAGGAAAATGTTTGGTTTACAGTTTGCTGAGGGTAATGTAAGGGAGTGTAATTAGGCCATAGTTGGTGAGTTATAAATATAATAGTCTTCAACTTAGGTAGATTTTTGTTAATTACATAGCCCCAAGAAATTCAGAAGAGGAAAAGAGTGCTGTAGCTGGGAACTGGCTGTTCCACTGTGATAACAAAGTGAAATATATTTCAGATCAGTTTCTCACTACTGAGGGTTTGGGCCAGATAAACCTTTGTTGGAGGAGGGAGGCTGTCCTGATATTTAGCAGCATCTCTGTCCTTATGATGTCATAATGATCAAAAATGTCTCCAGATATTGCCAAATGTCTCTGCAAAACTGTCCCCTATTGAGACCCACTGCCCTAGCTATAGTGAATATGGGGACTACCTAGAATCAGAGAAAGGTATGAGAGCTTAATGTTTATTAATATTAACGTCAGCAAGGCTCTCAGAGGTTTAACTAGTTAGGTATCATAAAGTTTTTCCTCCACTTCTGTATTTTTTATCTCGCTTTCAATTAGAAATTTAATATTCTTCTGACAGGCTTCCTTTTGCCATTGAATTACATTTATTACTCCTTTAATCTTATAAACTCAGTTTGGAAAACAATCTTAAGGCAGCAGCCTTCCACTGAAAGATGACTTTTGATATATTAAGTAGTTACAGCTTCATTAACTTACCACTATCCTGGATGGAAATACAGGCTTTTATTTTTTATTTTAACTTCTTGAAATAATTAGAAGCAATCTTATCCCCTTGTTATTTGAATGCACCCAGCATGGGAGTAAAGGCCATGCTCTTTGTTTAATGTTAGCAGATCATTTTACTTTAGTTGTTGTTTTGAGTACTTACCTGCTCTGATCCCATGTTAATATGTTGTTAAAATAATGCATAGTGAAAGACTTGTCGGCCCTTCAAAGGATGTCTTACTCTGAAGGATTATCTTATAAAAGTTTTGACTAGCCATTTAAAGACTTACATAGAAGGAAATTGCCCTTGAGTTTTTATAAGGAAAAGAACTGAGGTTGGAAGGAGACATATTGTGACTGGAAAGACATTGCTGTACACTATTTTTATTCCTGTTTCCTTTATTTGAAGTTGTTTTTTCCACAAAACTCCTGAAGAGAGAATACTTTAATGATAAAGCCAAAATGTAGAGGACTAGAGTAATACACATTTCAAAACCTAGGTTAAATATAATGTCCTGTGCAGTCGAACCACTCTCTTGCCACTATGATGGAAATTCAAAAGTAATGGCTTCCTTTTTAAAAATACTTCATTCAATGTAGTCCATTACATCAGTTTTAATAATTTGTTGATAAGATACAAAATTTCTTCAGGTAGAGGAGAACTTTTAAAACATGGTCCTTTAAAAAACGCTGGTTGTAATTTGTTTAGTAGAATTCCATTGGTTTAAAACAAACAAGCCCGCAAACCTTAACCCTGGAACAATTATCCCCCAATTTTTTTTCTTTCAAGTGTACTGTTTTCTAGAGAATACATTATTGAAATAATTTGATTTCTTAAAAACTTTACAAATATTTGGGCATACAGAATTTACTTTAGCTCAATTTAAAAAATTATATTTTTATGTATGTCTGAATTCTATTTGAGAAGTATACGTTTAATGGGACAAGACTATTTTCATAGAAATATTTGATCTAGAATCTGGAGTATTTTATGTCCTCCCCTCCTCTCCTTTTTTTTTTAAAAATTTTTAATTGAAGTATAGTTGATTTACAATGCTGTGCCAATGTCTGCCTTACAGCAGAGTGACTCAGCTATGCACATATATATTTTTAAAATATTCTTTTCCATTATGGTTTATCATAGGATATTGAATATAGTTCTCTGTGCTATACAGTAGGACCTTGTTGTTTATCCATTCTAAATATGAATCCTTTTTTTTTCTTAAGTAAAAGTATAGTCCAAATGGATAAAAATATTCAGATATCCCTTAACTTAAATGACTAATAAAGTTTCTAAAGGTAGCCTAAATATTTTCCTGCTTGATTAGGCCAGAAACCCTGGTAGTTCTCCTTGACTCTTCATTATCTCATATTCCACATCTGATATCTCCGCAAGTTTGCCTCTGCCTTCAAATGATATCCCAAAGCCGACCACTCCTAACCTCACCCTCCCACCACAGTCTTGTGGGCTGGTACCACCTCTCACTTAGACCCGTCCAAGGCCTGCTGACTGATCCATCTCCCCTCTTGCCAACATGCCTTACCCCCTCCTCCACCCCCGTCGGTTCTGCGCCTGGCAACCAGCGTTTCCCTGTAAGATGTCAGTCACACCCTCCTCTGGCAGTCTTCCAGCAACTTCCCATTATACAGTTGACCCCTGAACAACAGGGGTTTGAACTGCGAGGGTCCACTTATATGAGGATTTTTTCCACTGATACGTACAGGAGTCCTACCATCCCTGGCTGCCTGAATCTGCAGAGGTGGAAATGAGGATATAGGGAGGGCCGACCACAAGTCATATTCGGATTTTTGACTGTGTGGAGGGTCGGTGCCCCTCACCCCCATGTTGTTCAAGGGTCAGCTGTACTTTATACTTCAGAATAAAGCTCAGTCTTCGCCTTGACTTGTAAAACCATCCATAATCTTGCTTAACTGCCTTTTCAATCTCTTACCACTCTTCCCCTTTCTTACCGCAAGCACTGGCCCCTTGTCTTGACAAAACTCTTCCTGCTCTAGTCTTTGCATCTGCTTTTCCCTTTGCCTGAGGTACTCTCTCCATTTTAGGGCATATGCTCCCGTAGCTTGTTTATTAGATTTGTGCTTGGTAACCACCTTTAAAAGGCCTTCCCTGACCACTTTATCTAATATCTAACAGTATTTCCACATCTTACTCTGGATCCTTCTTTCCTTATTGCTTATCTTTATAGCACTTACACTGCTGTCATTTATTTACTGTCAGACTCCCTCTGCGAAAGTAAGCTCTGGAGGCCATGCACTTTGTTTTAGTCACTTCTGTATTCCCAGTGGCTGGACCAGTGCCTGTTAACATAATCCATAGACATAATTCTGTGGGTGCTCAAACACTTTCTTCAATAAATAAGTGAATTAATCAGTGTTAAGGGTAAAGCTGGAAGTAGGCATTTAACTAGATGGTATCTGGTTTATACTTTACAAGGAACTTCTAAACAGTAGGTTTGCCTTTAATATTTTATTTATCTTCTGGAGTGTTTTCCAGATGTCATTTTTAGTGATGCCGCTTTCTTAATTTTTTGCTTTGTTTCACTTTTATTGCCTGTGGGTTTTATTTTAAATTTTATTTTATTGTTAATATACAGTAGTCACAAAAACAAAAGTCTTAATTTTTAATGTTTTGTTACTGAAAATGTTGGAGTGCCTTTTCTATGAAAAATTCCTTACTTTAGAAGTAATAAACTTTTTATGATTCTAGTACTTACCTCAGTAGCTGCTGTATTCTAGATATTTAGTAAATGGTTGAATGAGTGAGTTTTAGAATTTAATGTCTAGGAAAATACTGACACTTTACAAACATACTTACTGCGCTTAGGCACTGCTGATGATCCCTTAGCCGATATTTCCGAAGTCTTAAACACAGATGATGACATTCTTGGAATAATTTCAGACGACCTTGCAAAATCAGTTGATCATTCAGGTATATATGAGTACTGTTTGCCCAGTGTCTATTTTATGATGTGAGTGAGAGGTATGTGTGTGAAACAAGCTTAGTCTTTTCTCTGAAACTGAAAAAAAAATTTTTTTCTTTCTTTTTCTTCCTTCCTTCCTTCCTTCCTTCCTTCCTTCCTTCCTTCCTTCCTTCCTCCCTCCCTCCCTCCCTCCCCTCCCCTCCCCTCCCCTCCCCTCCCCTCCCCTCCCCTCCCCTCCCCTCCCTTTGTCAAAGAACTCATCATTTTATTTGATCTGCCTTGGCTTTCCTGCTTTAAGAGGGGAAATAGCAAGTTAGTTAATTTCTGTTGCCTGTCTAATTGCATCAGATTTAAGGCCTGTTGCCTTAGAGTCCTGCTGTACCTGTTTCTTCTTTTGTTTGCACCGTCCCCCAGCTCCCGTGGTAATCATCCATTTTATTTGGTTTGGGTCTTGTAGGTCTTGATTTATGCACTTTCCAGGTTGAGAGCTCATCTTGTCCATTTGGTAAGAAACTGAGCAATGGATGACGGCTGACTAGAATTAGTCTTTTTTTTTTTTAAATAGTGATTTCAGCTGAAACAACCTGTAGGTGCATGTGTATTTGTTATAGTGCTAATTTGTCACTAATCCAACTTTGCTTTTCCCTTTGTGCGTGCAGCTAAAGCATGGTACAACTGTACTGTGTTTTGGATGACTTTCTCTGTAGTGTTCTTTTTTTTTTAATGAATGGTTTTATTCATGTTAGTATGTAATTTATAATATTACCCAAATATTATAGAGTTAGTTCCTATAAGAGCAGATAAGTTCCAGATAAGAGCAGATGAAATTTTACTTTTTGATAGCAGTAATATTGAGGAGGAAGCATGATAAAGTAGATAAACCAGTTTTAAATGTGACTATTGCTTAAAAACCAATTTATATGAGATAAAGCATGTAATAAACATAATCTGTATATTGTTTTTGACTACAGAACATTTCAAAAATATGATGTGTAGTTGAAATTATTCACAAAAGGATAATTTTTACAAGGCATTAAAAATTTTAGAGCTTGTCATTAATTTGTGTGAAACTTGTTTCACAAACTGCATATGATAAGTTGAACCATACATTTGAAACACTGTCTTCTAAGTTTAAGCAGTTAATTGTATATTGATTCTTCTTAGAGAGTCCTGTCTTAATAATATGCTGCTTATTTTTTTGTGGAAATTAGCACTTTAGAACCAGATGTGTTCTTTGGTTTCTCAGGGAATGTGTTTGCATTGATTAAACCATACCTTTAAGCAGCACCCAAGTTTATAGATACATTGTGCCTAATTTTTACTGATTGACTCTCCAGATTGATTTAGGAATCCAGATTAATTCAGAATTACAGGCTTCTCATTGCTCTGTGTTAATCATATGGTTGTGTTTTAATGCAGGGAAATAGTGTAGTGCATTCTGTGTGAGTGTTCAGAGTTCACTTTTTAATACGCATACCTTGCTCCTCAGCTGGAATAGACCTTGGTGCCGGCGTTGATGATCCTTCCTCTTTGCCTCAGCCAAGTGTCAATCAGAGTTCACGACCGTTAAGTGAAGAGCAGCTCGATGGCATCCTCAGCCCTGAACTAGACAAAATGGTCACAGATGGTAAAATATTTGCCCTACATCTAGGCTTTCTAAAAGACATGAGTAAATATGATTTTCAAAGATTTCTGCATGCTTATTTACAATTTAACTTCTCTTCTGATAATTTTATGTCAAATGCTGTTTTGTATCAGTATATTGAAATGATGGTTGTTAATATTTCCACCTCTTTATTTTATCCTAGGAGCAATTCTTGGGAAGTTATATAAAATACCAGGTATTTGTGTTTTGATTTTTAGTTTATAAGAATGGAATTCCCTGTGCTTTGGCTCTGTAGCCCTTTAATCGTACTGTCATTGGAACTGTGTCTCCTAGAGCTTGGAGGAAAGGATGTGGAGGACTTGTTTACCGCTGTGCTCAGTCCTGCAGCCACGCAGCCAGCTTCCGTACCACAGCCTCCGGCGCCTCCGCTGCTGCCCGCGCACGCTCAGGGTATGTCGCCTCTCGAAAAGTGTTGTAAGCATGGCTCTGCGGTGTGTGTCCCTCAGGAACCACGCACACAGACTGATGGCAGAAAGCCCTCTTTTGTGCCGATGGAAGAGTACCAATCTCTGAGTTTCCCTCAGTTACACACCTACCTCCCTGACATCCTCTGGAAATCGGCGATTCTCTTCATGGCCAGAATTCTTCTGCTCACTTGATCTGCGGTGCCACTATTAACAGTGCCTGCCTTCTTCCCGTCCCCCAGTCCCAGTCCCAGCTCACTTTTACTCAGTCCTTCCTGCAAAGATGTTTGGAGAACTGCTCCCCCCTCACCTGACTGCCTTAGACTCATCCATCTGGTCTCAGTTTCACTGTCATTTCCTCAGTGGTTAGCAAATCACCACCTCCACACCTCCCCCATGCTTTTCATTGGTAGCATGTGGTGCAGATGTAAATGACTGTTTGGGTAATTATGGTTTTCCCTTTAGATTGTGAGCTCCTTGAAGGCTTGGGTCACATCTGTCTTCACCACTGTATACCTTGCCACAGAGTATGTCCTTAGTACATACTTTCAGAGTAAATCAGTGGCCTTTCTACCACTGTCGACTATGAAATTCCTAATTCTGTGGAAATTTGCCTATTTTGTTTAATCCACTTTCTTCTGCCTATTTGTAACTACTTGCAGAACAAGTTTAAGGCTTTCCTTTCTCCCTCTGCCTGGACAGCTAAAATCTGATAGGCTAGAAGTAAAATTTGTGGGAGTAGGTAGGTAAGGTGGTAGTGCTGCCAGTCTGGGAATCTCCTATAGAAGGGAGATGGTGGTGTGTATTCTTGATGATTTGAATAATGGGTCATTTCTCTATATCCTGTTGTCACTGCGTCATGATTATATACTGAATTGAATAATTTGTAATGATACTTTTATAAGCTCATACACTGTTTTTGTGTAAGTGCTGAAATGTACAAATAATTTAATGTTATCTTTACTACCGATTTTGTGTATACATGAAAAATTCTATAACGCACATAATTGAAATATTTTAGTTTCTACCAGTTTAGCCTCTAAACATAAATTTACCTTGATTTTTGCTAGACTAAACATGTGATTTACATTTGGATAAAACAGACATCATAAGTGCTTCTTGCCTTAATTGTTCCCATATGCTGTCTTAATGATTAAGAACTCTTCAATATTTCTCTTCTCAACATATAAAAAAAACTATCTCCATGTTTTCTGAAACTAAAAGTATGTATTTCAGAAATCAAATCATTTAAAGATGTATTCCTTTATAAAAGGTTTTATGATCATTGTTTAAATCATTTCACTGTGCTGTCTCATTTTTAATAAGGTTTTGAAGGTTGGGGGCAGTTGATTTATTTTTTTCTACCCAAAATGTGCTTATTGGGATGGTTTCCCATTCATCTTGATTCCGGCAGCTTTTAGTGCTGCTTCCGTCTGGAGGAGCATCCTTCTGTAAGCCTTGCTTTTCCTCCTGTAGGCTGGCAGAGGACAGTAGAGCAGCCAACACACAAAACTACTGTGTGTGCATGGCTAGAGACGGTGGTGATTTTATAGCATCCTGGGCATTTCACATCCATGAAATAGGAACTGGGGCTCTGCACCAGGCGCTTCTTCTTGTGTTTCCTCTTCTCTTCTGGAGAGGGATGAAGGAGATCCTTTGCGAGAGGCATGTTCTCGTGGGGAGGTCATCACCGTCGGAAAGGTGGGGTTGATCTTTTTTTTTGCGTAGGAGTCGCTAAGATTTCAGCATTCATGTTTGAAAGAATAATAATTTAAGGATAAAGCATGATCAGGTCACATGCAGGGAGACCACACAGATATTCAAGAATGGCAACTCTAACATTTTCCAGGGCAAAGGAAGAGAGGTAAGTGGTCAGTGTTTAAGAAGGCAGAACAAAAAGTACGCGTGGGACTGAATTGTGTCTACACAGCTAGGCATTGGCAGTTGGCCTTTTTTTCTCCAGGTTTCTGAGAGGCACTGGAGACCTCACACCAGTGAAATGACCTGATGAGTTACACATTTCGGCAGAGTAGCTCTGATGTCAGTATTGGAAATGGATTTGACACAAGAAGAGTTGTACTAATGAGTTTATTGCAGTTGGGACTGAGTTAGAATTTGGGCTCCATTTAAATATATCTACAGTGCTAATTGAAAGGAGGAAATGGATTTGAGAGACAGTGATGTTAGCATAAGTAGGATAGTGCTACCAAATGGATGTAAGATGTGAGAAAAAAGGAAATAAATTGAACTAGACTATATATAAGCCAGGCTTGCCTAGAGGACAACCAGTCATGCTGTAAACTGGAAACATGGAACAAAGAAGCGTGCACGCACACGTATGTGCATGTGTGCATGTGTGTGTGTGTTGTAGGGGAACAAAGAAGCGCGTGTGTGTGTGTGTTGTGGGGGAACAAAGAAGCGCGCGCGCGTGTGTGTGTGTGTGTGTTGTAGGGGGAGGGTAGTGGAGATGTAATGAATTTAGTTTTAGGCCATTTTTAGTTAGAAATGGGACATACACATTGTTCTGACTTACAGGCAGTTGCAGTTGTTCAAGGCTATAGATGAAAATTTAGGAATTGTCTGTTTAGTGGTTGGAAGGGTGAGGTTTCTTAAGAATATACTGCCAGTAGAGTACAGAATCTTGAAGAACTCTTTTTAATTAAATAATGAGTTACATGCTTAAGTCAACTGATTTATATTATACACTCCTTTCCCCTTTTGAAGCATTAGGTGGAAGTGAAAAAAGCTGAGAGATGGAGACACTGAGTGAGACGTATAGGATCTTCGCAGTGGCCGTCATCAGGCTGTAGGGTCGGGTGGGGTGAAAGGCACTGTTTCACTGGATGGTGAGATTGCTGTGATCTTCAGTGGAACAACTTAGTAGGAGCGATGAGGAGAAGGGCAGAGTGTGATGTGTTGACACTTTTACAGAAGGTCAGAAAGCGGAGAAGGGAAATTTCAAGAAGATTGAGACAGTAACTTGAAATCACTTTAGGTGAAAGTTCCATGAAGTGACTTTGCAATTCTTACCATGGTTTGTGCCTTGAAAAAGATACTAGTGTGACCAGGTATGGTAGACTTGAGAGAATGGGAAAAAGACCACCTCCTAGTTAAAATAATAACAAAGGGAAAATGCTTTGCATCTATTTATGTGTACTTAAGTTATTTAATTTCTCTGGGTCTTTTTGCATAAATGGAGCTACACGTAATAACCCATTTCATGGCCTGGTTGTGAGGACCAAAGAGTTAATTAACACATGTAAAGGTTTTGGAACAGTGCCAGGCATATACTAAATTGCTAATGAGTAATAGCTATTGTTATGTAAGGTTTCAGTCTAGTCGTATTGCAGGTACAGTAGTCAGTGCTGATAGCTCCAGGATAGATCACATTCTCACTACCAGGAAGGGAGCTTTTCTTTATCCTAACTACATGAAAGGCATTTAATATTTTTCAATAAAATATCATATTTCTTAGTGGAACCTACTTTTCTCTAAAGTTAAAAAATAGAAGTAGCATTCTACTTGGAATAAGTGCAGAAATCTTGCTTCTTAATCCGATCCTTGGAGTGAACTTAAGTGTCCTGAGACACTTGTTGTGGAGTCCAGATCCAGTGGGCCCAGCTCTGCCGTTCTGCAGGAGAAGCCCTAACCTGGAAGTCAGATGATTCCAGGACCACCGTCCTTGAGACAAAGCCTGAAAAGCTGCGGGCAGTCAGCCCCAGTGTCCTCACACGAGCTTGAGGGTCGTAACGGAGGGTCTGGTTTGGCTGAAAGGACATTATGTAGTGTAGAACATTATGTGGGCAGGACACTTCGTTATTTTTTCTAATAGCTTGGCAAGTGGTTGGGTTAGGAGTTCTGTGTCACTATACCAGGTGTGCCCAGTATTAACCAACTTTGTAACTGATTTTCATTTGTATAATTAACTGGTGATGTGCATCTCCT
This sequence comes from Lagenorhynchus albirostris, assembly GCF_949774975.1. NCBI lineage: Eukaryota > Metazoa > Chordata > Mammalia > Artiodactyla > Delphinidae > Lagenorhynchus > Lagenorhynchus albirostris. The sequence goes on from NC_083102.1 coordinate 5,101,508, forward strand.
AGTGTTGTTCTGAGTGTTACGACGTTAAGTAGAGGCCGTGTATTTATTATGTCTTTAAATTGGAAGGGTTTTCTCCCCACCTTCCAGTTTTATTGAGATATAGTTGATATACAGCACTGCATAGTTTAGGGTGTACAGCATAGTGATTTGACATACGTCATGAAATGATTACCACTGTAAGTTTATGGAAGGGGTTTTTGAAGGTACACCAAAAAAAGGTGGGGTTTTTGTTTGTTTGTTTGTTTGCTGGAAAACTGCTTGGTTAAGGACAGTTGGCTTATTTCCAAATCGTTTAGGAAAATAGATGATCGCAATAGGGGTTGGAGTTATATGCTTGTGGAGAGTTTGGAGAAACACAAGGTGGTCTTATTATGGTTTGCCTAATGTCTATTTAGAAAGAAGATGTGAAGGTACTGGAATGAGAATTAAAATACATTTGGGGGCTGAAACTGCAAGTAATGAAAATTAGGTCAAAACCAGAAATTATTTATTTTTACAGTAGTCATCCAGTTTATAATGGTAGATGAAATATTGCTTGTTGTTCCAAACTACTTTAGAGAAAGTGTCAATTTGAGAGTAATAGGTGTTTTTTTCATATAAGGGACATCTGTTTGTAAATTTTGAGTGAAAAAGAATGTTTGATACAACTCACTAGCATTTGTTGAGATTGATTCTTTTTTTATTTATTTTTATTTTTTTGTGGTACGCGGGCCTCTCACTGCTGTGGCCTCTCCCGTTGCGGAGCACAGGCTCTGGACACGCAGGCTCAGCAACCATGGCTTATGGGCCCAGCCGCTCCGCGGCATGTGGGATCTTCCTGGATCGGGGCACGAACCCACGTCCCCTGCATCGGCAGGCGGACTCCCAAACACTGTGCCACCAGAGAAGCCCTGATTCTTTTTTTAGAGCTCATATGTACTGCATACTTACTGCATAGCAGGCACTGTGCTGAAAACTGCACATACAGTATGCCAGTTACATTATAGAATACCTTCATTTTATAGAAACAGTGATTGATTCTGCTTATAACAAGTAGCAGAATTAAGATTCAAGCTCAGGGCCGTCAGACTCCAAAACACATGCTACTTCCATTATACCATAATGAAGTAAACAGAATTACAGAGTCCATATTTCAAAATTTTATAACCTAGTCACTCTTTAAGCGATATTTTACAGTATAATATTGGGGGGAAAATCCTACTTTTAAGTAGTGTTACGAATTTTTATTTAAAAATATTTCCGCCGCTTTTTAATTATTTTTTAATAATATGCAAAAATTGCTGCTTTCTTCTTTTAAGATGTTTTTTCACGGATGCCACTCGTGAATGGCCTTATCGGACCTAGTCCTCATCTCGCACATAGTTCTTTGCCTCCTGGAAGTGGACTGGGAACCTTCCCTGCTGTAGCGCAGCCCCCCTACACTGATGCCAGGTATTTAAAAGCCTCCACGTTCTACGGAAACGTAAATCTTTTTTGTTATATGAATGGTTATTGGTCTGAGTGATCGTGCACAGTGTTAGTGTGTTGCACTCATTGTGATCTTTGCGAAAAATCATCAAACATTTTAGCTATTTTGTAATAATAGGTTTAATGAAACTGTACTTGACCATAGTACTTAGAAAGTTATTTTATGTTTATGAAGTAAAGTTGTTTATTATTTGCCAGGGATAAAAATCCAGCATTTAATCCAATGGCAAGTGACCCTAACGGCTCTTGGACATCATCAGCTCCCACTATGGAAGGAGAAAATGATACAATGTCAAATGCCCAGAGAAGCACACTCAAGTGGGAGAAAGAGGAGGCCCTGGGTGAAATGGCAACCGTAGCACCAGTTCTCTACACAAATATTAATTTCCCCAACCTAAAGGAAGAATTCCCAGGTAAGTCACGGATATATCACTGCTTACATGTGACCAGCTTTCCCACACGGCACAGGCTTTTTTTGTTCTTGTCTCACTATAACAGAGAGCCTGTGTATCACCATTAATTTTTATCTAGTGTGACTCTGCACAATGTGAAGATTCCCTAGATATCTAGAAACATCTTGCATTTTCTTAGTCCTAAGCCCGGTACCGATTTGCATATTTTCCAGAAGTTAATTTCAATTAATGAAGTGATTCCAGCTCCTAGCAGTCTTTTTAAATACATGGAAGTCAGTGTTGTGTTATATGTGTAATTGTACAAGAAAATTCCTAGAATAAAAAGCTTATCATTTAATCAGAAGTATTAAGTTAGGCTAAATCAGACTCCATTCTAAGTATTGTTCACATTGAAACTAACTCGGAATTATTTCCCCTTCTTCCCAACTGTCTAGCCCATTTGAAAAAAGCAGATGGTACAGTGGTACCATTTTTGAAAATTCTCATTAGCAAGAGGATGAAACATTTGGAATAATGTCACTTACAGAATATTTGTAAGCAGATGCTCATTTAGTATCTTGAGTTCATGTTGCAAGACAAACTAGGATTTGAAAAGGTCACTTAAGCTTTGTCTTGCAATAGTTTCCCAGCTGTCATATAGCTCTTTTAAATTACTAGAGGAGTACTTAAAAGTGGATTTTTTATGGATGACCCCTGTCTTTTTTGGTTTGGCCACCTTGTAGTACTTTATATATTATTCATAGAAATAAATGCTACCATATCTAACAAGAAAAGTCAGTGGTTTAATGCAGGGCTGTCTGTTAAAGCAGTATACACATTCTTCGAGGGTTTTTTTGTGTGTGTGTGTTTTTTTAACCACAGTTTTATTTGCTGCTTAGAGATGAGTATATCTGGTTCTATTAAGTCACTTAGTGTCAGTGTAAAAATTGTCCTTAGATTGGAGCTGTAGGTTTCCTTTTTTTAAAGTAATTTTCTTTAATAGATGTACTGTGTGATTCTAGAACCTCATGAAATACCATGTTAAGGCTGTTGGTCTGCAGCTGATTTCCATTTTCACTGGCTATTTCAAAGCTTTCTGTTTATAAATATGGACAAAAGCATTTCTACATTTATTGCTAACTGTTGATCTCACCCACATTTCATTTTGTGTACTGTCCTGACACTGAGTTCATAGAAGGGGCTTGAAATCATTGCTTTTCCGTATCTTTGTTGTGCACAAGTGCTGATGAGATGCTTATTTTTAATAATGATTACTTCCTTTTGGTCAACTTGATAGAATTCTCTTGAGTACAGATGTTTTCCAAAACGTTTAGCTTTGGTCCTGGTAGCATCTTACATGGTTGAGGGAAGTTATTATGTTTGGCTTAACTTTATCTTGGCTGCTTAGAACTTTGATTTAAAAACTTCCCAGCTCCACCGGTGAGATTGTTAATGAGGCAGCACTCCATTCAGAAATATGTTTGGTCTGCTGTGTGCCAGGAACTTTATACCATACAAAGAACTAAATACAGGACTATCATTTATGAAAATATGGGCAGAATAAGTTTAACTGTTAGCAGTTTATCAACCTTTTGATTAAGACGCATCATTACCATGGTTCTGTGAATGTGTCTACTGTGTTCTTTTGTTGCAGACTGGACTACTAGAGTGAAGCAAATTGCCAAGCTGTGGAGAAAAGCAAGCTCACAGGAAAGAGCACCATACGTGGTATTTAAAAAAACTCACATGTATCATGCCTTCAGACACAATACGTGAATCTTATTATTATCGTCTTAGGTTCATAAAAAGATTTCCCATTCCAAAAAACATATGTTAAATACTTGTACAACTAATAAACAGCTTTGTTTTATAGTGTTTTCCTAACTCATGATGTCTTAATATAGAGGGTGACATTTTCATAAGCTGGTTAATAGAACCAGTATGTTGAAGATTGAAATCACTTATCCTAGGAGCGTGTTTAACTCATTTCACTTTTAAATTGTTTTATCTCTTCGAAAGAGTACTACATTTTGCAGCCACATTAATGTGCCTCAGTTTCTTCCACAATAAGCTCTTTTTGTATTAGGTTTAGTAGAGGATTTTGAAAGCGGTATACCTGGACACCTTTAAGGAGCTTTTGAAACATGGACTTGGCCAGGAATTATTAGGGTATTTTATAAGATTCACAGTTCAGATGGTGACTTATTTTCTCCCAAAGAGCCAAATTAAGATTGTCAACTGGATCCAAATCCTTGCTTTCATTTGAAAGCATATGATATCTGCATTACCGTTTTGAAAAATACATGTACTTATTTTCTACTTTGATCTTCAGCAGACATACTGTCAGTGATAATGACTGCTTGGATCAAGCAGAAAATTTTGGTGGGGGGATGTGTTGATGATGCTTTGCTTTGTTTTACCTTGACTGGCAGAGGTAATGGCAGGATATTTTTAATATTTCTCAATGATTTTTCTTTTTTTAACGTTAAGCTTCAGGTTCCAGATTTTAGATTTGGAGGATTGATTTGGTATTTTCCTTTTCTCTAAATTGAGAGAGATATTAATCGTTCCATTTTTGAAGAGTCTGTTACAAAAATTAGGATTGAAAATATTAGATTACACCTGGGTTCTCTAGCCTGGTTCAAATAGAGAGATGGAAATATGTCTTCAGTTGAAACATGCCTTATAAAAGGGAAAAGTGGGGTAGTGTCCAGATCTTTTCACACAAGAGGCTGTAAGTTCTCAAGATTAATATTTCAACCGTTTACAACTATTTAACCCAACTTTTTCTTGCTTTTGTATGATAAAATTTGCCATAGTTTTATTTAATTTTAACATATACTGGGAGATAATTTTCTTCTCCTTTTTTCAAAGCAAAAAGCCAGAGATAACAGAGCTGCTTTACGCATTAATAAAGTACAGATGTCAAATGATTCCATGAAAAGGCAGCAGCAGCAAGATAGCATCGATCCCAGCTCTCGTATTGATTCAGATCTTTTTAAAGATCCACTAAAGCAAAGAGAATCGGAACATGAACAGGAATGGAAATTCAGACAGGTGTGTGTTTCTGTTTCTTTAAGAATTGGCTTTTTAGGACTTCCCTAGTGGTGCAGTGGTTAAGAATCCGCCTGCCAATGCAGGGGACATGGGTTCGAGCCCTGGTCCAGGAAGATTCCACATACCATGGAGCAACTAAGCCCATGCGCCACAACTACTGAGACTGCGCTCTAGAGCCCACGAGCCACAACTACTGAGCCCGCCTGCCTAGAGCCCGTGCTCCACAACAAGAGAAGCCACCGCGATGAGAAGCCCGCGCACCGCAATGAAGAGTAGCCCCCCGCTCGCCGCAACCAGAGAAAGCCCACCCAGCAACGAAGACCCAACGCGGTCAAAAATAAAAAGATAAATAAATTAATTAATTTAGAAGAATTTGCTTTTTGAGAAAAGAGCTGTTTATGATATAGTTTCAGCTATAGTTCTTACTACAATATAAAAATTTGATTTAAAATAGACTTTCCTTTCTCAGTAAAATATATTTAAGTTGATTATGGGAAGTTTTAATAAATATTATAAACGATATGCTGCCGTAGACATTCGGTATACTGTGATGAATAATAGTCTCTCCTCTTGAGGAATTTACAATAGGGGAGCAATCTGGAAACTGACGACATCAAACGAATAAATTTTCTGTTGCTGTTCCCCCCTGCCCCGTGACAGCTATATTCTTCCTTAGCCGTATGATTGTTTTTTTCTTCCTATTCCAACAGCAAATGCGGCAGAAAAGTAAGCAGCAGGCTAAGATTGAAGCCACCCAGAAGCTGGAGCAGGTGAAGAACGAGCAGCAACAGCAGCAGCAGCAGCAGCAGCAGCAGCAGCAGCAGCAGCAGCTGGGCCCTCAGCCTCTTCTGGGGCAGTCTGGCTCGGACACGCCGAGTGGCGGCATCCAGAGCCCCCTGACCCCGCAGCCTGGCAATGGAAATACGTCTCCTGCACAGCCCTTCCATAAAGACCTGTTTGCAAAGCAGCTGCCCGGCACCCCCACTTCCGCGCCATCAGATGACGTGTTTGTAAAGCCGCAAGCTCCACCCCCTCCTCCGGCGCCCTCCCGGATCTCCATCCCAGAGAGTCTGTCACAGGCTCAGGCTTCTCAGCCGCCTTCCCCACAGATGTTTTCCCCTGGATCTTCTAACTCCCGGCCGCCATCTCCAGCGGATCCTTATGCGAAAATGGTTGGTACCCCAAGACCACCTGCTGGGGGCCATGGTTTTTCCAGAAGAAATTCTGCACTGGTGGAAAACTGTGCACCTTTACCGTCCGTATCTAGGCCCACTCAGATGAGCGAGACAACAGCAAGTAGGCCATCCCCAGTCAGAGATCTATGTTCTTCCTCCACAGCAAGTAGTGACCCCTATGCAAAGCCTCCAGACACACCTAGGCCTGTGATGACAGATCCATTTCCCAAATCCTTAGGCCTGCCCCGGTCTCCTGTAGTTTCGGAACAAACTGCAAAAGGTCCTCTAGCGTCTGGAACCAATGACCACTTTACTAAACCGTCGCCTAGGGCAGATGCGTTTCAAAGACAACGGATACCTGATCCATATGCTCGACCCTTGTTGACACCTGCACCTCTTGATAGTGGTCCCGGACCTTTTAAAGCTCCAATGCAGCCGCCCCCATCCTCCCAGGACCCTTATGGGTCAGTGTCACAGGCACCGAGGCGATTGTCTGTTGACCCTTATGAAAGGCCTGCTTTGACACCACGACCTGTAGATAACTTTTCTCATAACCAGTCAAGTGATCCATATAGCCAGCCTCCCGTCACCCCACATCCAGCAATGAATGAATCCTTTGCTCATCCTTCAAGGGCTTTTCCCCAGCCTGGAACCATATCAAGGCCAACATCTCAGGACCCATATTCCCAACCTCCAGGAACTCCACGTCCTATTGTAGATTCCTATTCCCAGCCCCCAGGAACATCTCGCTCCAATCCAGACCCCTATTCTCAACCTCCTGGAACTCCCCGGCCCACCACCATCGGTCCGTATAGTCAGCAGCCACCAGCCCCAAGGCCGTCTGCACAAGCAGACTTATTTGTTACATCTGCAGCTAATCAGAGACGTTCTGACCCACGTGCTCACCCTCCTGGAACACCGAGACCTGGAATTTCTGTTCCTTACTCTCAACCACCAGCAATACCGAGGCCAAGGATTTCAGAGGGTTTTACTAGGTCCTCAATGACAAGACCAGTCCTCATGCCAAATCAGGATCCTTTCCTGCAGGCAGCACAAAATCGAGGAGCAGCCTTACCTGGCCCTTTGGTAAGGCCACCTGATGCGTGTTCCCAAACACCCAGGCCACCTGGACCTGGTCTTTCAGACACTTTTAGCCGTGTCTCCCCATCTGCCCCTCGTGACCCCTGTGATCAGACTCCCATGACTCCGAGATCTCAGTCTGACTCTTTCGGAACAAGTCAGGTTGCCCACGATGTCGCTGATCAGCCACGTCCTAGATCAGAGGGGAGCTTCAGTGCACCTTCCAGCTCACCCATGAATTCTCAAGGCCAGCAGTTCTCCGGTGTGTCCCAGCTTCCCGGACCTGTACCAACCTCAGGAGTCACCGATACACAGAGCACTGCAAACATGTCTCAAGCAGATACAGAGAAACTGAGACAGGTAAACAGGTTGAATGTTCTCAGATGTTTTAAGTGTGTTATTTGAGACTGCTGTTCATCTTATCAAATTGAGTAATTTATGTACAGCTGTTAAAGTCAATCTTTTCTGTAGAATTGGTCATACTGCGAAGAAGAAAAATGAAATTGGTAAAATCAACACTGATGAATTGGGCTTATTCTTTTATCTAATTTCAGTTTTCATGAGTTGGTAGGGGAATTCTTAAATATGAAAGGTTCAGTTTTGTGATAGTTGTATGGCAAGGAAAAGGACCCAAATCATCACTTTATTTTTTATAACCGATTGAATATTTAAGTGTAGCTAGTGTTTTATCATACTTTGAAATATTATGGTATTTTAAACATTACCATAGTCAAGAATCCGAAGCATTGAGACTTAAAAAGCTATTACTTTTTAAAAAGTCCCGGTCATTTTTTGTTTCTTTCCGTTCAGCGACAGAAGTTACGTGAAATCATCCTCCAGCAGCAACAGCAGAAGAAGCTGGCAGGTCGACAGGAGAAAGGGTCACAGGCCCCAGGAGCAGTGCCTCATCCAGGGCCCCTGCAGCACTGGCAGCCGGAGAGTGCCAGCCAGGCTTTTACTAGGCCTCCCCCGCCCTATCCTGGGAGCATCGGGTCCTCCATTGGCCCTCCTCTAGGACCTAGATATGCTGCTTTCCCAAAAGACCCGCGTGGACCCTGTACTCCTGATGTTACTGGTATGGGGATGAGACCTCATGGATTTAGGTAATGCGTTTAGTTTCTTGACATTTAAATAGCTAATAGAAGGGAATATGCACGACTGAAATTATTTTGTTTGGGACCATTTTTCAATTGTATAGTTAATTTACAATGTTGTGTTAGTTTCACGTGTACAGCAAAGGGATTCAGTGTCATATATATATATGTGTGTATATATATATACATATGTATATATATTCTTTGAAATTACTCTTAATCAAGAAGTTTATGCTGTTTTTTACTTTTTGATCCCTTTGAGATATGATCAACATTATTTTTCACTAATGAGAGGTCGTGGGTTTTTCTTTAAACCCCTCAGTACCCAACAGAGTGTAAAAGCACTCCCTTTGTTATTAAATACTGACTGTACTAGCCTTACGTCACAGCCACAGCGATGGAGTTTATCCTACCAGTCAAACCTTTAAAATGTAACTGCCCTATTCCTTCAAAGCCTACTGTGATGTGATGAGTGAGAATTATTCTCTCCTTAGATTTTTAATTTTAATTTACATGGTAAATATTTGTGGAAATTTCAAAATTGAAAGGATGTTTTCCTGTAGGAATTTTTTGTGATGAGTGGTTTCCATCTTTGAAGTGGCTAGTAGAACAATCAAAGCCAAATGTAGGCCTGAGTTATAATAAGGATTATATTATAACATAATAATATTTCTTTAACATATGCTTTTCATTTTATCAGGTATAGTTTTTAGTCTAATACCTACCTCCATGTTAAAGGTTTACCCTTGTTTTCCTTTTCTCTTTCTCCTTTTGCCTGTTGCTATTTTTTTTTGGTTTTTTTTTTGGAAAAAATTACATTACAATTTTATTATTGTAAGCAAATTAAATTCCAAAGGAAATACTTTTAGAAACAAAAAGGTTGGAATTTTGGAGTCAATATTCAGATTTTTTGTGGTAATCCTGGTAGGATTTTTAAAGATTGTCAGACATACGCAGTCTGCTATCTTTTTTTTGTTTCTTTGTTTCTGCTTTATAACAAAGTGAATCAGTTATACATATACATATGTTCCCATATCTCTTCCCTCTTGCATCTCCCTCCCTCCCACCCTCCCTATCCCACCTCTCCAGGCGGTCACAAAGCACCTAGCTGATATCCCTGTGCTATGCGGCTGCTTCCCACTAGCTATCTACCTTACGTTTGGTAGTGCATATATGTCCATGCCACTCTCTCGCTTTGTCACAGCTTACCCTTCCCCCTCCCCATATCCTCAAGTCCATTCTCTAGTAGGTCTGTGTCTTTATTCCTGTCTTACCCCTGGGTTCTTCATGACATTTTTTTTTTCTTAAATTCCATATATATGTGTTAGCATATGGTATTTGTCTTTCTCTTTCTGACTTACTTCACTCTGTATGACAGATTATAGGTCTATCCACCTCATTACAGATAGATCAATTTCATTTTTTTTATGGCTGAGTAATATTCCATTGTATATATGTGCCACACCTTCTTTATCCATTCATCCGATGTTGGACACTTAGCTTGCTTCCATGTCCTGGCTACTGTAAATAGAGCTGAAATGAACATTTTGGTACATGACTCTTTTTGAATTATGGTTTTCTCAGGGTGTATGCCCAGTAGTGGGATTACTGGGTCATATGGTAGTTCTATTTTTAGTTTTTTAAGGAACCTCCATACTGTTCTCCATAGTGGCTGTACCAATTCACATTCCCACCAACAGTGCAAGAGTGTTCCCTTTTCTCCACACCCTCTCCAGCATTTATTGTTTCTAGATTTTTTGATGATGGCCATTCTGACTGGTGTGAGATGATATCTCATTGTAGTTTTGATTTGCATTTCTCTAATGATTAATGATGTTGAGCATCCTTTCATGTGTTTGTTGGCAGTCTGTATATCTTCTTTGGAGAAATGTCTGTTTAGGTCTTCTGCCCATTTATGGATTGGGTTGTTTGTATTTTTGTTATTGAGCTGCATCAGCTGCTTATAAATTTTGGAGATTAATCCTTTGTCCGTTGCTTCATTTGCAAATATTTTCTCCCATTCTGAGGGTTGTCTTTTCGTCTTGTTTATGGTTTCCTTTGCTGTGCAAAAACTTTGAAGTTTCATTAGGTCCCATTTGTTTATTTTTGTTTTTATTTCCATTTCTCTAGGAGGTGGGTCAAAAAGGATCTTGCTGTGATTTATGTCATAGAGTGTTCTGCCTATGTCTTCCTCTAAGAGTTTGGTAGTTTCTGGCCTTACATTTATGTCTTTAATCCATTTTGAGGTTATTTTTGTGTATGGTGTTAGGGAGTGATCTAATCTCATACTTTTACATGTACCTGTCCAGTTTTCCCAGCACCACTTATTGAAGAGGCTGTCCTTTCGCCACTGTACATTTCTGCCTCCTTTATCAAAGATAAGGTGACCATATGTGCGTGGGTTCATCCCTGTGCTTTCTATCCTGTTCCATTGATCTATCTTTCTGTTTTTGTGCCAGTACCATACTGTCTTGATTACTGTAGCTTTGTAGTATAGTCTGAAGTCAGGGAGCCTGATTCCTCCAGCTCCGTTTTTCGTTCTCAAGATTGCTTTGGCTATTCGGGGTCTTCTGTGTTTCCATACAAATGGTGAAATTTTTTGTTCTAGTTCTGTGAAAAATGCCAGTGGTAGTTTGATAGGGATTGCATTGAATCTGTAGATTGCTTTGGGTAGTAGAGTCATTTTCACAATGTTGATTCTTCCAATCCAAGAACATGGTATATCTCTCCATCTATTTGTATCATCTTTAATTTCTTTCATCAATGTCTTATAATTTTCTGCATACAGGTCTTTTGTCTCCTTAGGTAGGTTTATTCCTAGATACTTTATTCTTTTTGTTGCAATGGTAAATGGGAGTGTTTTCTTGATTTCACTTTCAGGTTTTTCATCATTAGTGTATAGGAATGCCAGAGATTTCTGTGCATTAATTTTGTATCCTGCTACTTTACCAAATTCATTGATTAGCTCTAGTAGTTTTCTGGTAGCATCTTTAGGATCCTCTGTGTATAGTATCATGTCATCTACAAACAGTGACAGCTTTATTTCTTCTTTTCTGATTTGGATTCCTTTTATTTCCTTTTCTTCTCTGATTGCTGTGGCTAAAACTTCCAAAACTATGTTGAATAAGAGTGGTGGGAGTGGGCAACCTTGTCTTGTTCCTGATCTTAGTGGAAATGCTTTCAGTTTTTCACCATTGAGGACGATGTTGGCTGTGGGTTTGTCATATATGGCCTTTATTATGTTGAGGAAAGTTCCCTCTATGCCTGCTTTCTGGAGGGTTTTTATCATAAATGGGTGTTGAATTTTGTCGAAAGCTTTCTCTGCATCTATTGAGATGATCATATGGTTTTTCTTCTTCAATTTGTTAATATGGTGTATCACGTTGATTTGCGTATATTGAAGAATCCTTGCATTCCTGGGATAAACCCCACTTGATCATGGTGTATGATCCTTTTAATGTGCTGTTGGATTCTGTTTGCTAGTAGTTTGTTGAGGATTTTTGCATCTATGTTCATCAGTGATATTGGCCTGTAGTTTTCTTTCTTTGTGACATCCTTGTCTGGTTTTGGTATCAAGGTGATGGTGGCCTCATAGAATGAATTTGGGAGTGTTCCTCCCTCTGCTATATTTTGGAAGAGTTTGAGAAGGATAGGTGTTAGCTCTTCTCTAAATGTTTGATAGAATTCGCCTGTGAAGCCATCTGGTCCTGGGCTTTTGTTTACTGGAAGATTTTTAATCAGAGTTTCAATTTCAGTGCTTGTGATTGGTCTGTTCATATTTTCTATTTCTTCCTGATTCAGTCTTGGCAGGTTGTGCATTTCTAAGAATTTGTCCATTTCTTCCAGGGTGTCCATTTTATTGGCATAGAGTTGCTTGTAGTAATCTCTCATGATCTTTTGTATTTCTGCAGTGTCAGTTGTTACTTCTCCTTTTTCATTTTTAATTCTATTGATTTGAGTCTTCTCCCTTTTTTTCTTGATGAGTCTGGCTAATGGTTTATCAATTTTGTTTATCTTCTCAAAGAATCAGCTTTTAGTTTTATTGATCTTTGCTATCGTTTACTTCATTTCTTTTTCATTTATTTCTGATCTGATCTTTATGATTTCTTTCCTTCTGCTAACTTTGGGGTTTTTTTGTTCTTCCTTCTCTAATTGCTTTAGGTGCAAGTTTAAGTTGTTTATTCGAGATGTTTCCTGTTTCTTAAGGTGGGCTTGTATTGCTATAAACTTCCCTCTTAGAACTGTTTTTGCTGCATCCCATAGGTTTTGGGTCGTCGTGTCTCCATTGTCATTTGTTTCTAGGTATTTTTTAATTTCTTCAGTGATCACTTCATTGTTAAGTAGTGTATTGTTTAGCCTCCATGTGTTTGTATTTTTTACAGATCTTTTCCTGTAATTGATATCTAGTCTCATAGCGTTGTGGTCAGAAAAGGTACTTGATTCAATTTTCTTAAATTTACCAAGACTGATTTGTGACCTAACATATGATCTATCCTGGAGAATGTTCCATGAGCACTTGAGAAAAATGTGTATTCTGTTGTTTTTGGATGGAATGTCCTATAAATATCAATTAAGTCCATCTTGTTTAATGTCTCATTTAAAGCTTGTGTTTCCTTATTTATTTTCATTTTGGATGATCTGTCCATTGGTGAAAGTATAGGGTGTTAAAGTCCCCTACTATGAATGTGTTACTGTCGATTTCCCCTTTTATGGCTGTTAGTATTTGTCTTATGTATTGAGGTGCTCGTATGTTGGGTGCATAAATATTTACAATTGTTATATCTTCTTCTTGGGTTGATCCCTTGATCATTATGTAGTGTCCTTCTTTGTCTCTTCTAATAGTCTTTATTTTAAAGTCTATTTTGTCTGATATGAGAATTGCTACTCCAGCTTTCTTTTGGCTTCCATTTGCATGGAATATCTTTTTCCATCCCCTTACTTTCAGTCTGTATGTGTCTCTAGGTCTGAAGTGGGTCTCTTGTAGACAGCATATATATGGGTCTTGTTTTTGTATCCATTCAGCCAATCTGTGTCTTTTGGTGGGAGCATTTAGTCCATTAACATTTAAGGTAATTATCGATATCTATGTTCCTATTCCCATTTTCTTAATTGTTTTGGGTTTATTATTTTAGATCTTTTCCTTCTCTTGTGTTTCTTGCCTAGAGACGTTCCTTGAGCATTTGTTGTAAAGCTGGTTTGGTGGTGCTGAACTCTTTTAGCTTTTGCTTGTCTGTAAAGGTTCTAATTTCTCGATCAAATCTGAATGAGATCCCTTGCTGGGTAGAGTAATCTTGCTTGCAGGTTTTTCTCTGTTGCTCTGTTTTGTATTTATTTGTAAATTGCCTTTAGTTTTTTCTAGAATGAGGTACAATATAAATAAAAGTATTTGTATAATTTATTCATTTACTGAATCTTTGCAGATAATGCCTATCATTCTTTGTCTTACTACCCCCAGTCCTCATTCCTTTCTAGCAAATAATAGGTTAACCTGTCCAGGCATCATGCCTTTGTCTTCTCATCTGCAGAGGCCTATAAAGTCTCTCTAGTACACTTCATTAGACGTCCTGCCTTCATTCAAGCATCCCCCCAAATCAGCTTCCTCCGTATCATAGCCTCCCTAGATATAGAAGAAAGAAATGGACTCCTTTGCAACTCCAGTCATATCTGCTGATTTCTAAGCACCTGATTCCATCTGCTTGGTGGCTTTGCTTTGTCTTTGTCTGTGTTATCTGTTAGATCATATGCCTTTAGAGTTCGGATATGGTATTTATTATAGGGTACTTGGCAAATATTTACTTGCATATAGATACTTTATAAGTAGCTGCTAATGGTGATTATTTTCTTTTTCCTACGTCATTGTATTTGGCAACATTAATTTTGTATCTGCGTTTAATCTAAAACTTTTCCTTTTTATCAACCTAACTCAATTCAGAATAATACTTTATATTGACGATATGCTTTTTTAATGTCTTCTTTTAGATTTGGATTTCCAGGAGGTAGTCACGGTACCTTGTCAAGTCAGGAACGCTTCCTTGTACCTCCTCAGCAAATACAAGGATCTGGAGTTCCTCCACAGCTGAGAAGATCTATGTCTGTAGATATGCCCAGGCCTTTAAATAACTCACAAACGAATAATCCAGGCGGACTTCCTCCACATTTTTCGCCACAGAGCCTGTCAGTTCAGCAGCACAACATACTGGGCCAAGCATTTATTGAATTGAGGCACAGGACCCCTGATGGAAGGCCTCGGATGCCCTTCCCTGCTTCTCCTGGCAATGTTATAGAGGCACCTTCTCATCCAAGACATGGAAACTTCATTCCCCGGCCAGACTTTCCAGGCCCTAGGCACACAGACCCCATGAGACGACCTTCCCAAGGTCTCCCTCATCAGCTGCCTGTGCATCCAGATTTGGAACAAGTGCCGCCATCTCAGCAAGAGCAGAGCCACCCTGTCCATTCATCTTCTGTGGTCATGAGGTCTCTGAGCCACCCCTTAGGTGGTGAGTTTTCAGAGGCCCCTTTGTCAACATCTACACCAGCTGAAACAACATCTGATAATTTGCAGATAACCACCCAGTCTTCTGGCGGTCTCGAAGAAAAACTTGATTCTGATGACCCATCTGTCAAAGAACTAGATGTTAAAGACCTCGAGGGGGTTGAAGTCAAAGACTTAGATGATGAAGATCTTGAAAATTTAAATCTCGATACAGAGGATGGCAAGGGAGATGAATTGGATACTTTAGGTAATTTGGAAACTAATGATCCCAACCTGGATGACCTCTTAAGGTCAGGAGAATTTGATATCATTGCATATACAGATCCAGAACTTGACCTGGGAGATAAGAAAAGCATGTTTAACGAGGAACTGGATCTTAATGTTCCAATTGATGATAAGTTAGATAATCAGTGTGTATCTGTTGAACCCCCAAAAAAGGAGCAGGATGACAAAAGTATGGTTCCTTCTGATAAACATTCTCCTTGGAAAAAATCCACTGTCAGCAGTGAGATTAAAACAGAAGTACTGTCTCCAGATTCTAAAGGGGAAACCAAATGTGAAAGTGAGAAAAGTGACGAGGGTAAAGATGCTGTTGACGCTCCCTGCCCACAGGCCCCTGCTCAGACAGACGCGAATGATGGGGAACAAGCTTCTTTGCAGTCCTGTGATGCAGATCTACTTGAGAAAAGAACTAATCGAGAAACGGCTGGCTCCAGCACAAGTGTTCGTGGGTCCACTCAGCTGCCTGCTGAAGGTGTGATAAACTCTTGCAGCATACCTGGATCAACTCCAGTTCTCTCAAGTCTACTTGCTAATGAAAAATCTGATAATTCAGACGTTAGGCCGTTGGGGTCTCCACCACCAACTTTGCCGGCCTCACCGTCCAGTCATGTGTCAAGTTTGCCTCCCCCTCTAATGACACCTCCTGGTCATGCTTTGGATAATACCTTGAATTCTAATGTGACAGTAGTCCCTAGATTAAACCATACTTTCCCTCAGGGTGTGCAGGTGAGTCCAGGATTCATTCAGGGTCAGCCAACAGTGCATCGCAGTTTTGGAACAGGAAAGCCTGTGAATCAGACTGTACCTCTGACAAGTCAGTCTGCTGCCAGTGGCATGTCTGGGCCCCAGCAGCTGATGGTCCCTCAGACGGCCGCCCAGCAGAATAGAGAGAGGCCCCTCCTTCTGGAGGAGCAGCCTCTACTTCTGCAGGACCTTTTGGATCAAGAGAGACAAGAACAGCAACAGCAAAGACAGATGCAAGCCATGATCCGTCAGCGGTCTGAACCGTTCTTCCCTAATATCGGTAGGAATTCCTCGGAGTTTCAGAAATAATTACTGTGGGCATGGGGTGGGATGCAGTGCTTACAAGATTTGTGTATTAAATTACATGTGGACTAGAGCACTGAGGGTTGTATTTCTGTTCCTCCTTCAGCTTTGAAATGAACGTGATTAAGAGTTTTAGATTCCTCCCAGGTACATCAAGAGATTCAAAACTCTGAGTTTCAGACTTTCTCAAGTCTGTCTTTTATGGGATTGTTTAATAGAAATAAATCTTTTTTAGTTCCTGACTTCTAACCATTATTACCATGTATTTTCGGAGTCACTGAAAGGTGAATTTAAAGCAACTCTGCTAGGAGTAAACTTCTTACTGTCCTATTATGCACAATGAATGCTTGGCATTTTTTTTTTTTGTTATATGAAGCTCTTTAACTTCCAATAGCTTACTAATTTGGGGAACGCCCCCCCCCCATAGAACAGCAATGCAGTAAAAAATACCTGAGTGCCTCTAAGAGAAAGAATTAGCAATCAAAGGACACATGCCCAAGGAATGCTTTCTTCTAAACAGTAAAACTGACCTTCTGTCCTTCGTACATTACCAATTCCATCATATTGGTCCATTTCTTTTTTATTTATATGCAAAGAGGTCTTTTGTCAGTAGCCTATGTTTCTTGTAAGAAATTGATACATTTTTCTCATAAAGAGCAATAACCAATTTAGTGGAATTCCTTAGTATTGGTAATAACTGCAAGTTCTCATTCATGATGGAACGTTACTAAAGAAGCAATTCTGCTTAGAATTGTGAAAGTTTGGGTGAAAGGAATTGCATTGCTTTAGATTACTGGTATAATCTCTCTTACATTTGACAAGCACCTTGTTTTGATTCTTGCAGTACTAACGTATTAAAAGTATGGATCACTTAGGTGGGATTAAATTCAGGATGAGGTTCTTGCCATCTCATAATTCCTTCCTTACCTGGTATAAGACCTATAAGAGTGATTATTAAATAATAAGGAATAAGAGTCTGTAAGTTACATAATGTTTGTGATAGTTATGTTACCTTTTAGTGTCACTTGAACCAAATACTATGAAATAAGTAACTTTAAAATATATTTCTCCTTTAGATTTTGATGCAATTACAGATCCTATAATGAAAGCCAAAATGGTGGCCCTTAAAGGCATAAATAAAGTAATGGCACAAAACAATATGGGCATGCCACCAATGGTTATGAACAGGTAGGTGAAGATGTTTCTCATTCTTACTGTGCATCAAGAAGTGCATGCAATTATTACTGGTTACTAGAAGGAGCGTATAGTAACTCAAAACTTGTATTCTAGGAATATGAACAATAAATATTTCAGTTGGTTGTGATGTCAGCTGAATATGATCAAATGCAAAATGCTGTACAAATGTAAAGGTTAAGTTTCCATTCGTTTCAGGGTAAACATAATAAAACATCATAGAATGGTTTGAAAGATTGACTTGATTAAGCAGGAAATCCAAAGTATTGAAGTGTATGCCTGTTTGCATACCTTTAGAATAGTTAATGCTACCCAGAAGCTGCATGGGACAGAGTTGCTTCATCCTGAATAGGTGAGGATGGAAGGATAGGCAGGAAAACAGAAAGTAAACTGTTCTGTGCTGAGAACAAAAGGTAGTTTATTTCAGCCTGGGACTATTTTTTATTCCATCAGAGGACATTTGAAAGTTAGCACTTGGAAACTTTGTAAGCCTTTCCACTATTAGCAGAAAAAATGGAAAATTATACATTAGAGAAGATTATGAGTTATTTGAGTATCTGGATTTCTGAAATTAGGTATTTACACCCCCTAAGGGGTATTAAATAACCACAGGTAGTGTTTCTTAAGTTTTGCTCATGGACCATCATCAGAACTATGTGGTAGTTTTTTTAAAAAATGCAGGTTCATTTACTCAACCACAAACCTACTGAATCAGAATATCTGGAAATGGTGCTTGTATGTCTGTAGTTTTAGTGAGCGCCATGGGCAATCCTTACGCACATTGCTGTTTGAGAACCTCTTTCAATAGAGTAGGCATAGAGCCTCAATTTAGCTTAATTATCTTGTTGAATGTGGATGATTATGGAATTGAATATGAAATCTACATGAATTTATGATAAATATGATCTTTCAAATAAATTGGGAATCCTTAAAGGTGCTTTGTTGAGATACTTTGGAAATGGTTAAGAAGCATTTTGTTTGTTTGTTTTTTAAATTAATTTATTTATTTATGTCTGCGTCAGGTCTTTGTTGCTGCGCACGGGCTTTCTCTAGTTGCGATGAGCGGGGGGCTACTCTTCGTTGCGGTGCGCAGGCTTCTCATTGCGGTGGCTTCTCTTGTTGCGGAGCGCGGGCTCAATAGTTGTGGCTCGCGGGCCCTAGAGCGCAGGCTCAGTAGTTGTGGCGCACGGGCTTAGCTGCTCTGCAACATGTGGGATCTTCCCAGACCAGGGATGGAACCCGTGTCCCCTGCATTGGCAGGAGGATTCTTAACCACTGCATCACCAGGGAATTCCAAGAAGCATTGTTGAGATCAAAGAAGAGATTGTAGTTTCTAGTGATTTTCATTATTTTATTATTTTTTTTAAATACATTTGATGTGTTTCTTAGTCTGTTGCAGCTGTTAACCTTAGCGATGTTCAAATTGACCATTCTTGGCAGTGAGAGCTTATTCTAGAAGGCTCCTCAGTTTTTTAAAAAAAAATATTTATTATTTAGTTTTGGCTGCATTGGGTCTTCGTTGCTGCACACGGGCTTTCTCTAGTTGTGGTGAGCGGGGGCTACTCTTGGTTGCAGTGCACGGGCTTCTCATTGCGGTGGCTTCTCTTGTTGCAGAGCACAGGCTCTAGGCGTGCGGGCTTCAGTAGTTTTGGCTTGTGGGCTCTAGAGCGCAGACTCAGTAGTTGTGGCACACAGGCTTAGTTGCTCCGCGGCATGTGAGATCTTCCTGGACCAGGGCTTGAACCTGTGTCCCGTGCACTGGCAGGTGGATTCTCAACCACTGCACCACCAGGGAAGTCCTGATTTTCATTATTGCACAATGTCTATTAACACTATTTCTGTGTCACGGGGCTTCTTAACTTTTTTATGTCTTGAACTTTTTTGACATCCCAGTGAAGCCTGAACTCCTCAGAATATTTTAATGCAAAACCAAAAACATTGGTTTTACAGAGGAAATCAATTATATTTGAAATATAGTTAACTTAAATATAAAAGTTACAGCATATGGTGCTTCTCTAATGCATTAATAAATTTGGCAGTAAGTCTAATAACTACCATAATTTCAAAATAGTGATGAACTTAAATGACCTATTAGGTATGTGCAACAACTTTTGCTATGAAAATAATGCGAGTTCTATTGGTGCAAAGTCACAGTAGTGCTGATAATATTGTAGTTTGCTGAGCATAGTCAAAATAGAAGGGAATGCTAAATTTAATTCTGTACGTACTTTAAAATATGCACCTGAGAATCGGAACCCCTGCTCCTTCAGCATCATGTGTATATCACTCAGGTACTCTGATCTGTTAGTCATCAGGTGTGTTGTTAGCCCTTCTGCTGAGCACTTTGAAGAAGTAGAGGTGATGGTCCTTCCTTCAGGCGGTGTCATAAGTTGACTGAGGGTGATAGCCAGTGAGTGCTTTTGGGATTATGAGATTATTCCACACCAGGGCTGTAGTGGAGCCAGGGGGTAACAGATGAATCAAAAGCTGAGTAAAAAAATTAAAAAGCATATGTTCCAAATGATGGTAGTACTCAGATATTAAGGTACAGTGTTTGATAAATAATTTGCAAAATATAATCTTGTTATGTTGATGCATTTGGTAATTCTAGGGGCAGTGTATTCATCAAAGCAGTAACGTTTCTGTGAAGTATTTAATTAGAGTAAGTAACGTTTTGCCAGATATTTTGAACCATATAGACTTTCTTGGTCAGTGACCAGGTGTTGCTTTGCTTTAACATTTAGATATAAAAATGTATGAAACTTTTTTTTCTTTTTATTTATTTTTTTCACATCTTTATTGGAGTATAAATGCTTTATTTACAATGTTGTATTAGTTTCTGCTGTACAACAAAGTGAATCAGCCATATGCATACATATATCCCCATGTCTCCTCCCTCTTGAGCCTCCCTCCCACCCTCCCTATCCCACCCCTCTAGGTGGTCACAAATCACCGAGCTGATCTCCCTGTGCTGTGCAGCAGCTTCCCACTAGCCATCCATTTAAAAAAATGTATGAAGTCAGAATGGCCATCATCAAAAAATCTAGAATCAATAAATGCTAGAGAGGGTGTGGAGAAAAGGGAACCCTCTTGCACTGTTGGTGGGAATGTAAATTGATACAGCCACTATGGAGAACAGTATGGAGGTTCCTTAAAAAACTATAAATAGAACTACCATACGACCCAGCAATCCCACTACTCAGGCACATACCCTGAGAAAACCATAATTCAAAAAGAGTCATGTACCAAAATGTTCATTTCAGCTCTATTTACAGTAGCCAGGACATGGAAGCAACCTAAGTGTCCATCAACAGATGAATGGATAAAGAAGATGCGGCACATATATACAATGGAATAGTATTCAGCCATAAAAAGAAATGAAATTGAGTTATTTGTAGTGAGGTGGATGGACCTAGAGTCTGTCATACAGAGTGAATTCAGTCAGAAAGAGAAAAACAAATACCGTATGCTAACACATATATATGGAATTTAAGAAAAAAAATAAAAGGTCATGAAGAACCTAAGGGTAAGACGGGAATAAAGACACAGACCTACTAGAGAATGGACTTGAGGATATGGCGAGGGGGAAGGGTAAGCTGTGACAAAGCGAGAGAGTGGCATGGACATATATACACTACCAAACGTAAAATAGATAGCTAGGGGGAAGCAGCCTCATAGCACAGGGAGATCAGCTCGGTGCTTTGTGACCACCTAGAGGGGTGGGATAGGGAGGGTGAGAGGGAGGGAGATGCAAGAGGGAAGAGATATGGGAACATATGTATATGTATAACTGATTCACTTTGTTATAAAGCAGAAAGTAACACACCATTGTAAAGCAATTATACTCCAATAAAGATGTTTAAAAAAATGTATGAAACTTCTTAATTAAGATACATCTTTTGTTTTAGGATGCAAAAAGTTTTTGTAAGCTACCAACTTTTTTTTTTTTTTGCGGGCCTCTCACTGTTGTGGCCTCTCCCGTTGCGGAGCGCAGGCTCAGCGGCCATGGCTCACGGTCCCAGCCGCTCCGCGGCATGTGGGATCTTCCTGGATCAGGGCACAAACCCGTGTCCCCTGCATCGGCAGGCAGACTCTCAACCACTGCGCCACCAGGGAAGCCCCCAACTATTTTTAAATAAAGATTGGAATAAATAGTTTTAGTACATAAATTCTAAGAAAATTGTCTTCATTATATTTTTCATCTAAAAGGCTTGAGTTAATTTTAAGGTATAATGAGACATATAACAGCGTGGAACCTCTGGAACAGCCTCATTGACATCGCTGCCCCACTCATCACTGTGGGGAAAGTTACTTAATCTCTCTGAATCTTCCTTTTCATCAAAACTAAAATGAGGGTAGTAAGAATCCACACTTCACAGAATTGTGTAGTGAGGTTGGGACACAAAAAACAGGGCTTTAGTAAATGTTTTTGATGAGGAAGACACTGCCATTACTCTTCTTCCCTGGAAGAGAAAATTGTTAAGCACTTAAAAATAATGTTAGTTCCAAATGCTTCTCATTTGATGCTTAGTACTTCCTTTTCACAGGTTCCCCTTTATGGGCCAGTCCGTGACTGGAACACAGACTGGTGATGGCCAGACTCTCCTTCCACAGGCAGTTACTCAGGTACCGCTGCTTGTAACTAGTCAACTTAAGAATGCACGTTTTCCTGTGTCTCTCGCTATTCTTTATGGTGAGGCCTCTTCCAAAAAATAGTAGAAGTCCTAGAACACAGCCAGGATGTACCAATATTATCAGCTCAGCAGAAATAAAGACATTTTATTATTTTTTAAGGGAAAGGCAAAGTTTAAAAATTGACAATTTCTGAAAAGGATCTACATTTTTAAGGGTAGAAGGTCACTTGGAGGGAAGCCAAATGCTTAGGGTTTGGGGGTTTGCTTTTATTTACTTTCAACCCCACAGAGATATTTTCATGTCCTGCATTTTAGAATTCATTCATTACATTTAAATGTAAAACTGCTATAAAATGTAGAAAATAATGATTATAATCATTTTATTTAGATACAGATAGTCATGTTCTACAGTTTATTCCTTGGAATAATTTAGTTTTTGAAATATTTACTGTTCACAATAATCAGCTTTAAAAAGTGTAAATATTTAGTGTCAAGCAATATCCAGGAAAGTAGAACTGCTCATTTCATATTGTGTTTTCTTCTTTTTTTTTTCAAGTATCTGCCAGGGTGGGGGGAGGAAAGAGAGAAGCTGCCTATTTTCTTTATGTCTTTCTGGCACTTTCTTCTTTACCCTGCCGGTTAACGCTTCAGGTTTATTATGCTGATAATTGTATTCTTTTGATTAAAAAAGAGAGACCATCTGACACAATGGAAAAGCATAGGCTTCATAGCTGAGTTTTAAAATAATCTGAGTTCCACTATGAGTTTATTGTGCAACTTTGGGCATATTTTTTAACTTCTGTTTCCTGATCTGTTAAATGTTACACCACCTGCTTTGCAGTATTATATGGTTTACATGTAGTGTATTCTGGGTGCTGGTATCATTTTTAGACATTACCTTATATACAGCTCATACCTAACAGAATTTGTGACAACTCAGTAAAGGCTTTTTCAAAGTTAATTCTGTTTATCAGGCTGTTGCCAGGGAATTGTGAGATGATAACTATTTGGTCTCCCTGGAAGATATAAGACATTTAATGAGAAAATGAGAGTAACATTTTTAATTAGTATATATTTGTTTTATTATTTGTGTCTGTTAGAGATATTGGTTTTTGTTCATAAATAACTTTGTGTTGTGGAGTGGAATTCAGTAAATCTGGAGCCCATGTTTCAGTCTTAGTTGCAGAAGAAACCAGGTAGATTTCATCAAAAAGTGGGGTTCTACACGGATCTTTAGCTAAGTATAATACTAACACTATTTGATTTGCCCTGCTATTATATCTCTGATGAATAACCCCTTCAGACATATTTGTTTTTCAACTGAAATCTAGCAAATATAGCAGTTCAGAGATAGTTTAAAATGTTCAGAAATTAGGTTGTCACCACAAAATTCATTCTACTTTTTATAAAAATGAAAGTTTTAAAGATGTCATAAGAAGTTAAAGTTCTTTTCCCTCTCCATTTCTTTTTTTCTATTTCATTTTTTAAACCTTTTTTTCCCCCTTGAACTGAAATGTGGAATAAACCTATTTGTAAATTTTACTTATTTTAGGATGGCAGTATAACACATCAGATTTCTAGGCCTAATCCTCCAAATTTTGGTCCAGGCTTTGTCAGTAAGTATAAATCTAATTAGTTACCTGTTCTCTGGGGATTGCTTGTTTGCACTGTATTTGTGTTCTTTTGAAATCTTGGAGTTAGTTTAGGTATGTTATTTTAAGCCGAAGTGCCCTGTCTTCTATTAAACATCACTGCCCTATTCGGCATCTTTTCCTCAAGGCATGTATTTCATTCCTTTTTTTCTGTGCATGAATAATTATGGTTAGAGATAAATATTTTAATACAGAAAGATCATCTTCCCCGTTCTCTTCAGTGTTGCTGCTATTTTTTGTATATAGATTGGGCACTTTACAATCTGTAGAATTAAACCACTTCTTTTCTAATGACTGTCTGCCTAAGTGACAAGGACACTAAATGGGAACAACAAAGGGAGATAAGCTGGGTTAGCAGCATGGTGTGAAGTCAGGGCTGCAGGATGCCATTGACCCTTTCTAGTTACTTTCAGGGGTCCCAAGGTGGTTCAGGATAGCGTTTAAAGTTCTCCCCAAACTGAACCTTTCTGAAATCTTCAGACTGTTTAGCTAACTTTTTTTTCACCATTATTTTTCATTTTGCTCACCTCTGCTCTCCTGGTTCCAGAAACCAGAAAGGCTTTCCTTGCGGTAGGTCTCATTCTACCAGAAGCAGAACTTCTGAAATCTTGTGAAAAAGCCTGTTCTGAAAAATGCCCTTCAAATTTGGTAGACTAGATTTCAAGTTCATACATGTACTGGAACTTCTGGGTTTAAGAACAAACCCAAAGTCTGACCTTTTGAAATTACCCCTGCACTAATTATTATAATTTGCATACATATTCGCATTAAAAACAAGTAAACAACTGTAACCAACTGGCTTTTTCTGGCTTTATTGTGCCCATTGGCTTTGGTTGGATTCTTATTGTATGACGATATTCTGTTATCATTGATGTAATTTTTCAGCTAATGTCCTTCTTGGAATTGTATTTATTTCTTTGTCTTAAAGTGAGTCAAAAAGGTATATTCTGAATTTCACAACCATAAGGTGACTTTTTTTTTTTTTTTGAACTTGGCATCAGTGAAGTAAAGTGCCCTTAAAGAATTAAGAAGGAATATTGCTACAAGATGAAGAGATACAACTATTTGGGGAGATATTAATGACAGTCATACAAGTAGAGAAGATTTTACTTGATTAATGGCTTATTTATAGACGTATAAATGACGAAATTCATAAAAATTACCAATGTTTTTAACTTACGGATTTCCTCTATAAAACAGACTTCATTTTGGTCCTTTCTAAAGCTTTCTAGGTTCCCTCCCTCATAGTTTAGGACATACTTTCACCATTTAGAAATAGGGGAAACCCATAAACTTAGGGAAATTAGCATGGGAAATGATACCTAATCCATGCTCTGGACCTTAATAGGTTATGTCTTACTTTGTCTCTTCAAAATCTGTAAAGTTGAATTAATCAAATACAAATACAGTTCAATATATAGTTTGGCTTATGGGTTAGAGAATTTGATAGTTTAGTAGATAAATAGTGTTCCATTAGATAAGTCTTTTGCTTTTCAAATATTGGGTTTATAATATTTATAAGTATGAAGTTAGCCTGTGTCCTAAGAACATGCATTCTTTGGTTTTCTTATATATTTTTCTAAAATCTTATACTTTATATAGTTATTTACTATTATGTTTTCAAAATATCTATTACAAGGTCATGATGAAAATGTTTCCTTACAAAATGGATTTGTGCAACTTATATTGGACTCTTTAGAAAATTAACACAGGTGAATTTTAATTTTTTTCCTCAGATGATTCACAACGTAAACAGTATGAAGAATGGCTTCAGGAGACCCAACAGCTTCTTCAGATGCAGCAGAAATACCTTGAAGAACAAATCGGTGCACACAGGAAATCCAAAAAGGCCCTTTCAGCTAAACAACGTACCGCCAAGAAAGCTGGGCGTGAGTTTCCAGAAGAGGATGCAGAGCAGCTCAAGCACGTCACTGAACAGCAAAGCATGGTTCAGAAGCAGCTAGAACAGGTAACAAATAGGTTTGCAAAATAGAAGCAGTTGTTAATGCATAGAATGTTTTGGTCTGTCATTGATTAATTGTAAAGGATTTCGATTGGTGTTAAATGGCACACAGAAGTGCACTGTCAAAGTGACAGCTCTGAGACCTCTTACTAACTGAAGAAATAACCCCTGTCCTTGCCCCAGAGTCGTGGTCACACAGCACGTACTTTGAGTAAGCGCCACTGATGAGATAAGTTCTCATAAACTGTTTTCATGCTGGTATAGCTAATACAGCTGGGGAAATTCAGTTACGTTCCCTGTTCTGAGAAATCACTGTGCAGAGTCTTAGCTTTCCTGAGGACAGCTCATGGGGAGATCCTAGGCTTTCTACTTGGAGTTGACCTTTGCTTTGCCATGTCCTTTGGTTCCTTAGTTTGTAATGGAATTTCAGATAGAGCATTTGAATCATTCTGGTGGGGTTTTTCTTGTTTTTTTTCCCCATAGTATGTTTTTATTAGTATTCCTTCTCAATATCATTTTGGTCTTAAAGTACATTGGTGTATCTTATGTAAAGGACTCATTCCTGAAAAATGAGATCATTTTGCTGTTACCTTCCATTATGAGCCTGATGTTTTTGAAAATGCACATACTGAAATATCAGTTATACTCAAGAAGAAGTAAAATTTAAAATTTTTATTTAGTGTTCAAAATGTGTTAAGTGGCCACTCCTAGTTACTCAATGAATTAAAAACTTAGGTTCACACACAAACCTGTACACAAATATTGACTGCATCTCTAACACACTCACCAAAAACTGGGAACCCCTGGACTGTCCTTCAGTATCTTGACTGTGGTGATGGCCACACTAATCTCTACCCATGTTAAAGTTCATAGAATTGTACACCAAAAAAGGTCAATCTTGCTTTTGATTGTCAATTTAAATCTTACTCCCAATGTTAATAGTGGAAAGGGAGGAATTCAGAGCAGATTGAATCAGTAAAAATCACAGAAGTGCTTTCTGTGTAGTGAACACAGTTACATGCCCCGTCTTACCTGACGTTCTCTATAACCTTATGAACAAGGTAGTATTATCACCATGTTACACATGAGGAATCTGCTGAGTCATTGTGGAGGTAGGTGACATAACTGATCATTGGAGTAGGGATTTCAACTGTGGCATTTTATCTCCAAGCTATAGCTACCACAATAATGTCCCAGCAATAAGCTGATTACAGTATGATTTCCATTGTTTAAAACCAGGAATGAGATGTGTCCTTTCTCTTTAAATTTACTTTCTGGGACCGTGTTTATTTCAAGTAAAAATGCTTTTAAGGGTTTCTTTATAACTTATTTTTAGCCTTTTTATTGCCTTCTGGTATTTTTATATAAATTTTTTATGACGAGGGCCTAGCTTTTTTGCATATCCATGGATCAAATCCTATTTAGAAGGTAATACTATACTTGGAAAATAGGACACATCATCTGCTACAACATAGTTGCCAGCAGTCCAGTGTAATCTTATTAAGACATGCAATTCATGACAACGTTTTTAAGAGAATTTTAAAATGTCACGGCAAAGGCGTGGATCACCACATTCTGTATTCCAGTTAGTGTTCTGGTGCCTTATGTATGTTCATACTCATTCGCCAGTCCGATGGTAATTCCTCAGTTCTAGGTAGTAAGCCAGTCAGGAAAAAGAAGAAAAGAAGTAGGAGTTGCCACAGCTACAGGAAAAGAGACCAGAACCATTATGTGCAGAGAATATGCTAGTCTGCCTGGGAAACTGTTGAAAATAAGTTGAAAACCTATCAGAACTGGCTCAGTGTACTAGTACAGTACACAAAAATTGAGTGCTTTTGGAGGGTGTGTACATCATCTTGCACCCCTTTCTCCCAGCTCCCTAAGTGAGCTGGTGTGTCCTTAGGACACAGGTTGTGTCTTCATTGAGGTTGGTCTGTAGTGTCTGCCCATGGGGGTACAAAGACTTTTGGGGATTAATTAACTGACATAAGTCAGTCATTATATTAGGAGCCTCTTAGGAACTGTTCAAAACATTACCTCAGAGCTTTTACATATTTCAGAAATTATAATTTGAATACGTTACCCATTAAATTCAAGGAGTTTTATTACCAATCTAGTCTTTTTAACCTGGAGGGGAGGGTGTGGTATATGTACAGGTAATTCATCTTGTCTTAACATGTTGTACACTTTTGTATACTTAAGAAATGAAATCTTAACACGTTTAAATGGTTAAAGTTTGAGTTGAATCTCACAGTTAGTCTAACCTTATATATTAATGTAACTTCTAAAGAAGTTAACAATTAGCTGATTCCTGTGTAGCCTTTGTTTATGGTTTTATTTTTATATGTAGCTTAGTTTATGACTCAGAGAAAGATTTTCTTAAATATTTATTTCAGAAAAATGTTTTTCAAATTTGTTTTTGGTATTTCATATTTAGAAACATGCTGTTATTGAAAAGCTTGGCAGTTTTAGTTGATCAGTCCTTCCTTTCTTTTTTTTTCTCCTTGGTGATTTCTGCCATTGCCTAAGCAAGATATTTTTGCCTCTGCCTGATCTAACTGCGTTCTCTATAACCTCCACCATAATCGTCAGCCAGTGTTTTTATTTGATACCCGTAGCACATATAAACGAGTAAGATTTAATTTTGCTCTTCCAGATTCGTAAACAACAGAAAGAGCATGCCGAGTTGATTGAAGATTACCGGATCAAGCAGCAGCAGCAGCAGCAGCAGCAGTGCGCCATGGCCCCGCCCACCGTGATGCCAGGTGTCCAGCCCCCACTGCCCCTGGTGCCAGGTGCCGCCCCGCCCCCCATGAGCCAGCCCAGCTTCCCCCTGGCGCCACTGCAGCTACAGCACCAGCAGCACACCGCGGTCATTCCCGGCCACACGAGCCCTGCGGGAACGCCCAGTTTGCCCAGTTTCCCTGGGTGGCAGCCTCCCGGTGCTCCTTCCCGCCCCACCCTCAACCCTCCTAGGATTCAGCCTCCAGTGGCCCAGTTACCAATAAAAACTTGCCCCCCAGCCCCAGGGGCAGTGTCAAATGCAAATCCACAGAGTGGACCGCCACCACGGGTGGAATTCGATGACAATAACCCCTTTAGTGAAAGTTTTCAAGAACGGGAACGTAAGGAACGTTTACGAGAACAGCAGGAGAGACAACGAATCCAGCTCATGCAAGAAGTAGATAGACAGAGAGCTTTGCAGCAGAGGATGGAAATGGAGCAGCACGGCATGATGGGCTCAGAGCTAAGCAGCAGGACACCTGTGTCCCAGATTCCATTCTACGCTTCTGACCTGCCTTGTGATTTTACGCAACCCCCAAGACCCCTTCAGCAGCCTCCGCAGCCGCAGCAGCAGGCGGGGCCGGTTTTACAGCAGCAGAACCTACAGCAAGGGTCTATTAATTCACCGCCCACCCCGAATTTCATGCAAACCAGTGAGCGAAGGCACATGGGACCTCCCTCGTTTGTTCCTGACTCACCGTCAATTCCTGGTGGAAGCCCAAATTTCCATTCTGTGAAGCCGGTACATGGAGGTGTTCCTGGGGCCAGCTTCCAGCAGTCCCCGGTGAGGCCTCCTTTTACACCCGCTTTACCTGCGGCACCTCCAGTGGCTAATAGCAGTCTCCCCTGTGGCCAAGACCCGGCTGTAAGCCGTGGACAGAGTTACCCAGGATCAGCCCCATCTCTCATTCAGCTGTATTCTGACATAATCCCGGAAGAGAAAGGGAAAAAGAAGAGAACAAGAAAGAAGAAGAAAGACGACGATGCGGAATCTACCAAGGCACCTTCTACTCCCCATTCGGATGTAACTGCTCCACCAACCCCGGGTGTCTCGGAAGCTGCCTCTGCTCCCGTAGTGAACACACCCGGTGAGCTCCCTCAGCAAGGAGAACCCGAGGCGGCGGAACCGGGCGGCCTATCACCTCCTGACCCGGCAGCGGGCCCGCTGCGCACAGAGCCAGAGAACGAACTGCCCAGCAGTGACTTCGCACGAGGGACCCCAGGTCAACAGACCTGTGCGAGTTCAGAGGTGGATAAGCGCCCCATCGACGCGCCTGCCCCCACTGGGGAGATGAAACTGGAGTCAGCTGAGCCGGAGCAGCGCCCGGGCCCAGATGGGCCTGAACTGGAGGAGCGCCCTGGGGATCGGGCCAAAGAAAGGGCTGTGGCCGGCGCTGCCTGCCCGGGGCAGAGTCCTCCCCGACCTGCCGGCGCTCCTGCTGCCAAGGGAGATTCAGGCAATGAGCTTCTGAAGCACCTGCTGAAAAATAAAAAGGCATCTTCCCTTTTAAATCAAAAACCGGAAGGGAGTTTTTGTTCAGAAGACGACGGTACGAAGGATAACAAACTGGTTGAGAGGCAGAACCCAGCCGACGTGGTAAGTGTGGCTCAGGAGAACAACTTGCTTTTTTCCCCTTTTATTTTAAATTATGGTTACAACAGATTAGTGCCAACTGCTGTATTGATTTCAACGCTATCTTTTATAACCTTCTTACTCTGGAGTAAAAAACCGCAGACCTCATGTTTTGGTTTATACCTGTAAACTATATCAGGTAATAATTTGTTTACTGTATCTTTCAAAAATCAGAGAGCTGTAGGGTCATGCGTTTCATACGTAACATATTCCTGTCAGCTGATTATCACCACATTGAGTTGATCTAACTAAAACAAAGAAGTAAACATCTACATGTCCTAACTGCAAATAGAGTGCAGTTTCCATTAACCTCTGAAATATAGAAAATAGCTCACGCACCCTGTTAATACCCTTGGAGACTCTCAGGAATAACCCATATTGGGAATCTGTTCTGTTGCAAAGTATTAATACTTTATAGAAACACAGTTTTACAGGTAGATGCTATTTTATCTTTGTGGTTTTCCATGTGTCGATATTTTGCCCTTTTTAAGTTTTTAAGTGTTAGTATTTTTTTGGGTTTTTTTGCTGCGTTGGGTCTTCGCCGCTGCACGCGGGCTTTCTCTAGTTGCAGTGAGCGGGGGCCACTCTTCGTTGCAGTGCGCGGGCCTCTCCTGTTGCGGAGCACGGGCTCTAGGCGCACAGGCTTCAGTAGTTGTGGCATGCGGGCTCAGTAGTTGTGGCGCGCGGGCTTAGTTGCTCTGTAGCACGTGGGATCTTCTAGGACCAGGGATCGAACCCGTGTCCCCTGCATTGGCAGGCGG
This sequence comes from Lagenorhynchus albirostris, assembly GCF_949774975.1. NCBI lineage: Eukaryota > Metazoa > Chordata > Mammalia > Artiodactyla > Delphinidae > Lagenorhynchus > Lagenorhynchus albirostris. Next base: position 5,132,219 of record NC_083102.1, read on the forward strand.
ATTCTCAACCACTGTGCCACCAGGGAAGTCCCCTTTTTAAGTTATAGAACATTGGATTTGCTTTTGTTTTTTCACTTCATGAAGAACTTTGTTGTAAATACACCTTTACAAGATTCGATCCCCTGCATTTCAGTGAACTTCCTTGACATATTTCCCAAACTGGAGTTTTCTAGGTTGTAGGAATTGGTTAACTTGTTTTATCTTTCAAATGCTACACTACCTTGGCTATTGTGTTCATAAAGCTTTCCCTATAGTGCTTCTCAAATTAGATTTTAAATTTTTCATTTTTTTAATTGAATGAGGTGGAGTGCTATATTTAGTTGTCCAAATTTGCAGTTTTAAGATTGTTAGTGAAGCCATTTGTTTAGCAAGTATTGGCTTACTCTTTGTTTTCTCTTATTTGTCTGATTCAGTAGAGGCTGAGTGGTAACCCCATAGAGTCATGTAAATTTTGGTGGTGGTAACTTTTTCAGTCATATTTGTCATCAGCAAATAGGCCTGATCTCTAGCTACTTTGTCCATTGCATCCTCTGCCCCTAGGAATACCAGGCTACTTGCAGTCCCTGAGCGTCCTTCTGATTTTACCCTTCCATATATGGCCATATGCTGCTATTTCTGCCCTTCTTTGTTTTTTTTTACATCTGGCCAATATCTGTATCTTTTAAGACTCAGTTCTGGAATCATCTTCCCCAGATACCTTACTCAGCTCAGCCAGTCTCAAATAAGTGGATGCCCATGTGCTTACTACATAGCAGTTTCTCTAGAACCACTGAGCATAGACGGCTCCTTGAAGGGTGTAGACGGCGTCCTGAGCACCTTTCTTTCTCTATGCCTTTCTATCTCAGTACCACATAGTTGGTACTCGGTGGAGTGAAGTTAGGTCCTAATACTAGTGATTATATATAAAAAATATTTATATTGGGTGTTATGATAGAAAAAGGGATGAGATCAATCCGTATATGTATAAATGTTTGGACTATGTCACATGTTCTCATACCATCTGGGAGGGCAGCAAGGGGCGGAGGCCCTGGATTACTAGGGGTGATGCCTTCTTAACCACATTCTAGGGGTTACAACTGTGCTCAGTGCTTGCCCTGAGGTACGGCAGGCACAATTATTATTCCCGTTTTACAAATGATGAAATTCCTTTACTTTCTAGTCACACTTAAGGCAGAATTGTTGTGGCAGTAGCTGGACAGGCCCAGTTTGTCCTCCGTGCTGAGGGCATGTGTTTTCTCACACATAAGCTGGCATTAGTTGTAGTGTAGGGGTAAAGCCTTGGGAGGCTTTGAGAGCTCGCATCACTCAGCTTGCGTCAAATCCACGTTCCGTCTCTCTCCAGCCTGCAGCCTGGGCAGGTCAGGCTTTCTGAGCCTCAGTTTCCTCATCTGTAAAACAGGATTAATAATGCTCCCTGTTACTGGGTTGCCACAGGGATTAAAGGAATTAGGGTACACCTTGTGCTTGTGATATTAATAAAAGGTGGTGCATACCCATGACTACCAATGACATATCTAGGAATCTGGCAAGAGGAACGTAAAATTCTAATATGTGCAAAGGTGTGACCACATGAATAGCTAATGAATGACTTTATCTTTACTAATAGATAAAAATGAGAGAAAACAACCTAAATCCACTAGTGTAGTTATTGATTGGATTATTGTTTCTGTATATATCTGAATATACAGATTTTTTGCAGCCATTAAAATTTGTTACGTATGAAAGTTTAATGTCACGGGGAACAAACCACGTCAAGTTTAAAAGGCAACCACCAGAATAAAAGAATACTGAGTGTGATTCATTGTGTGTTTAGCAAAATACATGTAGGCATAGATAAAAGATCGAAAACAAATACATTAAAATGTGAACTATTCCTGTCTCGGGCAAACTTTTGGATGATTTTTAATCTTTTGTGTTCTTCTGTAATTAAAAGTATTCTTTGAACTGTAGTAATAGCTGCTTTTTAGGGAAGTTGTGAGGATTGGAGAAGTCTGTTCAGCACTTACAGTGCCTGACCCTGCTGCACACCTAATAAGCGGTTGCATTGTTCTTCTCTTATAAGCCGGTAAGAAGTGCTTGGGCCTTGCTCTGTGCTACTCACACTGCAGTCCTTGGGGACTGGCGGCATCGGCCTTACCTGGGAGCTTTTCAGGAAGCAGGATATTGTGCCCCCAGCACAGGTGTACCAGTCAGAAGGTGCTTTTTAACAAGATCGCAGGTGATTCGCATTCATATGGACATGAGAGGCACAGCTCTAGGCCAGGGTTCTCTGAACTTTAATGTGTCAGAATCACCTGGAGGGCTTGTTAAAGGTTTGGATTCAGTAGGTCTGGGGTGGGGCCAGAGAATGTGCATTTCTAACCATCCTAGGTGGTGCTCATTCTGCTGCTCTGGGGACCACCCTTTGAGAACCATCGATCTAGCCCTGGGATGGGCACTGTGTTCCTGCTTCCATATCCCCTCTTTTTTGTATGAGCCAGGAATGGTTTTTACACTTTTTAATGGTTGAAGAAAATCTGAAACAGAGTAGTGTTTCACAACATGTGAAAATTATATGAAATTCAAGGTTCAGTGTCCATGAATTTAAAACATCTCATTAGACCATAGCCTAGCTCATTAGTTTATGAATTGTCTGTGGTTGATTTTGCTGTACCAGGGCAGAGAGTTGGGTAGCTGTATTTACTCTTTGGCCTTTTACAGTTTTGCCATCCATGCTCTAAGTCATTTAGATATATATAAATGGAAACTATGATCTGCAAACCCTCAAAGGGTCAATGCAGAGCACATTAAAATAAGCTTAGCAACTATAGTTGCCTATAGCAAAGTATAGCTGTCAAGTTTAGAAATAATGGCCCCTAAAAATAGTCCCATATTTTTAAGTATTGATAGTACTACCCTTAAAAACCTCTTTAAGGACTGGTTTGTTCTTAGCCATAGAGACAAAAGCAAAGAATAGGCTTATTTGCTATCATATAGGTCTTCTTTCATTGACTTTAAGTATGTAGCAGTTATTATTCAGTCAGATGTATGACCATGAACTAATTTGAATGAACAATGTTGTTTGTTTTTAGTGATCTCTGAGGCTAGCTGTTCCTCTCAACTGAGATGCATAGGCTGTGAAACTTTTCTGGAGCTTAGCAATGGTGCCCGCATACCTTGTATTTCACCCATTCCTAAGGGGAGCCCAAATAAGGCCCCAAGACCACCATGCAGAGACCACCACAGCCATCTAGCTAAGAGCACCCCCTCCTCCACAGTTGCCAGTGGGCAGGAATAAGGAGCTCCGGGCTGTCACTGGCACAAGTATGGGCAGGCCTGAGGAGTAATGCTTCCTCTGAAAGGGAGAAGAGCCACACTTAAGAGTTCTGCTCTCTCCTCAAGCTTTGCAGCTTACTGATTTCCATACTTGAGATGCTGTTTTCAGAAAACAGGCCATCTCGTGCCACCCATTTTCCCTCTGTCACTTCAGGCGCCCATGCTAGGAACATTGTGTCTTAGGATGGAACTGGACGAGCAGGAGCTGGAATTCAAGCGTGTGGATAGTTCACTTATTTCTTAACCTTTCCAATTACATTAGCAAACTTTGGGGGCTCAAGTGCAAGGTGGTTTTGGATGTGGCAACAGCCAGTTGCCAAAAACAGATGGAGGAAGTGAAACCAAGAAACAGCGAAGCAAAAGGACTCAGAGGACCGGAGAGAAGGCAGCACCTCGGTCGAAGAAAAGGAAAAAGGAAGAAGAGGAGAAACAAGCGATGTTCTCTACCACCGACACCTTTACCCACCTGAAGCAGGTGAGTCTTCTGGAGCAGCCCCTTTAAAAATTCAAGGAAGTGAGACATCAGAAGCTTTTTCAACCCTGTTAAAGTGAAATTTTCCCAAAAGTAGAGAGTTAAGGGGTAAAAGACATCTCAACAAGCAACCTAATAGGTTTCCTGTGTGCGAGCAAACTTGCACCTTATCCTACTGGCACCCCAAAATTTTAGTAAAATAGATGGATTGGTTGGCGCTGGTCAAGATTTACTTATATTCGAAGGGAGCAGCCTCAGCACCAGGAAAAATTCCGTCCACGTTACTTGTGACTCCGGATGCAAAGAAACACAGGCGTTGGTCTCTCCCCCTAGTAGAGTGCATTCTTACACCTTTGTGGCTGTTACAGAAGGTGGGAGACAGCTGCTGAAGAGTGCCGTTGGGGGCACCTAGCCTCAGTTCAGCCCTGATTCTTGCTGAGCGAAGATAAGGAAGGTGTTTTTCTTGTTAGAAGCCTGGCAGCATCCCTTTAAGACAGTTGAGAATAAGGCTCATTTTTAAGTATATCTCAGAGATTCCGTAGTCTCTCTCACTTATTCCAGCATTTTGATACTTGAATTTTTTAAGTCTTATTTTTCTCAAGCCTTATTTGACTAAGTTGCCTTGGGTCTTAGAAAAATTGAGAGACACTTGTTTTGTTTATCGTGTACATTACTCTTAAATGTGTTTTTCAATAGCAGCTCTCTCTGCTCCCTCTAATGGAACCAGTCATTGGAGTGAACTTTGCCCACTTTCTTCCTTACGGCAGTGGCCAGTTTAATAGTGGGAATCGACTTCTAGGAACTTTTGGCAGTGCTACCCTTGAAGGGGTTTCGGATTACTATTCTCAGTTGATCTACAAGGTATGTTTCTTTGCCAAGGTGTTACCTTGCTTCCTCTTTGGATGCCATATCAGAATTGGTAGAGCTTGTCTTGTTTTTCCATCTAGTTTACATCTATCTAATCTTCCAAGTTCCATTTAAACTCTAGTTCAACTAAAAGGTTAAAATTTTACCAGGTAAAGTGTTTCCAATATGAACATTTGAAATGTTTGTATAGGTCAGAATACAAATTGTGAAAAACATCCATTGTATATTTCTGCGGTAGGAAAATACGTGTTTTCCTATAATCTTTATTAACTCTTAAGGTGACTCCAAATTCAGAGTAAATAGAGTAAAAAATGTAGTTAGGAATTTACCCTGAAAAATACAATGAAAAAACCTAAAAACTTATTTTGTCTAATAATTTAGGTACTAATTGCACCTGTGCATTAGTTCTTAGGCTACAAAAATAATATCAAACTGAACCAAGTTTATCTTTTGGTAATATTTTTTTAACAAAGTTTTATGATAGGCTCATTAGATACTCTTTACTTCACATCTGACTTGTGTTAAGTGATCTTTTTTGCAAAAATATTTGAGAGGATCATCATTTTTTCTGAGGGCTTCTCTTCTTTAGTATTAAAATCATTCTCTTGTGACATTCCATTTATTATCGTTGTTGGCTTTTCTCTTCAGTTAGAACCTCTCCCAAGTCTTGTAAATGCCTTCTCTTCTGATGCAAGCTGTTCTCCACGCAACTTCATCATCTTCAGAAATCCTAGATCTTTGCAAGATTTGTAATTTTACCTTGCACTTGATTTGCATGGAATTACTGGTAGATTCCAACAGTCCCTGAGAGACTAGTCAATGACTCAATGACAAATTGGTGACAGATGTTAAGCAGGGAGAAATGTTTGGGGGGAAACTACATTTGTTAAGGTTCAGTCCATTTAGTCGTTATTGCTACTCCTTTTGCTTCTTTTTGAGATGTTAGACAATCCAGATTCTAATATCTAAGATACAAGCTGCAGTTATGCATTAGGATCTTAAATTCTCAAGTTTTTGATAGAACTGGGGCATATCTTAATTTAATAAAGGAGTTTTTTGAGAACTCTCTATAATTTATTGGTCGAATTTTAAAGCTGTCCTTCACTGGCTTTAACAGTGAAACTTGAAAAGAGTTGTATAGAATCAAATCAGGCACAGTATAAATTTGCTTCTTAATTTCAAAGCTAAGTACTCAAGCTGGGGAAAGTGAGCCAGTGGGTGGTGTGTGCAGAGGATGATGGGTATTTGTTCCACTGAAATGCCTCCTGGCCTGTACGTTTCTTTTTCTTCTTGGTGTGCATTTTAGGAATGAAGGTGCCTCTGATTACATTTCTGTACCTTGCCTCCCTGTGCTGAAAATTCACAAAACTAAGTTTTAGCAAGGTCGTGGCATATTTGCTCAGTAGCATATAATTTAAAATTTTTTGGTCTCCTGCAGCAGAATAATTTAAGTAATCCTCCAACACCCCCTGCCTCTCTTCCTCCTACACCACCTCCTATGGCTTGTCCGAAGATGGCAAATGGTTTTGCAACAACTGAAGAACTTGCTGGAAAAGCTGGAGTATTAGTGAGCCATGAAGGTAGGATGCCAAGCTTCCAAGTCTTGTACCTTTGAGGAGTTTGCTGGCTGTGCGTGGTGAAGTGGCAGTCGGATTGTAAAGTTTACCCGTTACCAGTTTTGACTGATTTATGGTTTTGTGTTTTTGCTCTTCCAGTTACCAAAAGCCTAGGACCTAAACCATTTCACCTGCCGTTCAGACCACACGATGACTTGTTGGCCAGAGCGATTGCTCAAGGCCCAAAGACAGTGGACGTTCCTGCTTCACTCCCAACACCGCCTCATAATAACCAGGAGGAATTAAGGTAGAAGTTCCTTTTTCTCAAGTATTTTTTTAGTTATTTCATTTATTTAAAAACGTCTTATGTGTTTGTATATAGCATAATGTCTGTAGGAAAAGCATGTAAAAACACTTAAAAGGTGAAATTTGGTGAATAATTTTCTTCAGAATTTAAAGTTTATAAAACATTCTTACTATTAAAAAGAATTCATTTGTGCACTTTAGAAATCTCATATGTTATAGGAGGTTCAACAAGTAATAATAATCGAATAGACATTAAGGCATTGGGACTCTCCATGCAAAATATTTCAAAGATCATTGCCCTTTATAAGCTGTTGATGTGATTTACTGGGTTTATTGATGTTTGCAGATGTCAGGATAAAAGAGCAGCAGTCACAGAGCAGAGCATGCTTTTGTGGAAGAGAATTTAAGGGCTGTCCTGTCCACAGTTTGTAACTCCTTTGTCAGTTCTTTAGCCCCAGGATTCTGATGAGGGAAAATCAGCTTCTCCTAGTAGATGGTCACAACCCAGCCAGTTAGATCCAGGGGAGGTTCTTATATATATAGCTCATCAAATTATTCTCTCTTCTTGGAAAATCTGCTAACCACCCTCTCTTTGATAAGACGCCATTGGACTAAGACCCTTTACTGTATAAATGAGAAGACTGCGGACCACGGGGAAGTGACTTGTCCAAAGTTAGAACCCAGCTCTTTGTTTCTCCTGGACCTTACCGCTAGATTCGTGCCGGAGTTGTCACTCGGGGGCAGCTGCGGGAGGCGGCCTCCCGGGTGTGCGTGTCGGGGCCGCCCGCTCCGGGGTCTCACAGGGACCCCTTGGAAGCCTCTCTCGGGTCTCCTGTTAATGCTGCTTCTCACAGCCTTCCTTCAGCCTGACGGCGTCTCCTCTGGGGTGGGGGGGTGTGAGACCCCAGGTTCTCGAGCTGCCGTGCAACGTTTAGCCCAAGACCACACTCGCCCTACAGCCCCATTTGCCTTTGTAACCTTTAGCTTCTTGGACTAGACCAGTCTCTTCCTTTTTTCACTTCACTTTGTCAGTTAGGAAAAATGAAGGCCTGTGAAGCCATAATGGCCAGTTTTTTTCCGCCTTGCCGCTGTACGTAAACAGCGCCACGGGAGAGCCTGTGCACGCGTGCCTGGGTGTGTGGTGGACTGCTCTTTCCTTTTTCAGCCACAGGAGTGTTCCCTAGTCTCAGTGATGTGGAGCTTTGCAAAGGTGTGAGTATCCATTCTTTCTATGCTGTGTCATAATCTGAACGTCTTCCTCCTTTGGCAGGTCTTTAAACTTGGATGCTAAAGCTTTAGTCAGAAGGAAACATACCATTTAAATTACTTTATAGTTAAACATATTTCTTATTTTTTTTTCCCAAGAGATTTCCTGTTTGGCCCTGAACTGAATCTTTGGCTTCTCAGGTTATTGTCACTGTCCAAAGGTCACACACGTAGACAGGGCTGGGCTGGTGCGGGAAGCCCCCAGCGGCGGCCTTGCGCCTGCTGATGTGTATTTATTCTGCTCCCAGGACACAGGACCATGGGGGTGACCGGGACACCCCTGACAGTGTTGTGCCCTCGTCCTCTCCTGAGAGTGTGGTCGGCATGGAAGTGAGCAGATACCCAGACCTGTCCCTGGTCAAAGAGGAGCCTCCGGAGCCCGTGCCATCCCCCATCATTCCGATCCTCCCGAGCGGCACCGGGAAAGGTAGGGGGCGCAGTGCAGTGCGGGGGGCTGGCTGATAGGAATGTTTAGAAAAGCTGTTAACACTCAACTCATCCTTCCTTTTTTAAGGGCTGGAATCTAGAAGGAATGACATCAAAACTGAGCCGGGCACTTTGTTTTTCACGTCACCTTTTGGTGCATCCCCAAATGGTCCCCGATCGGGTCTCATATCTGTGGCAATCACTCTGCATCCTACAGCTGCTGAGGTAAAGATGGACTGGCTGTTGGACGTTCTAGAATATTACCCGTTCCTAAAGGGGTGTCAGGTGGCTCACAGTGACACGTACAGCTGGGTCATCGCGGATAAAGGTTAAAGTTAGGGCTTGACTTAGCAGTCCCTTCAGACGTCTACGCTGCTGTGAGTACTGGAAATTGATCTCGGCCTCAGTCAAGACAGAAAGGGCAAATTGAAGTCAGATCTCATTGTTTTACTAAAGAATGTATAATGGTAAGAACTCTTCAGAGAGTTGGTAACTATTTACACGTAGAAAATTAAGCAGTGAAGAGCTTTGTCAACAGTGAAAGTTTTCCAGAAGCACTATGTTCAGGAAGCAGCTGCTCATATCAAACCCTAGTACACGGCTGAGGGTTTTTTCAAACTCTTAATTCTTCATGATGTTTCGTTGGCAACCAGACTCATAGCCTGTTGACAGGGCGTTTTGGTCATCAGCAGAACATAGCAGTGGTGTGTTCTTGTGGACTGTGTCAGACTTCTGCCCAGAGCGGGGGGGTGTCCACTTGAAGGAAGCTTCTGACCAGCTGTAAAAACCATGACAAGGTTTAGCTCATTCCTTGAATTAAAATGTCTAAGATAGTTTAACATTCTCTCAAATATTTAACATTAATTGGAATCCCTGTGTGAGGATTTCTGTATGTGGAAGCTTTGTTTGGCTATTGGCCCATTAAAACCCTTCTTACCCACCGAGGCTCTTAAGTCTAAATAAAAATGGTTGGATTTGCTTGAGGCGTGTGCACCGTGCACCGTGCGGGTAGCATTTATCCTGACGTGAGTCGTTCTTCAGTGGTTCTCTGTGGCCTCTGGGCGGGTAATGCAGCATTTGCCGTTTTGTTTTAGAACATTAGCAGTGTTGTGGCTGCGTTCTCCGACCTCCTCCACGTTCGGATCCCTAACAGCTACGAGGTTAGTAATGCTCCAGATGTTCCATCCGTGGGTTTGGTCAGTAGCCACAGAGTAAACCCAGGTTTGGAGTATCGACAGCGTTTATTTCTTCGTGGGCCTCCACCAGGATCTGCAAACCCTCCCAGACTAGCCAGCTCTTACCACCTGAAGCAGCCTACTGTGCCCTTCCCTCCAGCAAGCAATGGTGAGCTGGTTTACAGTTTGTTGACCCCAGATTCGTTCTTGATTCAAAGATCTCGCTTTGATTTTAGGGGAGTAACAGGTCACGTGTTGGCACGCAGTCCTTGGTGACTTAACCACCCCCCCACCCGGGTGCTGTCTTCTGAGGCGTGACTGGACCTTTAGTGCCTGGGGCCTACATCACACCCTCTTGTCAGCGCTCTGCTTACCCTTGAGCCGCATTTGCTCTCCTGCGGCCCGAGCCTCCCCTCCCACTTACCTCCCACTTAGTGCTGTGTCACACTGTGCAGACGAGGCTGCCATCTCTGCCCGGGTTCCTGGTCCCTTTCCTTCTGCGGCATCTCTGGGGCCCCTCTCTTCTGTAGGTGCGCTCACACCTTCCCCGTCACTGAAAGGTGGGCCCGTTCCTCGCACCTGTGTGGCGTCCCTTCCCTCCCCATCTTCCCGTCTGGCCTCCCCCTCACCCCGCTCTCCCCGCCTCTTCACTCCCCAGTTTCTTGGCCGTCTTGTTTCCGTCCTCACCTGCTCTTAGAGCCCAGCCTCTCCCCACGTCTCGCCCTTGGGCCACGCTGACAGTTGCTCGTGTTGGGTTTGAACTCTCAGCCTCTGGCTGCTCTGTCACCCTTGCTTTCTCCCTGCTTCTCCCTTCTGCCTTCATGGCCACGCGAGCGATGTGCTCTGAGATCGCCACACGCTTTCCAGTCTGTGTCCTTGCTCGCATTTGTATTTTGGCCCCGGAACTTCTTCATCCCTCTTCGACTTTCCAAATCACGCTCATTGAAGACTCTCGTTCACATACCTCTTCATCTTTCATAAGAGATTTCGTACCCTCTTCACCCTGGAGCAAAAGTATTCTCTCTCCCCCTACTCACTCTGCACTGAGACCGGAGACGACCCTCCGCGCGTCCCGGTTTCCCTCCGCACTTCTCACAGCCCAATGTGTTGTCCCAGCCGTGTGAGGATAGCTTCCTTTCTTTGTACCCCAGTGTCATGCACGTCATAGATGCCCCGTAACCACTGCTTAGAAAATAAGATTTTTATCAATTACTAAAGACTAACGTGTGGTAAATTAAATGAGCCGTATTGCAGTCAGTCGGTGCATACAGCTTTGCACCCCGGACCCCTGTTGTTAGCGGTCGGCTTTCGTCGCTAATGAACGCCTTTTGTCTCTAGGCCTTTCTGGGTGCGCGGGCACTAGTCACGGTGTCACAGAAAGTGCGGCTCTCAGGCCACAGTGGTGCTGCCACTGTCATGTCGTCGTTCTGGGCCACGGCGTGAGGAAGCCGGCCAGAGACCCGGCCTTTGTGAGCAAGGTACTCGCACGTCCCTCCCCTGACCCCCGGGTCCCCGCCCGCCCCCGCCGTGCCTGGGCAGCGCCTGCTCCCGCATCAGGAGGAGTCGCTTCTGGGGCTCCACAGACGCCTCCCCCAGCGGTCGCCATCAGCATATGTTTCATGTGCTTGAGCTTAAAACCAAGTAGCTACAGCAGCCTGTTCAGGGGTCCGATGAGAGCCGCGTTATTTTTAAACGGTGAAATATGGAAAGTACAGTTTATTTCTGCAAATGTAGTTTCTCTGTGGCTAAATTATTATATGCTAAATACTGGCTCGTAGTTACCTTTTTACTGCTTTTAGGATTGCTGCTTTCACTTTGAACAGAACAGACCCAGCCCCGTGCAGATCTTGTTCTTATTAGATCCCGACTTGTCGAGCTCCCCACACCTTTCTCTTTGCTTTTCAGGGCTCCCGAGACAGCTCCAGCAGAGCGGAGAAGGACATTGTCTTCTGTAGTAACAACTGCTTTATTCTCTATTCATCAGCTGCACAAGCAAAAACCTCAGAAAGCAAGGTAAGATGGGGACAGTTTCAGTCAGCAGTCTGCGTTGAGTGGCGCCTGTGTTTTGGGGGTGTGTCCGCTTCCCCCACCCAGAGCTCCCCCCGGGGAGTCCGAGCAGATGCTCCCCGGGTTGGGAAGGAGTGCTTGGTCCAGGCCGTTACTGCAAACTAAGTAACTTGAGCTTATTCAGCAAGAGTGGGCAGATTTGAACTATGTCTTAACAGGTCAGAAGTGAATAAAACACTACTATTAAAATCTGTAATTTTACTTATTTAATTACAAATACCTTAATTTAATCACAACTATAAAGTATTGCTTTAGTGATCTTGTCCCAATGGGAAAACTGTTCACAACCACAATTCAGGTCTATTCATGTATTTTGGGGCGAAAGTATCTGTCTTGTACCAGGTTGGAAAAGGTCTGTTTGTTTTTTGTGTGATTTAAGTGTATCTTTGGGTGTGTAGCTGATGTGGACGATACGTTTTTAACCGTTTGCGCTGAAGAAAGTTTTTCCCATGCTGTGATAGTCTCTCCTCCCTCCACATCATTGCTCTTGCGTCTTTCTCAGAAGAATGTTCTGGAGATTCTTATTTTTTAAAAAAGGCAGTAGCGCCCAGTGTAATAAAATTCAAGCTACTTGCCAAATAAATTTATACTTTAAAATATATCCGCCTAGATGAGAGAAGGAATTTTTTTTCCCACCACATAATCTCGTGAGTCCGTGTGCAGTGTCTGCCTGCTTCTGGATTTCCTGTGAGGCGCGTCTTTTTTCAGAGCTGTGTAGGGTGGGGTGCATGAGAAGGTGGGTTCGCTGTTGATTTGCTTATGACGACACTTTGTATCTTAAAAGAAACTAATGGAACTTCTGTCTCAGCTCAGCCCTTTCAGCAGTTGGATGGGAACCGGGCAACCTCTGAGAAAAGTTAAATATGATTTGTTTGTTGACAGGGGACTTCTTCCCCATCTTTCACACTTATGCCAATTAATTAAGCCTAAGATTAACAAACAGGAATTTCAGTGGGTGGGACGAGCTCATAGAAAATTATGAGCCGGAGTTCTTATTTGGTTTAACAAGAAGCTGTTCCGTCTTGTAAATTAAATTAGCTCCCGTGACATGAGAAGTTTTAAGAGCAGAATACCCTCCAGAGTTAGGGCTTTGCAGAGCACACACTCTCTCTCTGTCGAGACGCGAGCACCACGGGCACGCAGCACTGACCTCCGCCGTGCGCCAGTCCTCTTACTTCCAGACCCAGAGCCAAACACCCTGCTGATGGAACCCTGCTGCTTGGCTTCTTGTTGTAGCAAGAATTGCCTTGGGGGCTTTGGAATTAACTCTTTCTCGTGTTTCTTTTTTTTGTGCAGGAATCCGTTCCTTCATTGCCACACTCGCCTATAAAAGAGACGCCTTCCAGAGCATTTCATCAGTACAGTAACAACATCTCCACTTTAGATGTGCACTGTCTGCCGCAGCTCCAGGAAAAAGCTTCGCCCCCAGCGTCACCGCCCATCACTTTCCCTCCTGCTTTTGAAGCAGCCAAAGTGGAGGCAAAGCCGGATGAGCTGAAGGTGACGGTCAAGCTAAAGCCTCGGCTAAGAGCTGTCCACGGTGGGTTTGAAGACTGTCGGCCGATCACTAAAAAGTGGAGGGGGATGAAGTGGAAGAAGTGGAGCGTCCACATCGTGATCCCCAAGGGGACCTTCAGACCCCCCTGTGAAGATGAAATCGACGAATTTCTGAAGAACCTGGGCACTTCCCTGAAACCCGATCCCGTGCCCAAAGACTACCGGAAGTGTTGCTTCTGTCACGAAGAAGGCGATGGGTTGACAGACGGACCGGCGAGGCTGCTCAACCTTGACTTGGACCTGTGGGTCCATTTGAATTGTGCCCTGTGGTCCACGGAGGTGTACGAGACCCAGGCTGGTGCCTTAATAAACGTGGAGCTGGCCCTGAGGAGAGGCCTGCAGATGAAATGTGTCTTCTGCCATAAGATGGGGGCCACCAGCGGGTGTCACAGATTTCGATGCACCAACATTTATCACTTTACTTGCGCCATTAAAGCACAATGCATGTTTTTTAAAGATAAAACTATGCTTTGTCCCATGCACAAACCAAAGGGCATTCACGAGCAGGAATTAAGTTACTTTGCCGTCTTCAGGAGGGTCTACGTGCAGCGTGATGAGGTACGACAGATCGCCAGCATCGTGCAGCGGGGAGAGCGGGACCACACCTTCCGTGTGGGCAGCCTCATCTTCCACACTATCGGCCAGCTACTTCCACAGCAGATGCAAGCGTTCCACTCTCCCAAAGCACTCTTCCCCGTGGGCTACGAAGCCAGCCGGCTGTACTGGAGCACGCGCTACGCCAACCGCCGCTGTCGCTACCTGTGCTCCATCGAGGAGAAGGACGGGCGCCCCCTGTTCGTCATCAGAATCGTGGAGCAAGGCCACGAAGATCTCGTCTTAAGTGACACCTCACCCAAAGGTGAGGCCCCGTCTGTAGGCTCCGCCGAGCCCGTCACTCCAGGGTTAGGCTAATGAATGTTTTATGTCAGTATTTCCATGGTTTTCCTCACGTCTGTTTCATATTCTATCACAGCAGGTGTGGATTCTTCATTTACAAATGCAAGTCTTAACTTCTTTGTATTGTCAAACCTTGCTGTCTTTTTCGAAACACTTGCTAGAATTACTCTAGATCAGAATATATATAATTCCAATAGAGTTTATAAAATAAATAGGAGAATGATTTGCAGGTAAAGGTTGCCTGTCACTTACATTGGGGACCCTCTTGTTAATGTCACCTAGAAGGTGGGAACCGTATTTAAAGCCATATTGTCTTACCTCAGGAGCATCAGATATTAAACAGATTTAGAGCCAGAAATGAGAATTTCGGCCTCTAGGGTTAAGCCTAGATTGTCATTTTTAGTGCTGCAGAACTGCTTTTTTTTTCAAGTTTAGCAGTTTTTTTTTAAAAAGTATGAAAATGCTCTAAAGATAATTCCAATGAAAATATCAATTTCATATTTTAACTCTGAGAGAAAAGGATATATCTACAGATACTACTTAATTGGATTAATCATTTGAAAATCTAATATGCTGCTTGGCCAGCATGAAAGTGAGTTAACTACTTGTATGAATTTCAGTTATATTTAACTTTCTTTTCCACTTCTCCTGTTTAATTTCCTTAATGTAACATATTCTTTTCCCCCAAACTTCATAAAGTCTTTAAAACTACTGCCATCCAATAAGCAGGTAATATACCAGGCTTGTTAGATCACTGCCCACGGGCTTTAACTTGGATCTGGTGAGTCTCCGTGAGCGGTTGGTCGTTTCGTTCTTGTTTTTATACTGTATCCTGTTTTCCTCTCTGTTTAGCTAAGAGCAAGTTTGTCATTAAAAAAAAATATCTTTTTGTCCACACATAGGTGTTTGGGATAAGATTTTGGAGCCTGTGGCATGTGTGAGAAAAGAGTCGGAAATGCTGCAGCTCTTCCCAGCCTACTTAAAAGGGGAGGATCTCTTCGGCTTGACCGTCTCTGCGGTGGCGCGGATCGCGGAATCAGTGAGTGCCGGGGCCGAGGCCGGAGAGCCACCCCCTGTCACACGACGCACCTTACTTAACACGGGGCTGTCACTCTCACAACACTTCAAGGTAGTGGTTTTGTCGGGGGTGAACTCCTGTCGCTCTGAAAGAAAACGAGGCATCGGTGAGTCGTAGGCGTCTCCGTGCTCACTTGCTGAGGCAGCTTACCACCCAGTGTTAATGGCCACTTTCCTGCCCGGGGCCCAGGGCTGGTCACCAGAGCGCGGTTGGATTTCACGAGCCCTTACTGTTTGATGCCTGCTTGTTACAAGCACGTGTGCCAGTGAGCCTACACACAGCGCTTTTGGAAAACTGCATGGTTATAAGGTATTGTTCTCAAGAAAAACGTCACTGGTGGGTTTTCTTCAGAGAAGCAGTGGACACCCTGAAAGCCACTGAGTACTGTACCCAGTTGCTTTCTTTGGTGGAGCCCTGCCTAAACGACATGCATCTGTCATGTCTCCAGAGGACAGTGTCCACAAGAAACGTATTCTAGAAAAGACCTTCAGCACGAATGGTTTTAGGAGTTAACCTGAAGTTACAGCTGTGCTCCCAGGCCCCCGAGGGTGGTAAGCGCATCGCACACAGTCAGGATCTGAGCACAGGCTGCTGCTGTCAACGTGGCTTGAAAGAGCCCCTTGTTACCAACATTTTGAAAATGTTGACAAGTTGTTTTCATGGAATTCAAGTTGGACCATCCTTTGGCCGGCTCAAGATTGCCTGTGCTCTTGATCAGGTGAGTTAATTTTTCGTTTATTTTGCTTCTTTCCAGCTCCCTGGGGTTGAGGCGTGTGAAAACTACACCTTCCGATACGGCCGGAACCCTCTCATGGAGCTGCCCCTGGCCGTCAACCCCACAGGTTGTGCCCGTTCTGAACCTAAAATGAGTGCCCACGTCAAGAGGTTTGTGTTAAGGTATTTTGTTTTGACTTCACATAGTACAGCCCGGGGGTTCCAGGCCTCTCAGGGGTTTTCTGTGCCTGGTCTGTCTGCTGCTTACAAACCCGCTGCCTCTGGCTGTGTCTGTGCGGCCGCGCCAGCTAGGCGGCTTTCCCTGTGTGTGCTGTCAGTGAGAACGTGAACCAGCCGGGCCCCTCAGAGGTGTCTCCGCTCTCCCTTTGTGTCCCCGTCGGCACGCCGTCGCCCCACAGGCCTCACACCCTGAACAGCACCAGTGCCTCCAAGTCGTTCCAGAGCACAGTCACCGGGGAGCTGAGCGCACCTTACAGCAAGCAGTTCGTCCACTCCAAGTCGTCACAGTACCGCAAGATGAAAACCGAGTGGAAGTCCAACGTGTACCTGGCCCGGTCTCGGATTCAGGTGAGTGGGGCTTGGCTTCTGGGAGGAGGGGAGGTGGGCTCGGAGGGTGCTGGCATCCGGCACATGAGACAGGAGTCCGCGGGCCGCAGGGAGAGAAACCCCGCCAGCCCGGGGCGCCGGCCGCTCCGTCCGTGGTCTTGGAGGGCGGATGCTTTACTCCCCCGCGTGGAAGGGCGGCTTCTGGACGTCCTCTCTGTACCGCTTGATGAGGGCTCACGGGGCGCGGGGAGCGCTGCATCTTCCACACGTGGGACCCACGGTGCGCTCACCAGGGCTCTTTCAAGGCACTTCTGAAAAATACAAACGAAAATAGTTTCAAAAGGTGCCCAGTTTCAGAAGCTTCTCTTCATGAAATCATCGTGTAGTTTCTGATGGATAGATGGTGGAACACCTTACAGGTAAAGCCATCTCTAGGCTAAGCACACTTCCTGAAGAAACAAATGTCTATGTGGCATCTCCCCTTGGAGGCCCAGGATGGAGTTACGAGCTCTCACACTGCCAGCGTCCTTCGTCTCAAAGGCTGGTCACCCTCCAGGCTCTTCATATCGCTGAGCAGTGTCACCATCTCCTAACTGAGCGTGCTGGCCTCACTACCCCAGACCCCAAAGCATCATCAGCTTCTGCTGCCTTTTTTCCTCCCGGAAGAGTTTCCCCAAATCCACTCCCCGCTCTGCTGCCTGTTCTAACCTCCCGTCTCACCTGCAGGCACTGCTGCAGGCCTGCCTGTCCCCTCCCGTGCAGTCCCCTCAGAAGCCAGGGCGGTCCCTTCACATAGAAACCTGACTTACACATTGTATTCATTGACGTTCTTCTTTCTGTGGAAACTTTCAGGATCTACTCTTGGTGCTTGATATTTCGAATTTTTACCAAAATGGGCCTGGGTTAGGGTCATTTTTATTTATTGCCTTCCCCACTGGTGAGCCCTTTCAGCCTGAAGCAGTGTGGCCATCAGTCTGAGAAATGTTTTTGTGTTAATTCTTTTGCAGATTCCTACCTCTGTTTCTCTCCGTACACAAATATTAGATCCCTGAGACCCGGGATCTCACAGGGTGGACCCCAGACCGTCAGCACCGGCATCAGCTGGGGGTTTGCGGGTTTGGGGTCCCCAGCCTTACTGAACCTGGCCCCTGAGGTGGGGCCCACAGCGGTTCTGGTGCCGCCGGGGAAGGCTTCTGTCTCGGGTCTGCCCTCCTGCTGTGGTCTTGTTTCTGGTTCCTTGTCCTCGTCCTGAGCTGCTTCTGCCTTATCTGCTGTCTGCTCTTGATCTTTTTATCTGATACCTTTGCTTTCATATTACGAACGCAGGGTCTTCCTGGTCTTTTTGTTGTTGCCTCAGAAATGGAGCCTCAAAAGATTCCACTTGAGGCAGTGGTGTCTTCCTCCTCCACTCAGTTCCTTCCCCGTTTAAAATGTTCCCAAACAGCTCGTTCACCCTGACCATCCCTGGTCTTCAGTCTTGGTTTTGCTCCCTTACGTCACATTAAGGGTTTCTTAACTACCTGCGTTCAGTCTGTCATCTTTAACCCGAAGCGTTTTTGAGAGTTTTTGATGTTTGGTCACCTTTTTTCTTCCTCCATCCTGTCCACCTCCCTTCCATCCACCTCCCGGGTAATCATGTTAACGACCCAGTAAGTGTGCTGTGTCTTTTCCCTGCTCTTCTCTTAACACTACCTACACATCTGTGTGCGTATGGAAGAGTGGGATTGTCTTACCTACGCTTTTCTGCGTCTTCCTTTTCTCACTAATATTTACACCCCTGTGGAACAACTGAGGTAGCCGCCATTCATCCTCTTGAGTGTCTCTGTGATGCTCCATGATGTTGATGAACTGTAATTAATGAAGCCATCCCCCTGCTGATGCGCCTGTATTTTGTTTACAGTCCTTTCCCACAACAGTGTTGCCATCAATATCTTGTACGAATATCCCCATGTATTGGTAACTTCACTTCAGTGGTGCGTAGGCCCCAAAGTGAGATTTCTGTGTTAGAAGTACATGTACTTTCATTTTAGCAGACATTGCCTGTTTTCTAAAAAGGCTGTAATTGCCCACTTCTTCCTGCAGTGTATGAGACTTGTTTTCCCGTTGGTAGTGTTACCACCCTTCTGTATTTTTGCAGCCTGTTCCGCGCAGACCCACAGTGTCACTTTGGTTGCAACTTTTCGTGTTTGCCACTTGGGTCTGCTCTTCTGTGAACTACCTTTGTCTGTTGTGCAGTTGATAAGAACTTGTACTATTAGGCAAAGGATGTTTTGTAGGGGAAGATACCTACCAGAAAGTATGGTGTGTTCTTTCCTATAAGAGTTTTAATTTTTATATAGTCAAACGTATAATTTTCAGTAGCTTCTGTTCTTGGTTAAGACTGTAGGTTGCATATGTACTTTCTTAGATTTTTTTTCTTTCAGGAATTTTATTCTTTATATTTAAGACAAATTTATTTTTTTTCCATTGAATAACCAGTTGTGGAAGCACCATTTAGTATTGGGTTGGCCAAAAAGTCCGTTGGGGTTTTTCTGTAAGAGTCGTGGAAAAACCCAAATGCACTTGTTGGCCGACCTAATAATGTATGTAACCCGTCCGTCTTAAACTGAGTTTTAGTGCCACCAAACTACTGTACGTTAAGTTTTCACGTGTGCCTGGGTCTGTTTGGATTCTCTGTTCATTTCCACTGATCATCTTCTTGTCTCTTATACCAAACTGTATTCATCTCCATACAGATTCTTTCTGTGTGTTTTAGTTTGTTCAGCTCTGAGTCTTATCTGGAATTGAAGAGATAAATTGCATAAGTGGTTTTTTTCAGAAGTTAATTCAATTCACATACCAAAATTTCTAACAACAGCACACCCTGTACTGTGTGCTCCCAGGTGGTGCTTGGTGAGGACCGAGTCTGGTGGGGATCTGGTCAGTTTTAGCTGAGAATGCAGAAACTCAAATTATAATAATCCCTTATAGTTAGCCCTGTTTCTGTTCTGTAAGCTTATTGTTATGTCAGGTCCTTTTAGAAATGGTGGGATAAAAAAAACAGCAGAAGCCATTAGCCTGTTGAGTTGGTGGGATCTGGGAGTGATACTGCACACAAGATAGGAGAGCCAGTTAGGAGCAGTGCCCAGCCAGTCAGCAGCACCACTCTGAAAAATGCCCTAAGAGTTTAGTGTCGAAAAGATACAAAGACAAGTAGGTGAGAAGATTGTCCAGTGTTCAGGGTTCAGGTGAGAGTGTGGTCAGTGAGAAGGTCAGGTGAGTTCAGGTGGGGTCTTCAGCGTGGCTTGGCTTTGTGCGAGAGAGGCTGCAGGCCAGTTGCCCCTGGAAGCCAAGTGGTTCTGAGGTGTGTACACGTGCGTTTCCTCAGGGGCTGGGCCTGTACGCCGCTCGGGACATCGAGAAGCACACCATGGTCATCGAGTACATCGGGACCATCATCCGGAACGAAGTCGCCAACAGAAAGGAGAAGCTTTACGAGTCCCAGGTGAGCGCGCACCCCTCCTGTGCCGTCCGACAGCTGCGGCGCAGGCCCGGATCGGACCGTCACGCTGGTAGGAGCGCAGTGTCGAACAGAGCCACGTCTGGATTTTTGTATTTTCTTCCTGTTTTTTCCGTCGGCCTTACTGTCAGCGAGGATATGGCTGGATTGATGCGCCTGGCTTCACAGGCCACCTGCCAACGTGTTGGTTCCATTCACAGCTTGTAGACGTCACCTGACGGGCTGGCGTGTTGTCCCCGCAAGTGTGACCGGGGTGCGTGTCGGCAAAAGTCCGGCTTCGCCCCCTCACATGGACGGGAACGCAGAGGGGGTTCTGACCTCTTTCTCTTTCAGAACCGAGGCGTGTACATGTTCCGCATGGACAATGACCACGTGATCGATGCCACGCTCACGGGAGGGCCTGCAAGGTGAGGGGGGTCTGAGCGGGAGGCGCGATGGGGTGGGGTCTGAGTGGGAGGTGCGATGGGTCAGTGCGCTCACTGGGGCCTTTCAGTCGTGGAGAGAAGTTTTATTTAAAATTGTATGTGTGGGACTTCCCCGGCGGTCCAGTGGTTAAGACTCTCCGCTGTCACTGCCAGGGCCCCAGGTTCAGACCCTGGTCGGGGAACTAAGATCCCACAAGCCGTGCAGCCAACAACAACAATAAAATGTGTATATTCTATTAATGGACAGATAGAAACGTAATTAGAAAAAGTTTTCCCTGTGAGCTGAAAGGTTTTTTTTTAAAAGCTTCTTCCAAAGCCTTATAGTAAGTCGTTTCTGGAACGGCGGCTTGCAGGTACATCAACCACTCGTGCGCGCCGAACTGTGTGGCCGAGGTGGTGACTTTCGAGCGAGGACACAAGATCATCATCAGCTCCAGCCGGAGGATCCAGAAGGGAGAAGAGGTAAGCGCAGGGCCGCACCGTGCGGCCCCTCCCCGCGGGCGGCACTCGACTCCTCTGTGCACGTAATCCGCTCAGCGGTTTGCAGTCCTTCGCTGCTAGCAAGGCCCTCCTCCTGGAAGGCCAGCCTCGGCCACCCCGCACATCACGGTCCGACAGTCTTTGCCCTGCAGATTCCGCGTCCCCACGTCGCTCGTGTGAACGGGCTCCTCTCGACCCCCGTGCTGTCCGTTCGGCTCGGTGACCCTCTCTTTAAAATGATGCCCGTCGTCGAGCTCATGGCCGAGAATATCACGGGATTGGTGCCTCGTGGTCCCCGGGGTCATCGTGGCTCACGTGAGGTCACCCTGAGGCTGTAGGCGGCAAATCTGGGGGTCCCCGTGGCTGCTCTCACACTCAGGGCCAGTACAGGCTTACAGGCTTTCCTACCAACAGCTTCTTAGACAGTTTGGCGGTCTCGTTAGGTGTTCTTTCCCTTGCCCCACGGATCACTTTGGCCCAGCACGTCGCCTGTTAGGATTGTTATTAGTCTTGATCGCCTTGTTTACGTTTCCTGACTTCGTCACAATTGTGACGAGCACGCGTTTCGCCGTACGCTCCGTGCCTGGAATCGGGGTGTCCTGGGAAGCGGCTGCCACGCGGTGTGGGTTCCGTGGGGAACCTCCCCTGTTCAGGGAGGGAGGCGCCTGAGGCTCTTTTCTGGGTTTGAGCCCCCAGCCCTACGTGAACAGAGCTGTGAGATTATACTTGTATTTTTTGGTCCTCTTTTTGGAATGTGCTTTTTTTAAATCAAGAATTGACCCGAGGCCTATTTTGCACATCTCACCAACTTGAGTGAATTAGAGAAAGGATGTGAGGACCCCAGGGTGGTGTCACTGCGTGGGGACAGATGGAGGCTCGGCAGTCCCACGCCCAGCTCGCGCCCCTCCGGGTGGGCCACGTAAGCCCTCCAGCCTGTACTTCGCCTTACGCACAAGGAGAAACAATTCCTCATGGAGTTCCTGTAAGAACTCAGTAAATACCGGTGTGTTCCCTTCCGGTGTAGAAGGGAAGTCTTTGCAAATAGTGTCCTAGGGTGTTTGATTCAGAGGGACCTTGGCCGTGTCAGGTTTCTCAGGGGTCGGGGTCCCGGGGTGAGGCTTACACTGTGGGAATCACGCAGACCCCCGTCCACCCTGACGGCAGGGTTGATCTGAGATATTAACGATAATGCGGTTGCGCCTAAATAGAGCAACGTCTTTTAAATATTCTTGTACGTGAGGAAAGATGGAGGAGAAGGATGTTCTCAGGCAAGAGCGATTCATCCCTGCCCATCTCGTTGCCCCGTCCGGCAAGAAAGGGGCGGGGGATGGGGGGCTTGTCCCACCCAGGGCAGCGGGCCCGGCACCGCGGCGCGCAGTGTTGGAGACACACCGGCTGCCCTCGCCGCCTCCGGCTTGGCCCCAGAATAGTGCCTCCCGCTTGCCTCGGGCCCCGCGGGATCCCCCGGAAGAGCACAGCCAGCGAGCTCCGCGACTTCCTCTTGAGGTTCCCCCACCTCCCCACCTGAGTCCCACGGCCCCTCGACGCGTCAGGGCTTCCTTTAATTCCGTCCGTCTGTGGGCTGGCTGTGCGCAGCAGGCAGAGGGAGGCCTTTCTCACACTGTGTCTTTGCTGTGGGCAGCTTTGCTATGACTATAAGTTTGACTTTGAGGACGACCAGCACAAGATCCCCTGTCACTGTGGCGCCGTGAACTGCCGGAAGTGGATGAACTGATGCGTTCCCCGCTGTCTCAGAGGGCGGCTCGTCCCTAGGAAGGAGCGATTCAACACAGCATTTGAATTTCGCAGACGGAAAGAGGTTTTTGTTTTCTGTTTCGTGGCTTTGTGGAAACTAGCTTCTGGGAGTCCTGATTTCCTCCGTGCTTTAGGTTAGAGGAGCACCGGAGAAAGCCGGCCGACGCAACTTTCCCGAAGTTGCTGAGGTTAAAGAATTACAGAATGGTCCAGCACTTTTTTTTTCTTCTTCTTTTCTTTCTTTTTTCTTTTTGAGGGTGGGTTTTGTTTCGTTATGCTTCTTTAGTCTCACTAAGGAGAAACTTTTACTGGGGCAAGAGCCGATGGCCGCCCTGCCCCGCCCCAGGGCAGAGGGCCTTCCTGTGAATGTAAGACTGAAATCACCAGCGAAAGGGAGACGTCCAAAGTGCTGGCCACCGCCTTATCTGAAAAAGGGGCAGGCCCTCTAATTTAAAAGTTTTTAAATAAAGTAGACACCACTGAACAAGGAATGTACTGAATGACTTCCTTAGGGATAGAGCTAAGGGATAATAACTTGCACTAAAATACATTTAAATACTTGATTCCATGAGTCAGTTTATTGTAGTTTTTGATTTCTGTAAAATAAGAGAAACTTTTTGTATTTATTATTGAATAAGTGAATGAAGCTATTTTTAAATAAAAGTTAGAAGAAAGCCAAGCTGCTGCTGTTACCTGCAAAACTAACAAACCCTGTTACTTTGTACAAATGTGTAAATATTTTGAGAAAAAATACAGTATAAAAATAGTTATTGACCAAATGCTACCAGGCTCTGCAGCAGCTCGGGTGCTTATAAAATGTTCATAGGGATGTTACAATATAATTTTGTTATTAAATATGCCATTATAATTATGTAATAACCAAAATTTCAACCTAGAGTGTTTGGGGTTTTTTGGAAACTACGGTCTGTTAGTACTTAATTGTTTTATACACCTTACTTCTCATAGAACAGAGTGTATGCTATGACTACAACTTTTATAGCCGTTTTGGTAATTTAAACTGATTTTTTCATATTATATTGTTGCATCCCTACTTCTTCAGTCAGGTTTTTTTGTGCTTACAATTTGTGATAACTGTGAATAACTGCTTAAAAATACCCCCAATGGAGGCTGAATTTTTCTTCAGCAGAAGTAGTTTTGATTAGAACTTTGTTTCAAGCCACAGAGAATCATGTAAACATACTAGGATCATGTAGCAGGAACTCTAATCTAACTCTCTAGTCTTCTATTTAACACAAAAATTTGAAAAAGGAAAAAAAAAAAGGAGAGATGTGACCATGCTTGCAGCTGCAGGACCCCGGCAGTAGGGTTTTGGAAGATGTAATTTTCAACTGTGTTTGTATGAACAGTTTGTTTACATTTCTTTAATAAAAAAACACACTGTTTTGTGTTTGCTTGTAGAAACTTAATCAGCATTTTGAACCAGGTTAGCTTTTTATTTTGTACTTAAAATTCTGGTACTGACACTTCACAGGCTAAGTATAAAATGAAGTTTTTGTGTGCACAACTCCAGTGGACTGTAAGCTGTTGGTATATTCAGTGACGCAGTTCTGAACTTGTAATGTATATGGCATGGTGTATTTTTATCTTACAGAATAAATCAATTGTATATATTTTTCTCTTGATAAATAGCTGTATGAAATTTGTTTCTTGAATATTTTTCTTCTCTTGTACAATATTCTGACATCCTACCAGTATTTGTCCTACCGGGTTTTCGTTTTGTTTTCTGTTCTGTATAATAGTATCTAATGTTGGCAAAAATTGAATTTTTTGAAGTATACAGAGTGTTATGGGTTTTGGAATTTGTGGACACAGATTTAGAAGATCACCATTTACAAATAAAATATTTTACATCTACAAAATGCTGCCTGAGTCTCTCTGTTGGCGATCTGATCACAGCTTGGAAGCTGACGAGCACTTGAACTTCACCGACAGCCTGGCCCAACCTTTCAGAGTGACTGATGTGTGGACGTGATCAACTTGGTTCTCTCCCTTTTCAGATGAAGAGTTTAGATGTAAGTTCTAAGGGGGCTGCTAAGAATTGAAACTGCTCAGAATCCCACACAGTTTCCTACAACAGCTTGTGCTTCATGAAGAGCCTAAAACAGCTTCTGCACTGCGTGACTTACAGAAGGTCTCCAAGCCCCATCATCTGACCACTGCTTTTAAATGCCCATCTGAAACGCCTCCCGTCTGTGAAGTTGTCCATCTGGACGCGGCTGGACACGGTCACGTCTGTGCCGGGCCGTAAAGCTCTTGCTCGGGGCGGCCTTTCCTTGGACCTCACGCTCGATTTCTCACCGTCCGACACACGGGGAAGGAAGCTTCAAGGCGTCGCCGCGCCAAGGCTCAGACGGGCAAGCGGGTGCTTCCGGCCGTCAGCTCTGCCGACCTGGATGGATCCGGCCTCCCAGGGAGAGGGGCGCGGGCCTGGGGCCGAGGAGAAGCGGAGCTCGCGAGTCTGCAGGAGGAAGCGGCATCGCACCAAAGCCTGGTGACAGGTGGCTGTCTCCGTAGGGCCAGCCTGTGCCTCAGACCCCAGGCGCCCCTTGCAGTGGGCCCTGCGGTGACACTGGGGCAGGAGCGGCCCCGCGGCCCCAGCCGTCAGCTGCCGCCGTTCCCTTGTTCTTTGACCACACACTCAACTCATCTACTCGGCGCCTGGAAGGACCAGAACGTGACACGGGTCCCTGCGTCACTGAGCTTGTAACCCGATGGGGACACAGACAAAGACAGGTGGTTCTTGAGCTGGCGATGGAGGAGGGAGGTGGGTGGGGGCCAGGAGAGGCCGCCCTGAGCAGCGAGGACTCAGGGCTGGCGGGACCCGTCCTGTTCCTGCCACGGTGGCTGGGCCGGCACACGCCTCACCCGTGGTTCCTCAGGGTTCTCGAAACTTTCATGATCTTCTGGACTGAGCCCACGGTCTCCTTGGTAGGAAGGGGGAAGAGGCCCCTTCTCGCTGTCGTCGTGTCCCCCACTCCCGGTTCTCTGGGATCCCTGTCCCCCTGGCGTGTGCACCCGAGCTGCCGGAGGCGGCGGGGGTCTCGCTGGGCTGCGTCTCTCTCTCCCAGGAGGGTGTGGTGTTTGCCGCGCCGATGCAGCCGAGGCCTCCGGGGTCAGGTTCATGGCTCTTCGCTGCGGCCCAGACCCCCCGCCCCGGGCAGGCTCCCGACTGGGCTTCTGACGTTCTCTCACTGCAGGTCAGGGTTCGCGTATTTGAAGACTTCCTTATGGCCCAGAAGTTCTTTTAACCCGGTTCTTATCGCAGCCACTGAGGTGGGAAGTGTCTCCCCTGTGTTTCTTTGGCTACGACCGTCACCTGCTTTGCTCCATGAAAGTCCCAGCAGGCGTGGCACCCGCTGGCCCTCTGCTCCCCCACCCCCATCCCACCGCCGCTGGCCGCGCGGCGCTCCCAGGCCTCTGTCATCAGCCGGCTTGCCCTCTGCAGCCCCATCCAAACCTCCCCCTCCTCCACGCGGTGACAACTTCCCAAGCATCTGCCTCCTTCGCTCCAAAGCCAGGGACGGTCGGCAGCCCTGTCACTATTACAGCAGCTTCTGTGACCAGAAAAGCTACACTTCCAAGACTCGGTGTTAAGCTGCTTCTTCCCCAGAGCTGGTCCGCCAAGATTTCCTAACCCTGGAGGTGGCGGCACCGATAGGCACCAACCATCTAGCTGTCCTCTGGGGCCTCACCTGCAGGACAAAGCGACCTGCCACCTCCTGCCCCGGACACGTGTGTTCAGGCCTCTGTGCGGTCCGCCTAGACCGCTCCCCCAGAAAGCCCTCCCCGCCCCCGTGAGCGCCGCATACGCGCAGAGCTTTAGTTTTTACTTGACAGTCTCACCAGCTGAGATCAGTCTTTGAGGGCAGGGACTGGCACTTTCAGCCCGAAGGAGGAGAAAGAAGAGCAGGTGTGTGGGTTCCTCACCTCTCCCTCCCCACCCCCGGCTTCCACTGGGGCCCAGCTGACCCCCTCCTCCCCCCGGCACAGGCGCAGCGTGCTCGCTGACCCCCTGCCCCCAGCAGCCCCTCCATCCCAGAGGGGGGCTTCCAGCTCCTGGAACCCAGCTGACAGAGGAGCAGAGATGGTCAATTTCTGAAACAAAGTGATACATTACTCTTGACGGTGTAGATTAATACCTGTGTAAAAATATTTGACGTTTTGTAATTAAAATACCCTTATTTTTATTTAATAAAAAATGTTTGTGTTGGGATAACGGAATCACTAGATGTCAGACCTAGAGATCGTGTAGCTCAGTGGTTTTCAATATTTTTAAGCAACAGAAGGTTTACAAAATTATTTAGACCTTTATTCTAAGTAGTATTTGCACGTGGTGAAAATACAAAATGTACCAGAAAGCACATAGTAAAAGCTAGGTCTCCTCTATGCCGTGTCTCTCAGCCAGTTTCCCCACCCACTGGAAACCACTGCTACTGTTTTCCTGCAGATCCGTCCAGAAATATTTTATGTGTATTCAAGCACATTCACCCACAGACACACACACATGTATAAAATGTCCATGTTTATCCTTAAAAACAAAAGGAGGGAGGGGTACGACAACCAAAACAACAAAACTAGAAGATGTTTAGGTCGTTGACAATTTTTCCTCATGAATAATGCTGTGATGGACATCTACAGGTATGTACCTCAAGTAAACTGCATTATAGCAATTTACTGGACTTTTAAATAAATGTTTTATTTGGGGATAATTTTAGATTTACAGAAAAGTTGCAAAGATAATACGGAGGGTTCCCAAATACCCCTTGTCCCGTCTCCCCTAATGTTAATATTTTATAGAACATTCTTTTGGTCGAAATGAAGAGATTAACCTTGGTGCGTTCCTATTAAGTAAACTACATACGTTGTTCAGATTTCACCAGTGTTTTCAGTCACGTCCTTTTTCTGTTCCAGGACCCCATCCAGGCCACCACACTGCATTCGGTCACCGTGTCTCTTTGGTCCCCTCTGGTGACAGTGTCTCAGGTTGGCCTTGCTTTTCATGACCTTGACAGTTCTGATTTGACTGTTTCATTCCTCATCATGTTCACGTTTTCCTTTAAAACTTTCAGCACATTTTTATAAGAGCTATTTTTAATAACCGTTGAATGCTAATTCTATCATCTCTTTCATTTCTGGGTCTCTAGTTAACTGATTGTTCTTTTTTCTCCTGCTGACACAGGTCGCATTTTCTTGCCTTTTCCACGTCTAGTGATTTTTGCTGGATTCCAGAGTCTGCGCTTCCACGCTGAAGGCTGCACGGTGTTGTGTTCTCATTCTGGCAGCAGCTAAGCTGCTTCAGCGTTGGTCCCTCCTTTTGAAGCTGCTCTCCAAGCGTCCTTAGGATGAGCCTTAACTAGGCCTCACTGCTGAGGCCTGGCCCTTTGGGGGAACATACGGATGCCCCTGTTACTCAGCGCCGTGTCTTGGCTGCGGTGATCTCTGGAAGTGGTTCAGTTCATAGCTTCCCAGGACTCGTTCTCTCCTTGGAACGTGTTCTCAGCTCAGCCTCGTGGGGTCACGATGACCTGTGAACAGTGATGTGGCCGGACTCAAGCAGAGACCCTTTCTCTGTGTGCTCCCTCCGGCCCTACATTCTGTGCTGCAAATTCTGGCCCCGTTGGCCTCCCCGAGCTGTTCTCCGTTTCAGTTCAGGGCGGAAAGCTGGGGTGTTCCCTGGACACTGTCCTGCAGTCCTGTGATCCCGTGTTTGAAAAGAGTCGTATTCTGTATCTTTTCCTACTTTTCTAGTTGTTTACCCCAGGAGGACAAGCCCAGACCCCACAGATGTAGTAATTTTCTCATTTCTTTCTGATCAAATTTTTTCCTTCTCATCAAATTCTGTTTTCTTTAAAGGCATTATTTACCATATTTCTTTACCCCTGCTGTGTTCCTTTTATTCATTTCTGAAATTTCTTTTAATTTCAGAATTTTGCTTGAGTTCTGTCATCTGTGGGTTTTCAAATTCTGCTTTATGTTGTCATTTCACACGACTTACGTCTTCTAGTTCATTTTGAACGAGTGTTACAGTTTTGATGGATTCTGGGAGCCTGTCTTCCTGGTGTGCTTTCATTCTTTCTTCCCCACGTCACCTCAGCTTTTTCCCCTACTTGATGCAGTGGTCGTAGGACCGGGGCTGCAAGTACAAAGACTGTCGACAGGGATGTTTTCTAACTATGCTTTTTGTCTTTGTTTCTGTTGTATCCTTTATGTCAGAATCCCTAAGGGCCTGAAGGGACAGGATGTGCCCTCACCCCCATGTGGCAAGACGGGGGCTAACAGTGAATCCAGCTTTATTGCCTGGTGCTGAAGCCAGCCCGCTCGTTCTGCACACTGGGTAACCGGACCCTCTCTGAATGGGAGTGGACTGAGGGGCAAGGACTTCCCAGACTAGTATTGCTTCCTGCAGTGTAGACCAGCACAGTGACCGAACTGAATGTCCGTCCCTTCTAAAGGTGGGAAAAGTTTGGGTATAAATGAAAACAAGGGAAAACAGTAGCCGAGGGTAAAGGAGTGAATAAAGGGTTATGTGATGGGAATCTAATATTTCATTAGCACCTTGAGAGATGGTACCAGATGCCTCAAAGGGGGAAGCCATATATGGCTGGGACCACTCCTGCTTTTGGAACCTGACTGGACTGAATAGAAGCCTGCAAACCCGGGTGGCCTCACCCTGGGAGATTCTCATACGATATGACGACAGACTGGATGGTTGCTAAGGACTGAGTGGTCCAGTAACGTGCCATGCCTTTCGGCTTCTGTGGTGGTTTGGCTACTGGGGATCCACGCTTGAAGACCGGGGGGTAAACTGCGCTACTGCGATTTGTAATCAATGCATTTTTGGTCTCTGTCCCCATTTCTGGCAGACATCTCCTGAAAGCCTTGGAATAACGTGGATGATGAGAACAACAAAGGTGTCTTCCGTTGCGTGCGTGAACAGCGTCGTAGCGGCTGCCGGGAGTGCCTGGCCGCCGCCTCCGCAGCCACGCTTGAGCTGTCCTTTTTCTCCGTTGGACCGCTCCCACACAATTTTTATTCTACTCCCAGCGGTTTCTCCCCAGTCTGGGGCCCTGACCTGGAAGCCGTGGCGGGAAGTTTCCAGAGTTCAGAGGCACTGGGGCGCGTGGGCCGCCTGCGCTGCTCCCGGCTTCGCTGCTGCGCTCAGACTCACCACCGTGTTTCCAGCTGATACCTGTTCCCGATTTCGGTCTCTTTCGTGCTGGGATCCACCAGGTGCTCTGTTGCTGCTGCTTCCTTTTGCTTTCTGTCTGTCATGTGCGTGGCAATAACACAGGGCTTACAGCTGTTAGTTTGTTTCCCTACCCACTTTATTTTAGAGACGGTGAGCCTACCTTGTCACCTCGTTAGTTTGAAAACGTTATCCTCGGGTCTTTGGTTTGGCCGTGTAGCTGCTCTGACTGTACGTGGGTGTCGACCGGGGGAACATCTGAAAGCTGTGCTGCAACGGCTTCTCTGCCATCTCAGAACCCACATCAGTCTTTTAGCCATTTTAATGGGTGTGAAGTGGTATCTGACTGTGGCTTTACTTTGCATTTCCCTGATAACTGTGACATTTAACACCTTTTCACAGGCTGAGCCATTTTCTACATCTTTGGTGAAGCGTCTATTCAAGTATTTTGTCCATTTTTTAAATTGGTTTAAATTAATTGAATTTTAAGCACTTTATACACTCTGGGTACTAGTCTGTGGTTTACCTTTTTGTTTTCTCAGTGGTGTCTTGAGCAGAAGCTTTTAATTTTGATGAAGTCCAATTCATTCATCTTTGACGACTACTTCTTCCAGTGAGTAATCTTTGCCTCCCCTAAAGTTATGAAGGTATTCTTCGTTTTCCTCTAAAAGCTGTATAGTTTTCTTTTTTCTATTTAGATCTATGACCACCTTGAAGTAATTTTTGTGTGTGGTATAAGGTAGGGGTCAAGGTTCATTTCTGTCCATAGGGATATAAAATTCTTCCAGCACCATTTGTTGTAAAGATTATTTTTCCCCACTGGGTTTTGGTTCCTTTGCTGAAAATCAATTGCCCGTATATGTGTGGGTCTATTTTTGTTCCACCAATCAATTCTTTATCTGTAAGTCATTATCACGGTCCGTCTTGAATTGGTGCACGTGCTCCAACTTTGTTCTTTACAAAATTACTTTGGCCACTCTTAGTCCTGTGCGCTTGCATATAAATCTAAATTTGAAAATTAGATTGTCACCTTCTACAGAAAGTCTACTGGGATTTTGATGGAGTATAGTATTAAATCTGTAGGTCAAATTGTAGAGAATTAACATCCTAACAATATTGAGTTTTCTAATTCATGAATATAGCATAGTTCTCCATCTATTTAGGTTTTCTTTAATTTCTCTCAGCAATGTTTTGTATTTCTTATCGCACAAATCTTAAAATTAAGTTTTCATATTTTTGATGCTATTGTAAATTGCAGTTACAATCCCACTATTTTTTATTTTGAACTGTTCGTTGGTACTATATAGAGGTATAGTTCGTTTTTATTATTTTTTTAAATAAGTTTGTGGGGTCTTTTTATTTTTTTGGCCGCATGGCTTGTGAGAATCTTAGTTCCCCGATCAGGAATCGAACCCAGGCCCTTGGCAGTGAGAGAGTCCCAACCACTGGACCACCAGGGCATTCCCACAATTCATTTTTATGTTGACCTTTTATCTTGTGATCCTGATAAAGTCCTTTACTCTATCTAGTAGTATTTTTGAAAAACCCCTGTGATTTTCTACACACTTGGTCATAGTCTGCAGATCGACAGTTTTATGTCTTCCTTTCCAATGTACATGCCTTTTATTGCTTTTTCTTGCCTACAGCAGTGGCTAAGGCTTTCACTACAAATGTTGAATGTAAGTAGTAAGTACAGGCATCCTTACCTTGTTACTAAACCAGTTTTTTATTTGTTTGTTTTTAATGATACTCTACCTATAGTTCTCCATAGATGCCCTTTATCAGGTTGAGGAATTTTCCTTCCGTTCTAGTTTGCTGAGTTTTTTACTGTTAATGGGTATTGAATTCTGATTTTCCTGCAAGATCCTAAGCCTTTTCTCTTGTATTATTAAATCATAATTAACACTAATTCTCTAATCTTAAAGCAGCTTTGCATTCCTGGGATAAAACCCACTTGTTCATAATGTACCATCCTTCTTACGTATACTGGATGTGATTTGCCAATATTTTGTAAGGGAATTTTAATTCTATATTCAAGGAGGACACTGGCCTATGATTTCCTGGTGTACTGCTTTTAAGATGAATAGTTAAGGCTTGCTCATAACGTCAAAATTTCATGAAGTTTTCCAGAAAAGGTTGTGTATTACTGACACAGGTTTTTCCTCCAGTGTTTGATAAAATTCATCAGTGAAACCGTCTGTGCTTGCAGTTTTCTTTGAGGAAAGGTTTTTAAACTACAATTTATTTAACAGGTGTAGGGACAGTCAGGTATCTATTTCTTCTTTAAAGAAATTGTTTCTTTCAAGGAATTCATTTCATTTAAGATATCAAATTTATTGGCAGAAATGTGGTTCCTAATAAGCCCTTACTCATTTATAAAATACAGTTTATTTTTTACAGCAATTTTAGGTTCACGGCAGAATCGGGAAGGACCTGTAGAGCACACAGCTTCCCCAGCACCCCTGCACCAGAGCGGGGTCTTCGTTAGAGCTCGTTAACCTGCCCTGACACATCACTGTCACCTGAAGCCCATAGCTGATGTCACAGTTCACTCTTGGTTTGGTGCCTTCTGTGGGTTTTAACTACCATTACGGTAGCACATGCAGGAGATTCACTGCCTGAGGAATCCTCTGTGCTCTGCCTGTTCATCTTCCTCCCCCCGCCCTACCGCTGGCAGCAAGTGATACTTTACTGTCTCCATGGTTTTCCTTTTTCCAGAATGTGACAGGGTTGGAAAAATACAGTATGTAGGTTTTTCAGGCGGCTTCTTTCTGTGTAATAACACATTTAAGATTCGTCCATGTTTTTTTCTGTGGCTGGATAGCTCATTTCTTTTCAGCACTAAATATTCCATTGTCTAGGTGTACCACAGTTTATTTATCCGTTCACCTACTAAAGGACATCTGAGTTGCTTCCAAGTTTTGGCAGTGACAGATAAAGCTGCTGTAGACATCTGTGTGCAGGGTTCTGATCGTATGATAAGAGTATATTTGGTTTTGCAGGACTGCCGAACTATCTTCCAGAGAGGCTGCCCCCTTTTGTGTTCCCACAAGCGGTGAATGAGAGCGCCTGTTGCTTATCTCTTTTAACATCTGTGGACTCTCTAGTGAAGTTGCCACTCTCACGACTGATGCTGGTAATTTCTCTTTTTTTTGGACTAGGGTTTTAACAGTTTGATTAATATTCTTGACCCAGCTTTTGGTTTCATTAATTTTTTCATTTCCATCCTAATATTTAATATTTCCTCTGCTTCTCTGCTCTTCTAACTTGCTCTTCTTTTCCTACTTTAAAGTGGAAGCTTGTCATTGATTTTAAACTTTTATTCTTTTCTTATACAGCCTAGTTTGTAAAGTTTCCAAGTACTGAGTTAGCTACATCCTACAGTCTTTGGTATGTTGTGTTTTCATCTTCAGGCAGCTGAAAATAGCCCTTTGATTTCTCCTTTGGCCTACAGAGTATTGGGAAGTATGTTCTCGGCTGATTTTCAAATATTTGAAGATTTTCCAGGTATTTTTTATTGGCTGATTGATTGATTGCCGCACCGTGCGGCTTGCGGGATCTCAGTTCCCCAACCAGGGATTGAACCCAGGCCCTCAGCAGTGAAAGCACAGAGTCCTAACCACTGGACCACCAGAGAATTCCCCCAGGTATCTTTTTCTTATTGATTTCTATTACTGTTATTCTTGTTATTGATTGCTAATATAATTTGCATGAGGTGAACTTGTATAAGTCTGTATAAAAAGTTTATGGAGATTTCTTTAGTATCCTGGAATATGATCTCTGTTGGTAAATATTTCATGTGTACTCGAAAAGAATGAGTATTCTGTGTCAAGTTGGTTAATAGTACTGTTCAAGTTTTCCATATCCTACTGTTTCATCCAGTTGTTTGATGATGTATGTTGATATTTTGAAGTTGTGTTATTACGTATATAAATGCTAGACATTATTTCCTCTTAATGAATTGACACCTTTATCATTATGAAACAACCCTCTTTATCCCTAGGAATATTCTTTGCTCTGAAATCTCCTTTGTCTAATATTAACATAGCCACTCTAGGTGTCTTCCAATTGGTGTTCAACAGGCATATACATGTTTTCCCGTCCTTTCCTTTTTAATTTACTTGTGTCGTCATCTTCAGAGGGAGTTTCTGATAGGCAGCATATAGTTGGATCTTGCATTTTTATCCAATCTAACTGGGGGCACTTAGACCCAGTTACAAAAAAAAAATTATTTTTTATTGAGGTATAGTTGATGTACAGAGTTATAAAGGTTCAGGTGTACAACATAGTGATTCACAGTTTTTAAAGGTTACACTCCATTTACAGTTATAAAATATTGGCTATATTCCATGTGCTGTACAATATATCCTTGTAGCTTATTTTATACATAGTAGTTTGTACCTCTTAACCCCCTAACCCTGTCTTGCCCCCCCCACCCCCTTCCCTCTCCCGACTGGTAACCACTAGTTTGTTCTCTGTGAGTCAGTTTCTTTTTTGTTATATTCACTAGTTTGTTTTATTTTTTAGATTCCACATATAAGTGATATCAGAGTATTTGTCTTTCTCCGACTTACTTCATTTAGCATAATACCCTCCAAGTACATCCCTATTGTTACCAATGGCAAAATTTCATTCTTTTTTGTGGCTGAATAGTATTCCATTGTGAGTGTGTGACTGTGTGTGTGTGTACACACATCTTTATCCATTCACCTGCTGGTGGACACTTAGGTTGTGTGCCTATCTTGACTATGGTATATAATGCTGCTATGAACATTGGGGTGCATGTGTTTTTTCGAATTAGTGTCTTTTCTTCTTCAGATACATACCCAGGAGTGGGATTGCTGGATCATACGGCAACTCTATTTTTAGTTTTTGGGGAAAGATCCATACTGTTTACCATAGTGGCTGCACCAATTTGTGTCCTTACCAACAGCAGTGGTCCCCAACCTTTTTGGCACCAGGGACTGGTTTCATGGAAGACAATTTTTCCATGGATGGCAGGTGGGGGGATGGTCCAGGCGGTAATGCAGGCGATGGGGAGCGGCAGATGAAGCTTTTGCTTTGATTTGTAAATACCGAAAAATCCTTGCATCCTTGAGATATATCCCACTTCATCATGGTGTTTGATCCTCTTAGTATACTGTTATTTTTTAAATTAATTAATTTATTTATTTATGGCTACACTGGGTCTTCGTTGCTGCACGCGGGCTTTCTCTAGTTGCGGCGAGCGGGGGCTACTCTTCGTTGCGATGCATGAGCTTCTCATTGCGGTGGCTTCTCTCGTTGCAGAGCACGGGCTCTAGGCACAAGGGCTTCAGTAGTTGTGGCTCGCGGGCTCTAGAGCACAGGCTCAGTTGTGGCTCGCGGGCTCTAGAGCGCAGGCTCAGTAGTTGTGGCGCACGGGCTTAGTTGCTCTGTGGCATGTGGGATCTTCCCGGACCAGGGCTTGAACCCATGTCCCCTGGATCGGCAGGCGGATTCTTAACCACTGCGCCACCAGGGAAGTCCACGTGTTTTTCTTGATGAGTCTGGCTAAAGGTTTATCAGTTTTGTTATCTTTTCAAAGAACCAACCTTAGTTTCATTGATCTTTTCCATGTTTTTTTTTTTTTTAGTCTCTACTTCATTTATTTCTGCTCTGATCTTTCTTTCCTTCTACTAATGTTGAGTTTTGTTATTCTTTTTCTAGTTCCTTTAAGTGTAAGGTTAGGTTGTTTGAGATTTTTCTTGTTTCCTGAGGTAAGCTCCTATTGCTGTAAACTTCCTTCTTAGAACTGCTTTTGCTGCATCCCATAGATTTTGGATCATTGGGTTTTCATTTGCCTCTGGGTATTTTTTTTTATTTCCTCTTTGTTTTTTTCATAGATCCAGTGGTTATTTAGTAGTTTATTATTTAGCCTCCACGTGTTTGTGGTTTTTGCAGGGTTCTTTTCTTGTAGTTGATTTCTAGTCTCATACTGTTGTGGTTGGGAAAGATGCCTGACATGATTTCATTCTTAAATTTGCCAAGGCTTGGTTTGTGGCCTAGCATGTGATCTATCCCGGAGAAAGTTCCCCCATGCACTTGAAAGAAAGAATGTGTATTCTGCTGCTTCTGGATGGAATGTTCTATATAAATCTGTTAAGTCCATCTGATCTGTCATTTAAGGCCAGTGTTTCCTTATTGATTTTGTTTGGATTATCTGTATATTGATATAAGTGGGGTGTTAAAAGTCCCCTACTATTGTTGTGTTACTGTTGATTTTCCCCTTTACATCTGTTAATATTTGCTATTATGTATTTAGGTGCTTTGTTGGGTGCATATATGTTTACAATTGTTAAATCATCTTCTTGAACTGAGCCCTTGATCATTATGTAATGTCCTTCTTTGTCTCCTGTAACAGTCTTTGTTTTAAAGTTTATTTTGTCTGATGTAAGTAGTGCTACTCTGTCTTTGACTTCCGTTTGCATGGAATACGTTTTTCCATTCCCTCACTTTCAGTCTGTGAGTGTCCTTAGATCTGAACTTAGTCTCTTATAGGCAGCATATGTAGAGGTCTTGTTTTTGTATCCATTCAAACACTCTGCGTCTTTTGATTGAAACATTTAGTCCATTTACATTTAAAGTAATCATTAATATGTACGTTCTTATTGTCATACTGTTTTTGTAGGTCTTTTTTGTTCCTTCTTTTGTTTTTCTCTCTTGTGATTTGATGGCTATCTTTAGCATTATGCTTGGATTCCTTTTCCCTTTTTGTGTATCTATTATAGATTTTTGGTTTGTTGCTACCATGAGATGTGTGTATATATTAGTATGTATGTATATATGTATGTTTTCAGTTACTGATCTCTCGATTTCAAATGCATTTTAATAATCCTGCATTTGTACTCCCCTCCCCTCATGATTACTGTTTCTGACGTCGTATTCTGCACCTAATTATTTTGTGTACTCCTTAACTGCTTATTGTGGATATAAATGATTTTACAACTTTGTCTTTTAACCCTAACTTTGTACATGGATGATTTCCTACCTTTATCTTTGCCTTCACTGATGAGCTGTTTCGTTTCATAATTTTCATTTTTCTAGCTGTGGCTTTTCCTTTTCCGCTTAGAAAAGTTCCTTTAACATTTCTTGTAAAGCTGGTTTGGTGGTGCTGAACTCTTTCAGCTTCTGCTTCTCTGTAAAACTTTCTGATTTCTCCATCAAATCTGAATGAGAGCCTTGTTGGGTAGAGTATTCTTGGTTGTAGGTTTTCCCCTTTTATCACTTTAAATATACCATGCCTCTCCCTTCTGGCCTGCAGTGTTTCTGCTGAAAATTCAGCTGGTATTATGGGAGCTCCCTTGTAAGTAACTTGTTGCTTTTCCCTTGCTGCTTTAAATATTTTCTCTTTAATTTCTGCCATCTCAATTACAATGTGTCTTGGTGAATTCCTCCTTGGGTTAACCCTGTATGGGGTTCTCTGTGCTTCCTGGACCGAGATATCTGTTTCCTTTCCCAAGTTAGGGAAGTTTTTGGCTATTGTGTCTTCAAATATGTTCTCAGCGCCTCTCTCTCTCTTCTCCTTCTGGAACCCCTATAATGTGAATATTAGTGCATTTGTTGATGCCCAAGAGGTCTCTCAAACTGTCCTCATTTCTTTTCATTCTTTTTTTCTGTTCAGCACCAGTGATTTCCACCACTGTCTTCCAGCTCATTGTTCCTCTGTATCATTTAGTCTACTGTTTTTTTTGTTTTGTTTTGTTTTTGTTTTTGTTTTTGTGGTACGCGGGCTTCTCACCATTGTGGCCTCTCCCGTTGCGGAGCACAGGCTCCGGACGCGCAGGCTCAGCGGCCATGGCTCACGGGCCCAGCCGCTCTGCGGCATGTGGGATCTTCCCGGACCAGGGCACGAACCCGTGTCCCCTGCATCGGCAGGCGGACTCTCAACCACTGCGCCACCAGGGAAGCCCCATTTAGTCTACTATTAATACCTTCTAGTGTACTTTGCATTTCAGTTATTGAATTCATGTTAGGTTGTTCTTTATATTTCCTCTTTGTTAAAAGCTTCTAGCTTCTTGCTCTGTGCACCCATTCTTCTCCAAGCTCCTTCATCATCTTTACGACCACTACCCTCAGCTCTTTTTGGGTAGGTCGCCTGTCTCCACGTCACTTAGTTCTTCTTGGTCCTCTGTTGGGAACATGTTCCTCTGTCACCTCCTTTTGCCTAATGTCCTATTTGTATGTATCTTGTAGGTTGGTTACATCTCCCAATCTTGGTGAAGGAGCCTTTTGTAGGAGATACCTATGTGAGCAGCACACTCCCCTCTCCTCACCAGAGCTGTATGCCTTGGGGTTTCCCCCTGTGAGGGCTGTGTGGGTCCTTCTGTTGTGGCGGGCTGACTACTGTGGGCAGTCTAGTAGGCTTGGCCCTGCCTCGTGCAGAGGCTGCTGGTTGACAGGGCTGAGTCGCGAGGTGTCTGGCTGCAGACTCCCTGGGGCTGCTCCCTGCCCACAGGTGGGTGAAGCCAGGCCCTGGGGTTAGGGCCAGCCTACGGGTGGACAGAGCAAGGTCCTGCAGTCTGGTTCCAGGGCCCAGGAGTCCCACAGCTGGTATCAGATTGCTGATGGGTAGGGCCAGTTCCTGACAGTTGGCTGCAGGGTCCAGGATGTCCCGAAACTTACGTTGGCCTGCTAGTGGGCAGGGCCAGGGCCCAGCTAGTCCCAGGTCAGGATCTAACCTGCTAGTAGGTGGGCTGGGGCCGCAGGCTGCAGGGCTTTGGTTTTCTTTTGGCTGGTGGATGAGGCTGGTTCTGAGGCTAGAGCAGGCCTGTTGCCGGGAGGCACGGGGGCCCAGGGTCTTTGACGGGAGGTTCCTGGGTCTTGTGCCCGCACACTGGTGTTGGGGCCACGTCCTGGGCCCCCTGGTGGGCAGGGCCGTGTCCAGGGGCAGCCAGCTCCGGGGGTCTTAAGGCAGCCTGTCTGTTGGTCAGTGGGGCTGTGCCCGTGCCCAGACTTAGCTGCCTGGCCTGAAGCGTGCCTGTAGCTGCCCTGAGGCTAACAGGCTAGAGGGAGGGCTCCAACAGGGCGCTTGCCAGCACCAGTGTCCCCACGAGAGAGCCAGCTGCCAGAAGTGCTGCCACCAGCATCTGTGTCCCCAGGGGCAGCTCCAGTTGCCTCCTGCCTCTCCCAGAGACTCTGCAAGCTCAGCAGGCAGGTCTGACCCAG
This sequence comes from Lagenorhynchus albirostris, assembly GCF_949774975.1. Classification (NCBI taxonomy): domain Eukaryota; kingdom Metazoa; phylum Chordata; class Mammalia; order Artiodactyla; family Delphinidae; genus Lagenorhynchus; species Lagenorhynchus albirostris. Next base: position 5,171,034 of record NC_083102.1, read on the forward strand.
GCTCTTTCCAAATTACGCCTCTGCCCTGGGTTCCCGGAGCATGTGAGATTTTGCATGCATCCTTTAAGGGTGAAGGCTGTACCTCCCTCAGCCCTCTGTGACTCCTGAAAGCAAGCCCCCTGGCCTTTAAGCCAACTACTCTCTTGGAGCTTGTCTTCCCAGTGTGAGACCCCTGGGCTGGGGAGCTCAACGTGGGGTTTGGACCCTTCACACTCCTTTCGTAGGACCTTTACAATTGTAGTTAGTTATTCTCCCGTTTGTGGGTCACGCACCCAGGGTATGGGACTTGACTGCAATGGCGACTCCATCCCTCCTACCTGTCTCGTTGTTTGGTTGTAGTAGCTCTTTTCTGGTTGGTAGGTTCTGGTCTTTATCATCAATGGTTGTTCTGCAAATAGTTGTAAATTTTGGTGTGCCCATTAGAGCAGGTGAGTTCAGGGTCTTTCTACTTCGCCATCCTGGCCAATCTCCACCTAACTTAGGAGCTTCCAAGGTGCCACGGGGGCTGGACTTCGTTTCCAAGAGTTGAGGGCCCTCACGCAGGTCGTCTGACAACACTTGGTGAGGCCGTGCGGACACAAGTCAGGGTCAACTGGACCCATTTACATTTAATCAAATTACATTTAATGTGATTTTGTTGTATTTAATCATCTTGCTTTTTGTATCCTATATGTACCACCATCTGGTCTTTAAAGTTAAATGACAGACAAAATGTTTAGTATAAATACGAACAATATATTATTCTCCAGCATGTTTCAAATTGGTACTTAAAACTGCTTTGTGTGTCCAGATAAAATAACTGAAAAAATACCCTATGAGACTATGTCTCCTCTGAGATGTAATTTTGGTGGGAAAAAACTCACTTTATATTAGGACATTTACAGTATATACAGATGATTCCTAAATTTATATCTCTAACTGAAATACATCTTCTGAAATCCTGACCTCTATATCCAAATAACTTTAACACCTATTTAACAACTCTACCTGGGTGTTTCACAGGTAACTTTGAAGTATTCAAATTCACATACGTTCAGCTTCAGACTCACACAGTTCAAGCTAAGAAACTGAAACATCCCTAAGGTTCGGGCTGCTACCTACCTGTTACTGGTTCATCAGCCGAATCCCTGTGCATTTCTTACCATGTATCACGTACGTAGGATAACTCAGACCAGAGACCCCAATACAAAACGAAAGAGAAGACAAGAAATCCTAGATAATTAAAAGGATCCTTTATTGTAAATGTATATAGTACCATAATTCATCAAAATAATTTATAGTAGTTAACTCTCTTAAATATAATCTTATAAATGATGCCTTCTGAAGTTAAACGTAATGTGGATTCAATCAGTTTATTTAAAACTATTTAGAACATGGTATTAGAAATTTTAAAAAAATTAACTGTCATCTACAAAATCTTCTAAGAAAGGAAATCATGACAAGTTCCTGATCAGATAAACGCCACTCCATTATTTAAGGGGATTAAAAGGAAGCATAAATAAATTTGAATAGACATGTCAGTTTCCTGGGCTTTATCCTTCTATACAAACCTGACTCTTTAGAGAGTTAATACTGCATTCTGGTTTCCTACCGTAAGTAAGAAATTCCTTCACAGCAGTTGAGAAATGACCTGAACCTCTTGGTGAACCATACTTCTTCACCTCCCGATGGTCCCTCGGGGCTGTGACCTCCACTGTGGCTGCTGTCTCACCTCTGCTAGGGTCCCAGGCGTCTCCGTGTTGAGGACAAGCGTGACAAATCGCCGTTCCAGCCACAGCGTCCACCCTAACCTTCCAAATGCCACTGCTGTGACGAGGAGCCATCACAGATGGCCATGGCGACAAAGCCTCTGCGACTCAGTGGATCGACCGCTCTCAGGCACTGTCCAACCGACACCTGGTACAGCCGATTATTCCTCTGAAAATAAAGTGGTGGCAAGAAAAAAATACCACCAGTTACTTGCTTTAAGTTAAAAAACTTATTGCCAGAATATGGTAGAGACAGTAATCCAGAAGAGACGTGGAGCATTTCACATTACTTACTTATTTGCGGGATGCTACAAACTCAGAACAACCTTCTACGAGGTAAGCAGGACATGAGCCCCTCTGCCGAGCTCCCTCCCTCAGCCTTGTCTGTCTCCTCACCCCAAAGGTCCACTGCTGGGATCCTCCTGACCCGTGGCATTTCATGAGTCGTGGGGGGTCTGATGAGCGAGTCTCTGACATATCCAGGCAAAGGAGATTGTTTAAAACCAATTCGTGCTCTTCATTATAAATCCAAATCTAAGGAAGAAAATGAAAGATCAAAACCTCAAGTTTTGCTTCAGATTCTGAAAAGCAGACGGCACGACACTTCACACATTTGTGGAAGAAGGGATTTATTTTGTATGGTCTCTTGCAGCAGGAACAGACCAGCTTAGAGAAAGTGAGGTGCAATTCCAGGAAGAAATGTGAGCAGTGGTTGAGTTAACTTAATTGACTGTATTTGAGCACAAGATTGTAGATCTTCCCCAATTCCAGGATTTCGCAATTACACAATGCTTTTAATTCTCACACTGTGTAGAACTGAAGGAGCCCAGTGAGGCGGCTGGTTTGCCTTCTGTACAAGGAAAACACATGAGGCTATGATTTTCATATTTCCCTCATCTGTTGGGCAGTGATGACTGTGCGTAAGCTGTCATATCCCATCATCCTGTGGAACAGTATACTCTATTCCCGGCTCATAATAACATTTGCACTGAGATTACAATTTCATTGATGGCCCCAAAGCAGGATTCTCCTTAGACGTGCAAATGATCTTTGAGGATAGTTGTCTTTATGGTGTCTCAGATTATTTTCAAGAACAAAGGCCTGAAACTGGCTGAAATGGCCAAGTGCAATGAATAACTTTATTCTCCAACATGCACCATCACTAAATTGAAAAGGAAAACATTTTCTCCTATCCTCTGAATTATTTTATTCATTACTGCTTCTACCTACAGGCCCAAGACGTATGTGTGCTGCCTCTTGGTACGAAGAGAAGGCTCCCCATCGGCGCCATGACAGCCCCAGTAAACACAGACGCTGGTGCTTTATAATCTCCACACGCGGCTCCGAGCGCTGGGAGTGTGCCATGTGTGACTGAGGAAATGAAATAAAATTACCAATCCAACAGCCACATGTGCTAGGGTGTAAGTGCAATTCTGTGCAGTCACAACATAGTACAGACAGGAGAGTGTAACTCCATCTCCTCAAACCTCTTGCAGTTTCTGGAACAAATCTCACCAATCTCATCCTACCACAACCTAAACCACCAAAACCTCACTACAATTTAACACTTCCATGTCTACAACACTGACACCTCTCGCACCCAGACGTGGCACAAAACCCTCTTTAAACCATGTTTTCCAGGATGTTAACACCTTAGATAGCGTGCATGAACTCTCCTAGAAATAAGATGTGATCTATGAAATTTCAAAGGACACACTCTATCCAAAAAGGGCCCAAGTGTTCTTTTCATTCTTGAATGGCCCCGTCCACCACTCAGATGGAAACGTAAGTAAATGAAGCTTGCTTACTTACGACATGTTTTGAGCATTACAGTCTTGAGGCACTACAACTAGGAGATTAGACCAATGTTAGGTTATGCTATTTTATCAGATACAAAGCAGTTTGCAATAAGTTTTCTGCTTATTTTTAGGTTCACTTAATATCGCTGAAAGGACACATAAGTTGAGAATAAATTATTTGAATGACATGAATTGAAATTGTGCTGTTTCCTCTGATGAACTACTAAAAATCAGTTAGGAAAACTCAATTTCACAGAAAACTCTACAAAAGATATTCTGATTCATCCAATGCAGATTTAATGTTCTGGGCCAGAGAGAAGATGCATGTCCTTTGCCATTTCTAACAAATTCATACAGCTTTCAATTAATTCTATATAACTCAAATTCATTCTGTGTAACTGCAAAGTACAAATAATGCTCTAAACAAACACAATATTACTATGACAAACAATGACCAGAGGTAGGGAAAATGTACAAAGGAGACCACAACAGTATTAGATAGATGATCTCTAAAATCTCTAAAATCATTCCCAGCGTAAACAATTTAACTTCAGCAAGTGGTGCTGGGAAAGCTGGACAGCCGCGTGTAAATCAGTGAAGTTAGAACACACCTTCACACCATACACAAGACTTAAATACAAGACACGATAGCATAAAACTCCTAAAAGAGAACATAGGCAAAGGCGAAACATTCTCTGACATTAATTGTACCAATGTTTTCTTAGGTCAGTCTCCCAAGGTAAAAAAAAAAAAAAAAGCAAAAATAAACAATGGGACCTAATCAAACTTACAAGCTTTCTGTATAGCAAAGGAAACTGTAAGCAACGAAAAGACAGCCTACAGACTGGGAGAAAATATTTGCAAATGATGTGACTGACAAGGGCTTAATTTCCAAAATATACAAACAGCTTATACAACTCAACAACAACAAAAAGAAACAACCCAATCAAAAAATGGGCACAAGGCCTAAACAGACATTTCTCCAAAGAAGACATACAGATGGCCAACAAGCACATGAAAAGATGCTCAACGTTGCTACTTATAAGAGAAATGCACATCAAAACTACAATGAGGTACCACCTCACACTGGTCAGAACTGCCATCATTAAAAAGTCTACAAATAACAAATGCTGGAGAGGGTGTGGAGAAAAGGGGAACCCTCCTACATTGCTGGTGGGAATGTAAGCTGGTGCAACCACTATGGAAAACAGTACGGAAGTTCCTCAAAAAACTAAAATAGAGCTGCCATATGATACAGCAATCCCACTCCTGGGCATACATCCGGAGAAAACCATAATTTGAAAAGATACGTTGCACCCCAATGTTCATAGCAGCACTATTCACAATAGCCAAGACATGGAAACAACCTAAATGTCCATCAACAAATGAATGGATAAAGAAGATGTGGCACATATACATAATGGGATACTACTCAGTCATAAAAAAGAATGAAATAATGCCATTTGTAGCAGCATGGATGGACCTAGAGATTATCATACTAAGTGAAGTCAGAAAGAGAAAGACAAATATCATACGGTATCACTTATTTGTGGTATCTAAAAAAAAATGATACAAATGAACTTACCTACAAAACAGACACAGAGAACAGACTTGCGGCTGCCAAGGGGGAGGGGAGTCAGGAGAGGGATAGATTGGGAGTTTGGGATTAGCAGATGCAAACTATTCTATAGAGAATGGATAAACAACAAGGTCCTACTGTATAGCACAGGGAACTACATTCAATACCCTGTGATAAACCATAATGGAAAAGAATATATATGTATAACTGAATCACTCTGCTGTACAGTAGAAATTAACACAACATTGTAAATCAAGTATGCCTCATTAAAATAAATTTTAAAAAGCAAACAAAAAACCCCAAAACAATATAATTTTTGAAAAGTCAGATTAAAATCTTGATGTCTGCCCCTCCCTCCTCAAGGCTGACTGCCAGCAGCTTCCCTTTCCTTCACTGAAGGACACTGTCCATGGACTGGCTGAGAGCCCAGAGGCCTGACTCACCTGATTTGGGTCACTGTAGTCACATGCCTTAAGCACTACTAGGCCTCCTTTCTGACTTGGGCGGCCCTGGGCCGCCAGACACTTGTGGGTCTGGAAGTGATAGAGCTGTAAAAGAAGAGATTGCTCTTGACAAGCTGGTAGGTATAGAAAGACCAATGTCAGAAGATGCCTTAGAATGCTAGAAAAGGAGGTTTTAGAGGAAATATGAAAATATTATTCCAGAGGTATGGATTCTAAAGGTCATAAAAAGATAAGCATTTTTTATTACTGAATTCTAGCTTTAGCACATAGGAGTATCACAATAGAGACTTCAAGGTTATAGGCAATTTTAACAATATATGCAGGCAGTGTCAAGTAGAAATTCTACCTAAAGATACAAGTTTACTAATCTACTATAGGGGAGGAAGGAAATTAAATACCATCGCTCCACTAAAGAACCTTAAAATGAAACTCAGGAAATAAGAACAAAAGGCACAAACAGACAGTACGTAATTAAATATACATACCTAACTGGAGACAAACATTAAAAATGCCACAGGAATGCCAAAGGTGAGATACATAAAAGAAGCAAAGAGTATCTAGTCTAAGTAAAACGATTAGTTTAAATATTAAATATGATTAGAGATGCAAGGCAAAAATAATAATGGTAAGGGATTTCAACTATATGGACATACACTGGTACCTATTTTTACTTAAAGAGAAAACACCTAATAATAAGAAACACCGTGATGACTTTTATAAGATAGAACAACAAGATAGGAGAAGGCTCTAGGCTTAATTCTAGCCACTTAAGAATTGCTGGCATTGTGAAAGAACCAGGAGAGGGATGCCTTCTTTATAACAAAAGGGAAATTCGGGCAACAATTACAATATCTACACTTTCAGGAAGCAAATTCTAAGAAATGATTCAAGAAAAAGGTATGATTTTATGGCTAGACATCTAAAATTGAAGTGATATTATAAAACTGAAGAAATTTGATAAGAACCAAAAAGGGAATGTCTAAAGAATTGCGGTTGATCAATGGGTTTCTGCTAAGCTCGGATGACTGCTCAGGACGTCCAATGTAAAACCTGACTTGGTACCACCACTTAGACCCTGACCACCCTTTTTCCCTTCCTGTCTGCACTCAGTTCCAGAGCTGAGGCCAGCAGTATACAGCTGCCCCATTTCTCCTTTGTTTTCCTTTTTGGACTGGTCTCTAACAAGTGAATTTTACACTCACTCACATTGCCTTTATTTGTACATTCACATTTATAGCTATCCTCTTGGAAGCCAGCACGTAACTTAGAGAAGCCATGTTCTCTTTAACACTGGCAGGTAAAGGATCTTAATATAAACAGCAAAGATACCAAAATTTCTAAGGTCTTACACCTGAGTAGAGGAAATTCTCCTAAAAAGAATATAATGGAAGGCAAGCCAGGGGCTATCCTTAAATATTTTAAGCCTACAACGTCATTTATTGTATCACACAACATTTAATGAAACATTTTGCTAGGATCACTTTCTTACCCTTCCACGTTGGAGGACTTTGGGGCGTTTTGGCCCTCTATTGATAAAAATGGGTTGCTGGGGTTTGGCATTGGACCCAGATATCTGCATCTCTGGGTAAATATTATCCAAATACCATTTAAATGATTTACAATTCAACTTCTTCCTCAACTCAACACGCTCACTGATATTTCCATAGCTTCTGGTTCTCAGATCAGGTCTTAAGGAAAAATACTGCTCCTGAATTTTAAAAAGAAAAATGAAAAATAATAGATTTTTTTGTTTAAATGAATCACACCTCAAAAAAGCCATTACAAAGAAAATACTGAGAGCTGCATATGGCAGAAGAGGAGGTGGGGAGGAATACAATGTGCGCAGGGTCTTGACAGGGGAAGCAGGGGGACTGGGTCAGAGCAAAGCCCAGTGAGCAGAGGAGCCAGGCTCTGTGGGAGTCACAGGAGGGGACAGGAGGACAAAGAAACTGAAGAGAAGCACAGTTTCTTCTGGTGCTGGCGGCTATATTACCTCTCACAGACTAGATGCTTGGGAAACTTAAAAAGCAGTCACAACAAAAATGAGTGAAAGACTGGGTGAAGAGAAGAGAGAAAAGCAACCAAAGCCAACGGAGCTACTAGCCTTATCATCCATCCTTCTCGGTGAGAGATTTAAGCTCACCTTATACTCATCCAGCCAGACATGGGCCAGCCGCAGGGAGTTGTGTGTCATGGTGTCCTGGCCCTCTGGAGAGCCATATGGTCTCCTTTTCCGGAAAACGTGTCCAACTCTAGAGCAAGGGATGATGAAGAGCTTACCTCCACACATCCAAATCTGGTCAGAAGCAGAATATGTGTTAATGGTTCCTCACAGTGCTGTGAAATCGATGCACGAATTTTCATGAAACAGGTGTTTGTGAAACCTTGCAAGAGGTTTTATCTTATTAGATATAACTATTCAAATAGAATAAAGTCAAAGTGTGTATTTGAAAAAATTATCTGTCTTTACGATTAAAAAGAAACAAAACTCTAAAACAACGCAATATTCTTTTACTACCCTGTGTCTAAAATTGTACTTACCATACGTGTCGTTTTAACACATCAAGAAAGTTGACCTTCAGGACTTAGGGACAAAGAATGCTTACTCATCAATCCTCTAATCTCAGTTCTACAGGTACTTTCTCATGAAACACATACAAACATACACACACCATTTTTTAGAAAAAAAAATTTTTTTATAAAATATACAGAATAACTCTAGATTAAGATTCAGATCTTAGTTCTGGTCTAAATTTTGCCCTTGACTGAGCTACTTTATGTAGTTATTTCAATTTTTATGAGACTCAATTACCTTATCTACAAAGACTGAACTAATAATATCTATTATACCTTGCAACTGTCAAATTCTAAAGATTAAGTAGGAAAATACATTTGCAAAAATACGAAATGGCATATGCACAAGGTATTAGGGTATCTGAACGGGGGGGGACTTTGTTAGGCAGACCGGGAGATGGGAGGCGGGGAGTGGGGCCCTCTGCTGAGAGAGAGAAATCTGAATTCTTCCCTTGCCCTCGTTCTGCCTTTTCCAAAGACCGTCTTACCACCACAGCTGAGCCACAGACCCCACCCACAGCTGTCATCTGCCCAACCTTAGCAGCTGGAGGGAACGGTATGTATAAAGGGTTCAGTAACCTATACGCAGGTGTTGATATCATTTATCTTATCAGCTGGGCTACTCCTGAAAGTGAAATGAGGAGCTATTAATAATCTCTCCAGGAGATCAGGTATGAACCAGGATGGTCTCGCGCAGTCAGGAAAATCTGATGATGACCCCAACTATATATATCTAGGGTTATCAAATAAGATTAACAAATGGACAAAGAAAGAACAAAACTCTAGATTAAATGCACGTGAAGACTTCTTAATACATACCCAACTATTCATTACAACTATCACTTTTAAATTCTTACAAAATAAATGCAAGGCTTCTTATAGGCTTTTGATATTTTGAATGGGTATTATCCACATTATAGATTGTGGTAAAGTAGTATTCATTAAGGACAATTTGTTAATAAAGACAGTCAAAGAGAATTTACAGAAAATATGGGATCATGAATGAAAATTATATTCCTTGCACACAGTTAATAATTAAGCATGCAAAAAAAAATTTACCCGAAATGATATTTCTAAATTTTCTCCTCCCCAGATATCCATGCCACTGTCATACTGTCCAAGTTCACTGAAATAGTTTCTGTTCATGGCAAACAGTCCTCCAGCCATCGTAGGTGACCTAGAAAAGGAAAACAATTATCGTATCAATTCTATAGTCAATTATCTACCGTTCTTGTTTTTTTTTTTTTTTGATATGTGGGCCTCTCCCGTTGCAGAGCACAGGCTCTGGACGCGCAGGCTCAGCGGCCATGGCTCACGGGCCCAGCCGCTCTGCGGCATGTGGGATCTTCCCAGACCGGGGCACGAACCCGCATCCCCTGCATCAGCAGGCGGACTCTCAACCACTGCGCCACCAGGGAAGCCCCCGTTCTTGTTTTAAAAAACTCAGTGCAGCTTTAGAACATTACTAATAGAAACTAGATTAACTATTATGAAACATTTTGTCTGATTTATGAGGGAATGAGCTGGGCCCCATAACTTAATTTTCTAGATTGCAGTCCCTGGCAAATGAAGGCTACCTTTTCTAAGTATCACAAGTACTTTTAAAAATTGATTATAACTACTGTTGACAGAAATCCACCTGAATTATTTAATTCCTTCGACAGTCTCATAGAGCCACGTGGATTAAAAACTGGGCTCCAGGGCCTGCCAAGGAGAGAGCAGACAAACGTCTGACTTTGAATTGGACTCAAACATGTGTTAGACCAGTGGTTCCCCGAGACATTTTTAGCTGTCACAGCCATGGGGGAGGGGTGTCACTGGCATCTGAAGGGTAGAGGCCAGATATGCTGAACACCCTGCAACGCACAGGGCAGCACCCGCAACGGAGAGCTCTCTGGCCCTATAGGTCAGTCCTGCCACAGTCGAGAACCCCTGTGTTCCTGAGAACTGACGTGGACGGGCTCCCCAGAGCCTGAGGCGGCTTCCAATGACCTCACTGGCCGAACCGCACCAGGGGCGTGGCGTCTAGTGTTCTGAGCGGCCTCCCAGAAGAGAAGCCAGTCTCTGCAGGAGAAAACACCGCCCCAGGATGAATGTACCTCCATAATTTTTCATATACAATGTCCAGCATTAAACAAAAATAAACAAGCAAACCAGCAAATAACCAGGCAATCAGGAAGATAAATCACATGAAAGAAAAAAATAAGAGAAACAATCTACAACAGAAACAGATGTGCAGGGGTTTCAGATAACAGAGTTATCAGGCAGAGACTTTAACTGTTCAATATGTTCAAGCATGAAAGACAAGACTGAGAATTTGGCAGATAATTAGATGCTATCAATAAATAAACCAAATTTATGCATCTGAAAGACATTTCTGACAAAGACAGAAAAAAAAGTCAGCAGCCAATGAGAGATTACCTTCAAAAGAAAAAAAATTAGTCGTTGGCTTCTCACCAGAAACAGTGGAAGCCAGAAGGTTCTTGAATGATACCTTCAAAGTCCTGAAAGAATATACCTGCCAGTCTAGAACTGAACATCAAGTAAAATTAGTCTTCAAAATAATGGTGAAACAAAAAAGTAAACAAACCCACCACTCTCTCCCCAACTTGATCCATGAGAGTCCCCCTGCCCTCCCCTCTCTGCCTTTGCAGTTGATCGTTCCTCCCTTTTCCCTCAGCTTGAAGCATCTATGTCCAGTGTCTGTGAAATGATGTTTTATCTGTGTCTCAGGATAGCAAATGGCAATCATTCCACCAGGTGCTGGAAACTGATTGGCCTTGAGGCAAGGGTTTCTAGGACCACAGCTCAGGGATGTGTATTTAATTACAGGGTCCCCAGAAACCCCTCTCCTGGCTACCACAAGCAACGGCTTCTCTTCTGGTCTTGGGAGCCAGACCTGGACTGTTACCTCAGAGGCAGGGGCCCCAGAGAACACGCTGGGGCTTCCTCTTTGGCCACAGCTGGGCTCCCTTGAGGCGTGAAGACTTCTGGCTGTCCTGCAACATGAGCCACAGTGGCCCCGGCTCTACCAGCTCACAAGGTGCCTGGTCCCTCTGCCTAATCCAGTCCCCCCTGAGCCACAGCCTGCTCAGGAATCAGTGGCAGCCTGTGAATCAGGCCAGAGCTTGCTTCAAGCCCAAGAAAAAAGCTGTCTTACTGGTGGAGGCTGGCCTTCCAAATCCTGGAGCCAGCCCTGCTCCAGGGGTCATTTTTGCCCTTTGGTGACCACTGTTTTCTTTCTCTGAAATATCTTACAATAGGTGATAATGTCGCTGACTCAAATTTCCATGAAAAGGAAAAAAAAAAAAACTACCTCTTGAGTGACGTCCTGGTCTGTTCCTCTCTGAGGAATCTTGTGGGAAAAGAATACTGTTGCTTCTGCTCTGTCTCCACGTGTCTGTTGGGAAAGAAACCCCACCTGCCCTGGGGTGTTGGTGTTTCTGTCTGTGTTGCCATCCCAGCCTGCGGTAGGGGCTTGCGTCTGCGCTGTAATGTCTGTATCATGTCTGGGGAGTCCTTCCCACCTGTCCAGCCAGGGGCTACAACCCCTTGAAGAGGCCTCCATTTCCTTCCTATGATCCAAGGCACAGAGAACACCACCTCCCATGACCCCACCTTCAGGGAGCTGTGGTGGCGCATGCATCCATGAGCCTACCCCTGGGCTACCTACCTGGGGCCCACCTCTACCCACAGTCCTGTACAGGAGTTGAGTAACCAGGGTATCTCTGAGCCCCTGTCCCCAAAGGGCCGGCCAAGGGCTGCCCGCCAACCTGGCTCCATCAATCCTGCATGACCAAGTGATAGCTGGCGGGCTCTGCTACCCAGGCCCTCTGTACCTCCTACCCTGCCATCTGGCAAGGGATGGGCCCTTTTCTGTGAACTGACAACCTGTGGAAATGTGACCAATTAGTGTGAAATACATGTGTAGCAAATGTTAGGTACTGTAGTTGAACCAATAAATGTGAATCCTTCTGCACGCACGCACGCGCGTGCGTGCACACACACACACACACACACACACACACACACACACAAAGTGTGAAACAAAGACATTTTCAGAAAGAGAGGAATAATCACCTGAAGGTCCAACCAAAAGAAATACTAAAATGTGTTCTTTAGTCAAAATGAAAATAAATCCTAGATGGAAGCTTGCAGATGCAGAAAGGATAAAAAGTAACATAAAAGGGGAAATATGTGGGTAAACGTAAATGAATAATGGTTACATAAAAAAGTCTTGTAGGGTTAAAAAAAATACACACGTGGGACTTCCCTGGCAGTCCAATGGTTAGGACTCCAAGCTTCCACTGCAGGGGGCCCGGGATGGATCCCTGGGTAGGGAACTAAGATCCTGCAAGCCATGCGGCATGGCCCAAAAGTACAAAAACACACCACACCACCACCCCCAAACACACGTGTACATTTCAGCAATATAACTTGAAGGGGGATAACTGGAGTATGAACATTCTGATATCCTTGCATTGTTTGGAGAAAATACCAATCTATATTACACTTTGATATGTCAAGTATGAAGGCTGTACTTTCTAAGGTAACCACTAACAGAACAGTAGGTAAGAAACTATAATGTCTAATAATGGGTGGCAGCTGGGAACAGAATAATTGGAATTCAGTCCAAAAGCACGTAAAAGCAGAGAAAACAACATAGAACAGACAGAAACCAAACAGTACCACTGTAACCATAGACACAAACATGTAAGTAATCAACTAAGCCCTAATTAAAAGACAAAGTTTTCCACACAGGCTTCAAAACAAAACAAAAGCAACTACATGCTGCTTACAGGGACACGTATAAATATGTGACCACAGGAAGACTGACAGCAAAAGGGACACTATTCTAGAAGTACAGAATGAAATACAATTCATAATGATAAATGGTTTCATCACCAGAAGATTTAATAATTCTAAACTGTCATGCATCTATTAACAGAGCCTCAAAATATATGAAGAAAATATATGAAGAACTACAAGGAGAAACAGACACACAATTGTAGTGGGAAATTAATATACCATTTTCAATAACTGACAACACGTGAATTAAAAATTAATAAAAATATAGAATATTTGAACAACACAATAAACGACCCAACAAATACAGCATCTCATCCTTAACAACTGCAGAAAAAACAAATTCTGACCACAGTATAAGCTAGGATTAAATAACGACTATAAGGTTTCCGTATGCCTGTAAAATAATAAATGCACTGCTAAATAACCTACAGGTCAGAGAAGACATAACAATGAAAATATTTTGAAATAAATGACAATAGGCCTCTGCTTGTGACCTGGGCCTCTGTTTGTGACCTGCGGAGAAGGGGAGAGGCAGCACGTTGAAAGGAGGGCCTCTGCAGTGTGGAGTTCCGAGTTTGGAGGTTATTACAGTGTACTGAGCAGAGTCCTCTGTGCTATACAATACACCAGAAATACATCTACACGTGGAGCAACTCCTACAGAACACCTACTGAACGCTGGCAGAGGACCTCAGACCTCCCAAAAGGCAAGAAACTCCCCACGTCCCTGGGTAGGGCAAAAGAAAAAACAGAGACAAAAGAATAGGGACGGGACCTGCACCAGTGGGAAGGAGCTGTGAAGGAGGAAAGGTTCCCACACACTAGGAAGCCCCTTCGCGGGCGGAGACTGCGGGTGGTGGAGGAGGGAGCTTCGGGGCCGCGAAGGAGAACACAGCAACAGGGGTGCGGGGGGCAAAGCGGGGAGATTCCCGCACAGAGGATCGGTGTGGACCAGCACTCACCAGCCCGAGAGGCTTGTCTGCTCACCCGCCGGTTAGGGCTGGGAGCCGAGGCTCGGGCTTCGGTCGGTCGGAGCGCAGGGAGAGGACTGGGGTTGGCGCGTGAACACAGCCTGCAGGGGGTTAGTGCGCCACGGCTGGCCGGGAGGGACTCCAGGAAAAGGTCTGGAGCTGCCGAAGAGGCAGGAGACTTTTTCTTCCCTCTTTGTTTCCTGGTGCGTGAGGAGAGGGGAGTAAGAGCGCTACTTAAAAGAACTCCAGAGACGGGCACGAGCCGTGGCTAAAAGTGCGGACCCCAGAGACGGGTGCGAGCCGCGGCTAAAAGCGCGGACCCCAGAGACGGGTGCGAGCCGCGGCTAAAAGCGCGGACCCCAGAGACGGGCGGGAGACGCTAAGGCTGCTGCTGCCGCCACCAAGGGGCCTGTGTGCGAGCACAGGTCACTCTCCACACACCCCTTCCGGGGAGCCTGTGCAGCCCGCCACTGCCAGGGTCCCGGGATCCAGGGACAACTTCCCCGGGAGAACGCACGGCGCACCTCAGGCTGGTGCAACGTCACACCGGCCTCTGCCGCCGCAGGCCCGCCCCGTACTCCGCGCCACCCCTCCCCCGGACCTGAGTGAGCCAGAGCTCCCGAATCAGCGGCTCCTTTAACCCCGTCCTGTCTGAGCAAAAAACAGACGCCCTCCAGCGACCTACACGCAGAGGCGGGGCCAAATCCAAAGCTGAGCCCCGGGAGCTGTGGGAACAAAGAAGAGAAAGGGAAATCTCTCCCAGCAGCCTCAGAAGCAGCGGATTAAAGCTCCACAATCAACTTGATGAACCTGCATCTGTGGAATACATGAATAGACAACGAATCATCCCAAATTGAGGAGGTGGACTTTGAGAGCAAGATTTATGATTTCTTCCCCTTTTCCTCTTTTTGTGAGTGTGTATGTGTACGCTTCTGTGTGAGATTTTGTCTGTATAGTTTTGCTTCCACCATTTGTCCTAGGATTCTATCCGTCTGTTTTCGTTTTTTTAAAAAATTTTTTTCTTAATAATTAATTTTAATAACTTTATTTTACTTTATCCTTTCTCTCTCTCTCTCTCTCTCTCTCTCTCTCTTTCTTTTTCCTTCCTTCCTTCCCTCCCTCCTTTACACAACAAATTATCCCAAATTGAGAAGGTAGGCTTTGAGAGCAAGATTTAATTTTTTCCCCTTTTCCTCTTTGTGTGAGTGTGTATGTGTATGCTTCTGTGTGAGATTTTGTCTGTATAGCTTTGCTTCCACAATTTGTCCTAAGGTTCTATCCGTCCGTTTTTTCTTAATAATTATTTTTTAATTTAATAACTTTATTTTACTTTACTTTATCTTCTTTCTTTCTTCCTTCCTTCCCTCCTTCCTTCCTTCCACCCACCTTCCCTTCCTCCCTCCCTCCTTTCTTTCCTTCTTTCCTTTTCTTCTTTCTTTCTTCCTTCCCTCCTTTCCTTCCTTCCTTTCTTCTTACTTCTACTAATTCTTTCTCTCTACTTTTTCTCCCTTTTATTCTGAGCCGTGTGGATGAAAGGCTCTTGGTGCTGCAGCCAGGAGTCAGTGCTGTGCCTCTGAGGTGGGAGAGCCAACTTCAGGGCACTGGTCCACAAGAGACCTCCCAGCTCCACATAATATCAAACGGTGAAAATCTCCCAGAGACCTCCATCTCAACACCAGCACCCAGCTTCACTCAACGACCAACAAGCTACAGTGCTGGACACCTTATGCCAAACAACTGGCAAAACAGGAACACAACCCCAACCATTAGCAGAGAGGCTGCATAAAGTCATAATAAGTCCACAGACACCCCAAAACACACCACCAGACGTGGACCTGCCCACCAGAGAGACAAGATCCAGCCTCATCCACCAGAACACAGGCACTAGTCCCCTCCACCAGGAAGCCTACACAACCCACTGAACCAACCTTAGCCACTGGGGACAGACATCAAAAACAACGGGAACTACAAACTGGCAGCCTGCAAAAAGGAGACCCCAAACACAGTAAGATAAGCAAAATGAGAAGACAGAAAAACACACAGCAGATAAAGGAGCAAGATAAAAATGCACCAGACCTAACAAATGAAGAGGAAATAGCCAGTCTACCTGAAAAAGAATTCAGAATAATGATAGTAAGGATGATCCGAAATCTTGGAAACAGAATGGACAAAATGCAAGAACCAGTCAACAAGGACCTAGAAGAAATAAAGATGAAATAAGCAACGATGAACAACACAATAAATGAAATTAAAAGTACTCTAGATGGGATCAATAGCAGAATAACTGAGGCAGAAGAACGGATAAGTGACCTGGAAGATAAAATAGTGGAAATAACTACTGCAGAGCAGAATAAAGAAAAAAGAATGAAAAGAACTGAGGACAGTCTCAGGGACCTCTGGGACAACATTAAACGCACCAACATTCGAATTATAGGGGTTCCAGAGGAAGAAGAGAAAAAGAAAGGGACTGAGAAAATATTTGAAGAGATTATAGTTGAAAACTTCCCTAATATGGGCAAGGAAATAGTTAATCAAGTCCAGGAAGCACAGAGAGTCCCATACAGGATAAATCCAAGGAGAAATATGCCAAGACACATATTAATCAAACTGTCAAAAATTAAATACAAAGAAAGCATATTAAAAGCAGCAAGGGAAAAACAACAAATAACACACAAGGGAATCCCCAAAAGGTTAACAGCTGATCTCTCAGCAGAAACTCTGCAAGCCAGGAGGGAGTGGCAGGACATACTGATGAAGGACAAGTGATGAAGGAGAAAAACCTGCAACCAAGATTACCCAGCAAGGGATCTCATTCAGATTTGATGGAGAAATTAAAACCTTTACAGACAAGCAAAAGCTGAGAGTTCAGCACCACCAAACCAGCTTTACAACAAATGCTCAAGGATCTTCTCTAGGTAGGAAACACAAGAGAAGGAAAAGACCTACAATAATGAACACAAAACAATTTAGAAAATGGGAATAGGAACATACATATCGATAATTACCTTAAATGTAAATGGACTAAATGCTCCCACCAAAAGACACAGATTGGCTAAATGGATACAAAAACAAGACCCATATATATGCTGTCTACAAGAGACCCACTTCAGACCTAGAGACACATACAGACTGAAAGTGAGGGGATGGAAAAAGATATTCCATGCAAATGGAAGCCAAAAGAAAGCTGGAGTACCAATTCTCATATCAGACAAAATAGACTTTAAAATAAAGACTATTAGAAGAGACAAAGAAGGACACTACATCATGATCAAGGGATCAATCCAAGAAGAAGATATAACAACTGTAAATATTTATGCACCCAACATAGGAGCACCTCAATACATAAGGCAAATACTAACAGTGATAAAAGGGGAAATCGACAGTAACACATTCATAGTAGGGGACTTAAACACCCCACTTTCACCAATGGACAGATCATCCAAAATGAAAATAAATAAGGAAACACAAGCTTTAAATGAGACATTAAACAAGATGGACTTAATTGATATTTATAGGACACTCCATCCAAAAACAACAGAATACACATTTTTCTCAAGTGCTCATGGAACATTCTCCAGGATAGATCATATCTTGGGTCACAAATCAAGCCTTGGTAAATTTAAGAAAACTAAAATTGTATCAAGTATCTGTTATGACCATAACGCCATGAGACTAGATATTAATTACAGGAAAAGATCTGTAAAAAATACACATGGAGGCTAAACAATACACTACTTAATAACGAAGTGATCACTGAAGAAATCAAAGAGGAAATTAAAAAATACCTAGAAACAAATGACAATGGAGACACAACGACCCAAAACCTATGGGATGCAGCAAAAGCAGCTCTAAGAGGGAAGTTTATAGCAATACAAGCCCACCTTAAGAAACAGGAAACACCTCGAATAAACAACCTAACCTTGCACCTAAAGCAATTAGAGAAAGAAGAACAAAAAAACCCCAAAGCTAGCAGAAGGAAAGAAATCATAGAAATCAGATCAGAAAAAAATGAAAAAGAAATGAAGGAAACAATAGCAAAGATCAATAAAACTAAAAGCTGGTTCTTTGAGAAGATAAACAAAATTGATAAACCATTAGCCAGACTCATCAAGAAAAAAAGGGAGAAGACTCAAATCAACAGAATTAGAAATGAAAAAGGAGAAGTAACAACTGACACTGCAGAAATACAAAGGATCATGAGAGATTACAAGCAACTCTATGCCAATAAAATGGACAACCTGGAAGAAATGGACAAATTCTTAGAAATGCACAACCTGCCAAGACTGAATCAGGGAGAAATAGAAAATACGAACAGACCAATCACAAGCACTGAAATTGAAACTGTGATTAAAAATCTTCCAACAAACAAAAGCCCAGGACCAGATGGCTTCACAGGCGAATTCTATCAAACATTTAGAGAAGAGCTAACACCTATCCTTCTCAAACTCTTCCAAAATATAGCAGAAGGAGGAACACTCCCAAATTCATACTACGAGGCCACCATCACCTTGATACCAAAACCAGACAAGGATGTCACAAAGAAAGAAAACTACAGGCCAATATCACTGATGAACATAGATGCAAAAATCCTCAACAAAAGACTAGCAAACAGAATCCAACAGCACATTAAAAGGATCATACACCATGATCAAGTGGAGTTTATTCCAGGAATGCAAGGATTCTTCAATATATGCAAATCAATCAATGTGATAAACCATATTAACAGATTGAAGGAGAAAAACCATATGATCATCTCAATAGATGCAGAGAAAGCTTTTGACAAAATTCAACACCCATTTATGATAAAAACCCTGCAGAAAGTAGGCATAGAGGGAACTTTTCTCAACATAATAAAGGCCATATATGACAAGCCCACAGCCAACATTATTCTCAATGGTGAAAAACTGAAAGCATTTCCACTAAGATCAGGAACAAGACAAGGTTGCCCACTCCCACCACTCTTATTCAACATAGTTTTGGAAGTTTTAGCCACAGCAATCAGAGAAGAAAAGGAAATAAAAGGAATCCAAATTGGAAAAGAAGAAGTAAGCTGTCACTCTTTGCAGATGACATGATCCTATACATAGAGAATCCTAAAGATGCTTCCAGAAAACTACTAGAGCTAATCAATGAATTTGGTAAAGTAGCAGGATACAAAATTAATGCACAGAAATCTCTGGCATTCCTATACACTAATGATGAAAAATCTGAAAGTGCAATCAAGAAAACACTCCCATTTACCATTGCAACAAAAAGAATAAAATATCTAGGAATAAACCTACTGAAGGAGACAAAAGACCTGTATGCAGAAAATTATAAGACACTGATGAAAGAAATTAAAGGTGATACAAATAGATGGAGAGATATACCATGTTCTTGGAGTGGAAGAATCAACATTGTGAAAATGACTCTACTACCCAAAGCAATCTACAGATTCAATGCAATCCCTATCAAACTACCACTGGCATTTTTCACAGAACTAGAACAAAAAATTTCACCATTTGTATGGAAACACAAAAGACCCCGAATAGCCAAAGCAATCTTGAGAACGAAAAACGGAGCTGGAGGAATCAGGCTCGCTGACTTCAGACTATACTACAAAGCTACAGTAATCAAGACAATATGGTACTGGCACAAAAACAGAAAGATAGATCAGTGGAACAGGATAGAAAGCCCAGAGATAGACCCACGCACATATGGTCACCTTATCTTTGATAAAGGAGGGAGGAATGTACAGTGGAGAAAGGACAGCCTCTTCAATAAGTGGTGCTGGGAAAACTGGACAGCTACATGTAAAAGTATGGGATTAGATCACTTCCTAACACCATACACAAAAATAAGCTCAAAATGGGTTAAAGACATAAATGTAAGGCCAGAAACTATCAAACTCTTAGAGGAAAACATAGGCAGAACACTCTATGACATAAATCACAGCAAGATCCTTTTTGACCCACCTCCTAGAGAAATGGAAATAAAAACAAAAATAAACAAATGGGACCTAATGAAACTTCAAAGGTTTTGCACAGCAAAGGAAACCATAAACAAGACGAAAAGACAACCCTCAGAATGGGAGAAAATATTTGCAAATGAAGCAACTGACAAAGGATTAATTTCCAAAATTTACAAGCAGCTCATGCAGCGCAATAACAAAAAAACAAACAACCCAATCCATAAATGGGCAGAAGACCTAAATAGACATTTCTCCAACGATATACAGACTGACAACAAACACATGAAAGAATGCTCAACATCATTAAACATTAGAGAAATGCAAATCAAAACTACAATGAGATATCATCTCACACGGGTCAGAATGGCCATCATCAAAGAATCTAGAAACAATAAATGCTGGAGAGGGTGTGGAGAAAAGGGAACACTCTTGCACTGCTGGTGGGACTGTGAATTGGTACAGCCACTATGGAGAACAGTATGAAGGTTCCTTAAAAAACTACAAATAGAACTACCATATGACCCAGCAATCCCACTACTGGGCGTATACCCTGAGAAAACCATAATTCAAAAAGAGTCATGTACCAAAATGTTTACTGCAGCTCTATTTACAATAGCCCAGAGATAGAAACAACCTAAGTGCCCATCATCGGATGAATGGATAAAGAAGATGTGGCACATATATACAATGGAATATTACTCAGCCATAAAAAGAAACGAAATTGAGCTATTGGTAATGAGGTGGATAGACCTAGAGTCTGTCATACAGAGTGAAGTAAGTCAGAAAGAGAAAGACAAATACCGTATGCTAACACGTATATATGGAATTTAAGGGAAAAAAATGTCATGAAGAACCTAGGGGTAAGACAGGAATAAAGACACAGACCTACCGGAGAACGGACTTGAGGATATGGGGAGGGGGAAGGGCGAGCTGTGACAAAGCGAGAGAGAGGCAGGGACATACATACACTACCAAACGTAAGGTAGATGGCTAGTGGGAAGCAGCCACATAGCACAGGGAGATCTCCTCGGTGCTTTGTGACCGCCTGGAGGGGTGGGATAGGGAGGGTGGGAGGGAGGGAGACGCAGGAGGGAAGAGATATGGGAACATATGTATATGTATAACTGATTCACTTTGTTATAAAGCAGAAGCTAACACACCACTGTAAAGCAATTATACCCCAATAAAGATGTTAAAAAAAATGACAATAAAAAATGATATATCACAGTTTGTGGGATGCAGCTAAAGCCATAATCAGAAGAAAATTTATCATCTTAAATACATGTATTAGAAAAGAAAAAAGGCTGAAAATTTAAAAAATCTAAATATGCAACTCAAGAAGTTAGCAACCTTGATATAATAAAAGTGAAACAGCTTACAGCCGAAAGGGGAGAAAAAGTGGAAAAAAGGAGAAAGCGGTGGTCACAGCCTCACTGTTCAAGGAAGAATGTCAAATGATGCTGTCGAAAGTCAACAGAACGGGGCTTCCCTGGTGGCGCAGTGGTTGGGAATCCGCCTGCCAATGCAGGGGACATGGGTTCGAGCCCTGGTCCGGGAAGATCCCACATGACGCGGAGCAACTAAGCCCGTGCGCCACAACTACTGAGCCTGCTACTCTGGAGCCTGCAAGCCACAACTGCTGAGCCTGTGTGCCACAACTACTGAGCCTGCATGCCACAACTACTGAAGCCCGTGCACCTAGAGGCCGTGCTCTGCAACAAGAGAAGCCACCGCAATGAGAAGCCCGTGCACCGCAGCGAGGAGTGGCCCCCGCTCGTTGCAGCTAGAGAGAGCCCACGTGCAGCAACAAAGACCCAACGCAGCCAAAAAAAAAAAAAAAGTCAGAACAAGAAACAGATTTTTTCTTTTAAGTATCAAAAGTAACCAATACAGTAACTAAAAACTCATCCTACAACAATAAAGGGAAGATGGGAGTGATGTAAATGAGCTAAATCTTCATTTTTCCAACAGAGAGGTCTATAGTTGGTTTTATGTTGAAAAGAGGACTATGCATATAATTTAGAGTTCAGGAAGTAAGAAATGGAAGACCAAAACTAAAAGTGGTTAAAAGAATTTGCCTCTGGGGAGAAGGACTGAGAATGGGGAGGGAGGGTTAGAGCCAGCCACTTCTCATCCTAAGTTGTTCTACACTGTTTGACTTATTACTGTGAATATATGTTTTTGATTAAAAATATTAAAAATTAAACACTGAAAAACAAATACCCATGAAGATGATGAAATAGGCAAAAACTGGCCACTGCCCTGTAACTACGAATGAGAGCACATGTAGCAACAGTCCAAGGAACTTTCTTCTTGCACTGGCAAAGGGAAGCTGAAAATGGGGTCAGTGCTCCTGTCTGCCTCCAATCACAGTACGTGAAGTCGTGGAGCCCAGAAACATAGAGCGACAGTCCCCAGGTGCAGCCCTGCTCTCCTGAGAGATGTGCTCCAGCATCTAACTCCCACCTGCAAGGCTGGGGAGCAGAGGGTAGAGACCCGCACTGAAAGCCCTGGTAGGAAGAAGGGTTACAAGCATGTGAAGACTAGAAGACAGCTGAGAGCTGGGTGTGCTTTTTTCATGGACTTCACAAAGAACTGCAACAGGTTCTCTCACAAAGCCTGAGAACAGAAGACAACCCCACCCTGCCAGGAGAGCACCTCAGCCACCTGAGCTGGCCCAGCTCTCTATCAGCCTCCCCTCCAAGTCTGGTTCGGATGAAAGGAAGCTGGCAAGTACCCAAAGGCTAGCTGAGGAGCCAATGGCGTTCTAGTCGCCTGAGGTGTGGGGAAAACGTTATCAACTAAAGGTGAAGACAGGCATGCCTATGACTGGGCAGTTTCACTCCTGTAAGCTAGAAGCCATGAGTAAGAATGCTGACAACAGCACTACTTGTAAGGTGGAAAAACGACTGAAAACAACCCAAATGCCCTGCCCACAGTAAACCGGATAAATGTTATGATACATGAGTATAACAGAATATTATACAGCAATAAAAATGAATCAACTATACAATGCAGCACAGAGGCTTTTAAAGCACTACTGACTAAAAGAAGACAGTGATGAGTCCCATGGCTTCATTTACATGAAGTCCAAGAACAGGGAACTGGACTACATTACATCATTTAGAAATCCTACATAGGGGGTACAGCTCTCCAGGAGAGCAGGGAAATGATGAGTGGGTCAGGGTAATGACACCTCTAAGGACAAGGGCAGGGGCTGTGACCAGGGAGGGGTATACAGGGGGCATGTGGGTGCTATTTCTTGACTTGGTGGTACTTTCACAGTGTTCACACTATAATCATTTATTAAATCGTATGCATATATATATACTTTTTACATATGCTATTTTTTACAGTAAAAAAGTTTTAAAAAGGGACTTCCCTGGTAGTCCAGTGGTTAAGAATCCACCTTCCAGTGCAGGGGATGTGGGTTTGATCTCTGGTTGGGGAACTCAGATCCCACATGCCATGGGACAACTAAGCCCGCACACCACAACTACTGAGCCTGCATGTTCTAGAGCCGGTGCGCCACAACTAGAGAGCTGCATGCCTCAACTACTGAGCCCATGCGCTCTGGAGCCTGTGTGCCACAACTAGAGAGCCTGCGTGCTGCAACTACTGAGCCCACGTGCTCTGGAGCCCGCACGCCACAACGAAAAGACCCCGCGTGCCGCAACTAAGACCCAATGCAGCCAAATAAATAAATAAATATTTTTTAAAAGCTGTATTAAAAAAAAAGTTTAAAAGAAAGAGTAGGTCTAAGAACTTTAAAAAGTACAAATACAGACAAACGTCTCTGAAATCTACATGAGAAATTTAAAAGAAAACAAAAATAAGGAGAAATAACATATAAGAGATTTATAATATGAGAGAATATGGATGAAAATTGAAAATAATTCACATACAATGACTCAGTAATTGTACGAGTGGGAATCCATCCTAAAATCCTAATTATAGAAAAGGCTTATGTATTAAATGTTCTTCACAGTACCACTCACACTAGCAAAGAACTGAAGATGTGTTAACGACCAGTGCAATAACCATGGTATGTGATATAAACAACACAGCACAGGGGGTCCTCCCAGGCTATCCTATGCAACAATTATCCCAGGATATTGCTGACTTCTTCTGCTTTTCTCACTAAGATATAAATCCTCGAGGGCCTGGACAATTTCTTATTCATAAATCTTTCCTTGGGACTTGGCAGAGTACGTAAAATGTGGTCAGCACTCAAAAATTTTTAACGGACAAACAAGTTAAGCCAACACTTTTGCTTCCTGCAAAGAAAAAGGAATTATCTTTGAGTATGTTTCCTCTTTTGGGAATTTTTCACACATACAGGAGAAATCTTACTTTATTGGTGCAGTAGCTCCGTCTGTTCCTCCGAGCTCAGAAAGGGGAACGAGGTCCCATTTGAAGTGCAGCCCCCAGTTGAATCCTCCCCGCACCACAGGGGACGAGCTGTAGGCCAGCGTGTCAGCGCTGATGATGTCGATCACCGGGCACACCACCATTTGCCGGTCCTCCCGGATGGCAGCCAGCAGGGGCTGCAGCCACATCACATTCACCTCACAGTGGCTGTCCAGGAACACCAGGACTTCTCCTGGGGAGGCAAACAATAGGGGGCCCTGAGAGCTGCACCGCACTCAAGTTAGGTATGGCCACCAGTTCAAGTGCTGATGCATTTACAGGCGTGAAAGGTAACTGCCACCCTTCCAGCCCAAACTATTAAACCGGTACTCAGAAGTCTGTTAGCCAGGAATTCTGTCTGAAGTGTACTGCTATGATTGAAGAACATATGCAAACAATATGCACAACCTGTGAAAAAATTTACATATTCTCCTCAGTAAAAAGATTCAAAATCTCACAGGAACAATTCAGTTCTCTGGACAGCCAGGTATGGAGTGTGGTGCAATGACAGTGGTCAGCTGTGCGTACTTTTAGTACAATTATTGTAATGGAAATATTTATGTTTAGTCTGTATCTCCCTGCCTTAGTAAACAGAGATTAGAGAACGTAACTCATTCTCACTGGTGACTCGGACACATGACCCCAGTTTTCGATTATGGCTACAACACAGCGATTCTCAGGAGTGAGAGAAGCGTGCAGCCCTCTCATCACGTCAGCAACACAGCTCCCTTCTCCTTGGATTCACCACTTGACTGCCACGCACTCATTTCTTTTTCTTCCATTTCCCACCCTTCCTTTCTAATCCCCCCAGTCTCATCGGCCACGGGATGCTCTTTTCTTCTGGTCAATAAAATTAAAATCGTAAAGACTTTATCCCGCATTTTTAACTCCTCCTGATAAATGTGAGTGAGGGTTTCTTTGATAATCCCAAACTTCTTTGATAACTTAATGGTTATTCTGAACAGCTGAGAAACGTAGAATCTCATCATCAGACAGCATTATTATTTTTCCAAACGTTTATCCATGAAATGTATTGATACAGATTTTACGTGAATTTCATAAAGCACCGGATGCATCCTATTCCAATTAACAGTAGCAGAAATACCTCCAGCAAGAAAGTCCTCCAGGATGACAGTGACTTAGTCATGTCCTTCAAGGCCTCCTGTGAAGGACTTTATGAGGATGTAAAGAGCATACAGCTCACCAGATGTCATTTAATACAGAAAGGCAGAATGTTCAACCTGTACACTATTCAAGTGAAGTGAGGTCAATTCAATCAAGTTTCCTCTGAGGAGAAAATGTATAATAGCTTTTTTTAATTCGAAAAATGTTACTTTTTCAATTAAAGACAATTTAACTAAATGAAGTAAGATAATAACAGTCACATCGAACCTGAGATTGATTTCCCAAAAACTGGCTTATTTTTTGACAGATCCTAAACTATATTTGAACAAGGACCAACAGATCATAAAGAAAAAAACTACATGACTGGGCTTCCCTGGTGGCGCAGTGGTTGGGAGTCCGCCTGCCGATGCGGGGGACGCGGGTTCGTGCCCCAGTCCGGGAAGATCCCGCATGCCGCGGAGCGGCTAGGCCCGTGAGCCATGGCCACTGGGCCCGCGTGTCCGGAGCCTGTGCTGCGCAACGGGAGGGGCCGCGGCAGTGGGAGGCCCGCGTACCACAAAAAAAAAAAACAAAAACAAAAACAAAAACTAAATGACTATTGTTACCTGAAAAACAATAAACTCTCAGTAACAATATACTATAACAGTACGATGTTCTGTGACATAATCTTGCCATTCCCTACAAATACCCCACAATTTTCTATCTCGTGCCTTCAATATGTCAAAATAAGACTCTAAAGAAGAAAACTCGCCTTGAACTCAACCTGCATATGACTGCAGACTGGATGGAGGGGAGCTACTTCTCATTTTTTGTTAATTGCTCCTGTTCACTGCAGGTTTAAGAGAAAGGAGGGAAGAAGAAAGATTCTAAAAATGAAGTCACAGCTAAACCCAGCGAATGGGACAGTGGGTATACAAGGAGGGGTGGTGGCAGGAAGCAGTGCCAACCACTTAAACCCCAGTGACTGGTTATCTTGAGGAGAGCAGTATATGGGAAGGTAGGAGATTTTTTTCACTACTGGGGAACGCCCCCCCAAAGTTCTGGAATTTTAAAATTATCTTGATTATTTTTGCCATATCCAGGCATCACCTGCAGTATTAGATACCTAATATTTTTAAACAAATTCATTTGTTTTAACTGAAATAAATGTATTTTAAAAGGAAAAAATTTTATCAAGATCATAAATGAAAATTAGGATCACCAACCTTCCATAGAGGTAACCGTAAAAAGAAATACATTTGAATCGATATAATGTAACTGAAGAAAAACCAGAAAGGCAGACCACTGAGGACTCCAGAGTTCACTTCCTTGGAGCCTGTGCTTTGGGACAACCGGGTTGGAGTTATGGAAAGGCCTTTCCCAAACTGAACAAGCCTCACCTTTCCTGCTGGCAGTGCCCGCTAAAGACACCATTTTTCAGAGACTGACGCAGGATCAGGAGGGCAGGAGACTCAGAGCCCTCATCACTCAACACCCACCAAGAAAGGCCAGCGGGAAGTTCTACCTGTTGCGTGGGCTGCTCCAATCATTCTTCCTCGAATCAATCCCTCACGTTTTGTATTTCTTATTACTTTAATCTTTCCAGGGAGGTATTTTTGGATGTATTCATCTAGTTCTCCTTTCACATCATCTGAAAATGAAGAGTCGCACAACTGTTCAAACCACATGAGACATATGCACAGACATTTTGCAGATTCTCTAGAGTCGTGGCTGGCACTTGCGACAACAAATTTTTAGGCAAATATAGAATCTTCTTCTGCTTTATTTTAAAAGAAGATCACATAGCTTATCTTGGAAGGAAGAAAATGAGGGTTAAGAGTTGGAACACTAGCCTAAAGGAATAGTTACTTAAGTTATAGACTTATCTGTATTTCCATAGCAACTAACACAACGCTTTGCATGAAGAATGTTTGAAGTGAGTATCTTGAGTGAATGAATGTTTGGCTGACTGCATATAAATCATATTTAAAACAAAATGATATGTAAATATCTTTTGTTTCTAAAGTGATTTATTAAGTCCTACTCCATTTCAGAATCGTTGAGAAACAACTTCTATTTCCCTACCAAGAATTATATAACAGCAGCAGTAAATACATTCTTTTATTAATTTAGCACCTTCCATGGGCACTAAATATTTTTTAAATTCTAGCTCATTTACCTTTAGATTTCATAATAACTTCAAAGATCATATAAGATAATTAAATAAATAATTCTTTCTATAGTTAGTATATAAACCATTGTAAATGATCATGAATTTTCCCTTTTAGAAAAAATACCAACAAAATGAAAAATACAGGTTTACTTAAAAAAAAAATTCAACACCATAAATTCTAGAATTATACTACTTAGCCAATCTTCTACTTGGTCCAGACTCAAATTCTTGGTTTTTTTAATCATTCATTTTTGAAATTCAATTTTTTTCTATTTCTCCTATGAGATTTCAATAGTTACCAGGGTTTGAGAATTTTGCACCCATTGGTCTCAGTGTACATTTCCTCATTTTGTATACTTAAGTATACTTGCATACCAATTCTGTTGTTGATATATAAGAGATGCTTAATAAACCCTTGAGTTGTGAAAAAATATGTAATTGACATACAGTTTATCAGTGTATCTCTGCAGGTTACTGTAATGAAAATAGCAGAAGGCTTGGAGTTATGTAGACCAGGAGTCTAATTTCAACTCTACCACTTAACAGCTACAGGATCTTGAGCAAATTACTTAATATTTCCTCCTCTGTAAAATGGGGATACAACCTCTCTCACAAGGTTGAGGACAGCCCTCCATCCTGCTGTGTGTACATGAAATCACTTTTAGGAAGAGTCTGTGTTGAATTAAATAAGGGTCTGAAGTATGTACTGAATCATAAAATACTGGCCTTCAGAGATCATCTAAGAGCTATCAGAATGCAATCCACCTTATCTAGAGACGGCTGATATAACAGACTGACGAGATAAACGTAAGCCAAAGCATTATGTCTAGTTAAAAAAGCCAATCTCAAAACATCACATACTGTATGATTCTGTTTATATAACAACCTTGAAGGGGTGATGGAGCAGTGCAGTCTGTACCTTGACAGCAGTGGTGGTTACAGAAATCTACTCATGGGATAAAATGACAAATAACTGTACACACATATTGTACCAATGTTAAATTCTGGGTTTTGATATTGTACTATAATGATGTAAGATGTAACCAATGGAGGAAACTGGGTGAAGGGGTACACAGGACCTCTTCGTAACTTACTGTCTATCTATAGTTATTTCAAAATAAAAATACTCTTTTAAAAAGGTAAGCCAAGGGAAAAATTTCAAGGGCCAAATTTCGGTAGCACAGTTTGAAAACAGATTACAAAGACAGTGCAGTTTCTTTGAAATTACCCTATAATCAGGCATTTAATTGTGGTTGGCTCTGTTGCAATTGCGTGCATGAGGGTCCTCCTATCCACTAAATACTGAACGGTCAGCTCTGCTGATGTGGTCAGCACGACAGCGAACAACTGCATAGATCCCACATTGCCAATTACAATAGTCCTTACCGAAGTCACTGTCATCATCCACGAGGATAATTTCGTGAAGAAGCCGGGCTGGCGTGCGGTCTAGGACGCTGTGCACGGTCCGGAGCAAGGCAGAAAAGGCTTCGTTGTAGAAACAAATAACAACACTAGCGACTGGCAGATCCGTCGGGTAAGACCTGTCTTTACATCTGTGAAGAGGAATATGGGAAAATTCTGACATTTTAAAAGCTCAAATGTTTTAGGTTATTATTCACTAAACATTAACTGTCCCCTTGTTCGGCCTCTTCCTTACATTATTAACAAGTTTTTAAAAAGCATTTAAGATAACAATGTGTTTTCTTTTTTTTTTTTTATATCTTTATTGGAGTATAATTGCTTTACAATGGTGTGCTAGTTTCTGCTTTATAACAAAGTGAATCAGTTATACATATACATATGTTCCCATATCTCCTCCCTCTTGCGTCTCCTTCCCTCCCACCCTCCCTATCCCACCCGGTCACAAAGCACCGAGCTGATCTCCCTGTGCTATGCGGCTGCTTCCCACTAGCTATCTATTTTACGTCTGGTAGTGTATATATGTCCATGCCACTCTCTCGCTTTGTCACAGCTTACCCTTCCCCCTCGCCATCACAATGTGTTTTCTTATTCAAGAGTTTTACATTTGTTAATGATTTCTCCCTCCAGTACCTGCAACTCCGCTTATTTTTAGGTCGTTTTAAAAACTTGAATTTTTTTTTTCTTTTTTGGTACATAAAAATGTTTTTACTAAAGTCACTGCGAGTTTTTAATGCAGTACTCATAAGCTGATGTGCAGTTTCTTCTCCTCAAAGAGGTTTCAAAAGGAAATAATGGAAATGTGAAATTCTGTATTTGAAAATTTTATTTTTTGCCCAATAATAGAAAAAGATTTGAGTAAACTATGATATATATCAGGATAATGGAAGAGCTTCCATGTAAGCAACTATTTGATAAAAAGGATTAAGTGGCTTTAAGCAGCCACAAGAAAAAACCCCACTAACTTAAACAATAAAATCTGGTATTCCATGCTCTTTCGCATGGCATACAAAGCCTTCCAACGTCTGGGCCCTGCCCACCTCCAGTTTCTTGCCATTCCTCCACTACAGGCAAAGTGAACTGTTTCAGTCCCTTTGACAAATAGTATAATTTTATGCCTCGATCTGTTCCCTATATAGGGGAAAACCTTCCCTTACATCACTGCTCAGTCATCACCCTCTATGAAGCCTTCCCTGGTCATTCTGGTTTGGAGGACCCCATTTCACCAACTCCTATCACAGCCCGCATTCTTGTGTAACTGCAATTACTCACTTCTTTATCTACCTCCCCTGCTAGACTCTAAGCCCTGTGAACCAAGAGACTATGTCTTATTTTGTTTATTTCCAGGGCCTAATAGAGAGTCCAGCAAACACAAAATGTGCTGAAACAGATCTGTGGAATGAATGACTGATTGACCATATGAATGAAAAGCCTCTGAAGAAACAAAAATAATGAAAACAGAAAAGTGAGATGATGAGTAGAATTCTTCACTGATATTAATTCCTTTTCGCCATGAAGCCAATAAACAAACATTTAAAATAAACTTATGCTTGGAAGGTCATTTAATTATATGCAGGTAGCACCTCCCCCCTTTTTCCCACGATTTTAAATTTCAAAAGAAACACAGCAAGCTCTAGAACTTTGTCAGTACAATCTCAGAGCATGTGGCTTCAAGCATAGTATGAGTGGAAATCTGTCTTAGGTTTTCTAGTATCCTGAATAATAGGCCTAATGGCAAAATATTACCACCACCCCCACGGCTCATTATGCTGGTACTGAAAACACTGTTACTAGTGATTAGCAGAAGCCGGTGAGGGACATACGCTGCATTCCTCGTGTCTGGCACATCTCTGTGGTAGCCCAAGCGGTTACTAATAAGCATATTGAAGGCATGTTTCTGATACCCCAAGTCTCTCAACTCCTGATCACGTTCATTGAAAATCATACCTGCAAAAGAGTGACGTCACAGTCAGTACATTAAATCTGGAAAGGAATGCTACAGTTACTGTTATATTATGATCTGAACGTCTTATAACCAGGTAATAGCCATGTTTCTCAAATCTAGTTTGTCTCCATTTTCAAAAAAGTAAATTGAGGTTTAAGGTCAAATTCTTATCAGTTTAGCTCAAAAAGCAAGTGTACCTTAACCACAAATGACACCTGCTCACTAGCCATAATCTTAAGAATATTTTCAAGAGAAAAACTTACCTATGACCAAGAAAAAAAGAGACTTAATGATGATTCTTCCATAAAAGCAATAGATTACAGAACCCCATATGGACCTCAACAGGCCCCAATTAATGCAAGGTTGTTTTTGGTTTTGTTAATTTTTGTCTAAAAATAAAATTTTTTTTTTTTTAACAGCAAGTTTTTATATGAACTCCTCCCCTAAAAAAATTATACTACTGATAAACCTTTCTATAAAGTCTCTGGTCAGGAAAGTCCTCCACAGATCTAATCAAGATCATTATAATTTAACATCTTTGCTCTAATATTGCCAGAAATCTCACCTTCACCAAGAACAATAAAGCCTCCTCTTGCTTTCTCTTTCCCACATAAAACCTTTAGCCTCTCCTCACAGAATGACTCCCTTGTAACAGCATTTCTGAAAATCTGGTCATGGAAAACTAATTCCACTGGACATTAATAGACGTTAAAAAGAAAAAAAAGATTTCACAGTCAAATAATTCAGGAAAAGATTGGATTTTAAAAGTCAAGTAAGGGAATTCCCTGGTGGTCCAGTGGTTAGGGCTCAGCACTTTCACTGCCGGGGGCCCAGGTTCGAGTTGAGCAGGTTTCTTTTTTTTTTTTAAAGAATATTGTTTTATGGATTCCCAGATGTGAGGGGATGAAATACAGAATGCAGTGCTTCCCCAATTATCTTATTTATCCCTATGATTTCTTCTTAGGGTTTTACAGTCTTTGATCCATTCTGAGTTAATTTAATATGACATGAGGTAAGGGTTCAACTTCATTCCTTTGCATGGGGGTATCTATCTGTCCCCGCACCACTGGTTGAAAAGACCATTCTTCCCACATTAACTGCTCTTGGCACCCTTTCTGAAAATCAACTGACCACAGACGTTACTTGTTCTCAGGTATTACTGACCATAGATGCTACTTGACCACAGATGTCACAGAGTGTATTTTCAGACTCTCAGTCTATCCTTTGATCTACTGATGCATATCTATTCTTATGCAGTATCACACTGTCAGGACGTTTTGAAATAGAGAAGTGTGTGTTCTCCAGCTTTGTTCTTGCTCAAGACTGTTCCGGCTATTCAGAGCCCCTTGCAAGTCCTTATCAATTGTAGAATCAGATTTTCCATCTTTTCAACAAAGGCCACTGGGATTTTGATAAGATTTACATTCAATCTGTGGGTTGCTTTGGGTGGTACTGACATCTTAACAGTATTTAGCATTCCATCCATGAAGCTCTTTCCATTTATTTAGGTCTATTTTTATTTCTTTCAATAGTGCTGTGTAGTTTTCAGTGTACAAATCTTAGACCTCCTTGGCTATATTATTCTTAAGTACTTTATTCTTTCTGATTCCATTGTAAATGGGATTGTTCCCTTAATTTTACTTTTGGACTGTTTATTGCTAGTGTCCAGAAATACAACTGGTTTTGGTGTGTTGATCTTGTACCCTGTAACTTTGCTGAATTCATTTATTCGCTATAATATTTTTTGTGATCTTTAATAAAGAATTTAGTTTTTCAGGTAGGTAATTTGGGTTTGTCACTTCAAATATCTACAATTCTCTCACTACTTCTTTCACAGGCAAACAAAGTCCATTCAAAATGGTAAACCCAGGGCTTCCCTGGTGGCGCAGTGGTTGAGAGTCCGCCTGCCAATGCAGGGGACACGGGTTCGTGCCCTGGTCCGGGAAGATCCCACATGCCGCGGAGTGGCTGGGCCCGTGAGCCATGGCCGCTGAGCCTGTGCGTCCGGGGCCTGTGCTCCGCAACGGGAGAGGCCACAACAGTGAGAGGCCCGCGTACCACAAAAAAAAAAAAAAAAAAAAAAAAGGTAAACCCAATGTTACTTCTTTATAAAAGTTTTACAAAAATTACTATAAACAAAAAAACTAGAAATTTTCCCATTAATGCTTTTAAAATGTCCAAATGGCTGTTTGAAAAAGATTAGAAGGTATATTTTATGAAAACTAAAGTAAGTATTAGCCTCCATTTCCTCATATAATTTTAAATATGTTCAACCTCCTGTATTAGGAAGTGATTAAATCCTAGGAACTGATTTTATTCTTTGAAACTATGAAGTGAAAAAAAATCTGTTTTAACATTTCCTTTATATTCTGTGGATCTTTCAATCTCTCAGAATCTCTTACTAGATGCTTTTACTCTTAAATTACTTATTATTTGATGTGTCAATGAAGATCAAAGTTCTTTTTTAAGTTTTAAAGACAAAGTTTTAAAGGGCTCATTTACCCCTTAAAATAAAATTTGCTGAAACCAGGACTCTAAAATTACAGTATTCAGTCTTGCTTCCAAATTGAACAGAATATAATTTCTGAAGAATAAAAAAGTTTCTATTTTATAAACTCCTGTATTTAATAAATATATTCCGGCACCTGAATAATTCTTATAAGTAGAAATCTTATTAGATATAAGTAATCTCAACTTATTTCCAAACTCAAAGGTTTATGTTCTGTTTTAATTAACTCTGCCTTTCAAAATATGTTAAATACAGTCACTTTTGAACCATTACTTTCCCTTATTAAATAATGCTAGCAATTATAATCCTTCCCCATAGGTTCCATTTTCTCTCTAGCCACTTAATTTTTCATTCTTTCTTTTCTTTTCTTTTTTTCCTATTCTGGACCTCATTAGTTTCTCCCAAGTCCTCATAAAATATTGACGTCAGAACTGGACAAAACAGAATATAACTCCCTACTGAGTCTGCAAAAATCATACGACCTCAGCTAGTTCATGAATGAAATAAATCAGTGCAGAAAAAAGGTCACATTTCTAATTCTCTGAACAATACATGATTTAAAGAACAGTTAAACTTCCAATGAGAAAATACTTTGACATGCTGCTAGCAAAAATCAAATACACTTACCCAGTTCAGAAGAGAATTTCATGTTGCCTCTTTCTGGATCTTCAATATGATTCTCTATCAGATCATCAATTTTGTTTGCTTTGAACTGTGATTCTAACACTTGACTTGGACCTCGAGTGAAACGGGGATAAAATTTTTTGGGGAATGGTCCATGGGGCCCAGACCCCTTGATGGGCACATTCTTAAGTGGCTGAGTCACTTCACTGAAGTTGAAATAAACAAAAAGCAAAACTGTCCAGGCTGCAGATGTAAAAAGGCATCCATAACAGAAATATCGAACTGTGACACTTCCCATTATAGACCTAGCATAGCTGAAGGCCCATTTTCAGTTTCCTAAAAGAGAAAAATAAATATGTTAGACACAACAAGACACTTCTAAATCGACGACCAAGTTTATGTTCAGTTTTCCAACCTACCAAATAGCACTTCTAAACAATTTACTTAGGACCCCTATGCATACCATTAACCAACAGCCAAATATAAGAAGATATATATATGGATAGCACTGAATAAAAAAATAAAGGGATTCAACAATTAAAACCACAAGCCAACGTGTTAGTACTCAGAAAACTAACGGCAGCAAGATAGCTGACTTACTCATTTGCCCATGTTAATGGATACTTCTTCACCTTTGTTCTGAATTGCTTTCAGTATGCTTTTTTTCAGGTTCTAACTTTTCATAAGGAAAATACAAGTACTACATGCATCATGATCGTATATCTAAGGTCCCTTCTAATTGTAAAATTATAAGACTAAATCTTTTAATCCAAGGATATTAAAATCTGTTATTAAAAATAAGCAACTTGAAAAAATAGATTCACTTTCCAAAGACTAAACCTGCCCTAACGTCCACTCTAGATTCAACAGTTACATTTCAAATTTATAACTGAAAGAGTTCAAATAATTATATTTTCCCTCTCCTTATGATGTCTTATAAACAATATGGCATCGAACGGCAGTTTTTCCCTAAGCTTTCTGATAATATCTGGTCTTCATGAAGGCCTCACACAACCTCCTGAGGAATTCTTTGTAAAGAGCCCAATGCACATATAAAATAGTTTCACTGAACACGAGGGCAGAGAAACCCTATTTAAGTAATGTATATACAGAAAAAAATCTACAAAGCAATACTACTTATCCATTACTTCTTATTTCTATAGTATGAAATAATTAAAAAAATAATATTATCATGCCTCCCAAATCAGGACAAAGCAAATCAACATCAGTAAGCTCCAATTCAAAAATTAAGCTGTTTTGGGCTTCCCTGGTGGCACAGTGGTTAAGAATCTGCCTGCCAATGCAGGGGACACGGGTTTGAGCCCTGGTCCGGGAAGATCCCACATGCTGCGGAGCAACTAAGCCCGTGCGCCACAACTACTGAGCCTGTGCTCTAGAGCCCGTGAGCCACAACTACTAAAGCCCGTGTGCCTAAAACCCGTGTTCTGCAACAAAGAGAAGCCACCGCAATGAGAAGCCCAGGTACCACAATGAAGAGTAGCCCCCGCTCGCCGCAACTAGAGAAAGCCTGCGTGCAGCAACAAAGACCCAACGCAGCCAAAATAAATAAACAAAATTAATAACAACAAAATAAAAGTTAAAAGAAAATGAAGCTGTTTTGTTTGTACAGTTATGCTGTAAGCCCAGAAGGCAGTAAATAGCTCAATTTCTTAACGATCTGCCAACCAAGAACTATTATATATTTCACTACCTGTCAATTCAAAAGCTCAAAAAAGAAAGAAAACACCACCACCACCATCCAAACAAACAAAAACTCCCACTACAGTAATACCAAAGGGAAATGACTACAGTACAAAAGGAAAGTCAGGTAACAATGAAAGTACTGTCATGTCAGCTGTTAGCACTTTTAAAATTAAAGACAGGCACAGAAAAAGAACTTTATTTGGAAGTAGAAGAAAATGTTGAATGGAGGATTCAAAACAAATGAAAAATCAAAAGTTGCAACTTTGCAATAGAAATGTTGCAGAAATACAGACTAGAAACATTTAGGTGAAACATTAGATTTCAACTAAAACAGGCATTATAACTTCCTAAAATATTTGCTTGGGGGTAGGAAAAAAGCAAACAACCAACATCGAAAACAAAAGCACTAATTCCTCAAAAGGCCATGAAATTCTTTAGTTCAAGACTAACTGCACAGGCTGCACTGATGCCATAAAGAACTGTGCATCTGAGGAGCCAATCGCTTCTTCAGCTATCTAAGAAGATTTATATTTAGATTGTTTTCCTCAAATCACTCCAGGCCTTCCCAGTTCAACCTGGCCTCCTTGACCCTGAACGCAGAATGGACCAAGAGAGAAAGTCAGCCAATCCCTTCTCCAATCACAAGAAGCCAGACGATGCTATTCAAGGGCTATTCCATCAAGCGGCTCTGGAAGACAGGTGGACACTGACATTTCGTTCACATCCTTCTTCTTTATCCCAAATCCCACCACCATGTTGGGTGATGTCCAGAATCCTTCAAAACCCTAGTTTCCAAATGTCTTGATTCATGTCCCTCCTACAACCTTCAAGGTTGTAGGAGGGACCCTGCCCCTACTCTTGATTTTATCATCATCCACAACTGATCGACGAACCTCTTAAATATTAAATGAAAACCTCACTCTCTGAGCACAGTCCTGACTCCCCAGCTGTGTTGTTCTTACCCACACTAGCATCTGTCCCCTGGTATCCGCCTGGTTGGCTTCCAGAGCCCCCGTGTATACCAAAACCCACAGACGCTCAAGTCCCTTACTGGCCCTCTTTATCCACGGGTTTCACACCCAGGGATTCAACCAACCACAGATGGCAATTTCTGTCCGCAGTTGGTTGAATCCACAGATTCAAAACCTGTGAAATACGGAGGGCAAACTGTATTATTTATTGAAAAAACTCCACGTATAAGTGGACCCAAGCACTTTCAACCCCTGTTGTTCAAGGGTCACCTGCACTACTATTATTAGTTACTCTTCAATCTCACTGCAGGCACTCAACCTTTCCCTTCTCTCAAAGCTTATACTTTGTTTCTGTCCCCAGCCACATATCCCTTAAGGACTTTACTTCCTTCCCTACCCAGTTTTGAACACGATGTTGGATAATATTAGAAAGTGGTAAGTGCTAAGGAGAAAAAATAAAGCAGGGAAGAGTGATATGAAGTAGAAAAGGGTATGTGAAACTTCAGGTAGATGGTTAGGGAAGGCCTTACCGAGAAGGTGATATTTAGACAAGGCCTGAAGGAAATAAAGTAGTGAGTACTGCAAATACCTGGGGAAGAGCTGTAGAGCAAAAGCAAATGCCCTCAAGAACTGGGGTCAGTTTGCATCCTATAGACCACATGCTGTGATCACAAGACAACTAAGCTGAAAACCAATCAATGACAAAAAGATAACCAGAAAACTCAAAAAATGTCTAAATGGAAATTGGAAGCTATTTAGAACTAAATAGTTGAAAATGCTACTTTTTGAAACTTGTGAGATACAGCAAAAGCTAAATTTATAGCCTGGGATGCTAATGTTAGAAAATACAGACCACAAACAATGAATTCAGAAAAACAGAATAAGCCCAACAAAAGTAAAAGAAGGAAACAAAAACAGTTACATCAGGAATTAACAGGAAATGAAAATGAGACAAGGTAATAACAAAGCCAAAAGTTGGTTCTTTAAAAGATCAATAAAATTAACAAAGCACTGGCAATACTAATCAAGAAAAAAAGAGAGAAAAAAAAAGATAAAGAGAAAGCAGGAATAAATAATACCAAAAATGAAAAAGAGAGCATAAATATAGATGTGGATTAAAAATAAAAGCATTGTTCATAAATTTAAGTGGAATGGATAAATTCCTAGAAAAATGTAAATGCATAACTAAGACTGGAAAATCAGGAAACTGGGATGGCTGTACTAGTCCTTTTGAATATTAAACCATTTCTAGATAAAAAATTTCTAGACAGTTTTACAAGTGAGTTCTATCAGACATTTGAGGAACAGATGAATAGTCTCATACGACTGCCTCCAAAGAACAGAAAAAGAGGAAATGTGCTCTTGTCTCACTTTCTGAGGCTATTATCATCCTGGTAACAAAACAGGGACAGTACGAGGAAGGAATATTAAAGACAATCTCTGACAGATTATGAAAATCTTAAAGAGAACACTAAAACTGAAACAAATAATGTTTTAAAAAATGAATACATATGAACAAGCTATATTTACTTCAGGAATACCAGGCTGGTTCAATATTTGAAAACCTATTATTATCTACCTTAAAAAAAATTAAAGGAAAAAATGCATATGATTTGGTCAGTGGAGGTTATAAAGAGCTTATTAAAATTCAACACTTAATTCTTAGCAACTAGGAATAGGGAAATCCTTAATCTGACCAAGAGCATCTCTAAATATCTTACAGCAAAAATGATACTCAACGGTGAAATGATGAAGTCATTTTCTTTAAAAACCGGGACAAGATTAGGATGCCCACCATAAATATAATATTGAAGGCAACAGTTCCAAAATACAGGAGTCCCTAGAGTGCTTATTACAAATGCAGATGCCCGGGGCTCTATGCCAGATGCACTGAACAAGAGTCTGCGGAGGTAGCGCTAAGCCGTCTACAGCTTTAGCAAGCTTCCACAGTTAACAGGTTCCCCGTGACGCAGAGACAGATTGGGAACCAAACAACAGATAACGAAAAGGCAAGATTAAGTTCTAATCCCGTTCTCTCACACACTGGCTATGCAACTTTGGAAAAATTACCAAATTTTCTTAGCCTCATTTTCATCAACTGTATTCCAAGTTAACAATACTGTCTATCTTACTAGATACTTAGAATTAAATGAAATACTTAGAATTATGTAAGATAATATTTGTAAAGCATCAGGCACAATGGTTAGCACACAAACACTGACTTGCATGGGACCAAGATAATCTCCATAAAAACTGTGGCTACCTTTTGTGGCTGTTTCTTTGCTCACTGTACTCCCTTCACTTAGCACAGTGCCACAATAAATGGCACATAGAAGATGCTGGAAAATATCTACAGAATGAAAGAATATAGGACATATTCAACACATGTTAACTTTTTCCTCCTCATTAGGTCTAAATTTAAAATACAATAGTAAACGTATTTGTGACCATCTGTTCCTTACAGTGACCTACAAGTCCCTAATAGTCTGACTATATCTCCGACTACTTCCCTCCTCATTTATTTCATGCTAGAAACTGGTCTCCTTATATGTCGCTAAATGCATTAGGGATTATGCATTGGTTCTTCCCTCTGCCTAGAATACTTTTCACCCCAGCTAAGTTCACCTCTATTGAATCTTTGCTCAAATATTACCTTCTCAACGAAGTTCCATCTAGACTACCATACTTAAAACTGCAACTCAACTGCCAAACACCAGCACTTCCCATCTTGCCTACTCCATGCAGCTTACCACCTTCTTACATTCTACATTAACTCCTTGTTCATTACATTTATTATTTATTATCTATCTCCCCCCCGCCAGAATGCAGGCTTCATCAGAGCAAGTTTTCTGTCTGTTTTATTTGCTACAGTATCCCCTGCACTTATAACAAAATCTGGCACGTAGTAAACATTTAATAAATATTTATTGAAATTAAAGAAAAGATTACTGTAATATGGTTATCAATATGCTTGTAAAATACGGGATTTCAAAACAAATGTTTACTATCCTGTTTGAGCCAAGCAATACCTTAATGCTACACAGGGAGATCATGACTACTTTATGTCAACAACAGTATGACAACTGGGCAGGACAATAGCCATAATTATTATTAGAAAAGGTACAAAAAACAACAGGCTCTCACTGTCCAATTTCACAAATTAAATAAAGTTCTTTGTGATAAAACAGGAGGCTACTTTCCATTTTGTTCACTGCATGATGTTAGGCTACCTCTTGGCTGCCAGCACTTACGGGCAAAATGAAAAAGTTTTATCCTGAAGACCTCACCCATAAGATTTGGCCAACTCTGTCCAGATTCTTCACGGAACACCCCCAGCTCATCCTCTCCACAACAGCTCAACATCAAGAGTCCTTGTCCTGAACTGTAAAATGTATTAACTTTCAACAAACCTATCAGGTAAAAATTATTATTTTTTTCAAGCCATATTATGGTAATTTTTTTAGAGAAACTGTTTTATGTAGTGAATCATGATACTAAATTAAGGAACCTATAAAAATGAGAGGAATTTACAAAATCAGGTCATTTTTTAAATATAATTAACCATAAATCTTCAGAAGCAAAAGACTTCAGAAGTCCTTTAGACACAGGTCAAGAAGTTAACAACCAAATATAAAAAAAGTGGAAACCAATCAGATGCCTGTTATATAATAAAGTGACAGGTCCCTAACTGCTTAAGAAATTAAAACATCCAAACAAAAATCAAAAGGCTGAAAATTTAATCTAATCTATGCTAACAAATAATGAATCCAGCATCTACACAATAAAGTCTTTTTGCTTCGTACTGTTTGCCATTCTTTCTATATACCCATGGCTTCAACATCCAAGACATGAAAGCCTTTAAAAGGAGGGTCAAAGCAAATATTTAAGGTTAGTTAATACAAAACAACTAGTAACCAAACACTTTCAATCATAAACTTAAATAGTTAATAAAGCAAAAACTTCAGCAGTTAGATATCAATGTAATATATTTTTTAAAACTTAAATGAATAAAAGACTAACCACCTGTTTACATGAATTTGCAGTGAGACAAGATGGTATGGTTTCATGTTTTCTCTAGCCATGGTCTGGGAGCTGCTCAGGAACAGGTGCCTTGTAAGCTAAGAGTCAGGGTTTTGCCAGGGAGGTACAGGAGAAGAAGAATGCGGAAAGGTATATGCAATGTGCTGATTAGAATGACAAACCACAGATTTAAGCCAGACAAGGAGAAATGAGAGGATAAGGAAGAATGAAGCAGGATGAAAAAATGTGGATGGGCCAATGATCAGAGATTCCGGTGTGGCTGAATGATTGCTGGAGTTACGTTACCAAAGAGAGTGACCTGGAAAGACTGAATGTTGTGGTTGGAAAATGAGACGCCAACACTCAGATTCTGGAGAGGTACAGTTAACGACAGAAGAATCCTTTCCAGATACGCAGACTGGAGATATACCAATGAACAATTTGCCTATAGTACAAGCATTGTTATACTTACTATAAGCAAACCCCCTTAAGGACAGGATCATTCCCATCTTTCCAAACCCATTATGTTTAGCACAGTATCTAGTGTTAACAATTAACAAATAACTATATAATTTTTAAGGTGTATTTCTGTTCCAAAAGAAGTTACAGGACACTGTTTAGATTCTGTGCAACAAGAAATCTTAGACAAGAGTATAATATGTAAGCAGAGCACATCCTGGGAAATCAATGTTTACTCTGAAGGAAGAGGAGGAGAGGAGGAAGACAGCTAAGCAGTTTGCATAGACAGTTTCATTGTCATTTTTTTATTGAACTATAACTGACTTATAATATTATATTAGTCTCAGGTATACAACAGAGTGATTCGGTATTTTTATACCTTACAAAATGA
Organism: Lagenorhynchus albirostris; assembly: GCF_949774975.1. NCBI lineage: Eukaryota > Metazoa > Chordata > Mammalia > Artiodactyla > Delphinidae > Lagenorhynchus > Lagenorhynchus albirostris. Next base: position 5,212,656 of record NC_083102.1, read on the forward strand.
TCACTACGATAAGTTATCATCTGTCACCACAAAGTTATTACAACACTATTGACTATATTTCTTATGCTGTACATTGCATCCCTGTGACTTATTTATTTTATAACTGGAAGTCTGTACCTCTTAATTTCCTTACCTATTTCATGCATTCCCCCACCCCCCATCCTCTCTGGCAATTACCAGTTTTTCTGTATCTATGAGTCTGTTTCTGTTTTATGTCTGTTTGTTGTTTTTTTTTTTTTTTTTGCCGTACGCGGGCCTCTCACTGTTGTGGCCTCTCCCGTCGCGGAGCACAGGCTCCAGACGCGCAGGCTCAGCGGCCATGGCTCATGGGCCCAGCCGCTCCGCGGCATGTGGGATCTTCCCGGACTGGGGCCCGAACCCGTGTCCCCTGCATCGGCAGGCAGACTCTCAACCACTGAGCCACCAGGGAAGCCCTGTTTTCTTTTTTAGATTCCACATATAAGTGAAATCTTTCTTTGACTTATTTCACTTAGCATAATACCCTCTAGGTCCATCCACGTTGTCACAAACAGCAAGGTTCCATTGTTTTTTAATAGCTGAATAATATTCCATTGTGTGTGTGTGTGTGTGTGTGTGTGTGTGTATCACATCTTCTTTATCGATTTATCTATCAGTGGATACATAGGTTGCTTCCATTTCTTGGCTATTATAAATAATGTTGCAATGAACACAGGGGTGCATACATCTTTTCAAATTAGTGTTTTATGTTTTCTTCAGAAAAATACCCAGGAGTGGATTTGCTGGATCGTATGGTGGCTCTATTTTTAATTTTTTGAGGAACCTCCACACTGTTTTCCATAGTGGCTGTTCAAACACCAAGGCTTTTTTTGCTACCATCAGCATCTACTGTTACACCAAAAATGCTCTGTGGCAAACCATTAGGTCACAAAGGTCTAAAATCTCATGAGATCTCACTGAAGTTAAATTCCTGCATCATTATCAGATCAGAGTGAAGGGTATTTCTCAATAGCACAATAGTTGAAGCTAAGAAGACCCATTTTGAGATGCTTTTCACAGTCATCTTCTAGTAACAAAGAACACAGTGCATACCCACTGCTACTCAGTTACGCTCCACAAAGTAGTTAGACTATGTACAGTTCACTAAGACAATGCCTATTTTACAGTGTCACTCTACAGATACTTAAAATCATTCCATTAATTTTCCAATCATAGCCTATTAAATGTACTAAATGATCCAACATTTTTCTTCTGAAAATCATTAAATAATCCTAAAGAAAAGGTTAACACTGGGAACACAGTAGGAGCTTTACATGCCAGACACCATGTAAGGTGCCGGGGATTGACACTTTAAGTTCTGCTATTACGCTAAAAAATCAGAAAATACATGTGTTGAGAAGCCGGAGCTGGTGTATTGAATTAAAAATGCTGAGTGAGGGGACCTCCCTGGTGGCGCAGTGGTTAACAATCCGCCTGCCAATGCAGGGGTTCGAGCCCTGGTCCGGGAAGATCCCACATGCCGCGGAGCAACTAAGCCTGTGTGCCACAACTACTGAAGCCCGCACGCCTAGAGCCCGTGCTCCACAACAAGAGAAGCCAGCATAAGGAGAAGCCAGTGCACAGCAACAAAGACCCAACGCAGCCAAAAAAAAAATAAAAAGATGCCCTGGGGAAAGGCTTAGTGGGAACGTAGGACAGGCACCCTAAACTCAAGCCCTGATCTGAATGTCTAAACTCCGGGTGTGAGTAGAGTTATCATAGTGTAAAATGCCTATGCAGCAACTCAGAAAAACAAGTTGTTTTCCTCATCACAGTGCAGATGAGCCAAAAGTTAAAAATTAAAAAACCCCTGAAATCTCACCACTATTGTTTTGCTGTAAATTCTGCTAGCTGTTTTTAATCTTTCTACACTAGCCATAAAATGTTATACTGCTATTTGCAGTTACTGAAAAATAAATTTAATAGATTATGATTAGCAGCATTATGGATAATGTTCTATTTTTCTTCATTTAAAAAGAAATACAAAGAATATGTATTTTTTTAATAATCAGGGTAAAAATTTTCTTAGGAAAAAATTGCCTTTCCTAACTTAAAAGTATAAGAACAAATTTGGAGAGGATTAAATAGTAGAAGGCGTCAAACGAAACATATGGCCTTTTCTTTTAACCTCAGAAGCAAAGGGATTTTAGCATACTTAAAGAAAGAAATATTTTAATTCCATTAATTTGTCAAAAATTTGAGAATAAAATTTGGACACTAAACAAATATTCTAACAGCATGATTTGAAAAACTGGTTTTTCTCTATAAAACATTATCTAGTCTGAAATTAGCATGCCTCTTTGAATATCCATCTTTTTTATTTTTTACTACAAGGCTGATGAGACAATTCAGTTTAACTGAATGGGAAAGCCCCCATTTTCCTTCCGTACAAAATAATTTTCATAACATTTAATGAAGTTTAAAATGTCTCTCTTTAAATGTGAAGTATTTACCTTTTAGTAGTTTCTAGCTACTTTCTGATCAGTATACTCTATATTCCAAAGGGTCAAACAGCAAACATTTGTTAGCTTTTTCCTTCAGAGAGACACGTTCATATTTTAACTCAGCTGTAGTCATGTAAGGACAAATACTGATTTACAACACTGCCCTTCCTACATACCCTGTGAAATTACCAGGTGATGACAACACAAAAGTACACATGATTCTTTCTCATTCCTTATCTACTCTGAAGACTAGAAGGAAATATAGTTCATAATTATAAATAAGGCGATTACTGAATTAGGAAAGGTTCAGAGCAAATTCCAGACATCATATGCTCCCTGAGAACAATCCTTTGACCTCTGATATTTATGAATCTCCTCTCTATAAGAAAATCAAGAAGCATAAATACATGTAACTGTCTATATATTATACCTCAAATGCAGATGAAAACCACATGGTAATACTGACTGGAGGTAGAAGCAAATTTAATTAAACACTAAAGAAAAGAAAACTAAAAGGATAGACAATATGACAAAGTACTTAAAATATCCAAACTCAGGACACCTGTTTGGTCAGTGAATGTGGGCTGGTAGAGGCTGACTATAAGTAGAAAGTAGCAGCTCTCCCTGGTTAAGACCTGTGGAAGAAAATAAGGAGAAAGTGACCACAGCCTCATAAGGGCCTCCGCAAAAACATGTACATCTGTAGTCAGAAGCCAAGTAGATAAAAGAAGCAAGAGAGAAAAAACATAAGCGTGGTGGCAAGTGGCGAGGCATGTCCCCCACCTGAAGCAATTCAAACTCAAAAACCGCAAAAGCTGTTGACCAGCCTCCAGACTGCAACTTCTGACAGAGGGGCATAAAATGAAGAGTACATAAACACAACCCCCCAAACTATAAAACTGTTATTTCTTGTTCCCTTTCTGCCCATAAAAAGGGGGATTAAACCAAAAGTACATCAGATAAAGATGAAATAAATGAACAAGAAAAAAAATGGTTGCTAGAAATAAGTGTTCTGAAATATCCAAACACACACAATACAGACAGCATACATACATCCATGGTCAACATGGCCTCCTACAGCCAGCTTTGTCCTAGGGTCCAAAGACATACTAGCGGAGCTGACTATCCTTAAACCATGGCTATTGAGTGTTTTATTCTGCTAGCACGTCACGAGCCTCTTGGGGTATACAGTGCCAACAAAGTGGTTTATGTACATTAGTCAAATATGCAAATTAAGACTAACAAAAATAGAGCAAAATACTAGTCCACGGTGTAAAATATAACAGATAGGGAAAGAACAATACTTATCTTTCTCCCTCTTGATTTTAGAGAAATTAAGTAACGTGCTTTAAGCATACAGAGCTAGTTAAGGGGAGAAACTGGATTTGAATCCCGGTGATCTGATGTCTGCCCTGTGTCCTTAATCACTTTGTAATACCACCTGGCAAGGAACAGACCAGTGATTTCCTATTTGCCACTCTTTAAAAAATATATCATCCAGTGATTTTTTTAACATAAATTTATGTTTCCCACAAGATTCAAGATATCAGTAATTCTCCTCCCAAGCAAGAAGTTCACCTCTCTGGATTTCTATCATCTCCTAAAATCTTGGCCCAGTAATTCTTTACTATTTTGTAAATTCTCAGACTTTTCAGGAGCATCAACTAGCTTGAATGAAGTTACCCAGTCTGCCATTACCAGAAGCACAAGCACAAGGGTTATGTTCTAAACTGTTGCTTTTGGGGTTTTTTTTCAATTTTTTTTCAATTATTTTCTTTTGGCCACACCACGCAGCTTATGGGATCTTAGGTCCCCAACCAGCAACTGAACCCAGGCCCTCAGCAGTGAAAGCATGGAGTCCTAACCAATGGACCTCCCAGGGAATTCCCTGCTTTTGTATTTCAAAGTGAACAGGCTAGGTACTACCAAAAAGACACCGTCAGCAAATCATAATGTGACAGAATCTTCGGCCTTTTTCAGAAAACTCATTTCTGAATGCAATCTACCACCTCAAGAGGTTTAGAAGGCTAACAACTCTAACTGGCAAACAACCAATTTCCACCCTAGCTCATCCTGTTGAATCACGCTGTAGGAAATCAGTACAGCAGACAATGTCATTTGCCCATCCTCTCGAGCCTTACCAACCTGCACAGGTAGGTCTGACTTCCAACTACCAGCACCTGCAGCTCCAGCCTCTGGAGCCCATCTGCCCGCCTGCAGGGTGGGCCCACAAACATGGGGCAATGTGTCCCTCCCAAAGGGCAGCCCTCAACAGCGGACTGGTAAAACAGGCCAGCTCCTTCCCACTCTCCCCATCAGATAACTCTCCACCTGCAATTCTACATGAGCTCCCAGTGTTCCCCCAGCATGATTAAGCTTTAACTGCCCACAGCGGAAACTGGTTTAAAAACATGCCCTTTACTGGCTGACTTTCCTCCCTCTTGCTTCCTCATTCCCATACTGGTGTGTCCTGGGATCACTCACAAACAATTTGGATTTGAATTTATATCTCAGGATTTGCTTCAGGAGGAACTCAAACTAACAGAATCAGGTTTCTGCAGATAAGGGACAATTTGACAAATTCTTACATGTACTAATTTTTTATTTCTAAATAGAAAATTTAATAAAGACTGAGCTTCTATAGCTTTTGTTGACTATAAAGTACAAAATAATGCATACAAAAAGCTTCTCTGAAGAGTTGCAAGATATTTTTATACTTGCAAAAAAAGGACATTTCAAAGTGATAAGCTTTTCTAAGGAAATCAAAAGCTATCAGGAAATGTAGCTTGAAATCATTGTTAATCAGCTGATAACTACGAAGTATCAGATTTAGCCTACATAATCAACTCTAGATACAACACCAGCTGTCCTGAACCTATGTATGTATGTAGTTCACTCAAGATGATAACAAGTCATAAAGTCTAAGTTGAAAAGCATGCTTTCAGCTCCAACATGAAAAGGGCTTAGAAGGCATCACTTCCATCCTTACAAGAACAAACTGAAAATCAATGACACTTTTGAACCCGTCAGAGAACTAAGGTTACGGGACAAACTACCAACCAAAACCTGGAGACACAGCTGAGATCTGCTTACCTGGAGCAGAAGCTGCAGGAGCTATAAACTGGTGCTGGAGACTAGGTGCGAACTGGCGTGAAAGTGAAAAACTGCAGGGATGCAGATTGGTTTTGGTTTTTTTTTTTTGGTGGGGGGGGGCGGTTCCACACTTTCGTGGGCTTTACCTCCAGGAATCCCACCATGTCTGCACTGTGAAGGTGAAGACCTCGTGACCACAGCAGGGAGGGGAAGAGTAATCACTGCAAAACATGAAACAAGCCCAGAGTTTCCTTCCTAACAAAATCATATGCTCCTGGGGAAAAGACTGCCAGAGCTTTCTCCAGATTAAGAAAAGGCATTCCTCAGCATTTTACTTTGAAAAGCTAAAGGTGCTTTAAGTGGCAGTTGAATGAAGTTCCTGGAGGGAAGATTCTGCATCTAGCCAGCACTTGCTACATGGCAGCTGCTCACAACTTCATTCAAAGGACTTGAAACTCGGATCTTTGCCTGTTTCCCTCAAATGCTGACTTTAGCCTATCGAAGCACCACAGATGAAGTGACTCCTTTGACAACTAAAAATAAAGGGAAGAACTATGCAGACCAGGTGCCTCACACAGGGCTTGGCACCCGGGTGATGAATAAGTGTTGGCTGAACTGAACGTCTTCCAATCAAAGGCATTTGAGATGGCTATTCATATTCTACAAAATAGCTTGAATTATTTAGAATGTCAAAACGGGAAAGGGCGTGTGGCAAGTTAAGGAAATTAAAGAGAAATGGGGTATAAATGGAATACTAAACCTTTGAAATTCAAAATAAACAACCTGGTTATTAAAAAAAAAAAAAGAAAGAAGGAAAGAGCATTCCTCCCACTCCAGCCCCTCCAAGCCTTCCAGCCAAACCTAAGGGGGGAAACGTAGTCAACAGAGGTGAAGGCTTCCAGAAAATAGACTGGGAACTCTGCAGCTAGGGAAGGGAGTACATTACAGGGAGGAAAAAAGCTACAGCAATGGAGAACACTTGTGAAGGTCACAGACATAGGCTGAGATTTAATTGGAAGATTGCAGAACTCTTACCCTCCCTGACACTTTTTACCATCACACCAGCAGGGCTCCAAATACCGGTGAGTTACAGCTGAAAGAGATGCAAGACACAGACTCTCTCTGGGGAACAGTGCTTAGAAAACCCCAAAGTCAAGAGGGCAGATATAAACAAGGGCACTAGAAGAATTTGAAGCCTCTGGCACCTGTAGCTAAGCAAACATTAAACACTGCCAAACCCCTATTAGTTCCTATTACCTGATACATGTCAGTCTTTCAAAAGCAAAAACAACTAAAAAATGCAAGGCATAATAAAAGAGAAAACAGTTTGACAAGACAAAGCAATCATCAGAACCAGACTCAGATGACACAGATTTTGGGATTATCAGACAGATTTTGAAATATCTGTAATTAATATGTTAAGGGCTCTAATGGAAAAAGACAACATGCAAAGAATAGAAGTGAAACAGGCAGGAAGGAGGCAGGGCACAACCTCTGAAAGAATGACATAACCTAAGGACATGACATAAACTGATTAGAACCAAATGGGTCCAAGATGGCAAACAAGTCGACTTTTTCCACTAGACCTTGAGCCTCAGTATATGCTCACATCAGCAAGCTAAATGACACACCCACAGGCACCATGACAGTTCCAAGACTGACCATAAGGATCAAAAAGTGGGCAGTGGCCCAGTTCCTGGAATTCCCCACCTCTTCCTAAAATAGCTGGAATGCTCCTCCCCCTCATTAGCCTATGAAATTACCCACTCCCATACCCTGGTGCCTTTCTCACCTTCTGAGATGGCCCATACTCTGTGGAGTGTGTTTCTCTCTAAATAAACCCACTTCTTACTTATCACTTTGCCTCTCACTGAATTCTTTCTGCGATGAGACATCAATAACCTGAGCTTCATTAAATCCTGAAACCAGGTGTGTGATCTCAGTTGGAAGACTGTGGGTTTTGGCTGGGTTCGAGTCCCGGCCACGTGGGTTCAAGTCCCAGTCTGGATTCGAGTCCCAGCATGTGGGTTCCAGTCCCAATCTGAGGTGCACGCTTTCAGAAGGATAATGTAAACAGATGGAAACTGTAAGAAACAATCAAAAGGAAATGCTAAAAACCAAGAGCACTGTAAAAGCCCTTTCCACGGGCTCATCAGAAACTCCATACAGCCAAAGAAAGAAGCAGTGAGTTTGAATACAGGTCAACAGACACTCTGCAAACTGAAATGCAAAGAGGAAAAAGAATGGAAAAAACAGGACATCCAAAAACTGTGGGACAATTTCAGAAAGTATAACATATACCCATTATTAGAATATCAGAAGGAGAAGAAAAAGAAAAGGAAATAGAAGAAATATTTTAAATAATGGCCAAGAACTTTCCAAAATTAATGACAGACCCCAGGAAGCTGAGAGAACACCAAACAGATTAAATACCCTCAAAAACCCTCATGTAGGTATACCATATTCAGAAAATCAAAAGACAAAAAATCTTCAAAGAAGTTACAGAGAGTGAAAAACACCTAACTACAGAGGAAAGAGTAAGAATTACAGTGGACTTCTCATCAGAAATCATGCAAGCAAGAAGAGAGCAGAGTGAAATATTTAAAGTAAGGAAGAAACTCCACCACCACTTTACAATTCCATATCCCTCGATATTATAATTCAAAAGTGAAGGAGAAATGAAGGCTTTTTCAGACCAAAAAACCTGAGGAATTCATCGCCAGTAGACCTGTCCTGCAAGAAATGTTAAAAAAAAAAAAATTCTTCAAGCAGAAGGAAAATGATACAGGTCAGAAACCTGGATCTACATAAAGAAGAGCATCAGAGAAGGAATAAATAAAATGAAGATAAAGTCCTTTATTTTTTTATTCTTAACTGACCTAAAAAACAACCATTTGTTTAAAGTAATAATAGTAACAATGTATTAGATGATCATAGCACACTGGTAAGTGAATGAGTGACAGCAAGGTCACAGCGGTGGGAAGCACAAATTGGGATTATGCTATTAACAAGGTATCTATATGACACATCAAGCAATATGGTGTTACTTTAAGGCAGATTCAGGTTAATTTAAAATGCATACTGTAAACTCCAGGGCAATCACCAAAAAAATTTTTAAATACGTATAATTGATATGCTATGTGGTAGGCAGAATAGTAGCCCCCCAGGAATATCCACATTCTAATCCTCAGATTAAGGCAGCAGACAGAATAAGGTTGCTAATCACCTGACCTTAAAATACAGAGATTATTCGGGATTATGCGGGTGGGCCGGAGGTAATCACAGAGTCCTTAAGTATGGAAGAGGAAGACAAAAGAGGAGATAAGAATGATGCAATCTACTGGGCCCACTACTGCTGGCTTCAAAGATAGAGGAAGAAGGCCTCGAGTCAAGGACTGTGGGTGGCTTCTAGAAATTTAAAAGGGCAAGGAAATTGATTCTCCCTTAGAGCCTCCAGAAGGTAACATAGCCTTGCCCACACCTTGAGCTTAGCCCACTGAGACCCATTTCAAACCTCTGACCTACAGAACTGTAAAAGAAATTGTGTTGTTTTACACCACTGAGTTTGTGTTCTTTTGTTACAGCAGCAACAGAAAACTAATACATTCTAAGAGAGGAGATAGAGTTGAATCATATAGAATGCCCAATTAAAAGGAAACAGAAAAAAGCAATGAATACAAAATAGTTACAAACATGGAAGATATTTACTCAACTATATCAATAATCACTTCAAATGTGAATGGTCTAAAAAATACAATATCAAAAGAGAGAGAGTCACAGTGGACAAAACAAGATCCAACTATAAGCTGTCTACAAGCAACAAACTTTAAATATAAAAATTTATATATGTTAAAAGTAAAGGATGGAAAGCTACACCATGCTAACACTAACCAAAAGAAAGCTGAAGTAACTATATTAACTTCAGACAAAGCAGACTTTGTCGGGTAATTAGGGATAAAGAGGGTCATTATGTGATAATAAAGAGGTCAATTCTCCAAGAAGACATAACAATCTTGTACTTGTTTACACCTAACGAATGAGAGGGTATCAAAACACGTGAAGCAAAACCTGAGAAAAATGAAAAGAGGAGATAAATCCACTATTATAGTTAAAGACTTCAACAACACTGTCAGTAATTGACAGATCGAGCAGACAGAAAATCAATAAGGAAATAGATGACCTGAGCAAGCACATCAATCAACTTGATCTGACATTTAAAGAAAACTCCATCCAACAACAGCTGAAAACATATTCTTCTCTAGCCCACATTCACCAATGTAGACCATATTCTGGGCCATAAAACACACTTCAACAGATTTAAAGGAACAGAAACCATACAAAGTATGTTCTTAGACACAGTGGAATTAAACTAGAAATCAGTAACAGAAAGGTTAAAAAAAAAACAAACCCAGATATCTGGAAATTAAAGTCTCAAGAGAAATTTTAAAATATTTTGAACTAAATGAAAATGAAAATACAGCTTATTAAAATTTGTGGGATGCAGCAAAAGTAGTGATTAGAAGGAAATTTATAGCATTAAAATGGATTTGAGTTCAAGACATGAGTATGAACCCATGTTTAGCTTAACATGTTAGCTTTAGATACAGATGGTTACACATATATTTCCATATATGTACATATATATTTCCTTGCTTGTCAGATGAGAGGGCCTAGAAGAATGACACCCCAAGTGACAACAAGCATACCTAGTGCCCAAATCTTGGGGTATTTTTTAATAAATTTTATTTATTTATTTATTTTTGGCTGTGTTGGGTCTTCGTTGCTGAGTGTGGGCTTTCTCTAGTTGCAGCGAGCAGGGTTTACTCTTCTTTGTGGTGCACGGGCTTCTCATCACAGTGGCTTCTCTTGTTGCAGAGCATGGGCTCTAGGTGCACAGGCTTTGGTAGTTGTGGCATGTGGGCTCAGTAGTTGTGGCTCGCCGGCCCTAGAGCGTAGGCTCAGTAGTTGTGGCACATGGGCTTAGTTGCTCCACGGCATGTGGGATCTTCCCGGACCAGGGCTCGAACCCATGTCCCCTGAATTGGCAGGCGGATTCTTAATCACTGCACCACCTGTGATGTCCCCCAAATCTTGCTTTCTAACAGCATTCTCCAATAAAAAGAACCAAAGCTCCTTGAAGAAATGACTGACTCTAGGACGGGGAAAGGAAATATACCAGATGAGCCTGAAGTACCTTGTAGTGCCAGAAAGTAAGTACCACAAAAAAAACAAGAAGAAACCCACAATGATGGGGGTATGTCAAAGGAACAGGTGGAACCAACTGAAAGAGTTTACAATGGCCATAAAACAATTTGAGCAAAAAAATAGTGGTATTGCATTATAACCCAAAGTATAAGATAAATATCCATGAGTTCACAGTAATAGGGATTACAGATGGAAAAAGATTGAGCATTAATAGGTTATTTAAAATCTATTAATTTTCTTCATGTCTGAAATTTTCCATAGTAAACCTTTTAAATATATATAAAATAAGTGTATATATATAAATGTGTTTATATATAAATGGGTGTGTGTGTATATATGTATATGTGTATGTGTGTGTGTGTGTGTGTGTGTGTGTGTGTAGATGTAACCCAACAAACAAACGCTCCTTTGACCTTTACACTACCGTTTTGGGTTCTGTATGTATGTTGGTTTCTAGGGGTTATAATGTGATTACACGACTAAGTTCTCCACTAATTTTGGTCCATGGACACAGATTCTAGTAGTCTGTCCTTATTGAGTTTTGTGTGTATTTGTATATATTAAGTATTTTCTCCTCACTTCTGCTTCCTCATTATTTAACAGAAGATTCATAGGAGATCAACTTAAAAATTTAGTCTGTAGATAACAGAATGTTCACATGGAAATGCACGTTGTAGGCTGTGTATAGATGCAGAGTATCAGAAGGGTGAATTGTACCAGTGAAGTTAGTCTCCTAGCTCTAAGTCCACTCTCTATACTCCAGTGGCTCTCAGCCAGAGCCTGAGATATTTGGCAATGTCTGGGAAAACCGGGACAACCACAGGGGTCTTTTGGTAATGTCCAGAAATATTTTTGGTTGTCACAGATTGGGGGATCCTACTAACATGTGGTGGGTAGAGGCCAGGGATGCTGCTAAACATCCTACAATGCAGAGGACAGTCCCCAGCAATGAAGAATTATCTGGCTCAAAATGTCAACAATGCCAAGTTTGAGAAACTCTGTTCTGTTATGCTGGGGCTGGGACTCTACACATAGCATTTTTCCAACTACAGCTGACCCTTGAACAATACGGCAGGGAGGAAGAACAACCCTCCACGCAGTTGAAAATCTGCTTAGACAGTAGGCCTTCCATATCAGAGGATCTGACCAATCACAGATCTTGTTGTACCGTAGTATTTACTGTTGACCAAAAAATCTGCGTATAAATGGACCTGTGCAGTTCAAATCTGTGTTGTTCGAGGTCAGCTGTATGGATCAATGAAACAACCTGGATGAACTTGGAAATACACAGGAAAAAGTCTTCAGTCTCAATAATTAGTAAAGACATGCAAATAAAAATAAGGTACTATTTTCTAACTCAAATTAGCAACATTTTCAGTACTCACTGAAGTACATGTAGTTAAATGATACAGTTATCTGTGATGAAAGTTATAAATTGCAGGGCCTTTTTAAAAAGCAGTTTAACAATGGCATAGGAGCCTTAAAAACCTTTATACATTTGGTCAGTAATCCCACTTTCTCTAAGAATAAAAATCCTAAAGAAATAATAAATCAAGTGAAAAACTGGGTATATCCTAAAGCAAACTCTAAAAAATTCCATAATAAAGATATAAATAAACCACGGTATATACAAATAAGTACAAAGGCCAAATTAATTTCATATGAAAAACTTGAAGGAAATGCCTTATAGAAGTTAAGATTTAAGTTTGACTTTAAGACTTCAATGGCCAAAAACTGAAATATCTGAAGCGGAGAGCTGAAGTCTTGAGAAACTGCAACATTTGTTTTTAGTTTTCCAAACAGAATACCAAGTAGGAAGGTTGGCTATAATGAATACACACAGCTGGTTAAGGCTAGTGGAAGGTGATTAATTCTATGAGGACAGGCTGGGGCTATGACCCTGAGGATGAGAATTAACTTGTTCTGCATGCAAAAGGAAGCTAACTCATGTCTTTAAGCAAATACACCTTAGGAAGAAAATTCTAGGAACAGTGTGTAAAATGGTTTGGGACAGAGGGAAAAAAAAAAAAATCTAGAGCCAGGGAGGCCAGTTAGACTCAGCCAGACACATGTAAACACATGTTCACAGCAGTGTTATTCACAGCAGCCAAAACACAGCAACAACCTAGTGTCCATCAACGGATGAATGGATAAACAAACTGCGCTACAGCCACTCGGCAGAGTATTAGCCAGCCATACCCAAGAATGAAGTCTGAGAGACACTACCGCATGGATGAACCTTGAACACATTAGATGAAATAAGCCAAACACAAAAGGGCAAATACTGTACGATTCCAATTCTGTGAGGCCTCTAGAATAAGCAAATTCAGAGACAGAAAGGGCTGGGAGGAGGGGAAATGGGGAGTTAACGCTTAATGGTTTCAGAGTTTGTGTTTAGGGTAAGGGAGAAACTTTTGGAAATAGCGGTGATGGTGACACAATACTGTGAATGTACTTAGTACCTCTGAGCTGCACACTTAAAAATGCTTAGAACAATCAACTTCATGGTATGTGTATTTTACCACCATAATAAAAGAGTAAAAAAAAAAAAGAAAAGTGAAGATAGAACTCAAATTGCAAAGAACAGCACAGAAATTGTCAAGAGGAGGCAGGAGAGGTGTGGACTACTGTTTCATGACGTTTAATTTGAAAAGCTCTACTGATAACATTAAGGGTAGAGAGCGGTTTTCTGGTTTAGATTTTTCTCAAGGCAGAGTAGACCTTAACATACGGTATATATCTAGGATATCTAGGTAACAGCTAAGAATTGAGTGTCGTTAAAAAAAAAAAAAAAAAGTCTGGCCTAAAACTCTTATTTGGGGGACGAGAGTAGCATCACAATATTTTATTGGCGCACAGCAGTATGAGAAGCATTTCAAAGTTATAATTTCATCTTACATTTGGAAAACCAACCAACCAACCAACAGCTTTCCTAGCACGAAGTAAAAAGGAATGCTGGACCAAATCTTCGATGATAAAAACACACAAAGCTCTTCCATCATGGGCATATTAATATCACTCAAACGGTGAAATCTACCAGTAATGGAGGGTGGAGACTTGATATTTTTATATTTATCCAAACGGCACGTACTTTAAGAGCCTGGGAAACTGTGCAAGACAAATAACCCAATTTCTTCAACAAATACCTTGCAAAGAAAAGGGAAACTGAAGATGCTCATCCACCGAACGCCACGCAAGGACCCGCTCAAATCCTGAGCGGCACAAACCAACCACTAAAAGAACAATTTAAAAAAATTCCTTTAAGGAAATGTGAACACTGCCCGAATACCGCGGAAACGGAGGGCAGGGTAGCAGCGAAGGGTTACTCAATTCGCTCTAGTTTCTATACGTTTTGAAAATTTCTGCAACCATTTTCTGGGGCATTTTAGCAAAAAGCGCCGTGGGGCGGGGGAGCGGGTCTTTCTCACGCCGCCCGCGGCCGCCCCCCGCGAGCCAGGAGCCTCCACGGCCCACCCCCGGCCTCCAGGGCCGCGTCGGCTCTGCCAACGCCCCACACACTCCCGGACGCCGGGCCAGCGGCCAGAGACCCCGCTGAGGGCGGCGGCCCGGGGCGAAGCCTCCGACTCTCCGGGCGCTCGGGCCGCGGCCGCTCGCCGGAGGCGCTGAGGGGACGGACGGAGGCCGCGCAGGCTCCCACGCCGCCGCCGGGCCATCCGCTACTCACCCCGACGCCGGCAGCGCAGGACCCCGGCCTTTCGGGACTCGGGCTGTGGCATCTTCGCTCCCGCCACGGCCCGGGCCCGAGCCGCATTCGCCGCAGCGGGCGGAGCTGCCGGCAAGCAAACGCAGCAGCGGGCGCAGCAGCAGGCACACCAGCGCCCCCAGCGCTTGCCCAGTGCCCGCGCCGCGGCCTCGGCCCGAGCGCGCGCCCGCCGGGGCCACGTGACGGGCGGCCCCGGCCCCGCGCGTGACGTCACCGCCCGCTGCGGGCGCGTCGCGGCCCCCGGGCTCCACACGTTCCCGAGGCCCAGCGCCTGCGGGTGGGCTCGGGGGTCGGTCGCGGGCGGCCTTCGCGTTTTTAACTCTTACAGAAATGGGCTCATTGAAGACAAATGCCTTAAACATATTGAAAGATGTGCGACCCCGCTTATGATAAAAGAACTGTAGGTTAAAATGTCAAGGCTTGGCAGAAACTGATAAAACCTCACGGGTTGGTGGTAAGGGTGGGAAAGTACAGCGCGCCCGCAGAGCAGCCGCAGCAAGGCACATGGGGTCACGGGGGGCTTGCTAGAAATCCTGACTCTTCAGCACCCATCAGTAAGCAAAGGATGTTGCAGCCATCGGGCCATCACCATTACAGCCCCCGCCCGCCCGCCCGGAGGTAACTCAGGGTGGAAACGGGCTGTCCGCTGCCAAGCCCCCAGCCACTGTGGCCACCCCCAAATGGTGCACTCAGGATGGGGAAGAACAGGATCCTGGCTCTGGTTGGTTAGGGTGCATAGCAAAGAAATGATCTCAGTACGCCCTGGCTCTTGCAATTCCTATGTATAGGAAAGCACTAAATTCCTTAACTTGCGTTTGATTGATTTTCTTTAACAGTAACCTCTGATGTTCAGACTATCTGATCTTCGTTGCAAAAACTCCTATCTATCCTGTCTCCCCCACCTTACCTCTTCAGAGCAGTCCCGCAGAGCTACCTGAGAGGCTGCGTCCCAGGCTTGAGTCCTCGGTTTTGTCTGCCAAATAAAACATAATTCTCAACGTTTAGGTTATGCATTTTTTTTCAGTCGGCAGGCCCCATGCCAGACGTACTTAAGTAATCAAAATATGCGTTTTACCGCCGTGGCCAGGTGATTTATGTACACATCAAAGTCTGAAATCAGTGTCCTAAGTGCAGTGCAGTCAGTGCAGGAGACCGGCCATTGCTCCACCTTCACCCGACCCTTGACGGTGTCAGACATTTTATTTGCCATTCTGATGGGTGTGGAGATCTGTTTCTAGCTGTTATTTTAAATGGGTTCATACTGTCCCACCAAATTAATGTACAGTCGTACCATTCCAGAAATTGAAGCTTTGGGTTAGCTCCAATTTTTTACCATTAGAAAGAATGACATGAATATGCTTTTTGCAGTGTAGCATCTAAACCCGGGGTCTTTGAGGCTGGGCATAGGCTAGTCTTTGGGCTGTGTTCATCTATCCCTAGGTACAGTTGCCAGAGGAAATATAGGAGGCTTAAAATTTGAATTTCAGATAAAAAAAATTCACTAGCATGTCCCATAGAATATGTGGAATATACTAAGATATTATTGTTTATCCAAAATTCAAGTTTACCAGGGCATGCTGTACTTTTATTTGCTAAATCTGGCAACGCTAACCCTGGACAAGTTTTAAACTTAGTTTTCTGTTTTATGTTATGGTAATAACAATAGGAACTATCTTGTAAAGTTGTGTGGATGACATGAGATAATCTATGCAGAGTACCTACCAGGGGGTATGAAACAGTGAGAGCTCAGTAATTGTTAGCTCTTATTTTTATTTCATCTCGGTGTGTCTTAGGATAAATTCCTGAAAGTATGCTTTCCTTACAGAATTCTCTGGCTAATGTAAGGCTTGTCCAAGTGTTTGGTCATACCCAAAACTGTTGTGTGAAAAGCCTTGAGCAGGTGAGCAGATACTTTCTCAAATAGCTCCAGGATACAAATCAGATTTTAAAATTTCTATACAAAACCGTAATTGCCACCTACGGGCAAGTATGGGTTTCCTTTCAATCACACCAAGTACTTGGATGTTGATTCTGATTTGTTTTCTATTCCAGAGTCAGCTGAAACAATATTCTAGAGGAGATTGTTTAAGCAACATTCTACATCGCTTCTAAGACTTATTCATGCTATCTAGGACCTGAACTAAATTACATTAAAAAACTAAGACTGAATATTAGGCCCATGGCTCTAAGAAAAAGAACATTTTTCTTTTGGCAAAGCTGATATTTACATCCTTCTTTATGCTTACCAAACAAGAAGATTCTCTGAATTTATACTACAATTCTCTTTTTTCCTTCGGCTGTAGAAATTTTATTTTGTATTTTACTCTAATTTTAATGGATTCATAGGTTTATTACAATCAATTTTTTATTACTTTCTAGAGCAGCTAAGGTATAAACATGGGCCCAGAATATACTAATCACGTGGCAATTACTTTGTGCTGCCAGATTGACCTTTTAAAAGCTCAATCAAGTTACCCTGGCCATCTGTAATATTTGGGCACAGGTTTTTCCCATCTCTTTCCAGCAACAGATTTTATAGAGTACTTTGCCAAATACATGGGTGTAATGACATTATAAACTGGTTCTTTTTTCTTTACATTATATATATTATTTCAAAGAACACAAGCTCCATGAAGGGAGGGATGTTTACCTGCCCCATTGTCAGCTGCATCCCAGCACCTAGAAGGACACCTGGCCTGAGATGACCATTCAGTTGTTGATTAAATGAGCATAATAGATGAGTCAAGTCGTTTTCTGCTGTAAAAAACTAGTTTATATTTTCTCCAGCAGAAGCTATGATTTAGTGATTCTATCCTAAGCCTCCTCCTTTTTACTCCTTTCAATGTATTCCTTCCCTCATTTTCTCATTCTCTTCGTTTTGTGAATTAAATATATTTTTCACTTTTCTAGCTGCCTTCACCACGGTGAATGCAACAGCCATCCCTCTAACCTGATGGAAGTACTTTAGACACCTGGGAGTGTGTCCACACAGGATGGATACTGAACCTAGTTACCTCTTCCCCAATCCCAGCTAAACAGTTTTCTCGAGTCATGTCGAACACAGATTATCAACAAGGCACGCAAGCCAAGAAGTGTCAGGAGAGCTGAGGCCAGAGCCATAGGAGGGAACACACGTGAAAAAGGCAAAACCAGAAGTAGGGAAGAGGGAATGTCTCCAGTTAACTGAAGGGCCAACAGAAACAAACAGGGAGGCTGGCCTGGAGAGCTGGACCAGGACACCCAGGCAAGTGACTGGACATCAGAAACTCAGGAACCCAACCAAGCAATGTGTCAAGGCCAGAATCTACACTGGCAGCAAGAAAGGAGCTCAATACAGTTGAATGGACCAACCAAGGCTCTCTGAGAATGTCTTTCTGGGGAGGTCACCAGCCCAGGTCACCTATCTGGAGTAGGAATTGAGTTGACCAAGAGTTGAGCAGTCCTTACGGTCTACCAGGACGAAGTGAGCTTGGCAAATAACTGGAGATAACACACTTTATCTCAATCGATTTTATGACAGCCTTAAGGGTGTGACAGCATGCATTTCTAATGCTTAAGGTCTTGCCACCCCAGAAATTTAGTGGCAGAAAAGGCACTTCTGTTGTAGACCATTCTGGTTGTACTTCTTACTGTAGTTCACATAATTTCATGATGTTCCAAACATGTTCTCTTCTCCATGTTGAAGGACTAGGGGAATTTTTAACGCTTTATTCATGAAAATGATTGGTTTTCCTTTCATGAGACTCTCTTAAGAGGTCTCCAGTTCCGGGAAGACAGTATCCAAATACCACTGAAATGACTTGCAACCCAATCGTTTCCTTAATTCAACACGCTCACTAATATCTCCATAGGCAAGATATTTCAGATTAGGTCTTCGTAAAAATACCTGCTCCTAAATGGAAAGAGAGAGTCATTAAACCAGACAAATCTTTGGTAATCAATCTAACATAGCAGTATGTATTTTCATCTGAACTAAAACAAAACAAAACAACAACAGAAAACCTTCCCTCTGTATGGGGAGGGCAGAGACACACATAGGAGCTGGGACTCACTCACCCCACATATATTCACCGGATGTGCTGTGACAGACCACGATGAAAGTAGCGTAGAGGGACTCAGCAAGTCTAAGTCCTGCTTCTCAAGAGTTCTAGAATCATAGCCGCCTATTGTAGTGTTTCCCCTTTCTCCTACTCTCTCAATGATACTCAAGGACAAAAGCCCTCACTCCCCAATCCCTATCAACACTTCCATGGTTTCAGAAATGGGGGTTGGTGACGGCTAAGGGCAAATTGACTCTGGAGGAAGACAACCTGGCTTCAATTTCTGGCTCTGCTATTTATTACCTATGTGACCTTGGCTGCTACCCTCATGAGATTGTGGTGAGGACTGAACACTTTCATACGTGCAAAGCTCTTAGGAGACTAAGGCTGGCACATAGTAGGTGTCATGTCAGTGTCGGCCATTATTATCACCACACCTGGTTAGTCTTTTCTGCGTTCTTGATTTAAGGAAGCACCAAGTATGAGTGTCTAATGGACTCAAGCTCTGCCATGTTAAAAGAGGTATTCTAAGTAGACCAAAGCCTCCTTGAAAGCAGAACCTTTGTATTTTCATCTGTGTATTCCCAGTGCCCGGTATATAGCACAGTAATATTGTTGAATGAGAGGAGCTTGCTTACCCAAATAGCATAGTATGGGCATGCCATGTTGGATTCTCCCCAGGGATCTTTAGGTCTTTGCCATCATGTCTTGCCACTCCTAGTTCCCCAGGGGGGATTGGTGCAGAGAATGGGCCTGAGGGAGGGTGTCCTCGTTTTGGAGTGAAGGCAGAGAAGACCTTAGCCAACATCTCCCTGTCCAAAGCCTGTTTTGCCCAATGACATTCACTCAACTTCCCAACATGCTGTGTCATACAATCCATTGATTTTATGCCAAACATTACATGCTTTTTATATTAGATGGAACTTTTGGTAACTATATCCCCCATGAAATTCAGTAAACTACTCAGTCCTAACTGTGTTCAAGTCAACCATTTAAATGTGACCTCTGGTCACAGAAAAAAAAAAAAAGCTTAAAATCTCTCATAACTAAAGAAATGCAATTTTAAACAATGAGATATCATTTTTAACCTATCAGATTAGAAGAAATACAAAGTTTAATTAAAACTAGGGTTGGAAGAGTTGAGGACCATTTGGACATTATTCATCAAGATTTAAGATGCACTAACTCATGGTCCACAAGTTCATGTCTTCAGATTTATTCAAGATATAGCTGCACAAATGTGCAAAGAGATACATGTAAAGGATGTTCATTTTGGCACTGTTAAGGAGTAACAAAAAGCCAAGATGATCAGAATGTTTATCTCTGGGGACTATTTATGAATGGAATCAATTTTAAGAGATCCATTCAAAGGAAATATTTAAAAGGATGACATGTTTATCTGCTCTGATTTTAAAAGACTTTGAAAGTGTGTTTTTAAATTATACTAATGGAAAAATTACAACAAAATATTGCTGCTCAAATCGAGTTAGGTAAAAGAAAAGGATATATACTCGTGTGTATGTGCATGTTAACAGGAAACTATAGACAGTAATTTAGTGGTGGCTTCTGAGGGGTGAAACTACGGGCTTAGAAAGCTTACTTTTCACTTCATGCTTTTCAATACTGTAAGACAAAAATGTGTATGCATTACCTTTTTAAAAATATTTTTTTAAAAATCAGGAAATATAATAAACATACCGAAAAAAGCACATAGAATATAAATGTGCACCTTAGTGAATTGTTGAAAAATCAACCCCAGAAACCCTAAGTCAAGAAATAGAACATAATCAGCATCTCAGAGGCCTTGCCTTTCCTTTCCTGATCATAATCCTTTCTCTTAGTTTTTTTTTTTTTTTTTTTTGCGGTACGTGGGCCTCTCACTGTTGTGGCCTCTCCTGTTGCGGAGCACAGGCTCCGGATGCGCAGGCTCAGCGGCCATGGCTTACAGGCCCAGCCGCTCCGCGGCATGTAGGATCCTCCCGGACCGGGGCACGAACCCGTGTCCCCTGCATCGGCAGGCGGACTCTCAACCACTAGCGCCACCAGGGAGGCCCCTTTCTCTTAGTTTGAAGTGCTATCCTGATTATGTATTCATTTCTTTGCTTTTCTTTCTAGTATCGATATCTAATTATCCACACGTAGATTACACGGTTTGATTTTTACCTGTTTTTAACTTCATAGAAATGGAAAAATACAGTATATATTCTATTGTGTTTGGCTGCTTTTGTCCACCATTATATCTTTAAGATTTACCTATACTGTTGTATGTATATTTAAAGTTGATTAATTTTCATTGCTATATAGAATTATATCATTAAACATATCATATTTATTCATTCCATCCCTGATGAATATTTGGGTTGTATTCAGTTTTGGCTAACACAAACAATGCTGTTTATAAACATTCTTGTTCATGTGTTCTGGTGCACAAAAGCATGCTTTCTGTAGTGTATATACAGGATGGAATTGCTGGATCATGGGATATTCATGTCTTTTATTACTTGATATTGCCAAACTGTTTTCCAAAGTGAGTTTGTAACAATTAACACTCCCACCCAGTGTCTGAGACTTCCTGTGCTTGCCAACACATGGTCCTATCAGACTTTAAAAATGTTTTGCCATGTATGTAGAAATATGTAGAAATATCTCATTGAGGTTTTAATTCATATTGCCCTGATTACTCAAGAAATTGAGTATTATTACTTTTATAATTTAAAATAATAAAGAAATATTAGATCAAGACCAGGACATATAATATCACAGAGAGATTCTTACATATTTCTACCCATGTATCTGAAAGGAGGTCTTGTTTTTACTGTCGAAATTTGTTTGAACTTTCAAATTAAAATGAAGTTGCATCTATATGTTCTCTGTATGTGCATTTTAAAGGTCCCGGCAAGGGGCTTAAACCAAGGGGAGATGCACAAATGAAGGGGCCTGGCTTTGATGTAAAAATCTTTGACTGTTGGGCTTCCCTGGTGGCGCAGTGGTTGAGAGTCCGCCTGCCGATGCAGGGCACACGGGTTCATGCCCCGGTCCGGGAAGCCGGAGCCTGTGCTCTGCAACGGGAGAGGCCACAGCATTGAGAGGCCTGCGTACTGCAAAAAAAAAAAATCTTTGACTGTTAGAGAAAAAAGGAGCAGAGGTTCTTGTGTGGTCCCCAGACCAGCTGCCGCCGCATCACTTGGGAGCTTGGTAGTGGAGGAAGAGAATCCAAAATTTGCCCATGGGAATGGGGGCAGAGAGAGGTATTTGCCGCAGATGGGCAATCTTTGGGGGAGAAAAACAGATCTAGGGGGAAAAAAAAGCCTTCTCATGTTGGTTGATTTACTTCTGAGAAACTTGAGTTTCCTTAGAGATTTAAAAAAAAAAAAAAGAGTAAGGTGCAAGTGTAGCAGCTTAAAATGAACAAATTAAGAATAGCATCTGAAAATGGGTGGGTGAACAGCTGAAGGGTTGCCCTAATTTAAGGAGAAGTATAAAAATTGGTATCTAGAAAGCAGCAGAAGTCTTCTTTAGAGCCAGTCCCTCTCTGTACTCTCACTCATCTTTCCAAACCAGGGACACATCCTTCACCTTGTATTCATCTAGCCAAACGTGCACCAGTCTGAGATTATTATACGCCAAGGCTTTTGCAATTCCAGTGTGGTTTGCAACGTGTTGCTTATCAATATGTCCTACTCGAGAGCAGGGGAGTATAAAGAGTTGGCCTCCACACATCCAGATCTAGACATAAGAAAAACAGAAAACATATTAATGATTAATGAGTGTTTGCTAGTAATAGGCAACTGCTGAACTAAAACAAAAATAACAATAGCTAACATTTATTAAGTTTCTTATTTCATTTGATCCTCACAACAACCCTATCGTGTAGGTACTGTGATCATCCCTATTTTACAGATGAAGAAACTAACACGTACATTGGTTAAGAAGCTTGCCCAGTAATATAGTGGCAGAGCACAAGGTTCAAACTCAGGAAATCTGGCCCTAGGGTCAGTGCGCTGAATACCAAGTGATCCTGCCTCGCTTATACATGACCAGTTCTGATACTGATTATGTATGAAGACTGACAAGATATTTTATCTTAGGATATTCTCAAACAATATTCTGAGAGTAACATTTTCTGAGGTGATTAAGTATTGCTGGATATAAGCAAGTAATAAGAGAAATAGCAATCATGGCTGAATTCAGTTATTCATCTTTTTTGTACTTAAAACACTTTAAAAAGCTTATTTTTAATAACTTTTTATTACACAAAAGCAAAATACGACCACTGAAAAACTAAGAAATGTAGAAAAGCACACAGAAAAAGGTAAAAATAACTTTTTGTTTTAACACTTTGTCAGTCAATATTAATCCAAGTATGTATGTGTACATACATAGATACACAACATTAAGATAACCTGCTTTTCTTCATTTGATATTATGTGAAGTTACTTTAAAAGTCTTGTATTGAAAAAAAAAAAGTCTTGTATTGTTGGACATTTTGGTAGTCTTTGATTTTTATTATTATAGATAATACCACAAAAAATGTGCTTGTAACATAAATCTTATGTATAGTACACTTGCATGACTCTTCTCTTTACTTTAATTCAGTGATTCTTGCATGGTCTCCAGACCAGCAGCATCAGCATCACTAAGGAACTTAGAAATGCAAATCCTTGGGCCCACCCAGACCTACAGAACTAGGAAGTCTGGGTCTGGGGGCACAGTAATCTGTATTTTAACCAGCTCTTTAGGTGATTCTGATGCACACTAAAGTTTGAGAACCACTGTTCTAATTGATCAAGGTAATATATCCCAGTTTTATAGATATTTTCTTAGGTGGATTCACCTAATCATTTAGGGAACAGTAGTAGGAGAATAAGACTCACTGAAAACAATACTCAGAAGTATTATGGTGAAATATATCACTCAGATAGTCAGAAAGGATTATGTTAAAGAAAATGGAAAAGCAGAACTTCTGACATAACATGAGACCTACTGACTGGTGCAGCCAACCTCTAGAGTTCTTTAGAAATACCCAGAAACATCCCCACAGAATGTCTAGAAAAATATCCATTGAATTCCTTCTCTAAAATGGATGGCTCAGTGGAAAAACCCTGAGACCAAAAGTCCAAAGAATTAGGTTCTTTTATCATCTCTGCCACATGCTTATGATCAGACGTATCCTCTCTGACTCTCATTTTCATCTGGAATTGAGAACTAAATAGTTGCTCATTTAAGCTACCACTTGGGGGTGCTTTGTTATGCAGCAAAAGCTAACTGATACTAGCCACCTATAATGTCTTATTCTCTTTTTTTAAAGTGAGACCTTAAAGAAATTTGGAAAATCATTAATATCTGTTTAATAATTAGAATGGATACAGAAGTATCTATTATTATTGGTACATTCTTACATGTTTGAAATGTTTCTGTATTAAAAAAAGAAATCTGGCTATGAGTATAGAATAGAAAACAAAAGTCAAGTAACCAAAGTGATAAAGGAGGAATATAAGTAAAAAATGTATTTAAAAACTTTCTCAAAAATCAAATTGAGGGAAGCTATTGCAATGTAGCCCAGTGTTCATAGGACCCACAAAGTTGTTCTTTTCTTCTCGATTCATTCTCAAAGGGAAACATGATCCATCTGGACGTGCCTTTTGCTCTGTTCTTTAGGTGATGGTCAGCTTTCTTTCTCAGATATACTGCTGGAAGTAGTCTGTCCAGCTCCCAGTTTCTATTATTATTATTATTATTGGAGGAGGAAGAGGATGACAAGAAGGCAGAGTATCCCATTAAGAGTTAGTATAGTGTAGTGGTGCACAGCACAAACTCTAGGGCCACTCAGTGTGGTTCAAATCCCCTATGAGCTGTGTGATCTGGGGCAAGTTACTGAAGTTACTCAACCTATTTGTGTCTCAGTTTCCTCACCTGTAAAATGAGAATAATAACAGTACCTGCGTCATGGGATTGTTATGAGCATTAGAAAATCTGATACTTGTAGAGTGCTTAGAGTTCGTGTTTTGTAAATGAGAGTGTATCTCTGTTGTAGTGAAGTGTGGTAGACTGCAAGTGTGGTCACAAGTGCTTTTCATTCTTACATGCATACTTAATTGCAATGTAACTGTACTTCATTCCATCAAGACGTGAGGTTTATTTCTCCATCTCTTGAATCTGGTCTTGGCCTCATGATTTGCATTGGTCAACAGGACATTAACAAACGTGATGCGAACAAATGCCTGAGAAGTGTTTGTAGCGCTTTGGGACTTGCCTTCTCTTGCTGCTCTTGGGAACCTTGTGACCACTTCACTGTGAAAGAGCCTCACTAGCCTGCCTGACAATGAGAGACAAATGACCTGGTCATGGCCACTGTTCCACCTAGTATTGGGCCAATGTCCACATATGTAAATGAGGCCATCCCCTATGAGCCAGCACCAGCTGAGCCTCCCGATGAGCAGAGATGTGTAAGCAATACCAGTAGAAACCAGCCATCCTGGCTATGACCAAAATAACCACTTCAGCAATACAATGAATTTTGAGGACTTACGATTGATTGTTGTTTTAAGCCACTGTATTATTTTGGGACAGTTTGTTATACAGCAAAAGCTAACTGATACATGAGGGAACATATTTCTCTTAACCAGTTTTACTCATTAAGTAAATAGGACCTCCATCCACTGAGTCGCTCATTCCAGAAACTTGGTGTGATAGATGGAAATACTGTTCAGCAATATTATCTCACTCTCCACCCCTCACTAAGGGGTGGAGTATATTTCTCTGACACACTGACTTTGGGCTTGTCCATTTGACATGCTTTGACCCATGGAATGTGAGCAGACATGATGCCTGTGGAGGCTTTAAATATGCTGTGTGGTTTGGCTTGACTTTTGCATTCTTGCTTATCAACATGAGAAGAATATGCCCAGAGTTGCTACTAGAATGATGAGCAGACCTGACCAAACTCAGAGCCCAGAGCCCAGCCCTGCCAGTGTAAATTCCGAGGCAGAGCCATGCTGGCCAACACAGAGACACAGGAAAGAAAAAAGCAGAGGCTTCTTGCTCTAAGCCAACCAGTTTTGAGCTCGTTTGTAACAAGCATCATCGTGGCATTAGCTGACTGATCATCGGGTTGTCCATGACACCCCTTTCTCTCGATAACCACGTAGCTGGTCAGTCTCTGGGTTCTGTCCATTCTACTTGTATATATGCCTGGAATCTGTCCAGTTCTTTCTGTTGCCGTTGCTACTGCTCTGGTTCCATCCACTGTCACCCTTTGTCCAGGTTATTGTAAGAACCTCCTGGTCTGCCTGCTTATCCTCCACTATGTCAGCCTCCACAGCCACTGTCCCTGCCCTGCTTAAAACATACCAGTGGCATTTCATTGCACGTAAGACACATCTAAATCCTTACAGGGTCCTGCAGAGTCCTGCCCCCGCCTCCCTCTCCAGCTTCATCTTGCTGTTCTCTCCTCACTCATTCTGGTCCAGCCTCACTGGCCTTCTCCACTGACACATATGGGTTGGAAGGCTGTCCGCTTTCCAAGTCAGTGGGCAGAAACTGGGGCATTACTGAGTCTCTTCTTACTCTTTGTCTGTAATCTGCATTTGTGAGGGGAAGCAGGGGTGCATCATGCAGCAAAGCCAGGGTACGAGTTTCTCAGTCAGTCTTGCTGGCCTCACAGTTATGGGGGTGCCTCCCAGATTCAGGCTGACTATTCATTTTAATTTCTAGTGGGATCTCATCTTTTCCAGTCTCAATACATATCTTAGTAGAAAGTTAGGAGAGGCTGCTGCCCAGATACCATTTTAAATTAGAACTCTGGGAGAGTTGTAGCATAAAAAGAAAGGAACGAACATTGGCTGGGAGCACTTTAGGTGGCAGAGGCTGTGTTAGATGCCTTATGCCCATCGCTGCGGTGAATGCACACGGTACCACTGCAAGGTGTCTATTATTCATATCGTTTACACGTGGGGCCTTTCAGACTCTTGAGTGGTTCAACTACTCAGCAAATATTTCTCAACCACTTTTTACATAGTCAAAGTACCAGGTGCTGAGAACGCATGTTGAACAAGTCAGATCTTTCCCTACCCTCGTGGAGCTTACAGCTGGTGGGAACACACAACTGGCAGGGCCCAGCACAGAATAAAAATGGGGTCTCAGGTTCAAAAAGTATTAAAAGTTTCAAGATGGCAACAGCAGAGCCTTAAGCCAAGTGTGGGGTTCTTCTAAACATGGTACCATGTGCCACCACCCAGGCTGCCTGTCTACACAGCCTGCCCTGCACACACAGACAGGAGACAACTGTGACACAGCACAATAAGTGCTGTCATGGGGGAAGCATGCATAGGAGGGGAACGGATCCCAGACTTGGGTGTGTGTGTCTATGTGCGGGGGGCAGGTAAGGAAGATAAGGTCAAGAAAGTCTTCCCGAAGAAATTACATCAAAGCTGTAGCTGTGGATTACAGCAGTGGGGAAAGAGGAAAGTGAACAGAGGCAGGTGATGATTTAGAGGTAGAACTGCCCAGATAAGGTGAGGTCAACGTGGGGCAGGAGAGGGAGTGTGGAGTCTAGGGAGGCTCTCCATGGGGGACGTGTGTGCAGATAACTGGTGGGGTGGGGGAGAGGTAGCATGTCATCCACTCATAGAGGGAACATGGGAGGAGGAATTTGGGTTTAGCATACCTGTGGGACACCCCTGCCATGGTAACTTGTAGGCGATAGACCACACGAGCTTATGACTCAGGAGAAGGAACTGGGAAGGAGCGAGAATTGGTGTCATCAGCATCCGTTAATCATGGGAACGTGGTGTGGATGAGGTTATGGAGAAGGTGGAGAGAACAGAGAAAGAGGGGCTTGGGGAAACCCCTTAGGGGTGGAAATTCCGTGCAGATGGGCCAAGAAAAGTAACCCAGTGAGGCAGTGGGGAGCCACGGTCCGAGCAGGGGGCTGGGTGCTGAGCAACTTGCCGAATCCTCTACTGTGTCAACACAGGACAATTGCCTTCAGCCTTTCTCTACTGCAGGCGTGTGGTTTGCTCTCAAATCACAGCATCCAAGGGAGGCAGCAACCTTGGGCCGAATCCAAGCTGGCACCCGTGTCTAAGAGGCTCAGTCTGGAGGGTGAGGTAGGTGAGCCTCCAAGCGTAGGGCAGGGCCCCGGTTCCTGCAGGAGTGTATCTTGCCCCTTGGGGGACACCAGGATGGAACCCTGGGGCAGTGTGGCCAGACACAGAGCAGGTTGTCTGCTCTCTCAGGGAAACAGAAATGCTCATCTGGAGCCTGGTTATGAGGCCTATTCCGTTGGGAGTGAAGCTGCAGCTCCGTGGGCACCCAGCGAGTCATCATTTTCCACGAGCAACGGTAACACTGAGCTCAGGTCAACTAAAACAAATTCAGGGCATTGGAGGCTTCCAATATATGGCCAGCCTTAGAGAGAAGTGACTTAGAAACAGGGTAAACCCGAGCTGGGGGGCGGGGGGGGTGGGCTTAAGATCTGAAGTTGAGTAGGTCATACAAGGCAGGAAGCGATAGGTTTGGAGCACACTACTTATGATTGCTGTGAGTTTGGGCAAGTCACACTACCTCTCTGTGCCTCGGTTTCTCCGTTATAAACAGGAGATGATGCTGGTACCTACCTCACAGGTTTATTATGAGGATTAAATGAGTTAACATCTGTAAATATTTCAGAGCAGTGCATGTCACACATAATAAGAACTTGAAAATGAAATACATTTTTATCCTTTACATCTCAACTTAAATGCCATTTCTGCCGAGGCAGAAGACACACAGACACACAGCTCCCCTAAGACAAGGCTAGGTTCACCTTTTATATGATCTCACAGTATTCTGTATTTCCCCTTCATTGCATTTATCAGAAATAAAACTAAATAACTACTCATCTCACTCTACCCCAGATACTGATAGAATGGAAGCTTTATGTCATTTGAAACCACTTTTGCTTTGAGTGCTACTGTATTTTAGCACCCATCACGGTGCTTGGCATGTGACAGGTTCTCAATAAATACTGCTGAAGGAGTGAATGAATGAATGAATGAGGATTGTGTCTTCTGAATGTCCAGCATGTGGCACAGCCTGATGCAGGAGGTGCTCCTTAAATGATGGCTGTGTTGAACACTGAACTTAACTAGAACACTCAAGAGAGCCCTAAACTGAAACGAGATTTGGGTCTGACCACCATACAGGTGTTAGTCACAGCCATGGGAGTTGATGTAGGTATATTATGAAAAGTATTAACGAGGGGACAGCACAGACGCTGGCCGAAGAGAATAGAGGAGCCGCCACAGGTCCTGGTGGCCCTGCCCTGCCGGGTGCTACCACTTTTGTTTCTGGGCCATGGGAAGGCTGAGATGCGGAGAAGGGAGGCGTGATGGGCGGCAGGTGGGAGGTATTCAGCTGGCTCAGAGTAGAGGTTCTTTCCCATCAGATAAGGAAAGAGTGCACTAAGTTAACAACAAGCATGGCTTCACAGGTGCAGAGCGGCTACATGTCAGCCCTGAGCCCTGAAGAGCACGTGGGGTAAGAAGAGAGGGTTGACAAGGGAAGCAGTCTTGGGAGCACCCATGTTTAAGAGACACACAGGAGAAATTCCTGTAAAGGAGATTGAGAACAGCTGAGCGATACAAGGGGCTTTTCTTGGATTTTGCCCTAAAACCCAAGAAAACTTCTGGAAAAGATTGGTGTACCATGTCAAATGCTACAGTAACCTCAAGCACACGGAAGACCAAAAGCCATCCATTAGGGATACGAATATGAAACTGATGACAGTGCCGTAAATGATGTCAGAGGAAGGATGCTGAGGGCTTCCAGGATCTGATTTACTGGAACGAAGAGTGAGAAATGAAGTAGATGCAGGTGTAGCTGATCTTCCCTTAGGAAAAACCAGGTTACTTGGGTAGAGAGGGCTGCTGGTGTCAAGAGAGTGCCTAGCTATTTATTAATTTACATGTTTGTTTATGAAAAGAGAGAGCCAAGCATACTTAAAACGTATGAAGGGGCCATTTGGAATCAAGTAACTGAAAATATTGAAGCAAACATAATGAGGGTACTTGAGTAATAAGTTTGCTGTTATTTGCTGTCTGGAGGGAAGGTAAAGCCAAGATAAGGAATACACTCACTTTTTTTTTTTTTTTTTTTTACTGTATGATATCACTTGTAATGTGGAATCTAAACAATAATACAAATGAATGTATATGCAAAACAGAAACAGATTCACAGACAGAAAACAAACTTATGGTTACCAAAGGAGAGAAGGAGTGGGGGAGGGACAGATTAGGAGTGTGCGACTGACATATGCGAACTATTATACTATATATAAAATAGATAAGCAACAAGGATTTACTGTATAGCACAAGGAATTATATCAAATATCTTGTAGTAACCTATAACGGAATATAATCTGAAAAAGAAAAACTGAATCACTATACTCTACACCCCAAACTAATACAATATTGTCAATCAACTATACTTCAATTAAAAAAAAAATTTTTTTTAATGGTGGAATTTTGAATCCCCAAGATTTTGTTTCTTTGATTAGAAGTCAGTATTTTTCTGAAATATTTATTGTTCATTAGTATTTCCTTTAAAAGTCTTAAAATTCATTTATGTATATAATGCAACACCATTCAAAACCTTAGGGATTGATTTTGAAATTGCTGAAGTGATTGAGAAGAACAAATTACACTTAGAAAATTCTGAAAATGAAGAGTAACAAGGGACTCACTCTACCAATTACTAGACTTTATCGTAAAGCTACAGAAAATATCAATGCACGTGATTGGCTCAATAACTGGCAAATGGATCAGTTGAACACAGAAAGACCTAAGTATACATGATAATTTAATTTGTTAAATGTGTCATGCCCGTTTCTTTCTCTTCATAATCATCACTTGATTAACAACTTGAAAAAAATGCAGAACTTTAACTCCTATCATGCACCAAAGTCTAAATGTAGTAGAGAATTAAATACAAACAATGATGTCATAAAACTATTAGAAAAAAATTATATGAAAAATTATTGGATTTGAGAATTATAAAAGTTAAAAAGCAAACTTAAAGCAAATATTTTACTTGTTTAAAAGCTTTTAGTATTTAGCCTTTTACCATTATATAATATCTATTTTCTGTTTATTGCTTTTAATCTTAAATGCCAATTTTATGTTAATATTGTCACTTCAGCATTTCTGGTTTTGTTTACTCACCCAGTATTTTCTTTTTTTAAATTTTATTTAATTTTTAAATTTTTAAATTTAATTTTATTTATTTTTTTATACAGCAGGTTCCTATTAGTCATCTATTTCATACATATCAGTGTATACATGTCAATCCCACTCCCCCAATTCATCCCACCCCCACCCCCACCCCCCGCGGCTTTCCCCCCTTGTTGTCCATACGTTTGTTCTCTACACCTGTGTCTCAACTTCTGCCCTGCAAACCGGTTCATCTGTACCATTTTTCTAGGTTCCACATATATGCGTTAATATACGATATTTGTTTTTCTCTTTCTGACTTATTTCACTCTCTATGACAGTCTCTAGATCCATCCATGTCTCAACAAATGACCCAATTTCGTTCCTTTTTATGGCTGAGTAATATTCCATTGTATATATGTACCACATCTTCTTTATCCACTCGTCTGTTGATGGGCATTTAGGTTGCTTCCATGCCCTGGCTATTGTAAATAGTGCTGCAATGAACATTGGGGTGCATGTGTCTTTTTGAATTGTGGTTTTCTCTGGGTATATGCCCAGTAGTGAGATTGCTGGATCATATGGTAATTTTGTTTTTTAAGGAACCTCCATACTGTTCTCCATAGTTGCTGTATCAATTTACACTCCCACCAACAGTGCATGAGGGTTCCCTTTTCTCCGCACCCTCTCCAGCATTTGTTGTTTGTAGATTTTCTGATGATGCCCATTCTAACTGGTGTGAGGTGATACCTCATTGTAGTTTTGATTTGCATTTCTCTAATAATTAGTGATGTTGAGCAGCTTTTCATGTGCCTCTTGGCCATCTGTATGTCTTCTTTGGAGAAATGTCTATTTAGGTCCTCTGCATATTTTTGGATTGGGTTGTTTGTTTCTTTAATATTGACCTGCATGAGCTGTTTATATATTCTGGAGATTAATCCTTTGTCCGTTGATTTATTTGCAAATATTTTCTCCCATTGTGAGGGTTGTCTTTTGGTCTTGTTTGTAGTTTCCTTTGCTGTGCAAAAGCTTTTAAGTTTCATTAGGTCTCATTTGTTTATTTTTGTTTTTATTTCCATTACTCTAGGAGGTGGACCAAAAAAGATCTTGCTGTGATTTATGTCAAAGAGTGTTCTTCCTATGTTTTCCTCTAAGAGTTTTATAGTGTCTGGTCTTACATTTAGGTCTCGAATCCATTTTGAGTTTATTTTTGTGTATGGTGTTACGGAGTGTTCTAATTTCATTCTTTTACATGTAGCTGTCTAGTTTTCCCAGCACCACTTATTGAAGTGGCTGTCTTTTCTCCATTGTATATCCTTGCCTCCTTTGTCATAGATTAGTTGACCATAGGTGCGTGGGTTTATCTCTGGGCTTTCTATCTTGCTCCATTGATCTATGTTTCTGTTTTTGTGCCAGTACCATATTGTCTTGATTACTGTAGCTTTGTAGTATAGTCTGAAGTTAGGGAGTCTGATTCCTACAGCTCCGTTTTTTTCCCTCAAGACTGCTTTGGCTATTTGGGGTCTTTTGCGTCTCCATACAAATTTTAAGATTTTTTTTCTAGTTCCGTAAAAAATGCCATTGGTAATTTGATAGGGATTGCATTGAATCTGTAGATTGCTTTGGGTAGTAGAGTCATTTTCACAATATTGATTCTTCCAATCCAAGAACATGGTATATCTCTCCATCTATTTGTATCATCTTTAATTTCTTTCATCAGTGTCTTATAGTTTTCTGCATACAGGTCTTTGGTCTCCCTAGATAGGTTTATTCCTAGGTATTTATTTTTGTTGCAATGGTGAATGGGAGTGTTTCCTTAATTTCTCTTTCAGATTTTTCATCATTAGTGTATAGGAATGCAAGAGATTTCTGTGCATTAATTTTGTATCCTGCAACTTCAGCAATTCATTGATTAGCTCTTGTAGTTTTCTGGTGGCATTTTTAGGATTCTCTATGTATAGTATCACGTCATCTTCAAACAGTGACAGTTTTACTTCTTCTTTTCCAACTTGTATTCCTTTTATTTCTTTTTCTTCTCTGATTGCCGTCGCTGGGACTTCCAAAACTATGTTGAATAACAGTGGTAAGCGTGGACATCCTTGTCTTGTTCCTGATCTTAGAGGGAACGCTTTCAGTTTTTCACCACTGAGAATGATGTTTGCTGTGGGTTTGTCATATATGGCCTTTATTATGTTGAGGTAGGTTCCCTCTACGCCCACTTTCTGGAGAGTTTTTATCATAAATGGGTGTTGAATTTTGTCAAAAGCTTTTTCTACATCTATTGAGATGATCATATGGTTTTTATTCTTCAATTTGTTAATATGGTGTATCACATTGATTGATTTGTGTATATTGAAGAATCCTTGCATCCCTGGAATAAATCCCACTTGATCATGGTGTATGATCCTTTTAATGTGTTGTTGGATTGTGTTTGCTAGTATTTTGTTGAGGATTTTTTCTTTTTGCGGTATGTGGGCCTCTCACTGTTGTGGCCTCTCCCGTTGTGGGCACAGGCTCCGGACGCGCAGGCTCAGCGGCCATGGCTCACAGGCCCAGCCGCTCCGTGGCATGTGGGATCTTCCCGGACTGGGGCACGAACCCGTGTCCCCTGCATCAGCAGGTGGACTCTCAACCACTGCGCCACCAGGGAAGCCCTTGTTGAGGATTTTTGAATCTATATTCATCAGTGATATTGGTCTGTAATTTTCTTTTTTTGTAGTATCTTTGTCTGGTTTTGGTATCAGGGTGATGGTGGCCTCTGTAGAATGAGTTTGGGAGTGTTCCTTCCTCTGCAATTTTTTGGAAGAGTTTGAGAAGGATGGGTGTTAGCTCTTCTGTAAATGTTTGATGGAATTCACCTGTGAAGCCATCCAGTCCTGGACTTTTGTTTGTTGGAAGATTTTTAATCATGGTTTCAATTTCATTACTTGTGATTGGTCTGTTCATATTTTCTGTTTCTTCCTGGTTCAGTCTTGGAAGGTTATACCTTTCTAAGAATTTGTCCATTTCTTCCAGGTTGTTCATTTTATTGGCATAGAGTTCCTTGTAGTAGTCTCTTAGGATGCTTTGTATTTCTGCAGTGTCTGTTGTAACTTCTCCTTTTTCATTTCTAATTTTATTGATTTGAATTCTCTCCCTCTTTTTCTTGATGAGTCTGGCTAATGGTTTATCAACTTTGTTTATCTTCTCAAAGAACCAGCTTTTAGTTTTATTGATCTTTGCTATCGTTTTTTTGTTTCTATTTCATTTATTTCTGCTCTGATCTTTATGATTTCTTTCCTTCTGCTAACTTTGGGTTTTGTTTGTTCTTCTTTCTCGAGTTCCTTTAGGTGTAAGGTTAGATTGTTTATTTGAGATTTTTCTTGTTTCTTGAGGTAGCCATAAACTTCCCTCTTAGAACTGCTTTTGCTGCATCCCATAGGTTTTGGATCGTCGTGTTTTCTTTGTCATTTGTCTCTAGGTATTTTTTGATTTCCTCTTTGATTTCTTCAGTGATCTCTTGGTTATTTAGTAACGTATTGTTTAGCCTCCATGTGTTTGTGTTTTTTACGTTTTTTTCCCTGCAATTGATTTCTACTCTCATAGCACTGTGGTCAGAAAAGATGCTTGATATGATTTCAATTTTCTTAAATTTACTGAGGCTTGATTTGTGACCCAAGATGTGATCTATCCTGGAGAATGTTCCATGCACACTTGAGAAGAGACTGTAATCTGCTGTTTTTGGATGGAATGTCCTATAAATATCAATTAAATCTATCTTTTCTATTGTGTCATTTAAAGCTTCTGTCTCCTTATTTATTTTCATTTTGGATGATCTGTCCATTGGTGTAAGTGAGGTGTTAAAGTCCCCCACTATTATTGTGTTACTGTCGAGTTCCTCTTTTATAGCTGTTAGCAGTTGCCTTATGTATTGAGGTGCTCCTATGTTGGGTGCATATATATTTATACTTGTTATATCTTCTTCTTGGATTGATCCCTTGATCATTATGTGGTGTCCTTCCTTGTCTCTTGTAACATTCTTTATATTAAAGTCTATTTTATCTGATATGAGTATTGCTCTCCGGCTTTCTTTTGATTCCCATTTGCATGGAATATCTTTTTCCATCCCCTCACTTTCAGTCTGTATGTGTCCCTAGATCTGAAGTGGGTCTCTTGTAGACAGCATATGTATGGGTCTTGTTTTTGTATCCATTCAGCAAGCCTGTGTCTTTTGGTTGGAGCATTTAATCCATTCACGTTTAAGGTAATTATAGATATGTATGCTCCTTTGACCATTTTCTTAATTGTTTTGGGTTTGTTTTTGTAGGTCCTTTCTTTCTCTTGTTTTTCCCACTTAGAGAAGTTCCTTTAGCATTTGTTGTAGAGCTGGTTTGGTGGTGCTGAATTCTCTTAGCTTTTGCTTGTCTGTAAAGCTTTTGATTTCTCCATCAAATCTGAATGGGACCCTTGCCAGGTAGAGTAATCTTGGTTGTAGGTTCTTCCCTTTCATCACTTTAAGTATATCACGCCCCTCCCTTCTGGCTTGTGGAGTTTCTGCTGAGAAATCACCTGCTAACCTTATGGGAGTTCCCTTGTATGTTATTTGTTGTTTTTCCCTTGCTGCTTTCAATAATTTTTCTTTGTCTTTAATTTTTGCCAATTTGATTACTCTGTGTCTCGGCCTATCTCTCCTTGGGTTTATCCTGTATGGGACTCGCTGCGCCTCCTGGACTTGGGTGGCTATTTCCTCTCCCATGTTAGGGAAGTTTTCGACTATAATCTCTTCAAATATTTTCTCTGGTCCTTTCTCTCTCTCTTCTCCTTCTGGGACCCCTATAATGTGAATGTTATTGCGTTTAATGTTGTCCCAGAGGTCTCATAGGCTGTCTTCATTTCTTTTCATTCTTTTTTCTTTATTCTGTTCTGCAGCAGTGAATTCCACCATTCTGTCTTTCAGGTCACGTATCCGTTCTTCTGCCTCAGTTATTCTGCTATTGATTTCTTCTAGTGTAGTTTTCATTTCAGTTATTGTATTGTTCATCTCCGTTTGTTTGTTCTTTAATTCTTCTAGGTCTTTGTTAAACATTTCTTGCATCTTCTTGATCTTTGCCTCCATTGTTTTTCCAAGGTCCCGGATCATCTTCACTATAATTATTCTGAATTCTTTTTCTGGAAGGTTGCCTATCTCCACTTCATTTAGTTGTTTTCTGGGGTTTTATCTTGTTCCTTCATCTGGTACATAGCCCTCTGCCTTTTCATCTTGTCTATCTTTCTGTGAATGTGGTTTTTGTTCCACAGGCTGCAGGATTGTAGTTCTTCTTGCTTCTGCTGTCTGCCCTCTGGTGGATGAGGCTATCTAAGAGGCTTGTGTACGTTTCTACACTCACTTTTTAAATATGTATCATTCACAAAATCGATTCTATTCTCAGACACAAGAATGTGCTTATTAAATTACGAGGTCCTGAAAGGGGGACTATTTCATATGCTTCATTCTCAGAGAGCAATGCAATAAAATGAGAAATAATCAACCAATCAATAAAAAGCACCAGAGGCATGGCTGTTACAAAAATAATGCCTGGGACGGCAGGGCATGGAGGAGTGCGGTGAGTCCCAGCTGACCGCGGGCTGCAGCGATGTGCGCCCAGGAGACGATCAAAGCTGCGGCGCCCCCTCATGGGCCCCCAAGGACGCCTGGATGGGCACACACTCTAAGTATTTAGAAATGATGGAATTAGATATAGGAGATGCCACCCAAGTTTATATAGCATATTGGTTTACCTGGACCTCATGGAGAGTAAAAGTTGGCACATGAAGTAAACTGTGTGGGATTATCAGATCTCCAGCTCATCTGCCTTCTTGGTACTGAGAAGGACAAGGGTTACAGACAGTGGTGCCTACACCCATCAGTGCTTCCCTCAGCCATAACAGGATAAGGGAGATCTTGAAGGCATCTCGAAAATTGCAAGGTGATCCAGATTTGCCGATGTCTTTTACTTCCTCCATAGTGGAGTCTGACTCCACAATAGTCTATTACAAACCTACTGATGGATTTATGCTGCCAGATCCTCAGAATATTTCCCTTAGAAGATGACACCTATATTTCCCGATGCTTGCTTTATTCACACAAGATTGGATTGAGACCCCTCAGCCTGATTCATCTTTTATCTCAGACCTAGTCAGGGTTGACTTAGCTGGGCCCATTCCATAAGTTTTCTTTTCAAGAATAAAACTTTCCCAGATAGAGGAATTAATTTTATTGAAAAATATAGGCTAGTTGCTCTAGAACTTTCTCATCTGGAGACAGTTTAATTATAGTTGTATACAAGTTTAGGCCTAGGGTGTGCTCAGAAGGGTAGAACATTGCTGAGGCTGCTACCTCTTTCCATTACTCAACCCTCTCAGTGCCTTTTGGTCACTACAGCTAGCCTGGAGTGGCATTTCACGCACACTTTGACACCCGGAGAGTTTCCTTTGTCTGCTTTTTCATCCCCAATAGAAAGTATTCTTTCAACTGCTTTTTTTCATGTTGCAATTACTGTTACTTCCCTCTTTGGTTGACTTTAAATCAAAACTAAAAATATCCTTCTCCAGAGTGTAAAATTAAATGTCTAGATTAATAGGGACCAGAGAATTGCTACCTACACGAGTACTGGGTCTTTTTTTCCATTCTTATTACCACCACCTGTACTGTATCATAGCTAGAATATTACAAGGGAGATAGTAGGGGACAGTGTTAACCTTAAAAACATCTTTCTTAAGTAGACCCAGGTTTTCCACCTTTGTTAATACCTCCCAATTAAGTTGCCTAAAGTATAAACAATTATATGGAAAAGATGTTCCAAGTGACATTTTGGGGCATATAATAGTCCAAATTATAAATGACTTAAAAGTTTAAGGCAAGGCTGAGCAAAATTTTTCTGGAAAGGGCCAGAAAGGAAATATTTTAGGCTTTTCAGGTCATATAGGCTTTCTCACAACTTCTCAGCTCTGCTGTTTGTAGGACAAAAATAACCATAGACAGTATCTAAATGAATGGATATGGCTGTATTCCAATAAAACTTATTTGCAAATGCAGGGCCATAGTTTGCCAATCCCTGGTCTGGGGAAATAGTCAATAAACATATATAGCTAATGAATGGTATGTTATGTATCCATTAAAAATTAATAATGAATATACTGAAAAACATGAGAAAATATTTAGTAACAAAAAGCAAGATACAAAAGTGTATGAATGCATATGATTATGGCTATAAATACCACACCAAGTATATAATAAAAAGATGACAAAATAAATTACTAACTGGTTATAAAAGGATGGCAGGGCAGGAAATGCATGACTTTGTCTTTCTTCAATATTTTAGTTTTTCTCTATTTGTATTACTTTATTATAATAAAAATGTTTTTTTAAAAAAAATAATAAATAAATAAAAATAATGCCTGGATCAGAAGGGAACAAATGAGTAGGGGAAAAAAAGCAATGAAAATAACAAACTTATAGGATACTGCCAAACAGGGACTTGAAGGAAAAATATATTGCTCTAGATATTCCTATATTCAAAGTAAGGTATCTGAAGCATTACGAGAGAAGACTGTGCTTAAACTAACCTTAAAAAAATGTAGAAAGTAGCCAGCCAAAAGAAGGAAGAGGGAGATAAAATCCAAAGCAGAAAAAAATTGGAAAAACACAAAAAGCAAATCTGGTGAACATCTTAATACATGCTCAGAGAAACGCAGTTCAAAGTATAATCGCTGCAGGTGATTTCAGAGAGTATAAAGAGCAGTTAGCAACATTAAAGTGGAACAATAATGGCTGCCACTTAGCAGCTCTGATAAACTCCTATCTTTACAACAACCCTGTAATAGAGAGAATTTTTTTCTTCATCTTACTTGTAAGGAAACTAAAGCTCAGAGAGAATAGGAATTTAGCCATAAATGAAGCTGTTTTCTCTATACCCAGTTGTCTCTGTTGGGAAAAGAGACAAAGCAGAGAAAAGGGAGAAAAAGATGTGAAGGGCAATGATGGCGAGCTCACAGCCCAGACTTCTATGCACAGTTCAAAATGATCATTATAAAAATCTATTAGAATTCAGTCAAATACAAAAAACTACCTATGATTAACATATGTTAAACGTTTGAATAGCTTAGTATTTTCTTCAGACTCTCCAGGAATATCTACTTTGTACCTTATTCTCCACCCCCATTACTTCATTAAATTTCTTTTTTTTTGGCCACACCATGCGGCTTGCGGGATCTTAGTTCCCCTAGCAGGGACTGAACCCGGGCCCTCAGCTGTGAAAGCAGGGAGTCCTAACCACTGGATCACCAGGGAATTCCCACATTAAATCTTTATAAAATTCTGAGAATGGCATTTTTACTTATTCCTGTTTAACAGATGAGGAAACCGAGAACTAGAAAAATGAATGACCTGCCATGGATCATATAGCAAGTGAGTGGTAGGGCTGAGCCTCACCCTAAGGTCTAGTGTTTCAATATCATAGGATTTTTTAAAAAATTAAATCTATTATTTTTATTGAGACATAATTTATACACCACCAGAAATCCACGTTTCAAAGGCTACAACTCGGTGATTTTCAGTATTTTCACAAGGTTGTACAATCATCACCACCATCTAGCTCTGGAATACTTTACTGCCCCACAAAGAAAACTGGTACCTGTTAGCAGTCACTCTCCTCCCCTAGCCCCTGGCAACCACTAATTTATTTTCTATTTCTATGGATTTGCTTCGTCTGGACATTTCACACAAATGGACTCATAAATATACGGTCTTTTATGTCTGGCTTCTTTTACTTACCGTGTTTTCAAGTTTCATCCCTGTTGTAGCAGGTATCTCAGGATTTAAGAGTTAGGAGAAAACTTATTAGACATCTTCTACCAAATCCTCTCACTTTACAGATGGAGAAACTGAGACTTAACATACCCCATAAATTCAGTGACAGCCAAGTCCCCTACCTCCTAATCCTGTGTTTTTTCAACACACTACTAATACCAAGACAATCAGAATAATAAAAAAGAGATTCCACAAACAGATAAAAATATCACATTAATCTGACATACCATATATTAGAAAAAGCATAGGTAAGAAAATCTGGTATCTTGTTAAAGGTTTTCCATTTCTGTGAGGAATCCCGTAAATCATTTACTTCACGTGACACCTGAATGGCGCCAGATGCTTGTGCAGGGAAACAGGGTGTCGTTGCCACAGCACATTACAGGACTTGAAGTTAGATTTTACGTTCTATGTACAAAGGTAACTATTTAAAACAAAAAGTCTTAATTACCCTTAGTGAAAGTTCCAAATTTTCTCCTCCCCAGAGATTCATGCCCTTGTCGTACTGTCCGATTTCATTAAAATAATGCCTATTTATAGCAAAAATTCCTCCAGCCATTGCAGGTGACCTAAAAAGGACACACAAATATTAAATTTATTCCATAAATTCAGTCATTATGGATTTTGGCCAAAACTATATTAAATATTAGTCATAACAGTTAAAAACTAGAAAACACCCATACTAACTAACACCAAAATTATCTTAATATACATTGAAGTATGTAAAATTACTAAGGTAAAGTCACAACTACC
Organism: Lagenorhynchus albirostris; assembly: GCF_949774975.1. Lineage (NCBI taxonomy): Eukaryota > Metazoa > Chordata > Mammalia > Artiodactyla > Delphinidae > Lagenorhynchus > Lagenorhynchus albirostris. Next base: position 5,252,948 of record NC_083102.1, read on the forward strand.
ACAAAACAGGCAACAATAGCTTTAACTTAGCTCTCGTCAAATTTTGTAAGCAATCTATTCTAAAACGTTGTCTTGGTGACAGGGAAAATTTTCTTTAGTACGTGAGCTTCCCACAGCGATGATGATTGAATTGGGTAGTGGGAATTTAGAGATCTCCCTTTCTAAAGGCATTAAGTGAATTGTCATATTTACTTCTGGGAAAACCATAATGTTACATAGCATCTTTTTTGGTGGGCCAACAGCAGAGCCCAATAATACCAAACTATGTAGTTTGAAAATAATTACAGATCCATTCATTCATTGTTCCAAAAAGTCTATGTAAAGCCACTATGATGTGTTAGGGATAAATTAGTTAATCAACAAGCAAAGGTGGAAGTAGGGAGACTAGTTAGAGGTGGTTGTGATGGTCCCAGAGGAAGATGATGGCATCTTGGATAAGGGTATAGCAATGAAGGAGATGAGATGTGGCTGAATTCTGTATAGGTTTTGAAGATGGAGCCAGCAGACTTGCTATGGGTGGGATGTGCAGGGTTGGAGGAAGTTTGGCCTGGATAACCTGGAAGATAGCGTTACCATTCACTGATTTGTTTGTTTGTTTGTCTGTTTTGACCGCGCTGCAGCATGTGGGATCTTAGTTCCCCAACCAGGGATGGAACCTGTGCCCCCTACAGTGGAAGCGCGGAGTCCTAACCGCTAGACCGCCAGGGAAGCCCCTAGAGTTACCATGCACTGAGACGGGGAATGCTACGGTGGAACGAAGTTTTTGGTGGGAAGATTCAGTTTTGGACATATCTGAGGTGTCTGTTCAGCATGAAAGTGGAGATGCCAGTAGGCAGCTGGATAGGGGAGTCTGGTGTTCTGAGAGAGGTCGGAGCCTGAGAGTCACCAGTACAAGGTGGATGAGAAGCAATGGGTGAGCGAGGGGAGGTGAAGAGGACAGAGCCCTGGGCACTTCAGCAGTGAGAGGTCGGGGAGAAGAGGAGGAATCAGCAAAGGGCATGGAATAAACCAGCGGTGAAGTAGGAGCGAGAGCTGGGGGCTCTGGTGATCTGGAGGCCATGGGAAGAGTGCCCGTCAAAGAGGAGGGAGAGGCCAGCAGCATGGACACGGCTGACAGGCCACGTAAGACTAGGACTGAGGACTGGACACGACAGTGTGAAGCTAGCGGGGAGGGCAAAGCCTGACTGCAGTGAGCTTAAAGTCGAGTGAACAGTTTAACAGAACTGGAGAGAGTGATACTGATGACTCTTTCTAGGTGGTTTAATACAAAGGAGAGAAAAGGAAAGGGGAAATGGCTGATAAAATAAAATCATTTTATTTTTTTATTTGTGAGAGAGAACAGCATGCCTGTAGTCTGCTAGGAGTCATCCTATCTGGTAACTGGACGAAGCTGGTCCCTGCATGTCCCTCTCCCTGGGGGCCACAAGTGTCGTTGGTAGAAGCTTAAGGCCACGATTTTCCTTGCTTGTTCTAAGTTTCACCCACCTTTTATTTTTGTCATTAGAACTATTGTAAGTAGGGGAAAAAATATATCTTCAGATATGAATGCTAATTCATGGCTAATATCTAAAATTAATTTTTTTCCTTTAACTCTTTAAAACAACCTATTTTTTTCTTACATATATTATACATTATAATTGTATTATAACATATCATATGTATAATATATATTCCATATGTAATATATACATATATAATCACACAATTGGTATTATACTGTTTTTTTTAATTGAAGTATAGTTGATTTACAATTTTGTGTTAGTTTCTGGTGTACAGCAAAGTGATTCAAATAGACATATGTATATATTATTTTTCAAATTCTTTTCCATTATAGGTTATTACAAGATACTGAATATAGTTCCCTGTGCTATACAGTAGGTCCTTGTTGATTATTTGTTTTATATAAGGTAGTGTATATATGTTAATCCCAAACTCCTAATTTATTCCTCTCCCACTTTTCCCCTTTGGTAACCATAAGTTTGTTTTCTATGTCTGTGAGTCTGTGAGTCTGTTTCTGTTTTGTAAATAAGTTCATTTGTATCATATTTTAGATTCCACATTATACTGACGTAAGTTTTTTATGGCCTGATTTTTTAAAATTTAACATATTGTGAGAATTTTCCTTTTTAGTTAACTAGCCTTCAAAAATTTTAACTCTATAATATTCTACAAAATATGAATATACTTTTTTAACCATTTCAATATTGAACATTTATGTTGTTTTGATTTTCTTACTAAAATAAATATTGATACAATATATATTTCTGGACCTATCTCTCAACTCCTTAAAGATAAATTGTAAGAAGTAGAATTATTGCATTAAAGAATAAGAATATTTATAAAATTTTTAATTTATATTGCCAAATTTTCAAAAAGCATTTACAAATGTATATATACTAACAGTGTATTAGAGTTCCAAAATGTTACTTTTCAGCAACTGACTCTTAGAAATCCAATTTCCAAATTGAATTTTTACAGCCTAAAAAATACTTAAAATGTGAGATACAGAAATATTACAAAAATTATAAGTCAATTTTTTGGTAAATGGAATATTTCAGCTACTTCTTACTAAAAGTAACTTCATTTTAGATTACTTTGAGATGAACTCAAAAGATTGATGTTTTAGTTTTTAAGTTTTTAGTAAATCATGATTGTTACATATTAAGTTTTATTTAAATGAAGTATAACTTTGTTCTTTTTCATCCTGAAGTCTGTAACATTAACAATAGCTACCATTTATACTGATCCCTTCCTCTGTGTCAGGCCTTTAGTTATGTGCTTTACAAGTATTGGCTCATTTAAGGCCCTCAGTAATCCAGAGAGGTAGGTATTATTATTATCATCATCATTTTACACATGAAGATACTGAAGCTGAGAGAGGTAACTGGCCCAGCTAAGGGCTGCCTTTTTTTTTTTTTTGGTCGCACCTTGTGGCATCTGGGATCTTAGTTCCCCGACCAGGAATCAAACCTGTGCCCCCTGCCGTGGAAGCGCAGCATCTTAACCGCTGGATCACCAGGGAAGTCCCCTAACGGCTGCCTTAATTCACAACTCCAGGGATGCTAATTACCTATAGTCTTTGTGAACAGTGCCTTCTGGAAATGTGCAGTGCACAGCCTGTGCAGCTGTACATGGCAGCCCTAAACAGCTAACAAGTGATGGCTGGGGCAGAGGAAATAACAGAGTCATACAAAGTTATGTCATACGAAGAGTCATTCGAAGTTATACGAAGGAATCTGCATGTTATCCTAAAGGCAGTGGAAAGACAATAAGCAAGACGGGTGACATGTGCAAAGTGGGGTTTCAAGAAAATTAACGTAGCAACAGAGAGATGGGAATGAAGAGGAGGAGCTGTAGGCCAGACTGTCCCTTAGGGTGTAGAGTCTAAGCCTGGAGCAGTGATGGCTTGGGCCATGAGGACTGTCAGAGAGATGGACAGATGTGATATGAGAATCATCACAAAGGACGGGTCTCCTGGAGCTGTTTAATCACTGGATTAGAGAAGGCAATGGGAGATCTGGAAGATGGCTATACGGTGTTCATATGTGGTCATGCTTAATGGCTGCATAATCCATTACAGTTCTGGCATAAAGTATTGATACTATATGATTTCCCAATCATTCCTCCCAATTCTTAGATAGTCTTTATTTCATCCTTGATTTAAGAGGTCAGTTTGCTTACTAAGAGTAGGGGTTCAGGGCAGGGGCAGCTATTGGGATTAAGGGAAATACTAAAGTGGAATGGGAATACCCACTTCTGGGAATGAGTGGATAAAAGGATTGCAAGGCGGCATGAGGCTGGAGACCATCAATGTGCAGAAGAATCAATTCACATCTCTTAAAGGAACAAAGGAAATAGATGGTGGAATTGAACCAGGGTTGGAGCTTTACAGGGCTATCGTGGCAGAAGTGCAGTGGGATGTGGCAGAAGAGAAGAGAATTCATAGATCAGAAAGTCTAGACCACAGAAGCAGAAAGAAAACTGTGAGGGGTAAAAAGAGAAATCAAAGAACTGGACATCTTGATGATGTCCAAGGGTGGGCGTGGGGGGAACAGAGCAGGAAAAAGCCAGGAGGGTCCTGGGTTGTGGCCAAGGAGAGGGATAAGTGGTAATTTAGAAGGTGAAGATCCAGGGTATGGCTGTAGGAATAATATTAAATATCTAACATTTATACAGTACTTATTATGGACAGATACTGTTCTAAGCTTTGATATATGTCATTTAATTCTCATAAGAGCCCTGTGAAGTACTGTTATTCTCCAGACTTACAGATAAAGAAATAAGGTGCAGAGAGGTTAAGTAACTCATTCAAGATCACACAGCTCTAGCTAAATTAAAATAGAGGCAAAGATCAAGGACTTTTGCTAGGCTATGGTGTTAGAAAATTGACTCATGTGGTTTGTAAAACAAAGAGGTTAACATTAAAGGAGAAGTGAGCCTGGTGTCAAAGTTATCAGTAAATGTGGGGAGTGATCTGGAGGAAGTCTCTTGAGAAATAACCTCATAAGTGCAGTTAGAAGTCATAACATTCAAATGATTCTCACATTTAGAAATATATTTTCCAAGGCTGATATTCCAGGAAAATCACATTCATCTCAACCTATAAAATTACAGATGGAAGCACTTGGATAAATATTTTATACATGAATTTAGCAAAGACATCGACTTTTTCTGGGCTATCCACAGTGCTAGTTTTGTTTTTTTTTTTTTCTTTTTTTGCGGTACGCGGGCCTCTCACTGTTGTGGCCTCTCCCGTTGCGGAGCAACAGGCTCCGGACGCGCAGGCTCAGCGGCCATGGCTCACGGGCCCAGCCGCTCCGCGGCATGTGGGATCCTCCCCGACCGGGACACGAACCCATGTCCCCTGCATCGGCAGGCGGACTCTCAACCACTGCGCCACCAGGGAAGCCCAGTGCTAGTATTTTGATCATTGATAAACATGCAACTTGTTCCTGAGAACCAAGTCCACATTTTAAAGCTGGACCTCTGAAATCAGAGGGATACTAACCATGGTGGTATTCCGAACTGGGGTGAGATGCTCATTCCCAGTGAGCGAAACTTAAAGAAACAAAACCTACCACATTCTGTTATTACAGACTTTTAGAAACAAGTTAAATAATAAAATATTTCTCTTCATTAAGCTCATGAAATCAAAGTCATAATCTCTGAAAGCTTCCCCCTGCTCCCAATACCTACGTGCTATTTTTCCATTATCAGAAGAAATCTCACCGGATAGGTCTAGTAGGCCCTTCTGGTCCATCCATCTCATAAGAGAAAACATGATCCCATTTAAATTGCAGATACCAGTTGAAAGCTCCCCTGACAACAGGAGAGGGCTGGTATTCCAGGGTCACATAATCAATGACATCTATCAGTGGACACACCACCATTCGGGGGTCCTTGGCAATGGCATTCAGCAAGGGCTCCAGCCATACTTTATTCACTTCGCAGTGGCTATCCAGGAACACCAGAACATCCCCTGGGGAGGCAAGAACAGGCGAGTGTTAGTGCATGTGTAGGAAACACCCAAATCAAGGCGACAAGCATTTGTCCAGCATTTACTATGTGTTTGGCTATTAAGGTGCTTTCAGCTTCACTGGCAGGAGACAAGAAACACATATTTTATATTGTATCTAAAATGCAGGACATCATGTGCCACAGACACTCAGAAGAAGCTGGTGAACTGTGGGTTAGAGAGGAGTCTGGGGAAGATTCTAAAGAAGCAGATGGAACTGAGCTGACCTTCAATTTTAAAATGTCATTTTATCTCAGCCTAGATTGATCAACCCAATGTCGCAAATGTTTACTGCAAGGAAACCTTCCTTGGTACTTAGTTTGGTGCTTGAGATGCAAAGATGCATAATTATTTTTCCTCTTGAATTCAAGCTTTAGTGAGGGTCTATTCTGCTTTGAGAACATGGGAAAACCTGGTATGGCCAAAATAAAGAATATGTGTGTTAAAATATATTAGGTGGTCTCAAATTGGAAGGGACCTCAAAACTCAGGTGCAGAGGTTAGACTTTTTCTTGTAGCCAACATAAAATCATAGGAAAGTATGAAAACATCCTATGTTTAGATCAGAAGACTTAGTATTATTAAAATGTTTTATAATCTCCCAAATCAATCTACAGATGCAATTCAATCCTTATCAAAATCCCACTGGCTCTTTTTACAGAAATTGATCCTAAAATTCATATGGAAAGGCAAGGGATCCAAATTAGCTAAAACAATCTTGATAAAGAAGAACAAAGTTGAAGGATTTCCTGCTGTCAAAACTTACTAAAAGGCTACAATAATCAAAACAATATAATATTGGCATAAGATACTTATAGACCAAAGGTATAGAGTTAATGGTGCAGAAATAAACGAAGCATCTATTGTCAATTGATTTCTGAAAAGGGTACCAAGACAACTCAATTGGGAAAGAATCATTTTTTTCAATAAATATCCTGAGACAACTGGATATCTGCATGAAAAGAATGAAGTTGGACCCCCTAACTCATACCAAACACAAATATTAAGTCAAATGGATAATGGACCTCAAAAGGTAAGAGCTAAAACTATAAAACTCTTAGAAGAAAACAGGCATACATTTTACGACCCTTGAGTTAGGTAATGGTTTCTTAGGTATGACACCAAAAATACAAGCAACAGAAGAAAAAACAAACAAACAGGTAAACTGGACTTCATCAAAACTAAAAACTTTTGTGGTTAAATAGATACCATGAAGGGCTTCCCTGGTGGCGCAGTGGTTGAAAGTCCGCCTGCCAATGCAGCGGACATGGGTTTGTGCCCCGATCCGGGAAGATCCCACATGCCGTGGAGCACCTAAGCCAGTGCACCACAACTACTGAGCCTGAGCTCTAGAGCCCACGAGCCACAACTACTGAAGCCCGCATGCCTAGAGCCTGCGCTCTGCAACAAGAGAAGCCACTGCAATGAGAAGCCTGCGTACCGCAACGAAGAGTAGCCCCCACTCGCCACAACTAGAAAAAAGCCCACACACAGCAACGAAGACCCAACTCAGCCAAAAATAAATAAGTAAATAAATAAATCTATAGGGAGGACTGGTCCATTCCCTGCCATTGGTTACAAAACAGAGCAGGCCCCAAGACTTCTCTGCTCTCTTAGGTTAACTGGAAGTCTTATTAGACAGCGGAAGTTGAAAACAGTCTCAATTCAGCAATTAGAATTTTCAGGCCCCTGTTACAATCCAAGCTTCCCTGCCTGCATGCAGAACCCACCCCCCAACCAGGTGGCCCTGTGGGAGGGTCACTTGCCTTTGCATTAAATCTTCTTAGCTCTTCCTTACTGGTCTCCTTCCCCAGCTTACCCTCTGTGGTTTCAGACCTCACTAAAGCAAAGGAGGGTAAGAGACAAGTGAATGGGGCAGGGAAGTTCTTTCTTGGTGAGAGAGCAGGGTGCTCTGAGCTGACTCCTTCTATTACGGTGTGGCTGCATGGTGATTTTGAGGACCACCCCCCTTCCCAGCCCTGGTAGTCTCTTATCTGCAGTTCCCATAAACTGGGCAAATGCATTCTATCCGGGTGGTCTAGACTCCCACCTCAGCAACTTAGGGTCCTGTGTTCGACCTCTAGCTTCTCCTCTGCTGAGATCTGTCCATCCTTCTAGATAGCCCCATTGGACATGATCTAAGATGACCTTTATTGCTCTCTTACCCAAACATCCATTGCCTGAGCAAACTCTGCCATCAGAACAGATACTAACACTGAAGCAAATGTCCTTCGTTCCGTAGCTAGCCACAGCCCTTCTTCTGCCCTTTTGATTCTCAGGTGAGACGCCAACAACCATTCATTTCTCTTCACCCCCAACAGGTTTCTGGTTTTGTTGTACTGATGTCTGAGGATGTGCTGAGCCCCCAACACAGGAAATTCACATCAAGTTCCTCTAACCAGGATTTAGCAAGCAGCTTTCTCTAAAAATCATCTCTAACTCTAACGATCTGATTCAGTGTAGCTGAGTTTGCTTCTCAGATATCTATTTTGAAATTTCTTTATGGTACTGTGTCCGACAACTCACTTTGGAATATAACATCTGTTGTCTTCATGCCTCAATCAAAACTGAGCTAAAAAGAGCCCCATTTTTAAACATAGTTTTTTTTTTTTTTTACTGTTGGCAGCACACACACTGTTCAATTAACACTTTGCATTTTTCACTTAAAATAGCTTCTATAATATTACATAACACAAACATTTTAAAATCATGTCGGCTAATTTGATAGGTGAAAAATACCATCTGTTTCTCCAAAGAAGATATATAAATGGCCAACAAGCACAAGAAAAGATGCTCAACATCATTGGTCATTAAGGAAATGCAAATTAAAAACACAGTGAGGTACCACTTCATATCTACCAGGATGGCTAGAATTAAAACAAGACAAAAAAGACAGAAAATAACAAGTGTCGGTGAGGATGTGGAAAAATTGGAACTCTCATACGTTGCTGGTGGGAATGTAAATGGTTCAGCTGCTGCAGAAAACAGTTTGGCAGCTCCTCAAAAAGTTAAGAAGAAGTACCATGTGACACAGAAATTCCACTAATAGGCACATATTAAAAAGAATTCAGGGACTTCCCTGGTGGAACAGTGGTTAAGAATCCGCCTGACAATGCAGGGGACACGGGTTTGAGCCCTGATCCAGGAAGATCACACATGCCACAGAGCAACTAAGCCCATGCGCCACAACTACTGAGCCCGCAGCCCGCGTGCCTAGAGCCTGCGCCCCGCAACAAAAGAAGCCACCACAATGAGAAGCCCACGCACCACAATGAAGAGTAGCCCCCGCGTAAGGTTCGGAGCCACAGAGGAGAGTGTAGCGACAGGGGTGCAGAGGGCAAAGCGGAGAGATTCCCGCACAGAGGATCGGTGCCGACCAGCACTCACCAGCCCGAGAGGCTTGTCTGCTCAGGTGCCGGCTTCTGTCGGATCCCAGGGAAAGGGCTGGGGTTGGCGGCGTGAATGCGGCCTGCGGGGGGTTGGTGCACCACGGCTAGCCCGGAGGGAGTCCGGGGAAAGGTCTGGACCTGCCGAAGAGGCAAGAGACTTTATCTTCCTTCTTTGTTTCCTGGTGTGCGAGGAGAGGGTATTAAGAGCGCTGCTTAAAGGAGCTCCAGAGACGGGCGCGAGCCGCGGCTAAAAGCGCGGACCCCAGAGGCGGGCATAAGACGCTAAGGCTGCTGCTGCCGCCCCCAAGAAGCCTGTGTGCGAGCACAGGTCACTCTCCACACCCTTCTTCCGGGGAGCCTGTGCAGGCCGCCACTGCCAGGGTCCCGGGATCCAGGGACAACTTCCCCGGGAAAACGCACGGCGGGCCTCAGCCTGCTGCAACGTCACGCCGGCCTCTGCAGCCGCAGGCCCGCCCCGCACGCCGTGCCCCTCCCTCCCCGCCGGCCTGAGTGCGCCAGAGCCCCCGAATCAGCGGCTCCTTTAACCCCGTCCTATCTGAGCGAAGAACAGACGCCCTCCAGCGACCTACACGCAGAGGCGGGGCCACATCCAAAGCTGAGCCCCGGGAGCCGTGAGAACAAAGAAGAGAAAGGGAAATCTCTCCCAGCAGCCTCAGGGGCAGCGGATTAAAGCTCCACAATCAACTTGATGTACCTGCATCTGTGGAATACATGAATAGACAACGAATCATCCCAAGTTGAGGGGGTGGACTTTGGGAGCAAGAAATATTATTTTTTCCCCTTTTCCTCTTTTTGTGAGTGTGTATGTGTATGCTTCTATGTGAGATTTTGTCTGTATAGCTTTGCTTTTACCATTTGTCCTAGGGTTCTGTCTGTCCGTTTTCTTTTTTTAGTATAGTTTTCAGCGCTTGTTATCATTGGTGGATTTGTTTTTTGGTTTGGTTTTTCTTTCTTTCTTTTTAATTACTTGAAAAAAATTTTTTACTAATTATTTTTTGTTTTTTATTTTAATAACTTTTTTTTTTTTTAAATCTTTTTCTTTCTTTCTTTTGTTCTCCCTTTTATTCTGAGCCGTGTGGATGAAAGGCTCTTGGTGCTCCAACCAGGCGTCAGAGCTGTGCCTCTGAGGTGGGAGAGCCAAGTTCAGGACATTGGTTCACCAGAGACCTCCCAGCTCCACGTAATATCAAACGGCAAAAATCTCCCAGAGATCTCCATCTCAATGCCAAGACCCAGCTCCACTCAACGACCAGCAAGCTATAGTGCTGGACACCCTATGCCAAACAACTAGCAAGACAGGAACACAACCCCACCCATTAGCAGAGAGGCTGCCTAAAATCATAAGTTCACAGACACCCCAAAACACACCACCAGACGTGGACCTGCCCACCAGAAAGACAATTTCCAGCCTCATCCACCAGAACACAGGCACTAGTCCCCTCCACCAGGAAGCCTACACAAGCCACTGAACCAACCTTAGCCACTGGGGGCAGACACCAAAAACAACGGGAACTACGAACCTGCAGGCTGTGAAAAGGAGACCCCAAACACAGTAAGTTAAGCAAAATGAGAAGACAAAGAAACACACAGCAGATGAAGGAACAAGGTAAAAACCCACCAGACCTAACAAATGAAGAGGAAATAGGCAGTCCACTGGAAAAACAATTCAGAATAATGATAGTAAAGTGATCCAAAATCTTGGAAATAGAATAGAGAAAATGCAAGAAACATTTAACAAGGACCTAGAAGAACTAAAGAGCAAACAAACAATGATGAACAACACAATAAATGAAATTAAAAATTCTCTAGAAGGAATCAATAGCAGAATAACTGAGGCAGAAGAATGGATAAGTGACCTGGAAGATAAAATAGTAGAAATGACTACTGCAGAGCAGAATAAAGAAAAAAGAATGAAAAGAATTGAGGACAGTCTTAGAGACCTCTGGGACAATATTAAATGCTGGACCACCATTCAAATTATAGGGGTCCCAGAAGAAGAGGAGAAAAACAGAGGGACTGAGAAAATATTTGAAGAGATTATAGTTGAAAACTTCCCTAATATGAGTAAGGAAATAGTTAATCAAGTCCCAGAAGCACAGAGAGTCCCATACAGGATAAAACCAAGGAGAAATAGGCCAAGACACATATTAATGAAACTATCAAAAATTAAATACACAGAAAAAATATTAAAAGCAGCAAGGGAAAAACAACAAGTAACATAAAAGGGAATCCCCATAAGGTTAACAGCTGATCTTTCAGCAGAAACTCTGCAAGCCAGAAGGGAGTGGCAGGACATATTTAAAGTGATGAAAGAGAAAAACCTACAACCAAGATTACTCTACCCAACAAGGATCTCATTCAGATTTGACAGAGAAATTAAAAGCTTTACAGACAATCAAAAGCTAAGAGAATTCAGCACCACCAAACCAGCTTTACAACAAATGCTAAAGGAACTTCTCTAGGCAGGAAACACAAGAGAAGGAAAAGACCTACAATAACAAACCGAAAACAATTAAGAAAATGGTAATAGGAACATACATATTGATAATTCCCTTAAATGTAAATGGATTAAGTGCTCCAACCAAAAGACATAGACTGGCTGGATGGATACATAAACAAGACCTGTATATATGCTGTCTACAAGAGACCCACTTCAGACCTAGGGACACATACACACTGAAAGTGAAGAGATGGAAAAAGATATTCCATGCAAATAGAACTCAAAAGAAAGCTGGAGTAGCAATTCTCATATCAGATAAAATAGACTTTAAAATAAAGACTATTATAAGAGACAAAGAAGGACATTACAGAATGATCAAGGGAACAATCCAGGAAGAAGACATAACAATTGTAAATATTTACGAACCCAACATAGGAGCATCTCAATACATAAGGCAAATGCTAACAGCCATAAAAGGGGAAATCGACAGTAACACAGTCATAGTGGGGGACTTTAACACCCCACTTTAACCAACGGACAGATCATCCAAAATGAAAATAAATAAGGAAACGCAAGCTTTAAATGATACATTAAACAAGATGGACTTAATTGATATTTATAGGACATTCCATCCAAAAACAACAGAATACATTTTCTTCTCAAGTGCTCATGGAACATTCTCCAGGATAGATCATATCTTGGGTCACAAGTCAAGCCTTGGTAAATTTAAGAAAATTGAAATCGTATCAAGTATCTTTTCTGACCACAAGGCTATGAGACTAGATATCAATTGCAGGAAAAAAATCTGTGAAAAATACAAACACATGGAAGCTAAACAATACACTACTTAATAGCCAAGAGATCACTGAAGAAATCAAAGAGGAAATCAAAAAATACCTAGAAACAAATGACAATGATAACACGACGACCCAAAACCTATAGGATGCAGCAAAAGCAGTTCTAAGAGGGAAGTTTATAGCAATACAATCCTACCTTAAGAAAGAAGAAACATCTCAAAGAAACAACCTAACCCTACACCTAAAGCAAATAGAGAAAGAAGAACAAAAACAACCCAAAGTTAGCAGAAGGAAAGAAATCATAAAGATCAGATCAGAAATAAATGAAAAAGAAATGAAGGAAATGATAGTAAAGATCAATAAAACTAAAAGCTGGTTCTTTGAGAAGATAAACAAAATTGATAAACCATTAGCCAGACTCATCAAGAAAAAAAGGGAGAAGACTCAAATCAATAGAATTAGAAATGAAAAAGGGGAAGTAACAACTGACACTGCAGAAATACAAAGGATCATGAGAGATTACTACAAGCAACTATATGCCAATAAAATGGACACCCTGGAAGAAATGGAAAAATTCTTAGAAATGCATAACCTTCCAAGACGGAACCAGGAAGAAATAGAAAATATGAACAGACCAATCACAAGCACTGAAATTGAAACTCTGATTAAAAATCTTCCAACAAACAAAAGCCCAGGACCAGATGGCTTCACAGGTGAATTCTATCAAACATTTAGAGAAGAGCTAACACCTATCCTTCTCAAACTCTTCCAAAATATAGCAGAGGGAGGAACACTCCCAAACTCATTCTACGAGGCCACCATCACCCTGATACCAAAACCAGACAAAGATATCAGAAAAAAAGAAAACTACAGACCAATATCACTGATGAACATAGATGCAAAAATCCTCAACAAAAGACTAGCAAACAGAATCCAGCAGCACATTAAAAGGATCACACACCATGGTTAAGTGCGGTTTATCCCAGGAATGCAAGGATTCTTCAATATACGCAAGTCAATCAATGTGATACACCATATTAACAAATTGAAGGAGAAAAACCATATGATCATCTCAATAGATGCAGAGAAAGCTTTCGACAAAGTTCAACACCGATTTATGATAAAAACCCTCCAGAAAGTAGGCATAGAGGGAACTTACCTCAACATAATAAAGGCCATATATGACAAACCCACAGCCAACATTATTCTCAATGGTGAAAAACTGAAAGCATTTCCACTAAGATCAGGAGCAAGACAAGGTTGCCCACTCTCACTGCTATTATTCAACACAGTTTTGGAAGTTTTAGCCACAGCCATCAGAGAAGAAAAGGAAATAAAAGGAATCCAAATTGGAAAAGAAGAAGTAAAACTGTCATTGTTTGCGGATGACATGATACTACACATAGAGAAACTTAAAGATGCTACCAGAAAACTACTAGAGCTAATCAATGAATTTGGTAAAGTAGCAGGATACAAAATTAATGCACAGAAATCTCTTGCATTCCTATACACTAATGATGAAAAATCTGAAAGTGAAATTAAGAAAACACTCCCATTTACCATTGCAACAAAAAGAATAAAATATCTAGGAATAAACCTACCTAGGGAGACAAAAGACCTGTATGCAGAAAACTATAGAACACTGATGAAAGAAATTAAAGATGATACAAATAGATGGAGAGATACACCATGTTCTTGGAGTGGAAGAATCAACATTGTGAAAATGACTCTACTACCCAAAGCAACCTACAGATTCAATGCAATCCCTATCAAACTACCAATGGCATTTTTCACAGAACTAGAACGAAAAATTTCACAATTTGTATGGAAACACAAAAGACCCCGAATAGCCAAAGCAATCTTGAGAACGAAAAATGGAGCTGGAGGAATCAGGCTCTCAGATTTCAGACTATACTACAAAGCTACAGTAATCAAGACAGTATGGTACTGGCACAAAAACAGAAATATAGATTAATGGATCAGGATAGAAAGTCCAGAGATAACCCCAAACACCTATGGTCACCTTATCTTTGATAAAGGAGACAAGAATATACAATGGAGAAAAGACAGCCTCTTCAATAAGTGGTGCTGGGAAAACTGGATAGCTACATGTAAAAGAATGAAATTAGAACACTTCCTAACACCATACACAAAAATAAACTCAAAATGGATTAAAGACCTAAACGTAAGGCCAGACACTATCAAAACATACGCAGAACACTCTATGCCAGAAATCACAGCAAGATCCTTTTTGACCCACCTCCTAAAGAAATGGAAATAAAAACGAAAATAAACAAATGGGACCTAATGAAACTTCAAAGCTTTTGCACAGAAAAGGAAACCATAAACAAGATGAAAAGACAACCCTCAGAATGGGAGAAAATATTTGCAAATGAAGCAACTGACAAAGGATGAATCTCCAAAATTTACTAGCAGCTCATGGAGCACAATATCAAAAAAACAAACAACCCAACCCAAAAATGGGCAGAAGACGTAAATAGACATTTCTCCAAAGAAGATATACAGATTGCCAACAAACACATGAAAGAATGCTCAACATCATTAATCATTATAGAAATGCAAATCAAAACTACAATGCGGTATCATCTCACACCAGTCAGAATGGCCATCATCAAAAAATCTACAAACATGGGTTTCCCTGGTGGTGCAGTGGTTGAGAGTCTGCCTGCTGACGCAGGGGACACGGGTTTTTTCCCCGGTCTGGGAAGATCCCACATTCCGCGGAGTGGCTGGGCCCGTGAGCCATGGCCGCTGAGCCTGCGCGTCCAGAGCCTGTGCTCCGCAACGGGAGAGGCCACAACAGTGAGAGGCCCGCATACTGCAAAAAAAAAAAAAAAAAAAAAATCTACAAACAATAAATGCTGTAGAGGATGTGGAGAAAAGGGAACCTTCTTGCACTGTTGGTGGGAATGTAAATTGATACAGCCACTATGGAGAACAGTATGGAAGTTCCTTAAAAAACTAAAAATAGAACTACCATATGACCCAGCAATCCCACTACTGGCATATAACCTGAGAAAACCATAATTCAAAAAGAGGGCTTCCCTGGTGGCGCAGGGTTTCCCTGGTGCGCAGGGGTTGGGAGTCCGCCTGCCAATGCAGGGGGCACGGGTTTGTGCCCCGGTCCGGGAAGATCCCACATGCTGCGGAGCGGCTGCGCCCGTGGGCCATGGCCACTGAGCCTGTGCGTCTGGAGCCTGTGCTCCACGACAGGAGAGGCCACAGCAGTGAGAGGCCCGCGTACCACCAAAAAAAAAAAAAAAAAAGAGTCATGTACCACAATGTTCACTGCAGCTCTATTTACAATAGCCAGGAGATGGAAGCAACCTAAGTGTCCATCGACAGATGAATGGATAAAGAAGATGTGGCACATATATACAATGGAATATTACTCAGCCATAAAAAGAAACGCAATTGGGTTATTTGTAGTGAGGTGGGTGGACCTAGAGTCTGTCATACAGAGTGAAGTAAGTCAAAAAGAGAAAAACAAATACCGTATGCTAACACATATATATGGAATCTAAAAAAAAAAAAAAATGATCATGAAGAACCTAGGGGCAAGACGGGAATAACAATGCAGACCTACCAGAGAATAGACCTGAGGACGTGGGGAGGGGGAAGGGTAAGCTGGCTCAAAGTGAGAGAGTGGTAGTGTATATATGGACATATAAACACTACCAAATGTAAAATAGCTAGCTAGTGGGAAGCAGTCACATAGCACAGGGAGATCAGCTCTGTGCTTTGTGACCAGCTAGAAGGGCGGGATAGGGACAGTGGGAGGGAGGTAGTCACAAGAGGGAAGAGATATGGGGACATATGTATATGTATAACTGATTCACTTTCTTATAAAGCAGAAACTAACACACAATTGTAAAGCAATTATACTCCAATAAAAACGTTAAAAAAAAAAAGTTGCCCCCACTCGCCGCAACTAGAGAAAGCCCATGCGCAGCAACAAAGACCCAACGCAGCCAAAAACTAAATAAATAAAATAAAAATAGAAAGAATTGAAATGTATACATGTATACGCATGTCCACAGCAGTACTCCTTACAATAGCCCAAAGAAGGAAACAGCCCAAATGTCTACCAACAGATGAATGGAGAAACAAACTGTATATATGCATACAATGGAATATTATCCAGACATAAAAAAATGAAGTGCTGACGCATGTAGATGAATCTCAAAAACATTATGCTAGTGAAAGAGCCAGACATAAAAGGTACGATTCCATTAATATGAAATATCCAGAAAAGTAAACCCAGAGGCAGGATGCAGATTGTGGGTTGCCAGGGGCTGGGATATGGGGAAATGGGAAGAAACTGCTTAATGGGTATGGGGTTTCCTTCTGGGGTGATGAAAATATTACAGAACTGCATGGGGTGCTGGTTGGACAACATTGTGACTATGCTAAACATCCCTGAATCGTTCATTTCAATCTTATGTTAAGTATATATCTCACCTCAATAAACAAATAATATCTGGTTAATTTTTAAAAATTTACTGGTGAGGTTGAACTTTTTTTCAGGTGATTAGCCATTTGCAAATGAAATGTTTATATCTTTTGACCATTTAGGTATGGGAGTCATGGTTTGTTTTTTTTTTAATGGTTTGGTATGTACATTTTACATTGTAAGAATATTAACTTTTTATCTGTCTTAGTTATACTATTTCCCCAGCCTATTGTTATTTAATTTTATCATTTTTTACAGTTTTTCATTTTGTGTAGTAAGCTGTTTTTACCTTTTTTTTTAAAGGTATAATTGACATATTAATTTCAGTTGTACAATGTAATGATTTGATACTTGTATATATATTTCAAAATGATCACCACAGTAAGTCTAGTTAAAATCTGTCACTATATATAGTTACAAAAAATTTTTTTTTCTTGTGATGAGAACTTGTAAGTCCATTGGGTTTTGTTTGTTTGTTTGTTTGCTTTACGCGGGCCTCTCACTGTTGTGGCCACTCCCGTTGCGGAGCACAGGCTCTGGACACGCAGGCTCAGCAGCCATGGCTCACGGGCCTAGCTGCTCCGCGGCATGTGGGATCTTCCCGGACCGGGGCATGAACCCGCGTCCCCTGCATTGGCAGATGGACTCTCAACCACTGCGCCACCAGGGAAGCCCCAAGTCCATTCGTTTTAAGCTTTGAAATTTCTTCTTTGTAGAACGGGTAAGTATTAATCTGTTTTCTTTTTCTGTTTAAAAATTTCTCTTATAACAACTTAATGGTTTGACTTTTAAAAATAAAATTATTAATCCAGCTAGAATTCATTTGGTGTCTCGTATAAAATGAAGATGAAAATTTTTCTCAAATAACTAATTGTTTGAGGGCCATTAAAAAAGAACCACAACAAAACCCCCAAAAATGCCTTTCTCCCATACTAACTTGCGGTGTCCTCTTTATCATATATAGCGTACATACACTTGGCATTTAAAGATTTAAATATTTTCAACTTTGACAATTTGAATGACCCAGGAAGACCACAAATATAGTATTATAAATTGCAAAATAATTAAAAATTATACTACATGTAAAGTAATATTGAGTTTTTCTGAGTACTAATTAAATTACAAAGCATGTGGGAACAAGCTACCTAGCCCCTACATTTCAGTGAAACTTGATTATTTTTCACTCATCCTAAGGCATTTTCTGGGGGAAACTTACACACTTTAATGAGAGCAAAGGGGTACTGGGGTCCCTCCTGGCTGCTTCCCACACTTACAAGAATATTTTGTGGGAATGTCAAAATATTTATTTAAGTTTATTGCCAGGAAGTGGAGCAGTTGTTTGACTTCTGTTGGCCTCCGGAGTTATAGAAAGGATTGCTCTATTTATTGTTTATAGAGAGAACTTACATACAATCATCTGTATCTTATCTAAAACCCCGTCTTCCCAGATTAAACCAACTTCTCTCCTTAGGATCTGAAATAACTGAAGGGCATGAGGTTCAATCTGGCTGATAAAGGAACTTTCCCATACTTCCTTCCAAAAAAATATTTGTGGAATGTTCAAAACTGAATTACTCACTGAAGTTAAAAGTTGGGAGATATATTCTTCATCTTTCCCTGAGTGGAAGCTTCCTTTCTGCTTTCCTGTAGCAATCTATTTGCACAATTTCTCTAGGGATTGTGGTTTTGCAAGGTTTGTTACCCTATTTTTAAAAAACAACAAATGCTGTATCAATCTCACTCAATATTTTCGGTCTTTTTCTCCTCTTATTTCATTTTATTTTCTGCTTTTCTTTAGTTTCTACATTTTTACATTTAAACATAACTCATTATATTTATTTTAAATATTCTCAGTTTGGTCTCTAAAGCAATCATTTTTAAGGTCTTACATATTTTCACTTTTATTAACCTACATATTATGTTACTGCTCTCTCTCTCTTTTTTTTTTTTTTTTTGTATTGATGTTTAAGAATGTGGTGTGCAAAATCTAGTTTGGGAGAATTTACAGAGAATCTCTTTGTGCTTAAGTGTTTGATCAGTTTTTGTACAATATCCAAACATTTCCATTTCATTCACACTATAAATCTGTTAAACATAGCCATTTGGATTTTGTAAAAAGCAATTAAGTGACTATGCTATTTGAATTTCTCTTTTTTTTTTTTTTTGCTTGCTTGCTATGTTTCCATGACCCGGTAGTGTGATGATACTGTTTACTGCAATGGAAACCAGAATTTGTGGGTTTGAGTCCTGAATTATGTAACCTGGGACAAGTCTCTGATCTGTTAGGGAGATTAGCTTCTCTAACTGGGAAATAAGGCTGGTGAGTTCTAAAATCTCCAAGAGACTTTCCACTGGGAATGATCTATATTTTCATTACTTTTGCTCTGTATTTCTCCTAGTTTTATATTATGTATTTTACCATTTTGAAGCATGTAAATTAAATATTTATGTTTTAATTATTTATACTGATCACTTTCTAATAAGCATTTGTTTAATACTTAATGCTTAAAAAAAAAGTGTTCATAATTACCTCATTCAATCATTCCAACAATTACATTAGTTAGATATCTTTGTTCCCATATCATGGATTGGGAAGCTGAGGCTCGGAGAAGTGGCTTGCCCAAGACCCCGTAGCTGGTAACTGGCACCTACCAAACTTGAAACCATGGCTCTGGTTCGAAAACCAGTGCTCTTTGTATTGCCCTGTGTCACCTCCCTTGGATGTTTGTGGCGGAGAGTCAGACACTGCCCTCTGCACGGCTGCCTTTGGAGAAGCTGCTCAAGGGCCCCTCTACCCAAAACCATGTGGCCCCTCTTCTCCCACCTGCAAAGCTTCCCGGTCAGCCTGAGCAGCTGCAATTCCAGAAGCAGCTGAACTGTCAGGAAGTCAGATAACTACCACCCTCCAACTCAAGGTCAAGCACCTGCAGAGGGGTCTCTTTCTAGATATATTAGTGTTCTTTACATAAACTTAGTGGCATAAAACAACAAAAATATATTCTCTTACAGTTCTGTAGGTCAGGTATCCAACATAGGTCTCCCTGGGCTAAAAAATCAAGGGGTTGGCCTCCTTTCCGGAGGCTCTAGGGGAGAAGCCTTTTCCAGCTTCTAGAAACTACGCACATTCCTTGGTCCCTTTCATCCATCTTCAAAGCCAACTACAGTGGATGGAGTCATCACGCACATCTCTCTGACCCTCTGCCCACAGCCTGGAGGGTCTTCCAGTCTTAAGGGCTCATGTGATTAGAGTGAGCCCACCTGGATAATCCAGGCTCATTCCCCATCCCAAGGCCCTTAACTTTAATCACATAAGGTAACATATTAACAGGTTTGGGGGATTAGGACGCCTTCTTTGGGGAAGGGCATTATTCCGTCTACCGTATTTAGGCAACAAAATCATCTCATTCTGTGTGAATGTCAAGCAACAATGCAAGCTCTCAACGGCGTGTTAGATTTTGTTAACCTTTTGCTTTTAGGACCGCAGTTGAAATCTACACCCCATCTCTGCCATCTTGGCGGCTTGCTGACCATCCAGGCCAATTCAGTAGAAGATACTCCATTCTCACCCCCAGATTGCCCTGTATTTATTCCCCCAAACTTCTTCTTCCACTGTGGACTACCCTTTTACCCTTTCCACAGTTCTCTTATTTAAAGTGAATTTCCCTACACTAAGTTTTTTTTCCACAAAATTCTCCTACAGATCTTCCTGCCTTATGTAAGCCTGGACTCGCCCTAGAAGATGCTATTTCCCCAGCAACATTCCTGATAGAAAGTTCCTCCTTTTCCTCCCTGACTGCATGAATCCTTGGGTCCACGGCAACATCGGCATTTCCCAGCTACTTATGGCTGCCTCTGAACCATAACATTTCTGCTCCCACGCAAAAAAACAAAGTCCCCTTTCCTTTAGATTCAGGCCATCTGATTATAGATTCTCTTTCTCACCTTGTCTCCACTTTGCAAAACCCTCACCTTCTAATTCTCCCTGATGGAATTATGCCCCCAGTTGCTGTCATTTTCCTTCCTGCCCGAGGGCACAGCACACGGCTCATCACAGCTGTCTCAGCTACTGCAATTTATTTATTTACTTATTTGTTTATGCTGCCCCATGGCTTGTGGGATCTTAGTTCCCCGACCAGGGATCAAACCCGTGCCCCTTGCAGTGGAAGCGTGGAGTCTTAACCACTGGACCGCCAGGGAAGTCTCAGCTACTGCAATTTAAGGGCAACTTCAGTCATCACGTGGGCAGCAGCACCCACACAGTTGAGTAGACACGTAGCCATGAATATTACAAAAAAAAATCCATCAGAGGAAGGATGACAGAGAGGAATAGGGGCTTGCTGTATTTTTTTTTTTTTTTGCGGTACGCGGGCCTCTCACTGTTGTGGCCTCTCCCGTTGCGGAACACAGGCTCCGGACACGCAGGCTCAGCAGCCATGGCTCACGGGCCCAGCCGCTCCGCGGCACGTGGGATCTTCGCGGACCGGGGCACGAACCCGCGTCCCCTGCGTCGGCAGGCGCACTCTCAACCACTGCGCCACCAGGGAAGCCCGGGGCTTGCTGTTTTGTACAGGGTGATTTCTCAAGGCCTCTCTGATAAGGCGACATGTGTTTACAGAGAACTGAACGAAGTGAAGTAACAGGTCAAGCAGGTGTCTGGAAGAACAACATTCCAGCGGGGGAGAATCACATGCAAAGCCGCTGAGATAGAAGTATAGTCGGTATGTTTGAGGAGCAGCAAGAAGGTCAGCGCTGCTGGGGTAGAGCGAAGGGGAGGTGAATAAGTGATGAGGTCAGAGCAATAGCGGGGAACGAATCTGAAGCCTCTACAAGCGATAGAGTGATGTCATGAGAATGCGACTATCAGCTCCTCGGGAAGCTAACACAACTCTAAACCTGCAAGTACACGTTAGCATCGTATGAAAACCGATTACCCATGTTCAGTGGGTACACTTTATTTTATGTAAATTGTATCTCAATAAAGTTGATAAAAACTTTTAAAAAGGAATAAATGTTCATGGACAGCACATAGGAGGCGCTAGATAAATCCTTGATTGGAGGAGTGCATACATGAATAATTAATGAGGGGTCACCAGCTCTTGCCTGACCTGCCCACATCCCAGGATCGCACAGTTTCTAATCCGGGCGCAAAGCCTAGCCTAGGCAGCCTACATCACAGGGCAGGGGGTGGGGGGCAGCAAATATAGACTGATAAATATAGCAAGCACTGACAAAATTACTATTTATGTCAAGTCAAATTAGATGAATAAGAATACAGTGTATTTGACCAACAAAATTAGATATATATAAAACCTACAGCCAAAAAGAGAAAATTTATTCTTTTCAAATACACATAGATGTTTTGAAACTCTGACCCAGCTTTAAGACACAAAGGAGATGGCAACAAAACAACAGACCAGAAATTCTAACCATGATACACTTAAGCTAGTAATCAGCAATTAAAAGACAATTTAGAAAAATCCCTTATGTTTGGGGACTTCCTGGTAGTCCAGTGGCTAAGACTCTGCACTCCCAATGCAGGGGGCCCGGGTTTGACCCCTGGTCAGGGAACTAGATCCCACATGCTGCAACTAAAAGAGATCCCACGTGCCGCAACTAAAAACCCCACATGCACAACGAAGATCCTGCGTGCTGCAACTAAGACCCGATGCAGCCAAATAAACAAATAAATAAAATAAATGTTTTTTAAAAAATCCCTTACGTTTGGGAACTTTAAAATTCACTTTAAAAAAATACCTGGATTACAGAGGAAACCAAAAATGATACCAGCGCCTGGACAGTTTATAGGCCAATTTTATGTAATTTTCCAAATACCTACATGATCTGTCTTATGTAGATATTCAGAAAAAAGAAAAAGAGGAAAAACCATACAGTTCATTCTATAAGTCTAATAAAGCAAAGTATCAATGTAAGAAAACAGTACCAAAAAAAAAGAGAAAATTCTAAGCCTCTCTTAATTTTGAACATAGATGCTGTGTGTGTGTGGGGGGAAGGGATGGAGAGGAAGTGAGATTATGTATAAAAGGAGTGGGTGTTGTAAGATATTAACATCTAATGAATCTAGATGAGGGTATAGAAGTGCTCTGTGGGTTTGAAAATTTCTAAACTAAAAAATTAATAAGATTTCTTCTCCTTAAAAAAACACAACTCTATGGCAGTGTTACGGGTTGAATTATGTCCTCCCCAAAAGACATATTCAAGTCTGAACCCCTAGTGTCTCAGAATGTGATTTTATTTAGAAATAGGGTGTTGCAGATGTAATTAGTTAAGATGAGGTACTACTAGAGTAGGGTGGGTGCTTAATCCAGTATGACTGGTGTCCTCAGTCACACAGGGAGAAGGCCATGTGGCCAAGGGGACAGGGACTGGAGGGATGCAGCTGCAAGCCAGAGATTGACGGCCACCACCGAAAGCTGGGAGAAACAAGGAAGGACCCTCCCCTACAGCTTTCAGAGAGACCGCGGCCCTGCTGACACCTTGATTTTGGACTTCTGGCCTCAAGAATTGCGAGGCAGTAAATTTCTCTTATTTTAAACCAGCTGGTTTGTGGTACTTTGTTATGGCAGCCCCAGGAAACTAATATCGGTAAATACAATATTTAAGTGAAAATTTAGAATTGTTCCCATTAAAGTTAGGAATAAGGAAAGGATGACCTACTATCTCTACTTCAATTCAATGTTAGAGAGGAAGAGGGAAAATTGTCTATTTTCAGTTGACAGAAAATTCAAGAGAGGGACTTCCCTGGTGGTGCAGTGGTTAAGAATCCACCTGCCAATGCAGGGTACACGGGTTTGAGCCCTGGTCCAGGAAGATCCCACATGCCGAGGAGCAACTAAGCCCGTGTGCCACAACTACTGAGCCTGCGCTCTAGAGCCCGCGCGCCACAACTACTGAGCCTGCGTGCCACAACTACTGAAGCCCGCGCACCTACAGGCCGTGCTCTGGAACAAGAGAAGCCACCGCGATGAGAAGCCTGCGCACCGCAATGAAGAACAGCCCCCGCTCGCTGCAGTTAGAGAAAGCCTGTGTGCAGCAACGAAGACCCATTGCAGCCAAATATTAAAAAAAAATTTTTTTTAAGTATCTCATTCCTATATACCAGTAATTAGAAAATGCAACAGGAAGATCCCAAATCACAATTTAAAAAACACAAGAAACCAAGATAAACAGGAATAAATCTTTGCACATGGTATCTATGGAGACAATGACAAAACATTATTGAAAGAATGTAAAAGTAGATCTGAATAAATGTCCATGAATGGGAAGACATCATCAAAAAGATATAAATTCTCTCCCATTTTAATCTGTAAACTCCACGCAATTCCCGTGAAAATCTCAATAGATTTTTTGTGGAACTTAATGGGATGATCCTAAGTTAAGACGATTTTGCAGAATGACATGGAAATATTTGACCTACAAGTTATAAAAACGTCTTATCAAGCTATCCTAATCAAGAGAGGGTGTGATTAGCCTTAGAAATACACAAATACAATAATAGAGAGAAGAGAGAAGCCAGAATTAAATGCAGGAATATACAGATGTAAGTGATAGAAGTAGCACTGTAATCTATGAAGAAAGACTGCACTATTTAATGAATGGCATGGAGATAACTGGTTAGCCATAAAAGATAAATGACGTTAGATTCTTACCTTACGCCATTCCCAGAACAATCAATTCTAGGTAGATTAATAATATAACGTAAAAAAGCAAAATTTAGGGCTTCCCTGGTGGTGCAGTGGTTAAGAGTCCGCCTGCAGAGGCAGGGGACATGGGTTCGTGCCTGGTCCGGGAAGATCCCACGTGCTGTGGAGCGGCTGGGCCCGTGAGCCATGGCCGCTGAGCCTGCGCGTCCGGAGCCTGTGTTCCGCAATGGGAGAGGCCACAACAGTGAGAGGCCCGATTACGGCAAAAAAAAAAAAAAAAAAAAAGCAAAATTTAAAAAAATGTAGAATATCGTCATGATCATGGAATAAGGAAGAATCTCTTAAACAAGACACAAAAATCATAAAGAAAAATATTGATAAATCTGATTTTTTTTTTTGCCTGCATTGTGTCTTCGTTGCTGCACGAGGGCTTTCTCTAGTTGCGGCAAGCGGGGGCTACTCTTTGTTGAGGTGTCCGGACTTCTCATTGCAGTGCCTTCTCTTGTGGAGCACGGGCTCTAGGCACATGGGCTTCAGTAGTTGTGGCGCATGGGCTTAGTTGCTCCGTGGAATGTGGGATCTTCCTGGACCAGGGCTCGAACCTGTGTTCGCTGCATTGGCAGGCGGATTCTTAACCACTGTGCCACCAGAGAAGTCCTGATTGTTTTATTAAGTTAAAGCTAGTTGCTAGTATAATAAAACTCCAAAATTTGTAATGGCTCAAATGCAGTCAAAGTTTATTTCTACTCATTTAGTAGTCCAAGGCAGGTTCCTGATTGAGGGGAAGCTCTCCTCCATGGGGTCACTCAGGAACACAAGCTGATGGGATCTCTTCCATCTTCAATCCATGCCCTTCAAAGTCACTGCAGTCAGCTCCACCCTAGTCAGCCAGAAGGGGGAATAAAGTGTGGAGGCAGATAAACCAACTTCCTACAAGCCTTGGTCAGGAAATGTGGTTGAAATATAGTCACAAGGCCATTCCTACTGAAAGGAAGTCAGGAAAGCCCAGGGTAGCTCTGTGTCCACCAAGAGGAAGTGGGTTTTTTGGTGAACTTCCGTTCAACATAAGACACTATCCACAAAGATGGGAAGGTCAGCCACAGACTGGGGAGTGATATTCTCGGTGTATATAATACAGGATTCGTTATCATAAAGGCACCTCCGAATCAGTAACAAACGGACAACCCAATCGAACAATTGACAAAGGATAGGAACAGACCAAATTCACAGAAAAATCTATAAAAAAATCTCCAAAAATATGAAAAAACACTCCACGCTGCTAGCAATCGAGGAAATGCCAAGAAAATAAAGGATACCGTTTTTTGACCAAATTTGGCAAACACTAGAATGATTGGTAACAAATAATCCAGTGTCGGCTAGGCTCAGGGAGAGGGCCCTCTTACACCCTGGGATGGAACTGTGAACTGGTACCGTCTTTTGAAGGACAATTTGGCAGCATCCATCAGAATTTAAAGAAAGAATTCCGGGCTTCCCTAGTGGCGCAGTGGTTGCGAGTCCGCCTGCCGATGCAGGGACACGGGTTCGTGCCCCGGTCCGGGAAGATCCCACATGCCGCGGAGCGGCTGGGCCCGTGAGCCATGGCCGCTGAGCCTGTGCGTCCGGAGCCTGTGCTCCGCAACGGGAGAGGCCGCAGCGGTGAGAGGCCCGCGTATCGCAAAAAAATAAATAAATAAATAAAATAAAGTAAGAATTCCCTTTTGCGCAGCAGTTCCACTTTTAGCAATTTATCCCAGAGGCATAAGCATTCATTCCCACAAAGGTATATGTACAAGAATTGCCCGTACAACTTTTCTTTTGAGTAATAGTGAAAAGTAAAGATCACCAAATGACAAATGGCTAAACAAATTATGGCAATCCATTATGGAATCCATGTGGAATACCATACAATGCAGTAAAAAAAAAATTGAGGTAAGTCTCAAGTATTGTCATGGGAAAAGTTCCAAAACATTAAATTGAAATTAAAAGAGTAAGTCTCAGAACAAGAGAGATGGTACGATTCCATATATTTAAAAATCCTTACATCTATGTGTGCATGTGTGTATGTGTGCACGTGTGTGTACATACATACACACATATGTATATTAATGCATAAAACCAAAGTTCTGAAAAGATACATGCCATGCAGTTTTAGTGGTTTATGTTGCGTTTTGGACAATTAATACGTATTATCTGTGTAGTTAAATGAGAGAAGGTCTCAATCAGGCCAACATAGAAAAAAAGAATCAGATCTTGCTTTTATTTGGCCTTCTACTCAATAAGGAAATAGCCTTGCTAAAGAACAGAGACCTTTCCTCAGACCGCCACATGGCCTGAGGAAAGACCCTTAAACATTACCCATCGCCTTTTGTCCTAGTTTAATATTCTGCAAACAACCCTCTGATCATTCGGGTTTCCGGGAAGCTTGAAAGTCAGAATGCTCGGATTCCCCTCGGGACTCAGTCCACTCCCCAGGAACTGCCCTTGGCGAGGATGTGGCTGCCTGGTCCAAAGCGATGCCCCCTCCCTGAGGGGCAGAGGGTGTCCTCGTCCCTGTCTGGTCCCCTTACCTGGGCCAGGTGGGACCTCTCTGCACCGCTCCTGAGTGTGCTGCTCAGACCTCCCTTCAAGAGAACCTGCCACGGGGAGTGGGGCTGACAGCTTCCAAAGCTTTGGGATCTTCTGCAGTATACACACCAAGGCCATGCCCTCCCAGGGCTCCCAGCCAATCACTAAGCACACTGAGGGGGGGCAGGCGGGGGATGAACAAGAGCTGGGCCACTGGGGCACCCATGCAGGACTCCTCCAATGGGCGGTCTTTGCCCTGGGGCTCCCCACCAGCCCCTGGGAGCCTTTCTGGGAGCCACGCAGCAGACTGAAGGGCTTGCAACCTTCCTTTCTTTCCCTGCCTCTTTCCACAGGTGTCAGGCCAGAAGCTTCTGGTCCACGCTTTTCCCTCTCCCCTTTATCCTTCACAGACATTTCTCCGTAAACACGCCTCCCATTTCGTCTTGGCCTCTGCCTGCCAGAGGCCCTGAACTGACACCCTCCTAGCTTCAGAGCTCCCCATAGGTCGGCAGCTGCA
Source organism: Lagenorhynchus albirostris (assembly GCF_949774975.1). Classification (NCBI taxonomy): domain Eukaryota; kingdom Metazoa; phylum Chordata; class Mammalia; order Artiodactyla; family Delphinidae; genus Lagenorhynchus; species Lagenorhynchus albirostris. The sequence continues at coordinate 5,280,326 of NC_083102.1, forward strand.
TCACAGCCCCACTCTCCCCATAAAGTCTTGCTTTCCGCTCCCCTTATGTGGTTCCCAAGAGCGCCCCAGTGGGTTCCCTGCATGTATTTAAAACTCCATCCCAGAGTTTGTACCTGGGGGAACTCATCCTGCGACAGGAGGCTGACATTATGACCCCTGCAAAAGAATATCCTCTATTTGAAATAACGAATTAACGTTTTGAAGCAGAATCTTTTCAGAGTCAAAAGAAGATTAAAGACTCATATGGCTGAAATATATGGAGACGTGGAGGGTCTCCACGAGGATGATTTCCATACAGACAGGAAGATCTCTGTGATGCAGACACAGGGTCATGTTCCCAACGACATGTTCATACCTGAAGCACGTGATGCTCCAATCAGCCTTGCTCGAATCAGTCCCTCTCTCTTTTTGGTTCTTATTAATTTAATCTTTCCCCGAAAAATTTCCAGGTGATAGTCCAGTTTCTCTTTCAAATCATCTGGAAAAAAAGTCAACACTTGACAATTGTAAACTATAAGTACAGAAATTAAACCAATTTCCCACAATTTTGATTGATTCCTAAAAACTATGCTATTCCACAGATGTTCTAACCTTAAAAGAAAATTTTATCAGACAAACATGCATAAAATGTGAACAAAACGTGAACAAAAAGGGATTCAGCATCGAAATCAACTGCAGACATCCTTCTGTGTTTCTAGTGAAATACCTCTATTTTAATAAATCACTATTAAAATTTTAATAGAAAAAGCATGAGTTATGACTCTTTGGGGCAATTTGACTTTATTATTAACAATCGTGCTCTTAACTCTGTAATAATTCCCAGGGAGGTTATCACACCACTCGAGTCTCAGTTTCCTCATCTGTGAGAAGGCAGACGTACCATATCCTTGCAGGTCTGCAGTGAGAGGAAGAAATCCACGACCGAGCACAGAGCCTGGTACCTAACGGTCAGTCAATACTTGGAGGTTAATATGAAGTCTCTGGTGAGATGGATACAGATGCCTCAGAGGTTTAAACTCCTAAGTCCTAGGCATCTGGATCAGGAGGCTGGGGCGCAACAGAAGCAGGTTCACTGTAGTCTCGTCAGAAGGAGGGATCTCTTTCCTTGTCTTTAAGAAGAGTGCCAGGGCCCTGCTCAGAGGCAGACTGCAGGCCGCACAGCTTTGCTTGCAGGGTAGGGGCAGTGTCTCAGCTCAGATGTCTGCAAACCCCTCCCAACATCCGGGACCCAGAGGAACTCTGTGCGGCAGACCTAGGAGTAAATAAGGCCGTTCTGGCAGTGGTCATTGCTGACATGAAGTGGAGGGTTTGGGTCCTTCAGAAGATGGTCATGTCGTTGGCTTGTAGTCGAGAGGTACCAGGACTATGAGAAAGGTGGACAGTAGCAGGTCAGCTCTGGACATGCCTCTCGTGTAACTCAATGGGGGCAGGTGTCTGGGCGCCTGACCCCTGCTATCCCAAGCTGAGGAACTCCATCAGCAGTACCAACTGCTATGAGCTAGAAAAGACTAGCTACAGTTGAAGAAAGTTCTCCTAAGGCCCACATGAAATCGTTGCGGATTAAAGCAGGGGAACATCAATCCTGAGCTTCATCAGGACACAGAACACCCCATTTCCTGTTTGAGGTTCTGTGTGGGTCCAAGACTAAGCTCCTTGGGGTGGGTGAAATGACCACCAACCAGGTGACCGTGGATCCAGGAGGAGAAGCAGAGTGTCCGGTCCAGCAGTCCAACCATCCCTCAGCCATCAGCAGTGCAGTGAGTCCTCTGATGCCTAAAGAACATCTGAGGAACCAGGTATGTCTCTGAACTCCTGGCATAGATCTGAAAGGCTGTGGGAGGTTCCCTGGTCATCCTGGAATTGCATCTCCATGGCAGGATCCTTGTCCTTCTGGGTGAGAAGTTAGAACTCCACAGTCCAGCAAAGATCCCACCCGGCTCCCTGCTCATGGCTTTACTGGGGCCTTCCTGCCCCACACGTGGCCAGATGTGTTGCTCAGGGTACCGGTCAAATAAGGAAGCTGGCCGTCCCTCCACATCCCCTCCTAGGCACAAGACCAGAAATAAACAGTACTGGACCCCTCTGATCTGCGTGGCTCTCACACAAATAATGTCATACGTGACGGTGCCTGGCCAATGAGTGGAACTCCTAAATGTAGCTGACATTAGCTTGAGTTCCCTTTCACTTTTGAGTTGACGCATCTACAGTTATTTCTCCGAGGTGAACCTCCCGGGATACCTTCTTTCCTTCCTCTGCCTGTTCCTCTTCCTCCTGTTTCTCCTCCTCTTTTTCTGTCCCGGCCCATAGTGGGTCAGATTCACGGCGGATTAGGTAAACTGTTAGGTAGAAAACTTATCCAATACAGATACATTGCTTCCATGAGAAATGCACCTCACAGGGAACCTGCAGACTTCGAAGAGCTTATCCTTAATCTGGGCCCTCCTGGCTTGCCTGAGGTTTGTAACTAAGTTGTAAAATAGACAGCTAATCTCAGATGCTAAATGTTCTAGTGTCACAGTTCCTTAAAACCAGTGAACATGGAGGAATAAGCCATTAAGTGTAGTTGGCGTGATTAGAATTCTTTCATGTAAAGTACCTGGATTGTGTCATTTCCCTGCATTAAGCCTTGGAATCGTTCCCCATTTTCTCCAAATAAAATTCAAACAATGCCTTCAAGAGGGGCTGCCTTTTTACGTTTCTGGTTTCAGGCCTACCCGCTCCCTCCTAACACTATACTCACACATAATCTACATCAAATACACAACTATTCCAAACTCACTATGTTTTCTCTTGCCTCTGGGCCTTTATATGCCATTTCCTCTGCCTAAAATACTTTTTCCTTCCTCTCCATCGATATAAGCCCAACTCAGCCTTCAGACATCAGTTCAGAGAGCACTTTTTAAAAAAAAATTACTTTATTGAAGTATAGTTGATTTACAATGTTGTGTTAATTTCTACTGTACAGCAAAGTGATTCAGTTATACGTATACATATTCTTTTCCATTAGGATTGATCACAGGATATTGAACATAGTTTTCTGTGCTATACAGTAGGACCTTGTTGTTTATCTATCCTATATGTAATAGTTTGTTAGATATCACTTCTTGAACGTCATGCGTGACCTTTAAAGACCAGCTTGCCCCTACATTTGTCTCATGGAAGCACTAACCATTCCATTAGCCCAACTCCATAAGGACCGGGACCGGCTCTCACATCGCCATGAGTGCACCAAAATGCCTGCCTCAGAACCCACCGGAAAATGTTCTTTGTATAAAATAACTCAAGTGCCACAGAGATAGCGCTGCCTTCAAAGTAGGTTAGATAGATGATTAGCGTCCTGTCTTACCAAATTCACTCATGTCATCTACCAAAATAATTTCTTCAAGGATATGCTGTGGAGTGAGAGTCATGACACTGGACACTGTCCGAAACAAGGCATTAAATTCTTCATTGTGGAAACAAATGACAATGCTGGCAGTAGGTAGGTTGGATGGGTACCGTTTTTTATGACACCTGCAGGCATAAGCAAGAGGAAGAAAACGATTCATCTAAAAGCCTTAGATGTTTTGAGGACTCATTCAAACACCTTTCTTTATTCATATTTTTTCCTCTTTATTCCTTTAATCAATGATTATGATAGTAAGGTGACAGTACATTTAAAATACAAAAATTAAGATACAAAAATTTCTTTAAACTTTTTATGTTGTTCTAATATTTTCTAAATCATTCCTCCCTTCTTAATGCCAGTAATAATTGCTTTTTCCTGAGACTCTGCTTTGATAATATTAGTTCTGTTTTGAACATAGTATAAACACAAATTATTCCTATATTTTGGTTTCTATCATAAAAACGAATTAATAAGCTTATATGCACTGAAAGTTTCAAATTAACTTTACTGTTCTATCTTCAAAGAAAACCTATGTGCTGTTCTTACATTTGTGTAGTCTATTGCAACAAAGAAATGTAACAGATATGGTGTAATTAGATTTCTTCCAAGGCTTTGACAAAAAATGTTTTACTATTTTTTTGTGCACTTGAGAGAAGAATAGACCCTGAATTCTAGTAATATTCGTTTTTAGCTGTTAAGTATTGTTTGGATTGCTATATTATTTGGTTGTGTTTTGAAATATTTTGGTTGTAAATGACAAACCCACTGGAACTAGCTTAAGCGTAAGAAAGAGATTCACTGTAAAAGGACCCAAATGTCCCACAGGACCTAGCCAACAGGCAGGAACCTGGAGCCTCCAAGAGCAATTCTAACCAGAGGCTTGAAAGCCACCTGGACATGCTCCATTTCTGTTCTTGTCTTTACATCTGGGAATAATTATAATGATAACAATAACTACATCAACCTACCTCATAGGTTGTGAAGTTTCAATGAATTAATATATGTAAAATGCTCAGGTCAGTGCCTTGCAGTCAGTATTCTACAAGGCTCATTACATGACTCTTATTCTCTCTCTGCAACCTGGCTTGTTTTCCCTCCTTTACCCCACAGAATGGGAAATACGGCTGACGTCAGAGTGTCCTACAGTCCAGCATCCAAGGAGAAACTGTAAGACTTCCCCCTTCCCCAAAATTCACAGGACAGGATTCACTGGCTCAGTTTGGCTTAGGTGCCCATCATGGCCAGATAGTGGGGTCAAAATAGAAAGTCACTCTACGCACTGCCGCCGTGTGAAAAGGGGGCAGTGGGTAGGAAACCCCAGGGAAGGACGTGCTGGGCAGGCAGTCCCACAGGGATCCTGGACAGATTTTCAGGATATTTATGGATTGATGTCACCTTGGAAGAAGAAGACCTTGTGCTGGTTAACATTTTCATCCAAGAGTAGATGAAGATATAGAAGGCATGCTTACTGGGTGGAAATGGACTCGTGCTTCAAGGAATGAGAATATGAGATGACAGAACCAAGAAAAGACCTAAGAGGATGGGAAAAGGGGGCGAGTGCTGTGGGCTGTACGTGACCTAAAACGTCAGGTGGGAAAATGTCGCCTCACAGAAACAGATAGGATTAAAAGGCTTGCATTCCAGTAGGATCACTGTGTGACCAAAGAGCAAGTAGATGAGACACAGAGACAGAGAGGATGCCTCCAACTAGAGAGAGACGGTGGTCCAGGGTGAACTCAGGCTACTCAGATCAATCTCTAGGATTACATTCAGTCCTGGGTATGTCATTTTCAGAAAACTATAAACTGAGTCCCTTCGGAGGAATGGGACAATGATATTGAAGGAGGCTGAAACCACGTCACACGTGGTTACACCCCTAAGAGAAGCCTCATGTGTATGGGTTTCTCTAAAATTAATTGATAGGGGCTTCCCTGGTGGCACAGTGGCTGAGAATCTGCCTGCCAATGCAGGGGACATGGGCTCAAGCCCTGGTCCGGGAAGATCCCACATGCCGCAGAGCAACTAAGCCCGCACGCCACAACTACCAAGCCTGTGCTCTAGAGCCTGTGAGCCACAACTACTGAGCCCGCGGGCCACAACTACTGAAGCCCGCGCACCTAGAGCCCGTGCTCCGCAACAAAAGAAGCCACAGCAATGAGAAGGCTGCGCACCGCAACGAAGAGTAGCCCCTGCTCACCGCAACTAGAGAAAGCCCACGTGCAGCAACGAAGACCCAATGAAGCCAAAAATAAAAAAAATTAAATGCTAAAAGAATAATTCACAATTCATTCTACAAGGCCAACGTTACTCTATAACAAAACCAGACAAGGACAGTCAGGACAGATACAAATTCATAGCCCTCACGAACACTGATATAAAATTCCAAACAAAATTTCAGCAAATCAAATTCAATAATATATAAAAAGGATAATGCATCATGACCAAGTGGGGAATAGCCCATAAATATAACCTCTGTTTAACATTAGAAAATCAACATAATTTACCATCTTCACAAACTAAAGATACACACATCTCAATACACAGAAAAGGATGTGACACAATTCAACAGCCGCCTAGTGAAAAAAATTCTCAGCAAACTAGGAATAGAAGGGAACTTCCTAAACCTGAAAAAGAACATCTATGAAAAGCCTAAAGATAACATCATACTCACTGATGAAAAGCTGAGTGTTAAGAGCAAGAGCACAGCAAGGCTGCCCAATTTCACCTCTTCTGTTCAACATTGTATTAGAGGTTTTAGCCAGTGCAATAAGAAAAAGAAAAGCACGCAGACTAGAAAGGAAGAAGTAAAAGTGCATAGGTCATGCCCATCTACATAGAAAATCCAACAGAGAAATCTTTGTGATCTTGGGCTAGGCAAAAGTAAATTAAAAAATAGAATAGCGCTTCCCTGGTGGTGCAGTGGTTGAGAGTCCACCTGCCGATGCAGGGGACACGGGTTCGTGCCCCGGTCCAGGAAGATCCCACATACCGCGGAGCGGCTGGGCCCGTGAGCCATGGCCACTGAGCCTGTGCGTCCAGAGCCTGTGCTCCGCAACGGGAGAGGCCACAGCAGTGAGAGGCTCGCGTACCGCAAAAAAAAAAAAAGAATAAAATTAAACAATTGAACTCCATCAAAATTAAAAACTTCTGCTTTTCCAAAGGCACGGTTAAGAGAATGAAAAAACAAGCCATAGACTAGGAAAAAATACATGTAATCATCAATACGATAAAGATTTTATACCAAAATATACTAAAAAATTCTCAAAACTCAGTAATAAGAAAACAATCCAATTTTAAAATGGGCAAAATTTAACTTCAATAAAGAAGATACACAGATAGCAAATAAACACATAAATAGATCTCAAAATCATTAGACATCACGAAAATGCCAATTAAACCACAATGAGATCCAAGTACACATCTATTAGAATGGCTAAAATTCAAAATACTGGCCATACCAAGTGTTGACAAAGATGTGGAGGAATTGGAAATCTCATTCATTGCTGATGGGAATGTAAGATAGTACAACTACTTTAGGAAAATGGCAGTTTCTTTAAAAATTAAACGTACACCCTAAGATCTAGCCATTCCACTTGCAAAATATTTACATAAGAGAAAAAAGAACATCTGTTATGCAAAACTTGTCTTAAGAATATTCATACCAACTTTATTTGTAATAGACAAAAACCGGAAACAATCTGTCCTATCAACAGATGAATGGATAAACAAATTGTAGTACATCCGTACAGTACAGCGCTACTCAGCAATAAAAAGGAACTCCTTGCGACAACATGGCTAAATTTCAAAATAATTATGCTGCGTAAATTTTATTTATATAAAATTCTAGAGAAGAAAAATGAGCCTATTGCTGAGCAATCTCATTCCAGAAATCTTTACTCCATATATACTAACATGAGGGCATAAAGATATGTGTACAAGAGTGTTTATTACATCATTTTTGAAAAGTTGAAAAATTAAAAACAACCAGGATTTCTATTAATGGGGAAACTGTATATTTATACAATGGATAACTGCTCTCAAGTGTTAAAATGAATGAGGCAAATTTTATGTGTAATAAATATAGTTTAATAAATATAGTTTAAATAAATATAGTTTAATTATTTAAATTTAGTTTAAATAAATATAGTTTAATTATTTAATATTTATTAAAATAGTTTAATAAATAACTATATAATAAATATAGTTTAATAAATATAGTTTAATTAATAAATAAATATAGTTATGTGTAACTTTGAAAAAGTTCTCCACAATATGTTGTTAAGTTAAAAAAAAACACATTATAAAATATAAAAAGTAAAGCCCATTTTCATTAAAACGATATGATTATATTGTATGCTTACTGTCTACTTATAAATACGTGTATGTGTCTATAAATTCTGGAAGGATATACACTAACATCCTGACAGTGATGATCTCTCTGTGTCAAGTGGGGGGAAAATAGTTAGGTGACACCTTATGCATTAAGACAGAAGAAAAATCCCTAGGATCATGTGTGTTTTTAGTTTCCCTTTTTATGCTTTTTTATATTTTCCAGGTTTTTCACAATTAACATTTAAAAGAAATCTGCACCTTTATTAATTACAAGAGGATAAATGGTAATTTTACTGTGCAGAAAATCTGACAGTCGTTTTAATCAAGTGATCAAATTAACTTCACCACAATCACTTCACCAGTAATGGGACAAAGAGACATCGTGTGCCTTTTAATACAATGTGCTGAGAAGGATATGACATTCCTTCCATGGTATTCCTATCAAAAATGCATGACCCGGATTTGATCACAAGGAAACATCAAACTCAAATTGAGGAGCATTTTACAAAATAAATGGTTAGATCTCTACAACTGTCACAGTCGTGGAAGATAAAGACTTAGGAACAGTTTCAGATGAAAGGAAACTCAGGGGACAGGAACCCTGCACACAGTCTGTAGTCCTGGGTTAGATCCTTCCAGAAAGAGGACGCTAGTGGGTTAAGTGTAAAAACTTGAATACCGTCTGTACATTCGCTAATGGTATTGTATTGTTAATTTGCTGGTTTTGTTTATTGTTCTGGTTCTGAGGGTATGGACGATGTTAACATTTGGGGAATCTAAGAAAATGCTAGGCAGGAATTCTATGAAATATTTTTGCAACAATTTTGTAAGTCTGAAATTATTTCAAAATTTAAAAGTTGAGAAATAAATGTAATTGGAAAACCAATCAACAAAAAATCTATTCTTCAAAGATTTGTATCAAGTATTTCTCTAGTTCAGTGAAAATAATATGAATTTTAAAGTAAGGCAAAACTGAAATGGAGGGCTTCCCTGGTGACGCAGTGGTTGAGAGTCCGCCTGCGATGCAGGGGGCACAGGTTCGTGCCCTGGTCTGGGAGGATCCTACATGCTGCGGAGCAGCTGGGCCCGTGAGCCATGGCCGCTGAGCCTGCGCGTCCGGAGCCTGTGCTCCGCAACGGGAGAGGCCACAACAGTGAGAGGCCCGTGTACCGCAAAAAAAAAAAAAAAAGTCCATATTTCCTAAAGCAATCTATAGGTTCAATGCAATCCCTATCAAAATTACAATGGCATTTTTCACAGAAATAGAACAAACAATCCTAGAATTTGTGTGGAATTACAAAAGACCCCAAATAGCCAAAGCAATCTTGAGAAAGAAGAACAAAGCTGGAGGACTCACGCTCCCTGATTTCAAACTATATTACAAAGCTATTGTAATAAAAACAGTATGGTACTGGCATAAAAAGACACATAGATCAATGGAGCAGAGTAGAAAGCCCAGAAATAAACCCACACATATATGGTCAATTAATTTACGACACAGGAGCCAAGAATATATGATGGGGAAATAACAGTCTCTTTAATAAATGGTGTTGGAAAAACTGAACAGCTGCATGCAAAAAAATGAAACTGGACCTCTATCTTACACCATACCCTCAACTTAACTAGAAATGAATTAAACAAATATAAGACCTAAAACCATAAAACTCCTGGAAGAAAAGATAGGCAGTAAGCTCCTTAACATCAGTCTTGATTTATTTGGATCTGACACCAAAAGCAAAGGCAACAAAAGCAAAAATAAATAAGTGGGACTACATCAAACTATAAAGCTTCTGCACAGCAAAGGAAACCTTCAACAAAATGAAAAGGCAACCTACTGAATGGGAGAAAATATTTGCAAATCATATATCTGATAAGGGGTTAATACCTAACATATGTAAAGAACTCATACAACTCAATATTGAAAAAAACAAACCAATCTGATTAAAAAATGGGCAGAAGATCTGAATAGACATTTTTTCCAAAGAAGACATACAGATGGGCAACAGGCACATGAAAAGATGCTCAGCATCACTAATCATCAGGGAAATGCATATCAAAACCACAATAAGATATCAATTCACACCAGTTTGAATGGCTCTTATCAAAAAGACAAGAAGTAACAAGAGTTGGTGAGGATGTGGAGAAAAGGGAACCCTTGTGTGCCTTTGGTAGGAATGTAAATTGGTGCAGCCACTATGGAAAACCAGTATGGAAGTTCCTCAAAAAATTAAAAATAGAACTGCCATATGACCCAGCAATTCCAATTCTGGGTATTTACCTGAAGAAAACAAAAGCACTAACTCAAAAAGATACATGCACCCCCCTGTTCATTACAGCATTATTTACAAGCCAAGACATGGGAGCAACCTAAGTGTCCATGGGTGGATGAATAAAGAAAAGGTAATATATATCTATATAGCTATACTATATGTTATATATCTACATCTATATCTATATATATAATTCAGCCATAAAAAAGGCTGAATTGCCATTTGCAATAACATGAATGGATCTTGAGGGCATTATGCTAGTGAAACAAGTCAGAGAAAGACAAATACCATATGCTCTCACTTACATGTAGAATCTCAAACAAACAAAACACAATCCGCTCCCCCCGCAAAAAAAAAAAAAAAAAAAAAAAGCTCAAGATATAGAGAACAGATTGGTGGTCACCAGAGGCAGGGAGTGGGTGAAACGGGTGAAGGAGGTCAAAAGGTACAAACTTCCAGTTATAAAATAAATGTCGCAGGGATGTAATGTATAGCATGGTGGCTGTAGTTAATAATACTGTATTGTATATTTGAAAGTTACTAAGAAAGATCTTAAAAGTTCTCATCACAAGAAAAAAATCTTTTTTATATCTATGTATAGGGACCGATGTTAACTAGACTTACTGTGATGATCATTTTGCAACATATACAAATATCAAATCATTATGTTGTATATCTGAAACTATGTAATATGTAAAAAAATATATCAGGAGGAACATACATTTTATTCCTGGTGTCTGGTACGTCTCTGTAGTTGCCCAAGTTTTTACTGATAATGGAATTAAATCCATATTTTGAATATCCATGAATAAGTTCTGGGTCCAAATACTTAAAATCCTTACCTGCAAGAAAAGGTATTAGTCACATAAGTATAGGTTTACTATCATCACGTTGATAAAGGACAATAACAACTATATCCTGAATTCACTCCTTTTATAACATGTCAGAGTAGTTTCCCTGGAACCGAAACTACTCCCAGATGACAAGGTTAAAATCAAAGTATTCACAGAAATCAAAGCAGATTCCTTAGCAAAGTATGAACAACAAGCTACTCTAGAGTCATTCAGTTTCTCCAGAGAAGGAAGTGCTCAGCCTCCTTGGTCCCATCATGATTTGCAACTGTCGTGTGAAATTATATTAACTGAGGGATCTAGGGAAGGTGGGAGAATGGCAGCTGAAGCCCCTCTCCCAAAACTCTGTTTGAGAGAATAATACAAGATGACAGAGGACAACCCAAACCTATCAGTCATAGCAATAAATGAAGTTGGCATAGATTTCCCGTTAAAAGATAAAAAACTCTTAGATGGTAATAAAAAACGAAATGTAACCATAAACGATAAATAAGATGAACTAACATGGTTAAAAGCGAGAGAACGGTCAAAGACTACAGGAGTCAAAATCATTTTTAAAGCATAGAATTCACGGGAAGGACAATCCAGAAGGTCATTTGATACTCACAATAAGTCACAGTAAAGGTTTAATAGTAATGAGCTTGTAGACATCAAATAACGCTGCAACAAAATACTTAAAGAAAAATTGTTCGAAATATCAATATATGTTGCCACAAACGAACGGTAATGGAAGTTTTTCAGAACAACTCTGAATCAGACAAAAAGTTAGAAACTTGAATAACGTAATTAGTTAAGTTTCCTTAGTAGATTTTATGTTGTGCTTTGTTCTTGAGAGAATAATCTTTCTTTTCCAATGCCCAAAGGGTGTTTTCCAAAACTGGTATAAATTCTATACTGGATATAAAGAGGACTCCCATCAAAAAGTGACCCCATTTCCCCTCGGCCCTCTTTCTTATACCTAAAAACTCCTTGGCTCTGAAAGGCGCGTATAAGGAGGCAGGTTGCCTGGGAGCCTCAGGACAGGGGCAAGGACACGGTGGGCTCCTGATTTCTTTGTTGCCTCCCGTAAATCCCAGACAGGGGGCTGTCGAAGGCTGCAGGTGGAACCACTAATGGGCACAGACAAAACAAGCGCCAGGATACGCCTGTTCCTCCAGCCACAGGGCCAGGAAAAAGGACAACTAACCACAGAAACCCTCTGGCAGCACCCACTCTAGTCCAATCAAGCACCAACGGGAGAACCACACCGCCCCCTGTTGGCTCCAGTGGGGAGAGCAAGGAGCGCATCCACCTCTACTCCAAGGGAACAAGGGGCTGTGCTCCTCTCCCCTGAGCATAACCTAGCCTTCCATCCCCCTTCCCGGCAGAAGAAGGCAGTGTTCTGATTACCTGTCTGGCTGGTGTGGGTGGGCTGAGCAGGGAGCTGGTCTTCCAGAAGCCTGCCTGGTAGAAGCAGGTGGTGCTCTGATTCTCTCTAAGGTAGTGTCTTGTCAGTGGCGTGCTGAGCCTCCAGTCCCACCTGGCAGCAGCAAGGCTTAACGACGTGGTGCAAGGTGAGGCTAGTCACTACGCCATGTACCCACTGCCCCTATATCCATGGGGGTCCGGGGAGAGCTGAACCTCCACCCTCAATGGCAGCAGGTTGTGCAAAGCAGGATAGTTGATACTCTGCTTACCCCATCTCCTGACCCTGGCATCAGGGAGGCCCACTGGGGAGCTGAACTCAGAGACAACAATGTCATGCAAGTCAGCACCCCATTTCCCCAACGGGGCTGCTGAACGTCCCCTCCACCATCCACAGCGTGGCAGTGCCCACGCTCCACGGTTGCCAGGGTGGAGTCGGCAGGCTCAGCAGGAAGCAAACACACCCACCCACCTGGCCCTTGTGCTGCATCTTAACAGAGGTCGGCCTAACAAAGAAGCTTAAACAGGACCCAGAGTTTCATAATCTCCAAAATGCCCAGGATACAATCAAAAATCTGTCGTACAAAGAACCAGGGAGATCTCAAATTGAATAGGAAAAGACAATTGACAGATGTCAATGCCAAGATGAATCAGAGGTCAGAATGATCTCAGATCCTAAAGCAGCCATCATAAAAATGCTCAGAAACAGAAAAAGGGGAAATCTTAGCAAAGAAATAGAAGTTATAAAAAAGAACCAAATGGAAATTATAGAACTAAAAGTAATCTAATAAAAACTCGCTAGATGGGCTTAATATTAAGTAGAATAGTGATAACAGAATCCACCTACTCTGAGCAATGGAGAAAATAGACTAAAAAAAAAGTGAAGAGAGTCTCAGGGACCTGTGAGCTAACAACAAAAGAGCTAATATTCATATTATTGGAGTCTCAGAAGGATAGGAGAGTGAGGAATGAAAAAGCACTCTTAAAAAATAATAGCAGAAAAGTTCACGAATTTGGTGTACACGGAGGAAATGCTGAAGACAATCGTATTTTAAAATGGAGGATGCTAATGGACTTTGCTTTTTACGCTTTACTGGAAGCGGCAAAACACTGATTCAAGGAGACCTCAGTGAGTTACATACGTATCATGTTAATACCTAGAGCAACCACGAACAGAGCTACACGAAGCAATACATTAAAAGAATACTGGAAAAAAAAAAAAGAATACTGGAAGTAAATCAAGATGGGATTCTGAAACATGTTCAGGTAACTCACAATAAGGTAAGAAAAGAGAACAGAAGAATGAGAAATGGAAGAAGCAAACAAAAAAATAATAAAATGGCTGACTTAAACCTTAACGTATGAAAAATTATATTAAATGCAAATGATCTAAATATATCAGTTAAAGACATAGACTGTCAGAGTGCATTAAAAAAATACGCTCTGGGCTTTGCTGGTGGTGCAGTGGTTGAGAGTCCACCTGCCAATGCGGGGGACACGGGTTCGTGCCCCGGTCTGGGAAGATCCCACATGCCGTGGAGCGGCTGGGCCCGTGAGCCATGGCCGCTGAGGCTGCGTGTCCGGAGCCTGTGCTCCGCAACCGGAGAGGCCACAACAGTGAGAGGCCCGTGTACCGCAAAAAAAAAAAAAAAAAAAATGTTCTAACAATATGCTGTCTATAAGAAACTCCCCTCGATGTGATGTAGGTGGATTGAAAGTAAAAGGATAGAAAAAGATACATCTTGCAAATAATTTTAAAAGCAGGACTAACTACATTAATATCAGATAAAATAGACTTTAGAACAAAGAAAATTACTAGAGACAAAGAGAGACAGTATATACTGATAAAAGATCAGCCTACCAGTAATATATGATGATCCTAAATAGAAACATACCAAAAAACAGTCTCAAAATACATGAAACAAAAACGCATAGGGTTGAAAGGAGAAACAGACAGACCCATGATTATAATTGAGCTCTTCAATACCCACTCTTAGCAGTTGTCAGAACTACTAGCCAAAAACTCAGCAAAGACACATAAGAATTGAACAATGCAATCAACCAACCGGATATGACTGAGATTACATATACATAAAACACTTCCCCTAACAATACTGGAATACACATTTTTTTTCAAAGTATCCATGGAGCATTCACCAAGATAGGCCATATCCTGGATCATAAAACAAACCTCAAAAAAACCCTAAAAGAATCGGAATCATAGCGTATATTTTGTGACTAAGGCGGAATCAAACTGGATGTCAATCATAGAAAGACAGAACATTATTCAAAACACTTGGAAATTAAACAATCTATTTCCAAATAATCCAAGAAGAAAGTCTCAAAGGGAATATAAAAATACATAGAATGGAATGAAAATGAAAATTCAACATATTAAAATATGTGGGATGCAGGTAAAGCAATATTATTAAGATATTAATTCTCCCCAGACTGATCTATAGACTCAATTCAATTCCATTCAAAATACCAGCAGGCTTTTTGGAGAAATTGACAAGCTGTTTCTAAAATATGTACGGACAAGCAAAAGACCTACAGTAACCAAAACAATTTCTAAAAAGAATGAGAATAGAGTTCAGAAACAGATCCAACAAAAATGGCCAATTGATTTTTTAAAAATAAATTTATTTATTTTAGGCTGCATTGGGTCTTCGTTGCTGTGCATGGGCTTTCTCTAGTTGGGGTGAGCGGGGGCTACTCTTGGTTGCGGTGCGCGGACTTCTCATTGTGGTGGCTTCTCTTTTTGCGGAGCATGGGCTCTAGGCGCACGGGCTTCAGTAGTTGTGGCACGCAGGTGCAGTAGTTGTGGCTCACGGGCTCTAGAGTGCAGGCGCAGTAGCCGTGGCACACGGCTTAATTACTCCGCAGCATGTGGGATCTTCCCGGACCAGGGTTCGAATGTATGTCCCCTGCATTGGCAGGCGGATTCTTAACCGGTGTGCCACCAGGGAAGCCCTGGCCAATTGATTTTTGATAAAGGGACCAAGATGGCAAAAGGAAAGTTTTTCAACAAATGGTGTTGGATCCATATGGAAAAATGAACTATGATCCTCACCTCACAGCATCACAGAAATTAATTCAAAACGGAGTTAATGTAAAACCTAAAATTTTAAAATTTCTATTAAAAAAAAAAGATAGAAGGAAATATTTGTGAACTTGAGGTAGGCAAAGATTTCTTAGATAAAACATAAAAAACATAAACCACACAAGAAAATGTGATAAATTGACCACAGAAATTTAAAATCTTGCTTCTTGAATGAAACCACTCAGAGGAGAATGAAGATGCCCGGCATGGTGACTCTAGTCAGCACACTGTTTTATATACTTGCAAGTTGCTAAGAGAGTATACCTTAAGTTATCTCTTGAAGTACTGAGATAACTTTTATCCTTTCCAAAGAAAATGTAATGAATAATAATGGTGAATTATGTGATTATAAATAATCTTGTTTTCAACTGTAGAAATTAGAAAACATTCTCCTCTTGGAATATAAGAATAAATTGTATATTAACAGTAAAAAAAGAAAAACAAGAAAAAAGTTATCATCACAAGAAAAAAAATGGTAACTATGTGTGATAATGTATGTTAATTAAATTTATTGTGGTAACCGTTTTGCAATATATACATATATAAAAAGCATTGTGTTGTACACCTAAAATGAATACAATGATATATATCAATTATATCTCAATTAAAAAAAGAGAGAATGAAAAGACAAGGCACAGACTTGTGCAAAATATTTGCAACTCACAAATCAAAGGATTTGATACCAGAACATATTTTAAAAGTCTTAGAAATCAGAAGACAGACATCCCAATTTAAAAAGGGACAGAAGACTTGGAGAGACACTTAATAAAAGGAGATGTACGTGGGGCCATTAAGCACAGGAAAAGGTGTTCAAAATCCTTAGTTGTGGGGAAATGCACATTAAGGCCACAATGATACCATTACTCACCCATTAGAATGGTTA
The DNA here is from genome assembly GCF_949774975.1 of Lagenorhynchus albirostris. Classification (NCBI taxonomy): domain Eukaryota; kingdom Metazoa; phylum Chordata; class Mammalia; order Artiodactyla; family Delphinidae; genus Lagenorhynchus; species Lagenorhynchus albirostris. The sequence continues at coordinate 5,296,557 of NC_083102.1, forward strand.
AAATCTAAAAATCTGAGCATGTCAAGTGTTGGCCAAACCTGGAGAAAATGGAATTCTCATCCACTGCTGAAGGAAATATAAAATGGCACCCTTCCTTTGGAAACGGGTTTGTCATTTTCTTTACAGTTAAGCATACAGCTACCATATGACCCATCCATCCCATACCTAGGTATTTACCTGAGAGAAACAAAATATGCTTATACAAAGACTTACATGTTAATACCCATAGTGGCATTGCAATTCATTCCAGAATAGCTACAAATGTATTAAAAATACATACTATGGGTCTTCCCTGGTGGCGCAGTGGTTAAGAATCCACCTGCCAATGCAGGGGACACGGGTTCAAGCCCTGGTCCGGGAAGATCCCACATGCCGCAGAGCAACTAAGCCCGTGTGCCACAACTACTGAGCCTGCACTCTAGAGCCCGTGAGCCACAACTACTGCAGCCCACGTGCCACAACTACTGAGCCCACGTGGCACAACTACTGAAGCCCACGTGCCTAGAGCTCATGCTCTGCAACAAGAGAAGCCACCGCAATGAGAAGCCTGTGCACCACAATGAAGAGTAGCCCCTGCTCGCCACAACTAGAGAAAGCCCGCGTGCAGCAACAAGCAACAAAGACCCAACGCAGCCTAAATAAATAAATAAATAAATGAATTTATGTTTAAAAAGACATACTGTATTTTTCTTAAAGAAAATACATAAAAGAAATGAGGAAGATATCTAAGGAGGAGGAAGAATTGGGGTGAAGTTTTTACTGTACCTATTAAAATTTATTTCTTTGAAACACAGAAAGCTATCTGAAACAGATACAGCAAACTACATAAAAATTGTTAAATTTAGGTGGTAAATACATACAAGCCTGTTTTATTATTTTCTCTGTGTGTGTGTGTGTGTGTGTGTGTGTGTGTGTATGGATATATATGAATATATATGAGAAATATTTCATAATTTAAAATTGAATTGCTCTAAAAAAGGACATTCTCTCACTCTTCCCAGTTATTAAATTTATGGTATATTTTCCCCTTAAAATGGATAACAGAGGAAATCAAAATACTTACCTAATTTTAAAAATGACTTCTGTTCTGTAGTTTCATCTTCATTAGGCCTTTTGACTCTTACATAAGGTCTTGGTATTTGCACTGAGCCATGTTTAGTTTGCAATTTCTTCCCAAGGGACCAAATTAATGGCTTTCCTTTCTCCTGGATCTTCTTCTCCTCCTTCTTCACAGGATTATGGTGAAAATAAATACTAAAGATGGCTGTCCAGATCCCAAGTGTCAAGGATCCGTAGAGTAAACATTGAATTATAACATTCCTCATTGTAAACCTAGCATTTTTGAAGGTCCATTTTAACATTTCCTAAACCAGAAGGATTTAAGAGAAGCTGTATTAGCTATTTTGATGGTTTAGAGATCATCGACTTGGCTTAAATTCAATTTACAGTGCTTTAAAAACAGGATTATTTTGATTCAGCGCTTATCATATACTTTGATACGAGAAAGTGTATCCTTTAAAAAAACTCTTAAAACTGATATTCATCAGATTTCTTAACATGAAAATGTATAACGTGCTTATAAAACATACACTATCATTTAAAGTCATTGACCCAGACTCCTGAGATCAAACTAAAGCAAACAATGTGAAAGAAGGGTTTCTCATCCCTTCCACCTCCTCGACGCATCTAGGAGTGATGGCATAGGTCTCTGTTTTAAAAAGCTGATTTGACACTAATCAGACTGTTAGAAATGTAAAAACATGCACTATCCCATGGTGGAAAGAAAGTGGGCAGTGAGAAGTGCGGACCCCCCTGATGGGACTGTGAAATGGTACAGCCACTCTGCAATCTCTGCAGGTTGAATCTATACATAGGGAATGTGGAAGTAGTTCCATCCCTAGAAATACACCCCAAAGAGACTCTCGCCAGGAGACATGTACAAGAACATTTACTGGAGTCATGTTTGTGGTAGGAAGTAGATACAACTCTAGTTTCCCTCAACAGAAGAACTGATAAACTGAGGCTGTTCATTCAGCGTTGGAAATGAACCTACTGGAGCAACACGGATTAATATCGTAAAATCTAAAAAACATAATGTTGCACAAAAAACAAGTAGGGTATGATGTTACCTATATAAATTTGGAAAACACGAAAAGCAGTGCAATTGTTTATGCGTACGATTGAGGGTAGCAAATGTTAGGGGAAAATACCATGTGTGTGCACGGTCTACACGAATATAGGAAAAATACGAGATAGTGATAACCTGTGTGTGGGAGGGCGTCAGGAGTAGGATAAAGAGCTCGGACTGTGTCCTTAATGCTTTTTATTTTGGTCGTGGGTTGTGGGATCTTAGTTCCCCGACCAGGGATTGAACCTGGGCCCTCGGCAGTGAAAGTGAGGAGTAGTAACCACTGGACCGCCAGGGAATTCCCCTTAATGCTTACTTTTTAAAAGTTCTGAAGCAAATATGGCAAAATGAGGAGGTTTGATAAAGCTTGATGACGTGCACACAGAGCGTTCCTGACATTCCTCTCTGTATTTCTCCAATGTTTGAAATATTTCATAATTTATCGAAAAAGAAAGTCTTGAGAGGCTTCCTTTAAAGTTGATAGATTGAATACGTGTGTCTGTGTCCTCTCCCTCCTGACTCAACTGTGAACAAAAAAAAGCTGAAAACTCTCCTGGGAAAAGAGTGGTAGAGAGAAAAATGCATGGCAATGTCAGTACAGGTTTGGAAGACACACTATTGGCCGTGTGACCATGACTTGGAAGGACAGAGGGAGTCACAACTCCAGGTGGGTGGAGCGAGGACTCTGAGACAGATACGCGTCTAGCAGACCCCAGGGCAGCTCAGGGTTTGGAGGCCCAGGCTTGTCCAGGGGCACGAGGGGAGGCTTTGGAAAAGGTCACATGCTTCCATGCAGATCAGTCGGCTCTGGACACCCCTCCCTGCACAGAAAAGTCAGACAAGAGCCTGGCAATTTCTTCTCTGGAGAAATGGGACTGTAGAGGCTCAGCCTCCACAGAAGGAAGCTTGAGGCTGAGGTCAGGGGAGTCGCCTGACACTCCTTCCCGCTTCACGCACAGGATCCCAGCAGCCAGGCTGCTCAACCTGAGGTAGGAGAGGGGAGAATTATTCTGTGATGAGAAGACAGGCCCCAGAGAAAAGCCCCCCACACAGTGAAGCGTATGGGGTGCCCAAGAAAGCAGCCGACCCCCCACGTGTCACTGTGAAGACAGGACACCTGTGGGAGGGGCTGAGCCCAACACCCAGAGGTTCCCGACAGCGTGTTACAGTCTCACTTTTCCGCTGGAATGGAATGCTGTTATGGACTGAATTGTGTCTCCCTAAACTCATGTGTTGAAGTCCTAACTCCCAACGTGACGGTATTTGGAGACGGGGTCTTTAGTAATGAAGTTTAAATGAGGTCATTAGGGTGGGCCCTGATCCAATAGGACTGGTGTCCTTATAAGAAGGGGAAGAAACACCAAGGGTGCAGGCACAGAGGAAAGGCCATTTGAGGACACAGTGAGAAGCTGGCCGTCTGCAAGCCAAGGAGAGAGGCTTCAGAAGACTCCAACCCTGCCGACACCTTGACCTCGTACTTCTGGGTTCCAGAATTGTGAGCAAATAAACGTCTATCGTTCAAGCCACCCAGTCTAAGGGACTTCGTTGCGGTTGCCCTAGTAAACTAGTACAGACGCCGAGGACTGGCTGAGGTGCTTGAGGGAAGCCTTCAGAAAGAAAGAAAATACAAACTGAACCAGAAGAGGGGAACAGCAAATGAGAGCTTTCGAAACATCAAAACACTGATTTTGATTGTTCAGAGAGAGCTAAGAAGACATTACATTTATGAAACCAGAGAAGCAGGCTTGAAAAAGGAACACTTAGAGAACAAAAAGAGGCTGCTGAAACTTAAAGCATGATCGCTAAAATTAAAAATCATCAGAAGGTTGTTAAATAGCATGAAAGGAATACTCTGGAAGCACAAATAAATGAGAGAGAGGAAAAAAGTGAGAGATGTGATATTTCATTCTACGAAGTATCGATTAACATCCAACTAGTGCAAAGGGTTCCAAAAGGTGATCAGAGAAAAGAGGAGAAAAGCATCAAATAAATAATACAAACATTTCCCCCAGAACTAAAAGGGCCCACAGGATGGCCAATGCGGTCGATGCAAAAAGATCCTAAAAGCTTCCAGAGGCAGGAGAAACAGGTGACATATACGAGAAGGAGAAGCAGAATGAGATCAAATTTCTCAACAGCACTGTTGGGTTCTGAAAAACTGCAGAGAAATGGCTTCAAAATTCTGTTAACTGATATTCCAGCTAGATTTCTATATCTAGTCAAAATTTAATAAAGCTTGAGAGTAGAATAAAGATGTTTTCAAAAACAAATTACACTCCTTGGCTTCCTTTTTGGGAAACTATGTGTGGATTGTAAGTGCCAACAAGACAAAGAATAAACAAAGAGCACAAGGACCCAGGGTAGTGGATTCAACCCAGGAGAGACGCAGAGCAGTCTCGGAGAGCAGGTGTGAAGTGGGCTTAGGGTGCAACCAGCAGAGATTGGAACAGAAGCTGGTGTTGAGCTCCGGGCGCTGCACCCCTACCCCACAAAGGAGATGGGTCCAAAGAATATCAGATTTGATGAATTATTTGGGGGTGGGGAAGTGCAGGTAGATGATCTCTATGATGGTAAAAACTAAGGAATGATATAGATAGAGTGATGAAGATGTAACCACTGATAACTGTATTAACCAAAAAAAAAAAAAGTCACATAGATTTATTGGAAAATAAGCTAAAAAACATAGAAGCCATGTAAGACAAATGAAGTTGGTGTATAATATAGATAAACCAAGAAAGAGAAGTCTGAGAATATTATTTAAAATGTGAAGGTAACCGTCATAAGAAACAGATTAAAGAGTCTCTTGCTTTTAGGGAGTTGAACTGGGGTGGGGGTCAGTGTGGGAATTGGGAAGGGCCTGCTGACTTTCTTTTAAGATTTTGTTTTTATTTTATTTTTTATACGTATGTATTACTTTGATAAACGTTTTTGAAGCAAAGATTTTAAAAAAAGATTGAAAATGAAAACAAAATGTGAAAATAAATCAAACAGCATCAATACTGGCAAACACGTGAACATAGATGCTCCCATCCCTGTCCCTTTAAGTCCCCTGATGTCCTGACTCCTGGGAAAAGTAATCAGTGAAACGAGCCTCATGCTCTCCAGGTCCCTCCTGGGTCCAGGTCCCTCTGGCATGGGTTTTCCTTCTCATGCTCCAATTCTTCCCAAGTGACTTCCTGGCACTGGAACATTTAGCATCATCTCCCACTTTTACCCTTTCTCGGACTCGAGGGAAGAATCTGGCTTCTACAGTTTTGACCTTGGCCCTTCCCTAGGAACAAGCTTGCATATCCACTGTGGTTCTTACTGCTCTTGTTCATGTAGGAAACCCATACTGCTCAACAGAACCCAGTGGCCATAACGGCTCCACGGCCTCAAACCACCAGAAAGAGGCCTGAACACACCTGGGCACAATGCCTTAGGCAGTGGTGGGCACCTGTTCCCCCTACTGCCAAAGGCTCACAGCCAAGTCCATGCCCCAGAATGACCTCTGGCTGAGGTAAGCTGCTTTGCCCAAGGTTCCCCCTCCCTGAGGGAACTCACGCTTAAAGACTGGTCGATGGGTGGAAGCCTCTTGTCTCACTTTGGGATGACTCTGAAGGCCCCTCCGGCCCAGAGTTGCCCATGGGACTGGCAGGGGCCCCTCAACCACATCACACTCCAACCTCTTCCTCTGCTTGACCCATTTCCCTCACTTTGGAAAGCCAAACCCACGTCAATAAAGTGCTTCCATGCAAACCTCAGAGTCCGTTTTCTGGGGAACTCGAACTACAAGAGTTGGTAGTAGGAGTGGTCCTGGGAAACGGTCTAAAATGGGGTTTAGGGGCTGGGTCACCCTTAGCTGACTTCCCTGAGGACCCACTGCTGGTGGAAAGGCAGTATTCTGATAGCCCCTTAATGAAGCAGTTTCCTCACTAAAACTTTGCTGTGGTGGCCTGGGGTGGAATCCTGGCGGAAAGGAGTGTTCTGGTTGGCACATTTGAGAGATGAGGGCAGGGAGTGGGCACCACAAGTACCACGGAATCAGGATGGTTGTAGGTGAGGCTGTGGACGCAACTGAGAAAAGTAATGGAGAGCTGAGGGTTATTCGTCCCCCATTTAAGGCAAAATATCTGAGTCCGAGGGCCTCCTTAGCAGGGTATAAAAAGACTCATTCCTACAACCAAAGGGCAAGAAAGCAGGGCTTGATGAGGGCAGCTGAGCTGCAGGGAAGGGAAGGTTGATTCTCACCTTGGCTAGTGTTCAACCCAGGAAAGGAGGGAGACCGAGCCTCGGGATGGGAGTGTATGGGTGGAGACACGCCGGAAACCCCAGACCCACCGGACACTCTGGACCCACAGCAATGGCCCCTCCTCTCCACGAAAGGCTAGCTCTCCTCCTCTCCTTGAAAATAACACAGCGGCCTCCGTTTCAAAAGGCAACACCTGCCCTCCCTCAGGGTCACCTCTCAAGTCCGCTCCTGGCCACCAGGTCAGTAACGAGGATAAAGTCATAACATAGCTTGGCCGGGAATGTGTGAGGCACCCTCTGTTCTCCCAGAACTCCAGGGCCCAGGCGTCACCACCCACTGGAGTCAGGGGCCTGTGCCTGAGCTGAGTCCTGAGGATGCTCGGTAAAGGGAGGGGACATAAAGCTGGATTCGGGAGAGTTTATCAGTATGGGAGCATTCCCCTAGGACACAGGATCTAACGTCCTGACAAAGATCCTGGTTGCACAATAAAGGCTCATTGACTGAATGAATAACACTCTAAAAACGAAATATTTAATTATGCAAAGAAAATGTATCGAATGTGTAAGAGAAGAAGATAAGTTCTAACTAGGGGAAATGGATGGAGTAAAAGAACTGAAAAGAGAATGAAGCTGTTTTAACATATTACCACCACATCTTCCTATTAGTGTCTAAATTTTGAGAGACATCTGTTTTGATTTTCTCCAAAACCCAAAAGCAATTAGAAACTAATGAAAGAAGAAAATAGGTGAGGGGAGGCCACCAAGTTTACTATACAAAACATACACATGAATTCGTATGATAGAATTATTACTGAAAAATAAAATAAATCCATACTCTAGAAAGATTCTACCATACTAAGAAAATTTGGGAAAGAATAGATACATGCATATGTCTAACTGAATCACTTTGCTGCACACCTGAAACTAATACAACACCGTAAATCAACTCTACTCCATTATAAAATAAAAATTTTCTTACAAATTAAAAAAAAAAGAAAATTGGGGGAAAATTTTCTTTAGATATGAACACTTATAAAAATATCCCTCCCCCCCAAATTTCTTATTTTACTAATATCAGTTGTCTTATTTTGCATTTTCTTAAAGCAGAGCTCCTATTAGTTCTCTGGAATATGCACCTCATCTCTCCCCCTCCCGCCCCCAACACCCTCCCCACACTCCCACAAAACGCAGAAAACTTCTCCTACCCAGAGATAGATCCCGCAGCTCTGTGATTGGCTCTTTGACTCTGTATTCTCAGAAGGAAACCATGTTCAATTATTTCCTTCACTAAAACTCATATGCTAGAAAAATACAGAATTAAGTTGTTAAAAAATATTTCAGTGATTTGTATGTATAGCAAACAAAATTTTAAATGCATTCAAAAAAAAAAAACCTGAGAGTTAATGAAAAGAATCCAATAAAGCAAAAAAGAACGCTGCCAGTAGTCACTAACACATGTGCACACGCACACACCGAGAAACCAAAGCCCTAAGATAAATCTGGATTTACAGCACTGAGTTTTAAAATGTTCGTTTTTAGAGCCAGGAAAACATGACCATGCTTTAGATAATGTCACAACTAATTTTTCTGCAAATAATCAGTATTTGTAATCCCGTGCTTTCCAAGAACAATCTTAATACCTATCTCCATACAAGATCTCTGACTTTCTGATACTACCAAGAGCTTTTTTTTCTATTTCGCTTTTTGAATAAGTAATACATTGTCTTTGTATAAATCCTAAGAAGCACAAAGGGTGTACCTTTGTGGTATACACTGAGAATTGGCCCTGATTTTCAAGAACTAAAGTTATTATGATGCCCAGTAAGCCTCTAAGGTGGCATAACCCAGCCCGAAAAATCTGATCTTCTTAATCCTAATCCCCAGAGCCAGCATCCCATTCAAGATTCCGTGATTTGATGCGCTGCTCCCACTGATTCTAGGTGGAAGGACAGCCCCCCCATCTTTGTTCCCACTTTTCAGCAGACTGAGTCCAGCCACGTACCACTGAGAAAACCACTGGCTGCTCTCTAGTTGTATTCTCCAAGCTGAGTCACAGGCGGAATTAGGCAGGAGTCTACACTGAATGATCTGGAAGATGGAATTTCTTCCTGAATGCGTTCTGAGCAAATAACTTGACTGTGCTGGGTACCCTGCCCCGCATGGCAGGGCTCAAAACACAGGCGGCCCCAGGCTAACTCACAAAGCCCTGTGACATCACACAGCTCCTCACCAGCCCCAGAGGCCCCTGCCCGGGAGCTCCAATCAGCGGGCAGGATCCAGGAATTCCAAAGTTCAAAGGGTCTTTCCAGAAAGTCTTAGAATTCTCTCTCCTCAGCTGAGGAAATAGGAAAAACCTAGCATTGGGCCAATCAAAATCCTAGCCTTCTCTAGGGCAAGCCTTGTTTTTGCCTCTTCTGAAATAAACTTAAGAAAACAAAGAAGTTTTCAGAATACCTCAAGAGACAAAGATAAGCCAAAGAGCTACTGGCTGCCTTTTTATTTCTTACCCTGTATTACTCAACTTTAGATATTAGTACCTGAATTCGGCCAAAGGCTCGCAAAATTTCTTCTTTCTTAACGTGTCTGAGCAGATCCGACCCTCCCCCCATGAAGGAGGCTGACTCAGTGTTTTGCCTGGGACCAGCCATCTGCTGGTATGTGAGAGGAAGGGAGTGGGCTGCTGTTTTGATACCTCTCCTGGGGCAGATACGACAGCCAGTTATAAACCTCCAAGCTTCCAGTCTCCTTCAGACAGGCTCTAAGGGAAGGTGCTTTTTTGTACTTTTATAATAATAGTAAAAGGTAAGCTTTTGTTCATAGTAGCCCCCAACTGGAAACAACCCTAATGCCATCAACAGGAGAATGGATAAATTGTGCTTCTACATGTGACAGAATGCAAAGCAGCACTGAAATGACTGAGCCGCAGAGCCACACAACAGGATGAATGCCCAGACGTGACACTGATAGAAGCCAGACACAGCCTATAATCCTAATTCTATGAAGCTCTAGAAGAGGTGAAACTAATCCAGAGTGATGGTGGTCAGAGTGGTGATTACCTCTGGGAGGGGGTGGGAATGCCTGCTTCTGAGAGAGGCCCAGGGTGAGCCTTTTATAGGGCTGGACACGCCGTATCTTCTTGATCTGAGTGAAAGCCTCACAGAGCCTACATATGCAGTCACTGGGCTGTTCACTGAACATTGTGCCCTCCACTGTGTGCATGTTATAGCCTCACAGCCTGAAGGAAAAAAAAGTGAGTTGGCCCCAGTTTTGGACAAATTTATCACAGGAGTTTTGCAAGCATTGCATGGTTGGTTTGTTGTAATAAAGTCAAATCTTTCCTTCTGAGAAAGGTGCACATACAATAGTTAGAATTTTATTTTATTTTTATTTTTTATTAAGATATAATTCACATAACACAGAATTCACCCTTTTAAAATATAACAGTTCAGAGGTTTTTTAGTATGTTCACAAAGGTGTGGGACCATCACCACTATTTAATTTCAGAACATTTTCCTCAGCTCAAAGAAACCCCATAACACCTGGCAGTCACACCCATTTCCCCTTCTCTCCATCCTCCATCAACCACCTATCTACTTTCTGTCTCTGAGAATTTACTTATCCTGGACCTTTCATATAAATAGAATCACACAACACGTGGTTCTCGCGTCTGGCTTCTTTCACTGAGCATCATATTTTCAAGGCTTGCCCACACTGCAGCACATGTCAGTACTCCATTCCTTTTTATGCTCAAATAATAATCCATTGTATGAAAATACCACATTTTGTTTATCCAGTCATCAGTTGATAAACATCTGGGTTGTTTCCACTCAGAATGGATCAAAGACCTAAGTGTTAAGAGATAAAACTATAGGACTTCCCTGGCGGTCCAGTGGTTAAGATGTCGTGCTTCCACTGCAGGGGGCCACGGGTTCAATCCCTGTCGGGGAACTAAGATCCCACATGGCACATGGTATGGCCAAAAAAAAAAAAAAAAGAGAGAGAGAGATAAAACTATAGAAACTCTTAGAACAGGGTAAAAGCTTCATGACATTGGATTTGGTGATAATTTCTTGGATATGACACCAAAGTACAGGCAATGAAAGAAAGATAAATCGAACTACCTCAAAATTAAAAACTTATGTACCAAAGGACACAATTAAGAGTGAAAATGCAACCCACAGAATGAGAGAAAATATTAAATAAACACCTATAAACCATACATCAGGATTGTCCATAGGAGTAGAAAAAGGGGACGTATTTCTCCACCACCTCCTGTTTCTAGTGGGTGAAGGTTTGTTCGCTCCGCCATGATTCTGAGTTGGGTATTCACAGCACTAAGGGGACAAGGGGGACAAAAGGGACCAAAGATGAGCTCTTCCATGTGCACCAGCATGAATCAATCGGGCATCATCACAGAACCAGTCACCTCCACAGTGGTGAGGGCAAGAGTATAAGGAATGAGGCAGAAGAGGCGCCCCATACAGGAGCTGTTAGGAATTGTGTCACATAAACCGGGAGTAGGCAGAAATGAGCAAGCCAACCTTCACTTTTCTTCTCAAACCTCCAGCCTCCCCTCCATCCTACCCTCATTCTCAGCTGGTGATGGCAGAGAACAGAGAAGCACTCAGATGAGAACTATTGGGTTGGCCAAAAAGTTCATGGTTCTTCCATAAGATGTTACAGAAAAACCAAAAGAATTTTTTGGCTAACTCAACACCTCATTTTCTTTCCCTACCACCTATTCCACCAACCACCAATATTTGTATATATTCTCTCTGCCTTTTCTCTGTTAGAAAAGGAAAAATGTCCCTGCTCTCTCTGGAGGCAAACCCACTGTTACGCTCAGAATCCCATCCTCTTGCCTTCTCAAGGGCTGACCTCAGACTTACGTTTGTCTCATCTTCCTGCATCACCAGTTTCTCCCTCTCCACTGAATCTTTTAGACTGTCACCAAAAAGAACACAAATAACAAATGTTGGCGAGGATGTGGAGAAAAGGGGACCTTTATGTGCTGTTGGTGGGAAATGCAAAAAGACACATGCACCCCAATGTTCACGGCAGCATCATTTACAACTGCCAAGACATGGAAGCAACCTAAGTGTCCATTGACAGATGAACGGATAAAGATGTGGTATATGGGTGTGTGTGTACACACACACACACACACACACACACACACACACACACACAAAATGGAATACTACTCAGCCATAAAAAAGAATGCGATATTGCCATTTGTAGCAACATGGATGGACTTGGAGGGCATTACGCTAAGTGAAACAAGTCATACGGGGAAAGACAAATACTATATGAAATCACTTATACGTGGAATCTAAAAAATACAGCAAACTAGTGAATATAACCAAAAAGAAGCAGACTCACAGATATAGAGAACAAACTAGTGGTAACCAGTGGGGGGCAGGAGGGGCAATATAGGGGTGGGGGAGTGGGAGGTACAAACTACTGGGTGTAATAAGATAGGTTCAAGGATGTATTGTACAACATGGCTATTAGAGCCAATATTTTGTAATAACTGTAAATGAAGAATAACCTTTAAAAGTGTATAAATTTTATTTTTTAAACTTACAAATACCCTTCCTTGACCCTTTGTCCCCTTCCAGCCACTGTTCTCTTGGAAGATCTTGGAAGAGGTCTCCACGGTCACTCTCTCCATCCCTCACATCCATTACTCCCTGCAGTAAAAGTTACATGAGGTCTCCAGGCTGGCTCTCCTCTCATTCCTGGGCAAGCAGGAAGACTTACAGCCCTTAGCAGTTAAGAGGGGCCATGCTCCTTGTTCTGGCCAGACGGCTGTGGTCCAGGGAATTTAAGAGTAAGTAAGAGGTCCCCCCACCAGCTCTTTTCCTGAAGAGCAACCTTTGAAGTCTGCTAGATGGCATAGCTACAAGATGGAGGGTGTAGATACCACAAGGTATAGTTACAAGATACCGGATGCACAGGAGGCCTAATTTAAGCAACATATGAACATTTGTGTTAAGCCCCTGAGATTTCAAGGGTGCTCTGTTATCCCTGCCTAATCTAATAATACTCTTAACTATACACTCTCCAAATCGACCTGCTCAGTCTCCTATCCCTACCACTTCGTTAGACCACTCTCATCCAAGTCACCAACGAACACCGGCCAAATCCAGTAGTCACTGTTATGTCCTCATCTACTGGCCTCTCAGCAGATACCGCAGGGTTGGTCACTTCCTCCTTTTTGAAACAGTCTCTAAACTTGGCTTGCCTGAGCATACTCCCCTTTGGTTCTTCTTCGCTGGAGTTTCTTCTTTTTCTCAGCCTCTAAAATCGGAGCGCTGTGGGGTTCAGTCCTGGATCCTCTATTACCATTGATTTGCACTTTCTCCCAGATGACCTCAGTGATCCTTAGAGAGGAAAATACCATTTGTGTGCACTGACACCCCAATTCATACCCCCACGTCCTACCTCTCCACTGAGTCCTAATATTTGTCCAACTGTCTAAGCATCTCAAACTTAACAAATCCAATTAAAATGAAACTTCTAAGCTATAATAGTCTTTGCTTAGCCCATGGCCACCCAGCTAGCGGTTACATTCTGACCTCCTCTAGGTCCCTCGGGGCTTCTCCTGGGTGCTTCTGGATCCTCGGAGTGGGTGTGAGTCATAGAGTGGAAAGTATTCCTCCTTCAACCAGAACATCTCTGCCTTTATCTGATTAGCTTCCACTTAAGGCTTCATTTGAGGGAAAAAAAAATTCCTCATCTAAGAAGCCATCTGCAGAGCCAGTGAACAATTACATGATTACGGGGCTTCCCTGGTGGCGCAGTGGTTGAGAGTCTGCCTGCCGATGCAGGGGACACGGGTTCGTGCCCCGGTCCGGGAGGATCCCACATGCCGCGGAGCGGCTGGGCCCGTGAGCCATGGCCGCTGAGCCTGCGTGTCCGGAGCCTGTTGCTCTGCAACGGGAGAGGCTACAGCAGTGAGAGGCCTGCATACCGCAAAACAAACAAACAAACAAACAAAAAAAAACAATTACATGATTCCGTTCAGTTTGAAAAATGCCAATATAACTTCTCTGAGCCCCAGCTGTCTGATCTCTAAGCGGGGAGAGTAGTGTTGACCACCTAGGGTGGCTGTGTAGGTGAAGTATCTAGAGGAGTTTTTAGGCACATTGTAATTAGAAGAAAATCCACAAGAGGGGAACCGGCGAACAATCAGGGAAGGGCCGTGTAATAACACTGAAGGATGGTCTTTCCAGGGAAACTGGGTAAAGGTCTGACATAAAGTTTGGTTGAGCTATTATCACGGGGATGCTTGCTGTCCATTTACTGCAAAACCAGTAGTAGCTGCCGATGGTGCTTTCCTACCAGCCTGTGAGCTCCAGGAGTGGAGAGGTCATTTCTTATTAATCTTGGACTCCAGCACACAGCTGGGAATCCTGCCCTGAATCTGGGAAACAGCAGTGTGATGTGAAGTGGAGGGCGCCTACTTCTACACCTGCAGGGAAAGGATGCTAAAGAAGCCAAGGTGTAGGACTTCCCTGGTGGCGCGGTGGTTAAGAATCCACCTGCCAATGCAGGGGACGTGGGTTCGAGCCCTGGTCCGGGAAGATCCCGCATGTCACGGAGCAACTAAGCCTGTGCGCCACAACTACTGAGCCTGCGCTCTAGAGTTCGTGAGCCACAACTACTGTGCCCAAGTGCCACAAATACTGAAGGCCGTGTGCCTAGAGCCCGTGCTCTGCAAGAAGAGAAGCGACCACAATGAGCAGCCCGTGCACCGCAACGAAGAGTAGCCCCCGCTCGCCGCAACTAGAGAAAGCCTGCGTGCGGCAACAAAGACCCGACGTGGCCAAAAATAAATATAAATAAATTTATAAAAATAAAAAAGAATCCAAGGTGTAAAACACTGTGAATCAACTCTACTTCAATAGAAAAAATAAATTTAAAAACCGCCGTAGAGCAGAAATTAACACAACCCTGTAAATCAACCCTACTTCAATGGAAAAAATAAATTTAAAAATTGCTGTACACCAGGAATTAACATAACCCTGTAAATCAACTCTACTTCAATAGAAAAAATAAATTTAAAACACTGCTGTACAGCAGAAATGAACACAACCCTGTAAATCAACTCTACTTCAATTTAAAAAAATTTAAAAAGGAAGAATCCAAGGTGCAGGGTGGCCCCTTTCCTCCCTGGGCTGGGAGCCGTTGCACCCCTTCTGAGGAATAGCCAGGGTAAATTGGACTGTATGCTCTTCTCAGCCCTCCCTTCAAAGCTGATTTAAGTGGGTCTATGGACAGTCACCATAGAGGAAACTTTGAGAATGCCAGCAAGGTGGAAAAATGCGGTAGGGAATAGAGGGAGTGGAGAAGCCAATAGCGTTTTTCCTGCTGACACTAGTTGTACTTCCTTCTTCTAGATATCATCTTACTACGGGCTGAATTTTGTCCCCCCGCCGCCACTCAGTTCATATATTGGAGTCCTAACCCCTAGTTCTTCAGAATGTGGCTGTGTTTGGAGATAGGGCCTTGGAAGAGGTGAGAAAGGTAAAATGAGGTCCTGCGGGTAAAATGAGGTCTTGCGGCCCTAATCCAATAGGACTGATTTCCTTATAAGAAGAAGAGATTAGGGACTTCCCTGGCGGTCCAGTGGGTAAGACTCTGCGCTCCCAGTGGAGGGGGTCTGGGTTCGAGCCCTGGTCGGGGAAATAGATCGTGCATGCATGCCACGACTAAGGGTTTTCATGCCGCAACTAAGTAGCCCGCACACGCAACTAAAGATCCCGCATGCCACAGTGAGGCTCCCGTGTGCCGTAACTAAGACCCAGCACCGCCAAAATAAATAAATTAATAAATAAATAAAACCAACACTAAAAAAAAGAAGACGAGATTAGGACACAGACACATACCGAGGGATGACCAAGTTAAGACCCGGAGAGGAGACAGCCGTCCACAAGCCAAGGAGAGAGGTCTCAGAGAAAACCAGTCCTGACAACACCTTGATCTTAGACTTGCAGCCTCTAGAACCAGGAGACAATAATTTCTGTGGTTCAAGCCACCTGGTCTGTACCACTTTGTTATGGTAGCCCTAGAAAACGTATACACATCTCGACTGCAGAAATATATCTTCTCAGAAGCTTCTGCTCAATGGAATGGAGCTCAAGAAGAATGCTTTTGTAGAAAGCAAGGAATAAAGTGATGGAATGGGAAGTACAGGGAGTGTGGAAGAGAATGCTTGCTGTCCCTCCTAAGACAAAAGATGTCTCCTCTTCTTTCCTGCCAGCTGGGCCTATGGTTCACAGCCTGTCGCAGTGGGCTGTGGCCATGACTATGATCTCTTCAATGGAATGCAGGTGCACCACTCCAGGCCTGGCCCAGAACCCTGCAAGGAGCATCCCCCCATGCTCTGCCTGGGACGATGGAAGCCACGCGTTCAAGATGGTGGAGCCCCCCTCAGCCTGGCTCCTGCAGGACCATGTGGAGCAACTTGAAATATTCACCCGGGGTAGTTAAGTGAGCGAGAAATAGACTCTTATGTGTTGTTCTATTCTATTTTGGATCTTCTTGAACAGGGGTTCAGCCTACCCAAAATATAAGACACATGTTAAAATAAACAGGTATAAACCGAGAGCATGCCGGTGTTCGGTCTTTTCTGTGGGTATAAAGGACATAGAAGACATGGGTGCTGCCCAGGAGTCACTTAAGGGTTGCCAGATGAATCATGAGAGAAAACAGGGGAAGATACAAGGTAAAAATTGCTCAATTGTGTGGCACAGACTGGAGTAACCACAGCTGGGTGTCAGGGAAAGAACCGCTGTGTCCGGGGGCACAGCTGCCAGACCAATTCGTAAGGGGAAAGGGTAATGTGACAAAACAAAACACAAGGCACTGAACAAAGCTGTGACACCAGGTGGGCAGCCGACAGGAGGTGAAGGGAGGAGGAGGAAGACAGAACTTATGGACGGCAGGGAATGTCGGGGAGAGAGTGAGGTGCTTCTTCAAGAGTGGAGGCCAATTCTGTGGGAGTGACCGGAAAGCCTGGAACTTTCCCTGTGGGTAAAAGGAAATAAGGTGGCTGAAATTTAGAGGTTTTCTCTCAAATTCGTAGGCACGTTTCACCCTACTCGATTCTAATTAAACAGTTCTAGGGAGAAACAAAGCAGCCCTGAGTTCTATTCTCAGGTTGAGAAGGAAAAGGAAAACACATGATGGGAAAGACATCACCCTGTTAAGATGGGTAGAACTTCAAATCGAGAGCCAGGGCAACTGTCATCCTTCTGCTTCTGTGTCTCCTGAGGGGAAAAAGCAATGCTTAAAACAAAGGACAGAGAAGCAGAAACAGGGAGGTCAAGTTGAAAGAAAACAGGCAAAAACACTTGGGTATAAAATTTGCCAATTTTATCATCACAAACCATCCCAAGGGCTTTTGAGGGTTGTAAGCTCTCGGAGGGCAGCACCCCCATCTCGTCCATCTCTGTGTTTCGTGATGTGTGATGGTGCTAGGAGACACAGTCACTAAATAAATTCTCAAATAATGATAATGCTTACGATAAGACAAAGGAATTGGTAAGCAACGATGTAATGTGAATATCTTTGGGTGGGGAGGGGAAGGAAACAAAAGGAGGGAAGAGGGAATAAAGGAATTGAAAGTTCACGAAGTGACCTTAGTCTCAGTCCTGCCTGGCTCCCTCCAACCAGTCCAGGTGGGGTCATTTATCCAACATCTCCATCCTGTCTAATTCTCCAATGAGAAAGGCCTACAGTCATGTGTTCCCAACACATGACTCTTACCTGTAAGTTCCTCCACATGTTATTGGTCAAATTTACCAGCCTATGCTCTTCCTTGTCTTAAAAATCCTTCATAAGAATCCAGTCCCCATCCACTCTTGTTCCCAGTCATTCAAACAATTCATTGCCACCACCGTTTTGGGTACCAGCAGCATTAGGAAACTCACAAGCAGGGCTGTAATTGGAGAGACTCCCATTAGAAAGTAATGAAAATTGGCTGGGGTGGGGGTGGGGGTTACTGTGGGCCTAGGGTTGGGGTGTGAGGTTGAGGAGAAGGCTGAGTCTGGTAGCAAATGTCAGGCAGAGGCCTCCCCTTGGCTGATATCCGAGGAGGACCACCCTATTTGACAGACCATGAGCTCATTGCTTTTATTCTAAACCAGCGTTTTGTTTGACTCAGGTTATAAAACTTAGTACAAGACAAAGGAATCTGTAAGCCATGGCAACACACGAATGTTCGGTGGAGAAGATGTTGTTTTTCATCTTCAGGTACCTCTTGGTTGAAGCAGCTAAAGGCTCTGTGTACTGAGACCTGGGCGAGGCTACACCAGGGACACAGAATAAGAATCCATAGTTCTTATCCCAGAGTGGCTCAGGTCTTCAACAGGGAAAAACACATTGTTCAGGACACTGGTTCAAATCCCGTGAGTGGATTTGGCCAAATGAAGCTAGTTCCCCTGGATAAGTAATACCAAAATTGCTTTTGGTAGACGTTAATCATTGGCCTCTTGGTGAAATGATCAGTTTTGTCTTCAATTATTCAAAAAACATAAAACTTTGGTTCTGGGATGCCCAAAACCTCTGCCTGACAAAGATGCTCTAAAAATGAGAATTACATAAACTCTAGGGCCTTAGGTCAATTATTCAAAATATTGATTATTTAATTAGAAACAGTCTATTTGAAGCCTTTTGAAGTTGGTAGCTTGGTTCACGTGCCAAATAATAAACTTTTAAACAGCATTATTCACAATAGCTAAAACATGGAAGTAACCCAAGTGCCCATCGATGGATAAGGGGATAAGCAAAATGTGACATGTCCATCCAATGGAATATTATTCAGCCTTGAAAAGGAAGGACATTCTGACAGATGATACAACATGGGTGAATCTTGAGAACATTAGGCTAAGTGAAATAAGCAGTCACAAAGACAAATACTGTATGTTTCCACTTATAATACTTAGAGTAGTCAAAATCATAGAGAGAAAGCAGAATGCTTGCCAGGGGCTGGGGAAGGAGGAGGGGAATGGGAAATGAATTGTTGAGTTTTACAAGATGACAAGAGTTATAGAGATGGACGTGCTGATGGTGGTACCGCACGATAACGGTATTTTATACCCCTGAACTGTATACTTAAAAGCGGCTAAGAGGAAAATTTTTATGTGCATTTTACCACAAATAAAATTGAGGAGAAAAAGTACCTTAAGGTGATTGATATCCTTTGACTCCTGCTAAGAAAACATCACCCTCATCCACTGTGCTCCTCGTGTGCTTTTTAAAAAGCGGTTTCATTTCCACCCCGCACTTTCTGCTTCCTGTCGACGTCCTGTAACACTTGTTAACTTTCACTTCGGGTTTGCTTTGACTGCTCTATTTTGGATGTCATTTTCTTTTTAAGTAAACATTAACCACTCTAATCCATATTTTTGACTTAGTAAAAACAAAAGCAAGAAAACACCCTAGCACTTGTTTTCCTTTAATTCAAGCAGATGTCCAGTATGAGATATGTCAGGCTCTGGTGATTTTTGGATTACTTTACTCCCTCTCTCACTTAAGAATAAAAGGGGGAAGTTTTATTAGAAAATACACAGAGCCATGTGCCCCAAAGGACTAGGTCAAACCTATAGGGTGCACACAGCTCCACAGGAGCACAGGAGCAATTCATCGCTCCTTTGGGGGCTGAACAGAGAAGAGCTGTAGAATACATTTCCTCCTTCCTCTTTTCTTCCACCCGACTCTTACTTCTGTTGGTTCCAGTCAGATACAGGCACCACCTTCTCGCACTGACATGCAGGTCAGCTGCTCCAGGAGGAGGGTGAGACAGAGATGGCTTTCTGCAATGACCTAAAATGATCACTGGTTCCTAGTAATTGAAAGGAAAACTAATACGTGATTTTAAAAATAAAGTTTTCCAATACCATCTTCTAACAGTGAAGTCTTAGGGATCTAGATGCCTTTCATTTTTGTTTTTCTCACTCCCTTCTTACTACCTGTTCATTTTATTGTTTTTCTCTATTTATCCCTTAATGTAAATAGACTCTTTTGTATGTATGATGACTTTCACATACATATATGTGTATATATATATAACTGAATATATATAATATATAATATATATATTATATATATATAACTGAATATATATATAACAGAATATATATATTCAGTATATATATATAACTGAATCACTTTGCTGTACACCTGAAACATTATGAATCAACCATACTTCAATTTAAAAAAAAATCCCAGTTGGGAATCAAAACACGGAAGAGGGCTACCTGGCATCTTGAACATCATTATTGAAATCTATAGCACAGGAAAAAGGAACCCTCCTACATTGTTGGTGGGAATGTAAACTGGTACAACCATTATGGCGAATAGTATAGAGGTTCCTTAAAAAACTAAAAACAGAGCTACCATATGATCCAGGAGTCCCATTCCTGGGCATATATCCAGAAAACACAAAAACTCTAATTCGAAAAGATACATGCACCCCAATGTTCACTGCAGCACTATTTACAATAGCTAAGACATGGAAGCAACCTAAATGTGTCCATCGACAGATGAGTGGATAAAGAAGATGTTTTTTATATATATATATATATATATATATACACAAACACACACACACACGCACACACACACATATATACTGGAATATTACTCAGCAATAAAAAAGAATGAAAAAATGCCATTTGCAGTAACATAGTTGGACCTACAGATCATCATACTAAGTGAAGTAAGTCAGACAGAGAAAGACAAACATCATATGATATCGCTTACAGGTGGAATCTAAAAAAATGATACAAATGAACTTATTTACAAAACAGAAACAGACTCATAGACATAGAAAACCAACTTAACGGTTACCAAAGGGGAAGAGGAGGGGGAGGGAAAAATTAGAAGTTGGGGATTAAAATACACACATTGCTATATATAAAATAGATAACCAACAAGGGCCTACTGTATAGCACAGGGAACTATATTCAATATCTTCTAATAGCCTATAATGGAAAAGAATCTGAAAGGAATATATATATATATATTTATATTTCAATAAAAAATTTTTTAAAGGTAAAAAGAAAAAGTAGTACAATCCTTTTGTGAACGATTTGGCAACATGCAGAAAAGCTGAAGTAAACCAAACCCAATGAGCCAGCAGTGCGCCTAAGAGAGGTTCACACATATACAGGAGGCAAGTATAAGACTCTTTGGTACGGTACTGTTTGCTGTGAGGAAAACGCCAAACAGTCTGAATACTTCAGAATAAGAGAATTGGTAAACATATGGTGGTATTCATACAAGCAATAGAATACAGAAGAGAATGAATGACTTGGAGCCACAAAGATAAACTTCATCAGCATAGTAGGAGAAAAGCAGATTGCAAAAGAAAACCACCAGCATCATAACGTCCTCATAAAGCTAAAAAAAAGTAAAATAATAATTTGTATTGTATTTTTTTAAGTTAATTTCATTTTTTTTATTGAGGTAATTGTGGATTTACAATGTTGTGTTAGTTTCAGGTATACGGCAAAGTGATTCGGTTATACATACATATATATCTATTCTTTTTCAGACTCTTTTCCCTTGTAGGTTATTACGAAATATTGAGTATAGTCCCCTGTGCTATACAGTAGGTCCTTGTTGGTTGTTTGTATTGTATTGATACACATATAATGCAGAGAAGTATAAAAGTATGTATAGGAGTAATAAATACAAATTCAGAATAATGGTTACCTTATTCCGTGTGTATGTAGAGAGGGATGTACAGAGGGGCCCTCAACTGTATCTACCTTATTTCTTAAAAGATCTAAAGTAAATATGGGGCAAAATGGTAAGATTTGATAAAGCTAGTGTGTGGGTGCATGGGTATTTTTATATTATTCTCTATACACTTTTTATAAGTTTGTAATATTTTGTAATAAAACCAGTGAAAGGTCCTGTTCAACTCATAGGATTCACAGAAATCGATTCCTTATAATCCGTAAGATTCTTCATCATATCTATTAAAAACAATTGCTGTGTTTTATTTCATTGATGGCCCACAAGAGGGAGACCTAGAACGATTCAGGGACCAGATGTAGAAATGTATACAAAGACAACTGGCATCTTGGGGAGCGTGGCCGGAACCCCGCGGAAACCAGGGTCTGTCTGTCGAGGCTCTGTCTGGCCTCTGTCTAAGGCAGGACAGACACATTCAGAAACCTGCAGAGGGCTTCCCTGATGGCGCAGTGGTTGAGAGTCCGCCTGCCGATGCAGGGGGCGCAGGTTCGTGCCCCGGTCCGGGAAGATGCCACATGCCGCGGATCGGCTGGGGCCGTGAGCCATGGCCGCTGAGCCTGCGCGTCCGGAGCCTGTTCTCCTTAACGGGAGAGGCCGCAACAGTGAGAGGCCCGCGTACCGCAAAAAAAAAAAAAAAAAAAGAAATCTGCAGAGCAACCACTCATGGTAAAGAAGGCACATTGCAGGATGCGGTCCTAAAGCGAACGGCGTTTTTAAAAAACACAATTTAACGAGATGTTTGCAGAGCGAAGAGCACGCGACAGCAAGAGGAAACTGGATTAACAGTGCAGGCAAACGTGGGGGCCCACAGTGTCCTCTGGAGCCTGTGGCCAGGTGCTCGGGGTCTGCTCCCCTGGAACAGCACAGAAAACTAGAAACTCCTGCCGCTTACCCAGGGAACACGGGAGAACTGCTCATCTACCTGTTTCTACCACAGCAGCTAGAAACAATACAGCTAGTGATGAGCATGGCTGTCCTATAGCTGTAATTTAAATTTACCATTATGAGGACCCCCTTTAAGATTTAAACTATGTATGATGACTTGCAGTTTTTTCCATTAATATTTCTGCTACTTACTTTATTCATTTGCAATTAGGTGCCCAAGGGTTTTAGTAAACATTGTGGAGGATACATACATTAATAGTCTCTTCACTGGGATCTTGGTAAACCATTACTTCTAGCCGTTACTAGTTAGTGCCTCTTCACCTCTGGGAGGGCAGGGACTCCCTAGTTACCTCAATAGCAATCTTATCTCCAGCAGCAAACGTTCTGCCTGCTACATCATTGGCACTCAAAACATGTTTGTTAAATTAATCTATAGCCAAGTGTCCGTCGATAGATGATGGATAAGCAAAATGCGGTCTACGCATAAATGGAATATTTTTCAGCCTCCGAAAGGAAGATATTCCTGGTACCTGCTACAACATGGATGAAACTGAGGGCATGAAATAAGCAAGGCACAAAAAGACAAATACTGTGTAATTCCACTTCTATGAGATACTAGAGTCATCAAATTCATAGAGACAGGAAGTAGAATGGAGGGTGTCAAGGCCTGGGTGGGAAGTGGAGGAGGAATGGGGAGTCAGTGTTTAATGGGGACAGAATTTCAGTTTAGGGAGATGAAAAAGTTCTGCAGATGATGGTGGTGACGGTTGCACAACCTTGTGAATATACCGAAAGCTACTGAACTGCACACTTAAATATGGTTAAAATGGTAAATTTCATGTTATGTATATTTTACCACAACTTAAAAAAAATAAGGAAAGAAGATTAATGCAATAGAAGGGACATTGGAGAGGGTGAAATTCCCTCTGTTTAGGGTGGAAAGGCTCTGGGTGGTTCTAAACTAAATCAGTGGGTCATCGTGGCCCCATGGTGGGATCCACAAAGCAGTGTGATTTGGGGTGTATCGCCTCCTCAGGGGGTCCTTCCGGAGGGAGGAGGGGACGGTCTGGAGCTCTCACCCCACCCCTCCCCCCAAACTCAGGAACCTGAGTCTGGCTCAGGGTGAAGCACACGGGTCCTGCTTCCCCCAAACACAGCCCCCAGGGGTCATCGTTCAGCTGAACACCAAGAGGAGAGGAGACCAGCAGAAACCAAGGGAGAGATGCAAGAAACCACCTCGCGAGTTGAAGTGTCACAGGTGAGCGGGGTCACAGAAACCGCCAAGCAGCCCGAAGGGTAGAGAGGGAAGGACAGAAAGGCCTTTGTGCTGAAGCGCGTATTGTAACTTTCTTCCCGCCGCCCAAACCTTCCCCAGCAAGGTTCCCAGCGGCACAGAATCACTGGTCACACCTGAGGAAGAACGGGTAAAAGGGAGGAGACAAGAAAAAGAAACAAAGAACATCTGCAGGAAGAGTGAAAACCTAGCACATCTTCATCTTCAAAACCTAGCACATCTTCATCTTCAGCACATCACAGAAGCTGGATTCTGCAACCCGTGCTTCCGTGACTTGGATGTCGCCCCTGAGCCAGGTCCTAGCTTCTAGGACGCAGAACAAAGCGTCCTCAAAGGGAAGTTTATCACAGGGAGAAATCACAGTCCTCCAGAATTCTCAGAAAAAGGCGGCCACCTGCCCAATCCACTGGGAAAGGGTTTTTATTACACAATCATGGAATAACTATGACCCAAGAGCTGGCTTTTATCCCACGCGTCAGGCTGTTGCCCTGTGAGGTAAGAGAAAATACGCGTATATATTGGTCTCTGCCCTGGGTTCCCGACGCAAAGCTCCTAAAACCCTTGGAATTCCCTGGGTGATAGCAGTGATTAGAAGTTGGGAATATTCAGCCCCTGCTCCCCTGAGAGCACCCTCCTGAGAGGGCAGACAGGCTGGAAATGGAGTTCATGATCCATCATGGCTCTGGGATGAAGCCTCCATAAAAATCTCCAGAGTGTGGCATCTGAAGAGCCTCCAGGTTGGTGAACACGGGGAGGTTCGCGGAGGGCTCAGCAGCCCTGCATCCCTTCCCATAAACCTTGCCCTTTGCGTCTCTTCCATATGGCTGTTCCCGAGCTGTGTCCTTTCACCATAAATCGGTAACCTGGTAAGCAGAATGTTTCTCTGAGTTCTGTGAGCTGCTCTAGCAAGTTAATTGCACCCAAAGTGGAGGGGTCATAGGAATCACTGATGGGCCAGAAACACAGGTGAGAACCTAGACTGTTGTCTGAGGTAGGGACCATCCTGTGGGACCGGGCCCTGAAGCTGTGGGATCTGACGCTATCTCCGGGTGGCTAGTATCAGAACTGAGCTAAACTGTAGGACACCCAGCTGGTGTGGCAGAGAATTGCTCGGCGGAAAAACCCCTACGTGTCTGGGGTCAGAAGCACTGTGAGTGTGGTGGGACAGAGGAGACAGACTGAGGTTTTCTAAAACATGCCCAGAAAGAGAGGGGGACCTGTCTGGCTGCCTTTGGAAGTATGGGCTTCATACTGGGGGGGTCCAGGGTCTCCACCCGAGACATAAGCAACCAGAAACCAGGAACAGCCACTGCCGTGACCGCCCCCCAGTCTTGACGCCTCCTTGGAGATTTAGGTCAAATGATACTTCTTGGTAATGCCTCCCCAACTTCCAGAGTTTGCTTTCTGGCCTCTGTTGCTGCTGGCGTGTTTTTTGTAGTTGCTGCACCAGCAGCTACCTTCCCGGGCTTCTGTTTGCCTTTTCCTGTCAGTCCCCCCCGCCCCCCCCCCCCCACCCCGCGATGGACCACGGCTTCCCGGGAAAGCTCTGGTGTTCCTTCACCTCAGGGACCATGGAGCTGAGAGCCTGGCTGCTCAGTGAATCTTGCCGAATGAACCAATGAACGAATGAGAACCGAAGGAGTTAGATTCTTCGATCAGGAACCCGAGAAAAGATCATTGTGTTATGAGCATCACATTTGCATGATACACCTGGTAGCCAGGGCAACTGGAAATAGGAGAGGTGGTCCAGTTCTTCCTGTCTATCCCCGTATTTGTTCTTTAGGCAAAAGCAGTGCTTTGGGCCTTGAATTTCAGCGGGATTTGCTCCTTTGAGTCCTCTCGTGTGACACACGCTTCCCCAGCTCCCAGGCCAGTCTGAGGAAGGACGCTGCAGGATGTGAGGGTGATTACAACAAGCCCAGCAACCAGACCTTTGGATCCAAGCCTCGTCCAGAAGAATCCCAGGCATCTCGGTGTCCAAACGGCTCCCTGCATCTGATGGCCCCGGGTGGCACAAACATTCTCCCTTCAGCCCTTGAAGAGAGAGCTGTTCAGAGGTGCAGGCTCATGCGGCTGGGGCATCACCGTCTGCATTTCCCTACACCGACCCCCTCGTGGTGCTGTAGCTCAGAAGTGCACAGCCTCCATTCAAGGGGCAAAGGCACCCAAGAACCTCTAGCACAGAATCAAATGATCTTCATTATAACAGCACTTTGAATACACAGACATAAAGGGCTCTAAGTTTACAGAAGTTTGAACTTCTGTACTTTCTCCATTAGAGAAACAACTTTACAAACTAAAGCTCAAAACAATATAAAGCCACGTTAATTTGATGTGAGGGACGATGCTCTTTGGCTAAACCAGACCTCTAATGTTTAATAGCAAAAAAAAAAAAAAAAAGCAGCTTTAGGTATGGTTTAATGTTTAACCTGCTTTAGTATTTCTGGCTCTAATACTAATGTGGAGGATGCTTTTCTTGTATCAGTATATTGCACAAAATGTCGCTATTAACTGAAAGCCTTTGAGAGCTGGTTCAGGATTGTCAGACCTCGTATTTAACCAAATTCTGTCAGGCAGAATTTAAATGGGATGTTATTACAAACCGTAAAACTGTTGCTCATATAACAATAGAGTTAGCACGAGGCTATATTGAATTGTACCTTCAAGAGGTATCTCATTTAATATTGTAGGAATCAGGAACAGGAACTAATCACTACAACTGGTTATTAATGCCCACAGAAAGAAAAAGACAGTTGTATTGTGGGCACAGGTTGTTGAAGGAAAGCGGCGAAGGCTGGAAGTGAAGTATTCGTGTAAGTTCAAGAACGGTCTGGCCATAACTCGAAGTTTCTTACTGTTGCGTTCGCTTTGTCTTCAGGTCAAACTATCCAAACTGAGAGGAAACCTCGTTTTGCTCAGAGACGCAGCTCCTCACTGGGCTTCACTTGCTGCAAAGCTTTATCTACCCGTTAAGACTCCTGCGGCCCTTTTCTCAGGAGCCCTTCCCTCCACCATGGGCATCAAAGTTTCAGTGGATTCATCAGTCAAGAAAGTGACCCTTTTCGTATGAAAACGGCTTTCGATACTGCAAAGTATCACGGCAAGAGTTTTAGCATACCAATTCTAAAATAATTTAAGATGCCGACAGTATGATTTACCCCAAGTCCTGTGTGTTGGGGGACAATTTCAGGGGCAGGACACAGGCTTCTAATCAAATCTTATCCAATGTCCCCCCGTGGAGAACAGCACCCCAATGCCCTCCTTGGGGTGTGCCGTAGACTGTGTTACCGACAGTGGGGTCCGGCCGCTCGCCGCTCAAAAGCCAATGAAGAGACAAGGTTGGGGTGAATTTTGGATACTGGCACCCAGGGACAGGGAGGACAGACGCCTGTCCAAAGGCCGACGCGCCCCCACTGACAACCAGGGGGCAAGAGCCTTTATAGGCAGAAGGAGGGGGCCGCGTGCAGAAATAGCGCAGGCGGCTCTGACAGGCATCTTGCAATTGGCCCTGCGGTGGTCTGATCAGCGTCATCTTGATTGTTTTAAGTACATTTAATCTTCAGTTCCAGGGTCGGTTTGTTCCCATTTCCTTGAGGCCAGTTTTCTCCGAACTGTGGCAGCTTATGTCATGGCTACAGGCTGGTCATCACGTTAATTTCTTCCACCTGGTGGGGGTTTCAGTATCTACAAGACAGCTCACAGGACGGGGCTCAGAATATTATCTGTAGCCCTTGAGGAGGAACTGAAGGTCCTTGACTTTGCTTACTGACTAAACTATTATTGTTTTGTCCTATTTGTTTTCCTTTGCTTCTGTATCTTCTCACTTCTCTGATTAAACCTGTTCCTCGGCTAAGGTTTTTCCACAGACAAAAAGCAGGTGGACAGCATGAGCAGGGGAGGACCCTAGGGTCCTGCTCTGCTTCATTTGTGTCCCCCCCAAATTCATAAGTGGAAACCGAGTCTTGCAGTAGTAAATTAGACACTTTTTGGACGGAGATTCCAATACTGCCTGGTACTAACTTTATCCCCACTGTGATGATATTGCGGGGGGGGGGGCTTTGGGAGGTGACTAGGTCATGAGGGTGGAGCCTCAGGCATGGGATCAGTGCCCTTGTAAAGAGACCCCAGAGAGCTCCCCCTCCCTCTCTGCCACGTGAGGACAAGGGGAGAAGACAGCCGTCTGTGAGCCAGGAAGTGGGCTCTCACCAGACACCAAATCTGCCGGCACCTCGATCTGGGGCACCACAGCCTCCAGAGCTGCAAGAAGTAGACATCTGGCGTTTACAAGCCCCCCAGAGTGGATCTGCCCAGAGCAGCCGCGGGCAGTCTTCTCCTGTCCCTGCTCCTCGAGTGGCCCCGGCTGAGCCGGATCAGGCATCCCCGTCACCACCTCCCTTGCCCAGATCTGCAGGACGTGGGAGAATTAACGTCCTGATGCAGGGAGACATGTCTGTGAGGCACAGGGACAGGCCGAACAGTGCAGCCCCCCAGCACAGGTAAGGCCATGTGTGCCTTCCCAGGGTCCCGTGCAGAAGGAGCCCGTCCAACAAGAGGGGGTCGCCTTCCCGGCGGCTCAGAGCCAACAAGAAGCTCCCGGAACACTAGACTTACATAAGTCCCCTCCCACTGCCCCAGTTAACAGTAGTTCAAGGATCTTTGCTGTGTACAAACCATCCAACTCTCAGAGGCTTGAAACAACAGCCGTTCAATTAGCTGGTGTGATTCTGCAGGTTGACTAGACTCGGCCGGGCGTCCACTTCCACGCAGCCTCCGTCAAGGCAGCGGCCGGTGGGCCTTCAGGAGGGCGGGCGGAGCCAGGATTCTGAGTGGCTCTTCTCTAGGCCTCTCCACGTGGCTTCTTCACATGGGTTTGCTTATGGGCAGCAGACTTCTCCCACGATGGCCCAGAGGTCCTGGGAGCACAAGAGAGGAGGCCCAGGTCTTCTCCGGCCCAGCGCCGGAACACACAGCATCACTGCTACTAAGTCACAGGAGCAGCCCAGGTGTGGCACGGGCAGGGCGACACGGGGTGTGGAAAACGGGGGGGTGGGCGGAGACTGGAGCGCGGAGAAGGGGACTCCCTGGTGCTCACAGCTGGTGACAGCTGGTATCCTTGCCAAGATTACAGTTCCAAACTCAGGTCAGCCTAACTTCAAACCCATGTTCTCAATGACTGCCAGGCTGGTCGTAACCCAGGACCTAAGAAGAGAGGGGCGGAGGCTAAACCAGTGTCCAGAGAGCTCAGGCCATCCTGCACTGAGGCTCACAGCCGATGCTGGGTCCACTTTTAAAACAGATTTTAGTTGTGCTCAGAGAAACAGGAAGGAGTGGGAGGCCCCCTGCCTGGGACAGATGGTGAAATGTAACAGATGAAAACACAGAGCCGCTGAAGTCTTATCTGGCTTCTATCCTTTCAGGGACCACGGTCTTCAAACCATGAAGGGCAGAACACACGCCAGCCTGACGGAGGCTGCATGACACATCAGACTTTGAGTCAGAAGACCTGGGGTTTGCCAAGCTCTACCCCCACCAGCTGCTCTAATGGGACCAAACCACACCCACCCTCTGAGACTGTGGCCTGGTTCCTAAGAAGAGAGGAGAAAAACAAGCCCGCAGGGTGTTCTGAAGGCTGAATGAAACGATGTGAGGATTAAGGAGGTATCCTGGATCTCCCACAGAGCTAGGCTCTACCAGCGTTAACTGGGTCCACCTGAGGAGATCTTATCCTGTGACATGTTTTCATATTGCAAGCTTCATGATCAGATAAAACAAGGGAAAATTTGCTCCCAGCTTCAAATTAAGAGCTGGCCGGGCGTCCGAAATTTTAAGCTGGGAGCAAATTCTCACTGGTTATATTAGGACAGTTAATGGATTATGGGACCCTTGTTTCTGTTAACCATTCCCTTCTGTTAAAGTCTGACTCCTTCAAGGCTAATCTCATTCTCATCTCAAATTGCATTTCACACTTTCAGAGAGATGTTCTATTTCCGCTGGCCCGTCCTCCAAGTGAGCCTGGGGGCTTCCTGGCCGTCCTGCAGGGCAGTCACAGGACACTAGCTTTCTCTCCCAGTTCTGTGAAGCTGCTTGCAAGTCTGCTCGGCCCTGTGCAGCTGTTCTCTGCTTGGTTTCTGGGCCTCTAGCCGGGCAGTCA
Organism: Lagenorhynchus albirostris; assembly: GCF_949774975.1. NCBI lineage: Eukaryota > Metazoa > Chordata > Mammalia > Artiodactyla > Delphinidae > Lagenorhynchus > Lagenorhynchus albirostris. The sequence goes on from NC_083102.1 coordinate 5,326,017, forward strand.
GGATTTACAAACGCCCTGAAGCCAGGAAGGCGGAATTGAATGTCAGGCTCACTTCCCTACCGACCCACTTTCTCTGGGTTCCCGGCCCCTCAGGTCCTGGCAATGGGCTTCCTTTCCTTTGCCTTTTATTTCCTACCATTTAGGGGGAAATAAGATCAAGGAAGCCCTATTTTTCTTGCACTCACGCGATTCCACTGGATTCCCGCCGGCTGCCCTGGCCTCCGGGTTCCTTCGGCCCTCAGCTCCTCCCCAGGTCGGCCACCCCATCACACGGCCAAACACTACCGCTTCTGAAACGTCAATCTCAGACACACACCGAGCATCACCTTTTTTTTTTTGGCTTGCGTGATCTGGGATTTTAGTTCCCCCACCAGGGATTGAACCCGGGCCCTCGGCAGTGAACGCATGGAGTCCTAACCACTGGAACGCCAGGGAAGTCCCCTGGCCACCACCTTCTATCACAGCCCACTCGCCTGTACTCCTGTGTCAACAACTGTCCCCCCAGATGAGTCCTCTAGTCCGCAGCCCTCCTCTCTCCCCTTCCTGGCACCCCCATCCTCCTACTTCCCTGCTTCGAGGGGCCTAGATTTCACCATAACTGCTCCTTTGGGAACCCCCAACCCCCTTGCTCATTTCTCCTTCTGCTGAAGCCCAACTAGGATCAAACCCAGCCACCCCTCACCTACATCCGCTGCCTGTCATCACCGGAGGGACTGCTGAGCACACTCCTTCCACGTCGATTGCCAGTGGGCCCTGGACCAGCCTGACCCTCACTGCTGGACGCTGCTGGTGTGTCCACTTCCCTCTCTCTTAAGTCATACTTCACAGCTGTGCCTCCTAAAATCTGCCCTATCCTCCCCCCACTTCCCCACTCTCACCAAAATCGATAGATGAAATACAGGCCATCAGATGGGAACTTGTCATCTTCCCAACACCAGTCCCATGAGGTCCCTCTGCACCTGCACCAAAAACATCCCAAAGGTCCCTCCTGTCACAATGATCGGCCCGTCCTGCTCCTCTGAAGCCCCCCCCCCACGTGTACGGGATGCTGGGCCCTCATGAGCTCACGGACCCCACTCCTGACGGCACCCCTTCCCTCCTGCGTTGCCAACTCCCCCCTCAGGTGAACCCGGCTGCCCCCCATCTTCACACAAACATCTTCACGCAAACATCTGCACGCAACCTCACACATCCTTTCAGCCTCCCCTGACGCCATCTCTGCACCCCACTTCCAAGTCTCAGAAAAAAGATGTCTCTACTTGCTGTTTTTTGTTTTGTTTGTTTTGTTTTGTTTTGTTTGGCCATGCTGTGCAGCTTTCGGGATGGGGATCTTAGTTCCCCAACCGGGGACTGAACCCGGGCCCAAGGCAGTGAAAGCGCTGAGTCCTAACCACTGGACTGCCAGGGAATTCCCATCTTCTTGTTCCGTCCCCACGCCGCCTTCAACCCAATCTAATTGTGCTTCTGCCCTACCATTTCACTGAAAAGAGTCTTTTAAAGTTGCCCATTATTTCCATGTTTCCAAAGCCAAACGGTCCACCATCTGTGAGCAGTGCGTGGCGGGGTTGATCACTCCACTCCTTTCCTGGAACAGAGCCTCCCCTGACTCGTGGGACAGCCCTGGCCGTGCTCTACTCCGCCCTCCTCACCAGGCAGCCCCTTCTCCTCTCCGTCCTCGCGGCGTCAGGACCCAAAGTTCTGTACCCATCAGGTTTCTCCTCTGTCTGCACCCTTTCCCTGGGTAACTGTCCTGGGTTGAAAAGCGTCCCCGCAAAAATTCCCATCCTCCCGGAACCTGTGAACGTGGCCTTATTTGGAAATAGGGTCTTTGGAGATGTCCTCAAGTTCAGATGAGGTCACGCTGGAGGAGGGTGGCCCTAACCCAATGACTAGTGTCCCTATAAGGAGAGGGAGATTTGGACACAGACACAAGGGAGGATGCCCAGTGATGAGAGGGCAGGAGTTGGGAGTGATGCTGCCAGCCAAGGAACACCCATGATGCAAACAACTGACCAGGAGCTCGAAGAGCCAGGAAGGGCCCTCCCTTGTAGCTTTCAGAGGGAGCACGGCTGTGCTGACACCTTGATTTCAGATTTCTGGCTTCCAGAACTGTACGTGAATACATTTCTGTTGCTTTGAGCCGTGCAGCTTGTGGTACTTGGTTACGGCAGCCACAGGAAACCAATTCAGCAGTCCTAGCCAGTCCCGTGACTCCATCCACCATCTCTGCCCGGCTGATTCTGAAATATCTAACTCCAGTCCAAACCTGGTATCAGAGTCCCATACAGGACTACTACCTGACCATCTGCTTGAGTCGCCTCCTGGATGTCAAAAGGCACCTCAAACTTAACACGGTTAAAAGAGAATTACTGAATACCCCTAAATCTGCTCCCCAAGAGTCCCCCTATTTCGTAAATGAAACCCATGCAGTTTCTCAGCCCTATCTCACTGTTTTCTTGTATCTTTAGCTCTACCATCTTTAATGCAAAAACTTTAATCCAGGCCACCATTATCCCTCAGGTGAACCATTTTCACTCAAGTGAACCGTCATCCCTCCCCTGGACCACTTCCTGTGTCCCAGCTTCTGCTCTTACCCTGCATGTACAGGGCATCCCCATACAGCTGTGGGGGTGATCGTTCTGCAGAGAAAGTCAGATTTGGCCACTCTCAATACCCTTGCAGTAAAAGGCAAACCCTTTATGAAGGACCACAGGCCCCGTGCTGCCACCTCCTGCCCTCCCCTGGTCTTTTCTCTGTCTGCTGACTAGCCTAAGCTCATTCCACCCTCGGGGCCCGGGGATTTGTCCCTGTTCTGCTCCCCCAGGGCATTGCTGGCTTCTTCCTCCTCACTGCTCAGGTGTCTTCACGCTGCCTGACCCCAGCAGCTGAAGCTGCCCCTTGATGCCACGTTGCTATGGCGTCTTCATAGACCCTGGGCACGTCTGAAATGATCTTTACTTGTTTACTTACTTCAGCCATTCTCCCTCTGCTGGAATGATGCTTCTTAAGGACAGAGACTCAGCTTTGTTTCTGTGGCATCTCCACCCACTAGACCAGGGCCTGGGGTCTGTTGGATAGAAGGTTCTCCACATTTATTTGTTCACTGATGGATAAAGTCCATTATGAACAGACAGTATGGAACCAGACTTATCTCTGAATATATAGTTCCATCTGAAGAACAGAAGGAAAAAAATCTCTGCTTGTACAGTGCTTTCCCTGGACTTTGACCTCAAGAAGAAGTGCTTCCTCTGAGAGCCTCCAAAACCAACAAGATAAAACCCAGAGCTGTACACAGTCAAGGGCATGACTGCCACATCTGGTGGCCAGCGCGTGCGGCCCACACCTCGCCCGCAGCGCCAGGGACGGGTGTAGAATCTCTCAACAAGGGGGCTCCTCCTCCATGAATTAAACTCTCTCTCCTGGGTCACTACCTGGAATTTACAGGGTTCTCAATGTGTACATAGTACTCTGTTCCATTTTATGGACAGCTGCGAGGTCTACAGCAAACATACACACTTAGATACAGACGTCGAATCAAGAAACCTGGATTTATTCCCAGGTTGGCTTCTGACTTTTGTGATTTTTTTTTATAAAGGTCACTTGATTTCTCAATGCACCTGGAGTAAAGCTTGCCCTTGCTTTACAGGGAGGTTGCAAAACCTAAGGAGGCTGTTCCTGAAATGTCTTACATATTTACAATCACAGGATGTACTTTTAGTCTCCCCTATAGTATCACCAAAGATGTCAGTATCACCAAAACCACTTTATAGGAGAGGAAACTGTGGCAACCATAATATGATCTCAGGCAGGAGTGGCCGTGGGCACCCCGTCAGCAGGTAGGTAGTGCAGGGCTTTGTACTGATCAAGAAGGCTGGTGGCAGTAAATAGGACCTCAGGAGTCCCTTACTCTGGCAATGCATCTTCAGCCGTCCACACCCAAATTTGGGGATATAGTCACGATGCACCCCTCTTCCTGAACAAGCCCTGCTTGTTTATTTTTCTGTACGAGTCTCCCTTTGTCGCTTCCTTTTCATTCCACATATGGCTATTCTCTTCTCTTTGCTGCATTCCTGGACGTCTGAGGTCTCTGAAACAGGATATATGGAAGTAATGGGTTCCCTGCCTGCAACCTATTGCTTCTATATATCCTGCCCGTTACCACCAAATGAATATTCCCAAAATACTGCTTGGTGTGCTCCTTCCCTGCTCTAAAACTTTCTATGGCTCCTCATCACTTAAAGAATAAACTCCAGACTCTTTACAAATGACCATAATCTGGAAGTGAGATTGCCTTTCCTACTTTATCCTATTTCTCCATCTTGGACAGCCTTCTGCCTTTACGCACCTGCTCTGCCTATGTTTCTCTCTCTCCTCTCTTCTCAATGGCCCTCCTTAACTCCACCCAGATGGTACTGGTCCAACTTGTACTTCAAGATCCAGCCAATAACAACCACTTCTCGCCTCTCAAGCACCTGCAACTCCTCTGAGAGTCAAGCAGGCAGCACCTCCTGTTATGAGTGTGTGTGTGTTTCCCCCCCAGAAAGATTATAGCTCTTTAAAAGGAGACATGGCGCATTATACAGTATTTCATCGATTCTCAGGCACATCTCTTTTGGCATTTTAACAACTGTGAAATCAGGATACATGTGACAGTCGACACGTGTCCTAGTTTAACTGCCAGGGGCATTTCTTTCTCGACGGTAAATAAAACAGTGGTCTGCCAGGCAACACACTGTGTCTTGGGTTCAGTGCTTCTTTTGATTCCCTGCAGCTCCTAGCATGGGTCTTGCACACAGAGGGTGATTCTGACAAGTCTTACTGGTTTGCTTGATGAGTGGGTGCACCTTCAGGTGACCGGCGCAGGCACAGGTTCTGGATACGTGAGAGCCACACCGGCCTCTACAAAGCGCCAATGCTTCAAACCAGAAACACAAATGACAGCCAAAGGGAGCAGGGATTGGGGGCTGTGGCTCAGGCGCGCATGTACTCAGACCAGGCGCCTGCCATGGAGGGAGTCACAGAAGGATGGGGACACCCCAGTGGGTCGTGTCAACCAGGCAGGACAACAGATTGGAGGCAGCTGCGATGCTGCCCGAGGAGTCCCCCTGGGAGACAGGCCAAAGTCATCCAGACTCACATCGGTCCAGGGAGGCCAGAGGAGCATGTTAGCAAGACGCAGCACGTGGCTCCACGCTTCAGGGTTGGTTAACAAAGCCCCAGTCTAATACACGAGAGGCCGTTAAATGGATTGCTATTGTCATAAAAGGGGACTCGGTGATGGAAGGTTTAGGAGAGAAACAGGCCTAAGGAGCAAACGTCCTCTGCTGCGGGATGTGTGTTGGACCATCATCTGTGCGGAGGGAGGATGCTCCGTGCCCCGCCAGGTATCCCTGAGCTACCTGACGGAGTGCACCTGTCCTACTTAATGAGGTCTTTAGTAGGTGCTGCCAGTGGTAAAAGTTACTTGAGCAATTCTTTGAACAGTAACAGCTATTATTCATAGTACTTTATAATTTACAGATATCTTCACATCCACTGTTTTCTTTTGAATTTTAAAAGAACACTTTACGGTAAGATTTTGTTAGCTCCATTTTACAGATTCAGAAACTGAGGCTCAGAGACGGAGCAGAGGAGAAAGGCAATATGGTTTACGAACCCCTCCCGGTTCTGGGCACATTGGGAACCTCACTTCGTTTTCACAGCAAGCGATTTTGATGCTTCTGATCTCCATGGTTTAGAGGAGGATGCTGAGGTCCATAAGCCTGGCTTGCATGATGGAAACAGGCCCTGTACCCTGGCATCCAGGCTCCTTCAGATTCCTTGCTTTTTCCCATGAACATACTAGGCTCCATACATTGTTCTGGGGGACACAGAGGCACAAAAAAGGACTGAGATGTGCTCTCCGGCTGCTGGGCATGGTCTTCAGACCCTGGGCTCTCTGTGGCTTCCTGGCTACGTTTGGGTCCAGAGTCACCCTGACCACAGGCACGCACCACACGGCCCCTCCCTTTCTGGGATCTTGCTGCCTCCCCGGCCCTGCTGCTCAGGGAAACACCCTTTCCAACCTGGAGGGAAGCCCTGTGTGCCTCTACTTTTGGCCACGCCATCATGTCCACAGCCCAACGGTCTTTAGCTTTCTCTTCCCACTCTGTCCCATTCCAACCCCTGAAGCAAAAAGTAAAAAGACAGATTACCTCCCTAAGTGGGAGAAAGGAAAGGGGGAAGGAGAATGTTGTGGGTTAATGGTGTCCCCCCCACAAAGATGTGTCCAAGTCCCAATCCCCTAGCTCAGAATGTGGCCTTATTTGGGACCTCCCTGGTGGCGTAGTGGTTGAGAGTCCGCCTGCCGACGCAGGGGACGCGGGTTCGTGCCCCGGTCCGGGAAGATCCCACATGCCGCGGAGCGGCTGGGCCCGTGGGCCATGGCCGCTGAGCCTGCGCGTCCGGAGCCTGTGCTCTGCAACAGGAGAGGCCACAGCAGTGAGAGGCCCGCGTATCGCAAAAAAAACCAAAAAAACCCGAATGTGGCTTTATTTGGATATAGGGTTATTGCATATGTAATTAGCTAAGATGAGGTCACCCTGGAACAGGGCCGGCTCCTGCTCCAATGTGACTGGTGTCCTTATAAGAAGATGGCCGCGTAAAGATGCAGATGCACAGTGAGAAAGCCACGTGAAGGTGGAGGATTGGGGTGAGGCACCTACAAGCCGAGGGATGCCAGAGAGTGCTGGCAAAGCCCCAGAAGCCGGGAAGAGGCCAGGAAGGATTCCCTGACAGGCTGCAGAGGGAGCACAGCCCTGCTGACGTGTTGATCTTGGACTTCTAGGCTTCACAGCTATGGGACAATAAATGTCTGTTGTTATAAGCCACCCAGTTTGTGGCAGCCTCAGAACACCAATTCAGAGAGGTTTAGAGGTGAATGCCTCCAAATACTGCCCCTGCCCCCAAATCATGAACAAAGACCAGAAACTACTAGAGTCACGAGCAGCTGATTAGAGGGGCACTTGATCTGGACTTTGAAGAAGAGGCAAAAGGTGAATAAAAGAAGAGTAACACATCAGGGAGGGGAGGGAGAGGGCTTTGGGGGCCAGAGGTGGGGCTGAGCTTCAGGGAGCAGAGGTGATGAGGCTGGACGGGCAGGGCAGAGCCTCAAATGCTGGAGGTCTCTAGACGGGTTGCTTTAGGTGCTGGGAAACCAAGTTAGGTTTTAAAGCTGGGAACTGCTATAGTAAAAGCAGTTTTTAAACAAAATGTAGTGGAAAGAAAGAAGTGCTCTGAAGTTAGCACCAGGTTCTCATGCTGGCCTCCCCACTCACCAGCTGTGGGACTTTAAGGAAACTGGTTAACCGCTCTGGGAGTTAGGTTTTCTCGGGCTATAGGAAGGAGATTGCAGGAAAATTCCCGGGAGAGACATGTTTTTCAATACAGTTTTGGATCTTCCAGAATCCCCAACTAACAACAGGCAGAGCAACAGGATATAAAAAACAAAACCCTTTGCATGACATTTACCAGCTGATTAGGTGCCAGGGTGTCTCCACAAACTCCAAAATACAAGCAGCTGCAACAAACCACGAGCGCCACAAGGCCTGCACGGTATTAGCATCTGCGTGGGAGGATGCAGAGAAGTAACAACAACAGGTAGAAGCCGGCAGACCGATCTGCAGACAGTGGCTGAAACTGGGAGAGGTTCAGCCCATTTTAATAGAGAAGGTGAGGGTCGTGCAGTAAAACCTCAAAGGGCTGGATCCGTCCAACTCTGTGAACTCTTGAAACCGGCCCACCAGGGCTCCTTTCCCAGATAGGGTCCCACGATGAGGAGAAACAGCTTGGAGTAAAATCAAGATAGAGCAGCACGGTGATAACAGAAGTGAAGAAGAGAGAACGTCCAGATAATTGAGAGCCAAGCCAGTACATGTCCTCAGCAGGCTGCCCCATGAAAACAACAGAAGGATCTCTGTTATGTTAAAAAAAAAAAAAAGAAGCTATTAGCACTAAGCCTTCTCATAAAAGTTCAGGAAAACTAACTTCATATAAAAATTAACAGCACAAAAATATCAAGGTCAAATCTACTCATACAAATATACTATTTAGAAAAAGAAGAGGAGTAGAGTAACATCCATACAAACAGTGCACAGGAAAAAACATGCTCATGAAACGGGGCAACGCTGCAATGCACGGTGCTCGTTTCCTATTGGTGCAGAGCCACTCACCACACAATGAGCCGCTTAGAACATATTGGTTACTCTGCATTTTCCATGGGCCAGGAGCCCAAGCACAGGACAGCCGGTCCTCCGCTCAGCATCTCCTGAGGCTGGAATCAAGGTGTTGGCTGGGGCTGTGGTCTGAAATCTGAGGCTCAGGGTCCTTCTCCAAGCTCACTGGTTGTTGGGAGGATTCAATTCCTTGTGGTTGTAAAGCTAAGATCTTTGGCTTCTAGAGTCCCGCCTGCTGTTCCCAGCTACACGGCTCTCTCCAAAACATGGAGGTTTGCTTTCTCAAGCCAATGGGAGAGTGTCTCTGCCACTTTGAATTTCTCTGACCTCTAGATTCTCATTTAAATAGTCTCCTGATTTAGGTCAGGCCCACCTAGTATACTCTCTCTTGATTAACTTAAAGCCACCTGATGAGGAATCTTAATTATATCTGAAAAACACTCTCATCTTTGCCATGGAATGCAACCTAATCACGGGGATTTATATCACTTCCTAGTCCCAAGTCCTGCCACACTCAAGGGAAGGGGATTATACATGACATGCACACCATGTGGCTGGGCTCTTGGGGGCTAGCTTTAAAGGTAATTCTAAAAAAGCTAAAAGACGCTAAGAAAATGATACAAGATGAAAAACAACATAAATCAAAACTGGAAAATCTCAGAAATGAGTTGACAGAAATACAAAAGAACTAGAAATAGAAGAAAAAAACATCTTAGAAATGAAGACTAAACTTCAAGAAACACAAGAATAAATAAAGGCAACAGACAATGAAAAAAATAAAGACAGAAAGGAAAGGAGGGAAGATTTAAAAATCGAAAAAGGATAAAGATTCAAGATTGTGACAGTATTGAAGATAGACAACGAAGATCCAGTACATGACTAACAGGAGTCCCTGAAGAAGAAAAACAGAGCAAGGGATCAGAACAAATACTAAAAACTATAATTCAAGAAAATGCTTCTAAAGAAAGATTTAAAATTATGTATTCAAGGAGAACACAATGTACCTGGGAATACTGACCCATAAAGATCAACACCAAAGCATATTCTAGTAAAATTACAGACTTCCAGGAAAAAGAAGGAATATACCTGGAGTATCTAGACAAAAAAGACAAAGTGACTTATCAAGAATACTGAGTTATATGGCTTTTCAGCAGCGATGCTTTCTACAACGAGAGTAACATATTTGAGAAGGAGATGAGCCTCCCTAACAGACAGCACCTGCATCACCTGGCTGACGTGACCATCAGATAACACACAGTGCCTCCTACCACATGGAACAAATTCACTGTCAATGCACATTATAAAATGTTATTTACAAAAAGCAGTCTGGTGGCTATATGTAGCATGGGCTTCTCTCTGCCCTGCTTCCTGTATTCTGTTTCTCAGGAGTGGGAGAAAATGTCAAGATCAGGCCAGGACTTGATTTCCCAGCAGGTAGGGGCAGCTGTGGGGGAGCACTGAATGGGACCACCCACCATTCCTCAAGAACAACTTAAACCTTACGACAGTTCGTAATCCTGCTGAGAACAAATATTTCCCCCACTGGCCTGTTTCAACCCCTGGAACACCACAAAATAAGCCTGTTCCCTTCTCCATCCTGTAGGTGCCCAGGTAAAAGGTAGGTCTTAGATTTTCTCTATTCACCATCTTGCCCTTCCCAGAGGAGGTGAAGCAACAACCAGACTTTCCAAAATGTGGAAACAGGAACAGGAACACATTGATGCTGGGTGGGGTTGCTAGGCAACAGAAGCCATGCCTGGAACAGCCTGCCTCCTCCTCCTTCCCCGCCTCCTTCCCCCACCCGCCACACCTCTTCCTTTCATCCTGCTACAGACTAGTACTAATAATCATAACTAACATTTTTGGGCGCTTACCAGATACTGTTGCAAATGCTTTACATCAATGAACTCATTCATTCCTCACCACAGCCCTATGAGGTACGCACTATTACTATCTCTGCTTTATGAATAAGATACCAGGAAACTTGCTCACGGTCATATGAGTAGTTAAATGGTTGAGCTAAGATCTAAGCCCAGGCTCTGGGAGTTTGGCTTCAAAGCCTGTGTGTTTCATTACCATCTTCTTGTGGTGCGCGGGCTTCTCATTGAGACGGCTTCTCTTGTTGCGGAGCACGGGCTCTAGGCGCGCGGGCTCAGTAGTTGTGGCACGCGGGCTCAGTAGTTGTGGCTCGCGGGCTCTAGAGCGCAGGCTCAGTAGTTGTGCCACACGGGCTTAGTTGCTCCGTGGCATGTGGGATTTTCCCAGACCAGGGCTCGAACCCATGTCCCCTGCATTGGCAGGCGGATTCTTAACCACTGCACCGCCAGGGAAGTCCCAGAGGTTAGGTATTGACGTAGATTTGCTGTCATCAGGACTCACAACCAGGTGGCTCTTACTGGCTAAATATGAGACAGGAAGCTAAACGGGATGGAGATTTCCAGGAGCCCGATCCTCACACACAGTCTCCAGGTTGGGAAGTGGGGCCATAACTGCCCATGTGATGAACCTGCAGGAGCTTGGAGAAGGCTCAGCTTTAAAAAACCTCCTCACCTACCCACGTGGCTAATGCCGAACTCCAGCATTAGAATTCTTTAAAGGTCTGCTTCCTGTTCCCATTTTTATTCGTCATGTTAGTGATGCAATATAGTTTTTTCACTGAGCCCACTGGCGGAACAGGGAGTAGCCGAACAGGGAGCAGTCTTCCATCCTTGGATGAACAGCCTGGAGCTCTTTCTTCAGCCTTCAGTCCCTGGGACACTGTTGTCAGGAGGCAATTCAGGACAGAAGAGCGAAGAGCCAGGGACTGCTCTGGTGACAGTGCCCATAAGGCAGCCGAAAACGGAGGTGGGAGGCCAGAGTGGAAAAATGAGGCACTGTGGGCTGTTTACTTAGCTTTTATTTTTACCATAGTTATATGCAAATGTAACTTCAAGGGTCAAATCGGTTACAAAGTCATTGGACAAAGACATTAAAAAAAAAAAATGCTCCCAACTTCCTCGAGACAGCAACTACTTAAAATTGTTTTTTACCTGATTCTTAGGTACTTGCCTGCATATCACGTATCTCTGTAGGCTTTTCAAAGTTAAGATGCCCCACTTTTATAACTGATCCAATTCCCAAGGTTGGATATTCAATGACTGTTGAAAGAGAGAAGGACCTGGTGCCACAGTTTTTAAAGCGCTAAACGTGGAGGCCAGTGAGCTCATAGTAGCAAAGCACTCAACAATCATCTAAATGACGGCCCTTCATTACTCAAAGCTTTCACAGCAGGTTTCCCCGGAGCAGACCTGAAATATTCAAGGCAATTTACCGGAAATGTGTATTTAAAATTCTTTCTGAAAATGTTGCGTTTTTTTCAGATTTATAATATCACTTGTGGTAGTATTTGTAGTATCTGGCCTGGGAATACCCCTGGGAGACAGTCTTCGAAATACTACGGCAAAGCAAAGAGGATAGCCTGGAGCACAGGGGCAGAGACCCTCCCTGCAAAGTGTGCTGTATCCTTTAACACTGACTCTCCACATTGCAGGTTCAGGTTCATTAAAATGCAGACCCCTCTAGGAGGCAGGAACCCTGTTCCCGCAGAGCTGATAATGACTTTCCAGCAGTCCTTCCACAGATTAATTTTAATGAAAGAGAAGTGCATGGGTTCCCGCCAGGATGTCTATTTCATCTTCCCGGGATCCGGAGGTTTCCTGTTCTCTCCTCCCTTCCCAATCCCATAACTCACTTTGGAAGGAACTGGAGAAGCAGAGCTAGCCTGTGGAAGTCATTTAACAAGAGCACCTTCCCAACCACATTGTTGTATAAATTATATAAATAATCATCCATGATTGACTATGTCACAATCATCATCTTCTACATGATTATTTGGGGTTCCATTGACCTGCCTGCTTCCTATTGACCCATTAGTACATTGTTTTTACTATTACACTGTGTAATTATCTACTGTCTGCTAAGGAAAGTCTCCCCTCATTACACATTGTATCCCCCCAAAACATTATGGCTTTTCTCCTGTATTTATTCTTCTGGAGGAACTTTAAAAGGACGCATTCCAATTTCTGAAAATCCTGTGAGGGGTGACGATTAGATTCTATTCACTTTATATAGGACTTCGGGAGGTGACGGTGGCTTTATGACAGTGCATCTCCCTTTCCACCAATGTGACTGCCATGCCCTGGAGATGTTTTCAAGTCTCACTGAGGTTCTGTCCTTTCCTTTATGCAGGAGCTGCACATTGATTTTTGTAAATCACGTCTTCCTTCCCTTTAGTTTTCCAGCTGGTTTCCTATGATGTTAAGAAAAGCACTAAGTTTTGAGTATTTTCCAGTCACTCACTTCATGGGATCCCATTACTAGTTCTAAGCATTTTCAGTCGATTTTAATTTGTTTTCTCGGTTGGTGATTATATTATCAAACAAATTCCTGTCTCCTTTTCAAGATTTATAATGCTCGGTCCATTCAGAATTGAATGAGAATACTTCTCTTGTTTCAGTGATTTTGTTAGGGATGTTTTATTATGTTAAGGAAAAGAACATAATAAAAGTAAAGCGACGTTTGAGTATTGTTTTACTATGGATTTTCTTCATTCCGAGAATTATTCTGGATTTTGTTCAGATGAAGACTCTGTAGCCAGACTTTGGTGTCAGGTCCCATTGAGCACGTGGAACACGAAATGCTGTGCGTCAGAAAGACAAACCTATCAGTGCATAAGAAGGACTGACATTTAAACTTCCAGGAAATTGCAACCGTTTGTGGCATCAATAGGAGAGCGTATGTAAATTAGATTATTCCAGGTGACCCTGGACTATTCCAGGTGGGATGAATGGCATGCCCCTCAACCACTGCTCACGCCCGTCCCTGCCCTCTCTGTGCAAGCCTAGTTGTGGCGACCACATTTCCCAGGTTCCCTTGAGCCCTAACTCCGCACTGGCCTGGCCAACGGAGGCCCTGGAGGAGGAGGAGAGGCCAGAGGCAAAGGGAGGCCAGAGTGTTTCTCCCCCTCATTCTCTGCCTCCTGGGGTGACCCTGGAAGAAGCTGCATGGCCTTATTGGCTCCACTCTCACTGAACAGCCCTCCTTTGATGGCCAAGCGACAGTCAGATGGCCCTGGTTTGGGGGATTTTGGTAGAATCACCTCAAACCACCTCTCCTTCCATTGGAGCCTAGCCCTAAGGGTGGCAGCAGTCAGGGAGTCAGGGTGGGCTTCGCGGGCGTTCCGGCCGTGCAGGTGTGCGGGGTACCGTGCTGGTTTTGATGCTCTATATTGAATTCTCTCTGGCTAAGGGACTTCCCTGGAGGTCCAGTGGTTAGGACTCCGTGCTTCCAATGCAGGGGGCGCAGGTTCGACCCCTGGTTGGGGAACTGAGATCTCACATGCCGTGCAGCACGGCCAAAAATAAATAAAATGAAAAATAAAGTGGCTCTTCCTAAAACAAAAAAATTCCCTCTGGCTGCAACCCGGGTGGTGGGCCCTGACTAAGCTGGTCACCCCAGTCTGTGTGGCTCCTGAGAGCTCTCGGCCTCCAGCCTGGGTCCCTGAGCTCTGCGGTTGGCTTCTGTGCACACTTCTCTGTTACCCAGGTGTGAGCGGGCCGGCAGTCTTGAGTCTCAACACCAGGACTGCTCCCTTCCAGATCTACCCGCTTCTCTACACTAGAGGGCTCGGAACAACAGCTGTGAACCCACCCTCCCTCCTCCAAGCTCCGCAGCCTGCCGGGTGCCCGGCCAGGCTTTAGATGGGCCTTTTCACAAAGCGCTTGGCACAGGGAGCGGCCCGGGCTTTGGAAAAGGCGATGGGCTCTCCTCGTTACAAAAGTCGTCCTGATGATGTGCTGATCCCTTAAGTTTTTCTTGCCAGCAGCTTAACCACGACAGTGGAAGCAAAGCCAAGTCCAGTTTTTCTCTGGATGTCAATCAATTCCTTTCCACGGTCCCTGACATCGCCTTTGCAGGCCGTTCCTCTTCCTCTCTGTTCAGCTAGAGGAAGAATAACCACTATAGTGGGTAAGAGCTTGGGTTTAAATCCAGGTCTGCCACCCACTAACTGTGTAGCCTTGGGCAAATTACTTAACCTCTCTGTGCCTTAGTTTTGTCACCTGTAAAATGGGATTAATAGCACCAACTCTTCCCCAGCTTCAGATCTCCCTGACTCCTCACCTCCAGACAAAACCCAATGCCTCGGTGTGCAGCCCAGGGAGCCCCCCTCCCTGTCTCCACTGTGTCTGGAGCACCCGCTGTCTGCTTCTGGGCAAGACAGGTGCACACACTCAACCTTCCTTGGTTCCCAGAACAGATTTATTTATTTATTATTTATTTATTTATTGCCTCTACATACAGATGAGGAAAGCAAGCTTAGATGGTTAAGAAACGTGCCCCAAACCTCAGCCGGTGGGAGGGACAGTTACGTCAGCAGTGTCTGCAGGACCCGAAGTCCTTCGTCCACAACCCGCACCCTGAGGTCTCCACATGCTCCAGGCCAAACCAAACTTGTTGCAGTTTCCAGAACATTCCATGCTGTTTCCTTCCTGTTTTTTTGCCTACACACTGTTCTCCCTGTTGCATTTTGAGAATTATGAGTAAGCGAGTTTGGCAAAAGCAAGTGGTGTGGACGTGCGAGAGTACGGAGAGTAGACAGGAGGGTGGAAGCAGGGGATGACGTGAGGCGATCCAAGCTGTATTTAGATTTTTGAGACGGGGTGGGAATACACCCCCGTGCCCTCCCGTTCCTGAAGGGGGCGCTGTGGGGGCGCTTTCTACTTGGGATCAGGACACCAAGACCTGTGGTTTCAGCATTTCAGGCTGAGGCTGCAAAGTGCATACAGCAGGCCTGCAGCTCATGGACTTAAACCGGGCTTAGCCTGGCACAGAGCCGTTGTCATGGCGACGCATCATTACCTCGGCGCTACTGAGAGTGGGAATAACCGCCCAGTCACTGACCATCGATCTGCGCATCTTTTGTTTCTTCCCCTACAAAACATTTCCCTTCAAGACAGGTCCATACATGAGAAACCACTTCAGGCTGACGAGAGTCAGAACCCCCAGCATAAATCTATCTTCTCTGCTGGGGCCAAGGGAAGAAATGGGGAGAATTTGCTACCAAAGGCGGCTTATGACAGGGGCCTAACAATTTACATCCCAGGAGCCCGTGCCCCTGCCCCGTGGCTCAGTTTCAAATCCCAGTCACTGATATTCCCACTTCACCTCCCGACTTCCTGATGCTACCTCAGGCCTGGCTTCTCCAGGGTCTGTCCTCACTCTACCTGACAGTAGAGCTCTGAAAAAACAGTTCCCACAATTTCACAAGTCTTACCGTTTATCCCAACCATACTATTATTATCATTAATGATAAGACTATCATTATTATTACTATTATTACCCTTCCTTCAAGGCTCAGCTCCGATTTTCAGGAAGCACTCCCAGCACTATTACTAGCACTAAAGGTTAGTAATAATACTTGTGGACCCTAACCCAGGTCTTCTTCCTCCCTTCCTTTTCCCCCAGAGCTCTTGGTCTGTATCACATTTACTCATTCAACAAACACTTATTGACCATCTACAAAGTGCCAGGCACTGTACTAGGTTCTGGACACTGAACAGAATAAACGTCTGTTTGCATACAATAAACACAATACATAAGTAAACTATGCAGTGTATTAGGAAGGGAACATATGCCAAGGAGAAAAACGAGCGAAGAAGGGAGATGCGGAATGCCCAGAAAGTGGATTTCAATGTAAAAAAGGTGGCCTAGGAGGCACTCACTGAGTGCATTTGAGCGGAGAGCCAGAAGAAAGGGGAAACTAGATCACTGGGATTTCAAGAAAAATGACATTGCAGGCAGACAGCAGCCGGTGCAAAGGCCCTGAGGCACAAGGGCGTCTGGCCTGTTGAGCACAGCTGGGCGCACAGCCGGCTGGACCGAGGTCAGGAGGGAGTAAGTGGTGGGAGATGAGGCCAGACAGGAATGGAGGTCTTGTAGGTCACTGTGGGTTCATGGGCTTTTGTGTGTGTGAGATTGGAGACTTTGGGGGTGTTGGGCAGAGGGTCACTCTAACTGATGTTTTGAGACTAGATCACAGGGGCTGGGGGTGGAAGTAGAAACCAGTTACCAGGTGACAGATGATCCAGTTTGGAGCAGACTGACACTAAGGAGGTGGTGAGAAGGGGGTGTTCTGGCTGTGCTCTGACGGTAGGACCACCTGGATTTGCTGATGGGTTCGGAAGTGTGTATGGAGAAAACAGGCAGAGACAGCTCGGTTTCTGGCTTGAGTAACAGGAAGGCTGGCAAGGCTGTGGTGAGAAGGGAAGACGGTGAGGAAGAACAGCTTAGGGAGCGGGAGGAGGGGGACTTATGCTCGGGGGTGTTCAGTTTGAGACCTGCGTCTATGAGACCCACAGAGGAGACGTCAGGCAGGCGTTTGGATCTGTGCGTCTGGAGTTCATGGAAAGAGGTCCAGACCAGAGGTATCGTCATGGGACTCATTAGGGAACCGATGATTTCTAAAGCCACAAGACAGGATGAGCACACAAGGGAGAGGAGGTCCCAGGATGGAGCCTTGGGCCACCAGCATGAGTAGATCAGGAGGGACAGTCACGGAGACCAGAAAAAATAGCCATGGAGGTAGAAGGAAAGCCACAGCGTGATGTCAGCAGGGGAAGGAAGTGCTTTGAGGAAGAGGGAGACAGTCAGTGCTGCCGGGAGCTGAAGAAGATGAGGCTGGGGACCGAGGTGATTCAGAAACACGGCAGCCCAGAGCTTCAGGGCAGTGTTGGCTCCAAAGCCAATTGCAGGAGGATCTGAAGAGGAAAATCAGGGGAAAAGGGGGGACAATAAGGCTAGCCAGCTTTTTGGAGGGTCTTGGTTGGAAAGGGCGTTAGACAAGTGGGCAGCTGGAGGGGGACCTGGTGGGAAGGTGGCGGTGGTGAGAGCGGCCGGGACAGCACATTCCTGGCGGGGCTGCAGATTCCCAGGAGCTTCAGGTCTCCCGATGCCTGGGTAGGACTCCGGGCCGATGAGGTCAGAATCTTGGGGGCCCCTTGTTCTTTTTTCAAAAGCTTGTCAGGTGATTGCAACCTGTAGCCAAGGTTAAGAAACAACGCACTAGAAACGTTGACCGAGTGGGAAAGGGAGGGAGTCGTTGCTTGAGTAGAGGACGGGGCGTCTGGTGAAAAGAAGAGAGTGTCTTTCACGGGGGGAGTGGGCCTGGTGTGCTTCTGTGGGTGTCATCGCCGGGGGGAGCGTGGTGGGAGTTCCCTTCTGAGTGTCCCTTTTTCGGAGAAAGAGGTGAGAGGTTATCAGGGGGAGTGAGAGCGGAGGGGACAGTTGGAGGCTTGAGGAGGGGAGTGTTGGAGGCTTGAGGAGGGTGAAAGGAGAGAGAAGGCACCAGGGAAGTGTCCCGTGGTCCCAGGCAGCACCTTTAAGGGCCTCTTAAGCTTGTGGTCAGTAACTGAAAGTGCGACCACTCAGCCTGGTGACCCCCTCCCTGCAGCGCCACCATCTGGGCACCTGCTCTGGGGCCAGCAGACCCGACTGAAGTCCTGGCTCTGCCACGTGGTGCTGTGTGGCCGTCTTATTTAATGTCCCGCAGTCTTCATTCCTTTGCTGTGAAATAGTGACAGGACCTTTCGCCGAGGAATGTGTTAGAGGTGAGAGGTCACTGCAAGCACCTGGTCCCCCTTAGGCACATCGTCGTCATAAATGTCAGCTCCTGCTGTAATGGCCAATTACCTCCGGACAGGCTGCAGCCTCTCCAAAGAGCCTGGCTGATCTCCTCTTTGGACGGTGGGGCCTGTGCTTTCTTCTCCGTGTCCTTCAGAGAACATGTTATGTGCCGGCCACATGGAAATCACTCGGTCAATAAATGCCCTTGGCAGAAAAATTAACTACTTCGTGAGCATTTGTCACGGTATAAGCTCTGAGATCACTGAAAGTAAGAAGACGGCAAAAGCAAGGTGCAGATACAGTCTGTTTCCCCAGCCCAGGCAGACCTCGGTGATACTGCAGGGTGGGTTCCAGAGCACATGAAAGCAAGGTATGCCTGTATTCTCTCCTCTACAACCCTCCCCATTTAACTACTGGGATTCTGATCATCTCTGCAAAGTTATAAATAAAATGCATGGTCCACACGTCTTCTACTGACAAGAAAAACATCAGATCACGTACAACAAAAGCACACATATAACACGGCCATTAAAAGGAGGATGAGAAACGTGACTGGACAACCTGACGGGGGACAGACCAGAGACCCCACGGGGAGCCACGCGTCTTCACGCTGGGCTTCCTGAGGTTGAGCAAGTGCGCCAGTTTGAAGACAGCACTCCCGACTCTGCAGGCGGTATCTTCATCTGGCTGAAATGATTTTTTTTCTCTCTCTGTGTTTCAGAAAATGGCACGTTTTCAGAGCTCTTTAAGACACAGCTTCCTCTGGGCTGGGAGGTGGTCGCTGGTGACAGCACAAGAGCCCGGGTGCTTTCACTCTCTGCCCCCAAAGCCCACTAATGGTGAAACAGAGACGGCTGGGGGCCCCCCATTCCTGGGCTAATAAGCAGTGGCCTCATGGGAAAGGGGTGCTGACCACCCTATTGCCGAAGGGTAGGAAGGAGGTGAAGGTCAGGCAGGTATCAGGGGCCCTG
The DNA here is from genome assembly GCF_949774975.1 of Lagenorhynchus albirostris. Lineage (NCBI taxonomy): Eukaryota > Metazoa > Chordata > Mammalia > Artiodactyla > Delphinidae > Lagenorhynchus > Lagenorhynchus albirostris. The sequence continues at coordinate 5,344,861 of NC_083102.1, forward strand.
CCAGCCAGCTTCCAGGTCTGCCTGAAGCGTAGGGCTGTCCCTGGTGAGGAGCCGCAAAGACGTACGGGGAGAGGCCAGCCTGGCACCATTCAACGGGATGCGATGTCCGCCGCAGATTCTGTGATCAGAGGGTCAGGGACCCCGGGCTGAGCCCCCCACCTGCTCCCACGCTGTCAGCTTGTGGGCCTTTGCTGCTGCCCACGGGCCCCTGACATGTCCATTCCAGCAGCACAAAGAAGCAAAGCGTGACATCGTCGTGCAAGAATGTGGGTCCTTCCTCCCACGGGCTCCTCTGTGCGTGGGACCTAACAGTGATGATAAGATGCTCATATTAGTAGAGGGCTTCATGCCCTACAAACTGCTGTTACATGTACTTCCTCCTTCAGGTCTCAGGATAACGGGCCAGGTGGTGCACACGCCCACTGTCCGGGCGAGGAAGCTGAGGCAGGGGCGGCCCACGGTGCCGGCAGGGTGGGGGTGGACAGGGGGCCTCGAATCCAGGACCCAGCTTGCTGCGGGGAGGGGTCGAGGCAGTGTGTCAACGGCCGGCAGCAGAGGGAGCCGGGGCTCGCGGGCTCAGCATCTTCCTCACTGGAAAGGGGTGATTAGAGCAGAGGGCCTCCGAGTCCCCCGGGTTCTGACGCCCCGGGATCCTGTGACAAGGATTATTCTTACACACTCAGCTCACACGTCACAGGTCGGGATGAGTTCTCGGGGAGGCACCGTGCAGCCATCAGGCGCCACGAGGGCACAGCTCTCCCCGCGACCTGCCAGGTTTCACGGTGTGGCACGAGGGCCGCTAGTTCTGTGGCCTCAACTGGAGATGATTCACATTGAGCCCTCATTAAAGTGGAAGCTTATGGGTATAAATGCAGCTGTGGCAACGTCTGATGCAAATTTACATGTGGAACGGGTCCCCCTGTCTCTTTTCCCTGCATTAATTTTCACGTGGCAAGGTCTGGAATCTAATTTTCTTTTTCTGCTGAGAGCTGCTAAAGGACTTGGGGAGCTTGAGGCTTGGGTGGGTATAAATTCTGCTCAAATCCCCAACTGACTGTCTTCTTGTCGTTTTTGCTTTAGTCCGGCTGGTCAAATCACAGACGGTCAAGGCCTTTGAGAGAGAGAGACTCCCGACATGCACGACAGAACGCGGCAAAGCTGCTGTCCGTCTAGAGCTGGGAGATGGATGCAGTTGGGTCCCAGACAGCCGGTTTTATACGAGGCCTGCACCCCGGAGGTCTGGCTGCCGTTCCAGGCAGGCCCTAAAGACCGCGTGTTGAGGCCTGCTATGTGCTCGACTCTGAAGTTGGAGGTTGACTCCAAAAAAATTAAGTCAGTCTTGAAAAAATACAACAGATAAACCTTTCGGCAAACAATAGGAAGCAGCAGTTGCCTAAAATCTTTTTTTTGTGTGTGTGGTACGCGGGCCTCTCACTGTTGTGGCCTCTCCCGTTGCGGAGCACAGGCTCCGGACGCGCAGGCTCAGAGGCCATGGCTCACGGGCCCAGCCGCTCCGCGGCATGTTGGATCTTCCCGGACCAGGGCACGAACCCGTGTCGCCTGCATCGGCAGGCGGACTCTCAACCACTGCGCCACCAGGGAAGCCCTGCCTAAACTATTTTTATGCAGCAACGTAAGATATACAAGTGCGTCCAACAAGGTGGTTTGTCATTAAGTGCTAAGGGGCGTGGCACAGCCCATAAGTGAGGGCCTGGGCTGAGCAATAGGGCTCCAACATGTCTCTCTGGGGACACAATTCAACCCACACAGCCTGCTTATGGTCACAGAGCCCATAAGAAGAACCCACTGTGGCCCAAGACCAGCCGTAGCAAGGGGCACTTACAGTCATCCCACCCTCCCTCTTCTTCATCCCCCTAAGACAAGAGGCCCAAGGAACCACGGGGGAGCTGCTCCCCAAACAAGCACAGAGAGGTGAGCTTGTGCGGTACAAGGCGGGATGCGGTGGCCATGGAGGTGACACCCAACTCTCCTTCCAAAGGACCTGGGCCAGAGGCACCCCTGATGGACAGCTCCAGACCCCCCCACCTCGGGGTCTCCACTGCGTTTGTCCCGAGGCCACGCTTTCCCCAGGCTGTCCCCACGGAGTGACAGAACATGTGGGGTTCTAGAGCTGCCCGTCCCTGCTGGTCAGTTTTCCTCTGACTGCTGACTTTTGCTTGGAGACTCCCCAACTGGTCTGGTCAGACTTTCTCAGAACCGTGTGGCCTGAGGCTTTTCCCACCCAAACCTGCCTTCCCACCCTCCGTCCACAGGTGTCAGACCTACACCTGGTCTGAGGCTCTCCCCGCCCACCCCTGCTCGTTGCCCTGTATCCTTCGCAGGCATTTCCCCCCTTACACCTCTTGCGTGTCTAATCCCGTCTTGGCATCTACCTCCCCAAGGATTCCAACAGAAACAGGAGCCTCTGAAGTCCGTTTCTTTGTACGAAAGGGAGAGAGAGAGACGAACTGAGTAATCCCTGGGATGCGAGTAATGCCGCCTGAGACAGATCCCGTTTTTCATTAATAAGGGTCAGGGAGAGCACAATTCACAGGCTACTGAGTTGTGGACAGAGACTGTGATCAAAGAATTTCACCTTGACCTGCAGCATAAATTCCCACCGGATTCTTTCTGTGCCTCTTCTATATACTAAGGATTTTGCTCGGTACTTTCACAAATATGCCATCATGTTTACTCACATTGAGACTTCTTGCTCTTTGCACCTCACAAACTGGCCCTAAATTAATTTTAAAAATAGTTCCCAAATATTTGAGCCATGGGAAAATCATTAGACTAAATATAGAGCTTCCCAATGACTATTATAATACCATTATTTGTGTCTGTTACCTCGCTCTCAAGGAGAGTGGAAGAGTGATGGAATACAAGGCAGGGTATTTTGTGATGTCATGTAGCCCTAGGACCAGCCATTTTGTGAATCTGAATTTACAAACAGAAAGAGATATTAGGATTAAAAAAAAAAAGGAGGATGTGAGTAAACCAGAGGAAAGTAGGTTCTTTTGCATCAGATCTTAGAAATTCTCTGAACTAGCAATCTGACCGTTTCTATCAGCTCAACAACCTTGTTTTCTTCTCATTACTCAGTCCATCCCCTAGCCTGGAGGTATCTGGTCACAGTACCACGGAAGTTTAACCAAAAATAAAGAGAACTGAATTATGCCTGTCAAAGCAAATGACCAGCATACACTTGATGGTGCTGGGTCTTAGCTTCTGTAATCACTACTTTTTTCTTGCTCAGGTAACTTGAAAAATTACTAAGGGACATCAATAATCCCAGTCATCAGTATACTTTAATCAGGCTTTCTCCAATTACAAAGGGAAAACTTCTCCTCCTATAGAAGATTTACACACTCCAATTCCATAAACACCCATCACAGATCCTCATCTGAACCCCCACAGTAACAAGAATACCCAATGCCTCTGCTTGAGTTGAGCCTCTGAAAATGGCCCTGGCAACCCACAAGCACTGTTTGGAGTGTTACAACTGCCGAGACTTGCCTTCCTGCAGATACTCAGAATGGGCTTGGGGATATATACCCTGGGGCTGCAGGCCCTCTGAGAGATCCCAGGTCATGAGGGCCAGGGCTACCTGACCACAACGAGGAACGTGTCAGGGGTGGCCGAGGGGCAGAGAGGTTGTGCTGTGACAGCTAAGTAACAGGTACTGGTATTAGTTACAAACGCTGCTTACATAGCCTTCCTTTGCTCCCCTCCTCCCTTCCTGCCTCTCTTTTCCTCTCCTCACCTTGTTCTACAAAGAATAACCTACAGGGGGACCAAAACAATACAACAAGATTAAGTTAATTAAAAGTGAGAAGTCTGTCAGTGAGGACTCTTGCCTCGCAAGAGACAGAAATCCAGCTGTATCTTAAGAAAAGACACAGGGAGAGGGAGGAGGAACTGGTCTTAGGGACAATGGGGACCAAGGCTTCCACGTTCTCCCCATCCTACTTCTCTCTCAGTGCTGTGTTCAATTTCTCAGGCTACTGTCCTTCAATCAGGGTCAGCTCCAGTTAGAATCCCAGGGAAGGGCTCTGATTGGCTGCCCAGGACCACTCCCCCAAGAGGATGCTTATGATTGGCTGAGCAGGTGGGCAGGGACCAGAACACTGAGTCAGAGGGGCTGCCTCTACCCCCTCAGCTGCCCCTGGACCTATGGCAACTTTGGAACAGTGCTTCTGGGAAATGAGCTCTCCTCTGGGGTGGACGTCACCTCTGAGGGCAGGCCAGATGGACTTGAGAGGGTTACAGGGCGTGTGCCCAGGAAATTATGGACTTTTTGCAATTTTCCAGAGGAATTCAGGAAAGCAAACAGCACTGACCGTGCCACTGCCATGTGCCTGCTTTGGGGACTGACATGGAGAAAAGAATGGAACTTTTTTTTTTTTTTTTTTGAGGCTTTAACGTTTTTATTTAGGAAAAGACTGAATCTGAAACTATAATGGTTCAGTCTAAAGCATCCCTTTTTCAAGTGGAGTCAATTTATGTAAAATATTTTTTCTTGTCTATAAAAAACAAACTGAACAGTATTTTGATTATGAGGAAATACAGACATGTACTTCATAAAAGAAATAGGATGCTATCTATCATAAAAGAAATAGGATGCTCTTTCCCTTCCCCTCTTGCACCTCCCAGGCATGGGGCTTACACTCTCCCAGGCATTCTAATGCCTGCATTTCGAGGTGGTTACAAAGTTGCCTGCAGATACTCCACCAGGGAGTGGCAGAGGCAGGTCTGACTCCAGAGGCCGTGCTCCTCCCACCTCCCTTCCCTAAATATGACCGAAAACCCTAGTAGCCATAAAAAAACAAATCGATAGAACAAACTATACAAAAAGGAGCCAATCTTGCATGAAAAAAGGGCAAGATAAATGAAGCCAAAAGGTCAATAAATAGACTGGGAAGAAATGTTTGCAACCCACAGTACTGACAAGGGGCAAATTTTTGCAATATATATGAAGGGTTCCTACAAACAGACAAGGCAGGAGAATGGACAAAGAGCACAGACAGATGATCACAGAAAGGGAACCCTGAAGGAAATACGAATGTACAAAGCCGTGTTCATCCTCATTCATAACACGAAAAAGGCACAGTAAAACTCCAATGAGACACTATTTTCACCTAACAGATTGGAAAGTATCACAGAGTTAGAAAATACACTGTATTGGAGAGGGCCTGGGCAGACAGGCGTGGGCATACACTGGTGGTGGGAGCGAAGACCACTCAACCTCTGAGAAGGACCAATCTCCGGCCTATGGAAATGAACCAGGTACACACGCTCTGCCCCAGCAGCTCCCATCTGCGCACGTGCCCTCAGACCCCTGCCAAACGTGTGAAATGACGTACGTGCGAGCATTCCAGCCCTGGAAGCGGCCTAAATTTCCATCAGGAGGGGACAGCTCAAATACACCTAATGTAATAAATAATAAATCATAATCACGACAGATCGTGTAACGTTTATACAACGGGATAGTATGCGGCCGTTCTCAAGGACGACGCAGCTCCCTGTCAGCAGATACACACAATCCTCCAGACGCGTCCCCGAATTAGAAGCCACACACGGCGCTCTCCCACTTGTGGGGGGAAACGTCTGCACGAGCCACCCTCCCGCTCTCCTGCGGGAGGCTGCACACCTTTCCTCTCTCCTCAAACCCCCCACACCTCTCCCTCCATCCGCTGGTGGCATCGTTTCCTATCCCTGAGGAAACCTGAAGTGGTCAGGAAGACCCCACTCCCTGCCCGCAGGCCCGCGTCCTCCCTCTGCCCCTCCTGTCCCACGATGGGCTGTCCTCTACTGGCATGCCTCACCCCTCCGGCCTGCCCCAGGATTTCGCTACTGAAGTTTCTCCTTCTCTTTTCTGCATCCTCGATTCCTTCCCCTGACGGTGACAGGGTCATGACACTGGCAGATGAACATGCTGTAACATCCCCCTCCTTAAAAATGAGACAGCCCTCTCCCGACCCACATTCCTCTCTTGCACTGCCCCGTTTCTCCGCTCCCCTGTAAGCGAAGCTCCCGGGAACAGCCGTCCGCTTTGTGCCACGTCCACTGCCCTGTCCCTTGTGAACCCGCTCCACAGGGCTGCTGCCCCGGCCACTCCTCGCCCGTGTCAAGGCTGCCGGCGGCTCCATGTCACCAAACCCCACGGTCATCTTTTTTTTTTTTTTTTAACTTTTTAAAAAAATTGAAGCATAGTTGATTTACAATGTCATGTTAGTTTCCGGTGTACAGCAAAGTGATTCAGCTATACATATACCATGTATCTATTCTTTTTCAAATTCTTCTCCCACTTAGGTTATTATAGAATATTGGGCAGGGTCCCCGGCGCTAGACAGTAGGTCCTTGTTGGTCCACTTTAAATATAGCCGTGTGCACCCGCGGTCATCCTGAATACTCTTGTCACTCACAGAGCACCTACTACTCCTTCCCTCCCCAGACACTCGTCTGGTGGTCTCTGGATCCACCTCTCCTGGCTGTCTTCCTAATTCATGGCTGCTTCTTCGTGGACCCTTTGCTCACTCCTCCTTATCTCCCCAACCTCTACCCGGGGTGGGGGCACTGGTGCAGTCCTGACACCTTCTCTTTGCTGTCTACACTCGTACCTGGCTCTCTTCGCGTTTCATGGCTTGAAATGCCAGCCTTTGGTCGATGACTTCCAAATGCATATCTCCAGCCAGATGTCTCCCCTGTCGCTCTGGGATTTTCCCTCAGGTGTCTGGGTATCCTACAGGCATCTCAGATTCACTACAGCCAAAAGCAGACTCTCTACCTCCCAGCCCCTCCCGGGAGACGGGATCGTTCCACTTGCTCAGGCCCAAAACTTCAGAGCCACACAGGGCACTCTTTTCTCTCAGACCCCACATCCAATCTATCCGCAATTCTGGGGATTCTGTCTTCAAAATATATTTGGAAGCAACTACTCACCACCCTGCCGCTCCCCCCGTGGTCGGAGCCACAGTCATCTCTGGCTTGAATGGCAGCGATAGCTCCGCACTATGCTGCCCGGCTCCCTACTTTCACTCTACAACCTGTACACATGACGGCCGGGCTGACCCTTAAAAACTCAAACTCAATCTTGTCCTTTTTCTAGTTGACATTATCCCATCTCACTCAGATAAAAGTCCCCAAACACTAGTCCACCTGTCCCCTTGCCACCTCTGGCCACACTGCCCTCCAGACCCTTCCTAGCAGCCTCCTCCCCAGCTCTGCACCTCGTTCAGCCCCTCAGAGCCGCCAGATTTCTGCTCAAATGTTCAGGGTCAGAGCCCTAGTCGGGGCGGCCTGGCAGAAGCTGGGCCCGCGGAGGGAGGGTCTGTCTGGTGGAGTGGGAGCCACAGGGGAAAGAAACACTGCAAGATGCTGCCCCAGGAGAAACAAGGGAAGACGAAATCCCTGGGGTCCTTCCTCTTCCACTCCTCCAGACCCCAGTCTCCCCGACTGTCTCCCACTGGCCAAACCTGGCCAGACACCAGTTGGCCAAAGATCCTGGGACTGCAGTTCCTGGCAACACAGAGCAGGCAGGACAACAAACATCTGAGAGCAGAGGCAATGACCCCCCAAAGAGCACCCCCACTAGAAAGAGCAAGTCTCCAGACAGGCTGAAAAATCAGTCCCTGGTGAAGGAGTGATTAAACAACACAATGCTCTAGCTGTATCCATTCTTAGACTTGCAACGATAAACAAAAGATTTGGAACCAGCCATCCTGTCCTATGGAGATGTAGGGTCTCCTTGAAGCTCGGCTACAAAGAGCTGCTCTCCTGGCCTTCTAACCACGAGAGTCACAGACAATGCGTCGGCCTCAGCGTGTGTGCCCTGGAGTCTTGGCTGTGAGCCCGCACTGCCCCAAGCCTGCACTGCATGCCAGGGCTTTGGGAGAAGCTGGTGCACCCACCTCCACCAGATGCTGGGAAGTCCTGGACCATGGGTGAATACGCTACAATGGCAGGAAAATGTTCTCTCAGGCTGGTCAAAGAACAATGAACACTGTAATTACACCTTATTTTTTGACCTAGAGGGTAAAGAGCCACAATGAGCGGGGAGAGGAAAAACAAGCCAGGCCTCCGGCACTGTGATGCTCTTGGGAGTGTGTGTTGCAATGAACTAAAATGAGCTGACGCACAGCGTTTCAGTCAGAAAATCTCTCTCTCCCCATCCTCTCCCAAGAGCTCATGCAATTCTTAGGAGTTATATTTAGGAACATTTTACAAAGTGCTGTTCTGACCCACATGGCACAGGGAGGGTTGTCAAAAACCACTATGTCCTTGAGAGCCTACTGCCTGTCCGTCCAGAGCCCTTGAACGGAGCCTCTTGTGGGCTCTGTCTGTGCACCAAATGGGCACTTATCAATTACAGTATAAAGTGCTAAGGTACAAGGACAGGAACAGAGGTTAGCAAGGTCGAGCATGGGTTTAACTCTGGGTGTGGCTGGGCCCTCGTGGGAGGGACACTCTGAGAGCCGGGATGACAACTGTGCATGTTCAATGGGGCTCAGAGGTCAGCAGATCCAAGTCTGTACACACCTACAAATCCAGGACATGACCTGGTGCTCTGCTCCCCAAACGTGGCCAATCCCTAGGAACTGTAAATATATTTTTTCTGGAATCTTGTTGAAATGCTGTAACTGGCATTCTTTTTTTTTTAAGTATACCTTTCAGCACTTTTTTTTTCCTTTGGCCACACCACACAGCATGCGGGATCTTAGTTCCCTGACCAGGGATCGAACCCATGCCCCCTGCAGTGGAAGCGTGGAGTCTTAATCACTGGACCGTCAGGGAAGTCTCTGTAACTGGCATTCTCAAGGCCACGTCCGGACATCAGCTGCAAGTCACACAGAGGGATGGTAACGACGGTGCTGGTAAGCGCCCTCCCATACAAGTTCACGTTCAGTTTGAACTGCAATATATGAACTTTGGGCCCAGTCTAACAACCAAAGTAATTTTATTCGTTGGGAAATTACTACAATTAATGTGCAATATTTAATCACGTCTGAAATAGACGGGTGAGAGGTCAGGAAGTCAGTCATGAGCCATCGTCAGATAACAGTGGTACGTATTCCAAATTTCCCAGAGTTCATCTGTCTGCTCAGAACTAAGTTGAGAACCGACAGACACAGACCTCTAGTCAAATCCTGCAGCCCAGGGAGCCCAAACCCATTACCCGGATGGGAGGTTATGTAGAGCAGCCATTGATGGAAGCAAGGACTTTCCTCCCAACTAATGCTGTTTATGTGTTGATTACCCTCAGTCAAGGAAGGGAGCATAATGGCTGGGATTACCTATCCTTTTATTTAGCAAACCGACCCCTCCCCCTGCCCAGTGCTGGGTGGCCACACAGACCCTGCTTGCTGAACCTGTCATTCTTTAGAACTGCTGGGTGTGTGTGCAGACACAGAGCTGCTCAAGACAGCAGGCTACTCTCCAGAGAAAAGATGGAAATGACAAGTCTGCCCTTGGGAGAGTATTGCCACAAGAGTTTACCTTTACCTTAATCCAAAGTACTTCTTAGATTCCATGAGCGGGACTGCCTCATGGTCAACTGGTGTTATGGGTGAAGAGCAATCTGGAACACAGAGAGAGAAGTGGCTTGCGTGGGTCCCCCCACCACCCAGAAAATCAAAAGGGACCCAGGAAAGGGCTGTCAGGAGAGGTGCTGGTCCGGAGCACCTGCCTCCACTTCTCCCCATGGATGGGTATTCATGGTTCCATTTGCACCAGGGAGCACAAGCTGTCACAAGGTTACACAATCAGTGGCCAAGTTTAAAGGGAGATAAAAACCGGAATGTGACCCTCAGTCTGGTTTTCATGATTAGATAACAACCTCTTCGCTTGATAGCCCACGAGCTATCAGAGCGTTTACAGAGTCGAGTCCAAGCCTCATGGTTTCCTTGTCCCAAGAGTTGCTTTTTTGCACAGAATTGAGTCGCTGGTGTCCTGACTACATAGACCACTGTTTTCCCCTCAACTCTATGTCACAGGCACAGAGACCAAGGCAGCTAAGATGTTCAATCATTTGTCCAAGGTCACCCTGACAGAGGTTCCTCAATAATGCTGTCAGCCTTGTGCAAAGCTTTTCAAAAGGAGGGGCCACATTTTTTAAATGTCATTCCAGAGGACACAACAAATTAAAATCAATGGACAGAAGTTAAATGGATTACAAAGCACTCTGACAGCTAGTCTCAGTTTCCCTCATCTGTAAAATGCCTAGGAGAGTTTTCTTAGGGGATTTTAATAGAAATTAGGTAAGATAATTAATATGAACTACCTAATATAACGTCTGGTATGTAATAGGTAATCAAAAAGTTAATTCCTTTCTTCTTCCTGACAGTGGAACATATCACCACTGAATACAGGAATTCACCAAACACAGATGTCTCTCTACAGACCCTTGTTCGCCAAGATTCCTTCTAACCGTAACATTCCAAGTGTACAGGGCAGACTTTAAATCTATGAGCGCAGCACAAATTCTAAGACTTTCTAAGTTGTCAATGCTCTACTAAGATGACTCATGGTTTCCAGAGTCATTTTCATTTATATGGGATATTAATAGACAAAATGGGAAAAAAAAAAAGGGGGTGGGTGGGTAGGGACCAGTTAATCTAGAAAACTAGGCTAAGTGAAATTCATCCTGTAAATTCTTAATCCAGGGTTTCATTTATGTTGACTGTTGTACTCTGTGTATTTCACTTCTCTACTAGATTGTAGGTCCTCAGTGCAGCATTTTAAATGGTCTTCTCTGAATGAAGTGCTGCCCTGGCTGCGGAAGAGCTGGCATCATCACAGTATACCAGTGTGATGACCAGGAGCCCTGGTAGGTACATCCAATGTCCAGGGGATGTTAGTCTGGGGTGTTAGTGGTGGTATAGCAATTACACCAACACATGCGTGGTATAAAACAGGGTTAATAACATCCTCTCCCACAGATGTATTGAAACACCCCAGCAATGGCACCTAGTAGGTGCCCTATATCGGTAACTCTATGAGGAGCCTAGACAAATGATGCCCCAAATGCACACATCTTCAAAACACCCCTTTCCCCTGAGAACCTCTGTCTTAAACCATCTGCAGGGAAGGACCAGGGGTCTTTTGTTTGCTTGTTTGTTTTAAATGCTCAGTTCATCGTGAAATGATACTTTTGAAAGGTTCAATTAAAAAAGGGATTCCTAGAGCAGTAAAATTACACAAAGAGGTACAAGATACAATCGGGACAAAACACATGTCCCCATTAAAGAGGCCTTAGAACTCTTCTAAATGCCATCCCACTCCTCTTACAGATGGCAAAATTGCTCACAGCCACACCGCAGATCAGCGGCAGTGCCGGGAGAGGACTGAACTCATTCTCTTGGAAGGTGGAAGCTAGTTCCCTGACAGCCCACGGTCCTGGCTAAACCCTACTTCTCATCCTTCCATCAATCAGAAGGACAGGGCCACACTAGGGTGAGGCAAAATGAGGCCCTTGCCCTGGGTGTGAAAGTTAAGGAGTTGCCCCCAAATCAGTCATGAAGATAAATAATATTTCAATGCAATATTTTGTATAGGCAAGGCTATGTTGTGATAACAAATAAATATCAAAATCTCAGTGGCTTTAACCCAATTCAATCAAGTCCAATTCAAGTTGAGTTGCCCTCCTCCATCTTACTGGGCGCCACCTGAAACACGTGACCTCCAAGATCATGTGGTCTCCAAGATCATGGTGGGAGGGGAAAAGGGAAATGGGGAAGACATGCTAACTCTTCACTGCTTGACCCAGAAATACTACTACTAATGCTACTCGCATTTCATTGGCCAGCATTAATTACATATTCCTATCCTAACTGCCAGGGCACTGGAAAATGTAAACAATCATATAGATATTTGGTGACCACTAAGAGCCTCTGCTTGATTTGGGGGGAAAAAATTATATCTATAAACTTCATTTTATACCCCCCCAAAAATCATAATGTTACATAAAGACGGGATTGGTCACAGTGCTAAGCTGAGCAATATTGGAGCCTGAGGCAAAAGGCAAATTCAGCAACGCTGTCTTTATTCAAAATTTTTCTATTTTGTTCAGCATATATTTGATTGCATTAGTTTTGCAAAGGGAGTCATAGGTCAGGGCATTCAGAAACAGTAGACGTCAGGGGTCATTACAGAGATGCTGTGGCTTGGGCATGCCACATTTAGCTACTCGCTAACTGTGCAGGGACTTCCCTGGTGGTCCAGCGGTTAAGACTCCACGTTTCCAATGCAGGGGGCCCGGGTTCGATCCCAGGTCAGGGAACAAGATCCTGCAGGCCGCAACTAAGAGCTTGCATGCTGCAACTAAAAGATCCCGCGTGCTGCAACTAAGATCCAGCGCAGCCAAATAAATAGATAAGTAAATATTAAAAAAAAAATAACTCTGCAGCCAGGTGAAGGAGAGAAGGGGTTTCGGAGGGCATCCCAACGCAATGTGCCCCCTCTATTCTAAGACTTCACTGCTTGGAAGATATATGATCAATGTATTAATATTTTTTCAGAAGGAAAAAAATGGCTGGTAAACTTCTTCTGACCCCATCTATAAGAAACACACAAATTAAAAAAAAAAAATTAAGATATGGATCCCCAAAAAAGGAGAGGGCTCTTGAAATGCAGGCAATATGGTAAAATGTTTTGATTTAAGATTCCCAGGCAGTAAAGTCTGCACTCCAACGAAACAAACTCAGAAAACAAATGAATCTTATTAATGAATGATCAGGCATATTTACTCAAATCAACTGACAAAAGTACGTATTCTAACAATCGCTAGACGAGGCCCTTCAACCATGACAGGCCTCAGGCAAAGCGTTCAGTGTGCGAAACAACAGTGGCTTCCTCATTCTGAATCCGTCCCAGGAGGGGCCTCCCAGTGGCTCCCGGACTTGCCCTCCTGGTTCTCCATCTCTCCTTTTCAAACCCGTTCTCAGCAAATGGAGTGATTTGGATGCCTTGGCAAGTAATCATTGTGATAGGGATTAAAACATCAAACTGAAGAGATGAAATTTAAATGACAGTTGGGGAGTCATTTTGAATGAGTAAGGGTGGGCTTTATACCACGTCACATAGGCTGAAGGTCCACCCTTTTCTCCTTCTAACCAGTGTTTCTAGCATTTAGTGAAATAATGCAGTCAGTCTCCCTGAGTCTCCTGAAATCCTCCTGCAGGCAGCCAGTTAGAAAAAGGTCAAAGCAAGAAATGCCACACCTGTGGGGCAGGGATGGCCACTGGGTTTTTGAAGCCAGGTGCGGTCCCCTCCAGAGCACTGCGACCTTCTGTCCAGAAAGCACTACTCCGGGACCAGGAGGGTCTTCAGTCTGGCTCCATTCTGGGCTGGAGAGCCGGGAGGAGGAGGAAGGCAAACCCACCAGAAACCCACCCCTCTAAACCGCGGCACCACCCAGACCGCAGGAACTCAGACGGGAGAGGGAAACAGGGAAGATGGCTGAACCAGGGCTCCTCCTGGCTGGGTGGGGGGCACCGCCTAAGGGGCGGCCCTGAAAGCGGGCTCACCCTTCTCCCCAGGAGTGAACTGTGCATATCTCCGCACCTGGACAGGAGTGAAGGCCACCTCCTCACAGACCCCAGGGCGTTCCCAAAGCGACCTGTGTCCCGTTCTTTCTCGGGTGGCCTCCCCGCCCCACCGATTCCGGGGAGCAGCAGCGCTGACGTCAGCATTCAGGTTGTTCGAGTGACTTTGGGGGCCACTCTATCCTCAGAACCTAGAGCAGGAGCGGAGGCGACTCCCGACCGAGCACTCACCTTACTCCCAGCCAGGCAGGCAGGGGGCTGGGGGGTGAGGGTCGCGCCATCCTGGGGCCCACCTCGGCGGGTGGGGGGGCGCACCGCCACCCGGGAGAACGCCCCACCGGCCCTTGGCTACGGGCGGTGCCAGACGGGCAACGCGGTGTCTGAGACCGTGGCAGCACTTGGGGGACTCGCGCGGGGTTTACCGCCCTCTCCTCCACCTTTTCTTCCGCAGTCTTAGGAACCCCGCGTTCACGGCGGCGCTGGGTTGCTGACTCCGCGCCCGACACTTACCGCCGATCCCCTGGTGAACCTAAGCAAAGCCGGGTGGGGTGGGGTACGGCGGGGTGGGGGTGAAAACCCGCACTCCGCCCGCTCTCATTGCGCATTCAGGTCCGCACGCCGGGGGGGAGGGCCCCGCGCCGCGGTTTTCCGAGAAGCACGTGCGGGTCAGCGCGCATCCCACAGAAACCCGCGCTTCCGCCGCGGCCGGGTCTGCGGGGCACAGGGCGCGTGTGCGTGTTTCAGGACGTGAGGCATAAACAGACACTGGGGGACGACATGAGTCAGGAATCATCTCGGAGCGAGTCCCGCGCCGCCGCGGCCGCAGGGGGCGGCGGGGGTCGGCGGGCGGAGCGGGAGGGCGCGCCGCACGCCGCGCACTTCCTGTTCGAGGCACGCCGCCGTCCACCGCCCCGCGAGCCTGCGTCGGTGCCAGGCCCGGCCCTTCGTTGACCCCTCGGGCCCCCGGGCCGCGGCGAGGCGGCGGCACGGAACGGGCGCCTGCCCTCCGCTCCCCGTGGGGCTCCCGCACGCCCTCCGGCCGGCAGGGCGGCCGCCAGAACTCGTGCTCGCAGTCGAGCTTCAGCCCAGTTGCGAAGAGTGTTAGCGCTTGCACCTCCTCTTCCCCTCCTCCCTCCCTCCCTCTCGCCCAGAAAGGAGGACGGACCTAGTTGCAGGCTGCGGGCTGGTTTATTCTCCGGTGGAGGGTCATATAAACATACAAACTGTCTGGCTCTCGCCAGATTTTCCACTTAGGCATAGGCATAGGAGGGCTGCTTCCTAAATTGCCGTGTTTAATTGCACCTGCCTTTCTGATTACCTCTGGGAATCTGTGGGAGGAGCCGAGAGGGTGGAAAATGTTGCTTCGCTTTGCAAAAGGAAGAAAACTTTGTCACCCAGCGGGAGACCTCTGCCACGCGTAGCCCGGCGAGAGACCAGAACCAGAACAGCCTTTGGCTTTGATTTCGCATCCGAAGAGCCCGTAGGAGGAAGAGGACACGTGAACTCGGCGCTCCCGCCGACCGCCACCCCAGCTCCACCTTCCCTCCCCGCGGAAGTCCCCACGCGGTGTCTTCAGGGTGCAAGGACAGTAAACAGCGCGTGCGGCTCGCGGCCGACGGCTGGGGCCGGACTGGGAAGGAGAGGACCGAATTCCAGGAACGAGTCACCCGGAATTAACTTCTGGTTAAAGTTATGGGAAGCGCGGCCATGGACACCAAGAAGAAGAAGGATGTTTCCAGCCCCGGCGGGAGCAGCGGCAAGAAGAACAGCAGCCAGAAGCGGCGTTCGCTGCGAGTGCACATTCCGGTGAGTCCCACCCCGCCGTCCCCGGCCCCCCACCCTCGCGTCGCTCCGACCCGGCGCGGAAGCGGTTAACGCGGGACGCCCCGCGCGCGCCGTGCGTGCCCCTCCTGTCACTTCGGGCGGCTTGGGGAAGGGTGGAGGCGCAGGGCCGAGCTGGGCCGCTGTGCCCGGGCTCCATCTCTCTTCCCACCCGCGTGCGAACGGGGCTCGGCGACCGTCTGCGGCGGGGGCGGGAGCTGCGGGGCGGGCTGTGCGCAGCACGGGATCCCGCCGGGTGCGGGCGCTGGGGCGGGGGCGGAGGGGCGGTGCGTAGCGTTGTTTTGTTGAAAAAGGACAGTGCGGACTGCGCTCCGGAGAGGTGGAGCCGCGCGCCGCAGCCTGAGACTGAGGGGAGGGGCAGTGGGTGGGGACAGCGGGGGAGGGGGGCGTTGGCTGTGTAGCTGCGCTCTCAAATGGACACTCCCTGCTCCCCAGTTTCCCTCGGGTGACTCTGGGCCGGGGGCTGGAGACTCCTCTGCAGCCGGCCCCTTTGCCTGACCCTGGGAGCACCTTTCAGGCCCTTGGGGGCTCGGGACTGCCTAAGGCGTGCAGGGCCCTCGCGAACTTCAGCCCTGGCCACGCCGGCAGCCGGCCCGGACTTTGGCGACATCGATCGGTCTGCTGCTTGACTTTGTCCAGCTGGAGGGAGCGGCGGGCGGGGTCGTGCGCCCACCCTGCGCTTTGCCTGCCTAGGTAGCCCGTGGCCCCCAAAGCCTTCCCTAGCCTCCCCGTGGGGGGACGTGCGGCGCAGCCCTTACCTGCACCGGAAGGAAACCCCCAACTGGGTCACACCTCCCAACCTTCACCAACCAAGTAAATGTACACACACACACACGCACACGCACACGCACACGCACACGCACACGCACACACACACACACACACGAGGGCTCCATGGAAAATGCAATTTTGATCACGGATGAGGGTCTTGGGCACAGGTTGGGGGTGCGCGGTGAGTCCCACTCTCCAGGGCTGTCTCCGATGACACTTGTTAAAGACACCTCCTTAAAGCTAATCCTTCCTGACAGCAGCATGGGGCTTGGGGGAGGGCAGCTGGTCACGCACTTTCTGCTGCGAACCTCCTTAGGCACTTCACTCCTGTGTTCGTTGACCGCAGTTCCTCCTTTCCAGGCCTGTGTGCACACATTGGCCAGGAAGGGTAGGGAGCCCTGGGAGCCCCAGACATCTGATGGATACTTTAGGGAGCAGCCCCAAGTGGCGAAGGGTGGCCAGCCCTCCCTGGCAGGGGAAAGCTCAGGGAGCAGGTGACTGGACCCCTGCCTGCTGTGTGACCACCAGGGGGATGACCCAAATATGCAGGAATAAGCATTCCTTTGAGTAAACATTCTATATGAAAATGAGATATTCCTGTTTATATTGCTAATGTGAGACATTTTAAGCCATGTTTGTAAATAAAAAGTTAGACACGGGTTTCCCTGGTGGCGCAGTGGTTGAGAGTCCGCCTGCCGATGCAGGGGACGCGGGTTCGTGCCCCGGTCCGGGAGGATCCCACATGCTGCGGAGCGGCTGGGCCCGTGAGCCATGGCCGCTGAGCCTGCGCGTCCGGAGCCTGTGCTCCGCAGTGGGAGAGGCCACAACAGTGAGAGGCCCGCGTACCGCAAAAAAAAAAAAAAAAAAGTTAGACACAGGTACTCCTGACCTCCCTCGGCAGTCGTCGCTTGGCTGAGCCATTTAACCACTCAGCTTCTCCCATTTGTCAAACAGATAATAATTCTGCTTTGCCTACCTTTCAGGGATGTTGAAATAAAATAACCCGGGAGAAAGCTCTTACTAATACGAAGTGTTATATGAATGCATGTCTATTACATCTACATCAGAGCACCTAATTTAAAAGAGAGAGAAAAGGAAATGACATTGCCCAGTGCCCAGGCCATATCGTATTTGCGTTTGGTGAGGCCGGTCTCAAATAGGAGTTTGTGTGGGGTGCTCTCCAGAGGTGGTGTAGGACGGAATCCAGAACCCGGAAAGGGAGCGCGCGGCCAGGCTGTGAAAGCGGAAAAGCCACGATATAGTCAGAGTACTCCGACCAGCCCTCCTGCTGCTGGTGATGTCTTTGGTTGATTTAGACAACGTTCTTGGCGTGATGCGGCCCTTACAGAAGGTTCTGTTCACTCAGTTACTCCACGACACGTGTGCTGTGCTGCTTGATGGTGAGATCCAGGGGGGAACGAGAGGGGCTCTGTCTCCACTCTCACAGGGCTTGCGTTTGCGGGGGGTGGGGACCGAGGGGGTCTTCTCACTAACCAACTAGTAATTACCTGTTGATCCTTGTGCTGGGCTGGGTGAGAGTTACACTCTAGCTGGGAAAATACAGCATTCAGACAGATGTTAGCAGATGACCCAAGGGCACAAGGTGAGCAGTGCAGGCAGTACCTGCTTTCAGAGGGGAGAGAAGGGAGAGGTGGCAGTACATAGACATGTTCAGAGAGACATTAGACCCAGAGGTGGTAGGCAGGACAGAGACATGGCAGGGGTTACCCCTGCCAGGGAACCAGCTTGAGCACCCCCATGGAGTCGGGGAGTTGGAGGACTGCTTCCAACTCCAGGGAAGAGCCCCTTTTCATGGAAGAAAGCGTTCGAGAATCAGAAATACATCAAGGCCAGATCAAGGAGAGCCTTGAGGTTGGATTGCATGATTTAGCAAATAAAAATACTAAATGCGGGCTTCCCTGGTGGCGCAGTGGTTGAGAGTCCACCTGCCGATGCAGGGGACACGGGTTCGTGCCCCGGTCTGGGAAGATCCCACGTGCCGTGGAGCGGCTGGGCCCGTGAGCCACGGCCGCTGAGCCTGCGCGTCCGGAGCCTGTGCTCCGCAACGGGAGAGGCCACAACAGTGAGAGGCCCGCGTACCGAAAACAAAACAAAACAAAACTAAATGCCCAGTTAAATTAGAATTTTAAACAATGAACAACTTCTTAGTATATGAATGTGCCAGGCACCATTTGGGATAAACTTATACTAAAAAATACCCATCATTATCTGAAATCCCAGTTTAACTGGCGTCCTGTGTCTTCTCTGGCAGCCCTCCCTGGAAGGTAGGCCCGGGGATGAGGATGTCCCCTGAAGCCACTGAGAAGCTGCAGTAGACGCTGTTGGTGCCCTGCCCCGTGTGCCCGTAGCCCACCCAGCGTTCTCCACAGCCTTGCTGGACAGCTCCGCTCCACACCACAGTTCCTCACTGTGTCTTTCTTGCTCCTGAAGGAACCCTCCTGACTAGGGGCAGTTTGTTCAGCCTGAGTACAGGCTGGGATGGAAGTGCTGGGATTGGGATGATGCCCTAAGGGGCAACCCTCAGGCAGGGAGGGATGCAGGTGGGACTGTTCCCCAGCCTCCCTGTCCCTGGGGTTGATGGTTCTGACATGGGCTCTGTAGGATGTCTCAGAGGGTCGCAGCAGGGCCCAGCCCCCGTTGCCCACAGTGGTGGTCCGATCATCAATAATGCACCCTTTCCGGTTGTTCTGACTTCCCTGCCTCACTTGCCCTGCTCCCTGGGATAAACGACTGAATCTAAGTTGTTGTCTCACTGTTTTGGGCGGGGGGGGGGGGTGATTTAATAAGAAGCAATTAAAGGTGATGAAAACAATGCTTTGTGAGAACTCGCCAGCCTGGTGGCAGCATGCGCCAGGACAGTCGGGATTCTAGAGAGTGACTCCTGGAGGACACTGGCCTGGCGGTCCCGTGGGTGGGCTCATTCGGTGGCCTCCAGTGCCACTCACAGTGGTGAGGCCTCCTGGGACCTCCAGTGTCCAAGCAGCTTGTCTTTTTACTGAATTGGATTGTGTCCTTTTTGGACACGATTGGACTCTGTCTCCACCCCCATAGCTGGTGCATAAACAGAACCATGACCAAGGATGTTGGGGGAAGTCGTTGCAAACCTTCATCCTAGGCTCTGATTGTCTTTAACCATCTTCACGCTGCCTTTCTACCAATAGCGCCTGCTGTGCTATGAGACACCAGAAAAGAGGAATCGATTTTAGGGGATACACTAGGGACTTGGGTGACAGCGGGTAGTGGAGACCCGGAGTTACTAACTAAGGTAATTTATTCATTGAATTCTATCGTAGGGAGAATGGCCCTTGGGCCTAATGGAGGGTGTAACCTTGCTTGATGTTAATCTCAGCTTGGATCACCTTTATGGGAAACCATCTGGGATCTTGTCAGGGGAAAGAGAAGGAGAGAGAGGAGGGGAGGGGAGGGGAGAGGAGAGAGGGGAGGGGAGAGGAGAGAGGGGAGGGGAGAGGAGGGAGGGGAGGGGAGGGGAGGGGAGGGGAGGGGAGGAAAAGGAAGAGGAAAGGCTGAGTGCAGGTTCCTTTGGGGTTGCACTGGGCCTTTAAAAGTAGTGAGATGGGCGTAGTGTTCAGAGTCCTGGTGAGTTGGCACCTCGCCTGGGTTCTCTTTCCTCAGCCTTCATCTTTACTGTAAAGTGGGAATAATAATCAAGGTGGTGGGAATGCTTTTAGAAAATACCTCATTAGAAGTCTAGCTGTGTGTGGCGATCTGCTAGCACTTTGCCAGAGAAGCCGTTGCTGGGAGTAAGCATGTTCTTTCCTCCTTTCTGTCCGAGAAAACTTATTTTCCCTATTAATGCTGAAATTCATGTATCTTAGACATATTTTAGTTGATGACTGTTGGCTGGGTTGTTGACTGTATTGTTGGTCTCTGGAACTCTTCACAAGCCAGTGACAGAGCAGGAGACCAAGGGGGCAGGGAGGGCTTTGGAGAGAAGGACCCGCACAGGAGCCCGTGGGGACAGAGGCAGCTGGAGGGGGTCAGACTCGATCTGAGGTCGTGACCCGATATTTACTGCTGGCAGAACGCACAAGTCCCCAGGCCTCTTGGGAGAGGTGCTCCAGAAATCCTTCACCGTCCCTGGAGACAACCTAAAAATAGAGCTAGGGGCAGCTGGCCGGTCCCAGAAGGTTGTGGAGACACAGCTTGGCTTGGGCCTGCCACTAGGGATGCCTTTGCTTGTGGTGTCTCCGGAGGGAGGCCTCACGCTGCTGGAGGCCCAGCGCCCTTCACCTTGGCGATGGGCCGGTGACCAGTAGCCTCCATCCAATCAGATCCGCTCTGCTAGGGCAGTGCATGGGGGGAGGGGCCATCGCTCGGATGTGGGTGGGGATGAGAGCTGCCTTTCTGCCCCCAGGGACTGGAGGACCCAGTGACAGCAGTGCTCACTGCCCAATACACCATCGAAACACCCTGGACTGAAGCCTCGGTGAAGAGAAAGGGGATGCCGGGCGGCACAGTGGGGGTGTCAGTTTTGACCTTGGCCTTGACCTTGGTCAGTTTGTACCACCTTGAGCAAGATTTGTTGGGTTAGGGTTTAGGGTAGTGTGTTTTTTTTTTTTTCTTTTGTGTCTGGCTTTTTTTTTTTTTTACATCTTTATTGGAGTATAATTGCTTTACAATGGTGTGTTAGTTTCTGCTTTATAACAGTGAATCAGTTGTACATATACATATGTTCCCATATTTCTTCCCTCTTGCGTCTCCCTCCCTCCCACCCTCCCTATCCCACCCCTCCAGGCGGTAGATAGCTAGTGGGAAGCAGCCGCATGGCACAGGGCAGTGTTTTTTAAAGTGCAGTTCGTGGACCAGCTTAAGCAGAACCACCCGGTGTTTGTTTAAAATGTAAAATCCTAGGTCTCAGCCCAGAGCTGCTGAATCAGAGTCTCTGGGGAGTGGGATCTGTGGTTCTTTGTTTCTGGTAAGTTCTTCAGGTGACTCCTATGCCTACAGGGGTTTAAAAAACAATTGATTTCCAACTTCCTCAGCGTAACACTGATCCGTTCTTCTGCCCCGGTGAGTTATTCCATCAATCTGTCCATCCACCCATCTAAGTATCCGTGTGTCTGTCCATCTATCCATCTGTCTATCATCTGCACTTTTTCAGCTGTCATTGAGAAGAGAGATCCTTGGCTGCTGTTAAACAAAGGTGGAATATTTCTGGCTCCCAAATAAAGATGAATGTCCAGATAGGCCCCCAGCCTGAGTAACCCAATATGAAGCAGCCTGTTAGGCCTCACTGCAGTGTTTCTGGACTTAGCCCTTCAGTGGTTTGGTGCATCTTGGGTGCCCTGAGCACAGGTTCTTAGTTGCTGCGCAGCGTATAGCATCTTCCCAGACCAGGGCTCGAACCCATCTCCCCTGCACTGGCAGGCGGATTCCCAACCACTGCGCCACCAGGAAAGCCCTCTTGTGCTAAATTCTTAAAAGAAGTGATTGTGTGAATCCTTCTACGAAAAAACAAAGATTTTATATATGTATGTATCTTCAAGAGTTTTGCAAAGGTGCAGAACTGTTTTTCCTATAGCTCTTTCGAATAATATTAACCCTCAATAAATGTTAAATCGAAAATAGGAACCTATAACTTAGTAAAAGGTGTCTAAGTTGATGTGGCATTTGAATATCTACAGGAGAAATCTGCAGAAGGGCCCAGAGTATGATACTGGGACCTTCAGGAGTCAAGGTACTCAGTGGTAGAGCCCCCCAGAACTCTCCTGTGGCTCCGGGGTTTATAAATGAGGCCTGGATGCCTCTCTGCAGCTCGCAGAGCACGGCTGACAGTGCGTGGGCTTCCTGCAGCGTGGGCATTGCACACTGGCTGAATGCCAGTTAAACACAGTCCAGTGCTGGGCTGTGGGGGGGATGGGCAGGCAGAGAACAGATTCAGGGGTCCCCTTCCTTGAAGACTCTACCTGCAGACCATGCACAGACCAACGTGGACCAGCTCACGTAGTGATCTAAGCAGAGCACATTCAAAACACGTGGATTCGCAGAATCACGTCCAGTGACTTTGGGCGTACATGCAGGCTGGATTCCGTCTCATCCTCTTGTCCCCACTTTACAGGTGGCCCAGCTGAGA
The DNA here is from genome assembly GCF_949774975.1 of Lagenorhynchus albirostris. NCBI lineage: Eukaryota > Metazoa > Chordata > Mammalia > Artiodactyla > Delphinidae > Lagenorhynchus > Lagenorhynchus albirostris. The sequence goes on from NC_083102.1 coordinate 5,367,130, forward strand.
ACAAGTACGTTCCCCGTTTCGTGGTTGGGTGACACTTTATTCAAGTCTAGCCTCTGCTGCCCTGTGCCCACTCTCCCTCAGGACCTGTCTGTGGAGGGTCCAGGATCCTTGTGTAAACCAGGCTCTGAATACTGCATAGTGGCCTAATGATAAATGCGACCATTTACATTCGGGATCATTATTGCACCAAAAGGACGTCGCTAGTGCTGAGGTTCCAGAAGCAGAAGCAGCAGCCCAGTACAGTGTGTGTTCAATGTTATATCTTCCCACACATCACAAACTCTGGTTCTCAGTGCTTCACAAGTATCTTTCCCTGCCTGTTTTCTTTGACCTGCCCTTCCGAAATAAAACCCAGCAAAACTATTCTGTTGCTGATCTGCACTCAGGGGTTTCCCTTTAGACCAAAGTATGACTCAGGAAAGGACTTGGAAGCACTTCTTACTTGCCAAGGGCTTTTCACCTGCTCACACTTCCTTCACTTAACTTCGACATCAGTTGTGCCCTCTGAAACCATCCAGACAAATAAATGTGCTCTTACATGATGCTGTTTCTTGTCTAATTTCTTCTACTTTTCCTGTCTTGGTATATTCAGCTCACTGCCAGCGCTGTCTATTTCTGGGCACTATTTCACTTTTATGGGGCTGCTCAGGTCACCGAACAGGCCACAGACCCTTGGAAGAGCTGGGTTAGAATCCAGCCCTCTTTTCCCCCAGTCTCCTCCACCCACCCCCCTCTGACCCAGAACAGTGATTATGAGTACATGTGAATGCCTGTGACTCCCAGTTCTTTCCAGACAGTAACCAGCCTGTCTTAATGTCCCAGGACAGCGAACCGAATGTCAGAATGTGGTCAATGTCTTTAAAATTTGGGACAGACAAAGGCCGATGAAGTGCTGCGCAGCCCAGTTGAAACAGTCCTTAATTTGCTTGGTCAATTGACCGTGACCTTGCTGTCAGATGGGCAGAACCACATGGGAGTGAAGCTGTATCCCCAAGGGTTAACCACAGGGAATTCTTAGAGAGACCCCACTGCAGGGTGTGTGCAGCTGAACCAGAGGAAATGGTTGAGGGTTAATCAGCCGGGCTTCCCCTCCAGCGGAGGAAGGTTTCTCACGTGTGGCTGGTTTAGCCCTGCATCGGAATGGTTAACCCAAATCTCATCTCTTTGTTCTTCTACCTACGTTGAAAATAATTTGATCCCCATCCTTTCCTTCCTGTTGACAGGAAGCCCTTCTCTGCCAACTCATGGCTTGTCACAGACCAATCAGATATCATCCAGGCTCTGGGGCTCATGCCAGGGCCTCTGTGTTTTGATATACTCTGACCTGGCAGCAAAGTTGCTGATGAATGTACAACAAAGACCAATTTGCTCTTGGTCACCCCAGGAGTCCAGCCTTTTTTCCATGTGGCTGAGGCCGGGTCCTAGCTGTGGGAGCCGTGCAGCCCTGCCAGCCTCCTGCGGGGGCCCGGCGGGGACTCGGTAAAGAGCCAGGCGCAGGTGGCACTGGGGTGACCTCCGCTGGTGCTGGGGTTGCAGGAGTAAGGACACGACAGGGCCGGAATTTTAGGAAGTGGGGCCCCAACTACTCAGTTTGTAAAGAAATGGAGAGCTAGGTTGCTGGGACCGTGTTTACAGTTGGGCACCTTTAGAGCTGGGACTGGGAAACCTGTCAGCTCATTTATGGCTGTTTCCCAGGTCCTGTGCTAGGTGTTGAGGATACAAAGGTGAATAGGGTCATGGGCTGAACTGTGTCCCCCAAAGCTATGGTGAAGTCCTAACCTTTGGTACCTGTGAACGTGACCTTATTTGGAAACAGGGTCTTTGCAGATGTCATCAGGTTACCATGAGGTTAGGCTGGGTCCCTAAACCAGTATGACTGGCGTCCTTATAAAAGGTGGGAAATTTGGATACAGAGACACAGAAGGAAGATCACGTGAAGACAGAGGAGAGATTGGAGTGATGCTGTCGAAAGCCAAGGAACCCTGGGGCTACTAGAGACTGGAAGAAGCAAGGGAGGACCCTCCCTGGAGGTTTCCAAGGGAGTGTGGCCCTGCCGACACCTTGATTTCAGGCTCTGGCCTCCAGAACTGTGAGAGAATTTCTGTAGTTTTAAGTACACATGGCTTGTTTGTGGTACTGTGTTACAGGGGCCCCAGGGACCTCATACGACAGGCTCCCTGCCTGCACAGCACAGCTGCGGACTGTGATTATTCCGATGCGGTTCCCCGGCCGCATTCTTGTCCACAGGATATTGTGTAATGAGCACCCTAGCAATTCAGACGCTGCTCGGCGGGTAGTTTTGTTCATGGTGGCTATGACCGATCCGTATTACTGACGATCAGATACTCTCTGGGACGCCACGTTGTCATCAGATTTAGCTAATACTGGTGGAGCATTTGCTCCAGGTGCCAGGTGTGTGCTTATGTAAGCTGTCTCCGTTTATCTCCAAAACGACCCTGTGAGATACTATTATTGTCATTATAGGTGTTATTATCCTTATCACAGAGAAAGAACTTCAGGCCGTCCACAGCTCACAACTATTCTAATCCAACCTGCCGAGAAATTTCTGGTGTTTAGTTGGGTTTCTGATGTCCCTGCTCTGCCCTGCCCCAGCCCCAGGGTTTGGATGCCCGTGAATGGTCCAGGCAGCCTGGGGTGGGAGGCAAGACCGCTGGGCAGGACAGACACCACCCCTGTGATGGGCACACGGAGAACGAAATACCTGGGCTGGCAAGCTGCCTTCCAGGGGTTTGCCCTTGGGCTTAACCAGGTCTTTATTTGCTCCCTTTTGCATGAAGGACATTGCAGGCTGTTATTTGCCCTTCTCATCTCAAAGATAAATAATCTGCCTTTTATATTCATAGGTCTTATTCTCTAGCTCTTTCTCAGTTTTTGTTTTTTAAATAACTGAGCATTAGAGTGAACACCAAACCAGGAATCAAGAAATCTTGCGCTGAGTCCTCTGTCCCACGACTGCGGGGCTTCTTCTTACTGAGTTACCAGACATTCGCCAAAAGCCCTTTCTTTGTGTGCCAAGCGCCAGGCAAGGCTGAGAGTAAACCTGCCACCGGGAGGGGCACGGCCCCCACCTTCACAAGGCTCAGAGTCTCCAGGGGAGCCGTGGCGCAAGTCACCGCATCGGTTCATTTTTGCTACCAAACACCCCCAAAACAGTGACTTAAAACGGCAAACATTTGGGACTTCCCTGGCGGTCCAGTGGTTAAGACTTCGCCTTCCAATGCAGGGGGTGCAGGTTCGATCCGTGGTCAGGGTGCTAAGATCTCACATGCCTTGCGGCCAAAAAACCAAAGCATAAAACAGAAGCAATATTGTAACAAATTCAACAAAGACTCTAAAAATGGTCCACGTCAAAAAAAAAAATCTTAAAAAAAACCCATTTATCTTTCTCAAATACATATACTATATAATAATTAATAATATTAATATTATATAATAATCAGTATATTAACCTTGTTACTATGTAATTATATTATAATTATGACATTATATATAATTATATATAATATGTAATTATTTATAATATAATACACACAGATATATTATATATAATTATATGTAATATATTACATGTTATATATTACATTATGTATTACAATTATAACATATTAATTATAATCGTTAAATATTACTTTCTAGTAGATACTATATTAAGACCTTAAACAGGCTGACGTATGATTAATATTATGTTTAATAACATATTATCGTTAGTCATGTAGTTGCTAGATGGTAATTTTCTACGCCATATCTGTAAGCGAGAGGATTGCAGTCTAAGCTCTCCACTCGGCTCAGGCACCATGATTGTACGGACACTGCTTCGTCCCAAGGTCGGGTGGCCGTCGAGGGGCTGTGAGCGGGGGGTGGGAGCCCAGGTCCTCCCGAGGCTGGCATGTGGTAGGCCCCCCACCCTTTCATCACTGAGGGTGGATGCGCATCAGGGGAGCCGCTGTGCCCTCGGGGAGAGGCCAGTGCCAGGGGAACGGAGAGGTAACTTTTCACCACTCTTCTTTGCTCGTTAAGTGTATTCTGAGATTTCTGAAATGACCTGAGGACACAGGTAATAGAATATTCTCGGCTCCAAGACACAGGGAAATGCTGGGCCACAGTACCAAACTGGGTTTAGGGAGGAACCCGGCTGGGGGTCTTCCCGCCAGGTGCAGAAGTGGCCTGGAGCCTGCGTGGTGGCCTCCGGGAGCAGAGATGAGGCCGCCTCCAGAGTCACGTGACTGGCCGGTGGCAAAGCAGGCAGGAAAACTCGGGTTTTCTTCTCGGGGGAATGTTGGGAAGACAGGAGACCCTTTCTGGTAGGCGGGCATTCATGGCGCAGGTGAGGAGGGCTTCCGGGCAGCCCAGTCTGCCTGGCCCGCGTGGCGCTCTGCAGAGCTCTCTGCACCTCGGCTTAGATCAGAAAATGATTTCAAAGCAGCTCCGTTTTGCACTGACTCAAAATCAAAGCTGTGGGCAGCGGTGAGCCATCGCGGAGTCCTTTCAGCGCGGACGCAGGCTCCAGGCTTGCACTGGCTTCCGCACTCCATCTACACCCTCCTTCTCTAGATGTGGTGACGACAGTTTTCAGGGAAGGTTCAGAGCACAGCTCCATAGGCTTGGCGTGCGGGCACTGCGTTTATGACCATAATAAAATACGACTTAAAGTCGAATGGACCTATTTGGTTATATTCCTCATTTAATGATGATCTACCTCTGAAACGATCTTTGTTACCTTCACCTAAAAATTATTCTTAGCCAATGATTCTGTGCCTCTAGCTTTGGTCCTTCAGTGGTGGGGGAAGGAAAGAAAGCCAGTGGGGCAGAGGGAGAAGCTGGATGGTGGAGTGGCCACAACTGGCCTCAGCGGACCCCCTGGAACTGGGGTGGCCCTTCAGAGTTGTGCCAGATGGGGCGGGTGGGGGCCGGACCCTCGTCTCCTTAGTTAGAACATGTGCTCCTTTGAGGATGGTGTGCCTCTGTATCTTCCTGTCCCAACCCCAGGGAAACCATCTCCCATGTGAGCAGCCCTCACGTTGATGCCAATAATGATGGAGAGAAAGTGCAGAAGACAAACAACACCGCGGGGAAGGAAAACAATCTTTGAGAATCCAGGTGCTTAGTTAACTCTGCGAACTAATTCCAAAAAAGCTGGGTGAATCAGCTGTTTACCAATCTTACAGGAGTCAAAGACGGAAAGAGAAAAGTTTCAGATAAACCATGTTTTGTTGGTTCGATGAAAGGGTCATTTTCAGGAACGCTACTGTGTTAGTTGTTTTTTTCCCCTCCATCTCCTACCTGGGAAAGTTATTTGGACTTTTTGCTCAGGCTAACTGACTAGTTAGAACATCATAAATCTGGCAGGAGGTATTCTAGATGACACAGGAATCCTTTGACTGGAAACGGGACTAGCGCCTGGACTGAAAGATGCCAAGCAGGCAGGGAGGGAGCGGGTGGCGGGTGGGTCCAAGGCCAGGCACCAGCCCCTCGGCCTCAGGACCTTCGAACCATAGGAGGTGGGAGCATGCACCCACTGCGGCGACAGTCTGGACCTAGCTGTCATTTGTGCTAGGTTCTCGAGAACAGAATCGTTTGTGGGAGCAGGGAGAACATGAGGGTTTTCACCTGCTCTGTAAAAGGGGGTGGTGGTGGAGGGCGGTGAGTTTGGGTGTCAGACTTCAAGTTTGCAATTCTCATGCCGTCATTGCTTCTGTGCCCACTTGGGCAGTTTACTGGTGCTTCCCGAGCCTCAGTTTCCTCACCTGTAAGATGTGGACCAGAGTCCCCACTTTGCCCACTGGGCTTGGGGGAGAATGAGATGAGACCCCTGGGTAAAAGCAAGAGGGTGGTACCCTAGGAGTGCTGGTTTCCTCTCCACTACAAAGGGGCCCGTGGGGAAGCCCGTCCTGAGAATATAGCTGTGGCTCCCGTACCACTCCAGGATTTCTGGGATGGTCCCGCAGTAGCAGAATTTTATTCCTTTCAGTGCAAGTGACGCTTTAATTGTAAATTCAATGTAAATTCCTCTTTATCCCTTGTGGCGCTTTGGCTGAATACGTTTACAGATTTGTTCCGCAGATGTCCTTACTCACAGTGAAATAGTCCAGAGGGCTAAAGCCTTGACCCCAGAGTGAAAGCCAGTGTGAGCCCCAGGGGTTGAGAGGTAGAGCATTTAACCGACTGTGGTTGGAAGTGGCCTTTGCCAGGAACTTGAAGGCCACGTCTTGGGAGGGGGCGCTGCTGAGAGTTGAGTGGTGGGTGTGCACCTGGAAACCGGCAAGCTCCACCTGGGAGCGGAACACCCCTGGGGACTCCCGCAATCTCTCCCACTTCCCCCGCCATCTGCCTCGGGCCTGCAGGGCCCCAGGGGAGTCTCTGGCTCTGGGGGGGTCGTGTGCTCCCCCGCGTTGGAATGTGACAGCGCAGGAGATGGTGCTGAGCAGGTAGCCTTCTGGGGTTAATGCGTGTCTGTCCTCACCCCCTGGGGCAGCTGCCACTTAGGCTCTCCTGGGGATTTTGCACCTCAACTCCAGAGTGAGTGTTGGGGCTTTTGTGGGGCTGGGGTCTGGTCTGGGCTCCCTTTGTGCCTCTGTGTCCTCAGCTCGTTCCAGTATGAGGTGGGACCTACGCCACCTTCCACAGTCAAGGCCTTGGGCGCCGTGGGCCACTCTTGGGTAGAGTCTGTGCTTCTGTTTCTCACCCCCTACAGCGCAGGGATGGACTGGAACACGCTGCAGCTAGGGCGGAAGGGGGGAGAGCCAGCGACAGAGCCAGGGAAGGGGGATGGGATGGAGGAGGGTGCGCAGGCAGGGAGTGGAAGTGGAGGAATAAAGTGCCTTTCTGCAAGGGCCAGTGATCTCTGTCCCAAAGAACGAAGGGGAAACACTTTCCGGCCTGTGTTTTTGCCCTCCCAGCTCCGCACGCACCCCCCCACACCCGCCCAAAGCTGCTGACAGTGCTGGCTTGTACCCCCTGCCTGCCTCTCTGGCCTGGGGGCGCCTCTCAGGCTGCTAATTAATAGTTCTTATTTAGGGAGGGATGAGAGCCTTTGATGGGGGAGATGGAGCCTCATTAGGGGTTGGAAGGGCCCTCCCGGGTCTAGCATCCCATGATTTTGTGATGCCTGCCGACACTGCAGGTGCCCACCCACTGCCTGCCCCTCCCAGCCATCGGTCCCGGCAGGCAGGGCTGGGGGCCACCATAGAAAGAGTCTTGGACTGCATGGCAGAGGGACGTAATCCCAGTCCCACGTGCCCCAGCTTCACTGACTCGGGCAAAGCTCAGAGCCCCGTCTGCTACCACGAGATGACTGCTGTCTAAGTGGGCGCGTCGTTCAACACGCTGAGCCCTGGACTGGTGAGGGAGGGGGCCGCATCCCCTGGTGCACTACGTTAGGCCACCGCCCTTACCTGGAACAGAAGAGTGTCAGATGGCGTTGGTTTGAAAGGCCTAGAGGATTTCATACAGACCCCAAGGAAACAGGAGGATTCCTTCCCCAGATGGCATCTTTCTCCCACGACCCGGAGAAGGAATCTGCCTTCTGCAGGAGACTGGCAGGTCTCACAGGTCCACGCAGCCAGCCTGCCTAGCGTGGTCGCCGAACAAGTGGGGACGCAGGTTAGGGGAGGTGAGTCCACTCAGCGGGTTAGCAGCTGAGCAGGCGCAGGAGAGACGCACAAAGTGTCACAAGCCCTCAGCTTCTGACGGAGCCAAGACAGCCCTGGGCTGGCGGCCCTTCTGGGCACGAAGCTTGGGTGCCCGGGGCAACCTGCTCCCCCGTCCCGCAGACCTCGCCCTGCTGGCCCTGCCAGCAGCTTCCCTTGGTGCGTGGGTGAAAATCCTGGAGAAGGGCCTGGCTCCGCCTTCAAGGTCAAGATCAAGATTGACTACTGCTGCCTTGTTTTCTTTTGTTTAGGGAACCATAGGTTTCCGAGGGGAGCGAGGAGGCTCACACCTCCTCCGCACACAGCTCTTCCCGCTGAGAGGCTGGGAGCCCGGGATGGTGTCCGTCTTGGTCTTGCTGGGAGCAGCGTCCTGCGTCCTCCATCCCCCCACCAGTGCAGCTCAGGACCAGCTTTGTTGCTGGGTCCCAAGTGAGTGTTCACTGGTACCAGTGGGATCAACATCCCCGGTGGTGCAGCAACACTGCCCCTCACCCGGTGTCCTCGCCCTGCTGGAAGCCTCAGGGGCCTGCTTCTCCTGAATCTTGTCCTGTGACCGACGTGAGAGACACTGGCCGGCGTCCAGCCCCTCCTCAGAGGATGCTGGTTCTCCGAGCTTTCTGTGGTCTGAGAGCAGCTGAAAACTCCCCTGGGCTGGCGGGGGCCGGGACGGGCTGGACCTGTCGTTTGTGCCCTGGTCTTGCAGGAAGTGGGGCTCCTCCTCTACTCCCTGGACTCCTCAGGTAGAATTTCTGTTCCGTTACCTTTCCTTAAAGCAGCCAGTGTGTCCCACTCAGCAGGCACTCCCTAAACACTACCGAGGTGACTTCTACCGAGGTGGCTTCTACCAAGGTGACTTCGGTTTTGCAGGTCAGACCAAACCTACTCATCTTTAGAAAACTCTCGAGTCACAGGACTGGCCAAAGTGAGTTACGACATCACCTTGTCTCGCAGCAGCAATGGCGTCGGGCGTTGTTGTGGTCCAGGACCACCGAGGAGGCAGGACTTCTGTGCCCCTAAATCTCCCCTCCCTTCCACACTCCCAGGGAAGGAGAGGGGAGAAGGGGAGGGGAAGGGGTTCTTTAGAATCTCCAAGTTGGGAGGGACGTGGGTATTTAAATGTCCACCAAGGGCCACCTAGTCCAATCCCGAGAAGGTATCATTAAAATACTTGGACTCTGAAACGGCCGGAGGCTCCCAGACACACATACACGCAAATGTCAGATAATCTCCCTATTTCCTGAAGCTACAAGAGGTGTCACCTTCAACCTCCTTCTCACCAGGTGTCCTGTGCTGGGCTGCTGGAGGAGCAGACTTGGGTGGGGATGGTGACGTGTACTGGACGTGGTGGTCACACGCAAGGGAGCTTTGGGGTCGACTCCTGGGAGGAGGGGAGGAAGCGGGGGGTGGGGAGGGGCTGAGTGGCGGTGCCCTCCCAGCCAGGGCCTCGGTCCATACTCCCAGGTTGTGCTGGGTTGGTCAGTCACGCATCCCACGAGTGCGGCCCGGCCTTGGGCGAGGTGGCAGCCTTTGGCCGAGGCAAACCTTGAAAGGGGGGCAGCGGGCGCCGTCTTCCTGTAGCACCGCCGGCAGCCGGGAGCAAGCCCTCATCCCTGAAGAGGACCCTCCATGGAACGGGGCCACCTGCTACCCTTTGTCTCCTCCATCCCTTCCTGCCCAGCGATGAGAAACATAGGTCCGAGTTGTGCTGGAAAAGGTAGTCGTGTCCACCTCCACTGCTCCACCGAGGTGGCACCTGGTCTTTGCGATTCTCAAGGTCAGCCTTGAAGGGGAAGAAAGAGGAACGGTGACTAATAAAAAGAGCTGATATTCACCGAGCCGGCACGCCCAAGCACGTGTGTGCGGTGGCTTACCTGAGCCCCACCTGTGAGGTGATGCCCATTCTCCAGGTGGGAAAACCTTTGCAGCAGAGGCCAGGCTCCCAAGCCCGAGCCACCTGGCACCTGAGTGCCCGTGCAGAACCACCGTGCCCCGCAGCCAGATGGTGTGGGCAGGCAAAGTGGCCCCTGAGGACACGCACGGAAGGCGCGGGATGTTTCCCTCCAGCTGTTGTTCCAGACTGATCGCAGACCGGTAAGTCTGCGGTCTTGCACCTGCAGCTCCACCTTGGGCACAGCGGCCCCATGACGGGCGGACCCGCAGCTCTGTGAACCTCGCTGGTCTGCAGGGAGCCAGCGGCAAGCGAAGACGGGTCCTGAACGTCACCAGCCAAAGGAAGTGGCTTCTCCCTCCTCTGAGTCCTCACGTTGATTTGCATGTGACACCGTGCTTCCCTGGTCCTCCTGGCTCTGGCCAGGCCCCCACTTAGCCACCTGCACAGCCTCTGCTTTCAACCACCCTTCATCTGCAGCAGACGTTCTTTCACAGCAATGATCAGACCTTGGCTAATGGAAACTTGGTGGGTCTTAGGGTTTTTTCCTCATGTTGCTTTCCAAAAATTCTGCTGGTTAGTGTCTTTGGATCCCTAAGAGACCACCTTTCATGGAAAACTGAAGGAAGTAGACTGATGCCCAAGACGCTTGGCTGCAAACAAACAGCTTCTCATCATCCGTTTTCCTTTTTTTTTGTCTCCTCCTTTGCATCTCTCTTTTTGCTTCTTGTTTCCTCCTGTTTCCCTGCCCTCTATTTCTTCTCATCCTTTGTTTTGTTTCTTCAGAACTAGATTTCACCAGGCTTGAAAAACCTGCTCTCTGACCCAGTTCCCTTGCCTGTGGTCACTGCCCCGGCCAAGAGGCACCAGCCGAGTCCCTGTGGGGACACTGCCCCTGGTGCTTCGAGGTTCGTCTGCTTCTTCTCAGACTGTGAGGTCACCTTTGAATGGAATCGTGACATGTACGCTCACCAGACAGTACGTTAGGGCTGCCCAGCACCACGACAGCCTCCGTCACATGTTCTATCATTTAACTCTTCATCAGCTCCGCCTGGTTCATGTTATTGCCCCCATTTTTACAGTTGGGGAACCTGAGGCTCAGATAGACTGAGCAATTTGCCCAAAGGATGCAGTTGGCGAGAGCAAGGCCAGCGTTTGAAGCAAGCGTGGTTGTCTCCCAAATCTATGCTCTTTCCCCTGCAAGATTTCTTCTCACTCCCCCTCCGAGTCCTAATGGGGTCGGGGGCTGGAAGGCAGAAATGCCTGGTAAGCAGCTGGCGGCTCTAGGAGGCCCGCTGCTCGCTGGCAGATGGACGTTCCTGTGCCCCGTGTGTGCTCCGAGGACCCGGCCTTGTAAAGATTGTTCCGACGAGCTGGGCTTTGGGACCTGGGTTTCCCACCGTGTCCTTGGCATCCCCGAACCTAAGTTGCTTCATTTGTAGAATAGCAATGAGAATATCCACCTGAGGCTGGTGAGAGAATTAACTGACATCAGAGCACCTGGCAGGTAGCAAACTTGAATGAATTATAAAATGTCTGCTCTTTATTTGTTGGCTGTAATGTTGGAGAAGCCCCGAGAGAGCAAACCGTGTAGCGGGGCCTGCAGGGTGGGAGGGCTGAGCTTTGGGTAGAGCTCACGCCAGGCCCACCCTGCTTGGGTTTTCTGTAGCTACTGGTTTTCCTTCTCATAATAATATCTTTCATCTTACTGCATTGCAGCATCCTTTGGGTAATGAAGACAGGTGTAAATAAGTATCACTGGGACCCGATAAATTCTATTTACGCAAACAAGCAAATCTCCTTGGTCCATATTTGGGGGGGGGGGCGTGGGAGCTGGGCCCGTTCACAGTCCTTTTTATTTCTTCCGCTTCTTCTTCCCCCCTTCTGCTCCCACCCCTCTTCCCTGATGGCACGTCCCACACGCACCTGATCCTCCGGCTGTTTCCTTGGCGAGTACGTCCCACCGCCCAAAGTGGGGTTTGTGGACCGTGGGTATGTGTGCGGTAGGGTGCGGACGGTGAGGTGTAGACAGTGGCGCTGTGTGTGGTGGGGTGTGGACAGTGGGGTCTGGACAGTGTGCGTGTGGACCGTAGGATGTGGATTGTGAGCGTAGAGCGTAGGGTGTGTGAGCGGTAGCGTGTGGACGGGGGGTGTCTGGAACCCCAGTGCACAGCCTCAGTCTGGGAGGAGCAGAGTCCCACGGCCATCACGAGCCGGGCGGAGAGACCGTGTCCTGCTGGGACCCTGTCCTTTCTTGCAGTGTGCCCTGCACGTCCCCTGGCTCCGTGGGATTCTGTGCTCTCGGCTCTCCCTCGAGGCAGTGGTTTGGCCATCACAGGAGGTGGGACAGGAGGACAGACGGTCCTTGTGCACCGAGGGCAGGAGAATGTGCTCTGGGCCCTGGGAGCCAAGAGAGGTGAGTCTAGTCCCAGCTCGAAGCTGAGATGGGTTCACCTAACCGCCGTGGATCTCATTCTAGAAGGTCTCTAAGGCCCCATGAAGCCCTGGGGCTCAGGCATTGGGTGGTTGTCCTTCCTCCCCTGACAGAGGCCGGATTCCCCTGGCCTGACCCTTGCAGGGAGGGGGCTGCAGGGTTGTCACATGGTTCTGCCTCCATAAGTCCGTGACGTGAGGGGTGGGACGCACACAGGCACTCACAGGGGCCTGTGTTTTGAGCAGGGGCTCTCCAGGCGCTGATGGAGGTCGAGGACCGTGTCCCCCTCAGCCACCTGGAGGGGGCTCCAGCCACCCAGGCACACATGCTTCTTGAGCACAGGAGGGTGTGTGTGCGTGTGTGTGTGTGTGTGTGCGCGCGCGTGCGCGCATGTGGAGAGAGAGACACGTAGACACAGACATGCAGGTACAGACTAGGACATGGAGAATGAACCGAGTTTAATTTTCTGGAATCTGCACCTTGAATCAAGCTCCTTGTTGGTTCATTTGTAATAGGATCTTTAGAGGAATAAGTGACAGTGACCCTGGGGACAGGACCCTCCTTTATGATCCAAGGTGGGCGTGGCATCGTAGGATGATACGTGAACTGGGGTAAAAATAAGTGGATTCGCCTTTGGGTTTGCGGCTAATCACCCAGGTGTCCTCAGGCAGGTCGCGGGGCCTGGGCCCAGATTCTGCTGTGGTTTGGGGGCCGGAAGTGTCGTGGTTTAGCAGAAGAGCCTGGATTCGGAGTGGGACTATCTTGGTTTGAGTCACATTCATCCCTTCTCATTTTTGTGTCCTGTTTCCTCTGTGGTAAAAGCAGTTGATAATATTAGGTTAAACCATAGGAAATAGCCAGTATTTCACCATTGTTTTCGAGCCCTGGTCCAGGAGGATCCCACATGCCACGGAGCAACTAAGCCTGTGAGCCACAACTACTGAGCCCGTGAGCCCGCGAGCCACAACTAGTGAGCCCACACGCCTAGAGCCCGTGCTCCGCAACAAGAGGAGCCACCGCGGTGAGAAGCCGGGGAACTGCAATGAAGAGTAGCCCCCGCTCGCCGCAACTAGAGAAAGCCCGTGCACAGCAACGAAGACCCAACGCAGCCAAAAATAAATTAAAAAAAAAATGTATATAAGGGGCTTCCCTGGTGGCGCTGTGGTTGAGAGTCTGCCTGCCAATGCAGGGGACACGGGTTCGTGCCCCAGTCCGGGAAGATCCCACATGCCGCGGAGCGGCTGGGCCCGTGAGCCATGGCCGCTGAGCCTGCGCATCCGGAGCCTGTGCTCCGCAATGGGAGAGGCCACAACAGTGAGAGGCCCGCGTACCGCAAAAAAAAAAAAAAAAAAAAAATGTATATAAGAACCATTTTTAAACAGTTAAGTTTCCAACCGAGAATTATTTTATTGGCAACCCTGTCATTTTGATTTTTCCCCCGTTGCCGAAGCAGAGCATTTCCCTTCCTTTTTCTGGACTCTTTCTGGAACCCGGCTGCAGCCCTCTGCGTCCCCTTCATCCAGACGTGGGGCCCGGGGCACAGGGCACGGCAGGCCGGAGCCCTCGTCAGCCTCATTGCAGTCATCACCTATTTTTTAAAAGTTGAAGAGAAAAAGTAGTCATGTCATCACCCCCCCGGTGCGAGCTCTGCGATGGAGACGCGAAGGGGTGGCCGAGGGCGATTCTGGAGATGCTCCGAGCTCGGGAAGCCCTTTGAGGCAGCCGCCCGCCCTCTGAGGGTGAAATTAAATGTGCTTCAGAGCTGGTACAAATGGTTCGGAGCCCCTGCCTTCCCGGGGCGCCCGCTGAGCCACGGCCAGGCCTCCCTGCTCACGCCACATCCCACCTCCTGGTGGCCACTGATGCTGAGTTGGGGCCCCCTGGGGCCCTGAGATGGGACCTAGGGAGAGCCCGGGGCCCTGGCTTCCTGGGAAGGGGGGGTTGAGATCTGAGCAACGCCTACCCTCCTGGTCCCACACTCCTATGGGGCGGGTAGCACTTCGAAGGCGATGCCTGACTGCAGGAGCCTCGGATCTCCAGGGTCAGCATCTCCACTCCTAGGACAGAGTCTTTATCCCATGAGCTGGCTTCTTGGGACGCCAAGCCTCAGCGACCCTAGCGCATCCCGTAACCCATGATGCAGTGCGTCTCAAGTACCCTGGGACTGGGCTGGGCCCCGGGAGCCGCAGTGGAGGAGGGGGGCTCCAGCCACTCCCACCCCTGGGGCTGGGGCTCCAGTCCAGGAGCCTCAGTTCAGTCCGATCTGGCCCCCTTGCAGTCTGCAGGCTTCGTGTGGGTGCTCAGGGTCTGGGCCACCCATCCACTCCCAACTGTGGACAGTCGCTTTGAGGGAGGCGTTCTTCGAGACACAGGGGAGGAGAGGTGCAGGGACTGGCGAGGCCCGGCCTCCCTTTTCGGTCTTGCCCCACGGAGGGCCCAGCGCAAGGCTCCTCTGAGCTGCCTTGCGGCTGTGCTTGCTGCCCCGCCTCCAGCTGAGGAGAGGGGAGGCCAGCCCCTGACCTGGGCGGATGCGGAGGCGGGCATGGCCCCAGCTCCCCTCACATCCACGGCCCTGGGGTCAGAGGGGTCTGAGGAAGGAGTGCGTTAGAGGTGACCAGACTGAAGATGTCCTCAGTTCACAAAAGAGAACCGTGCAGAGTAAGACCTGTGGGTGTGAGGTGTGGAGGAGGGCCAGTGGGTAGGAGGGCTTCCCATCCCTTCTTCCAGAAGCATCCACGCCAGCTCCTTCTGGCACCGGAGACCTCCCAGCGTCGGCAGCCCCAGGAACGTGCTCCAGGCCCGTCTCCTTTAGGGCTCCACGGGGCGCCAGGGGTTAATGGTTAATGGTTTGACAGTGATGATGAAACCAAAAGCCTGTAATTTTTGCTGAACAGGGGAGTACGGAAATTTCCATTTGCAGCGGACGCTGGAGAGAAACATAACATCAACATCAGAAAAAAACAACTCGCCCACGACTGAGCTGTGGTGGTGCACGTCTCAGGGCCGGCCGGGCCGAGACAGAGGCAGAGGAGCAGCTGCCGTTGCAAAGGCAAAGACTGCAAGGGGGACGAGTGTTTTCCAGAAAAGGGGAAGCTCCTTGGCAAAAGCAGAAGCGACTCGTTTGCCAGAGGCCCCAACTCATTGGCCTCAAACGGGGAAAACTTGTTCTTAGCAAAATGCCCAAGTGCGTTATGACAGCAGGAAAACTCACTCTGGCTCCGGAAAGCTGTGGGTTGGCCTTTCACAGGAAGAGGCACCATTTATTGTCATAAACAGGCTGAACTCTGGCATTTGCTGAGTTTCTTTTTCTTTGCTTTGTGTGTTTGTTTTTCGATATTTCCCTACGAGGCCGTTAGAAACCCGTCGGATGACGGTTGTCTTAGGGGGAAGGGTCTCAGATACAGACGTGAAAGCTCAGAGAAGATAAAGTATTTAACAGAATTCCTGGCTATCGTTCCTGGAGGGACTTGGAGTCGATCTGGTCCCCCCTCACTTCTCGGGGTGGAAGCAGGTGGAAGTCATGCCCTTGGGAGGCTGAGAACCTGTCCTGAGGTTGAATGGTGACAGCTCCCCGAGGATTCTGTAAGGTTGTCAGCAGCTGCGAGGGGAGGGGTCAGACCTCACGCATCTTCCCTGTTCTTGGCACCAAAGGAGACACTGACTCAAATTGATCATCCCTCTGGCAGATAACCAGGCGAGGTGGATAGATGGAGTGTGTGTGAAAGGGGCTTTTGGGGGTGCACAGGATGGTGGGGGGGGTGTGAAGGAGTGCAGGACATCTTAATGGTCTTGGAATCCGACCACCCGAGTTCAAGTCCAGGCTTAGGATGCCTTTTCTGAGCGCGCACTTGGGCTGGTGCACCCGACCAGGCCGATCGCTTCCAAGCCTCAGCTTCTTGCCTCCAGGTGGAGGGAAACCCCACTTTAGGTGACTCTGAGCACAGGACAAGTGACCTTTGGCCTACTGTCCATTCTTCCCTTTCCAAGATGAAGTAATGTGTTCACTGATCATTTCTTTGCAAGTTAAATAAACAGGCGAATCTGGTCCCTTCTTTCAGGACAGACCTTCCGGTGGTGACGTGGGTTCTCAGCCTCACGGGCACAGCCCACCCAGGACCTGCCCACCGCCCTGCGGCCCAGCGGTGCCCCTCTCTACAACAGCTACACTATCCTGTGGGAAGCAGCAGGGTGCTGGGGGATGGTCCTGGAGTGGGTTCCCCGGACCAGAACACACTCAGCAATAGTAGGTGGGAGGGGCTGAATCCTGCCCGCCCCCAAAATATGTCCCCGTCCTTGCCCCTGTGAATGTGGCCTCATTTGGAGAGAGGGTTGTTGCAGATGGAATTAGTTAAGGTGAGGGAGCCCCTGATCCAGGGTGACTGTTGTCCTTATGAGAAGAGGAGAGAGACCCACACGGAGGGGAAGCCACGTGAGGATGAGGCAGAGATTGGAGTGATGTGGCCAGAAGCCGAGGATGGCCAGCAGTACTGGAAGCTGGAAGAGGAGAGGGAGGATTCTACCCCCAGGTTTGCGGGGAGCCCTGCCGACACCTTGATCGTGGACTCGCAGCCTCCAGAGCTGGGAGAGAACACGTTTCTGTTGCTCGAGGCCACCCTGTTTGTGGTGCTTTGTTTGGGCAGCCCCGGACCGTGAATACATCAAGGTTTCATGTCCGTTTTCACCTCCGTCTTTTGCTCTCTGGTCGTCTAGACCGAGACAGAGACCTGGAGAGACTGAGGCTTGGAACGCCTGGACCACAAGCTCCCCCCGCCAGGCTTCTCAAGTCTTGAGATCACTTGGATTCTCGCGGACGGGAGGGCCCGAGTTGAAGGAAAAGGGTACATTGCCAGTTGCCAACACGGCGCCCAGTGTGGGAGAGCAGTCTGCGCAGTCAGAAACTTTCCCCGAAGACGCCTCGTCAGGAAACCCTGTCCCTAAGCAGCTTGTCTCCAGGCCTGAGAGCCAGCAAGTGGGGAGTGTGCCCCGCCCCCACCCAGCACAGTAACAACACCCGTCTCCATCGCAGATCACAAAGAGCTTCCTACACAGTTCTTAATTTTTGTTCAGAACTCCCCGAAGAAGCCCCTGGGAAGAGGGCCTGCGGGGAGCAGGAAACCTGGGCCCTGGGCCTGCCCGGACCAGCTCTGCACAGACGTGGCCCCCTCCCTCCCTCACCTGTGACAGGATGTGAAGATCAAACGGGACGAGGGGTGCAGGCTGAATTCGAACTGACTCTTTAAAGTTATTTATTTTCCTCCGTTTTGTTTTCTCATTTCTAGATCAAAGCACGTAAGGTGTTTGTCCAGGCTTTCTTCTGGGCGGTCGGCGCACACAGCTGCGTCCCTGGGCCTGGGCTCTGACACCTGGGGCCCCGCAGAGGGCCGCGGGGCTGCAGGCAACTGGCTGCAGGAGAGCAGCCCTGACCTGGGCTGTAGGTGCTCCCCCTGCAACCCATCTTGATCTCACCGCGATGCCGATGTGCACCTGCTTTTCTCTTGACCTGGAATCCATTGGAGGGAAGCATTGCGTGGCAGGGCAGGGGGGGTGGGGTAGGGTGAAGAGCCATTTAAACAGCCTCCTGGTGCTGCGGGCGGGAGAGCACTCGGCACTTTGCCCCTTATATTTACCAGATCAGCTTCTCCTCACCTTGGGAGAAAAAAAGCGATCTGAGTCTTCAGAGGATGAGCCAGGCCGGGGACAGGGGATGGAGATGGGAAGGGTCCAGCGGAGGCAGAGCCTGAGCACAGCCCTCCACGGGGGGGCCTTAAGGGATCGGGTTCCTTCTTCCGCAGAGGCCACCATCGGTGAGAGTGTGGCTTGAGAAAAGGAACAGAGCTGATGACGGGAGGGAAAGTCACCGAGGATGGACTCGCCTGGCTCATGTGTTCACCGGCAGGCCTCCTCGCCCCAGCCAGTTAGCCCTACCTCACCGCGGCCAGAGGGGGCCCACCGGCAGCTCCGGGGCTCCCAGGGGTGCTTTGCCAAGGAGGAATATCCCTGCCAGCCCCAGCTCTGCCGCCCAGCGCATCTGGCGCGCGGCGTGTACGATGCTGTTGTGTGCCCCGCGTGACGCTAGACGTCCAGGGATGCCAGCTTAGGGCCACGGCCTTCCTGCAAGGTCCCAGGGGTTTCATTTTCCATAACGATTTCAACCCGCTTTCTTCCTTGCAGGCATCCTTGCTCTGCACACAGCAATCCCCTCCCCAACCTTTTACCCCCATGCCCACTTTTATTATTAGGCGCCCTGGTGATTTTGCTGAGAACAATTTTTTTAAAAATTTTTATTGGAGTAGAGTTGATTTACAACGTCGTGTTAGTTTCAGGTGTACAGCAAAGTGAATCAGTTATACATATACAGGTACCTACTCTTTTTTAGATTCTTTTCCCATATAGGTCATTACAGAGTATTCAGTAGAGTTCCCTGTGGTGTGCAGGAGGTCCTTGTTAGTTATTGATTTTATATATAGTAGTGTGTATATGTCAATCCCAGTCTTCCAATGTATCCACCCCCCTGCTCCCTCCCTGGTTACCGTAAGTTTGTTTTCTATATCTGTGACTCTGTTTCTGCTTTGCAAATGTCTAGGTCCATCCACGTTGCTGCAAATGGCATTATTTTGTTCCTTTTTATGGATGAGTGATATTCCACTGTATACATGTACCACATCTTCTTTATCCATTCCTCTGTCGATGGACATTTTGGTTGTTTCCATGTCCTGGCTATTGTAAATAGTGCTGCAGTGAACATTGGGGTGCATGTATCATTTCGAATTAGAATTTTCTCCAGATGTATGCCCAGGAGTGGGATTGCTGGGTCATACTGAGTGAAGTAAGTCAGACAGAGAAAGACAAATACCATATGAGATCGCTTGTGTGTGGAATCTAAAAAAAAAGGTACAAAAAACCTAATTTACAAAACAGAAATAGAGTCACGTGCTGAGAACAATTAAATAAGCAGGTGGGGACTCACGTTTGTGTCATTAAAACACGAAGCCTCTTGCAAAACAACTGACTCCCGTTCCCAACCGTGGGCTCCAGTGGGCCCTCCTCCTTCTATGACTACGGCTCATGGATGAGTCATGGAAACACCTAGGGAAAAGTATAAATATGTAAAATGTATCAGAACATGCTGTTTATTGATACCTGTGGTGATTATAAGGGTAGGATTTATTTTACAAAGATAACTGGAAGAATGCTCAGTTACACATACACGCGTATACACATACGTACGCACGTACGTACACACGTACATACACGTACATACACACATACACACACGTACATATACACACACGCGTGCATCCATACACGGGCTGAAATGCCATCTCCCTCTACTGTGCTGAGTTACTTGCCCTTCAGGGAAAGAGAGGTAGCATCTCAGGATGGGCTTGTCCAAAACTGCAGCCGTTCACGCCTGCGCAATTTTCATCCCATCTTAGTACTATTTTTAAACCTAAATCTATTTTATTTATTTTTTTAATTAATTTATTTATTTGGTTGCACTGGGTCTTAGTTGCGGCATGCAGGCTCCTTAGTTGTGGCACGCGAAGTCTTAGTTGCGGCATGCACGGGGGATCTAGTGCCCTGACCAGGGATCGAACCTGGGCCCCCTGCTTTGGGAATTCGGAGTGTTCACCACTGTGCCACCAGGGAAGTCCCTAAACCTATTCTCAAAAGAAAGACCCTAAGACTAGCAGAAATGGAAAACCACCGTGGTAAAAACAGATATGTAAGCGCTGGGTAACTGGTATCCATCAGGGTGTCACCTGAAACCATCTCATGGGCTTCACTATTTTGTGCCTGAGCTGGGGGCCTCTCTCCAGAGACCCTGGTGTCCTCCGGCCGGAGGACAGCTCTCTTCTTTGCTCTGGTGGCCACACATGTGGCTCTCGGGAGAATCTGCCCCCAGAGTGAAGGGACGGGGCCCTGAGCAGAGACTCCAGGGTGCTTGTGGTTCCAAGGAGCAGATGAACTTGGGCATCCTGAGGGCAGGATCCCTTGGGGTTTTGGAAGGAGCCTGACCTCTTAGGTGAGTCCTTTGTCCCACCACAGTGTTTTGGCAAATGCCTCCCCACTACCCCTGCCCCCCCGCCTTGGTGATTGGTGACTGGCCCCCTCCTCCATCTGTGAGGAAGGCCAGGGAAGCAGGCAGAAGTCTGAAATGTCCCTCACCATCTTTCCTTTTTTATTTCCTTCTCACCTCTGCTAAACCCCGGTAACTGAATATTCCAGAGTCTCCCAAGCATGAGTTGACCCTGACCCTCTCTTCCAAGGTGCAGGTTTCCAGGTGGGCCCGTCGCACCTTTGTCCTTCCTCAGCAGGTGAGGGCGGTGCTTCCCAAACAGGAGCATCACCTGGAGGCTGGGGCTCACCCCCGAGTGCTGGTCCAGTGGGTCTGAGTGGGTCCGAGCATTTGCTCTCCCAGCAGGCTCCCAGGCTGCTGCCGTTACCGCTGGTCCAGGGACCACAGTTTGAGAACCCCTGGGTTGGGGGTTGAAGAGGCGCCGGAGTTCTTTTGCAGCTCTTGGTTCTGGTCGGCTTATTCGTCCAGAACACATTGTCTCCATTAACGATTTAGTCATCTGAGAAGGAAATGATTTGAGGCCTGGCCAAGGCAGGCACAGATGAAGAGCAGACACTTACAGAGGAGGAGAGGTCCATTTTCATCCCAGCAGGTGAGGGGTTAGGAGCAGTGATGCTGCCAGGAAGGAGAATTGTGGGGCAAGGACACAGTTACAGCCAGGGGACAGGAGGGAGGGCGCAACCGCCTCTCACAGCCCCGCACGGAGAGACATCAGCTTGCTGTCACCACACAGCAATTCCTGTACCAGCCGCTGTCCTTCACCGCACCCTGGGGGACTGTGTCTGTCCCTGTGTTATGGGGGAGCTCAGATGACGCTTCAGGGTTCACCTGCCAGACCGCCAACTTAGGCCATATAACCCAAGAGGGAAGTACATATATTTGAAACAAAAGTTTCACGGAGTGAGACCGGTTTGTTTGTCCCACAGATATATTTTTTTAATTTATTTATTTTTAAAAATTAATTAATTAATTTTTGGCCACATTGCGCGTCTTGCGGGAATCTTAGTTCCCTGACCAGGGATTGAGCCCGAGCGCTCAGCAGTGAAAGCACCAAGTCCTAACCACTGGACCGCCAGGGAATTCCACAACAGGTATTTACTGAGCGTTTAGCTGGAGCCAGGCACTGTTTTAGACGCTCCGATCGTCAGTGAACAAAACTGTCAGAAATCCCTAACTCAGGAGCTCACATTCTAGTGCAGAAAAACAGTCAATAGCAAAGGTAAGTGTACTTCAGACTTTAGACTGTGACCTACAATAGCGGTAACAACAACAATAATAATAACTTACACGTGTTTAGTGCTTGCTTTGTGCCAGATGCTGGGGCATTTTCTCTTTTGTCCTATTTCATTTTTAAAAAACTGCAGGGGTGGTGGTGGCCCACTTGAAATAACTTTATGATCCACTGGTGGAGAGGGCTGGCGTCAGAAAGTTGCTGAGCCGTCGGGTGGCCTCGCCTGGGTGGGAGGCCTTCTTAGTCTCATTCTCCTTGCCCCTCTGTCTGGCCACATCCTGTCCCGCCTTCAGGTCCCAGGTCCTCTCTGACTTCCAGCCCACTGACTTCACAGAATGACAGGCGCTGAGAGCTGGAGAGGTGTTGGGGCGGGGGGGGGGGTGACCTTGTGCAATCTCACCATTTTACAGAAAAGTAAACTGAGGCCCAGGGGTCACCGGGAGGCAAAGTAGCTGGTCTCTGAGTTGCTGCCTTAACTCCCAGACCTGCCCTTTTAGCAGGGCCCCACTCCACCCCTGGGCTTGTCCATCCTCCAGAGCGTAAGACCAGCACCCCCCACATTCTTAGGAAAGACCTGGGGAAGTGGAAGGGTTGATTTCTGGGCTCCGTCTTCCCTGACCTCCCTCTGCCCGCACCCCCCAGCAAGAGTCAGGAGGTCCAGGACCAGGCCTTGCAGTCTGAGTTGTTGAGAAGTTTCCCAATGATTGTGTCCATGGTGCCGGACGTGCGGCCAAGGCTGCAGGTTGGAGTGCTCGTGTGGGTGACGGCCGCCCCTCCACTGCCTGTCCATGGCCGCTGTGAGCCTCCCTGGGGCCGAGTCTCCTGTCCCCTCCTCAGGCTCCCCAGCCCGACCCTGAGAGCACCCTCGCCTTTGATCATGACTCAACAGCAACAACAACAGATGGAGGTGTGAAGGGGTGAATTTCCATCTGCTCTTAACCCCGCAGGCTTCAGTCCAGGTGTTTGAACTGGGTCCAGATCCTCCTGACCTTCAGCCTGCTGACTCCTAGTGAATTTACTTTTTTAGTTTGTTTGGTTATAAGTGGTTTCAAGTTCAGTGTCAGCTTTCTCGGGAGGCCCCACCCCACTGTGGCTAGAGACAGGCTCTGTGATCCCAGATCTGGAAGAAGGAAAAATCTGTTCACGCTCTTTGGAAGCGCACCAGCCAGATATCACTTCAGCGCTGCTCCAGAAATGATTTTTTTCTTTTGATGACATAGTTTATTGAACTCTGGGGAACATGACAACAGGGCAACACAGTTGAAAAACATAGCAACAGCTCAGCCTCAGGATCGCTCAGCCTGACTGTGACACCCCTTCCACGGCACGGTCCTTAGGGTCGGCAGCCCCCCGCCGACACCCCCCGGGTTCCTTTCAGGAACCCCAGAACTAGAGTGAGGTGTCTGGTGTGTCTAAGTGTCAGAACTTACCAAATGCAATACGGCCCTGCTGCTGGGTTCCATTGGCTCTTCTGTGCCAACCTGATGGTTTGTCTTAGGTTCCGGACAGGTGGCCCATCGTGCTGTCTGTGGACTGTGTGTGTGTGTGTGTGCGCGCGCGCGCGCGTGTGTGCACGGGCTCCCATCACAACTGGTAAGTACCCAGGGTGTTGCACATTTACGTTCATGCAGGTATAGACACCTGTGTGTGTGCACGAACGTGAAATCCTTTGCACCCGTGTATGTCCGGGTTTTAAACGCTGGTGTATTGGCTCGTGAGCCTGCACATATGTGGCCAGACTTGAGTGAGAAGTGAGAAGGAACAGGTTTGTGGACAAGCGTCATTTTCTAGGTGGGGAAACTGAGGCCCAAAGAGCTGGGGCACAAGTTGTGCCCAGGGCTGCAGACAGCGCCTCCTTGGCTGCAAACTGAGAAGTCCCCGCCCATGGCGCTGCCACGCCTCCTGCCTTTACGAATATCCTCTGATTTCTTCTTTGTATTTTCTTTCTTTTCTCTGGTCAGTCTCTGTAATTGGTGCATGACTGAAAAAAGTCCTTACATGTTTGATTCTTAAAAAAAAGGTTTTTTTTTGGTAGAGTTTTAAGGTAGATTTTGGTCCAGAGAGCACTGGGTGGGAGCTTGAGCACGACGTGTTCCCCTCCTAGAAGATTAGGAAATGACATGATTAATGTGTCTGGCAGCTGCACGTCTACAGACTTGGCACTGGGAGAACCCATGCTTTCTCTTGGTGACCTTGCCTCCAATGAAGTCCAGTGGGACATGTCCAGGGACTGTGCTTGCCCGGGACCAGGGGGACGGCTAAGGCTGCTCGGGCCCGGGGCACTGTGGGGACAGGTGAGAGCCCACGGGGCTGGGCCTGGCAGAGCCGCCGTGGCCAAGTCCAGGGGACACCAGGCCCTCTGTGGCCCAGGAAGCCGTGCCCGTGCAGATGGGAGGTGCCTCAGCGCCGCTGACCCCAGCCCGGGACACCGTGCAGGTGGCGTTGGCCTCCAGCCTTCTCCTCTGGGTCTGCGTTCAGTGTGTCATGACTGTCGCTTCTGGAAGTAGGGGAGCCACCTGGAGGGAGAGAGAACCGGCAGGTGAGGTTCAGCCCAAGCCTTCACAGGGCCCCTCTGTACTTCCCGTTCTAGCCCTGCCCTCATGGACATCTCTTCTCTGGTCTCCCTCTTCCCAGGAGACGTACCATTAGCGCCCCTTAAGCGCCGTTGCAGGAGCTGGAGGGCGGGGTGGGGGGAACCAAGGGCTCTGGTCCTGGGAAAGTCTCATGCGGGTCAGCTTTGCAGCTTTAGCACCCCCCCCCCCCCCGCGCCCGCTCTCGGCTAGCCCAGAGAAAACCACAGAGAAAGAAAGATTCCTCTCTGCTCAGGCCCGCTCAGTGGGGGCCTTCTGAAGGCGGGAGGATAAAGAGAAGTTAGCTAGAAATAGCGCTTAATAGGTCAGCAGCATCTTCAAGGGAAATGATAAAGGTGTCAGTGCTTAAAAGCTCACGGCCGACGGAGTGGGAGAAAGAGCCGCATTTACTCTCTTCTTCTCTCTTCCCTCCTCCCATCTTTACAGTTGCTCCCCTTCTCCAAATGGCTCTCATCGTTAAAAAAAAAATTTAATGCTTTCTGCATATGTTAATTCTACGTGGACTACTTCTGTATGATTCTTAACCATCTCCCTGCTTCAGTTGTGAAGCGCTGTGGATGCTCTGAGAAGCTGGGGTGCAGGTGCCAGACGCAGTCAGGAGCCTCGTCTGGGTACCATCCCGGGGACCGTCGGCCACGCGCTCCCTGGGAGCTGCCTTGTTTTCCTCGCCTTTTTCTTCCATAATTATATCTTCCTGCCCACTTTGTTCCTTTCCCTCTCATCACCCCTGAATTGGCTCCATCAGGGAGCTGAAGGCCCCTTGAAAACATGTGTGATAGTATTTGAAAAAATACAACTTTCTCCTTAATTCAAAGACAGTTGGTATCTCAGCCCCAGTTCTAAGGGGTGTACGCTCTCCTGTAACTCGGCAGGGGTGGAGGGGGCTGACACGAAGTCCTCCCACGCGGCCCTGGCTGGGAGCCGTGGATGTCACCCTTAGGTCACACCGTCTGTCTGTCTAACCTGTGCTCCTGCGGGGAGATGAGAGCTGGCCCTGGAGGGGTGCCCAGGGCAGGGCTGGGCTCAAAGGAGGGACGTTTGCGTCTAATTCAAACAAGTAGCCGCCTCAGATCTAGGTGCTGGCTGCTGGGTGGAGTGGCCCTTATTTCAAGGTGACCTTGCCTGGGGGCCTCTTAGCTGACGGACTGAGCTGGGCCCTTTCATATCAAAGAACCTGCTCCTCTCACTTCCTGTGGGGTTTCCACTGAGGGACGATCCAGCTTCCAGCACCTGAACGCATGAGTCTCCCCATAGTCCCAAGGGAACTTGACCCAGGACCTGACAGCTGAAACCAGCCCAGCTGCCCAGAGATGTGTCCACCGCCAGGGCACAGCGCCCTCCCAGCTCGGAGCCCAAGGGGCTGGGCAGGGGCCTGGGAGATTCACACTCCTGCTGGGTCCCCCGCCGGGGCTGCAGGGACAGGCAAGCCAGCCATCCCGAGTGACAGGCCCTCCTTTTATTTCCATCCCTGTGGACCCCGCAGGCTTCCCACACTCTGTTCCGGTGACCTCAGCCCCAGGGGGGGAGAAGCATCTGTCTTCTCTGCTGACTCATTCAAACGCACTGCCTTTCTCTTTGGGTGTCTGTCTGCATAGAAATGGCCCTTATCTAGCGGGCAGTCGCGAAGCGGAAATACGCGTGGCTGTGAGGTATGGGGGGCATCCCCTCACCCACCCCTCAGATGTGGGGTCTGAGGACATTTCATATTTATTTTTAAAAGGGCTCCAGCTCCTGGACCGAAAGTACTACCTAATCAGTCATCAGGTTTTGTGGCTGCTGCCACTGCCGACGGAAGGATCTGGAATTAAATCTATTTTAGCTTCTGCTGCTGTGGTCAGGGCAGCTCGATCTCAGGACGTGCGCGAAATGCCGTTTCTAACATCTTACAGACAAGATTTTGGCACTCTTACTGGGCTTGCAGACTTAGACCTGAGTGTTATACTATTAAGTGCCTCTGAAGGGGCAGAGAAGGCAAAGTAAACAAACTTTCTGAGGGCTTCCTGTTAGGGGTTGAACTGAACAATCAGATGTGTTGAAGTGCTGACCCCGGTACCTCAGAATTTGGTCTTATTTGGAAATAGGGTCTTTGCAGATGGAATTAGTCAAGATGAGGCCACAGTGGAGCAGGGAAGGCCCCTAACCCCATATGGCTGTGTCCTTATAAAAAGAGGAAATTTGGAGACGGGGGATGCCGTGTGTAGATGGGAGCAGAGATGGGGGGCGATGCATCCACAGGCCAACACCAGAGGCTAGGAAGCGGCCTGGACGAGATTCTCCCTCGGAGCCCCAGAAGGAGGCAACCCTGCCGACACCTTGATCCTGGATTTCTGGCCCTTAGAGCTGTGACTCACTGCGTTTCTGTTGCTTGAAGCCACCGGGTGCCGTGCTTTGCCACGGCAGTCGCAGGAGGCTAACACGTGGCCGTGGGGAAGGGGCTGCACTGGAATCACAGGACTGCTGCGTTCGGTGCTGACCCTTGGTCGCCCCCTCCGCCGCTTCTGGGCCTCAGGAGAGCTTTCCAGGGTCCCTGCCGACCCTCATGTCTGAGTTCCCAGAAGTAGAGGTGATGCTTGTTCCACTGCTGCTCCCCATTCATGCTGCTTAGGAAGCCCTAGCCCTTCCAGGTGCAGAAGAGTCCAGAGGAGTGAGGTTTCGCTACCTTTTCAACTCATCAACTACTTCAGCCACAAAGGTCCCTGAAGTCCTCCTGTCTGTGGACACCACACGACACAGACAGGCTCTCCAGGCTTCATTGCATCCACTCCTAGGAAAGGGAAGGTGGAAGTTCAATCTGCTCCGGGTCCCGGACCGGAAGGAATGTGTGGGAGGCCTGACTGACGGCAGCCTCATGGGGCTCTGACAGTGACCTAGCTGGGGGTACTGGCTGGTGGGATGGGCGGGGCGCCCCAGAAACCTGCACTCGCCCCCTGGAAGTTGTCCACCTGCTCTGCAAAGTATCCATGATGTCGGGGTTAGGTAGAATCATGCTGGTAAAAGAGAGAGGTTTTCGACTCAGCTCACCAGAGTTGGAGACTACAAGAGTCCCCAAGGACTGTCCCACCATCATCAAGGAAGGTCCCCAGAAGGTCATGGGGGATCAAAACTTGTGTAGGGAACAGAGGGGGCACCAGAAAACTCCTGAGTTCCGCGCACGGGGTTTTGTGGTCATTGAACCAGGAGGGAGCTGAGAACTGAGGTGGGCGCTGATGACACCAGCTATGCCGAGCAAGGTCCTCACTCTCTCGTCTTGGGCTCCTGTCCTGAGGGGAAGGTACTGGACTGGAGCGGTGCAGACATGTCTTACCAGTTCCACTGCCTCGACCTGGCCCCAGCCGCCACCGTCTCTTGCTTGGACTGTAGCAGTAGCCTCCTTGCTGGTCTCCCAGCTTCCACCCTTTCACCCCAACAGTCTGCTCTCAACAGGGTGGCCAGAGTGATCGTGTTAAGATATATAGGATCACGTCATCCCCTGCTAGAACCTTCCGGTGGCTCCCCGTCATTTTCAGGGTTGAAGTCCTGCCCTTCCAGGTCCAGAAGAGTGGGGTTTCACTACCTTTTCAACTCATCAACTACTTCAGCCACAAAGGCCACTGTGCTCTGCCACGGCTGCTGCCTCAGGGCCTTTGCACTTGCAGTTCTCCCTGCTGGAAAACTCATTCCTGCAAGAATCCACGTGATGAAGTAAGGAAGAGATCCGCTCGCTGACCATAAGGGAAGGAAAACCCTCTCAGTGCCTCTCCCACAGTCCCAGCCCGTCTCCCAACCCAACCCCTTCGTCCTTCAAGCGTGTTTTGGTCTCCTGTTTTTCGTTTGCCCTCTGCCTGAGGAGGGCTGTGGTTGGTGTGTTCATTCAGTGCCTCCTTGATTGGTTCCAAGGACCTCAGCTGAGTTGGTGATATGCGGGCCGCCCTTTTCTCGGGCTTCACTGAACCAGCCGCTGGGGGTGGTTATCGGCTAGCACGAGCAGACAGCACGGTTTCCAGGGTGAGGAGGGCGCCTGAGCACGTTAACAGAGGCCCCGATGCAGACACGTGTGCCGTCTGCAGTGGCTCTAGCGTGCTCAGGTGCACACAAATGTGCTTTTGTTAGGTGTCACCAAGTTTCCCTCCAAGAGGGTGGTACCGACTTCCACGTCCCGCAGCAGTGGGCAGGAGCGCCTGCTGACAGAGGTGCAGGTGTGCCTCTTCATTTCTGCCTCTCTGGTAGGTGAGAGATGGTCTCAGCATTGTTGCTGGTGGTGTAGTTTGGTTGCCGTTAGTACGCCTTCTCTCCCTCTTTTTATTTTTATTGGAGTATAGTTACTTTACAATGTTGTGTTAGTTTTACTGTACAGCAAAGTGAATCAGCTAGATGTATACATATATCCCCTCTTTTTTGGATTTCCTTCTCATTTAGGTCACCGCGGAGCATCGAGTTCCCTGTGCTACACAGTAGGTTCTCGTTAGTTAGCTGTGTTATACAGAGTATCCGTGGCATATATATGTTAATCCCAATCTCCCAGTTCATCCCACTGCCCCCTTTCCCCCTTGGTATCCATACGTTTGTTCTTTACATCTGTCTCTATATCTCTTTCTTTTTAAAAATCTTTATTGACACGTAATTCACGTAACAATTTACCCACTTAAAGTGTACAGTTCCGTGGTTTTTAGTGTATTCACAGACTTGCGCCACCACCATCACAGTCAGTTCTAGAATATTTTCATCTCCCCCGAGAGAAACTCTTTACCCTTTAACTGTCTCCTCTCTGTTCCCCCCGTCCCCCTATCCCAGCCCTAAGGCTGTTAAGGAACCACAAAACAACTCTGTCTCTATAGATTTTCCTCTTCTGAACTTTCACGTAAATGGAATCACATAACAACACGTGGTCCTTATGACTGGCTTCTTTCACTTGTGATAATGTTTTCAAGGTTCATCCATGTTCTAGTACAGTCGTCCCTCAGTTTCCACAGGGGGACT
Organism: Lagenorhynchus albirostris; assembly: GCF_949774975.1. Classification (NCBI taxonomy): domain Eukaryota; kingdom Metazoa; phylum Chordata; class Mammalia; order Artiodactyla; family Delphinidae; genus Lagenorhynchus; species Lagenorhynchus albirostris. The sequence goes on from NC_083102.1 coordinate 5,395,977, forward strand.
GGTTCCAGGACCCCCTTCGGATACCAAAATCTTTGGATGTTCAAGTCCCTTATATAGAATGGTGTAGTATTTGCGTGTAACGTATGCATGTCCTCCCATATACTAGAGATGATACTTATAATACCTGATACAACGTAAATGCTATGTAAATGAATGCGCAAATTCAAGTTTTGCTTTCTGGAACTTGAATTTTTTTTTCCCGAATACTTCTAATCTGCCGCTGGTTGAATTTGTGAATGTGCAGCTGGGGATATCGAGGGCCAACTGTATGTATCTATATTTCTTTCCTTTTATGGCTAAACACTATTACAGTGTATGAATGAATACACATCATTTTGTTTATCCATTCATCAGTTAAAGGACATTTGAGGGCTTCCCTGGTGGCGCAGTGGTTGAGAGTCCGCCTGCCGATGCAGGGGACACGGGTTCGTGCCCCGGTCCGGGAAGATCCCACGTGCCGCGGAGCAGCTGGGCCCGTGAGCCATGGCCGCTGAGCCTGCGCGTCCAGAGCCTGTGCTCCGTAACGGGAGAGGCCACAACAGTGAGAGGCCTGCGTACCGCAAAAAAAAAAAAAAAAAGAGGACATTTGAGTTGTTTCTGCCTTTTGGCTATTAGGAGTAATGCTGCTATAAACATTCATGTATAAGTTTCTGTGTGGACGTATGTTTTCATTTCTTGGGTTTATACCCAGGAATGGAATTGGTGCTCATGTAGTAACTCTGGGCTATAACCATCTTACGTTCCCACCGTCAGTGTAAGAGGGTTCCAGCTTCTCCACATCCTCACCAACACTTATTACTGTCTGTCTGTTCATTCTAACCATCCTAGTGGGTGAGACGTGGCATCTCATTGTGGGATTTTTTTTTTTTTTTTTTTGGCTGCGTTGGGTCTTAGTTGCCATGCACAGGCTTGCTCTAGTTGCGGCGAGCGGGGGCTTCTCTTCACTGAGGTGTGCAGGCTTCTCATTGCGGTGGCTTCTCTTGTCGCAGAGCACGGGCTCTAGGCGCACGGGCTTCAGTAGTTGTGGCACGCGTGCTTCCGTAGTTGTGGCCCACGGGCCCTAGAGCACAGGCTCAGTAGTTGTGGCACACGAGCTTAGTTGCTCTGCGGCATGTGGGATCTTCCCGGACCAGGGCTCAAACCTGTGTCCGCTGCATTGGCAGGCGGATTCTTAACCACTGGACCACCAGGGAAGCCCTCACTGTGGTTTTGATTTGCACTTCCCTAATGACTAATGTTGTCAAGTATCTTTTCATGTGCTTTTTAGACATTTGTAAATCTTCCTTGGAGAAATATCTATTCGTATCTTTGCCTGTTCTTAAGTCGGGTTGTCTTTTTATTATTAAGAGTTCTTTATATATTCTGGATACAAGTCCCTTATTAGATATTATATGATTTGCAAATATTTTTCTTCCATTCTGTAGGTTGTCTTTTCACTTTTTTGGTGGTGCCTTTTGAAACAGGCAAGTTTTTAATTTTGATGAAGTCCAGTTCTGTTGTTTTCCTTTGTTGCCTGTGCTTTTGGTGTCATATCTCAGAATCCTCAGAACACCCCAAGTGGACTCATATGTTGGTAGTTTCTTATTAATATTTTAATGAAGCCAAGGCCCTTAAAGGGGGGTATTTGCTTTCCCAGATTTTCTAGCATTGTCGTCTCAGTGAGATGGGCTTTTGGGGCCATTTTCTTTTTTCATGCCTTAGACTAGTCGTTCTGTCTTTCAGCAGGTCTTTTCTGAGCATCTACTCAGGGTCTGTACTAGATCAGATGAATCCAACGTCAGCCCCGCTTTCAAGGAGAGCCCCACCCCATTTGTTGGCTGGGATGCATGTCCATCCCAGCACCCTCTCAAGACCCCTACACTGCCACTCGGACCCTGGGGACCATCTCACGGCTCCATGGGAAGGAGATGCAGGTCTTCCTGACAAAAGCATGGAGGCCCGTGGACAGGAGTCGCAGTCATTCCGGGGCCGGGGCTCCTCCTGGGTAGGAGGTGCTCATGGCTACTTGCTGAAGGAATGGGCGGTGCCCAGAGCCCCGGAAGCCACTTGGGATTCCTCCTTTGTTCCAAGGTGAGCTCAAATCCCAGGCTCATGTTGAACCGGATCGTTACTCTGGCATTTTCTGGGCAGGATGCAAAGAGAGGGAAGTAGGGTGAGGCAGGCCCATCGCATCTGCTGCACACCTGGAACCCAGCACAGCCCGAGGTGCGTCTGAGGAAACGTAGCACCGGCCTGGCTGCCTTGGGGTCCCCTGGGGCTGCCCACAGGGACGAGCGGGGGCTGGCGTTTGCAGCTGCGCCAGAAGAGGCTACAGCAGCCCAGGTTCTGCCTAAGACCCTCTCAAGATATTTCTCTTGAAATGTGTGTTCGGAAAAGCTATGCTTCTACCCAGGAACTGGTTTATTTTCTCTTTCTGTAAAACGAGCAGTCTGTAACCCATTGTGGTTTATTCTTCTTGGTCTACAGCAGTGGTTCTCAACTGCACCTTAGACTCACCTGAGGGTCATTTAAGACTCCCAGGACCCAGCTGCACCCTAAATCAATTACATGAGAAACTCTGAGACCAGGCATTGGGGCTTTTTTTCTTTCTTTGCGGTACGCGGGCCTCTCACTGTTGTGGCCTCTCCCGTTGCGGAGCACAGGCTCCGGACGCGCAGGCTCAGCGGCCATGGCTCACGGGCCCAGCCACTCCGCGGCATGTGGGATCTTCCCGGACCGGGGCACGAACCCGTGTCCCCTGCATCGGCAGGCGAACTCTCAACCACTGCGCCACCAGGGAAGCCTCTGTTGTTTTTTAATTCCCCAGGTGATGTGCATTTGCGGTTGAGAGCCAGTGGGCTACAGTAAGTTTGGAACCAAATGCCCAACTTGACTGTAGTTTTCTCCAACACACCTGCTTTCTCTGGTTTCAGTTTTCCATCTTCAATTGTTTCTGATCCTGACTTCTGTTGGCTGATGGGCAGTGAAGGTAGCCTTTGGCCTAACCATAGCCTTGCCTGGCTACAGTCTCTGCCATGATGTACTTTTGTGATGTTAGGAAAACATTCTGCTGAATGAATGGATGAGTGAATACAGTAATGAAAAAGCAGGAGGCTAACTGGCGTTGCAGTGGGGTTTTGTTTATCTCCAAAGTGGTGTTTTATGAAAAGCAGGTTCGATTAGAGGAAGAAGAAGAGATATGTGGAGAACGTTATAGAAATTCTAAAGGGGCCTTGTTGACCTCCTCAGTATGTTTGGGAATGTGGTAACTCTGGTATTTAGGTTTAATTTCACTTTAAAAGTTTTGTTTTCACTTACAGTAATTACTTTTTCGTGATAAACACAAATCCTTGGCTTTCTTTGATTAGGGTAAATTTTTACCTTAGAAATGAAACAAAGAGAGAGGAAGGGAAAGTGGGGAGGGGATTTCCTTAGCTACCCAAGAGCTGGAAAATGGAAAGAGGAAATGGGTGAAATTAACAGGAGGGGAGGGGAGACACAGAGGAGGGGAGAGACAGAGAAAGAGGGCGTGGGAGGCTAAGCCGGGGGTGGTGGAGGCCCAGATGTGCACACGATCTCCCGGGGCAGGGGCAGCAGGAGAGGTCACGGACCTTTTAGGGTGACCGGCTGTCCCGGATCGCCTGGGACTGAGGGGTTTCTAGAGACATGGTACTTTCTGTTTTAAAACCAGGACAGTTCTGGGCAAACCAAGGCTAGTTGGTCACCCTAACTATTGGCTGAGGACCTCCTAGTTGCTTCGTTATTCATTTTTTTTTTTTTTCGTTATTCATTTTTGTTTGGAGGCAATTGGAGGCAGGGAAGCGCAGGGCAGGAGTCCCAGGTGGGACAGGAAGTGTGGCCTGGCTACCGGTGACAAGGATTTGAAGCTCCAGTGTCTGTAGTTCTGAGTATACCTTTACTTAACCCATCTGTCCTAAGGAAGGGATACACCACACAAATCCCCAGTGGAGAGGGTGGAAAGTGAAAGCACTGAGGTCCCGAGGAGGCCCACAGAGAGGGCAGGGCAGGAACATCCTTCTCCGAGGCAGCAGGCTTGGGCCTTTCGGGCAAAAATCCCGTCTCGAACTTGTTCTTCCCCCTAGACTAGGACTGGCTTGGAGGGCGGACTTTGCCCTCCCTCTTCGTGTCCTTATTGCCTGTGTGCCTGGTACGTAAGTGTCCAGTACGTCTTTGTTACGTCCAGCCAAGTGGAGGCCCACGTTGGGGTGTCTGGCATAGACATGAAGGGTTATGGGTATTTACAGAAAGATCGACATAACCTTACTTAAAATATCATTGAGGATGTAACACATACAAGGTATTAACACTTAGAGAATAATATGGAATGAATTTGTTGAAGAAAACCAAAGCACCATGTTATGTTTGGGTTCAGGGCTTACTCTCAGAGGACGGGTCAACCCAAATCGATTCAGATAGCAGAGCAGGGCGAGGAAGCCAAGTAAACAACTTCTTAAATCACAGTAAGTTGGGGGCTTCCCTGGTGGCGCAGTGGTTGAGAATCCGCCTGCTAATGCAGGGGACACGGGTTCGAGCCCTGGTCTAGGAGGATCCCACATGCCACGGAGCAACTAGACCCGTGAGCCACAACCACTGAGCCTGCGCGTCTGGAGCCTGTGCTCCGCGACAAGAGAGGCCGCGACAGTGAGGGGCCCGTGCACCGCGATGAAGAGTGGCCCCCCGCTTGCCACAACTAGAGAAAGCCCTCGCACAGAAACGAAGACCCAACACAGCCAAAAATAATAAATAAATAAATCAATCACAGTAAGTTGTACTGAGATTTTATAGAGATAGAGAGTAGACGCCGAAAAATAGAGTTTGTTGGCCAGGTTACCCTGGGGTAAGAGATGACCCCAATCCCAGCCATGAGTAGTGGCAGAAGTGTGTTTCTCTCCCCTCTGTGTGTCCATCACGGGCAGCTGTGACGCCCTGTTTGTTCTGGAAACCCAGGCTGAAGGAGCAGGTCCTATCTGAGTCCTTGTCCCAGGGATAAGAGAGGGAATCAGAACTCAGGAGAGCTCAGCAGTTTGGGGGATTCAGTGGAAGGGCCCCCCAGGACCTGCCTGCCGTGCTATCCTCAACACCACCTTTGTATTAAATGACAGCTTTAGTAAGTGGCAGCTCGTCTTCCAGGCATGAGGACAGGACTAACGGTAAAGCCAGCCATGCCGGGCCTGCGCGCGTGAGTGGTCACTGAGTCATCGCAGGGCCCTGAGGCTGCAGTAGTCCTTTTACAGAGGGAGGGGCTCTGGGCCAGGTTAAGTAACTCACTTTAGGTCACAGAACCAGAGAGTGAGGGACAGATTCAAACTCTGATCCTAAAGCCAGTGGGTCCCCAGCCCTCCCCTCCATCCCCCTTCCTCCCTCCCCCTCCCCTTCCTCCCTCCCCCTCCCCCTCCTCCCTCCCCCTCCCCTTCCTCCCTCCCCCTCCCCTTCCTCCCTCCCCCTCCCCCTCCTCCCTCCCCCTCCCCTTCCTCCCTCCCCCTCCCCTTCCTCCCTCCCCCCTCCCCCCTTCCCCTCCATCCCCCCTGCCTGGTACAGTGCTGACTCATGTTTAAATAACTAGGTTATATTCTGGTTGAGAAGATAAGGAAGCCAGTCACAAAATACCACATGGTGAATGATTCCGTTTATAAGAAGTGTTCAGAAGGGGTAAATCCGCAGATATAGAAAGTCGATCAGTGGTTGCCAGGGGCTGGGGGAAGAGAGGGGCGTGGGAAGTGACCACTAGTAGACATGGGGTTTCTTTTGGGAGTGATGAAAACGCTCTAAAATTGTGTTGATGCTTACACGGTAGGTCTGTGAAATACTAAAACAGTTCATTAATGCACTTTAAATGGGTTAATTGTATGGTATGTGAATTCTGTCTTGATAGAGCTGTTAAAAAAAGAAAGAAAAAGCAAGTGGGTGCGTTTCCTGGGGCTACCATAACAAAGCACCACAAACTGGGGGCCTTGGAACAGAAGACATTTATTGTCCCCCGGATCTGGGGTCAAAGGTCTAAAACCAAGGTGTGGGCAGGGCCGTGCTGGGGAGGGTCTGTTCCAGGCCTTGCTCCTTGGTTCGTGGCTCGTCATCTTCTCTCTCTCTACGTGTCTGCATCTGTGTTCAAATTCCCCCTTTTTATAAGGACACCATCATATTAAACTAGGGCTCACCCTAATGCCCTCACCTTAACTTGATTACTTCTGTAAAGGCCCTATTTCCAAATAGGGTCGTGTTCAGCGGTCCTGGGGGTTAGGGCTCCCACACATTTTTGGGGTGTGGGGACACAATTCAACCCATAACAGCAAGGAGGAGTACTTATATAATACATACCTATAGAGTACCTATATATTACATTCTTCTTTTTTCATTTTTATTTATTTTTTTGTTGGTGCCAATGATAAGTTTAATCTTTCAAGTGAAAATTAGAATTTTGGTAAACACATAACCACCACTGTGAATTTGACATTTTCCCAATCGTTAAAGATATTTCTAGGGCTTCCCTGGTGGTGCAGTGGTTAAGAGTCTGCCTGCCAATGCAGGGGACACGGGTTCGAGCCCTGGTCTGGGAAGATCCCACATGCTGTGGAGCAACTAAGCCCCTGTGCCACAACTACTGAACCTGAGCTCTAGAGCCCGCGAGGCACAACTACTGAGCCCGCGTGCCACAACTACTGAAGCCCACGTGCCTAGAGCCTGTGCTCCGCAACAAGAGAAGCCACCGCAATTAGAAGCCTAGGCGCCACAACTAGAGAAAGCCCGTGTGCAGCAACAAAGACCCAATGTAACCAAAACAAATAAATAAATAAATTTATCTTTAAAAAAGGGTATTTCTATTCAGTGATTAGATCAGTGATAATATTAATGATTTGTTTTCATTATTGTATAATAAAATGTATCAACATTTGAAAATTCTGCATAGCTCAGTGAAACAGTATTTTCCAAACAACCGATACACTGCATCACAGAATCATACATGGAAAAAAGATGAATTCAAAATGCAAAGTAGACCAGTGCAGTTCAATGCAAAACAGTACAAAAGGGTCACTGACATATTTTCAGACTCCACGTTGCAACCAACCTTTAAGAAACTACTACTGGTCGGAGGGCTTCCCTTCCCTGGTGGTGCAGTGGTTAAGAATCCACCTGCCAATGCAGGGGACACAGGTTCAAGCCCTGGTCCGGGAAGATCCCACATGCCGCAGAGCAACGAAGTCCGTGTGCCACGACTACTGAGCCTGCGCTCTAGAGCCCGGGAGCCACAACTACTGAAGCCCGTGCGCCTAGAGCCCGTGGTCTGCAACAAAGAGAAGCCACCGCAATGAGAAGCTCATGCACCGCAATGAAGAGTAGCCCCCACTCGCCACAACTAGAGAAAAACCCATGTGCAGCCATGAAGACCCAACGCAGCCAAAAATAAATTAATTAATTAATTTTTTAAAATAAAACTACTACTTGTCGAATTTTGATGGACTAGCAAAGAAGAATATACACAATTATCTGAGAGACTTCTTTTAAAGTTGTTAAACATTTTATAGGTTTCAGCTTAAGTTTTAGTGTCGATTCAATTTTCAGTAAAAGATTAACTGATAGGGAATCTGTGTAACCAACAAATCTGGATACACAACCTGCCTGTTCTTGCATCTTTCACAGAGACGTCTGCAGGCAGGGGCCCGGGCGGGGTCGGGGGGCCTGTAGGAAAGCAGCATCCAGTTTAAAAGGACGAGGGAAGGCATCCTTCTTAGAAGGCACCGGAAGACGAGTCCAGCTTGTCTAAGAGAGGACATGCTTGGGGACCGCTGTTATAGAGGGCAGCCTGGAGAAAAAAATTGTTTTGTGCCCCAGTGTGATTTGTGTTGGTTTCAGTTAAATCAGGAAGACTAGGGCTTGTTAAGCACCATCCTGGCCTTCCATCCACCACCTGGGCAGCCCAGAGCCTTCTGTTCCACGGTGCCTTTGAGGTGATTTTAGGTCACAGGCTTTCAGAACTGGAGCACCTGCCTGAGTCTAGCCAAGCAGCTCAGCCCATCAGCACTCGGCTGACGTTGAACCAAGCCTGGCTTCCAGCTTCAATGGAAGATCTGGTTGCCAGGAACCTTCCAGAGCCTTCCAGAGCCTTCCAGAGCCTTGGCAGCATGTCCAGGGACCAAGAGGGGAGCCTTGCCAAATGCAAGGACCCTCCAGTGCCTCTTTATTCACTTGTTCCTTCTTCTCTCTCAAACTCTCAGCCTCAACCTTAATCCTTTCATGAAGCTCTTTTTTTACAACTTTTCTTCCAAAGCAGCCACGTCCTTCCGACAACCGCTATGGTGGCTGCTGTCTACACTGCATGAGGTACTGCACTGACCCTCCGCCTGCTTGTTCCTTGTCTCCACGACCTTCCTCCCGGCCAGGACTGAAGTCCACGAGGTTGGGGGTCTTGTCTTCTACATCTCTTGGGTCCCAGGAATGCAGCATGAGGCTGGTACATGTTTGGGGGACCCCTGGATATTTGTTGTTAGGAGAGGGACCTCCAAGAGATAGAGCAAGGTCTGTGGTGGATGGTGGAGACCCTGCACAGACCGAGGGGGCCTTGTGAAGGGGCAAGGCCATCCTGTGTGTTTAACTGCAAAGTCAAAGAGGAAGACGGAGGCTTCCCAAGTCCCACCCTGCTCCCATGAAGATGAGTGCCCTGACCTCCCGGATGACGGGGCCCCCGCGTCCCAGGTCTGAGGACCCTGCTCCTTGGTCGGCATTGACCCTGGATGAGACATTCAGGTAGAGACTTGCAGTGTTCAGAATCGCGGGGGCTCCCCGGAGCCTCGGGCTGGGGCCTAAAAGTTAACGGGATGGAAGCCAGAGGAACCCATGCCGGTGGGGGAGGGAGGCTCTGTTGGTTTTTTTTTTCTTTGTTTCTATTGAAGTATAGTTGATATGCAATATTATATTAGTTTGATAATTGTACCGCAGGTACATGGTACCTAAGAGGAGGGAGTCTTTGTGCCGGCTGAGGCTGGGGTGGGTTCAGAGAAGACCCTACGAGGAGGAGAGACCCGTGTAGGCTTTGAGAAGCAAATACCTGAGCATGTGTAGCTTATTTACCCCCCATCCATGTGTGCTCCTCTGTGTGCCTCATCTTTTCGGCTGCCGGCAGGAATGGCAAATCCTTCCCCTTCTACCCAGTTCTCTGCACCTTCCACAGCTGGGCTTGTTTGGACTGAAGTTGGGGAAAGGCCACTGCCGGCCATGTGAACAAACCCAGCTTTCCAGCAGGCAGGGCTAGGTTCCTCCTTGTCAGGTGCGGGGGGGGGGGTCAAAATCAAGATCACCTGGGTCCTGGTCCTCTCGGCACCCGGCCAGGTGGCCTCGGGCAAGTCACTGCCCAGTTGGTCGCCTGTGATTTAGAGCTCATATATGTGTCAGTTATTTGGCAGTGGTAATTCCGTAACTGGGCAGGTGACGTGCTCCAAACGCAAACGCTCTAACGCACGTGTGTATGATCAGCGCGCTTCCTTGGAGGAGCTCAAGGACCCTGCTCGACATTCACGGCTCGGGGGCGCTTGTGGCCTGGGAACAGGCTCCACACGTGGGGCCCCAGGGAGTAAGTCTCTTAAGACCTTTGAGGGTCTGGGACGTGGCTAGGAAAGATGGAGAGACTGTTACCCTTTGGGGTGGGAGTTGGTTTGTTTCTGATTCCTCTCCATTGAAATCAGGGCATGAGGTCCCACTGATTCCAAAAGTCTTTGCGGTCCAGGAGTTCTAGAACCGCTAGTTCTGCCTGGATGGAGGTATCCAGTGAGTGGCCGGGTGGCAAAGGAATCTAAGCCAATTGGGCGCGTTAGCAAACACCTGGTGCTTTGGTAAATATCGGAGGCCTCCGGTACTGGAGGTGGATGAGGCCATGTATCCCCTCACCTCCCCTACCCTGACAACCGCAGTACCAGGTGATAACGTTACACTGAAAGGAAATCTCAGACCAGAGTCGGCTAAACCCCTACGGATGATTTTAGGCGGCAGGTGCAACCTGCTGTAGCTCAGAGGAAGGCTTGCTGCCCTTTGGCAGGTTCTCTCTGAGCAGAAGCCAGAGGTATCCTTAGGGCGGGATGGGCCGACCTAACAGCAGAGTTCAGCATCAGGTCCCCTGAGGTGGGGGGGTGCAGGACAGAAGGCATCCTGGCCTCGAGGGCCGCAGGGGATGCTGCCAGGCTGGCTGGATTCTCTAACCGCTTCTTTCCAGGCTGCTGCAGCCTGTGCCGTCCTCCTGAGCCAGCCCTTCCTCGACACAACTCATTTTGCCAATGAAAAGCTTTAACATTTCTTGAGCGGATCAAGATGTTCTCTGCCACAGATTTCAATAAGGATGTTCCACGTGCCAAGTCGCCCTCTTCCGCATGTTGATTCCCAACTGGGATATTTTATTTTATTTATTTATTTTTCTGAAGTATAGTTGATTTATAATGTTTCAGGTATACAATAAAGTGATTCATTTTATATACGTATATTCTTCTTCAGGTTCTTTCCATTATAGACTTTTACAAGACACTGAATATCGTTTCCCTGTGCTATACAGTAGGTTATTGTTGTTCATCTATTTTATATATGAGTGTGTATCTGTTAATCCCAAATTCTCAATTTATTCCCTCCTCCACTTTCCCCTTTGGTAACCATAAGTTTGTTTTCTATGTCTGTGAGTCTGTCTCTGTTTTGTAAAAGAGTTCATTTGTATCATTTTTTAGATTCCACATATAAGTGATATCATATGGTATTTGTCTTTGTCTTACTTACTCCACTTAGTATGATAATCTCTAGGTCCATCCATGTAGCTGCAAATGGCATTATTTCATTCTTTTTTATGGCTGAGTAATATTCCGTTGTATACCTATACCACATCTTCTTTATCCATTCATCGGTTGATGGACATTTCGGTTGCTTCCATGTCTTGGCTATTGTAAATAGTGCTGCTATGAACATAAGGGGTGCATGTATCTTTTCGAATTAGAGTTTTCTCCAGATATATGCCCAGGAGTGGGATTGCTGGATCCTATGGTAACTCTATTTTTAGTTTTTTAAGGAACTCCATACTGTTCTCCATAGTGGCTGTACCAATTTACATTCCCACCAACAGTGTAGGAGGGTTCCCTTTTCTCCACACCTTCTCCAGAACTTATTATTTGTAGACTTTTTGATGATGGCCATTCTGACCAGTGTGAGGTGGTACCTCATTGTAGTGCTGATTTGCATTTCTTTAATGATTTGCGATGTTGAGCATCTTTTCATGTGCCTGTTGGCCATCTGCATGTCTTCTTTGGAGAAATGTCTGTTTAGGTCTTCTGCCCGTTTTTGATTGGCCAACTGGGATACTATAGAGGCCACCAAACTGCTGCTGCCCTAACATATTGTGTAGTGAGTGGATACAGGCGCGCTGGCCTCAAGCTGTTTGTAGAAACGGGATTCCAAAGTCAAGTGCCACAGCCACCCACATCCCTGCTTGACCTGGAACGTCTTAGATGCTGTTGCCAGTGGATGGTCAAGCCAACGCCAGGCCATGCCCCCTCTCCCGGACTGCCCAGCTTCCGAGTGAAATACAAGTGCAGCTAGTGCAGCCGGAGCCAGACCCTGGGCCCAGGGGGAGCCTCTTGTTTGGTTTTCCCATGCACAGAACCGGTGGCCCCAGGATTGCTGACTGAGAACGTGGACAGGATCGACCGCCTCCAAAAGGAAGGAGGACGAAGGCTTTCCTTAGCAGCTGCTGTCAGTCTGCACGTGCCTCGCGGGTGTGACACGCAGGCCCGGTGGACGCTCCGTGAGGGGTGTGGTTACCCTCCTGCAGTGGCGCCTTGTCACAGGAATGAGCTTGGCACGCAGCGTTTGAGTTTGGGGCTCGCGGCTGAAGATGGTGCAGGACTTGGCAAAGGGCTTGTGCTAGATTCCTGGGCCGCTGATACTCTAACCCTGGTCTGTCGCACGGGGGCCGGGTGGGGGCGCCCTTACTCACGTGTGACCTGTGTTTCTAGTCTGTGTCACTTAAGGAGCGAGGTGATACTGTGCATGGTTTGCGATTTTCCTGCCACACCTCCCACGTCATTGGAATTCTTTGACGTCGCCGCTGTGATTTCCTGACAGCACAGCGTGTGGCTCTGTCCGAGCATCCTTGACAAGACCTCCCCCCTCCTTGCGCCCCCGGGTGGCATCTGGGCCTCCTCATTGCCGCAGACTCTCTTTGTGTAGAAAGCTTTGTTTGCAGTTGGGATCTTCTTTAGGGCCAAGCCCCTAAAAGGGGAATTACCACCTTTGAGAGTGCGAGCACATTCCTCTTTTTTTTAATTACACAAGTAATAAGCCTGTGCCACAGAAAACCCAGGAGATACAAATAAGCAAAAGTAAATAGATAAAACGGGGTGGGGTGTGAACCCGTCAGAACTGGAGGGAAATGCACCTGTGATGGAGTCCCCGCGTTGCAACTGGTTTGTCTGTAACCCTGGCGACTTAGCCTCTCTGAACTACAATTTCCTTATTCATGCAATAGATAGTATCTTACCCAGTTACCTACTGTGCAGGTTGAGATGGCGTATGTAAACGCCAGCACGAAAAATACACTCAAGAAACCAATTCCACGAGAAAGGCCGGGTCGTAACCTACAGATGCCTGCGAAGCCTGTTGAGGGGAGGGGGACCCACGAGAACCCTGGGTGACAGTTTAGCACAAGCCCACGAGGTGGGAAGGTTGGACGGCTGTGGGCCTGGCTCTTGTGGGCCTGGTACAGCACCCTGAAGAATTGGGGTTTGTTCTGTAGGTGATACGGAAGTAGTGTTTTCGTTTCTGGTTTAGTTTGGTTTTGCTTTGTCATTTTGGATCTGGTGAAGGTGCTGAGAGTCATGTTTGGAAAACAGTGTTTAGGAGGATCCATTGGGGGCGGGCGAATCGGGGGGATGGGCCACAGGCAGGACTATCCCCGAGACCAGTGGTAGGGCCGCTGGTCCTACCTCCAAGAGTGCTGACCCTCCACCCTCTCAGGAGAGCAGGTGAAAAAGCTCCGAGCCTGAAGAGGAGCTGTGAGCCTTCAAGGGTCAGTGGAGACTTTGGAAGCGAGAACACGTATGCAGGAGAAGACGTTGGCCGTGTTCGTGGTGGTAGCTTGGCGGCCGGAGCACGGTGGTTTGTGCTTCTCCATCTCTAATGAATAGTACCAGGTACCTGAGACCGGGGCTTGCTGGCGGTCAGAACCGCAGAAAGTCACTCCCGCCCCGTAAGTCATTCGCAGGCGCTTGTCTCTAAGGGCGGCAGACCTTTGACCACTTTGGACGGGGCAGCCCGTTTCCCTGGCACGGCCAGCTATTCCAGGCAAAACTGATTAGGCTTTTTGCCTCAAGCGTGTTTGTATTGCTTTGGAATAAAGCACTCAGAAAACAAAACAAGCCCCGCTAACCCAGCAAGGCGAGTTCCAGAACCAGCTGGAGAAACTATTGTGATTGGCTGGGTCCCCGGTGGACCCCTCGTTCCTGCGCCCAGGTTCCTGCAGGGCTGACTCCAGCGCGCCGGAAGTGACGCCAGCTTTTTGCCAAACCGTGAGTTTACGCTAGCACTGCCCTCTGGTTCCAGAATAATCCCTCACATCCCAAGCCGATGCTTATTTTTGTCCAAATGCTTTGCTCACACGTTTCCCCAACAGCAGCCCCGGGAGATGTGCAGAGCAAGTGTGTCTCACTCCGGCTATTTCCTCAGAGGAAGGACTGAGGTTCAGGGAAATGGACCTGGGCTGCTGTCACAGAATATTCGTGTTTAGGTCTGAGAGGACCCAGAGGTCTTTCAGGTGACCCCAGGGTGACTGCCACCAGGAAGAAGTTGATTATGAGGCTCCCACGCCACGCAGGGGAAGCACAGGGTGGGTGAGGAGGCATGAAGAGCGGGGGAAGATGTGGTTTCTGTGGGAAGGAGCAGGCGAGGCAGCTGAGCAGGCATAGGATTGGCGAGTTTGAATAACTTCAGCTCTGGGGGCTGTGGGCGTAGGGGCCACCCCTGGTTGTCTGGTCCATGGAGGGGTGAGAGCCGGATGGAAGAGGTGAGGGGGTGTGGGCTCTGCATCTGCTGGTTTTCATGAGAAAGGTGTGCTCCCAGGGGAGCAGTTTACTCTCTCTAGGGATTGGCGAACCCTGGGAGGGCCATCCCTCCAGGGTCAGTGAGGCCTCAGACGTCAGAGCATCAGAATTACAGGAAATAGGACAGGGTTGATACAGGCAGGGACGGTGTTGCCTTCTAGATGTTTGTTTGCGGGTAGTCTGGTCAGCGTTGAGGGTCTGGGGTTTCAGATGGGAGTTTGATTAGCAGAGCCTTTGGGAAGGGCCTCAGCCATCCTTCTTGCCAGAGAGAAAGCGGCATTCTCTGTATTCCAAGAGCGGGGAACCCCAGGGAGTCCAGGTCTCTGAAGCCATCGTGCTGCCTCCCTCTGAAGGGAGACGGGGGACCGTGCAGGGGGCTGCGCTGGCAGAGGACTTGGAGCTCAGATGCCATCGACTGTGGCATCATCAGCCTCCCCCGCCTGCGTTTGTCCTGCTGCCTTTTTAAAAGACCTTGCTGGGCCCTCCCTCCTGCCCCCTTGCCTGTGTAGTAAGGAGTTGCCTCCGCGGCAGCCCCCGACACGGTGGTAATGACAGTTTGCTGCAGTCCCGTCAATGAGGGGATCTGCCCGTGCACTGCCTGCATCGTGAGCTCCGGCCAGCAAGGCTGCCGCCTGCGCCGTCTCGGGCCAGCCCATGCTGCTGCCATCGCTTGTTGCACTGCTTTGGGGACTGGAACACACCCAGCCGGGTCCCCATCTGTTGCAGACGTGCGGCGGCGGCGGCTCGGAGAGCAGCTGAACCCTAGAAATCGCCGGTGCTGAGGGGGCTGGGAAACCCTCCCTCTCTCGGGGACCTTTGGAGCGAGCGAGGCAGCAGGATTTTTCAGAGCCGGGGGCGCTGTGTCTCCCCCATCACTTGTGAGCCAGCGTTTCCCAGCCCTGCACTTCTGATGAGCACCCGGGAAGAGGAGACCTCCAGGACCACCTGGGGCTGAGTAAGCAGACCTCCCGGAGCTGGATTTCCGCATGCATGGTGATTGTACGTTCGGGGTGGGGGGCGGGGGGTGGAGGGGGGAGCTCTGTTCTCTCATGACGCTTTGTCTCCGCCGTATGCAAGACGGATGCTGAATCCTCGCTTTGTTCCTCGGGAGCCTCTTGTTAAATTAAACACCTCCAGGCCGAACCAAATGTTCCTTCCCTACCTAGGTGCTGTGTGTTCTCTCCTTACGTAACTTTTTCTTGGTGGTTCGGAGAATCACTCGTGAAGGTGGCATGTACGTGCGTGGGCGCATTCATCTGTGTTCCCCGTACGAGTTCGGTCCCCCCTCCCCCTCCCACCCACCTGAGTGCGAGGTCTCCCCACACAGTCCCCCCACCTGCCTGAAAGTTCCCTAGCTGAAATCTTCAAGTCTGACGGTCCCTGCTTTTCCTCTCCCTTCCCTGAGTCATCACTGATTGAATCTGTCCCAAACGGAAAGGATCGGGATGCTGCAGGGACCCCTGGGCATGGCCCCGTGGTCCCTGGGAAGGCCCTGGACCACATATTCGCGCTGGCTGGTCTCCTGCCCTTGGAGGGTGAGCTGTCGAAAGCGTACTTGTTGCTTTTAACTTCTGGAAAATACATTGAAGAAACAGAAAACAGGAGGAGGGTGGGGAAAGACAGGAAGGGGAGGAAGAGAGGATGGGAGATGTCCTGACCCACGACTGAGCTAAGGCTGGTCTGTTGTCTGCGGGAAGGAGGAGGGTGGAGGCTGAGAACCGGAAGCCTGAACTGGCGCACGGGTCTGCAGAGCCACAAGTGGAGCTGCGGGCTGGACGTGTTGGACCCGGAGACGTGGCCCAGGCTCGACCTCCACCGGCACCGGTGCACGCTGCTTTGAGCAAGCCACATAGGTTTTCCTCTGGGGGTTTCTTCCCCCTACAGTCCCCTCCCATACGCCAGGGGCTGCGCTAGTTATGAGTGTCGAGAACTTGAGCTTAGAGTCCCCGGTTGCTGGTATTTGAGTCCTGGTGATTGGGAGAGATGGGTGGGGATGGAGTGGGGTTATAATAGTAGGAAGCTTGAGCCTTTGCTTCTGAATTTACAGTCTAGTGGGGAGAAAAGAGCCTATGAGACGATTCAAGACTCGCGGGCTGTGGGGAATCAAGCCCTGGATCGTGGCAGACTCTAGGTGATGAAAGACAGGTCCTTGGGGTTGGTCGGGGGCAGGTGGGAGAGGGCTGCGCAGAGGAGCTGGGACTCGGCAGGCGCCCCCTGGGCCTGGGGCGCAGTGGGGTGCAGCAGAGGGTTCTGCCTGGAGGCTTACGTGCGAGAGCAGGGGAGACCCCAAAGCATAAACGGTGGGGGGACTCTCAGGTGTGATGAGGTAAGAGGCCTGCCGGAGCCGAGGGCAGGGGGTGGAGAGTCAGCACATGAAGCTTTCTGGGAGTGGGAGAAACACAGGCAGTGAGCTTGAGCCAGCCTCCGTGGGCTCCGCTGACCTATCAGCCAGGTGACCCCTCGCCCTGAAAACAGCCCAGGGAGGCCTCGTCACCCGGCCTCTCAGGACCGGGCTCCTTACCTCTCTAGCTGCTTCCCCAGTTTGCATGGAAACTTCCAAGGGCTCAATCAGTCTAAGGTGGGGTGTTCTGTTTTTGCTTTTGTTTTTACCCACTATTAAGCCTATGAGACAGATGTAAGCTCCTTTTTACAGAAGAGGAAACGGAAGGTTAAAAGGTTAAATTCATTCAGGGAAAATAACTGAAAATCTAGGATATTTAAGGTTCTTAATCTTCTTGCCTCACCTGAAGTCGCAAGCGTTGAATTGGGAAGAGAAGCCAGGTATCCTGAGGCCTGACTCCCTCTTTATTGAGAAGTTGAGTGGGGGAAGGGGGCTAGGAGACTGAGGATGGGTGGAGGGAACCTCATCCCAGGCCGTGGGCTCCTCTTCAGGCTGGTCCCCAGGCTGGTATTGAAATCAGATCTTCAGTGAAACAATCTCTTGAGTCCTACGTGCCAGGCGCTGGCCGTTCCAGGATGAGAAAGACACGTGGTCTTGACGTCATCAATTAATGGTGCTGAACGGCCAGGGATCCCAGAGGTGTGAATTTTGGGTTCTCATTTCGGCTCAGCTGTTTCTGATTTTTGGTTTTTGGGAGCAGACACAGTTTTTATTTTATTTATTTATTTTTGGCTGCGTTGGGTCTCCGTGGCTGCGCGCGGGCTTTCTCTAGTTGCGGCAAGCAGGGGCTGCTCTTCGCTGCGGTGTGTGGGCTTCTCATTGCGGTGGCTTCTCTTGTTGCGGAGCACGGGCTCTAGGCGCGCAGGCTTCAGTAGCTGCGGCGCGCGGGCTCAGTAGTTGTGGCGCAACGGGCTTAGTTGCTCCGCGGCATGTGGGATCTTCCCGGACCAGGGCTCGAACCTGCGTCCCCTGCATTGGCAGGCGGATTAACCACTGTGCCACCAGGGAAGTCCCAAACACAGTTTTTTTAAATTGAGATATAATTGACATACATTATATTAGTTTTAGGTGTACAGCATAATGATTCAATATTTGTATATAATGTGAAATGATCATCACAGTAGTTAACATCCATCACCATCGTAGTTACAAAAAGATTTTTTTCTTGTGATGAGAACTTTTACGGTCTCCTCTCTTAGCAACTTTCAAATGTGCAGTACTGTGTTATTAACTATATCAACCCAGCTGTTGACTAATGGAATCCTTCTGGATTTTTCCAGCCCCTCACTGCTCTCCTTCAAATGACAGAAACCTTATTCTTCCTTTGAAAGTATTCCAGGAACTTCCCTGGCAGTCCAATAGGTCCCAATGCAGAGGGCACGTGTTCGATCCCTGGTTGGGGAACTAAGATCCCACATGCCACGTGGCGGGGGAAAAAAAAAAAATGTATTCCAGTCTCTCCTATCCCAAGACGCCCATCCCCTCCTACCAAACCCCTTTAGCACTTCCTCATATGCTGCCCGTGGGCTAATATAATTTAATGCCTATTCTTTTTGGGTTTTGCATTATTTTGTATTAAGTTGTGTTCATTTAGTTCTTGTAGATTGATTCAATTGATAACTCCCTGTGGTCAGTTGTCCCCCACCCCTGGCACTGTATGGACCTTGTGGCCCATGTCTGGTCATGAAAGCATGCATCTCAGCTCTCATCATGGGTGGTGACTTCAGGAAAGCAGGGCAGGACCCACAGGCAGGTGGCTTGCTGGAGGCTCTAGCTTCCCCCCCTCCTTCAGCCCTTGTGTCTGCCTGGACCAGACTCCTTTCCCAGAGCATGCCTTAAGGTCCTAGAGCCCTAAAGCGGTTTAACGAGAGACTGCAGAGCTCTCGCCTTGATGACTAAAATTTCAGTTATGAGAGGGGTGTGATCAATTTCCTCTTTCACCCCAGATCCCTTGGGCCCTGGGCTTGGGAGTTGGACTTGAGTCTGAATCCGTGTCCTACTCTTTACCAGCTGGGGACCCAGGCAAATTATTTCATCTTTCTGCACCCGATTTTTCTTCTAAAAATGGAGATAACAATAACTCAGTAACCACTGGGTTGGATGAAACCAGCTGACCAAGGGCCAGTTCCGGGCACGTAATAGAGGCTCAATGAACAGCAGGCCCTCCCTTTAGGTGGCGGTCAGTTGTGGGGTTCCCCCGCTGAGCCCAGCAGAACCTCTCCAACCAGGACCTTGAAGTGACCTGCTTTTCTGAGTTCCCTGGGTCTGTTCACTTGGGTTATTCATCAGGAAATCGAGGCTGGAGGGCTCTGGGTTCTGTTGGGTTCACGTAGTTCCCCTGCGGCTCCAGTCTGGCCACTTCTCCATCTGTCCTTGGTGACGGACACATCCGGTCCCTCCCCCCGGCCTGCCTGTCCTGTGTGGACAGGTTGTGCCCTCGGGTGGGTCATCTGCGTCTCCTGTTCATCCTAAGATACAGCGTCGTGGGAGGTGGGGAGAGAGTAGGAGCAAAGCAAACCTAGACCTGGGTTTCGTTTTGACTTTACTCTGCGGGCAACGTACGTGCTGACATTTTACTGTCTCATGTCTGCTTTTAACGGTGGCTTCCACATGCCTGTGATCCTAGCCCAGCTCCTCAGTTAGAGCCTTGCTGTGCAGGTCCCAGTAAAGAAGAGAACAGAACCCGGCGAGGTGGCCGGGACACAGCAGGCCCGCCGGCTACAGGCAGCACCGCATCTACCCCTGGAGGGTTGGGGGGTCCGGGCCACCCAGGGCTTGCAAGTCAGTGTTCAGCGTTGTCTCCCAGCCCACTCCTACTTCTCTTCTGGGTCCAGGGCTCCCAGGATCGGGTCTCACGGCTTCTTGGATTGAGAATCAGACATGGAATCGAGGGCAGAGGAGAGACAAGAGGAGGCACCTCAGCAGACTCATAATAACCCAAACAACAGACATTCTCCTTGACGGGGAGCTGCACTGACTAAGTCACGTGCAAAGTTTTCACGGCTGAAAGTAAAATTGGGGCCGACACTTGTGGGCATTTGGGGTGGTCTGAGACGTCCGTGGTGGAAGGGGGAACCGGGATGGCCTGTGTTCAGGGGAGAGCTCATAAGGAAACAGACAGAATGTTCTCCTCACCTAGGGTAGGGATGGGGCATGACCCTCCAAATAACCAGGACCAACAAGCGGACTCTTCCATGAACCATAGTGGGTGTGGAACTGTCTCGGGAAGGAAAAAAGATGACAAAACGTGAGGTATGATGCGTCAGGGCAAAAAGGCTCCTTCCGCACGGGAGTGAATCTGGCCCTCGGACCTGGTGCTACCGTTCCGGCGCGGGTTGAGGTGGACGCTCCTTTGCTTTATGCAAACCGTGGACACCCGATGGCTAAATCCTGCCCGCCCCGTTCTTCTTATCAAAGCTGGGAGATGTGGGAAGACATTTCTAGAAATATTTTCACCAGTAAGGATCAGAAGGGTGATTTCTACTTACCCAAAAATCAGCTATAATTTTTTAACTGCCATTACTGTTAGCCCTTCCCTACCCAGCTTTGGCAGGAAACAGGCAGTTCTTAAAGGCGAGTTTCTGGATGATGGAAACTCCTCCCCAGATAGAGCACTTGACTGGCCAGGTGAGCCTTCCTGTCTCAGAGTCAAGACCGAGCTGGTGGGGCGTCTGGACGTGCTCTCGGGGGAGTGTCTGCATTTCATCAGAGAGCAGGACTGATACGCTTTTAAGGCCAGGAAGGCAGAGGTGGAAGGGAAACTTCCGGTACCCAGGTGCCGGGGAGAGACCTCCAACAGAGGGGCAGGGCAGCAGCCGCTCCTTCTGAGTGAGGCCAGGCTGACTCTGGCCCGGCATGCCGGGGGCTTCCTGATACTGCACGGATTTGGGGGTGGGTGCGGGTGGGGAGGGGCTGGACAGGGCTGAGGATTTTCTGCTCAGATTCCCGGAGCCCCCGGCCCCTGGTGGGATTTGCCCTTCGCGCTAAGCCAAGTCCCAAGCCAGGCGTTTACCCAGAAGGGCCAGGCCTGGCTCCGAGCTCTGCTGCAGGCATCTGTCGCCACCCATTCACTCTGAGTCATCCCACACTCAATCTGCTCAAATCACAGAGCCTTGAAATGCGCTTTCCAGTTGGCCTTCCACCACAGATCGGGGGTGGGGGGCACTCGGGAAGAAGGAGGGTCCCGGGCGGGGGTGGGACACGCCCAAGTCTGGCCTGGGGTAGAGCCGGGGGGCTCGGAGTGCCTTGCCTGGGGCCGAGAACCCCTTGCTTCCATCCCCTGGGGTAGGGTCAGGATGCCCCTCCCAGCCTCGCCCGCCCCTCGAGGTCTCACTAGCGGCCACCTGGCGGCTCTCCCCGGAGGACTCACTCCTCTTCCAGGCTGGCTGCCTGCACAGGGGGCGCTGGGCCTGGCTTGGGGGCTGGCCAGCTCCGCCCCCGGGAGAGGCTCGGAGACGGGGCCTGGGAGAGGAGGGGGCCCCAGCTGCTGCCTTGGTCTGTTTCTCCTCCTCATTTCAGCCCCTATTCCCTTCAAAACCCCTGCTGGCTAGATGGGAACCATTCCCCCACTGTCTCCTAAGGGAGGAGAAAAGACTTCAGCCAGAGTCGCAAGTGTTTCTCTAAGCCTGGCCCCCGACCTGCACCAGGGTCTCCTGGGGGCCGCGGTCCCACCCCACCCACTGAATGGAGGTTCCCGGCAGCATCTTCTGTGCCCTGAAGACCAGCTTTGCAGGAGAGGAATCTCTGTGCGTGAGTTGGAATCAGCCTTTTCCCCTCCTGCTCATTTATCTAAAAAGAAGATTCTAGACCTTGCCCAAGGCCCAACCTGGCACCGAGTCTAGCAGTTTCTACCCCCAAATCAGTTTTTTCTAATTTCACTCATGGAGAAAGATAAGGAACTCACTGTGCAATTGCCCCCAAAAAATCCAAAGAATATTTTCAATAATCTCAAATGCCTAGGGACTCTGGTTAATCCAGGGTCCTGACTGAGAGATGCCAGCCATGCCTCATCTGGAATCCTAACTGTCAAAAAACTGGAGCCCGGTAACATGCACTTAACAGCGAAGCCAACGTGACATCACCCGGGCTCTGACACTGGAGGTACTTAAGGATCTCAGCAACCGCCACTCTGACAAAATCTGGAATCCAGTAACTAAAGATGTCCGGTTGAGATAAGCTGGCTGTGGCCACTGTTCCTCATCACATTTCAATATCCACATGTTCTTGGCGCTCGGTGATCCCTACACCTCCTCCTTGGCAGGAGGGAAAAGTGTAGTTTATAGAGAGGGGATGGGGAATCGTGGCCTCAGCCCTGGAGTGTCCTTGGGCATCCCCTTCTCCACTCCTAGGGACCCCTGCAGGGCTCCCCAAGCTGGCTTCACCCAAGCACTTTTTCTGTCTGTCGCCACACCATCCAGTTTTCTCTCTTCTCTCTCTTAGGCCTTCAGAGTCCTCTTCTGAGATGAGCTAATCCAATAACCTGCCAACTCAGAGAAAGGGTTAGTTTAAGGAGTTCTCTCTCCTGGTTATTTAAATACTGCCTTGATCCGAATGAGGGGTCTTTGGGTAGGAAATGTGAGCACCTTTGTAGCTTTGGGACGTCTCATATTTGGGGATTTACCTTTGGGAGAAATTGGGCTCTTCGTGTCCAGCAGATCTGTCCTCCTGGATCTGTAGCTACTGTGCGTCTAAACTGGGTTCTGGAAAGTGAAACACTGGCCTTTCATATCCCTGGTAAGGGAAGACGGGACAGCTGCGCCCTATCTGATGTGTGTAACAAGGTGCTTTGGCACCAGGGGGGCAATTGAAACTGGAGGATTTTAGCTAGAAAATAAAGTATGTAACTGGTCTGTAACACACAGCACAGCTGCTTCCTGGAAATTCTACTCCCACTGCTTGAAAAAGCATATTCAGTATTCCAGAATTAGTAACATGGACATCTTCCCTGGATTCTGTGGATTGCTTGTTTTGTTTTTTTCTCGCCTATGGTATAGGGATGGGTGGTGGTTGACCAGTCACTTTCGGGTCAGCTTTACTGACTCGTAGTCTACATACAATAAAATTCGCCAGTTTTAAGTATACAGTTAGGCGGGTTGTGATCAGTTTGCAGTCACGTGACCCCTAGCCCAATGGTGATAACGGAACGTTTCCATCACCCACAAAAGGCCCTTCTGGTCCCTCTGCAGCCTGTCCCCTACCCATCCCCCTCTTCAGACTGAGGGTGGCTCTGTGTCTTCCCTATGAATGTCTTCCAGCACCACCCCAGACACACAGGGGCTACTTAACAGATGTTTAAAAGGATAAATACGTCAGTGGTTCTAACATATTTTTGAAATCCCCATGAGACGTCTTCTGGTTCCTCCCATTCACCCTCGGTTCTGAAAGACTGTCTAACAAGCATGCGTTAATAAATAATTTCTGCATTCAGTCATTCCTGATCTCAGCCTTCTGATCAGCCTTAGATAATCAGTGTCACCAGAGTTGATGAAGAGCCAGCTAAAAGCAGAGACTCACTGTCTTTGTTGCATGTGCTGTCCCGGGCAAGTGTGCAGTTCCCTTTCCACTTTTCAAAAGACTAGAAACGCTGCAGGAGCATCCGTGGCCATTTTTTGTTGTCTCCCATCCTAGACCAGAAATCACTGACCTACGTCGCCCTCACCTTCTTTGGTTTTGGGATTTTTTTTTTTTTTTTTGGCAGTAAATGAAGTCAGCACTTGAGCAATTTAGGGGCACAGCTGGAGAACACCCCCAAAGGCTTTCTCAGTTTACAGGGACTTTCTATGTCCCTAATTCATCACCAAGGGCTCAGAGTCCCTTCACCTTGCCTGGCTGAACTGCCCTTTCTCCTGTAAGTTTGGGACCGATCTTGCAGCGATCAGGGTGCCGTTGAATCTGGCTCTTTCCCCTAATCACAGCTCTGAGAGACAAGATGCGATGGTCTACTCACTGGGCTCAATAATAATATTTTGCCCCTAAATAATGGCATCTTACCCATAAAAATCAGTCATTTCTTTTAAAGTAATAGCTAACATTTCCCAAGTAATTGTCATGCGTTATCATAATCTCTTTATATGTTAGTTCAGACGTATTCTGTGTTTACATATTTATATGTTAACTCATAATTTCGCAGGAACTCCTGTGACTCCCATTTTGTAGATTAGGAAACTGAGGCACAGAGAAATTAAATTTCACAGGATTACCTAGTTTTCTGATCATCTGTTGCTATATCACAAACCACCCCAAAGCTTAAGGATATGGCCTGGGATCATCACTGGTCTAGGGGCTGCCTGGCTCAGTCCAGCAGTTCTCCTTTGGAGTTCCTCATACATTTTCAATCCAGTGGCCCCCGGGGCTGGAGTTCTGAAGGTTTCTTCACGCTCCTGTCTGGCTCCTGAGTTGGTTTCACATCCCTTTCTCCATATGCTGCTTCACCACGTGGCTAGCTTGAGCTTCCCCAGAGCATGGTGGTCTCAGGGCGGTGGAATTTTTAACACGGCAGCTTTTTTTTCCCCAGGGAAGAGTCCAGGAGCGCCAGGGATAAACTTCTTATCACCGAACTCAGAAGTCTAACTAACTCGAGTAGTTATTCTGTGCTTCCAGGTTACATCAAGAATTAAACAGAATAGACACAAACGTAGGTTACACGGGTGCCATTGCTCACCCATCCGGCCAACGTTCGGTGGTCTGACAGCGTTGTCTGTTGGTGAGGCTGTGTTGTAAACAGATGCTGTCCTGCACCAGAGCAGAATGACCCAGACCTAAGGAGGGCAGGTGGCAACGGCTGTCAGAAGCCGTGACCGCGTTGCCCTTTGAGCAGCGATCACACGGTCCTAGAAACATGAAGAACATGCAGAGTTTTCACCGCAGCAGCCTGTGACGTAGACGGGGGGTGGTGGAGCTATTGTGTTCCGTGCAGAACACACCGCAGATTCCAGAAAACCCTATGTGCCGACTTTGAAAGATCTCCTGGACATACACAGTGATAAACAAGGAATGGAGCAGAATATATACCAGGGAGCCCTTTGTATTAGAAAGGGGGGAAATACTTGACGTCTGCACTCACGTAAAGAAGCCCCAACTGGATGTGCAGCTAGAAGTGGTCCCTTTGGGGGGGCATGGCACGGATGGGGACAAGGGTGGAAGGGCCCGGCTTTTCAATTGCGCATCCCTTTGTTTTGACTTTCAAATCCTATGAGTTTATTTTTCCGTCTGCACGCAAAAAATTAGTAGGATGACATAGCTGTTGCTCGCAGAGTGCTCACAACCGCGACAGAAAGTTTGTGCATAAACGGCAAATGGACAGTGCTTGAGGGGGTTGATTTTAAATGTAGTGGGGTGAGACATCGTTTCCAGCGGACTTGACCGCAAAGGCGTCATGAATTCACGAGACCCGCATTAGTTCTGAAGGATGAGGAGGACATGAGTGGGTGAAGAGGACGGGTCAGTCCCAGCCGGACAGCGTGGCGCCGGCCGGCGCCTCTCAAACCCCAGGATGGAGGAGGCAAGCTGACCTGCTGGCCTTGACACTGGACCCTTGAAAGCTCCATTGTGAGAGCCACTGGCTTACAGTTACATTCCAGCGACGTATGTTATTTTTTTATAAATTTACTTATTTATTTATTTATTTGGCTGCGTTGGGTCTTCGTTGCTGCGCGCGGGCTCTCTCTAGTTGCGGCGAGCGGGGGCTACTCTTCATTGAGGTGCGCGGGCTTCTCACTGCGGGGGCTTCTCTTGTTGCGGAGCATGGGCTCTAGGTGCACGGGCTCCAGTAGTTGTGGCTCTTGGGCTCAGTAGTTGTGGCTCGCGGGCTCTAGAGAGCAGGCTCAGTAGTTGTGGTGCACGGGCTTCGTTGCTCCGTGGCATGTGGGATCTTCCCGGACCAGGGCTTGAACCCGTGTCTCCTGCATTGGCAGGCAGATTCTTAACCACTGCACCACCAGGGAAGTCTATCAGAGTATTTTAAATCACAAATTGTTGGCAATAAAGGAGGGCTGGCTTCCTGACTGTTACCTTTAAGATGGTTTGTGTATAATAACCTTGAACTTGTGGGGGGTCGTGAGCCCCGGTCTGGAGGTGGGGAGGGATACAGGTGTCCCAGGCCGCGTGCAGGCAGCAGAATAACCAGGAAGAAGCAGATGTTAGGCCAGGCTGTGGCCTGGGTGCCCTGGACACCAGGCGAGGAGGCAGGAGGGACCACAGAAGGTTTCAGCCAACAGGGTCTCTGCTCAGTGCTGCCCTGTTCCCCAGGCTAGGCACACAGGCAACAGAGGACCAGACCACATGATCTTCTAACTGTGTCCTTTGAACCATGAAAATGGGGCCGTGTGCAAACTAGAGGGGACCACGCAGAGCCCCTGGAATCCCGCCTGGCAGCCCTGGTTTCCCTTCTGCCTGTGGGGTTTCCCTTTCTTCTTCATGGACCTCCCTGGGGATGCGTTGGTCTCCTAGATCAGTTTAGAACAGATCTTTTGGAAATGTCAGCTCCCCACAGCGGTCCTGGAAGGTCAGAGTCCACTCGCTTTGGACACAGGACCTGGGACGTGGAGCCCCGTGTTTTGCAAGTAAGAAGGGGTGTCCCCAAGACCTTGTAGGTGCCAACGGCAGAGATATGTGACCCAGAGGCTTCCAGGACCAAGTGACCAAGAGTGGAAACGAAAGGGCTGGTGATACCAGGGGACAGACAACCCCAAGGGGTCCTCTGGCTTAGGAATGTCCCCACAGGACCTGACCCAGAATCTTCCGTGCTTTTCTCAGTGAGAAATAAAGATCCCAAACCAACCAGCATGGACTAGATGAAAAATGGTGGGAGCTACACAGGGAGGTGTTTCGAGCCCGGTCCCACCCCGAAGGGAGACCCAGGTGGCCTCGGGACACAAGGTACACATGAGGACACTCCAGGGACCAGGTCTTCCTGAGAGATGATGGCTTTTACCCTAGGATGTGAGAAGCAGGCTGTTTTTCCCCTTCCTCGAAAAAGCAAAGCTACAATCCCTGTGCTGTGTACCTGACTCCCTGCCGTGGTGGCAGCTGATCTAGAAGCTTCTGCGCTTATGGTGACTTTGGCCTCACACCCGGCGTTTCTCTTCCCTCCCCTCCTTACATAACGAGCCGGCCTCTTGAATAGAATGTGTTTGTTGGCCGCAAAAACAAAAACAAAAACCCCAGCAAACTCCTTGTTTGGTTTCGTTAGCGCCGTGGTCTGTGGCCTTGAGTCCCCGACTGGGAGCCGCTAGTTACTCTGTGCCCATGGGGTCTCCAGTCGGGCCCTGGGATTTGTGTCCCCCGCCCTCCAGACATCCTGAGGCTGCCCGGTGACCCCGGCTGCCACCTGCTCCCATCTGGAGCGTGAAGGCCAGAGCCCTCGCCCCGGGGTCTACACTGGACGGCTCGGCCTGTGAGAGGGGACGTGGGTTTGCAGAACTTCCTCCCGGCCCTTGCTGCTGCCTGACCCCAGCTAGCTCTTCCATCTCCAGGTTTATCTTCTCTGCCCGAGATCCCCGCGGCCTCAGGGCCCTGAGTGGGCGTGTGCAATACACCTGCTCCCCTGCGTTCCGGAAGGACTCAGAGCCATGGATGCAGGACCAAGTGACCACTCCAGCTCCTGTCCCCACATGGACTGATGACCACAGGCCTCTTGGGGCAGCCCAAGGCAGCCCCTCAGCTAGACTGCAGGCTCCCTGCTGTCTCCTGTAGAAATGACAGGAGGTGGGCGATCAGTTGGCCGACAGAACTGAGGCCATCTCTGCCTATTTGCTGCTATTACTTTTTCTTTAATTAATAGACTTTTTTTTTTGAGAAGTTTTAGATTTACAGAACAATTGAGCAGAGAGTACAGAGCGCTGCCTTGTACCTCCTTCCCCTCCCTTCCAGCATCCCCTGTTATTAGCGGTACATTTGTTACAACTGATGAGCCTTTAGTAATACACTATTATTAACTGAAAGTCAGAGTTTATATCGGGCTCATTCTTGGTTTTGTACATTTTATGGGTTTTGACAAATGTATAGTGACGTGTATGCACCATTACAGTATCAGAGTAGTTTCACTGCCCTAAACATTCCCAGTGCTTTGCCTGTTCGTCCCTCCCCCATCCCCTGGAAGCTACTTACAGGTGTTTGTCCTGCTGCCTCTGGGCCTGACCCCAGGGTGCACCCACCAGGTGGGTGGGTCACAGGGGCAGTGTGACCCATCATGACCTTGGGGCTCAACCCGGCATGTGGAAGGGAGTCTGCCATCTCGGTGCCAGGAGGAGGGATGGCCTAGAATAGAATTTGGGGGCTGGAAGGCCTTTGGAGGAGCTCCAGGCTTCAGACCCAGATACCTCCTATCTCAGGTGAGAAAACCGAGGACCAGAGACGGGATGTGAGTTTCCAGTCAGCACAGCTGGTTGGAACAGAAATCTGTATCCAGGCCTCAGAGAGGGCATAGGTTCAATTCAGCTTTTTTAACAATAGGAGCTAAGTTAGTAAAAAGGACCAAAAAATAAGTTTTGCAAAGAGCTAGCCACTTGCCTGTTTTGAGTGTCATCATTAACCTGCCCTGTGGGGGACTCTGGCCCAAGGTGGGGTGCCTGGAACCCTCAGTGGCCACTGGGCTCTGAGGGAGGATGCCGTGTGCCCCCAGTGCCCCCTGTTCTACCTGAGAACTCTGAGTTCCCACGAGGAGCCCCCCGACATGTGCTCTGCGTGTGCCTGGTGTGTGCCCGAGGGGCTCCGGGCAGGCCCTGCCCTGGAAGGAAGGGGAAGTGGGCAGATAGCATCTCCTGGAGCCGCTGATCTCCACGTACCTGCTGCGTTAGGCTTTGACACGCAGCACCTGGAGCCCTTCTCTGCAGAGTGCCCTCCAGCCTTCCATCAGATGGAGGGCGCTGAGGCTTTTGTGGCTCCCTCCCGAAAGTTCCCGGAGCAGCTGCTCACCCTAATGGGCATGACCACAAGCATGGTGCAATCCCAGGAAGTAACACATTCACGCAAAGCCAGTGGATGACAAAGGGCAACTTGGAACAAGAGCTCTGTCGCTGGACGCAAAGATACCAAGAGAACTGAAATTAGATGATGGCTGACCTTGTATAATAATTATACAATAACTGACACCTGGGTGCGCAGGGCAGCCAGGTCCGTGCTAGGGGCTCCGTCTGTACTATGACTCTGCAGGACAGCTGTTATCACCTTACGTAATGGAAACGTACGCTAGAAGGTCAGAGTCAACTAGAGAGAGCACGGTGCGATAGAGAACTTGGCTAGAAGTTGCAAGACCAGGAGTTGGTTCTGGCTCGGTCATGACTCTACCACGTGGCGTTGAGCACCTCACTCACATCTCTCTGGAAACCTGTGAGCCCACCTGTAATGGAAGGGGATCAATTTGGAAGGTCTCTGACATTTTCCAACGGCGACACCCTGTGACTGCGTTATTTCCCTGGTTTAGGTGTCAGGAGACCAGGGAGTCTGCGGTAGGCCTGGACCAGAGGGGCACAGGTGCTGACAGATCCCACTCTGGAGGGGTCTCGGTAGGTGGTTGCCCCCAGGGCTGTAACTGCTGTTCTGGGTCTGGGGTGGCCTGAGACTGCTGGAGTTGGCAGGACCCACGGTGGGTCAGAGCAGCAGTGCCCACTGCTCAGAGGGCCAGGGGAGGGATGGATGTGGTTGGAGGAAAGGGGAGGTGGGAATTCCCTGACGGTCCATTGGTTAGGACTCTGCACTTTCACTGCCAAGGGTGTGGCCAAAAAAAAAAATATTCCATCCCTGGTTGGGGAACTAGGATCCTGCAAGCCATGTAGCGCGGCCAAAAAAAAAAAAGGGTCGGGGGGAAGGTAAGGAGTTGCCTACCTCCCATCCATGACAGTGACGAGATGTGATTCTCTGTCTCCATCCTGTGTGCGTATTTCTGGGCACAAAGTACAAAGGGAGGTCAGAGGGCTTCGGCCAGGACAGAGGACAAAAGATGGTGTTCGTCCCTGTTCACTGTCGTGACATCTGGAAGGACAGGGGGTGTCGGCTCCCCTCTGAAATCTATCCGCACTGCTTCAAAGCTCCTGTGGTGCACAGTGGTCCAGACTCCTTTGTCCACAAGGCAGTAACATGTATATTTCATTCATGTCTATGTGTGAATAATTGAAACAATTTTAGGAAACAATGAGATGCATCCTCATTCTAATTTATATTTGGGTGGTTGTATCATCCACTGAATCGATTTCGTGATCCACTGATGGGTTGGCACTGTTAGTGAGAAAAGCTGAATGCTTCTGGAGCAGCCAGTTCAGCCTGGGATGAAAGTTAGAGCGAATAAATAAAAGCGCCTTCTTCGTTACGCTTACTTAGTGCAGAAGCCCTTGCGTTCTATTCAGGTCCCTGGTGTTTGCTGCTTCCCCTGAACTCCTTGTACTTTTCAGTCTGTAACATGTGGTCACAGCAGGTGGTGACACACAGGTAGGAATGGAAGAAGCTTTGGGCACCTGCAGAAACGTTTAGGAAGAATCTTTTGATAAACAGTTTTATAAATATGGACACGGGGTATTCTCCAGATTCTGAGCTGAAAACTGTGTGGACTTTGGCTCCTGGGCCAAATCCCAGAGCCACATTGGGTAGGTGGTGGAGAGCAGAAGGTAGGTCTCTAAGCCCTGAGTCTTGCATAAGAGCCCCCTGCATGGAGGAGGGTGTGTCTCGGAGCTGCCAGCAGTGCTGTGACCTTATAAACACGTTCCCTGGGTGCTCAGTTTAATTCTCATTCAAGTTTTCTGTCCTGCGGTTCGTCTTGAAGCCCAGACCCAAACCATGTGATTTTTCCCCCTGTGCCCCCGCTGCCCGTGGGGCGCTAGGCAGGCGGGTGGAGAGGCAGCTGTCGGGGGCCGTTGGGGTCTGCGGGGCACACCCAGCAGCGTCTCCACTTTCCCTCATGGTCGCTTGTTTCCTTCATGGAGAGGACTTAGCATGTGGGAGGCCCGAGGACCAGCAGAGTCACCTAGCTGGCCGGGCAGTGGATGGTACCCACAGAGGGTTCAACACCAAGGCTACCACGGTCTCAGCTGGTGATTTGGTATTTTACTTGCGGGTAAAGAACCCTCCCCAGAAACCCAGCGCTGGTCTTTGCAGACCCTCTCTTAAGGTTTGTCTTAGTAACATCGTGAAATGTCAGAGTTGAAAACAGCCCTAGAAATTAAGGGCCGGCTGTCCTCTGACAGACAGGCACGTCTGTTTGTCCTTGCTTTCAGATGGGCCAAGTGGCCCGAGAGATCCCATTAGAACATCCTTCTCTGATCATGAGGTCTTAGTGTTTCCTGTACCCTAGGCTGTCATCAGTCATTTACGTCTCCGTGTGAATGAGCTTCTTGGCACCTTTTCCAGTGTCGGTTTTGTGTGGGGAAAGACTCCCGTTTGAGTCCTGCCCGTGCGTCCGGCAGTGTGGAGGAGCGCGTCCCTGGGTGAATAAGCGTCTCCCTGCTGTCAGCTGACTGTGGTGGGTGGAGGGAGACGGCGGGTGGGTACCACACAGCATCGTCACACGCCTAGCGGAAACTCACACCACTTACCCAGCAAGCGACGCGAGAACAATTCTCATCATTCCACAGATGACGCTAGAATGTGATTTCGGGACGTTTCCAACCTGCTGTTCTCCTCTACACATTGTAAATCTTCCATGACAGTAAAAAATAGGACTGTTGGGGCTGTCTCCTGTTTTTTTACTGAACCTGCAGGAGCGAAGACCTTTCACACCTGTCTTTTCCTCTCATCCATCTGTCTCCCTTGGGGATTTATTTCGAGGTCCTCGACAAAGTCAAGGCTCTGTGTGTACAGAGACCCCCTGCTGACCGCGTGAGCCCCACTCCCCTCCCCAGGGGTAGCTGACTGTCTCCAGACTGCCACCTTCCTGCGGCCAGACTCGCTGAAGGTCAGCACCTACCAGCTCGAGGGTGGTAGGGGGAGGGGTCTAGGTTTCTGCATCAGTCAGGGTTCCGGAGACAGAATCAAGAGGAGTAAGAGATACACATACCTGTATATGCATATACGCATCCTACATGTATGTCGTTAATATACACACATGTATATATCCTTAATATATTTATCACATATTAATATATTAAGTATATGCAATGTATACTTAATATAAATATTAACTAATAGTAACAGTTGTATATATTACATATATTACACATATTATGTTAAGCTATATCATTCTATATTATATATCACAATAGGATATTAACTGATATGTGTTATTTATATTATAAATATAATTATAGTATTAAGATAATAAATATTACATATCAAGGGATTTGTTTTAAGGAATTGGCTCGTGTTGGCGGGAACTGGCAAATCCTGAATCCACAGGGCGGGCCAGCAGGTGGAAACTCAGGCGGGAGTTGATGCTAAGACCTTGAGGCAGCATTTCTTCTTTCAGAAACCTCAGTTTTTGCTCTAAGGCCTTCAGCTGACTGGATGAAGGCCAGCCGCATCGTGGAGGGTGATCTCCTTTACTTAAGCTCTGCTGATTATAGATGCTCACCTCGCCTACAGATACCTTCACAGCAGCATCTAGCTTAGTGCTGATTAAACCACTGGGCGTTGTGGTCTGGCCAAGTTGACACATGAAATTAACCATCACAGGCTCTGTGATGGCGCTGGGTCATCAGAGCCCAAAGCCCTCTCCTCTGTAACACGACTCTCCTCCCATCACCTGGCTCGGCCTAAAACACCACCCGTGGAGACTGGGATTGTTCTGGATTGAGGCAGCACCTGCAACTCCGGCCACATTTGGTGACAAGAGCGCGAAAGACGCCTGCGATGGGCTCTGGGGGGGCTGCAGCAGACCAGGCAGCTCAGCTCCACACCTGTGTCTCCTGGGCCCCCCAAGGCACTTGCCTCCTTCCCTGCTGACCGTGAGCTGACCCAGACCCGCTGCATCCTCCACCCGGCCTGCCCCTCCCACTGCCTCTATCCGGGAGGAGCTCGGGCTGGAAGAACACAAGAGGCTGGGGCCTAGTCCTTAGTGGTTAGCAGAGTCTGGACTCAACCTGGCCTGGGAACATTTGCCTTTAAGAGGTCGCTTTGGGGGCCTGAGCTGGGAAGGTGTGGAGGGAGGGCCCTGGGAATGTGGATTGGGGTCCCCAGGCGTCCCACAGCCCAAGTCCCTGTTCCCCTCTGCACAGCATCCTTGGCTGTAGAGCCAGGAGGCCACAGGTCCTTCCAAGGTTCCATTTACCTCTGGTCAAGCAGAGGCTGCCCACAGGGCAGGGCCTGGCCCCACGGCCTTTCAGCAGGAAGAGAGCCTCTGGGAGCAGCCTGCACTGTGTCACCCCGCTTCAGGATTGCCGGGCTCCGGTTATTAACCAGCCTGCCTTCTGCTTGGAAAGGGATAAAGACGGCTCTCTAATTATAGGAGGGGCAGCTAGCATCTTTGCAGAAGCTCCTCACCTGATTTCAGACCCAAGTGGAGCGTGGGAGACTGCCCTGGCTTCCCAGGTCGGTGGTTGCCCCGGGTGACGCCCTTGGCCTCTCTGTGGCCTTGATTGGTGAGGCCGGAGTGCGTCTCGGCCAGTGGTCCTGATGCAACCCAGTTCCGTGTGAGAGCTCACACTATGGGAAGGGCTGTCTTTGTTTTTAACCTTTTTTAAAAATTGAAGTATGTTTGATTTACAGTGTTTCAGGTGTGCAGCAAAGTGATTCAGATATATATATATATATATATATATATATATATATTCTTTTTCAGATTCTTTTCCATTATAGGTTATTACAAGACACTGAATATAGTTCCCTGTGCTATACAGTAGGTCCTTGTTGTTTATCTCGTTTACATATAGTAGTGTGTATCTATTAATTCTAAACTCCTAATTTATCCCTCCCCTGCTTCCCCCTTTGGTAACCATAAGTTTGTTTTCTGTGTCTGTGAGTCTGTTTCTGTTTTGTAAATAAGTTCATTGGTGTCATTTTTTAGATTCCACATATAAGTGATATCATATGATATTTGTCTTTGATTTACTCCACTTAGTATGATAATCTGTAGGTCCAACCATGTTGCTGCAAATGGCATTATTTCATTCTTTTTTATGGCTAATATTCCACTGCATATATGTACCTCATCTTCTTTAGTCATTCCTCTGTTGATGGACGTTTAGGTTGCTTCCATGTCTTGGCTATTGTAAATAGTGCTGCTATGAACATAAGGGTGCACGTATCTTTTCAAATTAGAGTTTTCATCTTTTCTAGATGTATATCCAGGAGTGTTATTGCTGGGTCATGCGGTAGTTCTATTTTTAGTTTTTTAAGGAATCTCCATACTGTTCTCCGTAGTGGCTGCACCAACTTGCATTCCCACCAACAGTGCAGGAGGGTTCCCTTTTCTCCGCACCCTCTCCAGCATTTATAAATTTTAGCCATTTTGTTGATGGCCATTCTGACCGGAGTGAGGTGATACCTCATTGTAGTTTCAGGAAGGACCTTCTTTTGTATCATCCTATCTGGTCTTCACAACATTGCCCTGTGATACAGACGGCACTATAGCCTCATTTTACAGATTGAAAAACTGAGGCCCTTGGAGACTAAAATGCTTTGCTCCATGCCAGAGTTAGGGGAGAGCTGAGGGGAGAATGCAGTCTCCTGACCACTCTGGTCTAGGGCTTCTGAAGCTACTTGTTGTTGAGAAGAGTTTACTGTCTGGTGCTGCTGTGGAGCTGGAGAGCCACTGGGTGAGGAATTGGGGACAGCGGTGGGGCAGGATACTCCCTTAACACCAAGGAAGGTCAGGCTGCCAGATTTCTGCCTTTTGCACGGCCCAGGGCTTCTTTCTTGGGGGAAAGTCCTGCCCACCACGGGGCCAAAGCACTTTCCCTCCCGCGGTTGGTCAGTAGGCATCACATGGGCACAAAGACCCAGGGTCGTTGGCCAGGGCAGCGAGGGAGCCCCCAGACAGCTATGTGAATCAATCCTGGGACCACCAGGTGAGGGGAGGTGGGAGGGTGGCCGCGGGAGCGAAAAATAGTGGTTTTTTTTCTCTTTTATATCAGGAAGCCTCTCAGAGTGCAGTCAGAAACCATGATGTCTTCTGGAAAATAAATAATTCTGGAACTTCTCCAAGAGTTAAGTTTAGGCTTTTTCCCTAATTTGTCCCCTGTCCCTCCCCTGTTGCCGAGTTCCAGTGATTCTGGGTTCGTTCCTTATTTTTCTGAGAGTCGTTATGTAACATGAGTGTTCTCAAAGGCTCCAAGTGACCATGGCTCTGGTCACTACCCCCAACATTAGTACCAAGAATTGCCCGTTTGGTGGTTTTGAGGGATTGAGCAAAAGCCAGTCCTTCTGGAGACGCCTCCCTTGAGTATCCCACGTGAGGGCCTCACCAAGGCCTTCGCCACAATTCCAACAGCTCGGGTGCAGAGGAGGTTAGATGGTAGGAGCAACCCCCCCATGTTGGTGACAGGGAGTACGGGGGTCAGAGGGACAGGCAGGGCAGGGGGCCAGGTACCCTTAGTCTGAGGACACCACTCACGGCTTTCCAGAATCATGCTGAGCTGGGATGCACCTGGCATTTGTACTAGCGATCCATGTGCTTAAAATTGAGGGACCTTAGAAATCACCTGAGAAGCTAGAGGGTTAGTACTTAAGAAGCAGATTGAGACACACATTAAGATAGAAAAGCCAGATACGTGTCTGGGTCCCGACCCGCTCAGCTAAGAAACATCACCAGGGAAGCAAGGGGCACCCCCTCATCCCTCTGCTGGGGAGCCCACACCATGTCTGCAGACTCTGTCCTGAGCTGGGAGAACAGTGGAGAGTACTTGGTAGTTTGAGAGATGAAGAGAATTATTTTGATGACAAATCCTAGAAGATGAGACGCATTTTATTCTCAGCCTAGCTGTTAAACCGCTCCCGACCCCACCTGCTGTTTAGCCCAACAGATAAGAACACAGAATGTCTGAGCTAACAGGCATCTTCTGAAATCATCTAGTTAAACCCTGTCATCTGACAGATGGAAAACTGGATTCAGACGTGCCCGAGATCTCCCAGATCCCCAGATAGGAAACCACAGAACTGGGCTGGAACCCGGCCTTCCGGCTCTATCTCTGTGAACAGGTCGTGTTCTTATGTGCCCGAGGGGTGCGGGCTCGTCGACGCCCAGACAGCGCCCTGGGTCAGCTGTCTGCACCCAGGTAGCCCCAGATGCCGCTGATGGACACTCTTTGGGCTCAGGTGTGCTCAGCAGGGGAGGAACATGAAACTGTCCTCAAAGTGTTCCCTCCTCGGTGGGAGTCTAACGGCTGGTAGTTGCACAGGAATGTTCTGTGGTCACCCTGACGTTTAAAACCCCTGGTTGGCCCTTAGGTGCAGGCCATGGCCCCTGACATTGGCAGCCTTTCTGTTTGTCCTGTGTGTGCACTTTCACCAGGGCTCTTCCTGGGGTAGCCCAGCTGCATCAACAAAGGAGTTTTGTAAGACAAAGCATCAGAAATGCTGAAAAGGCAGAACTATATCTGACCGATACACACCTACTGTCAAGGCTAAGACGGGAGTAAAAGAGCCCTCATTTCTCAAGAATTCACACATCAGTTGGTTGTAAACAGCATAGAGAAACGTTGGGGTAAGTGGCCGGGGAGTGGGTGAGCCGTCAGTGACACCCCAAACTACACAAAATGTGGGTGATCGAATTTGGTGGTGGGATGACTGATACTTGTCTGTCCTTTGCAACATCAGCATGAAATACTTCTTAAAATTGTTGTATTGAAGTATAGCTGATTTACAATGTTGTATTAGGTGAATTACTTTTAATTAAGAAGTAGACCTTAAAGAGACAGTATCACAGGCTGCCTTGGTAGTGAATCACGGAACTGTACAGACCCTCCTCCATCTGTTCTCTTCCCCTGTGATCTCACTGTGCCACGGAGACTCACTTTGCATAGAAGAACCCTGTATCTTCACAGCCTCCAATACCGAGTTGCTTTTTTTAGTCTTTATTTTTTCAGTTTTTTGGCTGCGTTGGGTCTTCGTTGCTGCGCGCAGGCTTTCTCTAGTTGCTGCGAGCGGGGGCTACTCTTCGTTGTGGTGCGCGGGCTTCTCATTGCGGTGGCTGCTCTGCGTGCGGGCTGTAGGCACGCGGGCTCAGTAGTTGTGGCTCGCAGGCTCTAGAGTGCAGGCTCAGTAGTTGTGATGTACGGGCTTAGTTGCTCCGCGGCATGTGGGATCTTCCCGGACCAGGGCTCGGACCCGTGTCCCCTGCGTTGGCAGGCGGATTCTTAACTACTGTGCCACCAGGGAAGAGTCCCTCGGGTTGTTTTTTGTCACTGGAGCTGAGCCATCCCAAGGCGGTGGGAGGGTTCAATAGAAAGAGCTCTGAGCTGGGAGCGGGTGGACCTGGGTTACAGGGCCTGCTTGCTACTGTCTGGTTGTCTGGCCTTGGGCAAGTGGCTTAACCTCTCTGACCCTCCGTATCTTCATCTATAGACTGGGGTGACACCACTTGCCTTTCCTACTTGTATGGGCTCCTCTGAGGACCAAATGAGGCAACAAATGGAAGTTTTAAGGACATTCTAATGGCAAATTAATGACAGCTCTGCTGCTGAGACCTGACTTTTTTTGAGTTAGACTTTTGGCTTTTGCCTGAAATTCTGAAGAGGGGCAGGGGTGGGGTATTAAGGTTGGCTCGCATCTTGGGAATTTTCTCAACCCTGGGGCTTTTCTCTTTTGTCCTGTTGCTTTCCTGACAGGCGACTTTATCAGCCCAAATCCTGAAAATGCACTTTGCCCAGAGACCCTGCTATTTATCTCCGGAGCACGTGGTCAGGGTCTAAACTACAGTGTGTGCAGCTGAGGACAATCCCAGAGGACAGAGCGTCTCTAGGTGCCTCAGTGTGGCCCAGGGAACTGGCCACCCAGCACCAGGGAGGGTCTGAATGCCTGCCAGTGGGGAGGGAGAATTCAGGATGGCCAGATGTGGACAAAGCAGTGAGGGAGGCACAAAGCTCTGGTGGGCGTTTAAACCCCGTGAGCAGGGTGAGCTCCCAGCGCCTGGCCTTCGGGAAGGTCAGCCGAGCTGAGAGGCCAGGTCCCAGTCACTCCACCTGCTAATAGTCTCGTGGTCACCGCTGCAGTCGGAGATTTTCCCACACCATCCTCCACGGTGCGCACTGTTTCCCGGTGAGCTCGGGGAGGTGAGAGCTGAGATTAGAATCGTGGAATGTGGGACGGGGGAGCCTTCCAGCAAAGTCCACTACTGGTGCCAAGGGACTTCTCTGTGGGGATGTTTGACCGAGGAAAACGCACCGCGCGCTGCCGTGGTCGCCTGTGTGGCGCCCTCCTTGTCTCGCTCTGGGCGAGACGAGCATCAGGGGACCAGCCGCAGGCCCGCCCAGGGCTCCAGGCAGCCTGGGATGGGAGCGAGACCCGCGTCCTGGTCTCGGCTCTTTCAAGACCGCCTTGTCCTGAGTCACTTAACCGCCAGGGCCTCAGTCGCTAGAGCCTGATGGTTCCATGAGGAATAATCGAGTATGTGCAACAGGGCTTTGGTGTGTAGAAACTGCTCTGCTGAACAAAAGTGAGGGTAACGATTATTTGAAACCGCAGAGGAACGTACTCATTAAAATAGGAGCTACGCGTCCACACCTGGTTCCTCCTCTTCCTTAGTGACCTGCAGTCTCGCGGGGTCTGCCCGTTCGCCGCCCCTCCTGCCCATCAGCACAGGCGTGCACCCCCTACACGTGCTGCCGGGACAGGGGCTGCTGTGTCCGGGAGTTGATTCAGTCACTTCTGCACACCTGCTGCCTGTGGCGCAGAATAGTGAGATGAATGATTTCCCCTCGCCCTTGACCGGTTCACAGTCCAGTTAGAGAAATAGACTGATAAATGGTATTGAGAGAGCACGATAAGTCCTGTAATAAAGGTAGTCTAAGGTACTGTGGTAGCACAGATAAGAGAAGCATGAATTCTGCCTGAGGGATCGTATCTGAATTGGGCTTTGCATGACAGTAGGAGTTCACCCCGTGAGCCAGGATCTCCGGGCTGGGAGCTGGAGGCAAGTGGGCAGGAGGAAAGGGCTCCAAGCTTCAGAGAGATGGCCAGCTCCATCCTTCAGGGGCCCAGGTGAGCGAAGTCTGTTCTCCGAGGAAGGGGTTGTACGGTGGGCGAAGGGTGACCTTGAACTGAGGAGCTGAGACAGCATTCCAGGCAACGTGTCCACAGACGCACAGCTGTGTTTAAAAAGCTATCAAGATCCTGCCTGGGCTCTTGCTGAAAGAAGGAGACGGGGTGCAGAGCACATCAGAAATAAGGCTGCAGAGGTCGGCACATCCACGGGGCCTGTATTGGAGCCTGCAGGGCCCGGCTGAGATCTCCTGACTGTGAATCGCCCGTGGGAAGCTGGTGGCTCCCCGCCTGGGCTGCCGGCTGAATCACCGTGAAGCCTGCACGGCACCGCAGACCAGTCGACTCTGTGGTGGGATCCAGCTCCCGAGGTGCAGCCAGCCTGGGACGCTGAGATAAACCAGCACCAGAGGGGCTGAGTCTGGAATCTGCCTACGTAAGAGATTGCCAGCAAGTCCCAGTAGACTAGGTGTGGGAGCCATTGCCTAGGCTATGGTGGAGGCCCTGGGGCTTTAGGGCAGAGGCCAGCATAATGGGGCCACGGTTTTAGGAATCACTGTTCTAGCAGAGGTTTGCAGATAGCTTGAAACAGGCTAAGCTGAAAGATTTGGAGAACCATTAGGAAACCCAAAAGAGAGCTGGGCAAAGGAGGGTGCAGACCTGGACCCCACAGCAAAGGGGTTGGGAGGTTGGAAGGGGTTAAAAGAAAGATTAGGTACACAGAAAACTACAAAACGTTGCTGAAAGAAATTAAAGAAGACACAGATAAATGGAGAGACCTCCCATGTGCATGGATTGGAGACTTAATATTGAGATGGTCATACTACCCAAAGTCATCTACAGATTCAATGCAATCCCTATCAAAATCCCAATGGCATTTTTTTGCAGATATAGAAAAATCCATCCTAAAATTTGTATGAACTCTCAAGGGACCCCAAGTAACCAAAACAGTCTTGAAAAAAAAAAAAGTACAAAGTTAGAGGTCTCACACTCCCTGAGCTCAAAACTTATTACAGAGTTACAATCATCAAAACAGTGTGGTACTGGCATAAAGACAGACATATAGACCAATGAAATAGAACAAAGAGTCCAGAAAGAAACTCTTCCATACGTATATGGCCAAATGATTTTCAGCAAAAGTGCCAAGACCATTCACTGGGAAAAGATAGTCTTTGCAATACTTGGTGCTGGGAAAATTGGATATCCATGTGTGGAAGAATAAAGTTGGACCCTTACCTTATTATACAATATACAAAAATTACGGTAGTGCCCCTTATCCACAGGGGATATGTTCCAAAACCCCCAGTGGATGCCTAAAACCATGGAACTGAACCGTGGATACTATACGTACATACCTAGAATTTTTTTCCTATACGTACATACCTAGGATAAAGTTATACATACATACCTAGGATAAAGTTTAATTTATGAAGTAGGCTCAGTAAGAGAATATCCAAATTGCCAGTGTCCCTCCTCTTGCACTTTGGGGCCATTATTAAGTAAAATAAGGATCATGTGAGCATAAACACTGTGGTACCGCACCAGTCAAACAGATAACCAAGACGGCTACTAAGTGACTGGCGAGGGGGTAGCACACGTACTGTGTGGATATATGCTGGACAAAGGGATGATGATTCACGTCCCAGGCGGGACAGGGCGGGACAGTGCAAGATTTCATCAAGTTACTCAGAATGGCACGAAATTCAAAAAACAAAATTGTTATGAATTGTTTATTTCTGGAATTTTGAATTGTTTACTTCTGGAATTTTTTTTGAATTTTTATTTTATGTTATTATTATTATTTTGGCCACGCTGTGAGGCATGTGGGATCTTAGTTCCCCAACCGGGGAACGAACCCGTGCCCCCTGCAGTGGAAGCACGGAGTCTTAACCACTGGACTGCCAGGGAAGTCCCTGGAACTTTCTCTTTTTTTTTTTCCCCTTATTTATTTATTTATTTGGCTGCGTCAGATCTTAGTTGCCGCATGCAGGATCTTCACTGCGATACGCGGGGTCTTCTAGCTGCGGCATGTGGACTCTTAGTTGCGGCATGCATGTGGGATTTAATTCCCTGACCAGGGATCGAACCCGGGCCCCCTGCATTGGGAACATGGAGTCTTAACCACTGGACCACCAGGGAATTCCCTGGAATTTTCCATTAAATACTTTTGGACCCTGGTTGACCTCAAGTAACTGAAACGTTGGAAGGCAAAACTGCTGATAAGGTGGGGGGGAACTTTTGTAACTCAAAATGGATCAAAGACTAAATATAAGAGCTTAAACTGTAAAACTTAAAGAAAACAGGGGAAAAGCTCCATGACACTGGATTTGGCAATGATTTCTTGGGTATGACACCAAAGCACAGGCAACAAAGTATTGATAAAAATATCAACAGATAAATTGGACCACATCAAAATTAAAAACTTCTGTGCACCACAGGACACAATCCACAGAGTGAAAAGGCAACCTACAGGATGGGAAAAAAATACTTGCAATTCATATATCTGATAAAAGGTTAATATCCAGATTATATAACGAACTCCTACCAACTCAGCAGCAAACAAGCTGGTGAAAAAATAGTCAAAGGGCTTCTTGAAGAGACATTTTTCTAGAAAAGATATACAGATGGCCAACAAGCACA
The DNA here is from genome assembly GCF_949774975.1 of Lagenorhynchus albirostris. Taxonomy (NCBI): domain Eukaryota; kingdom Metazoa; phylum Chordata; class Mammalia; order Artiodactyla; family Delphinidae; genus Lagenorhynchus; species Lagenorhynchus albirostris. The sequence continues at coordinate 5,437,134 of NC_083102.1, forward strand.
AGAAAAGGTGCTCAACAGTATTAATCATTGGGGAAATGCAAATCAAAACCACAGTGAGATACTGCCTCATACCTGTTAGGATGGTCACCATAAAAAACAAAAACTAAAATAAAATAATAACAAGTGTTGGTGAGGATGAAATTGGCACCCTTGTGTACCACTGGTGGGAATGTAAAATGGTGCAGCTGCTACGGAAAAAGTATGGGGGTTCCTCAAAAGTATTAAAAATAAATTACTATGTGATCCAGCAATTCCACATCTGGGTATATACCCAAAAGAAATGAAAGCAGGGTCGCAGAGATGTTTGTACACCCACTGTATTAGTTTGCTAGGGCTGCCATAACAAAGTATCACAGACTGGGTGGCTTAAACAACAGCAGTTTATTTTCTCACAATTGTAGAGGCTAGAAGTCCAAGGTCAGGGTGTCGGCAGGGTGAGTTTCTTCTGAGAAACTCCTTCTTTGGCTCATAGATGGCCATCTTCTCTCTGTGTCTTCATGTGTCTTCCTTCTGTGTCTCTTTCCTGATCTCCTCTTCTTATAGGGACACTAGTGCTGCTGGATTGAAGTCTTATTAGAGAGCCCATCCGTATGACCTCATTTTAACGTAATTACCTCTTCAAAGACCCCCTCTATCTGGGAACGCAGGGTTGGCATCGTTGTTGGTTTTTTTTCGGCTGTGCTGCGTGGCTTGTGGGATCTTAGTTCCCCGACCAGGGATCGAACCTGTGCCCTCAGCAGTGAAATACAGTCACATTCTGAGGTAACGGGGGTGGGAACTTCAAACCTATGAGTTTTGAGGGGTACGCAGTTCAATCCATAACACCTGTGTTCATAGCAGCATTATTCACAGTAGCCAAAGGGTGTGGAAGCGCCCTGTGTCCCTTGATGGAGGAACAGATAAACAAAATGTGGTCTATCCATACGATGGAACATTATTCAGCCTTTAAAAGGAAGGAAATCCTGTTACACGCTACAACACGGATGAACCTGAGGACCTTATGCTAAGTGAAATAAGCCCGTCACAGAAAGACAAATACTGTACGATGCCACTTACATGAGGTCCCTAGAGTTGTCACGTTCATAGAGACAGAAAGTAGAATGGGGGCAGGGGGTGCCAGGGGCTGGGGCAGGGGGCTGGGGTGTGGTTGTCAAATGCATATGGAGTTTCAGTTTGCAAAGGGAAGGGCCCTGGAGGTTAGTTGCCCAACAGTGTGACCGTGCTTAACTGCACTGAACTGTACACTTAAAATGGTTAAGATGGTAAATCTTGTGTACATGTATTTTACCACAATAAAAAAGGAAAAAAGAAAAAACCCAAAAGGTTAGGGATGCAGGCAGCTTCTCCCGGTGGAGGACTGCCCAGGTGCGGTTCCTGCCCAGGCATGGAGGTGTCCACCGGGCAAGACACAGGAGGAAAGGGGAGCAGGGTGAGGGTGACGTGATGACTTCATTTTAGACACCACGAGTCTTTGGCAAGCTGCTGCCCCCAAGGCCATCTCTCTGGGCCACGATGTCATCAGGCCTTTCTGACCGCTTTGCCCCAGCTGCCAGCCCTCCCATGCGGCCCTGCCATCTTTCCAGGAGGACACACTTCCTTGGGCCACATTCGCGTCATGAAATGAAGTCCTGAGCGCTGCGGTGGGCTTTGCCCTCCCCCTCTTCTGCTTTTCCTCCCTTGCTCTCTTCCTTCTGCCCTGCGGTCCCAGCCTCTTCTTCCTGCTCCTTCCCCTGGGGGGACGGGAAGGGAAGCTGGAGGTGGGTCAGGATCTCCGAGGGGGGCCAGCACGTCTCCACCCCTCCTTTCACCTTGTTGGCCCTCCGCGTCCTCCCTGGGGCTTGACATTCGAGGAGGTCTCAGGGAGGGGGTGGTGATACACACGGAGAGCCAGGAGCGGCCCTGGATGAGGCCAGATGGGCACCTGAGGGTCCAGGTCACTGACCACGTGCTCTCTTTCCGTCCTAGGACCTGAGTTCCTTTGCCATGCCGCTCCTGGATGGAGACCTGGAGAGTTCAGAAAAGCATCCTTCTCGTAAGGTAAGCCACCTTCCTTACAGCTTCTCACGGCTCACCTGAGGTGCCACTGAGGCAGAACTCCCTCAGCGTGAGCCCAAGACACATCCACCCGTGCTCTCACCTGTACATCCACCTGTGCTCCCACCTACATGTCCACCTGTGCTCCCACCTGTGCTCTGACCTGCGCTCCCACCCGTGCACCTGGCTGCTGCCTCACACCTGCCTCACACCTGCCAGGCTTCACTCCTTTCTCTTCTCTCCTCTTCCCTCTGGGCTCGTCCGCGGCCCCGGGACTCCCCAAAGAGGGCAGAGGTGATGCCGAAGATGGACAGTGAGCTTAGCACCCTGAGCGCCCGCGGAGCTGATTAGCGAAGAGAGGAGGTTGAAAGCGTTAGTGAAATCGGGATGTGGAGACCAACTGTCTCCCCCGCAGACGGGAGCCCCTTCTCCTGCCCGTTCCTCTCCCTTTCGTCCTCTTTCCCCCTTTCCCTTTCGTCTCTTTAACCCACATTCTCCCCTCTCCCCCTGGTCAGTTTTTCCTCCAGAGGAAGCTGGAGCCGTGGAGGGCAGGCAGCCGAGGAGTGCGCATCCCAGGGTGGGTGGGTTGGCCATGGCAAGCAAAGGGAGGTCCAGGTGGCCCGCGGTCAGGGTGAGTGTGTGGCAGACGGCTGGGGCGGCTGCTGGGCCGAGGCTTCGGGAGGGGCTGCCGTGGGCAGTGTCTGAGAGCAGAGACAAGAGCCAGGCTGAATTCTTTGGCCCTGGAGGCTCCACGTCCCTCATCCCACCGGGCTGATGGGAAATGGGAATCTCCATCGTTATTGGGACTTCCTTCCTAGATTGTGCAAAGGTCCTGGGGTCCCATGCAGCACCTACACTTGGGTTTTAAATGAAGGAACTGGACTTCAGGATGGTGGAAAGACTTTCCCACAGTCACAGGGCTGCTTAATAACTGAGCCGGCTTCAGTCTGGGTTTCTTGGCGCTCAGCCCAGTGTGCGTTGCGCTGCGTCTGGACACCCTGACCTGGGGCCAGTGGCGCAGGCCACGCAGGGAAGTGTCCTCGGCCGGACAGGAGGCTTTCTGCCCTTTCTGGATCATCTCTGCATCTTTGTACCCTGTGACTAAGACCCCCGTCTCCTAAGGGGACTGAAAATCCTCAGGGACTGCCAAGCTGAATGTGGACTGGACACGTGGCGGCCTCCTCTCCCATCTAGGTACGCTCAGAGTTCAGTGCAGGGGTCACAGCTGAGCTCCCCTTTATGGGTGTTCTGGACTCAAGGATGCCAACCCTGGGACTTCCCTGGAGGTCCAGTGGTTAGGACTCCGCGCTTTCACTGCTGAAGGCATGGATTCGATCCCTGGTTGGGGAACTAAGATCCCATGAGCCACGCAGCGCAGCCGAAAAACAACCAACAACGATGCCAACCCTGCGTTCCCAAGCATCGGTTGGTATGGGAGCTGCCTGGTCTTCCCACCTGTCCCCTCTCCTGGCTCCCCTGTTCCCAGAGGAGGCAGCTCTTTGTTACATAACACATCTCGGTACAAGAGCTCCATGGTCACCTTGACTCTGCACAGCTCTGTGTGCAGCTCCCGGGCCAGTATTGGGAGGTAGGTCAGTGCCATCGACGTCCCTGGGGTCATTCAACATCACTGTGGTCACTCTGGGTCAGCCAGCATGGCCTGGTCTGGGGCAGTCTGTGGAATGCCCAGATGCCCACAGGTTTTCCTGTCTGTGTCCCTTGATCCTGGGATGGGGAGCCCGGCTCCTTTGTTCATTTTTCCTGGCAGCTTCCCTTCTGTGTCACCCGGGACAAGATATTCTCTGTGAACCTGTCTCCCCATCGGCAAACCCGGGCTCGTGGCGGTGCTCACCTTTCCTTACGAGGATTCAGTGAGCTTGTCGATGGAACAGAAGTAGAGCAGTGACTGGCCCGGGACACGTGCTCAGGGACAGTCTGGGAACGCAGGCGTGGCCTCAGGACACCCCCCACTTCGGAGCACCGTGAAGGGGTGCACCCACGACCCGTTTACCTGAGCCGTCGGGAACGTGGCATCTGGCCAGGCCTTAGACGTGACTCAGGGCCTCTTGTCCACTGCTGGCCGTGTGCACTGTTCCTCCATTCCCTCTGCTGAGAACGCCGGCCCCTTTCCGTCTGGAGCACGCAGAGACTCAGACCGGAGCTGCGCACCATTAGCGCACTGGCCCCGAGGGCACTGGCCGCGTCCTGCATCCCAGGCACAGCCTCCACACCTCCCCAGCCTCAGTCGGGCTCCACAGACCCTCACCTCGAGGTTTTGTCCAACTCGGCCCCCCTTTCCTGGCGCCCTTCACCTTTAACCCCTTCGCCCACACCCATTTCCCTCAGGCTGCCAAGGGGTGCCCGGTGCCCAGCTGTCAGTCACCGTCGAGGCCAGCCCCGCGGACCCCTCGCTCACCTTCACACGTGCAACCCTCCTCTTCGTTTTCCTGCATCCTCGGGGCTGAGACCAAGCACCGGGTGGCCTGGCCCTGGCCCCCGCGGCCCTCCCTGCGGTGGCAGACAGAGGTGGGCCTGGAAGCTCTGCTCGCGGAGGCCTGAGAGCCCGCTGCGTAGGTCTGCAGAGCCGGCAGGCACTCGGGAGGCTCTGGGCCCTTCGTTCATGCCTCGGGAGGCGTGCCCTTACGTTTAGCAAGGTGTCAGTTTACTGCAGCTTGCTAAGAGGCACGGGCTCTGTCCCCAGTGGCTGCGATCATGGCGATACCCACGCCACCCCTCCCAACCTACAGGAAGCAGACCCGGGGGCTCAGCGCCACCGCCCCCTCGCCAGGGTCAGGGCGGGAGACACGGGAGACAAGGCCGGAATGGGCCACAGGCACCGCTGTCTGGCCGTGTGGGGAGAGGGCCTGCTTTCTGGACCCCCCTCCTGAAGCCCGATGGCTGAGTGCCTGGCCCTTTTGGCCTGCAATTCTGAGCCCGGAATTGGAATCAGTCCTAGTCGGAGAATCCTAGGGCTCCCCTTGCCCGCCAGGTACGGTTCAAACCGGCACCCAGGCCCTTCGAGACTGCCATTTGGCTCAACCTGCCCCGGTGACCCGTCCGCGGTGGCCCAAGTGAGTGGCTGTCTGTCTGTCCTCCCGGCTCCAGCTCCTCTCTCCCCCAGACCCTGGGACACCTCTGCCCATCGGCCTGTCCACAGCCCGTCGGCTTTCAGCGCCTTCCCTGCTTCAGGGCCCCGTGATGGGCAGTGTCTCCCTCTAAAATCTCTCCCCGTCTGGGCCACTCTCAGGGCAGCCCTGTCTTGCCTGCTGTTCTCCAGGGTCTCGCGGGGACCCCATCCTTGCCCACATCTTGTTCCCTGCGTGCAGTGAGTGTCAGCTTTGCTCAGCAATCCCTCCTCCCTAGGCAGAGCTCACTGTGAAGTGTGGAGGGGATGGGGCAGCAGCGGGACTGGCCTCCTACCGTGACTCCCTCCCTCTGCCTTCAAGCTTGACCTTGACTCCTCTTCCGTTTCACGTGGCCGTTTCTGCTTTTCTCGGGAGGTGAATGGTGTGAGGGTCAAGGCCATGGGCCTGAGGTCCCGCCCACCACTTACCAGCTTTGGGGCCTTCCCTCAGCCTCCAGCCAGCGCCCTCTCTGAGCTCCGGGCTCAGCGGCACCCAGGGGGTGATGGTGACAGGCCACTAGAACGTCTGCCCTAAATGACCGTGTCCCCCCTGCCCCCGTGCTGAAGAGCTCTGTGGTTCCCCCTCAAAGGAGGGTCAGGTTCTCACCCCACGTGGAGTCTTTCCGTGAATCAGCCCAGCCTCCCCGACTCTCCACGTCTACCAAGGGTCTCTTTGTAGCGAATTCGTGACAGTGAGGGCTGACCTCCCAGACGTACCTGCTGTGTACCATCATGTACACGTACCTGCTGTGTACACCTGCTGTGTACCTGTGTGGCAGGTGCTTCCCTTGTGTATATCCTGTCATCTTGACGACCCTGCGAGTCGGCCTAGTGTCCCCATTGGATACATGAGAACACTGACACGTAGGTCACTTGTCACTGCTGGAAACTGAGCTGGGATTCAGACTCCTGTATCTTTGTCCCGAACCCTGACACGTACCACCCTGCCGTGGGGTCTCCCTCCACCCCTGGGCCTGCTGGCCCTACCCCACGTCCACAGGCACACGCCTCCCACTGCTCCAAAAGCTCTGTGTTCATTACTCTTAGGATGCAGAAAAGCCCCAGGAAGCCTGAGTCCCATAGGCCGGTTGGTAGTGGCTGAACCCAATACTCTAGAGGCAGAGAATCTAAATGCTATTCACACCAAATGGTTAGCAAAAGAAAACCCTGAACTTCTCCATAAGGAGGAGAGCCTGAGTTATATGGCTCTGGGGAAGCTCGGCCTCTGCCTCAGATTCCCACTCGGCGAGGGGACTGGCATGGGGCCAGCCTCTGCACCCCTCCCCGCCATGGCCACACTGGTCCTTTAACGCAGGGTGGAGGGTCTCAGGGAGAAGGGGGCGTGCAGTTGAGGGTCCCCACAGGGCATCACTTCCTTTAAGGGACCTCAAGCCCAGCTCAGGGGCTCCCTCTAGTGGTGGAGGAGCTCACAGGGGTCCCGGGTCCAGGCAGGCACCCCAGTGGATAGAGGCATGGAGGCTGCCTCTGCCCTGTGCGCAGTGCACCGGTCGTCACCTGCCGTGCGGAGCCCAGGGTCTCAGTGTGCTGCACGACCCCTGCCAGGCCTCATGCTTGCCCCAGAGCCCAGGGGACATGTCGTTTTTTCCTTTTCTGCTGCAGAGCTGGGTGGGCCCCGAGGCCCTTCTGGCTCCTGTGTTGCAGGCTTACCCGCGGGACGGCAGCAGGTCATGTACAGAGTACAGTTCCTGTGCGTCAGGTCTGCCCGATGCCCCTTCAGACGACCCTGAGGGGCAGGTACGGCCCCTCATTTCACGCAGGAGGAGACGGAGGCTTAGGGAGTCTACGTAACCTCCAGGGTGGCCCAGAGGCGAGCGGGTCAGGCCCAGGCACTCAGGTGGGAGTGCCAACTGCTACACCCGCCAGCAGGACACGTTCGAAATTCCCTGAGTCCAGTGAGTTTTGAAACCGTCACTACAATTTCAAGCCATCGCCGAAGTGAGCCTCAGAGCTTTGCAGCCTTGTTCGCTTTCTTCCCGGCCTCTGCCTGCAACCCCCGTTACTCCAGCGCCGAAGCTGCTTGGAGGTGAAAACCTCATCACTTCCCACGCCAGGGTCCCCTCAGGATAGAGCCCTGGGCCCACTGTCTTTCAGATCAGAGAGATCAGATCTGTAGTCAGACTTCGAGCAGGACAGGCACGAGGTCTTCAGGAGTGAAGGCCAGGAGACGGGGCCGCAAATAGGACGCAGGGGGCAGGTGCCGTGTTTCGAGCCTTCTCGGCTGCATGGCTGTCCTCCCCCACCTCCAGAAGACCCTTCCAGAGAACCGGGTCGAGGCCAGTGGGCTCCTGGATGCTGCGGCCCGGCCTGTGGGTGGGTCGTCCCGGGGTCCGGTCCTTCCCCTGGGCCGCCTCTGTCTGGGGAAGAGCGTGGGGCTGTTTCTCGGGCCAGGTGTCGTGGCAGCAGCTGGATCATGGGGGACAGGCTCTGAGTGACCTCACCCGTCCGTCTGTCTGTCTTGTCTGTCTGCAGGTGGACAGCCCCTTCGGCTCAGGCAGCCCCTCCAAAGGCTTCTTCTCCAGAGGCCCCCAGCACCGGCCCTCCAGCCCCGTGTCTGCTCCCGTGAGGCCCAAGACCAGCCCCGGCTCCCCCAAAACCGTGTTCCCGTTCTCCTACCAGGAGTCCCCGCCGCGCTCCCCCCGCCGCATGAGCTTCAGCGGAATCTTCCGTTCCTCGTCCAAAGAATCTTCCCCCAACTCCAACCCGTCTACCTCGCCCGGGGGCATCCGGTTCTTCTCCCGCTCCAGAAAAAGTAAGGCACTGATGACTGTTGTTCAGGTGGGTGCAGGGCTGCCAGGGGGCTGCTCACAGCCGCTTGGCCGCGGGGCCACCTGCAGGGACACCAGAGCTGGCCGGGTGGCTGTTACTGATGGTGCTGAGCGTGTGCGTCTGGTCTGTCCCCCAGGAACAGATTTATCTCCAGCGCAACGTGTCTCCACCTGTCGCTCTATCCCTGCACTAATCCACCCAGTATGGCGTGGCTTGTGGGGTTAATGTAAATACCCCGATACTTGCAGTATGGCTGAGAGGACAGCCACGTGGAACGCTAGCCTCCAGCCTTCTCTGGGAATCAGCAGCGGCCCACGCCTGGGGCCGGACGGCCCAGCGCTTTCTCTGATCTGCCGTGTGCGGCCCCCAGGGCTTACGGCTTGGCGTTTGGGGGATTTGAGTGAACCTGTTTCTAGCACGTGCTGACCTTTTCTGTCTCAGGCCCTGGATAGGTGGGGTTGATTTGCTACAGAAACAGGGGAAGCAGATGTGTGTTTCAGAGAGAGTTCTTTAGGCTCATGAGTGTTTGTGATCTAAGGATAAAACATTCTCCACTGAGCACCGTTGATCGTATCTAGAAATATACCAGGGAAACCATAAAGTAGATGGAGTTTATTTTCACCTTTCCCGTGTCTTAGTGCATCTCCCTCCTCTTTGCAACTCTTTCTGAGGACATAGGAAGTTCCTATCAAGAATACAATGATTTGGAAAACAAGCTTGCCCTTGGGCATCGCGCCTCCTTTCTTTCCGGGTTGTATTTGCAGGACCTGTGGGCTGGAGCTATTACTCTATCTGCAAGGCCAGCCGGAGTGCAGTTTCAGTCTCCGTGACTTGTAAGGAAAGTGTGGGAAGCTTTCTTCTTTAATTTTTTTCGGTGGTTTGGGGTATCGTTCCTAGCACCCCTAAAGGCATCGCCATGATGACTAAACTCATGTGTAAGTGTACAAATGTCACAGGACAAGGTGGTCCTCACGCAGACAGTACGGGTGACGTGCAGTTAGGAACTTAGATATGAAGCCAGATAGGGAGGTGTGTCCTAGCACTGACATCCCAACACCCTAGAGAGCATCCCCAGTTTCCTGGACAGGGACCCTGCAATTCTCAAATATGCCATCACACACCACCTCTCAGAGGGGAGGGGATGTCAGACCAGACCTTCACCAGGTGTCCTGTTTCCCCACGGGTGGCATTGTGCCTAGGTTGCTTACAACAGAACTAGGTTGTATGAATTTCCTGGGGCAGCCATTACAAAGTACCCCAAACTGGGTGGCTTGAACAACAGAAATTTATTCTCTCAGTTCCAGAGGCCAGAAACCAAAATCAAGACGTCAGCAGGGCCATGGTCCCCCCGAAGAGTCTAGGGGAGAATCTGTTCCAGGCCTTTCTCTTAGCTCCTGGCATTGCTGGCGGTCCTGGGTGCTCCTTGGCTTGTGGAAGCAGCATGCCAGCCTCTGCGTCACCGTCGCCGTCACGTGGCCCTCTCCCGCCGTGTGTCTGTCTGTGTCTGTGTCTTTGTGCTTCTGCATCTCCTCTTCTAAGGACAACGGTCATTTTGGATTGAGGGCCACGCTACTTCAGGATGACCTCCTCCTAACTAATTACATCTGCAATGACCCTATTTCCAAATAAGTTCGCTTTCTGTGGTTCCTGGAAGGACATGAATTTTGGGGGGGACCCAGGTTACATTGAAAGCCAAGATCTGCAATTCATGTCCCTGGCTGGGGAGGCGCAGGACTTGTGGGTGTAGGGTGGTCATTCTGTTAAGACCAGGGTCATCTCTTGGTGGTTTTTTGGCTGTGCTGCGCGGCATGCGGGATCTTAGTTCCCTGTCCAGGGATGGAACCCATGCACCCTGCAGTGGAAGCGCAGAGTCTTAACCACTGGACCAGCAGGGAAGTCCCAGGACCAGGGTCATTTCTGAAGGCAGAAAGGGGCAGCCAACATATAGGGTCTGGGAGGTCTGGGGGAGCCAGCAGGTGGGATGCTGGGTCCTGAAGATGGGCCAGATGTTCAGCTTCCCGGGAAGCAGGAGTCCGTGCTGCCCTTTTCCGGTCAGTGTTTTTAAAGGCCATTCAGTGTGCTAGAAAGCACCCAGCTGCAGAGGTGTGTCTTGTTAGGTGCTGTGCAGCAAGTGTAGCTAGTTAAGGCTTCTCTGCTGTCTGGCTGGGTAGCCGTAGGCGGGGCTCAAGAAGACCAGCGGAGTGACTGGGCTTCTTGTAAAGACGCGTTGATTAGGTCAGGGCGGGGGCTCGGCTTCTTCAGAGAAGCTGTCTGGGAGCGGGTGTCCAGGACCCAGGACAGCAGCCCGTGCTGTTGCCCTTGAATCACCGAGCCCAGGTCCTTGACCTTCCCCGAGGACGTGGGAAACCAACCCTGCCCAGCCCGCTGATGAAGCAGGAAGGTCTGAGTCTGTGTCCAGGCGGCGTGTGTGCTCTACTCCACGTGGTTCTCCCCTCAGGTCCTAGCCGCCACCTGATTTTTTCACTGGGCTTGCTGTGAGGCTTGCGTGGAGGGCATACAATCTATCTGCTTTTCCTGCCTGAATCTATGCCCGGGTCAACGTGCCCAGACTACATATTGCTCCCACTGCCCCAGAACTGATTTCACAAGATCGAGCTTGAGAGTAACGTCAGCGGCCTGTATGGCGGGTCTGGGTAAGCAGCTGCCTGTGAAACCCGCTGTGTCCGTTGGAAAGATGTCGTGAAGACGCCATTTGTCACACGAGCCCCCTGGGAGAAATTTCCTGTCTCGGTACCAAGAATAGCTGTGCTTCTGAGCAACTCGATTGTTTCTGTCTATGATGGACACTGATCACGTAACGGCCCAATTTTCCCTGTCTGTGTTGCCTGCTGGAAATCTTAGAACCAAATGTGTATGAGGGGCATTAAGGGATACGTTTCTAGCCTGGTTTCTGAATCCATCTTTGGTCCCCATCCTTTTACTTTCCCCACCCCCTCTTTTTTTTAAAACAAGGAAGACAATTTATTGGAAGGATCTGGGTGTATTTACAGAATTCAAAGAAGAGCTGAACGCTCAGGACTCAGAAAGGGAAGGAGCCAGGCTGGTTCTGGGGGGCTTGGCAGGAAGAATTCATGGACATCCAGAGAATTCCTAGTGTTCGTGTCTCTCCAGTTACCATTCCAGCCTCCTCATTATGGGATCTCTGATTAGCCCAGTTGGGATCTCTGAACCCGACGGTTACTGGGGGGCTGGGAGGCAGGATCACGCGTCAAAAGCAAAGGAACCAAGAACCCACCCGGGAAGTGAGCAGAAGTTCCTGGAGAAGAGGCGCAGTTGGCAGCTCTGCAGATGCCCGTAACACCCTCCTCGTCCACCGCCCAGCGTGTGTGCACACACAGCCTCCCACTTTTACGAAGATTCCCTCGTTGAACTCGGTCCAGTCACCCTACACACAGGGGTTAGAGGCCTTGCTACTTCCCCAGCATCATGTCCAGGCGTCACCACTAAGGATGTCAGCGTGACGGACGGAGTCCTCCATCTTCAAGTAATGAAATTCCCATGTCTCCTCCAGTGCTGTCTGCACCATGTCCTTCTATCCGGTGCCTTTCAGCCTACACGATGACATAGAATCTATGTCAGTTCTGTCATCAGTTCCGCCTGCAGCCAACCCCTCGGGTGACACTCAAGCTTGGTAAACACTGCCTTCTAGTATTAGGGGAAAGAAAGAGGGAAGACAGAAATTCTGAGCACAGTCATTTTCAAAGGGAAATAAAGGAAGAGGAGATGATTCAGTCTTCAGACACTTCAAGAACGAGAGAGGTAATACGGATGGAGGCTACAGTTCCAGATGCTATATCTGGTCCCAGGACCAGCGAGTACCCAGGCTGGCTGGGGCTCTGTGCCCGGGTAGGAAAACCAGCCCTCTGTTCTAGAAGGACCCTACCTCTTGGAGGGGCTGCTTGTATGGAGTGGCTGTAGCCTTCCTCTGGTCTCCGGGCCCAGTGGCATGTTGATTCAAGACACGTCTTGGGGACTCTGGGGTGTTCGTCACACTCCTCCCAGGCCCGCTGTTAGTAGCAAACCTAATTCCCTTAGGGGATCAGGGTCAGGCACCCCAATCAAAGCAATACAGCCTCCTCGTCTGATACAGTGGTCGGCATTCTCCAGCCTGGGACAAAATCCAGCCTGAATCCTTTATTAATTTGTGTCCATGAATCACTGAGACACGCCCTTGTTTCTTTCCCCTGTGGCTGTTTTCACACGTAGCAGCAGACTTGAGCTGTTGAGCTATCCGAGACCACGTGACCCACAGAGTAGAACATGTTTACGCCTTGTCTAGTTCCCAAGAAGTCTTACGTGACCATGTGGCAGTAGAAGCTTCCAGAAAACAGCAAATCTTATCTCCACAAGATTTTTTACAACTTGATTGAGGATGACTTTGCCTTTGTAGAGGAGGAAAGGGAAGTGCACGTCAGTATGTTCTTGAACTGCAAATAATAAGATGAAAGTCTTTCTAAAAGCAAAAACAATCTTGCGTAGTCAGCAAGGCAGGACCTCAAGAAGGACTGAAGTTCACGTTACTAAGCTTTGCTCCCTAATCACTGATAATAATCAGTGTCTGCTATGCACGTTCGAAGTGCATCGAACGCGAGCATTGTTTTTCTCTGCCGTGTGCATGTTCCTTTATTTTACTTACGTGCTCGTAATACTCTACAAATACATCATGTACATCATAAAACACCCCAAAAAATTAATTTAAAGGAAGAGATCAAATAAAGAGAAATTAAAGTTGCCACACTTTTCTTTCCGCATCCAGTGGACCCTTTTGCACACACTCCGGGTTGCTAACTAACCTGTATCCCAGGTTACCCTGGAGACCAATCTCTAGGTGTCCGCACGCAGGGTCCACTTCCTGGGCGAGCGGACAGGAAAAGCAAGATTCTCAAAATTGAGAACTGTAGCAAGTTTACTTTTTTTGCTTTCTCCATCTTCTGTTGGCCAATACCTAAAAGCATTTCCACGTCAGACAACTCCTTTTAACGCAACATACAGCAAACACACAGAATCGAGGACAGGACCTGTAACGGCACAAAACTCATATACGCCCTCAGACTCTCATGGGACCAAACTGAAAAGGCTCCACGGGTGGAATTGGTCTTAAGCAGGGCGCAAAAGAAGGGAACGGCAAAGAACGGCAGAGAGAGGACAGAAGGATGTTCCAGATGGGCCAAAAGACCACAGGCTGCAGGGAAGAGCATGCGGGGAGACAGAAAGAAGCTTTCCTGGGCTGAAGTAGAGAGACTGGGCTCTGAGAGCGCAGCAGGGACGAGGAGGCCAGTTGACGGTGGGGTGATGGTATGAGGACAACCTACGTCACCATTTAAAAAGAAACAAAACTTTAGGTTGACCACAGAGACGGCCGACAACCATTACAGGTCTCTGTAAAGGGAGAACGGACCAAAATGAAGCTGGGAGAATATTATTAGGGCTGCTTGTGTAGACAGTGAGAAAGGCCTGTGAGGAAATGCAGCCACCATCCTAGTCCAAGGTGGCTTGGGACGCAGACCAGAGACCAGGACCACTGGAACGGTTGGCAGAAACAGAGAGGGATGGAAAAAGAATTAATGGGGGCGTACGAAGGGTAGGCAAAAAACCAGGAAATGAAGAGAGAGAAGGACAGAGCCCCAAACCTTGTGCATTCTTGCCACCCGTGGGCTTGTCCAGTGATAGAGGTCATTGATACCGGTAACTCAAGACAAACTGCTCCTTGCCCAGGGCTCGCCGAAGCCTCTTCTTCGGGGCCTTTCTCGGCTTGGGGCTGCCGTGCACCAAGATGCTGGCGTGCAGACAGATGCCGGCGTAGGTCACCGCTTCCCAGGCCCAGTGCCGGTGCTTCCGGAGGGTTGGGATGTTCACAAGGACAATTCTCAGGCACAGGAAATAGGATGAAAAAGAAGGCAAGTGACTTCCGGGCCACGGTGTGAGCCTGGGTGCTGGGATCACCCGGGCCGGGTCTGTGGTCCCTCATCTGCCCCAAGTGCCGGTGCAGCGAGAACACGGGCGAGAGGGTGGACACCAGGAACAGGAGGAATGGAACTGACCGCATGATAATTGCGTGAGGTAGAAAAAAAGCGCAAGGAGACGGTCTGTATTCTACCAGCCAGGGTGTCGTTGCCATGGGAACCCTGGGTGGCAACCATCTGCACGAGAATTGACTTCCCGGTGGCTGCTGATGATGTCAGACCAGACAGGATCAGGGAGCCCAGCAGCAGCCCGGGCACTGACCGAGAAATCCTGCACTTCAGCCAGAAGAAGATGGGGTGAGAGAAGGATGCTATCTTCACACGGTAGAAGACAGCAAGCCAGCTGGTCGGCCAGAAAGTCAGAGTGTTGATGAAGCTCCAGGAGATTCTGAAATAAAATTTGGAACCAAAACCAAAGGAAGCCAGGAGGTTGCGCTGGAGGGCCATCCCTTGCAGACAGAACCGGGAGACGGCCAGGCAGGCCACAATCACGTCGCCTGCGCACAGCGTCTGGCAGCATCCAGCGTCCCACTCCAGCTCAGCACGATGACTGTGAGGCCGTTCTGCAGCCCGGCAGCCACCGACTCCAGGAGAAAGGTGACCGTGCAGGTCCACGTGGGTGAGGGGGACACTTTCTCCAGGCAGACTTCTACTCCGGGTGCTGGGACGCACCCACGGGGAAGCACAGCCTCTCTGGATGAGCCGCTCTGTTGAGACTACAGGCCCAGAGGCTCTCCTTGGATTCATGCAAAAGCGTAGCTACCAGCAAACACCACCATCCCACCACCTCCCCACTCCCACCCCTGCCGGTCCTCCAGGATTTGAAAGGAGGATCCTTGTCAGTTCTCTGGGCGCGCAGATCCCTCCCAGCTCAGTGATACCCTGTCTCTGTCCGCATAACCTGTATTTGCCTGCTCTCTATCAGAGCCAGATGTAGGGAAATGGTAACAGAAGAGAGGCTCCAGGGGTGATTGAAAATACCCGTATTTTGCCCTTTATTTCTCACCATACTATTTCTTTCCTAACTTTTCCTTAAGAGATGTCCTTAACCTCGTTTCCCTCCTGTAACCACAAACCTTCCCTGGCCCCTCATGTCCCGGCTTAATAGTTTATTCCGTTTCCTGTGCGACCCACCTGCCGAGTGGGTGGAGTGGGAAGTCAGTTGTGTGCGTAAGTCTTGGAAGCACTAAGCAAAGGCCCCCTGTTACCTCCAGTGCCTGCTCCTGCCGCCTAAACTGGCGAGCTCCGTACCGGAGTTCCAGGAGTCTGCACTTAAAACATGAGTTTCCCTGATGTGTTAACATCGATGGTTATTTTAATCTGCATAAAAACTCCATGACGTCAGATTTTGACCATTTTCATCAAAGTAGAAACTGAGGCCCAGAGGAGCTAAGTCACTGAGCAAAGGCCGCACCGCTAAGTGGCAGAACCAGGATTTGAACCCACGTGGTGTCCGCTTTTACCTACGGTGCCCTACTGTGCAAGGCTTCCTCCAGCTCCGATTACAAGGCATTGCCCATCCTTGCAGGCCGGATAAATGCAGCAAAGCTCAGGAGAAAAACCAAAGGAACGAAAGCTCCTTCCCCAGCCAAAGTCGGGGGCTCCGCCAGCAGAGGTTTCCCCCCGACCTTCACACGAGAGGGCGCCCGCACCTCACACCCGATTCCTGCTGCGTGCAGCCCTCCAGCTGCTCCTAGTTTTCATGGACATCCGCCCACCGCCCGGCCTCATCCTTTCCCCCCCGAGAAGGTTAACATCAGACCCCATGTGGCTCCCGACAGGCCTGTCTGATTCCCCCTTCCATCCTCCCGCCCAGGCCCCTACAAGCCCTGTACCTGGACAGACAAGCACTTGTCCTGCTTCGTGCTTCCAGGGAGTCCGTGCTTTCCCAGTGCCTTCTAGCAGCCACGGACACAGGCGGGAGGGCCGCCCCTGAACTCAGGGTCCCCGGGACCTTCCTCCCGGCCTCCACTGGCGCAGGGCCTGCTGTCTCCTGGAATAAACTCAGCACAGGAATGCCTGGGAGCGCTCAGATCATCCTCCAGCCGCAGCCAGGGGAGCCACGGGGTGGCCACGGGTGTGGGCCCAGCCAGGTGGATGGTTTCAGGGGGTCTGTACACGTGAGACCCTCCTCCCCAGGTCGCGTGCCCCATGGCGGAGGGGCGGCCTGTCAGGGTGTCAGTTCTGCCTGCTGTTACCCTAGAGCATCCGGGTGTGTCCTGTGTCTCCTTGTAAAGCACCTTACTTCCTCTGTGGAATGAGGCAGCCTGTGCATTTCAAGAACATAACTTGGACTTCCCTGAATCTGCTTCTGGAACGGGGCAAGGTTCACGGGGTCTGTGTACAGCCTTGCTCGACAGGGAATTGAGAACACGTCAGTTCTCTCACCCGACGAACCCTTCAAGGTTAGTCATTTTATCCCAGATTTCAGCTTCCCGGACATTTGTAGAATTTCCGTCTTCTTCCGGGGTGGGGGGTGGGGGGTCAAGGTTTTCTCTCCCAGGCTGCTGTTCAGACTCTCAGGAGGACAGAGAAGTACACATCTTGTTCACAGGGAGATGTTTCTCTCGGGAGCGTTTACGTTACCCTCGGAAGCAAAGACCTGGTTTTGGCTTAGTCCCAAAGAAGCTTTTCTAGCTGTGCAGCGGAGTATCAGAGACCCTGGTGACTCGAGCCCCGAGGACGCACGAGCCTGCAGGTGCATGGGGTGCGGCTTCCTTCCGGGAAGAGCGCTGGAAGCGTGACTGCAGGTGCATAGGGTGCGGCTTCCTTCCGGAAAGAGCGCTGGAAGCGTGACTGCAGGTGCACGGGGTGCGGCTTCCTTCCGGGAAGCGAGCTGGAAGTGTGACAAGGCGGTCAGGCGGTGATTCGTGCAGTGGGGCTGGGGTACGGCTGATGCGAAAGACGACCGGGCCCGACCCCCCTAATCTGGGCCCCTTGGGCATGGCAAGACGGGGAGGAAGCTCGTCTCTGTGCAAACTCTGGACCATTTATTCTTCCTTCCGCGATGAGGAACACTAATGTCTCCTAGTTTTGAAAGTCTTCTTTGAGAACTGCCTTCACAGCCATATCTATTCTCTAATACTCTTGGTGACGGGCAGGTTTGGTCTTTGGAAGTCAGATTTTCTCTTTGTAAAGAGATCTGTTTGGGCCAGTCATGTTTGGGGTCAGAAGTTGAGGATGAAGCCGCGTTGGTAGAAATGCACAACCGTGAGTCTGGGCGGAGATGTGGCACAGACTTAACCACGGCGCCCAAGGCCGATCGGGGCTCCGCCTTCAGCTCAGCTCACCGTTTGGGCCGCAGCAGCTAACTCATCTCCCTCTGCCCTCGGTGCGAAGCCGTGTCCTTCCGACGGGACCTCGCCAACCACACGGTGAGGTTTGGAGACAGTTAGTGGTTTTTCTGCTTCGACTCCTAGTGTAGTGTGGAGGGTGAAACACTTTAATAGAGAATGTTTTCAACTTAGATCCTCTTCCTCCTTTTCTCCCTCTGCGGCCCAGTGATTAGAGTCAGGCCACGGAGGACTGCAGGACACCCTGCCCATCCCAGCGTGGCTCCGCAGGGTTGACCCCTGACTTGCGGAACACACTGAGGTGTCAGTGCCCACGCAGGTCTGTCCCTTCTCCTCCGTGGCTGTCTAACCTGATGATACTCAAAATAAGGCCCATCACCAGACCCCTGGGGACAGAGGGAGGTCCCGGCTTCAGCACTAGAGGCACCTTGTCCTGTGGGTTACCTTTCAGGGTAACCGTTTTGCTGGACGTCTCAGGAGGGGCAGGAGGTCTCTGGCCGTGGCTCTCACCCACCCAATGCAGGAGCTTTTCCATATCTCTAACAGGCCCGGCCGCCCTGGGGCACCACTGGCCAAACGCTAGCTATTCTAAGCCAGTCCACCGGCTCTCTGGTCAGCCTGAGGTTCTCAGGGAAATCCTGGGCCCTCTCCTTCCCCTGTGACTGTTTCATCTCAGAGTCTGTGTCCAGCAGAGGCTCGGCTGCGCTCCTGGTCCTGGGATGCTACAGGTGGGGGTTAGCGAGCATCTGGGCTGCAGCTGCTCCGACACTGCCCTCAGACAACCCGCAGAGACCTGGCTTAGAAGAGAATCAAATGCAAACCACCCAAAGGGTGAAAACTCCTGACACTGGGAGGAGGAGACGGTTTTCTGGAAAGTGTGTTTCGTGTGGGCCTCACTTCCCCCCTCCCAGTGTCCCACCCACCATCACTTCCTCCAGAAGGTCTGCTGTTGACGAGAGCTTTCCTGCAGGCTCCTTCCCACCCCCAGAAAAAGGAGATGGATTTTGACACATGCTGTTGTTTGCATGAGTGATATTCGAGAACAAAGCCTTCCAGGGTTCAGCCCGCCGCTTCCCCACCCTCCGCTGAGCTTGTATGAGAGGTGATGACAGAATCTCTCTTCTTTCCAGAAGATGTTGGTGTAGGCTGGGTGCTCCGTTTGGGTTTGCCGTCGTACTGCTACTCACATGGCGTCACAGAAGGAGATGAAGTTGAGTGTGAAATTGCCGTTCGGTACCGTTCCTGCAGGTGCATTGGCTGCCCATAGGCTCTGCACGCATCAGACACTCAGACCATTATGGAAAGAATCGTCCTCCAATGTTAGGAAGGCACCTGATCCCAGCCCACAAGGTCGTAGTCAGCCTCAAGTTAGCGGGTCAGGAATGCAGGGGTCATGTAGGAATTCAAGGCAGGTTATCAGGCCAGGGCTTGTTGGGGGAACTAAGCAAGACAAAGAACTGATTTCAGACAACGTTAGGTGGATTTTAAAGACACACAAGTTTCATTTAATCCTTCTAATAACTGTTATGGGTTTAATTGTGTCCCCTCAACAAAAATATGTTGAAGTCCTACCCCCCAGCATCTCTGATTGTGACCTTATCTGAAAATGAACTCATCGATGGTGTAATTAGTTAAGATAAAGTCACACTAGAGTAGGGTGGGCGCCTAACCCATTATGACTGGTGCTTTATGAGAAGATGGTGATGGGAACACAGACACACAGGGAGAGCGTCACGTGACGACAGAGGTAGAGACCGGAGTGATGGGTCTGCGACCCAAGGGTTGCCAGCAGCCACCAGAAGCAGGAAGAGGCAAGGAAGGGGCACGGTGCTGCTAACACCTCGATTTCAGACTGTGAGGGAACCCATTTCTGATGTACCTGGTTTGTGGTGCCCTGGTACAGGGAAAGTGATGGGAAAGTGACATCACTTTCCATGGGAAAGTGATGCCGTTTAACAGATGGGAGGCTGAGATCCATGGAGCAAGCTTGGCCTGTGATCTGTCCTCCATCGCAAGAGTACGGTCAGTGAGGGAGGGTGCCGTGTGGCTCAGATGCCCCCCACTCTTCCCAGATGAGGAGAGAAGGCCGGCTGTGAGGCCGTCCAGCTGCTGCCAGTTCCTCGACATCTGACCTCGAAATCATTGGTGATTTTCGAGAGAGCAGGTCGGGTAGCCGGGAAGGGAAAGAAGCTGTGTTAGGGGCTGAGGCCTGAGTGGGAAGCCGGGAGTCAGAGAGACTGGCCTTCTTTCACAGCGTTTGGGCAGAAGGGAAGGAAGCAAGAAACGTGTGGCGGGACGTCCGAGCTCGTCCACAGCCTGGGCTCCCTGCCTCTCCCAGCCCCTCCCTGAGGCTGCTCTGGGACCACGTGATGAGGTGTCCACCAAAGGCAGTGAGAGTTCAGGGCTTCTGCCTAAGACGGTTCCGGGCAGATCAGAGGTCTTTCGTCGGCAGCTGAGGGCTGGAGGCAAGAGGCAGAGAAAGCCGAGGTGGTGCAGGTGCAGGTGCAGATCCGGCCCAGCAGCCGGATCTGGGGCCTCGTAGGGAAGGCGGCCGGGCCTGCTGCCTTCCGCGTGGGGGGGCTGTGCCGCGAGCACAGTCCCTGTTGAGGTCACACTGCTGAGGACCCAAGGCTCATTCCTCACTGTGGCAGAAGTGGGCCCATCCCGGCAGAGGCGGGTAGACAGAGCTAAATGGAAGCTAAGGCTTTGCCTTGTTGCTTCAAGGTAGGAGAGACCTGGGCGCATTTATAGGTGGAGCAGAGATGATGCGCGGGCAGGTGTGACGGGGCAGGGGCGTGAGCTGGTGTCCACCTCTGTGATGGCTTCTGTTCTCCACGCTACTGCTGGGGTTTTGCTCCGGGGGGACACGTCCCATCTGTCCTCATGGCCCCAACGAGGCCATCTGAAGCCCCCCAGAACAGCCATCCCCCGAGTCAGCCCTCCGGCCTCTCTGGAGGGCTCGGGGACTCGTATGCATCTCAGTCTCCTGTGTGCCGTAAAGCCCAGGTGTCGTGCCTTCCCTGCGGCTCCCACAAGTTCCCGGGGGCTCGGAGGTGGGGCTCAGGTCCGCTCTGCCAGCCCAGAGCCGGCGTTGGCCTCCAGCCTCCGCGCAAGGCAGCTGTTTGTCCCCGGGCAGGGAGGGACTTGCTCTATGTCCCAGAGCTCAGTAGCGAATGGACACGTGGGAGCTGCTCTGCCCCGAACGCAGTGGGTGCTCAGCAAAGCTGGACTCACCCCTTTCCCGAGGACGCCCTGGAGTTTGCTCCTGAGAAGAGCTGACCTGCCCTCTGACCTCCCTGAGTTAGCTCTCAGTGGTGGCTCCTGTGCGGGGCCCTGGGGAGCTACCAGCACCATCTTTCTGTGCCTG
This sequence comes from Lagenorhynchus albirostris, assembly GCF_949774975.1. Lineage (NCBI taxonomy): Eukaryota > Metazoa > Chordata > Mammalia > Artiodactyla > Delphinidae > Lagenorhynchus > Lagenorhynchus albirostris. The sequence goes on from NC_083102.1 coordinate 5,457,723, forward strand.
GCTGGTCCCTACGCATATGTGTGTGTTTTAGAGCGCGGTGCTCCGCTGTGTCAGTGCTGTCAGGTACCTGAGCCCTGCATCCTCTGGGCCCATCCTTAGGAGTGTCTCCTGCCGGGGACAAAGGTCATCTTCAGCTCAGGAGAGGCAGACGGGTGGCCGGGTGGCCGTGCTGCCCTCGGCTGCCCTGTGCAGCGACCTCCTTTTTCCTCTTCTGCCCCCAAACCCCGTCCCTTGGCTCTCCTTCCCCAAGTTCATTACACGGATCTGTGTGCACAGTCTGTCCCTCACCAGGAGGCTCTGACGGCTGCCCGGCAGCCACTCCCCCTCTTTCTTCATGACAGAACCTGGCTTTACCCAGGGCCCAGCCCCGGGCACGAGTTACAGATGATCTAACGCCCCTTCCCCGTTTGGGGACATGCCTGGCTTCCACTTCACGGGGCTCAGGGGGAGCCAGCAAAACATAAGAGGAGCTCTGCGAGGGATCAGAGAAAAGGTGCCTCCCCTTCAACAAAAAGAGGTGCCGCCGGAGGACTGATCCCCCTCCTTCCTCTGTCTGCGGTGTGAGGCCGTGGTTTCCGGGCCACATGGTCCATCTTGTGACCGGGGCCAACACAGAGGACGGCGGGGCAGACAGGTAGGAAGGTAATCTTCATGGAGCTAGCATCACGGAGCTCGTTATTTTAGGTAATAAACGTCCAGGTAGTTTAGTCTCTTTTAAGTTATATATTTCTGTTTCTGTTATAATGCCGTTAAAACATCCTAACTAATTACACATCTCCTTGGTGACGGAGGTGAAGTTCCTTCCGATGGCGCGATTAAGGCAAAACTGGAAGAAGTAATCTGGAATATTCCAGACCCAGGGCTGGGTGGGGGGAGGACTGGAGCGCAGACAGACTTTAATCCCCTCACCCCCGTGCTATCAGGGGAAACAGCAGGTAAAAGGACAGACGGGGGCAGGGCGGTCTGGGGTGGGGCAGCGGGCCAGGGAGTCTTCTCTGTTAAGTGACCACGACTGAGCCAGAGGAGGAGTCTATGGGGAGGAAATGCAAAGTGCAGATGAGCTAAAAGCCTCATTATGTATGCCAGTCCCGTTCTCCCTCGACCAAGTAAATAAGCAAGGTTATCAGGCCACCTTTTGGCGAGGTCTTAGGTCTGAGTCCTGCCTCCTGTAAATTCAATTTTTCTGTGTTTTCTCTGTACGGCTCCTTCCACTTGGTTTCTTTTTTGTTTGTTTGCTTACTTTCGAAAAGCTGCCACCTAGCCTTCGACGACTTGAGGCTCTGAAGGGGTGGCCGTCCCCACTCTGTGCAAAGTCCTGGGGCAGCTGGTCCACCGGGAACCACAGAGCAGAGGCAGGATGTCCGAGTTAAATCTCTCCCACATTCAAGACAAGATGAGGTGATATGTGTCCCCCTTTCACCCTTCTATTCTGAATGTTTCTTTGAATCTGATTTCCCACAGGAAGGTGTGCGGGTGAGCGCGCAGCTCTGCGTCCCCCGGGCCCTGGAAACAGGCCCCTCGAAACTCCGGGGGCTTCTCTGGCTTTGCTGCCGAGTGACCACTAGAGGGCGATATAGCCCCACGTGCTGAGCCTGCCCGGGGGCAAGGCAGGACCCGCTGTCCCTGCCCGGGTCTCCATGTTCACCTTCAGTGCCCTGGCCTCACCCCGACCAGCCTGACGCAGCCTTTTAAAGGGGGGAATATTCGTCTAGTGGGCGCTTAATGGGAGCCTGCTGTGATCCTGGGTACTGGGAACACAGCCTCGAACTGCTGCCGAGTCCCTGCCCTTGTGGGACTGCATTCTGCTGGGGGGGAGGGGAGGCGATGAGAGACAGAACCGCTGTGCGGCTCCAAGAAAAGCGAAGGCGAAGGGATGAGGGTTGGAGGGGTGCGCTTTCACGTAGGACCATCAGGAAAGCTGCTTCCGAGGCATCTGAGCAGGCATGGGATGGAGCCAGCTGTGGCCGGGCAGGGGTGCGGGGCAGGGCACGCCCGGCAGAGGGGAGAGCAGTGCAGATGTCCTGAGGCAGGGGCAGCCTCCAGGCCTTCAGGGAGCAGCTAGCATGGCTAGAGCCAAGTGGGGAGGGAGAGGGAGGGAGGGGTGGTCGTACAGGATCCCAGGGTCTCACTGAGTGATCCGTCGGAAGGTGCTGGTGAGGGAATCACTTGCTCTTGGGAGGGATCAGTCTGGCGACTGTACAGAGAGAGATGCTGGACACAGAAGTAGGGGACCAGCCGGCGCCACTGGAATAGACCTGGAGAGCAGTTACGACCGTCTCCCACCTCCTTTGAGACCTCCTCTCGCCCTGCGTTCTCCAGAAAGCCTTGCCGGATTATTCTTGCCTCGAGCGACCTGCCGGAGCTCTCGGATGTAACTTATTTTAAGTTTCTGCCCAGTAGGTGGCCCCTTGTGACGTGCTCCCGTCACCTTCTGTCTTTGAGAAAAGCGTGTGTCCGCCTCTTCACACGCTGACCTCCATGCTCTTCCTCCCCAGTGCCAGGCAGAACCTCAGCAGCACGAGGCCCCTGGATGGTCTCCCTGCCTGGGAAGAGCACCGGCTCTGGGCTGAGAACGAGTCTGGATGTGCCCGTGGGTCTGGATGAAGGATGGACGCCACCCTCACCTGCAAGACAAGGGCTGGCCCGCGTCACGTGGGAGAGGGGTGGGTTATTCCGAGGACCCTGGAGCTTCTTTTTCTGTCCTCTTCCTCCATGGCCTCCTGGTCCAAGAGCTGCAGTGCCCTTTTCCTGCCACCCTCAGACCCAAACCAACTCTCAGGGAAGGTTCTGGCAAAGGTATTCCAACTAAGATGTACATTATAGAAGTTCAGGGCTACATCCTCTGGGGGTAGTTGACACATATAAGCATATAAATGAGAAGGGGCTTCTAGCATCAAAACCAGATGCAAGGGAATTCCTGGCGGTCCAGTGGTTAGGACTCCGAGCTTCCACTGCAGGGGGCATGGGTTCGATCCCTGATCTGGGAGCTAAGATCCCGCATGCCTTGGTGCGGCCAAAATAAAGTAAAATAAAGTAAAAGTTAATAGCGATTCTAAAAAAAAAAAAAAAAAAAGATGTGACAGATGCTTTCTTTTGGATCATGTGGTGTTGGCTCCTGGGGTGAGACGGTGGTATTTTGCTAGCTGACCCTCCTCTGAGCAAGAACTGGCATCTTGTCCTACTTGGACAGCTGTCCGCCCCAAGTGATCGCAGCTGCCAGAAGTCAGCCCCACTGGGCACTAGGACGTTATCTTTGTCCTACTGGAAAAAACAGTGTTGAAAATCGCTGACTTGGACAGCAACTGACTATGATGACACCACGGGCTCTCTCTCAGTCACGACCGTGTGGTGTCTGTAGGACAGGCCAAGAGGAGAAGGTGCTGCACGTACCCTGGGATCTGGGGAGTGGCAGCAGCCCAGCGAGGGCAACGTACAGCACGGGGCGTTCACAGGAGGCCACGAAGCGTCATTGCAGCGGTGACCCGAAACGTCTTTGACTGCAGCCCACGGTCAGAAATGCATTGTATGTCGTAATCCAGCCATTTCTCATGAAACAGTATTTACCCTGGCCTATGTGTGCTATTTTCAGTCCGACCCTCGTTGGTTGTGAGAGCACGCTTTATCTGACCCACACAGTTGGTTGCACGATGGGGCAGGCGTGGGGTGTGTGCGTGCTCTTTGGAAAATACCACCATAGATGGTCATAAACAGCACGATGGGCCTGGGAACGCCTGCGGAGAGAGTCTGGCTGGGAACTTCAGGGCACGGAGAGTCAGTGGGGTGGTGGAAAGAGGCGTCGGGACTTTGCAAGGAATGAGGAACGGTAGACATTTGAACTGTTCCTAAGACCAACTCACAACCGTGACCGAGGTCGTGTGTACTTTGAACACCCCAAGTATATTTAATTTTCCGTTCGTAGTTAAATTAAAATACTAACCTTCCGTCGCGAATGACTATGATTCTGGGCTAGGTCATTTACATCTCGGTTCTTTAAACCCCCGCTCCCGGGCTGTGGGTCTGAAGCAGAGGATGTAATGAGAGCTGCTTGAAATGCGAATGAGTTTCCCAGCGAGGTTTACTGAACTTGTAAAACTTCTGTCCTTTCACACTATCTCTGTGTTAGATCGCAGACAGCTCTTCTTTTCTCTCCCAGCAACTGAAGTTTATTTTCCAAATAGAAGTCTGCTTTCCCATAAAATGCCAAGGGTTTTGTACTGTGTGTGGAGGAATGGACTTGGGCTTTTAAGATTTTAATTAGGAGCCTCCAAGTCTTCAATTCACATGCCAAGGGCACCCCGGGGTGAGAACCTCCTGCCTCTACTCACCCCGGAACTGGACCGGGGCCACAGCACAGCCTGTGGGCCTCGACAGGGCCCGTCCCCCGGAGTCTAGAGCAAGGTCAGACTCAGTGATTTAGTCCCCAGCACTTGGGTCTGGACCTCGAGGCTGGTAACCCTGCAGAACCTCCACGCTGACACCAGTCTTCTCGTGTAAGGAGGCTGTTTCTGTGACCAGCAGGGTGGAGCCACTCTATTTAAAACAGATGGAACTGAGTGATGATACGGTTCTAAAGGCGAGGGAGGATCTGAAAAGCCAAGCAAGAGTGGGAGGCCAGCCGGGGATTGGTGCCGACCCCCCGTGTCCCTCGTGGGAAAGGAGGAGGAGGGCAGCAGGGGGTGGGGGGAGGCGGTGGAGGGGGGCACGCAGGGGTGTCCCGGTGGGAGCTGTCTGTCTGGCAATATTGGGGGCCAGAGATGCTGTGCGAGGCCTGGCCCTCCCCCCAGCCAGAGGCCAGCCGAGAGGGGAGCCCGGGCACCGCAGCTGCGGAGTCAGCCCCGGGTGCCCCAAGCAGGGCAGGGGCAGGTGAGGCGTGGGAATGGGGGCCAACAGCAAGGTGCCAGCCCCCGTGAATGCCGCTGGGTGATGCATGTGCCCTGGTGCCTGGGATGCAAGAGCCGACTCGTCCAGGCACCCCTTGCCCCGCAGCACCACGGTGACAGGAAACCTTCTTTCAGGGCACCAGAAGCAGAGGCCCTTAGGGCAGCTCCACTCACAGGAATCGGCTCTAGCAGGATGTCCTTGACGTCGGCCCAGCCCACAGATTCTGTCACGTGCAGATCCCTGTGTTCGATGCTCACCGAGTGCCGTTTTCATACCCGCACACGGCCCGGCCCGTTCTGCTTGTGCTCTAGAGAAGGCCCCGGGGCCGGGGAGGTGGAGAGGCCCCTGGGAGGAGATGCATGGGGAGAAAAGGTGACCTGACCGCTTCCTAGAAGCTGCGTGTGGGTGGCCAGCAGGGAGTTTCACCCCACAACACGCGGGAACCCCCTAAATCTCTCCCCCCGCCCAGTCCCGCGCTAGGACAGGCAGCCTCCTGCTTCTCCCCAGCAGATGTCACTCACCTTTTTCACTCTCCACCTTTGCAGGTCCTCTGGCCTGGGCCTGACTTTCTTTCCTTCCGCACATTTTCTTCTATAAATCAGCGTGTCTTTGGGACTCTTGGTCTGTGTGGCTGTCCTCCCCTGATGAACACAGTGACATGCAGAGACGGCGTGGCTCACACGGGACCCCAGTGCGAGGTTCGGGGGGGCAGTATGGAGGGAGATGGGGATGCCAGTCCTGACACAGGCAGGATCCCGAGGCCTATGGCTCCTGCCTGGGGGGCCTGGAAGCCCCCTGGCCTAGCCTCTGGGCACATACAGGTGATGCACAGACATTTATCACTGGTGCAAAAGACGCGTACCCAGCCAAGAAGCTGAGTGCTGTGAACGTGGAGGTGAGAGCTGCGGAAGGTCTCAGGGCTCTCGGGCCCCGTGGGAGCCACCTTGCTGCCTGGGAGGTGATGCAAGGAGAGGGGTCTTTTAAAGCAGGGTCGACAAACTCTTCCTGTAGAAGGCCAGGTGGTAGATGTTTTTGGGTTTCTGGTCCACCTGGTCTCTGCTGCCACGACTCAGCCACAGACAAATGTAAACTGTGTTCCAATAAATCTTTATTTATAAAAGCAGGTGGCCGGGGCTTCCCTGGTGGCGCAGTGGTTAAGAATCCACCTGCCAGTGCAGGGGACACAGGTTCGAGCCCTGGTCCGGGAAGAGCCCACGTGCCGCGGAGCACCTAAGCCCGTGCACCACAACTACTGAGCCTGCGTGCCACAACTACTGAAGACCTCGCGCCTAGAGCCCGTGCTCCGCAACAAAAGAAGCCACCGCAATGAGAGGCCTGTGCACCACAACGAAAAGGAGCCCCCGCTCGCTGCGACTAAAAACAAGAAAGCCCACGTGCAGCAACGAAGACGCAACGCAGCCAAAAATAAATAAATATATATATTTTTTAAAAAACAAACAGGTGGCCCACAGGATTGGCCTCTGTTTGAACAAATCTGGCCATCTTGTCCCTTCTTCGACCCTTCAGTGCCTCCCCAACATGCTCAAGTTAAAATCTGAAGTCTCGCCACCCCTCCACGCTCTGGCCCTTGGCTGGCTCTGACCGCAGCCTCTCATGACCACCAGCCTCCTGCTCGCCTGGTCCTGGAAGACGCCAAACTCGCCCCACCTCCAGGCCCTCTGCTCCGAACACCTTAGTGACGGGTGCCGTGCTGCCTGCAGAGCCCCCTCAGGAGTGAGGGGCTCGGTCCCCGAGCTGCTGACCGTGCCACTAACAGAGCCACCTGTCGTAGTGCCATGGCCCTTCCTGAGCCGGCCTGCGCCCCGCAGCTTGTCAGTGAGCAGCTGTAAAGGACCGGCCCCTAACCCCACTCCCGACGGCTCCCAGGGCTGTCCCCGCTCCCGAGCTTTCTGTAGGGCCCTCGCCGGGTCTGTGTGGCCCCTCACCTACGCCCCTGGCCAACTCCTTCCCCTTCCCTGGTTGTGGATGTTGGTCCCAAGAGCATCTCTGAATTGCATCCCACCAGTTTCCATCTCATGCGTGCCTCTGGGGAAGCTGTACCAACTCCTGTCGCAGGCGGCCGCGCAGGCGTTGCCCCTGCCCTCAGTTCCCGCCCCGACGTCCCGCGGTCAGTGGCCGTTTGAGGGAAGGCAGGACAGAGTGGTTGAACCGACGGACGGGTGCTCGGGGCTGGAGGGGGGGTTCTGGGCTCGGGGTGAGGCAGCCCGTGAGGTGGGAGAGGACGCGGGCCGCTGGGGCTGCTCGAGGCCACTTGTACCAGCGGCCCTGGGTCTGTCCCCAGATGTGTGCGATCCAGAGTCGTGTGCGTTCTGCCCTGTGCCTGGTTGAGGGAGGCGCTCCCTGCTTGCCCGTGCTCCGCCTCCTGGTCCTGAGGCTGAGGGCTCTGGGCCCTGCACTCCCCAGCCCAGGCCGGAGCCCTCTGCATCCGGGCAGCTGGTCGGGTCTGAATCCTGGGGCTGCGCAGACTTCAGAAAAACGTGACTCATCTTGCCTGCCCGCAAAGAAAGGAAAAGTATGTGTGGCCTCCAAGTTTCCTGAAAAGTTCAGCCAGCACATTGCAGAGTTATGTGGCCTGGCACCCAGTGTGGTCCCCGGGGAGAGTGCCCTCTGCTGGCCACCACGCAGACGCCCCCAAAGGAGCCGATGTGGGCCCCAGGCTGGGCCGGGCTGCAGGGGTCAGCAATTATTCTCATTATTTGGGAGAAGCCACAGAAAAACATCTCCTTTCCCTCAGCAAATTGTAGAGCTCTCTAGTCCTCTAAGGGCTGCTTGGGCGATGATTCTACCACAGGACGCAGTAAAAGGAGGTCCTAGCAGACGCTGCATTCTTGCTTGGACCACTTCTTAATTCCTCTTTAAAAATAAGATTTTATTTTGACAATTTCAAACTTACATAAAAGTTGCAAAGATAGTACAAAGAATTCTCACATACCTTTCATCCAGATGCCCCAGTGTTAACATTTTGTCACCACATTTGCTTATGTTCACCCCCCCCCTTCTCAGTACACATACATTTGTGTGTGTTTATATGAAATCTGAACCATCGGGAAGAAGTTGCAGTCATAATGTCCCCTGACCCCTAAGTACTTCGGTGCACATTTCATAACAACAGGGACATTCTCCTCACTACGGTTTAATTATCGAAACCGGGACATTAACATTAACACAACCATGTCCACTGAGCTGCAGACTCTATTCTCGGTTCACAAAGTGTCTCAGTGACATTTTCGGAACAGGAAGCCCCCATCACGTGCTGTGTTTGGTGGTCCTTTCTCCTCGGTCCCTCTTGATCTGGAGCCGCCTTCAATCCTGTCTTTGTGACATTTTTCAAGACTGCACAGGCCAGTTACTGTGTAGACCGTCCTTCACGCTGGGCTCATCTGACGTTTCCTCGGGATTCGATTCAGGTCAGCTGGTTGGGCAGGAGGGCCGTGTGTCTGGCGTCCTGTCCTGGCATCACAGCGGGGAGCACTTGATGTCACGCTGACCCATTCTGGATGACACTAACTGATTGCTTGGTTAAGGGAGGTGTCTGTCCCAGTTAGGAAAGTTATTACTTTTCCCTTTATAAGCGATAAATATTTCATGGGGAGCTACTCTTAGAATCATTTAAATATCTTCTTTCTCATCAAGCTTTCACTTGCTAGTTTTAGCATCAGTCGTTTATTCTTCCTGAATTATTACAATGGTGGTTGCCAAGGTGATTTTCTGATATTATCACTAATTCTACGTTGATTGGTTGGAATTTCTACTAAGGAAGAAATTTTCCTTTTCTCCTTATGTATGTACGTAGGTACATACTCATGGGTTTATATTTTATTCAGCAGGTTTCAGTCTGTCATTTTCATGTTTTGATGCTCCAGTTGTCCTGTTGGCCAGCAGGAGCCCCTTCAGGCTGGCCCCTGTGTCCCATGTCTGCCCCCAGCATGCTGTAAGCACTTATTTTCTGGTGCGACAAAACCGTCCCGCCTCATCTTGTGCTTTCCCTGCCACAGTCCCTGAATCAGCCATTTCTCCAAAGAGCCCTTGTTACTTTCAGTGGTGAAAAGCATTTAGAAATAAGATCCAAAGTGTGCTCATTGCAACTGAGATGTCATGGCTTCTAAGCCTTCTTGGCAGACGTACTAGAAATACGCTTACGTACAGGAGAGTAGTTGGATTAGGTAAAGAACGTGCATCCACACAGTGGAGTGTTAGATAGCTGTAAAAAAATGATATCTTTGAGGTGATATATGGCAAAAGACATGAATAGACAATTCTCAAGAGACATGGAAATGGTCCTTCAACAGTACAGTGAGCACTTAGGCATCAGTAGACAGCCTGTCCCTAAACCCAGATTGTAGGATTCACCTATATTTTCCTCTAGTATCTGTTATGGCTTAATTTAACTCTTGTGTTCCAGAACTTTTTCATCACCCCAAACAGAAACCTCATACCAGTAGCTGTCACTCTCCACCCAGCTCCTGGCTCATCTGCTTTCTGTCTCTATAGATTTGCCTGTTCTGGACTTTTCATATCAATGGAATCATATGAAACGTGGCCTTCTGTGTCTTACTTCTCTCGCCCAGCATATCATTTTGAAGATTTACCCACGTTGTAGCATGTGTCAGTACCTCGTTCCTTTTTGTGGCTGAATAATAGTCCATTGCATGGATAGACCAGGTTTTGTTTATCCATTCATCTGTTGGTAGACATCTGGGTTGTTTCCACCTTTTGGCTACTGTAAGTAGTACTGCTGTGGACATTCACGTGTACACGTTTTTTGTTTGAACACCTGTCTTCAGTTCTTTTGGGTAGATACCTAGGAGTGGAATTGCTGGGTCATCTGGTAATCCTCTGTTTAACTTAATGAGGAACGGTGAAACTGGTTTCCACGGTGCTGCGCCATTTTACACTCCCACCAGCAATGTATGAGGGTTTTCATTTCTCCACCTCCCCTCCAGCACCTGTAACTTTCCGTTTGTTGTTGTTATTATTATTGCCATCCTAGTGGATGTGAAGTGGCATCTCATTGTGGTTTTGATTTGTTGTTCCCTAATGACATTGAGCATCTTTTCATGTACATATTGGCCATTTGTATATATGTCTTCTCGGGAAAAATGTCTATTCGTTTTCTAAGTGCATTTTTTTTTTTAAAGAAGGTGTTGGGGGTAGGAGTTTATTAATTAATTTATTTATTATTTGGCTGTGTTGGGTCTTCGTTTCTGTGCGAGGGCTTTCTCCAGTTGCGGCGAGCGGGGGCCACTCTTCATCGCGGTGTGCGGGCCTCTCACTATCGCGGCCTCTGTTGTTGCGGAGCACAGGCTCCAGATGCGCGGGCTCAGTAGATGTGGCTCGCAGGCTCTAGAGCGCAGGCTCAGTAGTTGTGCACGGGCCTAGTTGCTCCGCGGCATGTGGGATCCTCCCAGACCAGGGCTCGAACCTGTGTCCCCTGCATTGGCAGGCGGACTCTCAACCACTGCGCCACCAGGGAAGCCCCGGGTGCATTGTTTTTTTTGTTGTTGAGTTGTAGGAGTTCTTTATATATTCTGGACACTAGGCACTTATCAGATATATAATTTGCAGACATTTTCTCCCTTTCTGGGTGTTGTCTTTTCACTCCCTTAATAGTGTCCTTTGATGTACAAAAATGTCTAGTTTTGATGACAGCAAGGTTTTGATGACCAAAAATACTTAATGTTCTGCTCCTTAGTACCTTGCCCATGGAGACACTCAGACTTGTTGACATGAAGGATGGGGACAGGTCACCGGTTCCGAGGAATGAACCTCTCCTGGGAAGATGAGAGGCCAGGACAGGCCGATGGACCAGGGGACTGTCTCACTGCCACCACGTCAGGAAAGGCTGGCTCAGGGTCTAACAGTTCCTTTAAAGCCCCTAGGGAGGGGAGAGAAAAGACAGCAAATTCTCTGGAACATCCTTTTTTTTTTTTTTTTTTAGGGAAAGAATGAGTTTTTAATATCTTTATTGGAGTATAATTGCTTTACAATGGTGTGTCAGTTTCTGCTTTATAACAAAGTGAATCAGTTATACATGTACATATATCCCCATATCTCTTCCCTCTTGTGTCTCCCTCCCTCCCACCCTCCCTATCCCACCTCTCCAGGCGGTCACAAAGCACCGAGCTGATCTCCCTGTGCTATGCGGCTGCTTCCCACTAGCTATCTACCTTACGTTTGGTAGTGTATATATGTCCATGCCTCTCTCTCGCCCTGTCACAGCTCACCCTTTCCCCTCCCCATATCCTCAAGTCCATTCTCTAGTAGGTCTGTGTCTTTATTCCTGTCTTACCCCTAGGTTCTTCATGACATTTTTTTTCTTAAATTCCATATATATGTGTTAACATACAGTATTTGTCTTTATCTTTCTGACTTACTTCACTCTGTATGACAGTCTCTAGGTCCATCCACCTCACTACAAATAACTCAGTTTCGTTTCTTTTTATGGCTGAGTAATATTCCATTGTATATATGTGCCACATCTTCTTTATCCATTCATCCGATGATGGACACTATATCAGGGTATATGCCCAGTAGTGAGATTGCTGGGTCATATGGTAGTTCTATTTGTAGTTTTTTAAGGAACCTCCATACTGGAACATCCATTTCTGCGTTTCATCTTCTGACCCTCAGGAAGTCCTCCTGCTTGACTGCAGTGAGTCTAGCGTCTTCCCAGCATTTCTCTCCGGAGGAGACGGCTGAAAGACCTCCTTTTCTGGCTCACGGGCCTCTCTCCATGAGGAGAACCTTTCACCCTCTTCCTCACCCTCTGACCCTCCGAGGACCCTCGACCAGCCCCAAGTCACCTAAAGGCCGGGACGCTGGGTTCTAGAACATTGGTGAATCAGCCAATTCTCTTAGATCGTCCCTGAAGGAAGGTTGGGATAAAATGAGAGCCGATGGCGTGGGAGGGGCTGCTAGTTCCAACAGTGTTCCTCGACTTTTTTTTTTTAAGCATTTGCTAAAGCAGTTTAGCAATTGAGAATGTGCTTTGCTAATTTTTTTCTACTGTAGACACTAATCACCATTTACTAGAGTTTTTGTTGTTTGTGTTTTGTTTTCTCCCTTTTACATTTTGGTTTTCAGTGAAGTAGTTCAATCACGTGGTTAAAAAAAAAAAAATCAAGCAATACAAAATGATCCAGTACTGAAAGGTCCCTGCCCCACTCCTCCAAAACCCAAAAGGGACTTCTTTACATTATGTAGCTCTTCAACTATTGTACAACTTGTCAGGGATAAACCTTGCATGTGGTCTTATCACAGTACTCACTCCCCACATCTTCCTCAATTTCCCCCCGTTCTCCTTTTTTTAAAAATCAATCAACCTTTTCTTTTGATCATCTCTTTTTAGGCATTCTTTAATCACCCCCTTACAATTTTAATAAAACACAAATACCACATACTGTTTATGTGCCGTATGTATCTGTGCTTTATATATATAAAAAGAAGATGTTCCCTCCCGCCCCCAGGAACCCATTTTCACCCTCTTAGGGACAGTATCGCCCCCATGGCAAATGGTGACTTACGCAGAATTTGAGGTGAGTGATGTCAGTGAGTATGGTAACAGCTGATTCCTTTGGGATAAAGCCAATCTGAATTAGCAAAAGATCTGAATTATAGAATATCTTTATTATGTTTCGTCAGCCTCAGGAAATGAACCGGCTACAGAAGTTAACTTTCCAGATATCGGAAGCGTAAGCTTTTAAGCACCCAAACATGCATCTTTTCAAGTGTTAGGTGCGTCAGACATTTTGTAGTTTTCTTATTCAAGAGATACTAAGTATAATTTCACTCTTTGTAGATGATCTAGGGTCCTTACCAGATTGCCCTATGATGGGCATCCAGCCACCGCTGAGATGTGAAGATTGTTTGTAGACTTAGGGACGGAAGGACTTGGGAGTGGTCTCTCCTACTGCGAGCCTCCTTCCGTGTACCGGCTGCGTGGTCTGCAGCAGTGTTTTGCCTTGAATAGCACCCAGGCTCTCCTCCCTCGAAGTTTGCTGCTAAGATGCCGGGGTTCTTTGTGTGTGTGGTTGAAAAGAGTAAACGGTTAGGAGGAAAGCCCCTGGGCTTTTCATTCGAGAAATGCAGTGCTTGGGCTTTGAGTGTTTGGGCTCAAGAGCGGGGTTCTGTCCCAGTACCTCCGACTCAGTCGAGACCTGGAAGAGGAGCTGCCAACACGCGGTTCTCCCAGTTCAAGTCCAAGTGCCCCGCCCTCTGCCCGATGCAGGGCCCAGGCAGAAAGCCCCGCCCCAGCCGCCGGGGGAGGGGAGGCAGCTTCAGAACTGGGCTCTCCAGGTGATGCCCTCTGAGGCACACGGGGCCCTCTCCGGGCTGCTTTAAGGTCCCGATGATGCCGTCTGTGTGTAAGACGCTCTGCAGCTGACAGGGTATTTTTCCTAATTTATCTTGTTTGATTCCCAAAAACCTCTGTAAAACGGGCTCAGGCTGTGTTATGAGCTCTTCGATGGGAGAAATGTGGAAGAGTAAACGACATAGCTCAGAATCGCATGCCGATAACGGAACCTGTATCGCTTTGAGGTGCTGTGTCCGACTCAAGTCTTTTAAACCTTTCAGGGCGTCATCTTGTTGGAGAATATATCTCACCATTCAAAAGGAACAGATCACAGGCACATTTCAACTCAGGCTGGTGGTTCTAAACTGGTGGTTTCCAAATGATGAAACTGCCAAAGTAGTTGGGGTTCTCCTGGGAGCCCTGGATTCCAGAAAATGGAGACGGTGCTTGGTTGCCCGGGAGATGAGGGCCCAAGTGGACCACACTCGGGCTTCCCGCCAAGTCTGTGAGTTAACTTAGAGGGAGAAGTAAACAGAAAAGCCAGACGCTCAGCCTCTAGACCCTTTGGAATCTAGTGTTTGAAAGCCCTTGCTCTGGGCTTGAGTGTGGCCTTGAGTGTGGCCTTGAGTCTGGGGTTCCCCCTGGGGCCACCTGAAAGCTAGTGGGGAGCAGATCTCATCCGCTCTTGTCTTTGTCACCTTCAGAGCCCTTGGCCTGGCGAGAGACCCCAGGGACTGCAGGGCCCACGAGAAGAGATTAAATGAGGTTACCACTGGGTCCTTCCATGGGGCACATGACGCCCCTGAAGATTTCAAGGTTAGCTGGGCATTCCATACTTTTGGGGTGCTGCCCTTTGGCGTGCTAGAAATAATTATTGCCATTGGTTTTCGCTTTTTCTGTACTTTCCTGTATTTTGAAAATTAAGATACCCCTCTTGTCACTGGGTTTAGATGTCACTGGTATGAGTTGAACTCTTCAAGCCGAGGTGGTTCATCTTTGCCAAAAAAATCACCCTCTTGTCACTCAAAGCGCCTGTCACTGGCGTTCCCGGGGGAGCCAGGAGGCGTGCATGACCTGGAAGGGGGCCGCTGGTGTGGAGGAGGGGCGTGGGTGCCTGAGTCGGTTGGGGACTGTCACCCTCGGAGCCACGGCCTCATAAACAGCTCTGGGGAAGAGGAAAGGAAGCCCCAAGGAGGTGACACATGATCTCACTCAGAGTCAAGTGCCACGGTGACCTTTAGAACTTTCCATGAAATCCAACACGGTATTTTGCAACCAGCAGGAGAGCACCAGCAAATCTGCGCTGGCGGGCGCGCAGCCCCCCTCTGCTCCGAGCACCGCCCCCCAGGCCTCTTACGTAATGGGGCTCGCGGCCTTTCAGGGGTCTGGTGCTGTTCAGGTACCGTCACGTGATCTGTAAAAGGTGACCGAGTGCATTTGCAGTGGATGTGTCTTCATTTCCTTTTCCAACATCCCAACCCAGAAGAGGCAGCCTGGGGTCCTAAATGCCACTGGATGGGGGACCGGCCGACCCGGGCTGCCAGCGCAGCCCCGCCACTGGCTCCCGGGGGATCTTGGGCAAATCGTTTTGCTTCTCTGAACCTCCGTTGCTTTTGCTTCTTAAACTGAATAGTGAGGGCTGGCCTCCCTACCTCACAGCCTGGTTGAGATGAACCAAGGAAAGTGCTTAGGGAAGAGCCTGGAAACTCAGTACACACGGAAGGCCCTGGTCTCCACCGGGATGCACCCTCCTGCCACCAGCCCTGCTCTGCCGCCTGGTTCCGCCTCCTCAGGCCGGCAGCCCTGGACGCGGGGGCGCAGTTGAGGGGTGTGTCTGGAGCCGGGGGTGAGAAGTGGGGAAGGTCTGCACTGGGTCTCAGCCGCTTCTCTCTCATCCAGGCCTCTGGTCACCATCTTGGTGAGATTCTTTGCAGCAGCGTATAACCTAGCACTCAGAGAGGCTTCCGTGACAAGGGAGGTTTGGGCCTTTACATTTTTTCATTACTATTACTTTTATTATTATATGAAAACTGGAAATCCAGAGACGGGGTGGACTTCAAGGAGGATTGCTCCTTGGGGTGTTTCGTGGGCCGCCCAGCCTGGGCTTCTGATGGGAGGACAGTGGGCCTATCTCCACGGCCACTGGGTCCTCGGCCATCAGGGCCTCCTGCTGCACATGCTGGGGGCGGGGCGGGTGGAGGGACCAACAGATGCTGGGCATCAACTGTGGTGTCCGCACGGACAGATGACAAGTCCGGGGGTCTAGCTAGAAGCCAGCGATAGCCTCCTGGCTCAGTGCCTGTCCCCCACCCCGTGCTGTGAGAACAGGCCTCCGGATCACCACCCGACAGCTGCCAATGGTTGAACTGGTTTACCCGCATCCGGGGTCACCAGGGCCTCCGGGAGAAATGCAGCACGCCACGCAGAGGCAGTGGGCCGTTCCGTTCTTGCATCTGAAGCGGCGGTGAGCGGACACCTGTCTGCAGCCCCCCTCAGCACCCCTGCTTCCCCCCCCTCGCGCACCCCCGGCAGGCCCATCTCATAGACAGTCACCTCCACACCTGGCTCTTGACCAGGATGTAGTATCCAGATGTGCAGAGGCCAACACACCTGGTAAAATCCGAAAGATCGGGTACCTGGACCCATTCCCCATCGTCATGCTGTGGGCCTGAGCCCAGAAGATACCCCTTAGGGTCAGTGCAAAGCTTTGGCTGATGGAGGGCAGGGGAGCCATTAGCACAGCCTCCCTGGGCTCCTGCCTGGACGGTCAGGGACAGGATACGCTGCCCCCAAGGTAACCAGAGAGCGCAGAGCACGGCCCACGTCTGGCCTACCTGCCCGTTTGTGAGCCACCTCTAACGAGTCTTTCAGAAAGTACTGATTGTGTTTCTCCCATCAGGTCAGATCCCTGCTGTCAGGGAGCTTTCCGTCTGGCTGGGGAGAAAAGAAACACAAAATGAAACAAGCTCACAGCATACAGTGTCTCCAGGAAGTATTCTTCAATACCATTTCATTTTTCGAGTTCTCCAGGGTGGTCTTATAGTTGAAAACCCAGAAGAAGAACAAAAACGAAATGCAATTGGAGTTCCCTAAAATTCCACCCCTCCCCAGATCCTGTAGACCTAGTGTCGAGGCAGTGATCTGGGAAGCCTTGTTCCCTCAGCCTGGGGAAAAGTGCTCAGACATAAAGGCTTCTGCTGCCCCCACTACCTATTCCAGGCTTCCGGGTGTAGCGGCCGCCAGGAAGAGTCATCTGTAAAGTAGGCTCCAGAAATACATTTTGAAACACCACTCCATCTTGGAAGCCACTAGTTCCTTCTTTTTCAGCTCTTCCCTTAAAAAAAAAAAAAATCCCCAAGTGTGGAAAGCATTCCATGAGGACGTATTCCTGCCAGCTGAATCATAGCTGCGTGAAGGAGTTTCACCTCTTGTTCATTTGGGACCATCAGCTGGTAGAAGCCGCGAAGAAGGGGTGGTTAGTCCTCCTGAGAGCGGCCACTGCCCCCAGCCCGTTGGTCAGACGCGCTGAAGGAAGTGTCCTCGGTCACTCAGCCTGCAACACGAGTGTCGCCTTGCCCCGTGCACCTGCACGCACCTCAGGGGTGCAAAGGCGTTCTCCCAAGTTAAGGAATTTCAGGCATGTGTGAATCGAACAGAGAGACCCAGTGGTAAGAGGGCCGATTGTAAAATGCCTGGGAATTTGGCAAGCCCATCTGTGCCACGTCGGTGCCCTGAAATGGACCAAGGTTGGAGTGTTTGCACCACAGAAAGTGGCAGACCCTACGAATCAGTCCTACCTCTCCCTGCCCCACCCCCCAGCGGGGTACCTGTTCAGGATTTCCTGCACGCAGCTGCGTCTCCACTCCTGAAGTCCACTGTCACCTACAGCCTGCTTCTCTGCTCTTGGGTGAAGCTGACCCCGGGAAGAACATTTTGAGTGAGGTCAAAAGCACACGTCGGTGTCTCTTTGGAGCCTTGTGTCCACCGTTAAGGTCATCATGTCGTCTCGTAGCTTGTCTTAGAGCTGCACTTAACCTCACCTCCTTCCATCCAAATCTTCCCAGGATCCACCCTGTGGGACAGAGAACTGCCCTGCGCCCAAAACGACGTTTTGCTCCATCAGGCCACCTCCACCGTGTCCTTTCAGAATATCCTGTTACCATCTCAGTAACAGAACAGTGACCCCAAATGACCTAGGTAGTTCTTTTCTTCACCCTGCCTGAGCTGCCACGTCCTTACTCCCCTCTATGAAGGCACTGAATGTTCCTGTTGAATGAATCCTTAGCGTGTGGAGCCCACAGCTGGGCAGCGGCAGTGAACTCCAGCCCCTCAGAGAGTTATTCAACTTCAAATAAAATGGTGTTAATAATACCTGCCCCCCAGGTTTGTGGGAAGGATGAAATAAAATCATAATTGTGAGGTGACCAGCACTTCACCTGGCATATGGTAGGCACGACACAAATGGGATCTCTTATTTTCCTAATTACAATATAGTTCTTAGAGGACAAGAATGTCTTTGAATTATTCATAGCACTAATCCCCTCCATCAACAACTGTCCTGCACATTTGGTAGAGGTTTAATAAGTACTTGATGAGTGAACAGCCGTAGAAACTATGTACAGCACCATCAGACATGCCCAAGTTGCTGTTTATTTCCCACACGAATTTAAACTCATTCTCTTTTAGTCGCTGGACTTTGAAATGTTATCCTTTCTTCCTACTTTATCATAAAGCCCAAGAATCTTGCGTCGGCTTAGACAAAGCCTTTCATTTTCCTTTTAATCGAACATGGTCCTTTCTTACTGGAATCCTTGTTTCGCGATGTTTCCTAAGGAAGTTCTGCTTTGTTTTATTTTATTTTTAAATCAGGAGAATATTTCCATTTCTTTTAAGAGCTGAACTGATTTTTTAAAAAGAGGAATTCTAAATATGAAAGTCCAACACCTACCTTCTTAGACTTTTTCAGAGCTTAATCACAGTAAATTTGGGCTACCTTTTTTTTTTTTTTTTGGTTGCAACAGGCCTTAGTTGCGATATGCCGGCTCCTTAGTCGTGGCATGTGAACTCTTAGTTGCGGCGTGCATGTGGGATCTAGTTCCCCCGATCAGGGATCGAACCCGGGCCCCCTGCCTTGGGAGCGCGGAGTCTTATCCACTGCGCCACCAGGGAAGTTCCTGGGCTACCGTTTGTCACACAGATATAATCCACTAGTATACTGGAGGACCCAAGTGGAGGTGGGTTTTGTGACTTGTTTTGGAAAACTGGGTTCATCCACAGGCTCAGTGGGTGGTGGCCTGGCCTCTCTCCTTTTCTCTGGACCTGCCAACACTCAAGGCCAACTCAAGCTCTCCTTTCCAAGCAGGGCCATGCGATTGCCTCTCCGTCCACCTGTGCTGATGACACTTGTCCGTGCTGGCCACTGGCCATTGATCACATACCGCTATTTTATGTAGTTAGTATTAGTAGAGCAGTTTATCTTTGTCTTTCCAAGTCGTTTTCAAATTCCTTGAGGGCATGACACATTTCCTTTGTTTGTTCATGCATCCTGCCTACAAAGATTTGATCACTGGATCTCCATCAGTCCCAGCAGAAAGAAAAGTCATGGCAAACGGCCATTAGGCGTTCAGACTTCTGGAAGGAGACGAAATCCTAATATGAGCAGGTCTCGTCTTGGTTTAGAGGGGAAACTGGGGCCGGAGACCAGGAGTAACTTTCTCAAGGTCACAAAGCTAATTAGTGGCAGATTTCCGTAACTTCCCTTTAGTCTAGTGAAGATGTCAGCAAAAGAAATTGAAAATTTTCTCCCGTATCTTTTTTTTTTTAAATTTTGTTTTTAGTTGCAAAACACATACATACTAGAAGGTTTTTCTTTTATTAGATCAGGGGTTTGGCTTAGGATTCAAGGAGGTTAGAATTCCAGTCCTGGTTCGGCCACTAGTTACAAGACTTTGGGCAAGTCACACCCCCTTCCTGAGCCTCAGTTTCCCCATCTGTCACCGAAAGGGGGTTGGATTTGATCCCCTCTAAAATCTCTTTGAGTTCTGTCATTCTGCAATTCTTAGCAAGTCCAGGGCTCAAGATCCCCCCATTGAATTCCAGGGGACCCCATGTCCCCCTTCCTTAAAGGTGGTCTTGCGTCTTTCACCTCAAGGAGCCACGAGCTGAAGTCGATCCAGCGATTTCCAGCCCAGGGACCCGTGGCTTCTCCGGCAAGAAGCAGCCGGAGCCTGCTGACCCCGGGGAGCCCTGGAACACATGAATCAAAATAGTTGTGTGATGTCATGTCATGATGGGAATGTGCTCTGGCCAATTGGTGCCAAGAATTGTCTGGACGGGCTAGTTTCCTTTTACAGTCTTTTTAAAGAGACATCTGCAGACCTGCACATGACCGGCAGGCCTGCCCTCCTTTCGCCTATTTCGTCTTCCCCCCCTTTTTAATTTTAAGGAGGAAAAAGCCCTGAGCGTCTGAGTGCGTGGCAGACCTTAATGACATAAACAGACCCACGGCGAGGCCCTGCGTGTGCTTCCAGGAGCTCCTTGCCTACTTAAGGGCAGCAGCCGCTCTGGCTGCGGGGCTGGAGGTGCAGAGGTGAAGACAGCCGAGTGTCCCTCGGGGAGGAAGCCCTGCGGTGGGACCACCTGGCCTGTCCCAGGGCTGCTGGCCCCGAGGGTGGCCCCTCCTGCGTTTGCCGGAGACCCCGGCCGGGACGCCTGGCCTCCCGGGCTGGGGCTTGAGCGCGCGCAGCATCTCTGAGCTCTCGGGGCCCACACCTGCCGGCTGATGCAGTGCCTCTCCTGGCCCCTGGCCACCTGAGGCTGACGCTGCTCCAGCGCGTCCTGGCATGCTCACCTGTCCCCGCTCCTGTGGCCAGAGATCCTCATGAAGCGGTTCGGCAGCCTCAGGGGGAACAAGAAACACAAGGACCCAAACCGAAGCACCACGCGGCGGCAGTCGGAGCCCCATGGCCTTTTTGGTAGGACACTGCCCTTTGCCCAGTTCTCTGCGGGTCCCCCGGGCGTGTGCGTGTGCGTGTGTGTGTGTGCGTGCGTGCGTGCGTGCGTGCGCGTGCGTGCGCACAGCCTCCTAAGTGACAGCTGCGTGAGGATGTAATTGCTAGGCAGTAGCCAGAGAGACAGATTGACAAGTGTGTCCTTATGGACGGCCCTGCTGCTCATGAACTGCCCAACGGTGCTTTTCCTGAGGCTGTTTTCTCTAACTTGCCCTAATGAGGTTAGTGATCAATTGGACCGTCATTCATTTAGGCAAAACCAGAGGCCTGGGGAAAAGTAAGAATGGATTGGAACTGTTATTTGCAGCTGTTAAGAATGAAATGTGCGTGTATAGAGAAAACTAGTGCTGGGGGTCAGGGAGAAGGAGTTCCTCTGCCCCCCTTTGCCCCATAGGTGTGTAATCAGGCAGGTCAAGGGTTAACTGGGTGGGGGGGAAGACCGCCTGCCTGATTTGCATCCCCTGGGAGAGAAGCCTGCTCTGTGGTCTCCCTGGCTTCTGGGACCTTCTACAGCTTCTCCCAGTACAGGGGGTTGGGACCTGTGTGGCTGGAATGTGGGATGAAGCGCCTGCAGCTCAGTA
Organism: Lagenorhynchus albirostris; assembly: GCF_949774975.1. Lineage (NCBI taxonomy): Eukaryota > Metazoa > Chordata > Mammalia > Artiodactyla > Delphinidae > Lagenorhynchus > Lagenorhynchus albirostris. Next base: position 5,478,509 of record NC_083102.1, read on the forward strand.
TTTCCAGCGACCTGTGGGTTTGCGGGGGGGGGGGGGTGCCTTTCCCTGGCTGGAGTCAGGCAGGGAGATTCCAAAGCATTCGGAGCTTCCCGGGGGCCTGGCTGGGGCCTGCGCACCCAAAGTGAGGTGGTAAGCCTTAAGAATCGGAGTTCACCTGCCCTGGACACTACTGCTTGTATGACATGGGATATTCCTAAACACTCAGTTGTAAGACGGAATAACAGGGCCCTGCTCACACAGCCCGGTGGGAGCAAAGATGGGGAAAGTTGTCGGGTGCAGTAGATTGTGTCCCTCGAGTAGAATGCGACATGGTACCTGGCAAAAAAATACTCATTATGTGTAGTAGGGAAATGGCTTTGACAAAACATCTGGGCAGTATGTGAAAACTAGAATACAGGCATACCTCATTTCATTGCGTTTTTTTTTTACAAATTGAAGGTTTGTGGCAACCCTGTGTGGTCAGATGATGATTAGCATTTTTTTAGCAATAAAGCATTTTTAATTAAGGGATGTACATTGTTTTTTAGACATGATGCTATTTTATCGCACACTTAGTAGGCTACATTATAGTGGAAACATTACTCTTCTATGCACTGGGAAACTGAAAAAATTTGCGTGGTTCCCTTTTTTGCGATACTCGCTTGATTGCAGTGGGTTGGAAACCGAAGGTGCACGATCTCCAAGGTAATGCCTGTAGTAAGAAAAGAAAAAGGTAAATATGAAACTTGCCGACTACTTCTGGAATTACTTCTGGAAGCCTCTAGTGGACCTAGTGTGATGGTGATGACCCCGGGGAAGACAAGCAAAGGGGACAGCAGCCCTGGAATTCAGGGAGTTTCCTTGTGAAGGAACTAGAGAGTAATATCTGATCGCATTGCGTGCAAAGGTGAATTTCTGGAGGAACACGATGCCTGGCCTGACTGGGTGGGGGATGACAGATTCCCTGGACTTAATTAGATGTGGTTTTAAAAAGAGACTCTTCTTTTAAATAAAAAAGTAATAAATATTCATTTACTATAGAATTAAATCCAAACCTGTTATTTAACTGAAAGTCTGTTTTTGCTGATGGGCACAGGTGGGCCCATTGTTAAAAGCCTGTTCTTCGCCAGTGGTTTCTCCCCTTGTGTTTAAAATCTGACCGTCATCCTGTCTCCTCTGCTTCTGAAATCAAAAATAATATTTGCATGTCGACCAGGTTTCACAAGTGCTCACATGCAAATGCCCAGCTCTGACCGCAGGGTCAGAAAAATCAGAGCTGCTTCCAGAACCTTCCTCTGGGATTTGGGAAGCAGGCCAAGTATCCTGATTTTCCTTTTGTGGGGATCCCAGTGGGAGAGCAGTCCAGAGCAGGGGCAGATGGCAGGTGCCGGCTCCTCAGTCAGTGCTGGCCATGGATACGCCGAGTGAAAAAAGCCTGAGACTGTGGACCGAGCATCCTCCCAGTCCCAGCCTGCCACCTACACCTTCCCCACCGGCAAGACCCGTATAACCATCCCTCTCTAAAACCATCCCCATTGCCTATTCGGTGACCTCCGGGACCGGGACAGGGACCATGTCCCCAAAGCAGCGTTCCATCCGTCCTTCTGACCCTGACGCCTCCAAGCATCACAGGCTCTCACTACAGAATCGCTGGCTATGGAATGGATTGAAACGGGGTCACTCCAAGGTTATTCCTGGTTCTCCAGCAGCATTGTTTGAGGTTTTTTTTTGTTTTTTTTTTCTAATTCCCTTCCAGTATCTCTCTCTCCTTCCTGCAGTTATTCCTGTAGCCAGAAGTATTTCAGAGAAGGCCTCTTCTTCCCCCTAAGAAAGCTTCCATGAGGGTTGTAAGAATGTCTGTCTTTTACTCATTCTCCATCTTCCCCAAAACAAGCGAACGTAGGTTGCCGGCATGATTCCACGTGCTCTTTGGCCTCTTCTGTGGTCCCATCCGTTTTTTCCGGGAACCACTCCCTGTATCCTCTGCTCCAGTTCAAGGTGGAGCCATTCCTCACGCACGCACACGCACACGCACACGCACACGCACACAGCTGTCCCTGTAGCCACTTGAGCAGCCAGAACCTCCACGAGAGGGAACCAAGGCCTGGCAGATCGGCAGTTACTGAGCCCACTTATGTTTGCTTGCGGCTGGCATTTTTGTTTGGAAGTAGTGGCTCTGGCTGGAACCTTGAACACTTCAAGCCTTGTGATAAAATGCCCTGGAAAGTTCTGATTCACGAAGAGCTTGTCCCTTTCAGCCCCAGAGCTTAGCGCCCGCCCAGCTCCCCCTCCAAAGCTAAGAAAAGCACGTCCCACCACAGGTGAATGTGCGCCGTGGGGTAGACCAGTGATGATCTGAACTTACGCCTTTCCTCTCGGCCTCTTGGGTCAACAGAGATCCAGATTATGTGAACAGAGAGCACGTGGCAATAGTAATAAAAATGTAAAAGGAAGATTAGGAAAGGATTTTGCTAATCAGATAACAGAATTGACTGTAGCAGCTTTTCTGCCCTTTGCAGTTGGAGGCGAGTAATTAAACAAAAGCTACCTGGAGTCTTAAGAGATCCCTTCTGAGGGCCGGCGCTAGAGCCGGGAAGCCAGCGGGTGTGTCAGGACGGTGGCGCTCTCTCCCCAGGCTGCCGGGGTCCAGGTGACACTGGAGACCAGAGCCTCTGGCGAACCTTGCTTTGAGTGGAGCCTCATCCTGGGGATGAATGCACAACCACTTCTGGAGCAAAACCCCAGAGTTCCTCCCGCCCAGCGTCACTCGTCACCCCAGCACTGCCTGTCCCAGTCTGTTGTCCCCTGTTGATGCCAGCGGAGCCCTCGGTTGGCTGTGCCACTGGGGCAAGCGTGGCTCGTTCTTTGCCTTAAGCAGCGGGCAAGGCTGTTGTCCGTCCTGCCTACCGCACTGTGTCCCCCGCCCCGGGGTCCTCTGCTCCCTGCCCGGCCCCTCATGGTCTCCGTGCTGCTTCTAGATGCCCACCTGCCTGCCTGGCTCCTGGTGTCCAGATCGGGGTGGACTTGAGAGATCCCAGTATTCATTCAGTCACTCATTTGAATATATGTATTTCGCTTTTTATGATGGAAAATTTCAAGCATACGGAGAAATAGGGAGAATGGAGTAATGGTACCCATCTTCAGACTCAGCAATGAGAAACACTCTGCCAGTCCCACCAGTGTCTGAGCTGCTCTGTGCCAAGACTGGGGGCACAGACACCAGTCCGCCCTCCCAAGGCAAACCACTGAGGTGGTTTTCTAAATTGTGGTGAAATAGACAGAACGTAAGCTTTACCATCTTATTTTTAAGTGTACAGTTCGCTGGCGTGCAGTACATTCACACTGTAGAGCAGCCGTCACCACCTGCATCTCCAGAATTGTCCAGCACCCCAGCCGGACCTCTGCACCCGTTGAACAACAACTGTCCGTTCTGTCTGCCCCCCAGCCCCGCCCCCCCAACTTCCTGCCTCTGTGGACCAACTGCTCCAGGTTCCTCGTGCGAGTGGAATCACCCGGTATTCCTCCTCTGTGTCTGGCTTGTTCGACAGCCAAGCGGGTTTTCGTTTGCGACGCCGGGCGGTGGTGAGCCCAGTGAGGAAGAGGCAGGACGAGAGGTTGGCCGGCTGGGCGGAGGGCTTGAGTGACAGGAGGGGTGGGCCATGCAGACCTCTGTGGTAGGTCCTTCCAGACAGATGGGAGGCTCAGGCCCTGCGGAGGGAGACCCCTGGGGCGGTCCAGGAGCGCCAAGGGGCCAGTGTGTCTGGCCAGGAAGCAGAGCAAAACACTCAGCGGGAGGACAGGCACAGAGGCTGGTTTACTCACCGTCTCGTGGGCACAGGGCGTGAGATGAAGCCCCTGGGGGTCTCGAGAAGAGCACTGCTGGGCTCTGGGGGCTGGAGATTTGCCCAGGGCCACAGCATTGTGAGGGCAGCGCTGGGACTGGAGCCCGTGCCCCACCCCCTCCGCAGGCCCCGTGCCTACCCAGAGCCGCCAACCCCAGCTCCCATTCTCTCTGTGCCCACACAGAAAACTCTGGAGAGGCAGCACCTCGTTTGCAAGGAGTGGGGATCTCAGAGTCCATAGCGTCAGAGGCAGAAGCACTTGGGGTCAGAGCAGAGCGTTCACCGGTGCTCCTAGGAGGAACGGTCATCCGGGCTAGAAATCGAATGAGGCCTGGCTCCCCACCCCCCGTCCATCCCGTCCTCAGCCGAGCTCGAGGAGCTCATCACTCCTCTGCCCTGTTTTCCTCTGTGTGGCCGCCACCAAACACTGCGTGGCGAGTCCTGGACCAGCCCCCGGTAGATGACAGGTGGAAGGAGGGGCCCAGGCAAGGGCTTCCCGGGAAAGTCTCAGTTAAGCACTTCCGGATTCATCCTCTCCCGGAGGACGCCCTGGATCACCGGCGAGTCAGCCGGTCACCACCTGGCAGGCAGGCAGCGGGGCTGTGGCTCTCGTGTCCCTTCTTCCCCGTCCTGCCCCCAGCAGGACAGACGAGGACCGTTCTCGCCACAAGGTGGCCCGACGGTGGTGGAAACGGTGAGTGAAGCGAGTGCTCGCGGGCTGCCAGCAGGAAGCGTGGTTTGGGGAGCTGCTTTCCCTGGGGGGATCCCGGTTCTGGACAGACAGCCTTGACCCCGGACACGGTGTGTCTGTGATTCCGGGACTGAGGATGTCTGAACGTGTCTGAAGACGGTAGGACACGATCACAGAGCCTGGTGGAATGATAGAGAAATAAGGGAGAAGGAAGGTTGGTGAGAGGGGGTGGACCTCGCATAGTGACCCTGGAAAGTAATGGAGATGCCTCAGGGCCGGAAAGCCTGGCTGGGGTCGTCACTGCCGCTCGTCACCCAGACCCTCCCAGCGGGACCTGGACGAGGGTGGGCCTAAGGGCCCAGGGACCTCGGCACCCAAGAAGGCATCAGCTGGGGCTTCCAGCGTCCAGACCAGATTGAGAACCTGGGGCATTTAAGGAGAAGGTGCATTCTGTCCTCAGGTCATAATTTGTCTTTAATGATTGAGAAGGAAAATGCGCACGGTCCAAATCCTCTGGAGAACCCGAGCGCCAAGATGCTTCGGGTACTGCTGCGGCCCGTGGCCCTGGCACTGCTGGCCTCTGTAGGTGACTCCTGATCGTGGCGGTGGTCCAGGGTGTAACCCCCAGGAGGGAGCGTGTCCCCTCCCAGGGAGGCCCCCAATCAGACCTGTGCACGGCCTGTGGAGTCCAGGGTGATTGGCACCCCGGAGCCACGTGCTGCAGTGTGGGTGGGCCTGCAGTGAACCCAGGGTGGAGGCGCGGCGCGCACCTGGGGCTCCAGGGCCAAGGGCGCTGCTGAGATGAAGAGGTGGACGTGGCTCAAGGCAGATTCAGGGAGAGTTTTGGTGACTCAGATATAACTAAAATGCTTTGCTGAGAGAGGTAACGAAAGTCAGCTAATACTCGTGATTTCACAAATGCACAGCAAATAAGTGATCAAATTCCGGGGGCTCAGCTAGCCTGCATTCAGCCTTCCTGTGGCTTTCACGTCTGTAATCCGAATACCAAAGCCAAGACCTTTCCTCCTAGAAACGTTCAGCTTTGCTGGGGACCCGAGGCCGAAAGAAGCAGAGGATGAGACCCTGACTGCTGAATCCTCAGGCCTGGGGGCGCTTGTCTCCCTCTGTGCTCGGTACTCAGGAGAGGGGAGGCCTTGGGAGATCATTCAGATATGTGTGCGCTTCTGCGAGGGTTTCTGAGAAATCCTCTGTTAGCGTCAAATGCGTGCTTTTCCTTGCAGCAATTCTGTTGACAAATAATTCACTGTGTATATATGTTGGGAAGCCGTTTCATGTCTGCCAGTACAGAGCAAAGAAAGAAAAAGAAAAGGCGTGGTATAGATGTTGGGGAGGTGTATTTTTTTTAATTTAATTTTATTTATTTTTTTTATACAGCAGGTTCTTAGTAGTTATCCATTTTATACATATTAGTGGGAGCTGTATCTTTAAATGTAGGTTTTATTGTTATTCAGGCGAGGTGAGGCCGACAGGTCAGGAGAGGACACCACACAACAGGCAGCTGGTTACTCCCAGTTCCCAAGAGGACGCGGGCACGGCAGCCCCGCAGGGAAGCCCCAGGATCCATCAGGGACAGAAGGAGCGAGGGGAGAGCAGGCAAGGGGCTTCCCGGGAAAGTCTCAGTGAAGCACTTCCGGATTCATCCTCTCCCAGGAACCTTTACTGTGGTCTCCATGGGAAAGGCAAGGCCAGTCAGAGTAAGCAGGTGGAGGATGGACTCGTTTGAATTTCAGCAGGCGCTGGGGTCCCTAGTTGTCTAGTACCTGCCCCTGAGATGGTCAGGCAGGGGGGTAGTACCTCCTGGACTCTGTAAGAACCAGCTGACAGGGCGCTCCCCAGTATGGGCTGTGGACTGGTTTGTTTGCAGATGAAAGGCCACTCCCTGTAAGCACGGGCTCACCCTGGCAGTGGTGGGCTCTCCCCAGTCAGCGGGGCCCCACGCGTCAGAACGTCAAGACTACAGAGAACGTGCAGTCGATACAAGATGCTACTCCCTTGGTTCTCGCTTCTGTAACTTTTTTTTTTTTTAATTGGAATAGAGTTGATTTACAGTGTGTGTTAGTTTCAGGTGGACAGCAAAGTGAATCAGTTATACATATACACGTATCCACTCTTTTTAGATTCTTTTCCCATATAGGTCATTACAGAGTATTGAGTAGAGTTCCCTGTGCTGTACAGTAAGTCCTTATTAGTTATCTATTGTATATATAGTAGTGTGTGTATGTCAGTCCCAATCTCCCAGTTTATCCCTCCCCCCCCACCCCCATGTAACCGTGTTTTTCTACATCTGTGCCTCTATTTGTTTTATAGATAAATTCATTTGTACCCTTTTTTAGATTCCACATTAAGCGATATCATATGATATTGTCTTTCTTGCTCTGACTTACTTCACTCAGTTCGATCATCTCTGGGTCCACTCATGTTGATGCAAATGGCATTATTTCATTCTTTTTAATGTCTGAGTAATATTCCTGTGTGTGTGTGTGTGTGTGTGTGTGTGTGTGTGCGCGCGCGCGCCACATCGTCTTTATCCAGTCCTCTGTTGATGGACATTTATGTTACTTCCGTGTCGTGGCAGTTGGCTTTAACTTCTAAGTGTTTGCAACTCCACTGGGTAGCGATCTGCCTGCCTTGAGAGTCCAGTCTCCAGCACAGAGGGGAGGAGGGGCTGGTGCCCCCAAATCCAGACGCCCTGGACTCCTGGGCCTGACGTGCCCAGCAGCTCAGGCATCTGAGGAGCAAGGTGAAGGGCTGTCTGTGCCCGACGGGTCTCCTTCAGGTCCTCCACCCCATCTCCAGGCCTCAGAAAATGCCTGTGAGTGACCGCACACCAGCCCGTGGGGGCCGCCTTCACCCCTTTGGTCATCAGCCCTATTCCACGAACCAACCACGTGCCCGCTCTTAGTGTGGCCGGTGGACGTGTGAGGAGTGGGTTCTGAAAACACACGTGGCCGGGGATGCTTTAAGCCACTTTTACATGGAGTCTGGGAGTTGCCTAATTGTGGCTTAATTTCTGGATAAATAAGGTGATGGGAAGGTGTGGCCAGACCAACATAAGGGCCCGTTGGGGATACGGCATCACCTGTGGGCCCTCAGGAGGCGCACGGGTCGCTCCACGTCAGGGTTTCCTTGGAGCAGAGCTCCGCTCACCGTCCTGACTTCCCCGGGTCTGGCCCCTCAGCCCTGTCCTGTCTGTCTTTTCTCCCTGGTTCTGCACCCGCCTCGGCATCAGACGTGCACATCACGATTCTCGTGGTTCCCACCTGCTGCTCCATCTCCGTGGCTCTCTCTGTTAACGTATTCACTGAACACATCTATTAAGCTCCTACCTTGGGGTGTGGGTCTAGCTGCAGGGGACAGTGGTGAGCTGTATAGATGCTGAGCAAATACGCATAAATAGTAATTAATGTATGATGAAATATTAAAGAGTAAATCGAGATGCTGTCAGAAGGATGGATTTCGTTGTGCAGGAAGGCTGCTCCAGACAAGAGCAGGCTCTAGAAGGTGAGATCGGCACCCAGCGGGGAGGCGAGGGGAGGAGAGGGGAGCAGAAGGGGTCCAGACGGGAGAAGCAGTGTGCAAAGGTCCGGGGCAGGCCGGGCCTGGCACATGGAGGGACGTAAAGGGGTTCCCAGAGCCCGGGGGGATTCAGGGGTGTCTCTGGCACCTGGAAGGCCATCCTCAGTGGGTACCACGCAGCTCAGCATCCCTCACAGACATTCGGGGAAGGTGATGGCCATCACTCCCCAGCTGACCGCCCCTGCTGAGATCAGTGTGGCCGTCACTGGAGGCAGGTCCACGTTTGCAGGATCTGCCTGATGAGCGGCCGGTCTGTCGGCAGCACAGGGAAGGGAACGGTTCCACCCTAGAAAAGCAGATTTTCTCCCAAACAACGCCCAGTGGATCTCTTCTGGAGCTTCTGCCGTGCAGCTCTGGCAGCCCCTAATCCATCTCTGCTTCCTGGGAGCGCCAAGCGCCCAGCTAAGAGCGGCCCTTGAGGAGTTTGCCCTCATTCCAGGCTTCTCTGGGTCACGTGGCTGAGAAGGGCCCTTCTGGGTCCACGGTTGTCTTCAGAAGATAAAGCGAATCACACCAACTCTACTTTCCCTGCCACCCCCTCCTCTAGGTCCACTGCCCTGGAGATGTTCTCTAGAGAATCTTTCCTGGGCCCTCCAAGACCTGCCTCAGTCTCACTTATGTTTGAATAAAACAGTAACTCAACACAGAGCCTAATTTATCTGGCTGGGCTGTCTTATTAAACTCCTCAGGCATGGAGACTGTCTCATTCTCTCTGCTTGTGACAGATCTCTCTCTCTCTCTCTTTTTTTTTAATTTATTTACTCATTTGGCCGGATCTTAGTTGCAGCACACAGGATCTTCGTTATGGCACGTGGGATCTTTAGTTGTGGCACGTGAACTCTTAGTTGCGGCACACGAGATCTACTTCCCTGACCAGGGATTGAATCCAGGCCCTCTGCATTGGGAGCCCGGAATCTTAGCCACTGGACCACCAGGGAAGTCCCGTGACAGATCTCTTGTTACTCTTGTTCCTTTTTCCCATGTTCCTCAATAACAGGACCTCGGTTTCATTTTGTGGCCATGCACATGGCTTCATACGGCATGTGACAAAGTTCTTCGGTGAGCTCTATGTGGGAATGTTGTTTACACTTATAGGAAAGACTCTTAAAAGGGGGAGCAGTGAATCCCTCTTCATTCCTTTTACCTTTCCCCTGCATTGAACGTAGATGTGATGGTTGGAGCCCTAGCAGCCATCTTGGATCAGAAGGTGACCACTGAGGATGGAAGACACAGAATGAGTTAGTGGAGAATAAAGACAGGAGCCTGGGTTAACATTGTGAAGCTGCCGTAGTAGCTCTGGACTGCCTGTCTTTCAGACATCCTTGGTGTGATAGAAGAATAAACCTCTTTCTTGCTTAAGCCACTGTTATTTTGGATTTTTCTGTTAAATAAGGGCAAACTTAACCCCAACTGATATAGCCTAACATGCAGCTGGATCCGTACCGGGCACTCAGTAGTTACTTGGGGACTGAGCACGTGATCTGTGAGCTTCTCCTGTGTGTAGGCGTGGCTCCTTCGGACCAAAGATACCGAGGCACAGGCGGGCGAGGGCTGCCCAGACCGAGATGAGGGCCCTGTTTCTGAGGTCATCCCACTGGCCTTTGTCCAGCTCCATATTCCCTAGAGCTGTGTGCTCACTCTACTGCAAGCAGACGCTCTTTAAGGAAACTCTGATATTCTAAATTTAGACTAAAAAATATTAGGTCTGTGGATGCCTCATACAAACAGGTCATTTCTTCGGATTGCCCCGTCCTTGTCTGTGGATTTTAAAATATGACTTAGTTTGAGACGATCCCACTGCAGAGAGAGGTGGATGTGTTATTTCAGCTGAAGGTGCAAAGGAGAACTTCACACCCATCTTTTGGGGCCACTGTGGAGAGCTTGGGAGTAGACTGTGAAATCTGGACTCTGTACCCACAGGGCTTTTAAAAAAATATATTACAGTTAATCGTAGACTTTTCTTCTTCCAGTTTTATTGAGGTACAATTGACATACAGCACTTTATAAGTTCAAGGTGGACAGCATAATGATTTGACTCCCAGGCGTCATGAAATTACCACAATAAATTTAATGAACACCCATCATCTGGTATAGATACAAAATAAAAGAAAAAGGAAAAAAAATTTCCCTTGTGATTAAAAACTCTTAGGATCACTCACTTAACAACTTTCATGTATAACCTCCAGCAGTGGTAATTATTTGTATCAGGGTGTACATCACATCCCTAGCACTTATTTATCTTATAACTGGAAGTGTGTACCTTTCGACCACCTTCATCCAATTCCCCCCTCTCACTCCCCAGCCCCACTTCTGGTAACCAAAACTCTGATCTCTTTTTCTGTGAGCGTGTTTGTTTGTTTGGTTTTGAAGTATCATTGCCTACAATACTGTGTTAATTCCTGGTACACAGAATAGTGATTCGCTCTTTCTGTGCATTTTTAAATGATCCCCCCGGGCCACCTGGGCCTTGACGTTCCTTTTTATGAAGTTGTCTCTGGTGCACATCTTTGGATAAGCCAGACTCTCGCAGGTTCACCCGTCTGATACGTGTATTTATTTCACGTGCGCCAGGCTGGTGCTGAGAATGATGTGAAGACACAGGAGGCGCCTCAGTGCTTGCGTGTAGGCTGTGGTGAGGGACACCGACCTGGAGAGGGGCCCCCAGGACAGGCGCTGGGGCTGAATGCTCTGGGGCTCCCGTGCGAGTTGGGGTGGCATCTGCTCTGGACCCAGGGGTGAGGCCGGATTGGTGGAGACGCGGGGGCGGGGCAGTCAAGGAAAAGTCTAGAAAGAGAAGATGGGACCAGATTTTAGAAGACCTAGAATGCCAGGCTGGAGGGTGAGCCAAGACCTGGGGCTCCTGGGGGTGTGAGCGGGGAGCATCCTGTTAGGAGGGGGTTCAGGGAGGGAACTGGTGAGCTGGAGGCTTCACAGAGGGGAGCTTGTCCTTCGAGAGCAGAGCCCTCCAGGGCCTCAGCTGAAGCCTCCCCCAGCCTCCCCAGGGCTGCAGGCGTGTCGAGACCCGAGGCAGCCCCCCACTCGCCTGTGGGCAGCCCTGTGGCTCTGAGCCTAATGTCTGGCGGGCAGGTGTCTCCCGGTGCCAGCCAGGTGTGGGCCCGGGTCGCTGGCCTGCAGAACCAGACCTGAGAGGAGTCTGGGGGGGGGAGCAGGGCCAAGCGGGGAGTGCCCGGGCCCTGGCCTGGGTGCTGGGGACATCACTGTAAGCTATCCGTGATGATGTCCCTTGCGTGGCTTCCTCACAGTTCATGTTCAATAATCCTATTAGGGCAGGTAGAGTAAAAGGTGGTGGTGAGCAGCTGAGACCCAGAGAGGCCAGGAGACGTGGTGGTTACCATGGCAACCTGCCCAAGTAGAGGTGGGCGTCTAGCATCTCAGCCACCTCCAAGCAGTGCGGGCCTCGTGTCACGGGCCCTCCTGCTGCTGAAGTTGCGTGGGGTGGACCGCTACGCACCCCTCCTCTCCTGCAGTGACATCAGAGTATCCCCTTCTCTGCCGTTCTTCTCTGTCCCCACCCGCTGCTGCCCCCACTGGCCATGACTCGGGGAGGCTGAGTCAGAAGTCCCCTCTGTCCTCCCTGCTTCTCATTCCTGGGTGACACAGCTGGTCACAGAATAGTGAGAGCTGATCGAAAGGGACAACGGAAGTGGCCCAGCCTAGAGGCAGCCTCTGAGCAGCTCTGGCCATGACCCTGAGGAGGTGCCCAGATGGCGCCACAGAGAGAGAGAGCGCTGTGCCTTCCGGCCGGCACACGGGGATGAGTCACCCTGGAGTACGCTGAGCCTGGGGGGATTACCCTCCCCTCCGCAGCCCTTCCAGGGTCTCCCTTCTCAGGGGTCTCCCGCTACAGCAGGGTCCAGCCTCCCTTCTCCAGGGTCACCCCCAGTGGGGCCCCGGTGGCAGGGGTAGAGCACTTGGAACCCACCCGTCCTGATGCCCCATCCGGGCGCTTCTGCCTCTGGACTCACTGCAGCCACACGGGCGGGTCCACTCCTGCCAGAGGGTCACTGCTCACCACACACAGATCTACCTCGAATTCCTCCAGCACCAAGCACCTTTGACACCGCCTTGTTGATTCTTGACTAACAATGCAGTACTAACCTGTAAAACCTTGTTCCTGTAAATGTTGCTACGGCAGAAGCTTACAGAAACATGTACAAATCGTAGGAGGTAAATTTGCACGATTTGAACATACTCGAGTAAAACGTGCAGATTAAGAGACAACATCACCAGCACCCCAGAAGCCTCTCCCAGGTCCCCTCAGTCCCTCCCCCCGCAAGATGAGCGTTGTCTGGTTTTGAACTTTGTGTGATGGGTCCGTACGAAATGTGTCTCTGTCTGGCTTCTTTCACCTGAACGTTATGAGATGCACCCCAGCCCGTGCTGTGGCTGAAGTTCATTCACTTCTCTGCTGGGTTGTTGCTCTGTCCTCTGCATAGACCACGCCTCCTCCATCGCCCACCTGCGGGCAGGCACTGGCGGGTCTCCAGCCTGGGGCTCTGACAGTTCCCGGTGCTGCTGTGAACGTTCTTGTAAATCCTCATGCCTTTCTGTTAGACACGCACTAGGTCTGCGGTAGAAGGGCAGGCATGCGCGCAGCCTTGGTGGATACGACAGCGTTAGCCAACGCGTGTGCCCCGCTTCCCGGGCTAGTCTGTAAGCAGGAGCCGTGGCTTCGTTTCCCTTCCCCGTGCTCCTAACCCAGTGCCTCGAGCTGCACAACCGGCCTTCTCTGCCCACATCCAGCTCTGCACAAATGCAGGTGTTTTTCTCACCTGGTAATTGAGACGTAGCCTCCCCAGGAGGCCCCCCAGGATCCTCTCTGAAGGGTAGTGCCCAGGGCCCCATGTCCTGACCTGCTTCCCCACTAGCAAGGACTCAGGCTCAGCCTGTTAATTGCACACGGTGAAGACAGGGCAGGTGGGGGCCCAGTGGACTGGGGAGGAGTTCTGTTCTCTAAGGCTGCTTTCGTCCTGGGGCTCAGCGTTTGGGGGTTATTGATGACTGGGAACTGTGGCAGGACCTGGTTTGTAACCACCAGCTGTCGCTATAGCAACTCCTCACTTACACCACTAAAAATAGATCCTCTTCATCCCTGGGAAGAAAAATCAAAGAAAATCAAAGTTGGGGAGGGCCTGTCCGCTCAGCTGCGGGTCCCCAGACAGATTTCAAGGTGCAGCGATGTAGCTTTTGGGGCCTCTTTCACCGCCCACCTAAGAGCAGAAAGGGCTGGTGTGGGTGTCAAGTCCATCCCACTGGCATCCTCCAGGCTCCTGGGACGCTGGCATCTCCCCTGCTCTCACCTCATCTGTCTTCTCCTTTATAGGCTGAACTGCAGAATTTAATCTTTAATTATAAAGTCATTTCACTTAGGCTTTATTCAGTTCCTTAATCTTAAATCTTATTTCTTCTCTGGGATTGTAAATATTTTTCAAGGTCAAGGACTTAATTAGTAGGGTGGTATGAGAACTCGAAATCCTGTCCTATGAGAAAGAGTTGAAAGAACTGGAAATGTTGGCGTGGGCAGGAGTGAACTTGGGACGGGTGGGAACAGTCTGCAGATATTTGAAGGACTGTCCTAGTGAAGACGGACTTCCTTGTTCTCATCCCACAGGAACACGGGACTCAACTCCATGGGAAAAGCAATATTTCGCCCCAAGAAAATATGTGCATTTCTTTGTAAAGCATTTTCTTGCGTTTTTAAAATCATGAAAGTAGTAAAAGAACATTTCAAAATGTTTGAAAGCTGGGGAGAGCCCCCATGATGACGAGCGCGCACAGCACACGAATACCTTTGCATTAGTTAGTGTACCTGTACCAAGCACAGGCTTTGGAGGTGACTACTCTGGGAGAGGTAGCTGGTGTGGACAGGGCGGGGCCGAAGCCAGCTCCACTCTGTCACCTAGTGGGGCGGCCATCCTCATAGGCGGCTATGAAGACTCAGGGTGACACCCAGAGCACCCTGCCCCCCACACAGCGCTCAGCAGTGTCGGTTGTTATCGCCAGGGGTGTTCCAGCTGAGGGTGAGTTTTTAAACACAGGATGGGAGATTTACTGAGACTCTCTCTGAGGTCCTGGCTGCGAAATTCTGGCTGGATTAGAACACAGATGTGGGTGAGAATGAGAAATGAGCTTGAAACGTGGAGTGGTCGGGACCAATAGTGCAGGAAGTGGCCTCCTGTGCCCCGGCCAAGGGCAGGCAGGGGCATTAGGGAGCCTTGGATGTGGCCGTTCCTAGGGAGACCTCCCCTCTGCTCCAGTGGAACTCTCGCTGCCCGGGAGCCACACACGATGGCAGTCAGTGATATATACCCACTCCTTTTTTTGTTTTTTTCATTTTTCTTATTGTCATAAAACATCCATAACATAAAATGTGCCGTTTTAACCATCTTTAAGTGTCTGGTTCAGTGACATTAAGCACATTCACGTTGTTGTGCAGCCGTCACCACCATCCACCTCCAGAATTTTCTCGTCTTGTAAAGCTGAGACTCTGTCCCCAGTTAAACCACAGCTCCCCATTCCCCCTCTCCCAGCTCCCATTGTTCTACACGCTGTCTCTGTGCATTTGACTGTTCTATAAGCTCATATAAGCGGATCGTACCGTATTTGTACTCTCGTGACTGGTGTAGCACGTGTCAGAACGTCCCTCCTTTTTAAGACTGAATAATATTCCATTGTTACGTAGCTGCCACGTTCGCTTACGCATCCATCTGTCGTGGCCCTGGTCTCTGTCCGCCTAGATGGGCAGTGATGGGCCCCGTTCTTCTCATGCTGGACCAGACTCACGCGCTCGCTTCACGTGGGGTGAAATGAGCGGCCCCACTGCTGCCGGGCCCTCCCGGGGCTGTGTGTGCGCCCACAACAGAGAGGGCCTCATGCCTCCCCTGCTGCGTGATGAAGAGGTGCTGAGGGTCTAGGGGCCTCCTCTGAGGTGCTGCTGGGTGTCAGCCCCCCGAGGGGATCTGTGGAGGAGGACACCTGCAGCGTGATTGAGGGACAGCAAGCACCCCCAAGGGCCCTCGTCTGATTTTCTCAAGCTTTAGGTCCTGGCATCATCCTCTGTTACATTGTCCCTCCCAGAGGCCTCTGTGCCTCTTCAGCCTGCGCAAATCAGCACCAACACCTGAGCAGGAGTTAGCTTGTCACACAGAGCAGTGGTGATGAGTGAGGAGTAGTTACTTGGGGTTAGGAAATGTGTCTGGATACTGGGCCGGGGAGGTGGTCTGAGGGCACCAGGTTCTTAGAAGAGATGGTAGAGAAGCCGAGAGGGCTTCCAGGAGGAGGCAGCGGGCCTTGGAGACATGCCTGGCCTTCTTCACGAGTGAGTGAGGGCCAGCCCTGCCACCTGAGGGGTCTGGAGGGTTTTCCTGGGCCAGGGACTCCGAACAGCACAGCCCACGGGGGGTCACCTCTTTCTCGGGTGCAGTGTCCGCAGGAGCAGGGCAGAGCTGACTCGCTGTGGAGACCCTCCTGGGCTTGCCAAGATGATTAAGAAGGGCTCTGGGGGCTTTGCTGGTGGCGCAGTGGTTGAGAGTCCACCTGCCAATGCAGGGGACGTGGGTTCGTGCCCCGGTCCGGGAAGATCCCACATGCCGCGGAGCGGCTGGGCCCGTGAGCCATGGCCGCTGAGCCTGAGCGTCTGGAGCCTGTGCTCCGCAACGGGAGAGGCCACAACAGTGAGAGGCCCGCGTACTGCAAAAAAAAAAAAAAAAGGGCTTTGGGGCCAGAAAGGCCAACAGTTTTATTTGGTTGGGTTGGCTGAAACATGGACCCTATAGAGGAAGGTCTCCAAAGGCTTAGGGAGATTGGAAAGTTGGCCTAGATTCCCATATAAGTCCTGCTCTCTCTCCCTCTCTCTTTCTCTCTCTCTCTCTCTCTCTCTCTCTCTCTCTCTCTCTCTCTCTCTCTCTCTCACACACACACACACACACACATACACACCTGGGATGGTCCAGAGGACACGCCCCTGTCACCAAGATGGTGACAGTTTGTGAGGGAGGCTCCTTGATCAGCTCTGTGGTCGCTCCCATCCGAGGTCAGAGATGACAGTGGGAACCGCAGCCACTGCTCTGGGAATCCTAAACGCAGCGGGGATCGCTGGATCCTGGGCGGCAGGGCCGTGTAGCAACACTTAATCCCCAGAGACGAGATGGGCGTGGTTACCGCGAGGGACAGCAGTGTCAAAGCAGCAGTAAACGGGCCGACTCCGGCGGACCGATGGCTGGTTGATCACGGCGGTCCTGGAGGTGAGGTGGATGGAGGCCTCAATTCTTACTTGAAAATCAATGACGAGTTCCAGTTCAAGTGAACCAAAGCCTAACTCGAATCAGAGCACCATGGCCCCTCAGTTAATCCCGGGGTTTGAGCCAGTTTACAAACCCAGAGCCCCTTGAACGAAGGGGAGGGCGGGTCGCCTTGAGAAAGGACCCCAGGATACTGCCGAAACTGTCCACTACTAACCTTTCTCTCAGCCTTCCCTGAAGCTGCCTGTGGCCTTTACCAGGGTGAATGCATTGGCAGAAAGGTAATAATTAGACTCTTCAGAGATGAGTGTACACTGACTCTGAGCTGACACCAACCTCCGGAGACCCAGAGCGTTGCTGCGGTGCCCCCGCCCCGGCAGGAGCTTAGGGAAGGGGACGGGGCTGGTGACTCCAGCAGAGAATTTCCCCAGCTCCCTGGGTGGAGGGCGAAAGTCTCCCGTCTGCAGACCTCAGTTTCCCCATTTCTGGAGGCTGAGACCTGAGGGGGGGGAGGGCGGAGAAGGGAGGAGATGGGGCCAGGGCTGTTAGAGGCTGAGAAGTGGGAGCTGGTTAGAGGGTTCAAAGGCATTTGGGGAAGTGAGGAATGTCCTGTAATCAGAACCTGCAGCCCGTGTCTATCTAATCGGGTTGGGTGTGTGTTAGCAGCACGTCCAGAATAAGAAAGTGCCGGATGATGTGACAGCCCATGAGCCGGGACTGGTGTTGAGCTGCTGGCTGACGGGGGACCCAAGGTGCCCACTCTCCGTCCCCCACCCTCGCCAGCACAGAACCCCGAGAGCGTCTGTCCCTCCCCACCAGAACCTTGCTGGTTTCAGGAGAACGGACGAATTCTACCTCCCCCGGGCCGCCGGCAGGGAGAGGCTACAGGTGACTGGGAATAGATGCTTGTCCTAGGCAGGTGTGATGTCCAGGGCAGGAAAGGAGCCCTGGTGTCTGGGGAGGGAAAGACTGGTCAGGGTGGAGCAGAAGAAGGAGGAATTTTCAAACAGTCCTACCACCTTTGCAGCCCCACCCAGCGCAGGTCTTCCAGGCCCCGCAAGCCACATGTAGGGAGCAGCATTTAGCTTTGCTCCGAGAGGACTCATGCGAAGGACAGTCGCGGGGTGCCCCTGGCCAGGATACACAGTCTTTGTGCTACATCCACAGGGGATTATAGATGTCAGAGCAGAAGGAATCTGAAAGGCCCTCATCCCAGCCTCCTGCTCTCAAGTGGGTGCAGCATCATTGCACCTGTTTTGCAAATGAGGCACCTGGGGCTCAAATTATTTGCACAACACCAAGTAGCTAAATATACCGGGAGTTCCCAGATCAACTTCAATCCCTAGAATAATATTGTTTTGTTTAAATACATATGCAGTTGAATAGGTAATGCTCGTGCGTGCATGTGTAAACATTCAAAAAGTATAAAAAAGGTAATGGTAAAAAGTAAGCATTCTTCCTTGCTGGACCACAGCCTCCCAGTTTCTCTGCGCAGAGACAACAGTTCAGAGACAGTCTATGCACTGATAAGCTTTTTATGTTTTTGTATCATACCGTCCTCCTGTTCTACAACTTGGTTTTGAACCCCTTGGCATGCTGGCAGTCACTTTCTGTTGGCACATCGGGAGGTGCCCTGTTCCTTTCTGTGGCTGTACGTTGCTCCACTGTGTACCGAGCCAGTCCTCCATCAGTGGAGCTGCTCTCCATCCTTTGCTGTAAAAAAAATGCTGCAACAAATACTGCTGTACATAGTTGTGTGTGCATGTGTGTAAATGTATCTGTGATATAAACTCCTAGGAGTAAAATCGTCAGGTCAAAGAGCACATGTATTCCTAGTGTGACAGCTTTTGCGGAATCGCCCTCCATGGAGGTTGTACAGTGTATACTCTCTAAAAGACGATGTTCCCCGACATCTCACCACACACTGTGATCAAAGCCTTTTGATCTTTGTTGTGTGGTGGTTTCAGAACTGAGCTACGGGCTAGATAACCTTGGTGCTAGAATAGGGGCAAACGTGGGCGTGAGGACACCACGCATTGATTCGGAGCCCACCCCTCTCCTTGATCCATGAGTTTCCGGGTATCACAGCAGAGGTGCCCCTCCCTGTCCCGTGATAGCTCCTTGGGCTACTAAAATATTTCATGTGTTGCCCCTCAGATCTGCGCGGTGCCCCCCAACAAAGGAGGTAGGGGCAGGGATTCTGCCTCTTGATTTTTACTGGAAACACCACAGTCCCCAAAACACCATGAGCTGAAGCGCCCCCAGGCAGTGTCGCCAATGTCAAGGGCAGGCGCAGGAGGCTGCCCACCTGCCCACCGCGCAAGCACACTGCAGCCTGATGGCATCTTCACAACAGTAGCTGCTATCACGGCTCCCTGTGATTTTCCCAAAGGCGATGGAAGCCGAGGGCTGCTGGAAAACTCCACAACCCAGAGTCGGCTGGCTCAGCCCTCACCCGCGTCCTCCACTGTACTTTAACCCATGCTGCTGGCCGCCCCCACTGCTCTGCCCCCGTCTGCATGCTCGGGGGTGTGGGCAGCACCCAGGTGATTCTGCCTGAGTCACTCCACCCCCCTTGGGACGTCTCCTGCCCCCCTCCTGCCCCCCTCCTCCGCCCTTTGCGTTCCTGCAGGCCACCTATGGTGCTCCTGTAAGAGGGTTTACTGTAAGGTGTCCTCGTCACCGGCGCCCTCCTCTGTGCCCCCCCGCTCGCCTGCAAGGCCCTCCACGTCTTCAGCCCTGAGACCCTCCCGCAAACCGTTTGTGGAAGAGATAAATGAAGGGCTCTAGGAAATGCACCCTGCTCTGGATTCCACATCCTTTGTCCTCCAGCTCGGGTTCAAGGAACTTGAGGAACTCTGGAGATTTCAGTATTTCTACTCTGTTCCATGGAATGTGACCGTACACCAACGAGATCCCATGTCCCCTCTGGTTATATCCTTCATCTCAGTGTCCCCCTGAGACCTCAGGCCACTCAGCCCCACCTGGCCTCCCCTTCATGTGTCCCACCGGGCCTGATGCCCAAAGTTTCTACTCTAAAAAAAATGTATATGTGTGTGTGTGTGTGTGTGTGTGTGTGTGTGTGTGTGTGTATATATACACACACACATATATATAATTTGAGATATAATTCACGCACCACATAACTCATTCATTTAAAGTGTACGATTCAGTGGTTTTTAGTGTATGATTTTTCCATAAACACACCTTAAGTTGAAAATATCAAAAGTCGAAATGCATTTAATACCCCTAACTTACCGCACATCGCAGCTTAGCCCGGCCCACCTTAAATGCCCTCAGAGCGCTCACATGAGCCTACAGGTGGGCAAAGCCCTCTAACACAAAGCCTATCTTATGATAGAGTGTTGACTAGCTTGTGTAATTTACTGGACACTGTACTGAAGGTGAAAAGCAGCGTGGCCTTCTGGGTCCAGAGCGGCTGTCTGTCTGTCACGGTTTCCCCTGGTGATCCCGGGGCTGCCTGGGAGCTGCGGCTGCCGCCCTGCACCACCACAGAGGATCGGACCGCGTATCACTGCCCAGGAAAAGAGCAAAATTCAAACTTTGAAGTACAGTTTCTGCTGAATTCGTATCGCTTTCACACCATCATAAAGTCAAAAAATCGTCAATCAAACCATCGTAAGGCAGGGGACCGTCTATATTCACAGTCACGCGTCTAGCACCGCAATCCATCTTAGAACATTTTCATCACCCCACGAGGAAACCCTGTACCCCTTAGCCATCGCCCACTCCTGCAGCCCTGAGCGACCACAAATGTCTTTTCTGTCTCCATGGGTTTGCCTGTTCTTGTCATTTCAGGGAACCGTTCTCTATGTGGCCTCAGTGACTGCCTTCTTTCACTCAGCCTCATGGTTTTCAAACTTTTCACTCTTTCCCCAAGGCCAGCTGACAAGGTGGGACCGATCAAGGTTGGGGTATGACCAGCTAATGTCCCTGAACTTAGCTCCACAGGAGGAAGGGCGCCAGGGAAACCAGAGTATTAAACGGCAGCGAAGTGAGGGGGAGACATCTTTGCTCTGCTGTCTTGGTCAGATCTGAGTCCACATTGGTTATATCAGAATCTGGGGGATACAAGAGAGAACCAACTAATAAAAATAGGTATTAAAAGCTTGCTGTGCTCCAGGCACTAGGCCTAACCGTAGGAGATGTGCCCCCAGGATTTTGCAACGTAGGTAATATTAACGTGCAGGACACAGCAGCCAGCTCCCCACCAAGTGCTCCAGCCAGCGCTGGAGGAATTCTGTGAGGACAACAGCTGGGAAGGAGTAGTCAAGGCAGGCTGCAAGGAGGAGGTGGCCTGTGAGCTGGGCCCTGAAGGGCACAGGGCTGGTTGGCAGAGGAGGGGACGAATTCAGAGCTGAGGTATGTGTGGTGTTTGTACAGGGTTGCCGTGGAGACCAGGGGGACAGGAGCCACAGGGGAAAGGTTGGGCCGGACAACATCTACGAGAGCAATTGAAAGGAAACACCATCGCTTGTAGATGTGTGAGGGGGCACCGGCCCGTGGCGGTGAATGCTCCACGTCTGTCCACCCCACACAAACTCCACTTGTACTTGGAGCTTAGAGACGCCCACCCTGCTGTGCCCAGGCCTCCAGGGCAGAAGGTTCTGGATGCCCCCCTATGGTCACGGTACCAGCAGCCGGCGGGACTGGAGCGTGCAGCATGGTGGCAGCACCGCTCCTGCGGGAGCTGGCGGTCACCCTGGGCCCCCGGACGGAAGGGAGTGCTCTCGGGAAACAGGTCCAAGGCCACCCCCAGCCACATGGCCACACAGCGTCTCTCCGCTGGCCTCTGGTGCCGGCCCTTTCTTCGGTTGGAGCTCAGTCCTAAATGGAAAGCAGACCCTGAAAGAGATGAGAGGGCGGAGGGGGCAGGAAGGGGGCATTTCTGAGTCGTGGAGAGGGGAGCGGTCCAATCCGAGAGATGGCAGCTCTGCAGGAGGGGGTGCTGCTTGGGTGTGAGGTGGGACAGGGCAGCGTCTAGGGCTCCATACTGCTCCCAGCAGGGACGGGGCGGGGGGCGCAGGAAGCCCGGGAAGGGGACTGGGAATGGGCGGACCCGGGGGTGGTGAGGGCCCCGTCCTGTGGGCACACAGGGACACATGCCCGCCTAGGCTGCCACCCCTGCCCGAACACTTTAACGACCTGGGCATCTTCCAGACGCTCTGTAGGCTGTTCGTTTTCCACCCAGTTCACGTGCCTGGTGTGGTATGTTTCCAGTTGTGTTCCTTTAATGATTGGATCCCATGCCCAGAACAATAAAAACCAGATACCACTTCTCTTACTCTGGAAAACAGGGACCAAGACTTGGAAGCAGGCTTTTAATTCGGAAGGTGACCCCAGCAAGCAGGGAGGGAGGAGGAAGAGGGAGGGGCCGCGTAAGTGCATTACCAAGGTTACCAGGTGGGTCCAGGCCGGCTGAAGATCACCCCTGGGGGTGTTAACACCTCTGTGCTTCAGGGCTGGGCTCAGCTGTGGACTGAATGGGCACTGGTGGCTTCAGGGGGGCCCTGTCCACACGGGGGACTGTCCGCTACAGGTGCCCTGGAATCACAGGTGGCTGGGGAGTGAGCCCTGGGTCCACAAGCCCTGCCTCACCAGGAGAGACAGTGCCGGGGCCCCCTCTATCTCCCTCTGCCCTTCTCTGCCGGTCTCTGTCACCTTTGTCCCCCTCTGGACCGGGTTCCTGGACCTTCCTTACCAGTGCACATCTCCTAGAGCTTGACAGAAGTTTGTTTTAAAAGCAGACACTCTGAATGTGCGACTTCAGGGTGTCAAGGTCTGTTCTGAGTTATCTATTTTAAGAAAATTGTTTTCCACAAATAGCAGAAAGGACACACACACAAAGCTTTAGCTCCTGCAGACCAGACTCCTCAGCCAGCACCATCGCCTCACTCCGGAAGGCCCGTGGTGTCGGTCTATTAGACAGAATCTCCTGCTTAGGGCACTCGTGGGCTACACGCGACAGAAAGCCTAACTCAGACAGGCTTGAACAATAACAGAACCCGGGTAGGAAGTGGAGCCTTGGTGTGCCGTGAGGGGCAGATGTCAGGGTGGAATTCAGCATTGAGTGACCTCCCAGGAAGGATAAAGGGAGGAAGCAGGGGCGGGCAGGGACAGCCCTGGGCTGGACGCAGCTCCGACACTGGGGACCGAGGGGACGGGAGGATGGGTAGTGAGAGCCCCAGACAGCTGCCCATTTCAGAGGAGGCTCCGGCCAGGTAGACGGGCATTGCTGCTTCAAGCGCCACGTCCCCTCCCGCAGGATCAGCCTGCCCTCGCTCCACACCAGTCGTGGCCGTGGCCGTGGCCGGGAGCACGGCCTCGGGGCGGAGGGGAGCGAGGGGTGTGCTCTCCAGCAGGAGGCCTGAGCGGTGCATCTTCCTGCCCAACGTGGCAGCTCCTGCAAGGCGCTGGGCCGGGCCGGGCCTGGGGACGGGCTGCAGAGTTCTCTCCGGCCTGGGGAGCTTTGCCGTCTGGCACTGACTCTGCTTGCATCGCTCAGCTCCTCAGAAGATACATGTGGTCTCTGGGCAACGGTGGGCAGGGGCGACATTTCAGGCACTTCCCTCCATACCCTGCATTTCCCAAGTTTCAGGGCCTTGGGCTTAACAGGGCCTCCGGGACTAGTTGTTGAGGGAGAGAGCAGGAATCCGCTGTGATTGAGAAACCCCTGGTCACCTGGCAGGCTCGGCGCTCTGAGCCGCGAAGGCAGAGGGCAACAGGCAGCCCTTTCAGACTCACGAGGCTGATGCGGAAAAGAGAGAGGACGCGAGTTCTTAAACAGAAAGGGGTGGGGGATCTGAGCCAGGCCGCGCTCAGATCTGGTGAACGAGAACTGGAAAATCCCACTGGGAAGTCAGCCTTGGACTCCACGGAAGGGGGTCCCATTGGGTCTGGTGTCAGTTGGAGCTCCTAGCCACAGGCCTAGAAATGAGTTCTAGCTTGTTTAAGTGGACCCCCCAAGATGTATTAAAGGGTATTGAGGAGCTCACAGAATCCCCAGGATGCACAGAACCAGGCTGGGTATTCCCAAGACGTGCCCAAAGTCCAGAGCAAGGACACTGGACTCCCACACAGCGCTGGACGTGGACGCCACGACCCCGTGCCAGGCCCTGCACATGCCAGCAGGACTTCTGCACTGCTATGGACTGAATTGTGCCCCCCACCCCGCTCCAACGTCATATGTTGAAGCTCTAACCTTTAATGTAACTGTGTTTGAAGATAAGGCTTTTAGGAGATAATTAAGGTTAAATGAGGTCAGAGCAGGGAAACCTAATCCCATAGGATTGGTGGCCTTATAACAAGAGGAAGAGAGAGAGATTTCTCTCAGCAGAACTTGACCATGTTGGTACCTTGATCTTGGACTTCCCAGCCTCAGGGAAGTGGGAGAATAAATTTCTGTTATTTACTCCACGCAGTCTGTGGTGTTGTGTTGTGGCAGCCCAAGCAGACTAAGACAGCCACCCACCTCTGGAAACCAGGGGACCCTGCTCTGCACCTACTTCTGTGCAGCAGGTGCTGAGTCTGGCCCAGGACGTCCACCCAGCAGTCTAGGTCCCATGGGGGCTTGCCGTCGCAGCCCCTGGGAGGCTGGGAAAGTGAGTCTTTGAGCCCCTCTCCCATTCTAGAGCCCAAGCATAGCGAAGATTTGACAGATGCTGGGTGGGCAGAAGAACTGACAAAGCCCTCACAACATCAGGACAGCGGACTTGAGGGAGGTCTCCACAAAGGTTGGGACCAGCTGCCAGGAGACATCGCCCATGTGGTCATACTTCTTGGTAAGACACCAAGTCTCAGGATGGGTGATGAGCTTTGTAGGCTAAAAAAAACACCCCACTATTTTCAGCACACCAAGAACAGATCTATTTCTTGGTTCATGAAAACTACCCAGAGCTGAGGTTTTCTCACCTCCGTGGCACAGATAATGGGCACGTGTGTGGACCAGCATACGTACACCAGCGCTCTACCAGCTGGGCGACACAGGGAACCAGTCCAACAGCTGCAGGGGGATTGCGAGGACGATCTGGAACAGGGCTGAAGCCCGGCCACCCTTCCCGTAGACCGTGTGTGGAACGGTGTTTGTAGCTTCCTGCTCTGTGCCCTTGGATGACCGTTTTCCCACTATTCTCTTCTCTTGGAGTTTCTCCAAAAAGGTTCTTCTTATTAAATTAGAGTAAACTCTTATTTCTGTCTCCCTGCAGGTGACAACAGGGCAACCTCGTTCCTTCTTTTGTTTCCCCAGATTCTTACGGGACAAGTCACTGCTGCTCTTGCTTACTGCCAACACCTATTTCTAGAAAAGGTTACAGAGGCTAAAGGTGTAACCACTGTCCCTCCCCACACCCCGAACCCCACCCGGCTCGGTATGTGCCCTCACCTGCCCCATAGAAGTGCACATCTTTGAGTCAGTTGCTTGCCTCAGATCTACATGTTTTCTGAAGTGTTTAGAAACTGTTTTCCTTAGAGGAATTCATACCACTAACTGATAACATTTTATTAATCTCTGTGCCTTGCAAAATGGATTTCTGTGGAGCCACATTAGAATCTTGGTGATGCCTAAGCCTCAGTTTCCACATCAGCATAATGGGAAACACGCCCCCCCATCTGCCTTTGTTAAGTGATTATTATGCACCTGTTATGTGCAGGACTGGGCTGCATTCAGGTTGTGCTTGGTGGGCTCTGGTGGTGTGAGCCCTGAGCTGATGAGACCAGGACTGGTGGGTTCAGTCCCCATCTGGACAAGGTGGGCTTGCTCTGCCCAGCCCCCTGCTTCTCTAATGAACGCCCCGGCACACAAAGGGGGCTGGAATGACATGGCATTCTTACCAGACGAAGGTCTCTATCCCTTCCCTTGGCAAACGTACTCAACGTCTAACAGTAAACGCTTCCACACGTATCTTCCTGCGATCTCTGAGTTAAAGGACAAGGGAACCGTGGGTTTAGTGTCACGTCTGACCCCTGGGGGTTAATATCAACCTGGCTTGTGTGGTGTTTGTTTCTCTGTTGGTCAGTGGCCCTAAACAGACATGCATACGGCTCTACCTTGGCCCCAAGACATGGCTGGGCTCATGGATTTGGATGAAGCTCTCCCTTGGAAGCCCTTGCAAAATCTCCATCTTGGTGTCCATTTTCCTTGGCGCTTGGAAGCCAAACATAAGCGAAGAATGTTAATAACAGCATTGGGTGTTTAATGAGCATTTACTGTATGTCAGGCACTTTTCTTACACTGTCTTCTTTACTCCGCACAACGCCACTCTAATATCTATATTCAGATGGAGACATGAACTGAGAAAAAAGAGACTTATTCAAGTTACTTGGCTAGTAAATGGCAGAGCAGGGACCCAAGGCCAGGATTCTCTACCCACACCGGTAAACCCTTCTCTGTCAATGAGAATCCTCTAGGGGACAGATGGGGAAAAGTACAGATTCTTGAACTTGACCCCCTAAACTGTGATATACTTGATCTGGGGTGGGGTCCAGGAGTTTGCTTTTTTTTAAATGAATTTATTTATTTATTTTGGGCTGCATTGTGTCTTCGTTGCTGCTCTCAGGCTTTCTCTAGTTGCAGCGAGAGGGGGCTACTCGTCCTTGCAGTGCACGGGCTTCTCATTGTGGTGGCTTCTCTTGTGGAGCACGGGCTCTAGGCGCACGGGCTTCAGTAGTTGTGGCGTAGTTGTGGCACGCGGGCTCTAGAGTTCAGGCTCAGTAGTTGTGGCGCACGGGCTTAGTTGCTCTGCGGCATGTGGGATCTTCCCGGACCAGAGCTCGAACCCGTGTCCCCTGCATTGCAGGCGGATTCTTAACCACCACACCACCAGGGAAGTCCCAGGAGTTTGCATTTTTGACAAGACTTCTAAGTAATTCCAATGCAGGTGTTGGAGTGACGACACTTACATACCGTCTTCATGAGTTGGTAGTTGTTGACAGTGGGTGGTGGGAAAGTGGAATGTCATGATTCTGTTCTACTTGTCAATGGGTTTAAATTTTCATACCAAAAAGTAAAAAAAAAAACTGAACTGCACACATGCAAGAGACCTGGCAACGCGTCCTTTAAAAAACTGCTAATTCACAGTCTGGCTTGCAAGCCAGAGATGTGTCCTGAGAGACCAGAATTAAAGGATCAAGGCTGCCTTGGTAAGGGAGGGATCTGAGCAAAAGGCAAGAAAGTCCGCGATTCTCTCCACTCCCAGTAGACGGTTTAAGGCATGTAGATTTGCAAACTAGCCTATCTGGTTTCTGAAATGTCAGATTCAGAACTCTTTCTTCACTGACACCCCACCCCCAATCCTTCTGGGATTTTTGCACTTGAGTCTTCCTTCTCCAGGTTCGACATATTTTGTTATCCTGCCTTGATTTAAATATCCGGCCACAGAAAGGAGAAATTGGAAACCTCTTCAGCGCCAGAGGAAGGTCTATTCAGCAGGGCGGAGAGTGTTTGTAGAGGGAACACCCAAAGCAGCTTGCTCCCCCTCCCCCATGGCCTGAACACAAGGGCAGCCCATAAATACAGTTTGCTTTTGGGAATCTGCTGAAAATACCCTGTACCCAGATGAGTGATGGAAAATGTAAACGCAAGTGGAACAAATTTGCAGGGTACAGCATTTTTCTTCTCTGAATCATCAAGCTGTGTGTAAACCTCCACAAAAGATAAAGATTGAGGTAGGAGAACCTTGTCACACCTTCTGTCGGCAGTTGGACACCAGCTGAGCGTGTGGTTGACCCAAGTCCCATTTTTGGTGACAGGAGCCTGATTTCCCCCGGGCTCCCCTCCTGCAGCCGGCAGCCCTGGGAACCATCTCCTGAGTCAGGCCAGCGGGCACCTCCCACCCGCCAGCCTCAGATTGTGGTAGGAAGACACAGAGGTAACGGAGCACCTCATGAACAGTTTTGCTGAGGGTAAGCCTCGATGCCAGTAGTTACTAGAATTCTGAGCTCATTAATTAGGCCTGTCTTTAAAAAAAAAAAAAAAGAACATTCATCCTGCTTTCCCTTCACAATGTTGGACAGTAGTTGGCTACATGGAGAGCATGAGGAGAAAAGCAATTTGAGCTCTGGAGCCAGGCAGTCCTGGGTTCAAGTCCAGCTCAGCCCAGTGACCTTGAGTGAATAACTCCATCTCTTCCTACTGTGGTATCCCAACTTTACAGTGGAGGCAGCTCCGTGCTCTGTGACAGGTGATGGCGGGAGTCATGTCCCAGGGTGTCTGTGGGGCCTTGCTAAGGTCACGCTCTGTACATTGTCCCTCCAAGCCCTTTCCCCACCCTTTTAGGGTGTGGTGAGAGTTTTCTTGCTTAATATGACCCCGTTCACTGTCGGGGCCTCCTGTGCCCTTGGGCCACTGCTGCCCTGAGCCTGGGCTTTGCATTACCCCCTGGCCAGCCCGCCTGGAGCCCTGTGTTGCCCTGGGCCTGGGTCACTGGCTGGCCTTGTCTAACCTGGCTCCTGGTCAGGTGCTCGGTCCTCTGTGTGCCCTGCATTTCCCACCGCGGGGGCTCGGGAACCTCTTCCAGGGCCCGACCCAGCCCTCGGGCTCCCAGGGCACAGGCTGGCAGGGTTGGGTGGGGTGCTCCTGTGCTGTTCACCTCTCAGCATCCCCACCGAGAAGAGAGCATTTGGCCTTTGTGTTTCCGCTGCTCTCCCCCCGAGGCAACGGCCGCATCAGCCCTCCACCCCCTCCAGCCTTGGGGATCCTCGGGAGGCTGGCGCACGAGCAGGGGAAGCACGAGTGAGTTTCTCAGAAGGTCACTCGATGGTCCTGCAAAGCAACGGGGGCTTCTCCAGCCGCTGGTCAGGATGAGGGACCCTGGAAGTGTGGCAGTGGCAGTACCCCCGCTACGCTGCCCCGCGATGCCTACCGACGACCCCCAAGGATGGCCCCATCAGGGTCGAGCAGACACTGCTGTTACTCCCCGGACAAAGCCCCCCCAGCCTGGGAAGAGTCTGAGACAGGGGGACTGGGTTCCAGGGACATGACCCTGTTTTTACCCAGGTGCGTGAGCTTGTCCTCTGACCGACACTCGGCGTTCTGGGTGAGTGAACAACTCTTGGTCCCTCCCTGAGTTTCACCTGGTGAAACGGAGTGCTTGCAGGGCTGGAGCTCCCGGGGCGGCTGCAGGTGGCAGGGACCTTGTTCGCGTATCCTGAGGCAGAGGCAGGGCTGGGCCTGACAGCCGCATCCTCCCTGTAGGTAGACACCTCTGGAGTGTGTATTCAAGCGCCCTTCTCCTTGCGGTCCTGGCCCAGAGGCGGGGGAACCACAGTGGCCTCAGGGTCAGGTCTGAGCAGTATAAGCAAAGCCAGAGCATGTTCTGGAGGCAGCCTGCAGGGACATCGGCCTGAGCTGCTGTCGCTGCCACAGCTAACGCTCCCGCCAAGCAGGTTTGCATCTTTCTTGTGAATGCATATCTTGGAAGCAAGTGGGGAAGGCTTCAGCCAATGACATTATAAAACCAGTTTGCCTTCCAGGGTGCATCTGAGCGAAGCAGATCGCTGGCGGTTGCACACGCTCTGGCCCCCGTTTTCCCCTTGGTGTCCTCCTGGACCCACCTTTACAGTTTATCAGTGTCCCTCATGGGACGATGCTCTGACCCTTTCAGGACCTGTTTCATGGCCTGGGGGTGCTAGTGAAGGAGACATTTGGAGGATCTCACTGGATAAAGGCAGTGCAAGGGGGGAGCCTGACTTCCAGGTCCAGGGCCGTGAACAGGTTTTCCGGCTCCCTCACCTCTAACTACTCATTCCCTCCCACAAGGAAGCCTTGGTTTCTCCTTTGGTGCCCCGGGGCCAAGAGGCAGAGAGGCCAGGGGCTCAGAGCCCGGACTCTGGGGCCAGACGGCAGGAGTTCACCACAGCTCTGACTCTCCCCAGCTTGGTGCCTCGGGAAAGTCATGTGATCTTCCGGTACTTCCTCATCTCTCAGGGGCCACAAAGCCTCCCTCAAGGGGTGTGGTGAGATTCAATCAGCTACTGTTTGTAGATCGCCCCAAACAATGCCTGACACTGAATAGCCACTTAACACAAGGGCTGGGGAACATGCGCTTCCTCATCCGTGAGTTTTCAAAAGAACTGATGCTTGCCCTTCCACTAAAGCATTCTAATCGCATCTTTCTCGGCTACGCATCCCTGACGTCCAGGCAGCACCCCCGCACACTCTCGTGAGCCTTCTTTGCATGCCTCATGCCTTGGCAACACCACTGTGGGTGGCCAAGGCTCAGCCTGCACTGGCCTGGGTCTCCCGCAGACAGCTTCCCTCCAGCGTCCCGGGGGCCCCTCTCATACGCTGTAGCCAGGACACCGGGTAGGACAGGCCAGGTGGCAGCCTTGTGGCAAGAGCAAGTGCGCCACACAAGCCCAAGGACTCCGGCTGCACCAGGCACCCCGTGGCATCACAATCCGCCGTCACAGCTGGGGCTGCAGGAAGGTAGGGGGCCCAGGGTGTGACTGCCGGGGAGCTGGCTAAGTCACGCCCTGTCCCTGGTCCCCCACTGATGGCATAGGTCATTTTCAGTGCTTTGTAGTCTGCTCTGTCATTTGTGTCCCTGGGCGTCGTTGGGAAGGCCTTAATTGGCTTGGAGAAATGGGGCCTTTGACACGGCTTGGTGGTTGAAGCTGCCTGTGAGCAGGGGCTCCCCTTGTCAGATCCAAACCCATTTGGGCTGGTTTTCCCTCTGATGGGGAGCTGCAGCCCCGGGTCACACTGACACTGGCTAAATAGTTTGGTATTGCACCTTTCACTCCAAGGCAAGATGCTGTCTGTTTCTGACCTGCCTGACAGGGCAGTTCCACAGACGTTGTTTCATCTTTACCCTGACCGGCAGGGCTCAGGAGACCCAGACTCCAAGCCTGAAGTCCTACCTCCAGTGGCCCTGATCCTGGCAGTCAGGGGGCACAGCCCTAAGCTGGTGTGTGCAGCTGTCCAGTAAAGAGGCAATAGGAGAGGTGGCGTTGGAGGCCAGCCCCGTCCCTGAGACCCCTGCGGGCCTGAAGCTGACTTAGAGCATGCCCCAGGAGAGCAGGCAGACCTGCGGCCCTTGCTTTAACCCGGGATGGGCCCCAGAGCCTGGGCACTCAGACAGAGGTGGACGTTCACCCAAAGTCTTAGAAGCCCCCGGAGAGCCTCAGGGAGCTGATCTTTTGGACCACAGGATTGGTTTCTCTCTGGGCCCTTGTAAACACTGACTGACTGCACTGACTCTCACACCCGCTTCTCTCTGCAAAGTCCCGCTTTCCCTTCCTGGGCCTGCAGCTGCTCAGCTGCTGGGCACAGCCTTGTGCCACGTCCCCTTACGTAAGAAGGCACATCAAGAGCTGGCCTGACGGGGACACGTGCCTCCTAAGTCAGGCTCCCAGGTCGGCCGAGCTTAGGAGTCGGGGACAACGTCCCCCTCCATCCCTGCTGGACAGAGAGACACGGCCTCAGCCAGGGAGGTCACGGCGCAGCGCGATAAAGCCGCCAGACCACCTTTCGTGTATCCATAACGTCGTATTAGGTACCCGTGTGCACCGACCCAGCCCCCTCACCGCCCGTCTCCCTAAGGAGAGTCTGTCGGGCACAGCTCGGCTGCAGCGGGAACGCACCCGACGGTCCCCAGGGCCAGCGCTGCGTGATGGACGGTGTTGGCAGGGGATGTGCTCTGTGTTCAGTCTGCTGGACTAATCCTGTTTGGGGCTTAGTGCTCGACAACAACTTTACCAGCAGGATTAACTTCTGATTCTTGTACATCTGTGTGTGTGTGTGTGTGTGTGTGTGTGTGTGTGTGTGTGTGTGTGTGTGTGTGTGTGTGTGTGTGTGTGTGTGTGTGTGTGTGTGTGTTTTATGGCCAGACTGAGAAAAGGGAACAAACGCAATCATTTGGGCCCTTCTCTTATCAGCAGGAATGAGAAGGAAACCTGACATCCTGCTTGGACTCTGATACCAGCAGCTTGATAAGAGAACATTTCATCATGTATTTCAGACGCCCGGGGCCTCTGCTCGGGGCAGCTGAAAGTACATCCCAGTTGCCTTTACGTTTTATCAGAACCTTGAGAAATTCTCATTAACCTGCTCATCATTAGAAATGAGTTTGGCATTTGGCTGGTCAATTCAGTGGTGTATCTTACAGTAGATAGTATCTGATACTCAAAAAAAAAAAAAAAACCCTCGTTCAGCTCAGGGTTCTTTGTTTCCTGTTGCTGAGGCTGCCAGGGATAGGACTGTTGAGTACTAACTGGACGTGCTGTGTCCGCTGAGTCCTAGGTTCGGGGGTTGGTCAGACTTGGGTTCAAAACCTGGTCCCCACCACTCCGCAGCCTTACTCCTACATCCCTCCCTGCACCCCCAAGCCTTGGCATCCACAGAGGGATAAATACCTCCCTCACCATGGTGCTGGGCTCCCTTAGACGAGACGTGTAGCCCAGCACAATAATGCAGGGGTTCCACAAATGCTCCAGTGCTAGTCTCCTCCCCTCTTTTCCTCTCCTGTGAGATTTTTCTGCTGAATACAAGCCTCAGATAAAGGCAAGCAGCACCCTCCAGAGAAAGTGTGCCTGCCTTTTGTGAACACGTGCATGGACGTTCAGATGGCATCGTCTGTATTAGTCCCAATGGAGAAACTCCCCAGATGCCCACAGCAGTCGAAATCATAAATACACTGCAGTGAGCTCACATGATGGAACGTTCTGTAGCAACGTGAAGAAACAGTCTACAGACACGTGCAGCAAGTATGGTAAACCTCACAGATAATACGAGCAAGAGGAGCCTGACGTAAAAGAATATGAAACACGAAACAGGCAAGACTCGTATATGATGTTAGAATCATGATTATCTTCAGCGGTGGGTGGTGCCTCTGAGGGGCTTCTGGGACCTGGTGCCATTCTGTTCCTTAACTGAGAGCTGCTTCCACGGATGCACTCACTTTGTGCAAATTCTTCCAGTCGTAGTTAGTTCGTTAGTTAGTTAGTTAGTTTTGGCTGCGTTGGGTCTTCGTTGCTGCATGTGGGCTTTCTCTAGTTGTGGCGAGCGGGGGCCACTCTTCGCTGTGGTGCGTGGGCTTCTCATTGTGGTGGCTTCTCTTGTTCCAGAGCACAGCCTCTAGGTGCGCGGGCTTCAGTAGTTGTGGCACGCAGGCTCAGTAGTTGTGGCGCACGGGCTTAGTTGCTCCGCGGCATGTGGGATCTTCCCGGACCAGGGCTCGAACCCGTGTCCCCTGCATTGGCAGGCAGATTCTTAACCACTGTGCCACCAGGGAAGTCCCAAAAACGTTTTTTAAAACCACGAGTAGCAAGGTGATATGAGAGGAGGAATGCTATCGAGTTCATTTCATCAGTAATACAGATGGAGGAGAGTGGGGGAGCTGTCAACTCCTGGGGCTGGAGCTTGGGAGCAGAATTGCTGCTGTCCAGGCTGGTCCAGATGCTAGCGGGTTGAGAACACTGATTTATTTGCCCATTGGTAAAATAAGTTGGAAACACACCGGAGAAGCAGCGGGGGAGTTCTGCAAACAGATTTTCTTGCTTAGAGCAGCTGCAGAGGGTTATTCATCATGGCAGAGAAGAGCCACTTTTTCCCTTTCCCTTCTGTGCCTCTGGTACCCACTGATGAGTGAGTCAAAGAACTTGAAATGGCATTAAAGAAGGTTGAGCTGCTCTCAGCGATTGTGAGAGACTGGAAGGGAGGGCAGGGTGGGTGGGGGCCTTTCTGCCCAGGGTTCCCTTTCTCTTTGGGCAAACTGGTGCATGCTTCACTGGAGGGAGAAAACAGATCCAGGGAGAAATGAGCGGTGCCAAGGACGCGTAAGGATGCTTGGAGGGAAAACTGTGCCATTGGCAGCTGGACATCCGCTTTACTTTGTTCCAGTTCTCCGGCTGTAACCTCCAGCTTCTGGCCTTGGGGGCTCATCTGCAGTCCTGAACTTGAGGCCCTCCCAGGATACCTCTGGTCTCTGGTCTCCCCCGCTTACCATCATCCCACCCCCCCAATCACATCGCTCATCCTTCACACGATCACAATTAATTCATGCTACTGTCTTACAAATCATTTGGATATTTTAACTTGGGGTTCTTGGGACTGTGAATGCTCCATCCTGAGGACTAAGTTATTAGCAGGTGATTGTTAAAGTTCAGAGTTGCATTTGTCTGTGCACAGAATGGATATGCCGTGCCCTTGATGGGCTTACTAGCGGATGAGGAGAGAAATCAAACCTACATAAGAGATAAGTTAGACAAGCAGATGGGAACGCAACTGGCGAGCCTTCAGGAATGGGCTCGTTGTGTGGATCTGGTTCTCGGGTTCCGGGTGGACCTGCACCCTAGCCTGTCCCCTGTCAGCAGTGATGAAGACTCTGGCTGAAATGTCAAGGTCTACTTTCTCACATCAGGGAGGAGAGCCAATGAGTGCCTTTGGATTTCCCTTTGACAGTGCGGGAGGGGGAGTGGTCTCCCTCCCTTTTGAAGGACAGGGACCAGGGATATTGGGAATGTGGAAGACGAGATCGGGCTAACCCAACAAAAGTTGGCTTTTTCTGAAAATTGAACTGTTAATCATTGTGTCTTTCTTATGACAAAGGCATGTTGTAGAACAACACTGTCCAGTAGAACTTTGTGCAAAATGAAGTGTTCTGTGTCTGTGCTGTCCAGTATGGTAGCCACTGGCCGCCACAAGTATGGACAGTGCACCTGTTCCTGGGGTTGCCGTAACAAAGCACCACAAACCGGGTGGCTTAAAGCAACGGGAGTTTGTCTCTCCTGGTTCTGGAGGCTGGAAGTCTAAAATCAAGGTGTCAGAAGGTCGGCTCCTCTTATGGGCTCTGAGGGAGAATCTTCCAGGCCTGTGTCCCAACGTCTGGCACTTGTTGGTGTTCCTTGGCTTGCACTGCCTCATTCCCATCTCCGCCTCCATCCTCACGTGGCATCCTCCCCTGCGTATCTGTATCCAGATTCCCCCTTCCTATAAGGACACCAGTCATATTGGATTAGGGCCCAGCCTAATGACCTCATTTTAACTTGATTATCTCTATAGAGACCACAGGGTCCCCATAAGGTCACAGTCACAGGTTTTGGGGGCTTAGAACTTCAACGTATCCTTTTGGGGGACACAGTTCAACCCGTAGCAGCAATGAGGAACTGAACATTTGACTTTATTTAATTTTAAATGTAAACATCCACCCGTGGCTAGTGACCGGCTCCTGGGCAGCCCAGCTGCAGACTCTGGAGGGAGAATTTGGATAATTCTGCATTTCGGTTCAGAGCCACCCTTGGCCCAGCGACCGCTCCAGCGGGTGTCACCTGCTGGCTCCAGTGAGGCTTCTTCCCTGGGCAGCAGCCCCCGAGGGGAGAGGGGAAGGGGCCTGACTAATCCCTGACCGAGGAGGATGCCATGAGCCGGCGCTCGGAGGGGCGATGCCAGCTGCTGTCCTCAGACCCACATACCGAGCCAGGGTCTCAAAATCCAAGCTCCACGAGGACGGGGGCACTCCTCTTGTGCCCATTGTCTCCAGCACCCAGAACTGAGCCTACCCTTGACGATGCTTAATTCACTCAGTTTAAAAGATTGGGGTGCCAGAGAGAGGGCTGCTAAAAGTCCCCTCCCATTCTCCTTTGGGGGAAAGAAAATATTTTGCAATGACTTATTCAATGACCTCTTTCCTACTAAATATTAAGACAGAGGCCACGTCGCTCCGAACTGCATTGTAAGGTATCAGTGGGACTCTTTTGTGCATCTCGGATGCAGCAGACTATCGGCAGGCATGGCAATCTCCTTCTGGGGCTTCCTGTTTTTGCAGTTTGCGGGCAGTACTTTGTGACAGATGATGGCAGCCGACCACTATCCCCCTTCACCACCCTCTTGCTTCCCTCCCCCCACCTCCCCCAATTTATCTAATCGTCATCGTTGGCAAAGACCAGCCTCGTCCAAGAGCCTCGTCCAAGAGCCACGCCCTCACCGCGCCTACAGCACTGCTGCGTTTGCTCTGCTGTGTACCAGCCTCCTTATCTTATCTTACTTTCATTTATTTATGAATACCTTTTCTTTTTCCGAAAAGGATTTATGCATACTTAATCATATTCTTGCCCTGGGGCTTTAATGGGCTTGTACATTTCTTTCTGTCTCCGCAGCCCGACCCATTATCCCAAGCACAGGCTCTCTGGCTCACACACTTCGCTGTGCAGTAGGTGCCCAGTGAGTACTTAACCATCTCATTGATGGATTATTTCAAAGCAGGAATACCCTGAAAGGCCCCTTTGCCGTGTCTTAACTGAAAAATAAACATCTGCAGCGGGAAGGGGGGAAGCTCTTCATACCGGCCTCCTTCATGCTAGAGGCTGCCGGGACAATGAAAGGGAAATGTTTCTCCCCCGCCTCAACCCCAGTGAATCTGAGGCACCCCCAGGTTCCTCGTGGTAACCCTACCTCCTCTTTCTCAGCAGGGGGCTGAGGCCGTAACCTTGACCGTCAGCACCCAGGCCAGTCTCCCCGAGATCTGCTGGGACTCCTCCAGCAGCAGCCTCGCCCAAGGGAGGAAAGCAAGCTTCGTGGGGGATTTTCTCTAGTCACCGGGCAGGACCTCTGCCCAGAGGTCTTCACTGCAGCTGTGCCCTCGTGATAACTGTTCATTTGGCTCCTCAGCTGCCTCCTCCTAAAACGAGGGTGCGCTTTTCACAGCTGACACCCCAGCTATCAAGGGGGGACAGTTCGGCCCGAGGGGGAGGAGGGGATCAGGGTCAGAGAAAAAGGGGTGGCCGCAAACATCATCAGCGTGTTTAGGGGTACTGCTCAGGGTTGCTGGGAAGGCTGCTGACTTGGAGGGTGTTTCCTTCTAACTGAAACTCTACCATTTAAGCTTGGTAGTCATTGCACTAGAGTGTGACCGGCTACAGGACCTTCCACAGAAGTGGGTTTTCCCAGGGACACAGACTGCATCTCTGGGTGCCCGGGGCAGGTAGGGGAGAGGCCAAGCTCCAGACCTCAGAGGCCTTCTCCCTCAGAGACAGGAATTCGCTTGGGTTCGCCTCCCTTTGCACCCCGCCTTCTCTATCCTGGTGCCCCTGGGCCTTTGTGTCTTGGAGGTGGAAAGGCCAGGCAGAGAGGGCGTCCGGTTTGGTGCTACTTCGGTGGCTCTGAGGTTCTGACCCGTCAGGACCCGACACCTGCCTTGGCCCGCCTGTCCCCTGGGTCTGGTCCTTGCTTTGCTAATGTTGGGGGCGGGGGCAGTGCCTGGACTTGTTTGGGTCCCACTGACCCAGGTGTGATGGACCGCCTGCCCCACGGCCCCTCTTGCATCCGGCAGCTCCCCGAGGGCAGGTGCCTTTTTCTTCTCTCTCACCAAGAATCTGGAGCCCAGAGGGAGGGGCTGGGCCTGCAGGGGGCAGCCAGCCGGGGCTCCAGGAGGCCTAGAGAAGAAGGCTGCCCTGGATCGGCCGCTCACTGCGCTCCGAGGCCGGGCACCGAGCAGGGCGGCTCTCGGGCCCTCTGCGGCCGGAGGACTAGCGAGCTTGGCCCGGAGCGGCCTGCTCCTGCCTCTTCCCTTCCCCTTTGGCTGCCCCTTCGCCCAGCCTTTCCTCCCAGCCGTGTTGACTTCTCGCTGACTTGAAAGGAGAGGGAGGTTTGTTCTAGCCCTGCCCGCACCAGGATCTGCAACCTGCTTTTCCGACTGGGGGTTTAAAACCTAAGACCCTGCATGTTTTAAAGTTTGACGCTGATGGGTGGGCGGTCGAGGGGGAGCCTTTTGTAACCTTTCGTAACTGGGGGTGATGGTTTTCAGTACTTAGGCAGGAAAAAGACATGCTTGTTCTGAGTCAGAGGAGGAATGATGACATTCGGAGCTGTATGACGCCCGGCAGGAGGCCCGGCCTGCAGACCAGTGACCGCAGCAGTGAAGAAGGCCTCGCCTTGTCCCCCCAAAGCCCCCCGCGTCCCCACCTGCCCAGGTCACCAGAGCAGCCACTTGGCCACGTCCACATAAGGTCCCACGGCATCATGCTGTCCCAGAGCCCGGCGGGGGGACCCTGCTGCCTCTCCGACACTGCAGGTTACCACACGTGACACTGAGGAGGCCCCAGGCAGGATGTAGTTTTCTCTGAAAGCACCATTAGCTGTGTCTGAGGCTTGTCAGAGCCACACTCTGAATGGTAAAGAGCAAGGGGAAGAGGAGGAGGGGGGAGGGGGAGGGGGAGGGTGGGGGAGGGGGAATTTGGGGACTGAAAGAGAACAAAGGCCTGTAGAGCCCCTGGCAGCCCTGGTAGGGGCTGGGAGGAAACCCTGATATGAGGCCAGACTCCTGGGCTTTCAGGGGCGCGCTGGGGACTCTAGCAGGCCAGGCTGGGCCCTGGTGCCGACATCAAGCCCACGCCCTCCGGCCCCTGAAGGGCTGGCGTCGAGTGTGCACAGGGTGGGGTCCACCTCCTCCAGATGAACCCCCGACTCTGTTGAGGCTGGTGGCTGCAATGCCTGTGGTTTCCATCTGTGTCCAGCGGACCGAAGCCTCCATGTGGGTCTGCTCTGAAGGTCTGCATGCTGGGCTGAGGGCTAGGCCAGAGCCCAGGCTTGCAGCCTCCGCTCCGGCCTCCATGAAGAGAACAGCTTCCAGCACGCTTTGGGAGCTAAGCTAGCCTGTTCCCAGCGGAGGTATCCCATTCAAGAGTTCAAGTTTGGGGCTTCCCTGGTGGTGCAGTGGTTGGGGGTCCGCCTGCTGTTGCAGGGGACGCGGGTTCGTGCCCCGGTCTGGGAGGATCCCACATGCCGCGGAACGGCTGGGCCCGTGAGCCATGGCCGCTGAGCCTGCGCGTCCGGAGCCTGTGCTCCGCAACGGGAGAGGCCACAGCGGTGGGAGGCCCGCGTACCGCAAAAAAAAAAAAAAAAAAAAAGAGTTCAGGTTTGATCCGTCCATTCCACTGATGGCTAAACTGAGCCTCAGGTTACACAGCAGCGGCCTTATGGGCAACAGAGCTGGAGTTTGCGCTGAAGCTTTTGCGGAACGAGTTGAAAGAGGCCTGGGGCTGTGTTTCCCATCAGTGCATTCAAAGCCCCCGGCACAGCGTCCAGCTCGATGCTAGCCCTCAGAGCCCCGCGTGAACACATTCATGCGCGAACCCACAGAAGGGCCTGTACCCCACGCCTGCCGGGAAGGGCTTGTCCTCGCTGGGAGTCGCTCGACTAATGCACACTGGGGCATCTGCCTTATCCTCCCCAGGAAGCTGGCAGGTGTTTTCTCAGATGGCTTTCTCGGGGAAAGGAAGGCAGAAGAGCACCGAAGGGGACGGTCCTCATGACTCCGTGGTCACGTCAGAGGGCGCAGGGTAAGCCGTGACATGGAAGAACAGGTGACCAGTGCTTTAATTACACAGCACGGAGCCATGGGACTGGGCGCAGCTGCAGGCTCCGTGCCCAGGGGACACACCCCCCACCCTCCCTCCCCCGGTTATGTCACCGCAGCAGCCTCAGCGGGTGTCATGTAAACGTCACATGACCTTGGCAGGGCTGCCCAGCTAGCACCTCGGAAGCTTGGCTGCAGGAGGCCAGGACCGTCTGGCGCCTCCCTGGCCTCCCCCCCACTGCCAGCCTGATGACCCATTCCTGGTCCTGTGACCATGGCAGGGCCTCACATGCACCCAGGGCCTGGAAGAAGGGACAGCCCTCGCGTGGGTTAAGACAGGCAGATTCTGACAGCAGGGACAGTGGGGACGTCCCCACAGGGTCTTTAGGGATGGTGTGTGCATCACACAGCCTGACCCCCTGTTCCGGGCCCTTCGCATCCTGCGTGAGGGGTGCGTGGAAGCCGGGCTATGGGGCTACAAGGAGGCTGCTGCCACCACAGGAAAGGGCCGTCGGAGACCTAGGAGGAGAAACAGAGCGATAACAAAGCAATAGCAAAGCTGGGAGGGACTTTGAAAAGAAAGCACTCTGGGTCTGGCCATGCACCAGAATCTTATTCAGCCTTAAAAAGGAATAAATTCTGACCGCTGCGATGACATGGAAGAACCCTGAGAGCATTACGCTCAGTGAAAGAAACCAGCAAGAAAGGACAAGCGCTAGGTGATCCCACTTGTACGAGGGACTAGAGGAATCACATTCACAGAAACGGAAAGTAGATGGTGGGTGTCAGGCCCGGGGAGTGGAGCAGGGAGACAGTGTTTCATGGGGACAGAGTTTCAGTTCTGGGAGACGAGAAAGTGGTTAAGAGTCCGCACTCCCACTGCAGGGGGCGCAGGTTCGATCTCTGGTCGGGGAACTAAGGTCCCGCATGCCTTTCGGTGCAGCCAATAAAAAAAAAAAAGAAAAAAAAAAAGGTTATGAGCCTGGATGGTGGTGGTGATGGTTACACAACAATGTGAATGTATTTAATGCCACTGAATTGAACACTTTTAAAAAGGGTTCAGATGGTAGATTTTATGTCCTGTGTATTTTACCACAATTAAAAATAACTTTAAGAGAGGTTAGAGAGTTCTGATCAACAAATTATCTTTTTCAGAAAGTTCTACTAACGTATTTGTCAGCTGTTCATAAGTATTCACGTACTTGGCATACAGGTGTCTAAACAAAACCAAACCACAATTTTTAGAAGCAGAAAGAAATAATAAGGTAAGCCCTGAAGGTGTGCAGAGGCACGGGTCCCTCTGCAGGCCTGGAGGGGCTGTGTGGACAGAGCAGGCAAAGGGGGGCTCGCGGGAGAGACGGGAGCCTGGGAGGAGAGGTGGGCGTTTTCACTCCTGCAGAAGCTGCTCTGGGCCAGCAGCCACCTGGCGAGGGCCTCGCCCTTCCGTCTTTGCTCTGGAACCCCCGTGTGGCCCTAGGAGAAGAGCCCCGGGGCCTCCTGCACTGGCCCTGG
This sequence comes from Lagenorhynchus albirostris, assembly GCF_949774975.1. Lineage (NCBI taxonomy): Eukaryota > Metazoa > Chordata > Mammalia > Artiodactyla > Delphinidae > Lagenorhynchus > Lagenorhynchus albirostris. The sequence goes on from NC_083102.1 coordinate 5,518,701, forward strand.
GCTTTTCTGGGAGCTCAGTCCTACCAGGAGCCCCGGGAAGAAGACGTCACTTGTTGGGGCCGCAGTGCTGCCCTGGGCGAGGCGTGGAATGTGACACCTGCCTCTCCTGCCGGCTCTGACCTTCCAGTTCTCTCCCACTGCCCTGCCTTCCCGGCAGCCTGGAGGGCACCAGAGCCAACACCTCACTCTTTCCCCTGCTGAGCAGCCTGTCTCCTGAGATGACCTTCAGGCCAGAGGGAAGGGTTTCCAGCTGCTCTTTTTAATCGAGCAGGTCTTGGGCCAAGGTGGTGCTTCTGTTGAAAACCTCAGGACTGTCCCTCAGAGCCCACCCTTCATCCTTCAAGGCCCACAGGAGTTGGTCCCAGGTGCCCCCCGCCCCATTACCCTGGACCACACAGACAGCCCGTCAAACTCATGTTAGAGAACTTTCGTGAACGATCGGGTTTATGGAGGTAGAGTTTCCACACAGTAAAATTCACCCTTTTTAGTGTACGGCTCTGCGAGTTTTGAGAAACATATATAATTATATAATCACCACCACCATCAAGACAGGGAACAATTCCATCACCCCCAAATGTTCCCTCAGGCCCCTTTACAGTCCACTTCTCCCCTCCTCCATTCTCAACCCCTGGCAGCCTATAATTTTTCCCTACCCTATAATTTTGCTTTTCCCAGAATGTCATATAAATGAAACACTCCAGTATATAGGCTTTGGGGGCTGGCTTCTCTCAGTTAGCAAAGTGCGTCTGTGAATGACCCAGGTTGTTGCACGTATCAGTGGTTCTTTCCCTGTTATTACCGAGTAGTGTTCCATGGTACGGATGCACCAGTTTGTTTATTAATTCACCAGTTGAAGGACATTTGGGTGGTTTCCATTCTCAAACTATGAATAAAGCCACTATAAACGTTTGCATCAGGCTTTTGCGTGAATAAAAGTTTTCATTTCTCTTATGAGTGGGATTGCCGGGTTATACGGTAAATGTATGTTTAACTTCATAGGCAACTCAAACTACGTCCCAAACTGGCTGCGCCGTTTTGCATCCCCACCAGCGACGGATGAGAGTTCCTGTTGCGCCACATCCTCCCTAGCGCTAAGTACGGTCAGTTTTTAAGAACATTCTCAGCTAGTCTGAGAGGTGTGTAGGGGTAGCTCATTGCAGTTTGAATGTGCAGATTCCTGGTGATCAATGATGTTGAGTATCTTTTAGTGTGCCTTTCATCTGTATATCCTCTTTGGTGAAGTATCTATTTAATCTTCTGTCCACTTTTCTTTTTAATTGAATTATTTGTTCTCTTATTATGGAGTTTTGAGAGTTGTTTATATATTCCGGATACAAGTCCTTTATCACATATGGGTTTCGCAAGTATTTTTCTCCCTGTCACTTGTCGTTTTTCCTTTCTTTAACGGTATCTTTTAAAGAGCTTAAGTTTTAAGTGTTGTTGAATCCGATGTATTCATTTGTTCTGTTATGGACTGTGCTTTTGTTGAGCAGTTTGTTGAACAAAGGAGGTGCCGCGTTAAGTCCCGCGAATATTTACTGAGGCGGGTCTGCGCGCCAGGCACCGTGCATGCGGGGGGCATGGTGATAGATAAGCTCACGGTCAGTGGAGGACATGAGGCCTGTAAAGATGGGACTACAGCATACTGTAACTTTATAATGTCAGAAGGTGCACGGTACCCAAAAAGGAAGAATAAAAAACTCCGGAAACCAGTGAAGGCTTTACAAAAGAGGAACTGAGCCAGCAGGAGAAGCTGAAGCTGTGGACTGAATCAGATGATCAGTGGGGGAAAACCCGCTTCCCCAAGCGTAGCATGGGGACCTCAGTTCTCACACACCGATTCTAGAAAGCCAGAGAGAAGATGACGTGGAGGCAGAGCGTGCTAACTGGGTACCACTGAGGCCAGGGAGCCGGCCCTGCGCTTGCGTCTCTTCCCTGCACCCTCCGTGGCCCCCTTCTCGTGGCGTGTGTAGTAACTCCTCTCCCGCCAGCCTTGAGCTGGTTGGCCACGATTCACAGGGGTGGCGCCTTTCGGGTAAAAATGACCTGGAGGAAGGGGAGCCTGGGGCATCAAAGAGATGGATCGAGCAGGTGAGGTACTTGGAAGGGGACCTGCGCATAGGGGCTGCCTTCTCCCCATCCGTGAAACAAGCTCTGATGGTGGTGGTTACTGTAGGTCGGCCTCGGGAAGGTGAGGAATTCTAGGCTCCCCGGAAAGACGGTCCCTTTTCCAGTTCCCTCTGGTGGAGTTGTTAGCAGGGAAAGTGCAGGAACGAGGCTGTGATCTTTTAGAAGGTCCTGAACTCCCAGAGCTGTTCTCATGTGGTTGTTGTTTGAGGTTCTGGGTTATCTTCAGAAGGATGCAGCCAGGACGTGTGTTTCCATCCTGAGATGCTTGGTTCCCTTCTGTCAGCAGCTTTCTCTCCTCCTCTTCTTCCTCCTCCCCCATTCATCCCTGGGGGTTGCAGGGTGCTCTCAGCCCCTCTCTCCGTGAGGCAGATGAGAAGAGCTGGGAGCTCAGAGCAGCCCCATAGAAACAGCACCGGTGGCAGAGGCTCGGCCTGGATGCCAGCCCTGCTGGAGGCCACCCTGGTCTCACACATACCCGCCACCCATCTCACCGCCTTCTCACACCCAGAAGGCCTGGCGGGTGGTGTCAGGTGGTGTGTTGAGTCAACAGAGCCATAGGAGAGCCCTCGTTGGAGTCCCGTGGCAGCGGCCGCCGCCAGCACCCCGCGGAGGGGAGGGAAGGGGAGGGGAGGGATGCCTGCTCTGGCCGGCAGCCACCTGGCCTGCTGGGCACCCAGCGGGAGGCCAGAGCGGGCATCACACTCACCCACAAGCCGGCTCCCCGGCTCCAGGCCTCAGCCTCCTCTGCCTGCTGGGCAGAACGAGGCTTTCCAAAGTGGTGGTTTGCAAACCGCTCCCGGGCCCACAGGCCATCAGTCCTGGTAGGGAGGTGCGTTCCAGACGCCCTGGGGGCTGCACATCTGGAAATGACCGCACACACCTCGGGGAGGGGACGGGGCTCGGAGCCCTTCCTAGGTCCCCATGGCCCATCCTCCCCCTTACTGAGTCCAGCATGGAGAAGTGGGGAGGCTAAAGAGCCCAGAAGCCACCCAGAGGGGGGCCACCAAGCATGGCAGGAGGGACCGCGCTCCACGAGCCGGGGGCGCCCGCAGTCTGCGCCGGGGGAGCTAGCATCAAGGGTTCTGAGTGGTTCCACCATACAAATTGCAGAGAGTGTAGGAATAACTCAAGGTACAATTTCAGATTTTAAAAAGTCCTCCCTGGGAGCTTCCGAGTGGCAGGTTTCCCCGTCAGCTGGAATAATAAACAGGTGATGGGCAGTGAACAACCAGGAATTCCAAGAGGGGCTGGAGACAGAGCAGGGACAGCCACGGAGGGTTGGTGTCCCAGGCACAGAGAAGGGAGGCCCGCCTCAGAGCCCCTGGTCAGCACGGGCGCGTTTTCAGGCAGAGGCTCTGCTGAGTCTTAGAGAGGCCCGGTCTTCCCCCTCCCTGTACAGAACTGTAGTCCCGTCTCAGCAGGGCCAATTCCAAGTGTACCCTCAAACCAGATCCACCGATTCACACCACAGCGAGTACCGGCAGGCTGGCTTTGCCAGGACAGTTTGCCTGGACGATGCTGTATTATAAACAGGCATCTCAGAGAGATCAAGGTCAGAGAGACTTGTCTGAACTTGCATAGAAGCTAGTCCTGACTAAGGGCGCATCTGAGCAGCGCAGGGCACGAGGAAGGCTCCTGCCCAGAAATATTCGGGCCCCATCTGTGGCCAGTGTCAGAAAGCCTTTCCCCTGCCCCCGGGCACCTCGGCACCAGCCAGCGAGTATGAAACTCCATGGCCTCCTGCTGAGTTACTGTCCTTCCCTTATGTGCTGTCAGGAAATGACAGTCACCACACTGACTGAGGACAGACTGCCCTCCCCCTCTCCCAAACCCAGCATGTCTGAGTCAGGGCTGGCCACTACCCCCTCCACCCTGTGCAGCCTGTGGGCATATTTGGGGTGGCTGGTGGGCACAGGGAGAGGAGCCTGCATGCAGTGGTGTGGGTACCCCGAGTGCCATCCTCCCAGCTCTGAGCCCATGCACCTGCCGTGCCCCCATGGGAACGTGCACTCTTTCCTCTCACCTACACAGACGGTCTCCTGCCCTGACACTCATGCTGGTGAATTGGAGTCTGAACCCTCTCGGAGCTCAGGGAAGGTGCCCGCCTGGGTGTCTGAAGACCCGTGTCATTGCCGTGCATGGTCCAGCTTCCGTCCTGGCTGTCGCCCGCGGGCCTGACACATCATCTCCCAGGGCCTGCGTTTCATCATTGCCGTGCATGGTCCAGCTTCCGTCCTAGCTGTCGCCCACGGGCCTGACACATCATCTCCCGGGGCCTGCGTTTCCTCCACTGTAAAATGAGGTCGTGAAACATTTGTCCACTAAGGTGACCCGCCACCGTTTCCACGGCTCCGATTCACTTGGTGGGAGCCAGCCTGACTCTGCCACGTTTGGCTGAATTAACCTGTGTGGCACCAGAGGCTGCCTCTTACTTTTGTGATTCCGCGGAGACCAGCATCAGAGGGCACTGGCGTAGCTATTTCCCTTACGTTGTCAAATCCTTAGCAAATTGTTTTTTAGAAGCTGCTTTATATGGGAACCGATTGTTCTAGAATCTCTCCCTCTTACAAAGCCACTGAGGGTTGTTGTTGTTTTTTTTTTTCTCGTCCATTTGCCAAGGATTGCCTTTGAGGTTCCACATCAAAGGGCACATATGCTCTTATCTTTTGCTGTAGTGAAGTAGCTAGGGTTACATTTGGGGGCCACGAAGCAGAACTCAGGCCTCCAGAGGAGCATGAAAAGGGTACGGCTCTTCTAAAGGGCAGGCAAACACCAGAGGATGGACCAGACTGCTGGAACTGATCCACAGTCACCCCTGTGAATGCCCACGACATTCCCCCCACCACTGTTTCTGTTTCGTTTTCTTTTGCCGGTTTACCCATGCGAACATCGACACGCTGGGGCCAGCTACTTAATAACTAGGTCCAGAATGCTGTTGGGTGTACAAAGCCCTGTGAAACTGCAGCATTTCCTGCTTTCCTTCTAGGAGAATAAGAACCTTAGAAAATGTCCTAAAAGAGTTTGTTTTCTTAGAAGAAAGAATTTTTCACCTACCACGTTGCCATCGTGCTTTGACGGACTCCAAAATGACTCCCCTCTCCAACAGATTCCGGATAGTTTCAATTATAGAAGATTGTAAAACAGACTCTTAGAGTCTATAAGCAAAACTTGCAGCCCCAAACCTTATTCCAAATTAATAAATGAACTGAGAGTAAGCTCAGGTATGGCCAGAGTCAAAGCCATTGGGTATAAAGTTATCCAGGCCCATTTCTGGAGAAGAGTCCAAAAACTCTACCCCCGAGAGAGGGGCCCTGGTGGAGTGGACGGGGTAGAGAGGACACCAGGAGAGCATCTTCTAGGAAATGGGTGATTCTGGAGCGTCTGGAGCAAGGTCTCAAAGCAGCCAGCTAGAAAGGAGCGGGGGCCCTTGGGACGAGACGTAATTCAAGGGAGTCTCTGCGTGAGACTGGCCTGGGCTGCAGGAAGAATAGTTTCCATCAGAGGCCAGGCAGGGGGCTTGGAACTCAGAAAGAAGAGAATTTGCTCGCAGAGAAGGGAGCTGTGAGAGAGAGAGGGCTGAGGCCTCATTCCACGGGCCACGAAGAATGGGAACTAGAGTTACTTCAGAAGTCTCTTATCTGTAAAATGAGGAGGTTGGATGGAATGAATGGTTCCAAACTTGTCTGGCCACCTGTATCACCTGGGGAACTTCAGAAATGCAGGTTCCCAGACCCACTCAACAGAATCCTTAGGACCTGAGACTGTGTATTCTCCGAGCTGCCCGGTGACCCTGCTCAGCCGGGTTTGGGAACCGTGGGCCGAAAGCCTCTCAGCTGACCGGGTGACTCAGACGTCCTGCCCAGCATGTTGGGTCAGACTCCGGGGATGGAGACGGGGCACTGCCCAGACCAAGGGTCTTGAGCCAAGCCTTCCCATGGGAAACGGAGGCAGAAAGTTATCCAAAGTTCAGTGGGAAAGTTATGGGGACTCTTCAGGGGTACTCTGCCCAGAGCCTCAGAGCAGACCACCACCGGGCTGGGACAGACCCAGGCCACACGCGAGCCGTGCCCAGGGTGGGCGGTCCAACCGCCCTCCTGGGCAAAGGAGAGTGCCTGCTTCTGTTGGCACCCAGGGAGACCCCAGCCCACGGGGGCCGGAGAAGTCTGGTTTCCCCTCGAGTAGAGTTCAAGCCCCTGAAAGTCCAGCTGCCACCGGACATGGGTGGTTCCTTCAAATCAAGAAGGACCTAGAAACCTACCTTTGAGCCTCAGACCTCAGGTCAAGCCTGTGCCCAGGATTTACCAGGGTCTCAGGTTCGGACCCGAATTTCCTGATAATGCAGCTTCGTGTTTAGACACGGGACTCACACTGCCTTTGTATTTCCCAGGCTCCCGTAGGTTACGCTGAAAGACACCGCAGGGAGGAGCGAGGCGGAGATTTCCTTTCCTTCCAGAGTTCCCACCTCGGGTTACTCCCCCCACCTCCTTGGCTGTCCTGCCCTGCTGAGTCAGTTGGCAGCTCCAGGCTAAATTTCATCCCATCAGGCATCATGCGTCATTCGGCCTGCTTGGTGGACACAGTGGTGAGCCTGTGGTCTGGGAATTCACAAAGAGGCACAGGGGCCCATCCACGGGTGCCTCCACCTGTACCGCGATGGCGTGTCTGGAGTGTTGCAGACCTTCCTCCTGGACAGGGCCTGGCTCAGGCCAGCCTGTCCTCGCCCCGTCCTCTCCGGGCCTGAGTAATGGATGCTTGGACCGAGGCTGGTGAGGCCTCAGGGTGCTTGTTGCGACCCTAGAATGGATCTGCTGACCAGCTCTGGGGAGCTGCCTCTGCACCTTTGGTCTCACTGACATCAGCCCTGGGTGGAAACACACTGGTGTCTGACGGACGTCAGCGGTGCACCTTTACACGAGGACCGCTCTCCACAGGGCAGACCGGACCCCAGCATGTGCACACCCTGCTTGTCTTTCTTCTACTGCCCGGGGCCTTCCGTCCCTCCTAACGTCCCTCTCTGTGGCATGGTCCCTTAGCAGCAGGGGTCCCTGCCTCTCCCTGGCCGGGGCATTTTGTTTGACACACGCTGTCTGTATCACCATCCTCCCATGACCCTCGTCACATCCCTCCAAAGTTAGGAACGGTACCCACCCCCCCCATCTCTGTGATGCGTAGTTAGTTGTTTTTAAGGCCGCATGTAAGCAAACCCGCATCCAGTGTAAATCGAAACTTTGTTCTTCTCACTCCGTGCTCTTGGCACAATGGTCAGCAAGGACGTTTAAGATCAGGAACAAAATGAATTTTTTTTTTCTTTTTTTTTTTTTTTCTGAGCACCGGGTTTTCCCAGTGAGTTTTATTTGGGCAGACCTGGGGATGGGGCGGCCCTGCATCTAAAAGAAGGCGTTGGGCCTCTTGGTGGTGAAGTGTGGCTTGTGCCGGCGACGGAGGGCCGGGCGGGGCAGCGGGAATTGGACCTTGGAGTCGTGGGGCTTCTTGGCTTCTGGTCGGCAGCACTTGCTGGCTGCCATCTCCTCCCCCTTCACGATCTGGATCGAGTGGGCCCGGGCACGGTGCCGGGAGCCCACGCCTCGGTCTGCAGGTATCAGGAGGGGGGCACTTGGGGAACGAGGGGCCACAGCATCTGGTCCCAGCAGGTACTGGCTACCAAGTGTGTAGAACCTCCAAATTCACTTTGAGGGGCACGGCTGCAGCCCCCCAAAGGCGACAAGATCCACTCACTGTTAGCATCTCTGTTGAAACCGCTGTTACAAGAAACAGCAGTTCTTGGGTTTAGGTGCTTGGAAAATGAATTTTTTCATGTTGGTTTTTCTTCCTTGGTATTTCAGACCCAGCCTTGTTAGCCAAGTGCTCACATGCATGAAAAGGGCTGGTGCCTAAGGAAGGGGGGAGGGAGGGGGGAGCACATGCAGGTGCACACCACACGGCCATCTTGTCTACCTGGTTTATTTTTACAAAACGGGGTTGGCTAGTTAGTGGTGAGACTAGGCCTGGATCTTCGGGCTCCTGAAGTGCAGGACTGTCCTCCGCATCGCTCTGCGGGCCCCTGTTCGCTTTCTTCCAGTGGCACCGCCGTTCTCCTTCCTCCCCTTCTCTCCAGACGTAGCTCACGCCAGCGCAGCCTGGCCCTGTGAAGTCACCAGCTCGTGGCTCCCTGGTGTCTGGAGCCACTGGCCTGGTGTCTGCTGTGGCTGCCAGGGTCGCTTCTGTTCGCTCACTGAGCCTATTCACGGGCCCTGGCTGCAGCCTCGGGAGACTCGAAGGCATTGTTCACTCTCAGAGGCTGACAGAGGCGCTAACAAAGGCCTCAAGGAGCTGGGGACGGAGGGAGAGCCTTCTCGGAAGAACAAGACAGGGGAACCTGTGTGTCCTTCTTGGTTTTGTTGCCACAGCTCCGTGCTGTCTGGGCCCATGGGAAAGTTGTCTTAAGCAGAGGTGGACCCTTTTCATTCTCCGGAGTTGAGGCCCAGCTCTTCCGGGTGTGTCCGTGGGACGTTCCCGCCCCTCCAGCCATTTCTCCGAGCGCCTCTGGTTTTGGCCTTACAGGCATTTTCACTCTTGGTGCTCACTGAGCGCTGCTGTTGGTGTTGGTGCTGGTTTTCCTTTTGTCCCATTTCCTCCGGCCAGACTGAAAGGTGGGACTTGTCTGCTGCATCTTGACCTGGCCCATAGCAGCTGGCCGATCGGACACATGGTTCTCCTGAGAGACTGAGTTTGGCAGTTTATCCTACAGTTAGGAAATAAATTGGGACTGGAGCCTTGACTGCGGCCTCACGGAAGACTCCAACCCCAAACCATCCAACCAAGCTGCTCCCAAGTTCCTGACACACAGAAACTGTGCGAATTAATAAACATTTATTGTTGTTTTAAGTCAAAAAAAAAAAAAGCAATAAAACAAAAAGAAAGAAATTGGTCTCTGTAAAAGGAATGGGGGGACTTCCCTGGTGGCGCAGTGGTAAGAATCCACCTGCCAATGCAGGGGACACGGGTTCAGGCCCTGGTCCAGGAAGATCCCACATGCCGCGGAGCAGCTAAGCCTGTGCACCACAACTACTAAGCCTGCATGCCACAACTACTGAAGCCGGGGCACCTAGAGCCCGTGCTCCACAGCAAGAGAAGCCACCGCAATGAGAAGCCCGTGCACCGCAACGAAGAGTAGCCCCCACTCGCGGCCAACTAGAGAAAGCCCGTGTGTAGCAACGAAGACCCAACACAGCCAAAAATAAATAAATAAATAAAGAACCAAAAAAAAAAAAAAGTAGGTTAAAAGTGATGGAGGATTGTGTCAGCATTACCCCATTTTTCCCTTTATTGTGACACCAATATTCAAAAAAAGAAAAAAGATTTAGGTATATCGTGCTTACCTGGCCCCCTTTCCTTTCATAAGACAGTTTTCCCCCCACTGGTAAAGTGGCATAAGTGTGAGCAGAAGTCCCCTCTCTGGTGAAAATGTCTCTACTCTTTCTGGCTGGCACGGAAGAGAAAACATCTTGGAAGGTACCCATCCTCGCCCCGCCAACGCTGCCCCGCCACCGCGGGGAGCCCCCCTGTCCCTCCAGCGTCCCCTCCCGTCCTTCGGCAACACCAGCGTCCCTCCAGGCACCCATGCTTCCCTCCTCTTGGCCTGTGGAACCACGCTCTCTGGAAGTGTGAGTCGCGCACCCAAAGTGTGATTCTAAGTCTGTGTGTTCCTTCCCTGGACGATATTCCAGTTTAATCACGGCAAAAACAGTCTAGAATTTGGGTCCGGCTGTGACCTCTGCCATTCACTCCCTAAAGTGAATGGATCCGTAATTTTTCTAAGCCCCAGTTTCTTCACCTGTGAAGTGGGGTCATAAACCTGCCCCCTTTCTCTCTCTCGGGGTGGGGGGAGTGTGTCCCAGCACTTTGTAACCAGTAAGACGGTATCGTAAGACTCCACCCTCTTAGAGATGTTTCAGGTTTCAGTGCAAAGAGGGGGCGAGTTTTTGGTTCTAGGAAAGTTCCTTCCCCGTACCCGAAGCTACACACATTCCGAATCCACACAGCATTTTACCTGTCCCCTCCTCCACCCCCACCCCACCCCCCATAGTCCAGGGTATCGTCCTGTTTCCCAGCAGGAATCACCTGCTCTGGGAAGGGAGGAGAGAGGAAGCAGGAGGCCAGGTAGAAAGGTGGATGCATCTCTTGAACTTGGAAAGATTTCCATGAGAGGAGCTTCCCTGAGGGACGTGGAGTTCCATTTGGTTCCACCAGAAACAGACTGTTCCCACCACCGGCTGGAAAGCCCGGCATCTTCTCCTTATCCTGGGCAGCTCCCCGAGGCTGAGTGTGTCTAGGGCGTGTCCTCTGCATCCAGCCGTCCCTTTTGCCCTCTGTGGGGACCGGGTCAGGATCGCCCTGGTGCTCGTGTGGGATGAGTCCCGGGGGACACCGAAGCTGCCGTCGGGGCTTTAAGGAGCCGTCTTAGGTAGCAAGCTACTTCGTCACAGTCTCTTTAATTCTTCGCACTTGAGAAACGAACATTCTGTCCCAAGGACTAGCCAGGAGTTCCACCAGCTCTGCAAGTCCCCCCACAGTGGCCACTAGGCTTCATCCTGAAGACTGTCCTAAGGGGGACAGCATCCTACAGAGAGAAGGGGAAATGGGGAGAGTTGAGGGGGAGAGCGGGCCTGGTGGGGAGCAGGCCCTGTCCTCCATCTGGTCGGAGCCGGCTGGGCGCCAGGATCAGGGTGCGGGCGCTTCCAGACAGTGTTAGCCGGCCTCTTGCCTCAACAGCAGAACAGTGGCTGAAAACAGCAATTTTCTGAATAACAAATACAAATCATTCATGTGGTATTATGCATCATATTGAAGAATAGCAAAGGGCCCACCGTGATCCTCTTCCCTGCCGGTCGTTCCCATCACCAGATGCAGCCCGTGTTTCCAGATCCTCCCAGGCACTCTGGGCGAGTGCAGACAGTGGGATGCAGGTGTACAGGTTCTTCCCCGTCTGTGAAACTCTAAATGGATCCTTCTATGCAGACGGCTCTGCGGTTTGCGTCCTTCACTTACCCCTCTGTCTGGGAGATGAGAAGGACGGTGGGGCTTGCCGTGTTCCGTAGGGAAGAAGGCTGTGGACGTGCAGTGCGTTGTGTAGCCTCTTCCTGCAGATGAGCACCTGTGTCTCAAGCTCTGCTCTGAAGCACCAGGGAGGTGGATGACCCCAGACACTGGCTGGTTAGCGCTGACACGAATACGTCTGACGCACGAATGCCCAGTAGCAGAACGGCTGGGGAAGAACTTGTGTTTGTAGTCGTGAGAGATGCTGCCGAAATGACCCCTCAGAGGCACTGATTTCCTCTGGCCTCGGAAAATTCCCCCGCGGGCCTGGAGCGGGCTCGCTGCCCGATGGGGACGGGTCTAGACTGAGCCCTGCGAGACCGAGTAGGGTCCACCCCACCCTGGTGCTTGTTGCTGCTGGCTGAGGGCGCGGAGATCACTGGGGCCGCTTGTCCTTTATGTGAAGAACTCAGGCCCCCGAGGGGCTCCGCCTGAGGGGTCCCTGCGGGTGGTCAGGATGTGGTCAGTGGCACAGGCTTTTGAGCGTAAGAGCCGCCCCCCCCAGTCCAACTCTGTTTCCCCCTCTGTTCGGTCTGCAGCACAAACCCCGAATGCAGGGAACACCCCAAAGAAAGCAAAGGAAGGGCCCCTGTGTCCAGTGGCCCAGGCGAGAGTTGGGAGCAGGGACCAGGACGTTTCCCGCTGGACCGTGGCGCCTACGCGGGCTGTCACAGGAGCCAGTGAAGGCCACGCCACCACCCCTGGGGCCTGAGGCCCGCGAGGTGCCCGTCCACAAACAAAGCAGCCCGAGGGCTTCCTTCTCCCATCCGGCACAGCCCCCTGAGAGGCTCGGGCCTGCCCCAGCCTGGCCCGTGGCCTCACTCCTGCTCCGTGGGTATCACCCACAGCCTGGCCTGCCTGTCAGAGCACCTGCATCTCCCCCTGCAGAGCTGCTGGACCATCAGATCTCCAGCTGCTCGGGGTCCCCAGTCTCCCTCCTCCCCTCCTCACTCCCCCAGCCCCATCTCCAAACGGGCCTTGCTTCTCAAGACCTTTGGGGTGGAAACTTAGGGGCCTTTGCTCTTAGGGGCCTTTCACGTCATAAGTCTGGAGACCTTCAAAGCCGTGGTGACAGCATTCTACCTCCTGCTTTCACCTGGAGCTCCTCCCAGGTCAGCCTGGGGCCCGGGCGGCAGGGATCCCCACTTGGTGTGGTTCCGTGGGATAAGGGGTCCCTGGAAAATGACACTCCTCCTTTACCTGGTTGCTCTCCCAATGCGTCTGCCTGGGAAATATGGGAGGGGAGATGCCAACTGAGCTTGAGCCCTGGCCCTGCCCCCTTCTCTTTCTCTGCCTGTTGGGGGCCGGCATTGACCAAGCACCTGCCCCTGGCCCAGGACAGCTCTGGGCCGATGATGCGTTTGGGGGCCGGGGGGGAGGGGCGGGGAGCGGGGAGAGAATTCCATACTTTACATTTGGTTTGGTGTGAAGCAGCTCGTTGTTCACTCTGGTAACGCTCGGTACAGACGAAATGTGCTGAGTTCAGGGCTGGGAGGCTCCTAGGGCCGCAGAGTCAGCAGGAGGGAGATGGGATGAGTTAGGCGGCCGCTCTGGGGGGTGTGTGCACAGCGATGGCGTGAGAGGACGTGGCACAGAGCAGCACAGAGAAAGAGCCCCAGGCTGGTGGCTCGTAGGCCGACCAGTCTTTGTCAAGGTCAGAAAGAACGAGAGGATGGCCGTTGGACCATGTCTACTGATGTCTTTGCTTTGGCTTGCGTGATTAAGTATTTTTAAATAACCAATTTAAAATAAAAATTTTATTCAGTTACCTATAAATGTGAGAGATCAGACTCAAATCCAGAGTCTGATCTTAGAAAACAAATCAATATCAGGCAACGTTATTGTATTCATTTCCTAGAGCTGCCATAACAAAGTACCACAAACTGGGTGGCATACAACGACAGAAGTTTTTTTCTCTCACGGTTCCAGAGGCTGGAAGTCTGAAACCAAGGTGTCAGCAGGGCCACGCTCTCTCTGAGACTCTGGCTCGAAACCCTCCTTGCCTCTTCTAGCTTCTTTTTGCCTTCTTCCAGTTTTGTTGAGAAATAATTGATACGCATCTCTGTATACGTTTAAGGCATACAGCACGATACTTTGATTTGCGTGTATTGTGAAATCATGATCACAGTGGGTCAGCTAACATCCCTCATTTCTATAGAAACAATAAAAAGAACAGAAAAAGGAAAAGAACTTTTCTCCCTGTGACGAGCGCTCAGGATTTACTTTCTTAACAACTGTCCTGTATATCATACAGCAGCGTTGACTACAGTCGGCATTTTGTACACGACATCCCTGGTACTTATTTATCTTATAACTGGTCATTTGTACCCTTTGATCACCTTCCTCCACTCTTCTAGCTTCTGATGGTCGCCAGCAGCGCTTGGTGTTCCTTGACGCATAGAGGCGTCACTCTGATTTCTGCCTCTGTCATCACATGGCCTTCTCCTCTGTGTGTGTGTGTGTGTGTGTGTGTGTGTGTGTGTGTGTGTGTATGTCAGTGTGTGTGTGTGTCTGTGTCTTCTCCTCTTATAAGGACACTACACATAGAGTTAAGAGCCCAAACTACTCCAGTATAATCTCAGCTTGATTCCATCTGCAAAGACCTTATTTCCAAATAAGGTCACATTCATAGGTACCGGAGGTTAAGACTTTAACATATCTCTCTGGGGGTGGGGGAACGCCATTCAGCTCATAACAATGATCTTATGGTGTAATCAGCTAGGTGTGAGTGAGAAAGGCCCCCAGGATTGTACCAGCCCTGTCAAAGCGGACGGCCTGTCACCCTGGCAGAGTCCTGTCCCCAGCCTCCTTGCAGTTCCTTGGTCACCGGTCCCCACCCGCTTCCTCCTGGTTCCTGTCTATCTGAGTCTTCACTCTGCAAGGCTCCTTCCTTCCCCAAGCCGCCCCCGGCGCGCATCTTCATGGTGATTCTCACTGCTGCACACTCACGGTGACCATCTTCACGTGGCACATTTTGACAATAAGAGCGTGTCTCGTCTGGTCCCCGGTGTATGTTGTCAGGTGACGTCTGCAACCCTGACCTTTGTCTCTGCTGAATCCTTCGTGAACTTCCTTATGTCTCCTCTCGAGTAATATGGGTTCCCCTCTGCGTGCTCTTGGCACCATGCTCTGTAGGGGAGGAGGGGAGATCCAATGGTCTTGGACTCAGTGGCAGAAAATAGCCTCCGAAGTGTGTGTGTAAGAAGTCTTTCACCCTGACAGCTTCTGAACTGTCGGAGCGACCCCTTCACAGCAAGGCGGCTCTGCCCGCGACTCAAGTCGGATGACGAGGGGATTTCTGGGCACAGCTGATTCTAAGGGATTAGAAGTCATTGTCTACTAGCTTGTCCCCAGTATTCAGAATTTGATCTTTTATATTCCTGCCATTTGAGATTTTTGGCCCTTGTAGATGGAAGCCCCTTTCCCTGTGTCAGCCAGATTTCTAACGGCCCTGTGTGGTTTCCTCCTCAACTTCAGGCCTCTCTTCCTCTCCATCAACACCCACCCAAGTGGTCAAGCAGCACACGTTTCCTCTCGAATCCTATAAGCATGAGCCTGAGCGACTGGAAAATCGCATCTATGCCTCCTCTTCCCCTCCGGACACAGGCCAGAGGTTCTGCCCGTCCTCCTTCCAGAGTTCAGCCAGGCCTCCGTCAGCATCGCCAACACACCATTCTCCCTCCAAATCTGTAAGTCTGGGCCTTCTCCTGGGGGCCGGGCCGCCAGCTATGGGAGGGAGGGCAGAGTCTGTACACAGCTGAAACTAAAGCTGTGCGCTCCTGTGACATTTTTGGTACATTTTATCATGAATCACAAACTGAGAAAAAAATGGCGAGGGCACAGTAGGCAAACGGAAACCAAATGAATGGTAACATCTGGAACATGATCAGAAAAAGCTTTTTGCTCTCTTAGCTTCTTTTTTTTTTTTTTTTTTTTTGGCGGTATGCGGGCCTCTCACTGCTGTGGCCTCTCCCGTTGCGGAGCACAGGCTCCAGACGCGCAGGCTCAGCGGCCATGGCTCACGGGCCCAGCCGCTCCGCGGCATGTGGGATCTTCCCGGACCGGGGCACGAACCCGTGTCCCCTGCATCGGCAGGCGGACTCTCAACCACTGCGCCACCAGGGAAGCCCTCTTAGCTTCTTTTTAAAAATCAGTCATTAAAAGCTTTCTTTGAATCTATCTTGATTGGGTTACTAAAGTAAAAAGTCATAGGCAAAGCCAAAAAATGGTTTCTTGTAGAAATTTTATTCTAGATTTTAAAGATTTAAAGTCTGACATCATTTGACTTGGGAAGCATCCTCGGAAAGGTGAACCTTTCAAAGCAGAGTGGGATGGTGAAACAGGTGTCTTTGCATCCTTCGGAGGATTGGGACTCGTGGGTATGGATGGAAGAAGCTGGCTTAGCACCAGCGCTTAAACACTCTGCATTTCAACACCGTGGGCCCTACGTGTGGGGACCACCATCACCGCCCCCTAGTTCGTATTGGCTACCACAGACCCTCAATATCATTCCTGTGCCCAGCAAGGACACGAGGACCGTATCGGTAGAGTCTATCCAGATGGATGTAACTATTTTATTCACCTGTGGTGTTAGCTTCCTGCGGCTGCCGTAACAAAGGGGCACAGACTGGGGGGCTTAAAACAACAGGAGGCTATTCTCTCACGGTTCTGGGGGCTGGAAGGGGGCAATGAAGGTTTCAGCAGGACCATGTTCCCTCTGCAATCTCTGGGGGGGGGGAGGATATTTCCTGGCCTCTCCCAACTTCCTGTAGCCCCAGGATTTTCTTGGATTGGGGCAGCGTCACTCCACCTCCATCTTCACGTGGCTGTCTTCCCTCTGTCTCTGTTTGTGTCCAGTTTTAAACTCTTATGAGAACACCAGTCGTGTTGGATGAGGGCCCAACCTAACTCAGTACGACCGCTTCTTGATGACCTCTGCAAAGACCTGATTTCCAAATAAGGTCGCATTCACAGGTATCAGTGGTCAGGACCTCAGCGTAGCTTTTTGGGGGACACCATCCAACCATAACAGTTGCTACCTTTGGGGAGAAAGAAGATGTGTTTGTCATGCAGAGAACCTACTGTGACTCTTCTCCTTGTTCGTCTGATGACTATTTTATTAGGTGTAAGCTTAGCAGAGTATTGTTTTAAGTGCTGAGGAATAAAATGCAAGGTGTCGTCTCTGCCCTCTAGGGCTTACAGTCTTACTGGGAACAGAATAGCACTCAGATAAAACAGTTAAATAAAAGCGGAAAGTAGGTTGGGTGGGCATCTGGAGTGAAACAAATAGTCCACACCGCAGGGGATGGGAAAGGGAAAATACTGTGGTCTGATAAGGGCAAGGAAGCCTTGGGTGATTGTAGAGTCTAACTAAGGGGAGAGGGGAGGGGAGGGCCTCCTGGAAAAGAAAATTAGCCATGGCTTGGGGTGGGAAGGAGTGTGACGTGTAGCATAGGGTAGGAGCTGGGGGCGGGGGGCTGTCTCTGGGAGGTGGGCATCTGGCAGAGATTGGGGACAAGAGGACCGCTCACTAGAGACGTGGAGAGGTGCAGGCCTCGGCTGCTTACAGCTAAGGGCCCGGGAGGAAGGTCATCCGTGTTCTTGGGTATGAATGAGAAAAGATCTAGAGGTTTCTGTTCTCCCAGGCATTTAGCAGAGACTTGGTCATAGAGATAATAGAACAAATATATCCAAAAAAGGAATGATGCGGCAACCCAAAGATGATCACAGGCAGGAAGCCACTACTCCCCTCGGGCTGGAGGGACGTGTTGGGAGCCCATCGGATGGGAGGTGGAACCAGTGTGTCTGCCTGGCAGGAGCTGGAACCGCAGAGGAGAAGCAGCCACTGGCCAGAGATGCCATGCGAGGCAGAGGGGTAGAAAGTCTGGCGTCTCCACTGCTTCCTGCCTTCCACCTTGTGCCAAACCTGCTGAGAGGCCAGTGGGCCAGGAGGTCTGGGACAGAAACCCTGGGGGAGGAGGGAGGAGACCGGAGGAGGGAGCCAAGAGGGAAGCGACTGGTCGAGAGGCAGCAAGTCTCAAAATGTTGGCTTCTTCTCATGGACCAGGGATAACTGACAGGTTAGCCCCGTGTAAGAAGAGACACTGCATGGATGAGGAGACGGTCATTTCGACGTTAGATCATTTGAAGTGATGGTACGGACGCAGACACAGGGTTTTTCCGTGATTGCAGAAGTTCTGTGCTCGGGACAGCCTCTCCCAGTTTAAGTGAGAGAGAATCCAGAGGGGGTTCTGGGTCTGCCTGCTGTGCCCTGCCCCCACCCCGACTGTGACTAGAAAGTGATATTCTTAACTGTTCATACCGCACAACTACGAAGCTCTTGGTGAAAGCCAGCAAGCCTGGGCCCTTCCAGGCTTTCTGAGGCGGTTCTGGGGCCAGGGAGGAGGGGTCCTCGGCTGTATCCCGTACTCAGCGGTGGGCACGGACCCTGTGCCCTGGTCAGAGCCTGCGATTCCACAAACAGACTGGGGGAACTGATAGCACCGTGAAGTTTCAACAACCATGCAGATGTCATGGATGGATAAACATGATGGAAACATACAATGGAATATTACTCAGCCTTGAAAAGGAAAGGAAATCCTGACGGACGCTACAACGTGGATGAACCTTGAGGACATTATGCTAAGTGAAATACACCAGTCTTAAAAGGACCGATGTCGTATGATTCCACTTATAGGAGGTCCCTAGAGCCGTCAGGTTCATAGAGACAGAAAGCAAAATGGTGGTCACCAGGGTCTGGATGGGGAGAAATGGGGAGTCAGTGTTTAATGGGGACAGAGTTTCAGTTTGGGAAGATGAAAAAAGTTCTGAAGATGATGGTGGCGATGGTCGCACAACCATATTAATGTACTTGATGCCACTGAATTGTACTCTTAAAAATGGTTAAAATGATGAATTTTATGTTAAGTATATTTTACCACAGTTTTTTTTCATGATTTAGGAGGCCACAGTTAGTTGGACTCCATATACCTTATTGTTCATGATCATTTTACAAAGTTCACCTTGTACAGTCTATTAAGAGGTGCTTCTTGGCAATTTGGTAAAATAAGTGACAAGGGGATGGTAGCTGTCTATTTTAGAAACTATATTCAAAATTTATTTTAAGACACATTTAGCAGCACATATGTACAAAACAACGCACTTAGTTTTACCTATATATAGGTTATAAATACAATTTTAGAAAACCCTACACATCTGTATATAGCAGTTAATGATAGTAAATCTCTGTAGTCTCAAAATATATCATTATGCCCATTATACCTTCACATAATACATATTTGATTATTCTAATATACTATTAATGCTGATTGAGCAATCCTTTAATTATTATGAATTAGAGACACTTTCGGTTGTATCCTTTCACCACATTTTTGTTAATGATCCAGTCAACACTGCAATGTTTATATAGTTTGAGCTTCAGAAAATCACAATCAAATCAGAATCAAAATCAAATCAGGGGGCTTCCCTGGTGGCGCAGTGGTTGAGAGTCCGCCTGCCGATGCAGGGGACACGCGTTCGTGCCCCGGTTCGGGAGGATCCCACATGCCGCGGAACGGCTGGGCCCGTGAGCCATGGCCGCTGAGCCTGCGCGTCCGGAGCCTGTGCTCCGCAACGGGAGAGGCCGCAGCAGTGAGAGGCCTGCGTACCGCAAAAAAAAAAAAAAAAAAAATCAAATCAGAAAATCAAAACCAAAACACTTATGTTTTGAAATGATCTGTTTCAAAATTGGAAGACAGTGTTCCCACTGGCTACAGACATTAGACAGGGGTCTTCATCATGTGTTTTATCACACAAGGCCTCCAGGAGCTTCTTCGGCATGTTGGTCACAGCCTCTGCAGCTGTAGTTTGGCCCAGGTCTCTGCTTTCAGCAGCCCTTGGCAGCAGGGCTGGTGATGGATTCAAGTTCATTTAAGTGTTTCTTTCTAATTGGATTATGTTGACTGTCCTTATGTGCTAAGTTCCTTAAGCGTTTAGCTGATTTCATGCATTCCGTTACTGGCATAATCTTTATAGAGGAATGTGAGCTGCTTAAAGACGTCTATCAGCCTGAAAATATTTAGATACAATTCATCTCTGCCTTTTGGAATAAAAAGATGCTCTCTGTAAACATTGACTTTTATAAAAGCGGATCACTTTTATAAAATCACTTTTATAATCACTTTTATAAACTTTGTTCCCATGAATTTTATTCTAAAATTGGAAAGGGGATGAAGGTAATGAATTAGTCTTTAGTAGACAGCACTCATTTTATCATTTATTTACTCAGCAAATATTTATGAAGCAACCGCTGGGTGCCAGACACTGTGCTCGGAAAGGCTGATGGGATGACAAGTACGTAAGCGGCTCTTATGAGGCAGGGACAGTGTTCATTTTGTTCTCCATTTATTAACAGCACATTATGCAGGGGAGGGGTTCGATAAATAGCTGAGGACTCACTGAACAAAGGCAGGAGCTCCTGTCTATTGGGGGGCCACAAACAGGGAAATAGTCGTAATAGAATATTCGATAGAGCCTGTGTAGTTCTCATGAGAGAAAATCTCCAGTCCAGTGTGAGCACAAACGCCAGGCCCAGGGCTTCCCGGGTGGTGCAGAGGTTAGGGATCCGCCTGCCAACGCAGGGGCCGTGGGTTCGAGCCCCAATCCGGGAAGATCCCACACGCCGCGGAGCAACTAAGCCCGTGCGCCACAACTACTGAGCCTGCTCTCTAGAGCCTGCGAGCCATGACTACTGAGCCTGCATGCCACAGCTACTGAGCCCATGCGCCACAACTACTGAGCCTGCGCTCTGGAGCCCACGAGCCACAACTGCTGAGCCCGCGTGCCACGACTACTAAAGCCCGCACACCCAGAGCCTGTGCTCCACAACAGGAGAAGCCACTGCAATGAGAAGCCCACGCAGCGCAATGAAGAGCAGCCCCTCCTCACTGCATCTAGAGAAAACCCACGTGCAGCAACGAAGACCCAGCACAGCCAAAAATTAACTAATTAATTAATTAAAAAAAAGAAAAAATCCCAGAGGAAGGAAGTGGACATTTTTTGCAGCAGCAGCAGAGAGCAATAATCAGCTCTGCATTTAGGATGGTCCCTCTGGTGGGGTGTGGAAATTAGATTGGATTTGGGTACAGCAGGGGCTCAGATGAGATGCAGTGTGAAATGATCTGGGCCTGGTGGCAGCTGACAGTGGAAAGAAGGGGGCTGGTGTTAAAACGTAGAGAGCTGTTTAAGACGTCGAATTGAAAGGAGCTGGGGATGTAGTGATTGACTAGTTGAGGGCAGAAAAGAGAAGAATCAAGGACGATTCCGAAGGTTTTGCCATGGGAAACTGGATGGGTGGTAGTTGCACTTGCTGGGATAGGGAACAGAGGAGAAGGAGAAGCAGGCTGTGTGCGTGTGCTTGTGTGTATGTGAGCACGTGGGGGTGTGTATAAGTGGACACACGTGTGTGTTGGCTGGTGATGGTACAACAGGTGCCTGTGGGATAATTAAGTGGAGGTGTCCAAAGGGCAACTGGATTTGTGAGTCTGGAGCTAAAAATTAAGATTTTAATTAATTTGTTTGTTTGTTTATGTTTATTTTTTTGACCGCACCATGCGGCTTGCAGCATCTCAGTTCCCCAACCAGGGATTGAACCCGGGCCACGGCAGTGAAAGCCTGGAATCCTAACCACTAGGCCACCAGGGAACTCCCCTGGAAATTAAGATTTTTAAATCATCAGAATGTAGAAGGTAATTTATGCCATGATAGTAGATGAAATAATCCGGAGAGATGTATGGTAGTTGAGAAGAAAGCCAGAAGAACGTGGGCATTTGAAGGACAAACAAAGGATGGGGATTCTGAACTGCCTGGAAAGTAGGCAGAAAACCAGGCAAACACGGTATCACAGAAGCACAAGAACTGTATTTCATTGTGTTTCACGCATTTGGAGGGCGTGATCAGTGACGTTCCTGGCCATGGACCATAAGGACTGAGGTCATCAGTAGCCTCGGCAGGAATACTTTCAAGGGCACCGTCAAGAGCAGAAGCCGTGTGATGTGGGGTGAATGATTAAGAGGTGAAGATGTGGAGGTCTCTAGTGTAGATGACTTTCCAGAATCCTGACTTCGAGGGGGAAGAGATGGGGCTGTAGCTGGAAGAATGGAGGTGATGGTTTGTTCCCATAAGGATTTAAACACTGACAGGGAACGAGTTAGTCGGAAGGGAGCAGTTAAAGATAGAAGGGGAAAAGCAAGCATTACATCTGGGCTTGTAAAGGAAATGGGTGAGTTTCCTTAGGAGGAGGGAGCACACGGTGAGCGTATTTGCCTGGAACCAATGGAAGAATCATCTTCCGTGGGGTCGAAAACTTGATGTGAAGGTGTTCAAATGATCGGTCCTGATCCCATTTCCTTTCTACAGCAGTCACGCCCGTCTCCCCCTCATTTTCTTCTAGTAATTTCACTCTTGACCTGTGTCCTCAATCAGAGTACCTAGAAGCAGAGGCTGAGACGGGGTTTCAGATGCCAGTTTATTTATTAGGAGTGCTCTCAGAAGAAAGCTCTCAGGACCAAGGGAAGGGAAGAAACAAAGCAAAGGTGTGGTTTCACATGAGGTTTAGCCTCAGCCTGTTAACAGGGCAGCTTTGGAGTGTAAACTGCACCAGAATTTGCTCTGCCTCAAGGCAAGGAAACTGGGCTTTTTTTTTTTTTTTAATTTATTTTTGGCTGCATTGGGTCTTTGTTGCTGAGCCCGTACTTTCTCTAGTTGCGGTGAGCGGGGCTACTCTTCGTTGCGGTGCACGGACTTCTCATTGCGGTGGCTTCTCTTGCTGCAGAGCACGGGCTCTAGGCGCGTGGGCTTCAGTAGTTGTGGCTCGCGGGCTCTAGAGCGCAGGCTCAGTAGTTGTGGCATATAGGCTCAGTAGTTGTGGCACATGGGCTCTAGAGCACAGGCTCAGTAGTTGTGGCACACGGGCTTAGTTGCTCCGCGGCATGTGGGATCTTCCCGGACCAGGGCTCGAACCCGTGTTCCCCGTATTAGCAGGCGGATTCTTAACCTCTGCGCCACCAGGGAAGCCCCCGAAACTGGGCTTTTGTGTCTTCATATGGCGGCGCCCTTAGCTATGGGATGCCCAGGATGAGGGAGATGTACCTGCAGCTGGGATGGGGCCTGTCACCCAAGGACTGTCCTATAAGGAGGTTGCATGTTTGGGCCATTAGCAGCAGCCCCTGTAGCAACTTGGTGTCCCCAAAACTAGTCACAGGGAACCTAAGACACCTGTTGCAGCCTGGAGTCTCCATTCTCCTCTTCTCTTGCCAGCTTGATTCCTGTAACCAACAGGGGTAGGTACTGTATCAGTTTTTCTCTTGCTGAATAACAAACCTCCCCCCAGTTCAGGACAACAACCTTTTATTTAACTCTCCCTTCTGTGGGTCAGCAGTTTGGGTTGGGCATTCTTCTTGGCTCAGCTGTGCTAACGCACACATCTGTGGTCACTTAGCAGGTCACTTGGGGACTGGCTGGACCAGAGTGGCCTCAGCCAGAACAGCTTGTCTCTGTTCCATGTGGTCTCCTCCTGCAACCGGCTAGCCTGGACGTGTTCTCATGACCGTGACGGGGCTCCACGAGACAGGGTGCCCCATACCAGGCTTCTTGAGGCTGGGCTCAGAACCGCCCCTCTGTAGCGCCTCCATCCTGGATAGAATCTGTGTCCTCTCCCCTTGGATCTGGGTTGGGCTTATGACTTGCTTTGGCCCACAGAATGAAATGGAAGTGACAGTCACATTGCAGAGGGCATGGACGCAGGGAGATGGGGAGGATGCGGGCCAGTTTTGAAATCTACCTCCTGTCTTATCACTTAATTCCAGCAGCTGGGTCTGCAGTTGAACGCACAATATGCTCGAGTCTAGAGGCTCATGTATCTATATTTAAGGAGTCTAATTTAGACGGCTAACCTCTCCGAGAGTAACTTCCTGTTAAGCAGACTGCTGCAGTTTGTGTTCCCCAATCAGTAGAGAATCTAAGGTAGATATTAGTGTGCAGGATGTTTATTAGGAAGTGCTCTTAGGATCAACACCTGTGGGAGGAGGGAAGGAGGGAAGAAGGACAGAGGGAGAAGTTGCGGTGTGGTGCAGTCTCCACGAAGTCCTCTGCAGCCCACAGGGAGCTCCTCAGAGCGGCCCCAAGTTGGGCCAAAGGAGCCAGACCTTTATACCGTCATCACCAGTCATTAGATGACAGCTGTCCTAGAAGGGACTTGACCCTGGGCAAGGCAGCTCTCTTCAGCCAAGGGCCATCCTAGCTGATAGTTGAGGGTCACCAACTGGCAGATTCCCAACAGCTGGAGGAAAATCCTTCATTGTTGAAAGGGGATCAGAGTAATACAGGTGACCCTTGAACACCACAGGTTTGAACTGCATGGGTACACTTCTAGGCAGAGTTTTGTCAACAGTAAATACTGCAGTACTGCACAGTCTGAGGTCAGTTGAATCCTTGGATACATGACCACAGATATAGAGGAACCATGTATATGTAGAGCTGACTTAAGTTACACTGGGTTTTCCACTGTGTGAAAGGTCAGCACCCCTAACCCTCACATTGTTAAGGGTCAACTGTACATCACAGCCTCTGATACATGGACTTATTCTCTATTCTTCCAATTTATGATACCAAGATTCTGGTGGGTGAAAACAAGGGCTATCATATTTCTCCTTATGATATAGTTAATAGGTAATTGAACTGAAGAAAAAGGTTCAGGATGGTTGGTTGGGACTGAATGAAAAAGGTTTCATTAGGCCCAGGGGGAGAGGAACTAAAGCCCCAAGCCAACAACCAGCACCAGCATCCCAGCGGTAGGAGTGAGCCACCACGGAAGTGGATCATCCAGCCCCAGTCAAGCCTTCAGATGAGACCACAGCCCCAGCCCAAACCCGACTAGACACCTGGCAAGAGATCCTGCACCAGGACCACCCGCCAAGCTGCTCGTGAACCACTGATCCACAGAAACCATTAAGACAGAATGTATTAGTCCACTGGGGCTGCCATAACAAAATATCACAGACTGGGTGACTTAAACAACAGAAATTTATTTCTCACAGTTCTGGGGGCCAGAAGTCCGAGATCAAGGTGTTGACAGGTTTGGTTTCTCCTGAGGGCTCTCTCCTTGGGTGCAGGTGACCATCATCTCTCTGTGTCCTCACCTGGCCTTTCCTCCAAGCACACACATCCCTGGTGTCTCTTCCTCCTCTTACAAAGACACCAGTTCTATTGGATTAGGGCCCCACCCTTGTGACTTCATTTGACCTTAATTACTTCTTTCTTTTTTTTTTTTTCATTTTTGGCCACGTTGGGTCTTCGTTGCTGTGCAAGGGCTTTCTCTAGTTGTGGCAGATGGGGGCTACTCTTTGTTGTGGAGCACAGGCTCTAGGCATGTGGGCTCAGTAGTTGTGGTTCATGGGCTCAGTATTTGTGGTTCATGGGCTCTAGAGCGCAGGCTCAGTAGTTGTGGCACACAGGCTTAGTTGCTCCATGGCATGTGGGATCTTCCCAGACCAGGGCTCGAACCTGTGTCCCCTGCATTGGCAGGCAGATTCTTAACCACTGCACCACCAGGGAAGTCCCCTTAATTACTTCTTTAAAGGTCCTATCTCCAAATACAATCCCATTGAGGGTTAGGGCTTCAACATATGAATTTGGGGGGCTGGGGGGAAACAATTCAGTCCATAACAGATAATAAAGTATTAATTGTTGTCTTAAGCCCCTGAACTTTGGGGTGATCTGCTGTGTATCAAAAGATAACTGATACTTGTTTGATCCCGTATGTGGGGAAGCAACAATTCAGTGGAGTCAAGAATAGATAATAAACTCAGGAACTTTGGGTTCTTTTAAAAAACTGACCATCTTGTCCCTGAATCAATCTCTAAGATCCCTAGTTTTCCTAGTATGAAAATTTGGAAAGAAATCAGTAACCAATTTTCAAGATTGCTATTTGGAATAATTAGCCCCTTTTTTAAGATGGAAAAGCCCTTTTTAAAAATATTTATTTATTTATTTGCTAGCTCTAAGTCTTAGTTGCGGCTCGCGGGCTCCTTCATTGCGGCATGTGAGCTCCTTAGTTGTGGCTCCAGGGCTCCTTAGTTGCCGCACACAGCCTCCTTAGTTGTGGCATGCAAACTCTTAGTTACAGCATGCATGTGGGATCTAGTTCCCTGACCAGGGATCAAACCCAGGGCCCCTGCCTTGGGAGTGTGGAGTCTTATCCACTGCGCCACCAGGCAAGTCCCAGAAAAGCCCTTTAAACATCTAAAAATATTTCAAATCACTTGACATTAAGAAGTAGTTAAAAATTTTCTGTGCACTACTTTGTTTTATATTTCTGTCTACCATTTAAAATATCAGGTTATATAACCTAATAAGGTCTTGACGTTAAGAGTATCTGCCCAGAAATGGCAGACTAGCAGTTTCATCGTCTGTTACTCACAACAGATTAGATACTTTAAAAATAGTTTGAAAAAAAATTCACATTGTATCAAGGAGTAGGAGCTACAGAGAGAACTGATTCAAGATGGGACTGGTTATCATGAGAGCTGGAACTCAGACAAGTGCTGCCTGTGTGTTGGAGAGGCTGGCAGAGAATGTATATTCTCCTAGCTGTCCAGAAGAGGTATTAGCACTAGCATTCCTCCTGTGTTCCTGCAGTGTTGGTGTCCTGACTTCATGAGCGGAAAGAAGGCGGAGCCCAAGTAAGAGAGATGTACTTGGCTGAGAGCTTGGCCCGTTTTCTGGGTCTTTTTGTGGGATTTGTGGTCTGGGTCTGTGGGATTCTCCTTTACTCTGCTCCCCAGGGTAGCTGAGCTCCAAGGAGAGAATATTGGGTCTTTTTACCTCAACATTTTTTTAACGCTTGATAAATGCCCTGCTTCTGTCACCTCCCCAAGGACCAAGAAGGAACTCATTCCTTCAACAGTTATTTCCCAAGACCCTATCGTTTGCCTGGCACTGAGTACTCAAAGGTGGCTGAGATGATTCCTGCCCTCAAGAGTCTCCCAGCAAGAAGTAAGTCCCGCAGAATCAGGACCCTGAGCTAAAGCATTGGAGGAGCACCTCCCACCTCTTCCCTCATGGGTCACAACCTAACAGATGGGGGATCGCTTTCGAAAGACTCACAGGTCCCACGCCCGTGCCCTTGGCAACGTTGTGATCACAGAGATACAAGTGTGGGGTAAAAAAATGTAAATCTCCAGTGGTGGATTATTTTGCTGTCTTGGATGGTGGCGTTAAATCTGCCATCACGACAGTGGCCACCTTAGGATTCATCTTGAAATTCCCCCCCTGGAGGAGCAACCCCGCCTTCACCTGGCAGAAGCAATGGTTAAAATGTTGGTGTCACGCAGAGTTGGGATGTACGCCGGAGCTAATAGCGAGGATATACGAATAGTATCTCTCCCAGGAGGCAGAATCCATCACGATCATCTGTTTCTCTCGCTTGGGCTGGTGTGAAGGACGTCACCTAAATAAGTAACAGGCCAAACGTATCTCTGCTGAAAAACGTGTCTCAGTCATCACCGAGTTCTCTAAGCTAGGGGCAGAAGCCACCTTGCAGAGGGTGGCTGAGTGGGTGTGAGATGACAGAGGATGGACAGAGAACGTGGACAACTTTATCAAGAAGTTTGGCCTGAAGACGAGCTGTGAGCAAGGGCTGTAGCTGGAGGGGGATCCAGAAGGGCATTTCTTTTGAAGACGTGTGTGTCTTACGCATGTGCACATGCTGGCGAAAGGAGTTACAAGTTCCTGAACCTTTGAGGCCTCTCTCCCCGTGCCTCTGTTTGAAAGGAAGATAGTGTTTACTACACAGGATAGTGATAAGGATCAAATGAAATAATCTGTGTAAAGTTACCCAAGGGCTCCTGAGCTAGGCTTGAATTGAATTGAATTGAATTGAATTGAATTGAACCAAGGCAATTGGGTTCCAAAACCCATGCTCTTGCTCTGGTTTTTCGCTACCTCTTGAGACGTCCCAGACTCTCAGCCTATCCATTGCACACTGACTCAGCATCTTGGCCCGTATCCCTAATTCAGGGCTTTGCACACTCTGGCCCATGGGCCAAACCTGGCCCATTGTTTTTGTCATTAAAGTTTTATTAATATGTGGCCACAATTATTCATTTATACGTGTTCTTTAGCTGCTTTCATGCTACAACAGCAGACGTGGGTAGTTGCAACAGAGACTGGGTGGCCTTCAAAGCCTAAAATATTTACTACCTGACCTTTTTTCAGAAAAAAAAAAAATAATAATGCCAGCTTCTGACTAATCTGTCCCTTTACTACCTCCCAATTAGTTGCTAAGACATCCTGTGCAAAGTGGCAGAATGAGACTAGTCCTCAAAAAGGCAAGAAACAGGCTGTAGAGCTTTGCCCCCACCAAGTGCATGGGGCACATCCCACTGGGGAGGGAAGTGGGTTAGTCACTAGTCCCCCCCGCGAGAGGCCCAGGAATCAGAATGGCCGAAAAGATGGCAAACTGGCCAATAGGCCTATAGAGCTAGGACCGAAGGATTTGCATTCTCCTCCCCCTCAGAGTGTTATAACAGGATGCAGTCTGCTTTTGGACTGGACTGGGGGCATTTGGAATAATAGGACTTTAGGTGGAAGGGCCCTTGTTCTTCCCCTTAATCTCCTTGAGTTAGGAAAGGATGCACATTTGAGGCAGGCAGCACAGAGGAGCATCGTAAACTTCACTGGCTACCCTGGCAGTGGTTTTCAGAGGAGTGCGTTGGTCGACTTGCATTTTAATAGAAGGATGCCTCCAGTGATGAGCTGGAGGTTGAACTTCACGGAGGGAAGATAAGCAAGCCAACCAGAAAGTCATACAATAATCCAGTGAGAGATGACAGAGCACTGAATTATGGCCCCAGGAGTGGAGATTTGGAGGAAGGGATCAATTATAAAAGAATCTGAGGCAGAATAGGCTGGCCTCAGTGATGCCCGGATAAGTGGCATGTGGAAGGAGGGGTCTAGGGTGACTCTCCAGTTTCTGGCATGAAAGGATGGATGGCCTTGTCATCAAGTTAGGAAGGGGAAGTAGATCTGGGGATGAAAGGCAAGTTCTCTTTGGGGCACACTTTGATTCTTTTGGGACATCAAATAGAGGTATCAAGAGCCTGGATATATAGTCTGGAGTGGAGAAGCAGAGGTTAGAAAATGATCTTCTTTGTGCATTTCATTTACCATTTATTAAACCAAAGACATCAAGACTCTGAACACCTGTACCTGTATAACTGCTGGCGCCGGGAAGAAAACATAGTTTCGTCTTATAAGGGACACTTTACTAACAGGGTTGTATGAAAATGCATTTTAGGGACTGAACATTCAAGAGTGGAAAAATTACTGTACCTAATCGTGCATTCAAGATGGGCTTGTCTTGATTTGCATTTAGATGGGAATTCCTTTAGCTCGGAACCAGGATTGTCCCCTAACTCGCAGCCCTTAGAAAAGCATTAACTTTAGCTGGTGAAGTATCGTGGGTACAACAGTGACACCGCCATAACACCAGTACTAACAGTGTTCCCTTAATGACTCAGTAGAAATTAGCTGCTGGAGTGGTGGAAAAGTTTAGATGCTTTCCTTGGCATCTCTCTGAGAATGGAGTGCCTGCCCTGTTAATGAATGACGCCCCAATTCTGCAGCAGAGCTGGAGTAAACCTGTTTCAAGGGGGTGTGTGTTGTAACATTTTTTCCACTATGTTTCTTTTTTTTTCTTTTTGGCCTCCCTGGGTGCACTGCATGTGGGATCTTAGTTCCCCGACCAGGGATGGAACCCGCGCCCCCTGCCGTGGAAGCGCGGAGTCTTAACCGCTGGATCACCAGGGAAGTCCCTCCACTAGTTTTGAGGCTTAGCGTGGAACCCTAAACCAAGGTTATTTTGAGTCCTGAGTAAGACTGACATCTGCTCATCTTGAGTGTGATTAAAGCAGATGTATATTTTATTCAGAAAAAGGGAAATTGAAGCAAGTAGTTCAGTAAAAAGCCCGCTAAGGCAGGGCTCCCCAGCCCCTGGTACTGCTCCGAGGCCTGTTAGGAACGGGGCGGCACAGCAGGAGGTGAGCAGCTGGCGACTGGGGGAAGCTCCATCTGCAGCTTCCCATCGCTCGCTCGCATCACCGCCTGAACCACCGCCCCTCCCCCACCCCACCCCTGGAAAAATTGTCTTCCATGAAACCGGTCCCTGGTACCAAAAAAGTTGGGGACCACTGCTCTAAGGAACTACAGGGAGGAGATTCTACTATGATTTCTACAGCTCTGCCAATGTTTCCCTCTCTACACACTGTCTCAAAAGCAAATTAAAAGTCCCTTGCTTGGGGCTTCCCTGGTGGCGCAGTGGTTGAGAGTCTGCCTGCCGATGCAGGGGACACGGGTTCGAGCCCTGGTCCGGGAAGATCCCACATGCCGCGGAGCAACTAGGCCCGTGAGCCACAGCTACTGAGCCTGCGCATCTGGAGCCTGTGCTCCACAACAAGAGAGGCCGCGATAGTGAGAGGCCCGCGCACCGTGATGAAGAGTGGCCGCCGCTTGCCACAACTAGAGAAAGCCCTTGCACAGAAACGAAGACCCAACACAGCAAAAATAAATAAATTAATTAAAAAAAAAAAGTCCCTTGCTTATAATGTGTTCACTCCCAAATTGGTGAGGCTATTCAGTGATCCTGGTTTAGCCTGATTAAGCCATTCCACTTACTTTCTTTGCCTTTAATTTTAAAAATTAGATGCATCTGGAGAAGTATTTCATGCTCTCTCAAAAATAGCATTCCTCTAAGATGAAAAGTTCTGGAGGTCGGTTGCACAACAATGTAAATGTACTTGACACTACGAACTGTGCGCTTAAAAATGGTCATGAAGGGAAATTTTATGTTAGGTGTCATTTGCTACAATTAGGATAATTTAAAAAAAATCATTCCTCTAATGATATAAAGAGAAGCATAAACAGGAGAATAAAAACTTCCTGTAGTTCTACCACTTCGAGACAGTTAAATTGTGGGGTCGCGTTCTTTGCTTGGCCTTTGTTGTTCCTTTATACACAGATATAGAAATAGACATATTAGAAACGTAGACAATGGAATAAACTGTTTAGCAACTTAGGTTTTCACTTAATATTATAACCAGGCCCCTGTCTTCAATTTATATATTTTGGTTGTCAGGAGAATGTCATTTTTAAGTCTCCTGTTCATAAAACTTGGTGGTTACACAGCATTAACTTTATGCTATTCAAGCTATAAAGCACACTGCCAGGTCTAATACGGTAAACAGCAAATATCACGTAGAGCCTGGAGCATGTGTATAACATACCAAAGCCGTTGGATAGAGACCATGTTGATATTTGGATACGAAATAGTGCAATTTCAATAGATATACTCACTAACGATCAGATTCTTTTAAGACACTGAGTATACGCCGTACTTTGGTACCTGGAGGTCAGAAGGGTTTTGAGCTTTTGCCTGCCCACGACTCAGCTGCCAGTTTGAGGGGTCAGGTGAGCAGGGTGGTGAAAGGAACACGTTTTACCTTAAGGTCTGTCCTCATTCCTGGACTTGAATCTGACCTTCCACTTTCATTTTGTCTGGCAATTAAGACTGGTTTGGGGGGTCGCCAGATACCAATTCATGTGCACACCCATGCTTCATGACACTAGAATTGGGTCATAATATCAATACGGTTTATTCTTTTCCAGGATGTAAGAATGAATTGCAGAAATAATTTCCCACTAGCTGTGTTTGATGTGTTGGAACATAGCTAGTGGAGAATATCTACTTAATTCATTCAGGATTTTTTCCTAGGATGCCCCCCACCAGGCTATATGCAGCACTTCATGCTGAAATAATCAAAGAAATGATCTTCAAAATAGAGGCCTGGTCTTAGTGGTTCAAGACCCCGTCTCCTTCCTGCTGTCAGGACACGGTTCCACAGATGGGGCTGTGTTTTCACTCCACCTGTCCATTTGCTCAATCTTACAAACAGGCGATTAAAGAAAAAGTCTGTTTCCCACTCGGCGTAAACTGTAGACTGCATTCACCGTGTTCATTCGGTTTGTAAACACCTAGTCAGTGTCCACGCAAGGACCCCTATGTTAAGGTATCTGTGTGATGTGAGAGGAAAGCCTTAAAGTCAGCATAAATACTCAACCATTGCCTTTTTATAAGGTGGTAAAAGCAAATATAAAGGCTTTTAGAGCCAGCGGCTCCAGGCATGTAGCATGTCATCAGCATTTAGCTTGCTGGCCTGACTTAAATGGAAGGGCGTACACATCACGCCCTCTCCTGAACAAAGCAAAGCCATTTTTAATTTATTTTTCTGAGAATCAGAGAGAAGGCAGAGACAGCACTAGAGCTGGGAGTATATTGCCTGGATAAAATAAACAGACAGTAAAAGAAGGTCTATTCAAAACAAAATTAGAGATAAAGAGACTGCTTTAAAAAAAAACCCACCAAGACCAACGCGAGAAGATCAAGTTGTATTTACAAATATACTTGGTTGAGGGCTTCCCTGGTGGCGCAGTGGTTGAGAGTCCGCCTGCAGATGCAGGGGACATGGGTTCGTGCCCCAGTCCGGGAAGATCCCACATGCCACGGAGCGGCTGGGCCCGTGAGCCATGGCCGCTGAGCCTGCGCGTCCGGAGCCTGTGCTTCGCAACGGGAGAGGCCACAACAGCGAGAGGCCTGCGTACCACAAAACAAACAAAAAAACAAACAAATATACTTGGTTGAGTGCATAGAATAAGGTCAAATTTTATTTCCATTCAAACAGCGCCATAACAGGTTGGTTTGGACCCTGGGTGATTGCTGGGTCACCAAATCCCTTCACCACTTAAAGAGTCAAGTGGGGCCTTTATGCAGCTCATTATGGAACCAGAAACTCTATAACCGTTCATTCTATTGCACTCTCTTCCCCTCCAGTCTTATTGAATTAAATTCTGAATTGACTTAGAAGGTTAGCAGCAGTTATTAGGAGAGTCAGTGCCTTATTTCCAGCTTGGTCCTTTGATACAAAAGGGCAGCTGTTGAAATAATATAAACCAGCTCCTTATTCGTCTACACCAGAAAGGACTTTGATGGAATGATTATAACACACACCGTTTTAGATGCTTAGTGATGCTAGCTGTAGGTTAGTTAAAAAGCATCTTATCACGTGTTCCCCGTTGACTCTGTCCAAGATATTGGCATTCGTTCACTCAGATCCTTATAAGTGGATCTGATCCGTCAAAGATTTATGCTTAGCTCAATATATTGTTGGACTAAAGATACTTGCATATGAAATGAGCTTTTTTTCTCATTGTCATGCAGCATATTCTGTAGTATCCTCTGTTTTAAACTTCTGGTTATTTCTAATTTTTCTTGGTTCATCAGACAACATATTTATATTTCTCTGTGGTCATGATAAACAATGATGTACTTATAATTTTTTAAACTAAACCACAAAAATGAAGCACAATATAGCACTACTAAGATTTTAAGTTTAGCCTGAGTTTTCAGTCATTATAGTTTATTCACTGAAAAAAACCCCAGGGCTTGAAAGGCGCATTATCCTTGGCATATTGCTGTTAACCAGATTTATAAAGTTCGGTTTGTCTGTCAGACCATTTTTATAAAGTTGGGTTTATGTGTCTGAGCGTATCACAGAGAACTGGCAGGGCGTATTTTCATCACATTTGGGTAGTATGTTTTGAGATGGTCTGACTTGAAGTACAGGCTGTACGGGGATGTGATAATTTTTTGAGCTCTCGCTAAATGCTGGTATAGGTGCTTTATGTGTAGTTAACTGACATATTCCTTACGACCCTATAAGGCGGGTACAGTTGTGATCCCCATTTTACAGATGAGCACACTGAGGCACAGACAGATTCATGGTTGTGGGACCCATGCAGTCACACATTCTGGGTTTAATGCCCTGTTGTTGTCATAGTCTTGAAATTCTTAATTATTGAGCCAGGGGCCCCTTGCTTTTCCTTGGGGCTGGGCCTGGCAAACAGTGTAGCCAGTGCTGGAGGTTTTTTTTAAAGATTTTTTTTTTTTCTGATGTGGACCTTTTTTAAAATTTTATTTATTTATTTATTTATTTTTGCGGTACGCGGGCCTCTCACCACCGTGGCCTCTCCTAATGTGGAGCACAGGCTCCGGATGCGCAGGCTCAGCGGCCATGGCTCACAGGCCCAGCTGCTCCGCGGCATGCGGGATCTTCCCAGACTGGGGCACGAACCCATGTCCCCTGCATCGGCAGGCGGACTCTCAACCGCCGCGCCACCAGGGAAGCCCTGACGTGGACCATTTTTAAAGTCTTTATTGAATTTGTCACAATATTGCTTCTGCTTTATGTTTTGGTTTTTTGGCCTGGAGGCATGTGGGAAATTAGCTCCCTGACCAGGGAATGAACCTGCACCCCTGCTTTGGAAGGCGAAGTGTTAACCACTGGATCGCCAGGGAAGTCCCAATGCTGGAGTTTAAAACCATGTTCTAGTGCGAGAGCCAAGCTTAGGCCCTGGTGGCCTGCTCCAGGATGTACACTCCTGGCCCTTGCTAGCCCGCCTCTCAGAGTAGGTTCTGGTCCAGGAGATGTAGGTTTCTTCTCCTCCGAGCCAGTCTGCGCACACGCAGTTCGCTGTGGAGCATGAGGGCGCAGCCGTGGGGAGTGATGACTTACGGACGGCTGACGCCTCCCAGGAGGAATCAGCTGGTGTCTCATGGGTTATTTTAAAGAGGAAAATGGAAAGAACGGTGCCTGACAGCGTCCTCGTGGGTCTGATTCCTCCCAGTGGCAGGGCAAGGCTGCCCAGAGACGGGGCCCTCTAACTCCTCGGATTTTGAGCCCTTTACGAGTATATAACTATGGCTGTTCTTTTCTGAAGAATGCAAAGGAAACAACACATAAGGAGAAAAATAAAATATAATTACCTGTTCACGTATTTCCTGAGTAATACCTATAATTTGGGCAACTCCCCTGAGGTTAAATGTGGGAAGAATTTCCTTTTCAAGAGTGAATTCAACAGCAGTGACACAGCCCGAGCTTCTCTGACACCCCACACCCCACCTTGTCTCAATTCTCTGTCTCTGCCACTGTCCCAGACGTCAGACAGAGGACAGGAAAAGTTTGGGAAAAAGCCATAAGGCACAGCGAGCCGCCCTTCACAGTATAGATGCCGGGAGCAAATTTCTCTTTGTTCAGCTCTAGATCGTTGTTCTGTTTGTAAACCTAAGATCCTGCATGTGTCCTCATGTCCTCGGTGTCAGTCATGTTTGAGCCGCCCTGTCCTCCTGGCTGCTCCCAAGCCTGTGTCACCTCGTCTGCAAAGAGCCTTCACCAGCAACCAGAAAGCAGACACCGTAATACTTTGACGAGTTGCTGATAAAGGTTAGGGAAGGAAGGAGGGGGAGAAAAGGTCTGAGCTGCTGGGGATAATGAAGCTTTAAAAAAAAAAAACCGTAAATCATCGTTTAAAAATATAAATAAAAATCTTTGAACACTATTTAGGACCACTGGAGGAGAGCAGTACTAAACAAAACTTAATTTTCAAGTTGTATTCTTTTGAGGAGAGTTATAAACAGAAGAGAATACTAAGACTAACCCCCTAAGCCACCCAGGCACTAAAAGGTGTTGGCAAAGGTCTTCGATAAGTTAAGCTCATAACTTCCGGAAGCGTCTGAATGCTATGTACAGCCACACCATGTGGCTTTTGTGATCCTGTCCACTTCCCTTTATTGGCTTTCTTTTGCTTCCGTAAAGCCTTCACTGCTGTATTGAAAGGCTTCTTCTGATGAATCCTTCTAGTTTTAATGATTACTCTTCTTGAAAAACTCACCTTCAACTGAAACATGGGCTTGGGGACTCTGGCTTGAAGACACAGGGACCTCTGAAGGCAAGGGTGTGAGTTTGTTTGAGATTTACCATACAGACACCCCAGATTCTCACCCTCATGAGAAGATAAGTCTGCTTTCTGAATACCTGCACAGGGGGTACGGGTTCTGAAAACAGAGATTAAGTAAAGGCCTATATACAGACTGATGAGCACCCCACCCCAAGTCCCCGTTGCCCTGCTTTGCTCCCAGAATGTTGGCGCCGGGCTATCCCCATGACCACCCACCCAAGTAGGAAAATGGATTTGTCTTGAGAGGAAAGACCTGCAGAAACGGCAACTTTGGCTTGCCACTTGTATTTCACTACAGTGAAGCCCATCGGTCAATGGTTCCCATCCACGCATACAGACCCCTCGACCTAGCTCTTGAGGGCATCCCAATTAAACATGCATCCAAGGAAAACCACGCATTTGAGGAAACCCTGTGTTGTGAAAGGCAGAGACAAAAGCAAACAGAAAAAAAGAAACTTGGAGGAAGCAATTCAAGGGAGTAAAAGAAACTACAGCCATGAAACAAGAGCAGGGTGCTATAAAAAAAAAAGGGAGGGGGGGGAGTATTCCATGACCAAGAATTCTAGGAAACTAAAAATATGCAAATAGATTTGCATAGATATTCATCCATACCTGCACTGGAAGGTAAAGTTGAGCACATCTCCCAGAAAGTTGACAAAAGACAAGCATTAAAATTTATTTTAAAAAGAAAGAAAGAAAATGAGAGCATCCGTCCAGGAGGTTCACCCTCTAAATACTAGGAACCCAGAGGGGAAGAACCAGGGAGACAGGATGAGAATCAGAAGAGAAAAAAGGTCCTCGCCCGTGAGTGAAGGGCCTGAGTTTCCAGACTAATGCCCAGTACAAAGTTCACCAAAACAAAAAGAAAGGAAAAAACAGGGAAAAGAAAAGAAGACCCACACCAAGACACAGCATCATGAAATTTCAAAAAACGACAAGGATAAAGACAGGATCTTAAAAGCTTCCAGAGAGGAGGTGCAAGCAAGTTTACTTTAAAAACCAAGAATCGTGAGTCAGAACGGCTTCAGACTTCAGAACAACAGAAGCTAGCAGGCAATGAGGTGATGCTTTCAAAACGGAGGGGAAATGATTGCAAAATGAGTAATTTGGCAGGACATCAAATTGAAAGCCATTATCAGATATGCAAGTTCCCCCAAAATTACCTCCCCATGTACTTTTTCCTCAGAGAGATACTGGAGCATCTGGTCCTTCATGATATGGGCGTAAATTAAGACCCAGGCATCAGGAAAGATGCCCAGGCTAATGGGGAAGGGAAGTAGCCATGGGACCACCGTGTGGAGGGTCCAGATTTTGACTGGAACCTGGAGAGCCTGGGAAGATGTCTCCAAGAAAAGAACAAAACCCACAGATCAGGTGATGTGTCTGATCATACTGGTAGCCCGAAGTTACGCAGGTTTGTCATATTGGTAGGTGGGAGTAATTAAATTATGCATGTTCCGCTAATTATCATTTTACAAGGACCATTTTAATCCTGTTTTCAGACTGAAGGTGATTCAAGCTATATTAGTCAACACTGAAATAGCTAAAAATGCCTTGCTCTTTAAACTATATATAAGTCGAAAAGCATTTAGGCAAAAACCTCTTTTTTTTTTTAACAAGCAAACTTCATGGCAGTTTTCTAACACTGAAACAATCGATGCATGAATGACATGACTGGGATAAATGGTACAGGACTTCTTGTTTTATAAAAGGTAATATAAATGTGGGGTTTGGGGGGTTTTTTAATTGAAGTACAGTTGATTTACTATAGTATGTTAGTTTCAGTTCTACAGCATTGTGATTCAGTATTTTTAGGGTTTATACTCCATAAAAGTTGTTACAAGATGACAGGTATAATTCCCTGTGCTGTACAATATATTCTTGTTGCTTATCCATTTTATACATAGTAGTTTGTATCTCTTAATCCCCTGCACCTAGCCCGCCCCTCTCCCCTTCCCTCTCCCCACCGGTAACCACTGGTTTGTTTGCCATATCTGTGAGTTTGTTTCTGTTTTGCTGTATACGTTCATTTGTATTATTTTTAGATTCTATAAAGATGTGATATCATACACTATTTGTCTTTCTCTGACTTATTTCACTAAGCATAATACTCTCCAGGTCCATCCATGTTGCTGTAAATGGCAGAATTTCATTATTTTTATGGCTGAGTAGTATTCCATTGCATATATATATGTGTGTGTGTGTGTGTGTGTGTGTGTGTATACACACATACATATATACGCACCACATCTTTATCCATTTGTCTGTTGTTGGACGCTTAGGTTGCTTCCATATCTGGACTATTGTAAATAGTGCTGCTATAAACATTGGGGTGCATGTATCTTTTCAAATTAGTGTTTTCATTTTTGGATTGTAGCTGTGGTGGGTTCTATGATGATCGTTAAGATTTTCTCTTGTAACAATTGAAGTGTGTTTCTCAGTAAAAATGGAAAGAAATGCCTACCCAAACGATCCAAGGTCATTAAAGCCAGAGGAGCGGGTGAAGGGGCTCCTTTAACTCGTACTAGACTGTGAGTTGTCTCTGAGCTTTGGGCTTTGCTCCCGTGCAGTTCAGCAGTTTTCAACCCTGTTGGTCTCAGGACCCTTTTATGCTCATGACTCTTGAGGACCCCAAGGGCTTGTATTTTGTGGTTTTCATCTATGGCTATTTACCATATTAAAAATTAAGACTGAGCAAATTTTAGTTTTGAATTGATCTAAAAAGATCAATAGTA
Organism: Lagenorhynchus albirostris; assembly: GCF_949774975.1. NCBI lineage: Eukaryota > Metazoa > Chordata > Mammalia > Artiodactyla > Delphinidae > Lagenorhynchus > Lagenorhynchus albirostris. The sequence continues at coordinate 5,556,566 of NC_083102.1, forward strand.
AACTCATTACATAGTATCATAAATATATTTTTAATCAAAACATAGTGAGAAGAGTGTCATTGCTTTACATTATTGCAAATCTTTTTAATGTCTGGGTTAAAAGACAGTGGGATTCTCATATCTGCTTCTGCATTCATTCTATTACCATATGTCGTTTTGGTTGAAGTACATGAAGAAAATCCAGCCTCTCGCAGATGCACAGTTGGAAAAGGGAGGAGAGTTTTAATAGCCCCTTCAGGAAATTGTGGGTAGTCTTCTTGACAAGCAGTATTTTCTTAAAGGTTAGTTGCAACGTGGAATCTGAAACCATATTAATGAATTTTCATAGTCTATTTAATAGAGTTTATTCTATTACATTAAAACCCACTGTTCTGTCTTGCACTTTAAGCGGGTCTTTAACCCATGCATGATTTTGTAACATCCTGCATTGGTCATCTGGAAAATGTCAGGTCAATGATTTATGCAAGTCGTCCAAATGTTGGCACACGTCATTCCACAATATCCAAAAAGCTAAATTGCATTTATTAATAACACTACCATCTCCCCTGGAGAAGTCTCTAAGTATTGAGAAGCTGTCACGCTCATTGTGGCAGATACAGCTTCTCCAAAATGCTAATTTTAACTCGAAAACTCAAATTTTATCATTGGCAACAAGTCCGGTCAGTTGTTTTCCTTGAAGTGACAGATCCACTTCGTTCAGTTTGGAAAAAACATCTGCCAGATACCCAAGTCTGAGCAACCACAGTTTTTTAGTTTTTCAACGTTTTATTTGAAAAGGCAGCTCAGTCCCGCAAGTGCCTTTGCTCAAGAATAGTCATAAGTTGGCACGCAAACAGAAGTATTTTATGTGTACTTCTTGTTTCAATCACACAGGATATTAAAAAGACATGTACTCAAGGGTTGAGATTTAATAAAATGAATACATTTTGCTGCGCCATCAAAGACACTCTTAGGTGAAGCTGGCTTTTGCCCCAGGAGCAGAAGTTTGGTTGAGTCAGCCACTGCCTTGATGTGGGCTCAGATGCTGGGGTCTCCCCGTGTGCCGACAGTACGGGGCACAGGCAGCAGTGGCTGAAAATCAGACAATGCCCTAGTGTTACTATGAAATGGTTTGATCTTGTAAGCTCCCTGAAAAGGTGGCCAGGACCCTCGGGAGTCCTCTGACCACACTTTGAGACTGTTGTAAGGCTCTGCTATAATCCACAGATCCTTAGGAATGCTAAGGTTATAACCTAAGGTTATGAATCCTAAGGTTATGACCATAACCTCATCCCCTCTTCTGGTCCCAGTTTCAACACACAAACCATCCCCTAGAGGGAAAGTTTTCTTAACCACCCACTTCCCAGCAGGAAAATAATAAACCATTACCACTTTTCTTTTAAATTTTTGATATTTGGGAAAAAAAGTAGAAATACCAAGTCGTCATTATTTTTTTCCACTCCCGTGTGTGTGCGTGTGCGCGCACACGTGTGCGTGTTTGTGATTTTCCTCCCAGATATGCAGATCTACATACCTGAATATACCTTTAAAAATCACCACCAACACGTCAAGGCAGTTTGGCATAGACTAATACCATTTTCACGGTATTACCTGAAACTTAAAAATAAATGAGCTGAAAGCATTCTTCCCTCAGGCCAAACTTAGTTCCGGACACTGCGTACTTTCTCTCGGGTGAAAGGAAATTTGAGCATGGTTAAATGAGAAACTTAACATTTCCTGTAACTAGTGTCCCATCCATATGACTAAATCTTTCAACGAAGAGGTGTCAGAAGGTATAGACATCTTTCTTTATTATCTAGTCTATGGCCATAAACTACAATAAAAAATCTTGACCCCATACTCACATACACGTATATGTAATTAAGATGGATTTCTTGAAACAATAACTACCCTCAACAACCTGCAATGCAAAGTGATTTTTCTATGATATTTCATTTTAAACTAAGTTAGTCCTGACCCATTAAACTGCTTTCATGAGCCGTGAATGGGTCACAGTTTACCGTTTTAAAAATGCTGGTTTAGACTTGCATTCTTATCTCACATTCAGTAAAATTGAAAAAAAGAAAAAAGACTTGCATTCTTACCACCTGCTTTGTCCTGTTCCGGGTAGAGCAGATGTGCTTGTGGGGCTGTTACCAGGGGCTGTTTCTCTCATCCTGCTGACTCCCCTTATGGCTTTGATAAGAGGACCCTGTCTTCCCACTGAGAGTCTCCCCCTTTTGCCCTGTGAACTCCAGCCCCGGGTCTCTGTCTCTTGGTGCTGACTCTTCTTGTCCTCCTGGACCAGTTTCCCCAAAGTGCAGGGTGAGCCACTGGGGCATGCCGGATGACTTCAGGGCGGTATGAGGAGGAACATTTTTACAGCAATATATTTGTGAATCAGGAAAAAAATATCAAGAATATCCAAACCTATGATTTCATGGAATTTTGGCTAAAGACTAGTTTTTGTTCTTTTTTAAAATTTATTTATTTATTTTTGGCTGTGTTAGGTCTTCGTTTCTGTGCGAGGACTTTCTCCAGTTGCGGCGAGCGGGGGCCACTCTTCATTGCGGTGCGCGGGCCTCTCACTGTCATGGCCTCTCCTGTTGCGGAGCACAGGCTCCAGACGCGCAGGCTCAGTAGTTGTGGCGCACAGGCTTAGTTGCTCCGCGGCATGTGGGATCTTCCCGGACCAGGGCTCGAACCCGTGTCCCCTGCATTGGCAGGCAGATTCTTAACCACTGCGCCACCAGGGAAGCCCTCTTTTCTTTTTCTTCTTTTTTCCGGTACGCGGGCGTCTCACTGTTGTGGCCTCTCCCGTTGCGGAGCACAGGCTCCGGACGCGCAGGCTCAGCGGCCATGGCTCACGGGCCCAGCCGCTCCGCGGCATGTGGGATCTTCGCGGGCCGGGGCACGAACCCGTGTCCCCTACATCGGCAGGCGGACTCTCAACCACTGCGCCACCAGGGAAGCCCCTAGGTTTTTTTTTTTAAGTCAATTTCAATAATTGTAGAGTTTGTATGGGGACATGACAAAAATCATAAAAATGGCACCTGACAGAAGTTTGGGAAGCACAGCTGATGAATCTAAAAACCTCTGTCACCCCACCCACTCCTCCTTTCCTGCAGAGAGCCACAAACGCACAGCTACCCTGCTTTCATCCTGAAAGGCGCTTCTTGGAGAGCCAGTCAGCATCTGAGGCCTAACAGCTTTATCACGGCATTTCTCCCTCTTACCTCAAACGGGCTCATCCCGCCAATTTCCCCTGATATTCCAGTCTCCTTTCTGTTTATTTCCTAATCCACTGAAATACCAAGTCCAAACTAGTTTTACCTCTGTGATACTTCTCAGACTTGCTTAATTTCTACATTTGTTGTAAAGATATCTGAAATAGTCTCGCTGCTTCCAGGCCCTCCCATATCCAACCCTTTCCACTCTACACAGATATTAAAATCTTTTCATATTGCCAGAAACAGTTTGAGGGAATTGACATTCACTCCTTATATCCTGCGTTTGAAATCTAATTCCATTCCATTAGCTTCCAGTGGTCTCTACCAATCTTTCTTTAACTTCTCTGCCAGGACACTCCTCTCTCTACAAGGACCTACTGTATAGCAGAAGGAACTATACTCCATGTCTTGTAATAATCTATGATGGAAAAGAATCCAGAAAGAATACACACACACACATACACACACACACATATAACTGAGTCACTTTGCTGTGCACCTGAAAGTAACACAACATTGTAAATCAACTATATATCAATAAAAATTAAAAAAAAAAAACACTCCACTCTCAGCTAAATGCCATTTTCCTGCTGTGTCCTGCAAGCGTCTTTACCTTCAGGGCTTGTCCTCTGCCATAGCTATTCTCTGAGATGCTATATCCTTTCCTTGCTTCCTTCAAAATCTGCCTCAGTACTTCTCTGTAGGACCTCTCTCTCCAAGTACCTTAGCATTTGTGTCCACTATTCAGTTGCTATAGTTTTGTGTTTTTTTTAAATTTAAAGTACTTTGTAATTTTTTACAGTTACATATGAAGAAATACAGTTTCTACAATTAGACTATAATCTTCACCAAATTAGAATATCATCTCCTGGCAGCAGGGCCTGTATCTAATATAATAACCAAATATCACTTAGAATGTTTTTGGCTGAGAAGTAACAGAAAACTCCCAACTCAAAACGAGTTGAAGGACAAAGACATCTGTTGTCTCATCTTACAGGTCCAGAGGTAGGACAGGCCCCAGGCAAGGTGAGATAGAGGCCTGCTCAGTGATATCACCAAGGACCCAAGCTCTTTCTCTCAGCACTGGCTTCCTCTGAGGGCTGGTCCTCAACAGCAGTCAGGGTTACATGCTGTCTGTGGCAAGAATAGGGGACAGGCGGGGACGTGAACATGTGCACGTGGGCGCTGGCCCTCTTCAACCGTAAGTCCTTCCCTTTAGTCCAAAGGGACTAGCTTGAGAAAGATTGTCACCATCGCGACTTGTGTAAGGAAACAGTATATACTGCAACAAAATTAGTGGGGTATTCTGGAAAGGAAGGTGGTGGGAGAGGAGTGGATGCCAGGTAGGCAACCAATCGTATCCACTACAGTTAAGTACAGTGTGCCACACACGGAGGGCTACACATTGCCGACAATTGAGTCTAAGGTGGGGAATATATACACATATGTATCCATATATATGCATACATATCATTACATATGTATTACATAATATTACACATATACGGGTATATATGGTACATACATAATCACACAGAGCAACAGAAATATCATCTTCTCTGAATAAACAAATAAAATGATATATTTAGATAAGAATCAGAGTGTATGTATAATACACTAAACACGTAAATATGGGTAAGATTATACATTATCAGGGAACTGCAAAGTAAAGAACTAAAAGTGAGAGGCACTAGATCACATGATTACTTATGTAGAAAATCCTAACTCATCAGCAAAACATCCACTAGAACTTACAAGTACATTTATCAAGGTCACAGGATACAAGGTTAATATACAAAAATCAATTGTGTCTTTATGTTAACAGCAAACAATTGGGAAATGAAATTTTAAAAACAGTTTCATTTACAAGAGCATCAAAAAGCATAACATACCTAGGAATAAATTTAACAAAAGACATGTAAGACCTCTACACTGAAAATTACAAATGATTGCTGAGAGAAATCAAAGACACAAATAAGCAGAAAGATATAACATGATCATGAACTAGAAGACTCAATATTGTTAAGATGTGACTTCTTCCCAAATTGACCTACAGATCAAACGCAATCCCAACCAAAATTCCAGTGGCCTTTTTTAAAAAAAAATCCCAAACTGTAATAAAAGATTTAGAGGAGACAAAACAATTTTTTAAATGAAAAACAAAGTTAGAGAATGTTCACTACCTGATTTCAGGACTTGCTACAGAGCTATAAGAATCAAGCCAGGAGGGTTTCCCTGGTGGCACAGTGGTTGAGAGTCCGCCTGCCGATGCAGGGGACACGGGTTCGTGCCCCGGTCTGGGAAGATCCCACATGCCGCGGAGCGGCTGGGCCCGTGAGCCATGGTCGCTGAGCCTGCGCGTCCGGAGCCTGTGCTCCGCAACGGGAGAGGCCACAACAGTGAGAGGCCCGCGTACCGCCAAAAAAAAAAAAGCCAGGATGGCCACGATGAAAGTATAGAAATAGATCAATGACCAGAATAGAGAGTCTAGACCTAGACCCCACTTATATGGTCAATTGATTTATTTTTTATTTATTTTATTGAACTATAGTTGATTTACAATGTTGTGTTAATTTCTGCTGTACAGCAAAGCGATTCAGTTTATACATATATATATATTTGTTTATTTATTTTTATTTATATATTCTTTTTCTTACTCTTTTCCATTATGGTTTGTCACAGGATATTGAATATATAGTTCCCTGTGCTATACAGTAGGACCTTGTTGTTTATCCATCCTATATATAATAGTTTGCATCTTCTAATCCCAAACTTCTTCCCTCCCTGCCCCCTTGGCAACCACAGGTCTGTTCTCTATGTCTGTGAGTCTGTTTCTGTTTCATAGATAAATTTATTTGTGTCATATTTTAGGCTCCACATATAAGTGATATCGTATGATATTTGTCTTTCTCTGACTTCACTTAGTGTGATCATCTCTAGGTCCATCCATGTTACTGCAAATGACATTATTTCATTCTTTTTTATGGCTGAGAAGTATTCCATTTTATAATATATGTACCACATCTTCTTTATCCATTCATCTGTTGATGCCCATGTAGGTTGTTTCCATGTCTTGGCTATGGTGATGTGGTCAGTCGATTTTAGATGAAGGTGCTGAGGTAGTTCAGTGGGGAAAATAAAGTCTTTTTAACAAGCACTGTGGAACAACTGGATATCAGCATGGGAAAAAAGAACCTAAACCCTTACCACACATTATAAAAAGTTAAACCAAAACAGATCATAGATCTAATGTCAAAGTCAAAATATAAAGTTTCTAGAAAGGAACACTGGAGAAAATCTTCACAGTCTTGGGGGAGGCAAGGGTTTCTTAGATAGAACACAAAAAGCATGAATCATAAAAGGATGGACTGGATCTCATTGAAATTTTTAAATTTTGCTCTTTGAAAAATATGGTTAGGAATATGAAAACACAAGCCACAGAATGGGATAAAATGTTCACAACACATGTATCTGACAAAGAACTTGTATCCTAACTATATTTAAAAAAACTCATTGTATGATCTATTGCTGTGTAACAAATTACCACAAACTTAGCAGCTTAAAGCATGTATTAAGATCTCACACTTTCTGTGGGTCAGACGTCCAGGCACAGCTTAGTTGGGTCTCCTGCCTCAGGGTCTTTTATGAAACTGCAGTCAAGACATCAGCCAGGGCTGGGATGTCATCTGAAGGCCTGACTGGGGAGGGATCCATTTCCAAGATCATGTGGTTGATGGCAGACTGTTGGACTGAGGGCCTCAGTTCCTTGCCAAATGGCCTCTCCAACATGGTAGCTCGCTTCATCAAAGCCAGCAAGGGGGAGAGTCTGCTAGTATGAGAGAAGCCGCAGTCTTACGTAGCCTAATCATGGAAGTGATGGCCCATCACCTTTGCTGTGTTTTGTCTATTAGAAACAAGTCACTAGGTCCAGCTCACGTTCAAGGGGAAGAAGTAGCAGGGTCTTTGCAACAGTTACAGAAACATTAAGCACTATGACACATGTTATCTTTTCAGCTATTTTTAATAGTCATCTATTTTCACTCTTAATAAGCGTGTAAAATCATGATTGAACCAGCTTTAAACTGTCATTATGAACAGTTAATTGAACTGGCTGAGCAATACTTATTTTTTTAATTTGCACAGTATTATGGGATAATAAGAGTTGTCAACATAATGAAATGTATTTAGCTCCCCAGTAAGTCGTGTTAAACACAAACCTGATAATCAAAGATTTCAATTAGCAAAAAATAAAAAATAATTTGGAGTTATTTGTGAAAGGCAAGAGACATACATATTCTAGACCCTGACTAATGAGCTCCACAGAACCAGGATTTGAAGAGTAACAAATAAATGCTATGTGTGTTTAGGGTTCCTACTTCATATCTTTGATGTGAATTTCTAATCACACCAGATATTTAAATGACTCACCTTCTGTGGTTCCTGGCATATAGCAGATAGTAAATATTTGCTGAATGACGATCTTCAAAATCTTAACATTGTCTACTTTTTGGAACTTAGAAGGCAATTTAACAGAAGCCAGACAAAAAGAATTTTGTTTTGGTTAAGTCCATTTTCTTCATCTCTTATTTAATGATACCTCCTTTGAAACAGGAGCTCCTCCTTTGAAACAGTTCAGCTGACTCACTGAACTGTAGAATTGGTTGCCATACTCTCTGAAAAGATCCTGTGGAATAAATGCTCTTTAAAGGAAATCATAAATAAATGTTAGGAAGGAACCAGCTTTATTTTATGCTATCTGAAATTGTTATTTAGAAAACTATCAAAATGAACAAAACCTTTCCCCCAAATATAATGATTAAAATCGATCAGAGGAATTAATAATTGTGGTGTTAAATATCTTATATTTTTGAGTTTTTATCAAATTTCGACACCACTTTAAAAGATCCATTGTTCTCACTTAACAGAAAGTAAAATTGTAGGGTGACAGCAAGAGCTGGGAAAGCTCTCCGCCAGTGTCCAAACCAGGATGCAAAGTGCGGTCCACAGCCTGCAGTCCTCAGAGAGAGTCTGAAAGAGCACAGTCACTTCCTTTTTTCTTCAAAATACCAGCTCCAACGCTCGAGGGAATGTGGGTATAATTATTTCTAAATAGAAATGAGGTCCAGGAAGAGCAGGAGTAAATGGAATGAAATCATCTCTGAACCCACTTATGCTGTTAAAATTATCTGCTTACCCACCATGTTTTTAACTGATTTCCTAATAACAAACGATGCATTTCACTCAACTATTTCTGCAATACCTACTATGTGTCAGGCACAGGCAATATAAAGATGATCAAACAGGGTCATTCTGCCGCTTCAAAGAGTTTATGGCATTTAGGGGAGACAGAAGAGTAAATCCCAATTCCATGTTAACTGCCTTAGAGAAGCACGTGGGTTCAGAGAAGCAATTAACCAGGTAAGTTGTGAGAAGAGGTCAAGAAGCAGGAGAGGCTGCCTGGTGAGCCTTCTTTTTAAGACTCATTCTTTTTTTTTTTTTTTTTTTAACAGGCAAACCTTGAATTTATTTTAGATCGCATCTTTTCAAATAAAAATTCTTAATGGAAATTTTCTTAAATTAAGATCCCAGGGAAAACCAGAACCAAATGATAAAACGTCTGATGAGTGTGAGGGATGATTTTTCTTTTTTTTTTTTCTTTTTTTTTGGCCACGCTGCTTCTTCTCATCTTAAAGACTCAATCTTAAAGGAGTGAGTAGGACCTAGCCAAGTGACAGAAGTAGGAAGGGAGGCCAGAATATTCAAACTCTTAGTGCCGTGAGCAGGGTATATTCCAGGAACAAAGCATCAGGGCTCCCGTGTAGAGGATGCAGCGGGGGTTAGCAAGCAAAGGTGAAGAAATAAAATGATCAGGTCCTGCTCGGGGCTGAAGAGTTTGCACGACATTCCTAAAGGTTCCTGAGAGTCACTGGATGGTTCTAAACCGAGTAACAAGAACAAGTCTGTGTTTAAAAGGAGCTCTGGCTCCAGGGTAGGGAACGGACTAGAAAAGGGCAAGACAGGAGAAACTGGAGCTGTTCCAACAGCAAGCCTAGCTGAGTAGTATGGTGGAGACAGACACACCTTGGGCAGTGTCCAAGGACACTGAGATAAACCAAGAGGACCCAGGGACCATTTGCGATGGATGAGTTTGAATTGCCCATAGAAAATTCAAACGGAGATGAGCAGGAAGCAGTCTGGAGCGCAGGAGAGCTCTGAGCTTGTGGCTGAGGCTTCAAGGCCATCAGCACAGGCACGGGGGGTGAAGGCTGGCTAGAGAGAGTAGAGCGAGAGGTAGGACGGGGTGCACGCACATCTCCTGCCCGCACGGGTGGAGTTTCCCGTTCCACCTTTGCTACCGCACAGAGGACGTCTTTGCATGGAACCAGAGCTCACAGAAGACAGCAGGGGGAAACATCGACGCTTCTAAATTATTCAGGAGCTCCTTATCCAGTATTTAAGGTTGATTGATTTCTTGCAGTAGCTATTTAAGATTGCAAAAAACAAACCAAAAAAAAGGCAAAGTGAACGCATATCCGACCTCATTGCATAAAGGAAAGCTTTTCTGGCAGTCGTTTTATGATTAAGCTCGCAGCCTGATGTTTTCCCCTTCTGATAGTCATTCAAAACACTGGGCACAATTATGTAAGACAGTTCTTAATCATTTAGTATTTTTCACCAACCAAAAAGTCACACTTGTAATGGCTCCACGTATTGCAGGCATTCTTTCAGTAAAGTTCAACTCTGTTCCCTCCCATCACCCTGGAGTCCGGTCATCCCAGACTGGTTGCAGAAGCTGATGGGGTACAGGTAGAAATACCACGAATCTGCACAAGGTCCAGAAAGGACAACCTGGCAGCTCTCTACCATGATATTGCCAGTTTAGTTCTCGAGGGAGATGAGGTAGCATCGCAGTGCAAGCCCCTTCTTTTTGCATGCAGAACATGGCCTGAGCCCTTCCTCTCTGCTTTCCTCCTCTCCTGGCTTCCCTGCCTGCCTGGAATAGCTAAAATTAACTCTGGCGTGTAAGTCTGTTGAGACTTGAAGAGAACATCACCGTGAAAAGGCAGCCGATGGCCACCAGCTTCAAATTATTTGTACAAACCAATCCATCACTCATTTCAGCCTGTCGACATTTCTGTGCATGTCTGAAAAGCTTCGCAGGGCTTTAGGTCCCTGAAGTTGACTTCGTGTGTCATAGAACAGTGTCATCTGCCTCTTTCTGGTGTCCTGTGACTACGCTCCTTTCTAAGGAAGAAAGCATGAGATGTTTTACAAAGTGAAAACAACCCGTGGAAATAAATTCAGTCTCACTAGAGACGTTTTCATTTTAGTCTACTTCTGTACACCCATCATCAAGTGAGGTACAATTAAGAGAATCACGTTAATTTGTTGCCATTTCTATTCTCTACCAGCGTGGACAGTGATAGGTACAGGACATTTTGGTCTGAGGACCACTTTTGCAGAGTTCACAGCCTCCAGAAATACGTACTCCCGCCGGCTGCCCATTTCTGCCTCCCAAGAAACAACTCATCAGCATTACGGTGAAATAGATGGTGCTCCTAATAAATATCAACGAGGGATTTCTTTTTTAAAGTGTGCCAAATTGACTGCAGGAAATTCAAGTGTAGACTTTTCCAACATTAGGAGGATCGACACTTCCACTGTGTACTACCAAACTTCTTTTTAATTAGACTTTGTATTTCGAGATCATTGTGGGTTCACATGAAGTTTCTAGAGATAATACAGCAATCCTGCGTGCCCTTCACCTAGTTCCCTCCATGGTAACATCTTGCAAAACTACAGTACAGGAGAAATTGGAACCTTCGTACATTGCTGGTGAAAATGTAAAAAGGTGCAGTCACTGTGGAAAACAGTTTGACGGTTTCTCTAAATGTTTAAAATAGAGAGTTACCATATGACCCAGAAATTCCGTTCCCGGATCTATACCTAACAGAAATGAAAACGTACCAGCTGATAAATGGATAAATAAAATGTGGTATATCCATACAATGGAACGTTTTTCAGCAATAAAAAGAAATTAAGTGCGAATAAATGTTACAACATGGATGAACCTTGAATACATTATGCTGAGTGAAAGAAGCCAGAGAGGAAAGACCACATACTGTATGATTCCACTTATATGAAATGTCCAGAAGAGGCAAATCTATAGAGACAGAAAATAGATTAGTGGTTGCCTACGAGGGAGCATGGGGGTTAAGGGAGTAATAGGCAGTGACTGGTAATGGGTATGGGGCTTGTCTTTGGGATAATGAAAATGCTGTAAACACAGATGGTTACACAACCCTGTGTGTATACTGAAAGTCATATTTTATGTTATGTGAATTGTATCTCAATAAAGATTTTTTTTCTAAATGAGCCCCAGTTGTCGTTTCCTCCACAGAATTAAATCAGCTTGGCTTGACTCATGGGGGAAAAGATAGTATGATAACACAAACAGAGTATTGACTTTGAAACAGTCAAGATACAGAACAGATCCATCACCACAAGGGTCCCTCATGTTGCCCTTTTATAGCCACAGGTACTTCTGTTCCCCCACCCGCATCCCTGACCCCTAGCATCCACTAATCTGTTCTCCACTTCTATAATTTTTTTCATTTCAAGAATGTTCTATAAATGGAATCATACCGTATATAACCTTTAGGGATTGGCTTTTTTCACTCAGCATACTTCCCCGGACATTCATGCACGTGGTTGTATGTATCAGTAGCTCGTTGCTTTCACTGCTGCATAGTATTCCACAGTATAGATGTAACATTGTTTGTTGAATGACATCTGTTATTTCCAGTTTGGGCTGCTACAAATGAAGCTGATGTGAACATTCATACATAGGTTTTTGGTTTTGTTTTTGTTTTTGACATCTTTATTGGAGTATAATTGCTTTACAATGGTGTGTTAGTTTCTGCTATAACAAAGTGAATCAGCTGTACGTGTACATATATCCCCATATCCCCTACATCTTGCGTCTCCCTCCCACCCTCTCTATCCCACCCCTCTAGGTGGTCACAAGCACTGAGCTGATCTCCCTGTGCTATGCAGCTGCTTCCCACTAGCTATCTGTTTTACATTTGGTAGTGTATATACGTCCATGCCACTCTCTCACTTCGTCCCAGCTTACCCTTCCTCCTCCCTGTGTCCTCAAGTCCATTCTCTACATCTGCATCTCTATTCCTGTCCTGCCCCTAGGTTCTTCAGAACCATTTTTTTCTTTTTTAGATTCCATATATATGTGTTAGCATACGGTATTTGTTTTTCTCTTTCTGACTTACTTCATTCTGTATGACAGACTCTAGGTCCATCCACCTCACTACAAATAACTCAATTTCTTTTCTTTTTATGGCTGAGTAATATTCCATTGTATATATGTGCTACATCTTCTTTATCCATTCATCTGTCGATGGACACTTAGGTTGCTTCCATGTCCTAGCTATTGTAAATAGAGCTGCAATGAACATTGTGGGACATGACTCTTTTTGAATTATGGTTTTCTCAGGGTATATGCCCAGTAGTGGGATTGCTGGGTCGTATGGTAGTTCTATTTTTAGCTTTTTAAGTAACCTCCATACTGTTCTCCATAGTGGCTGTATCAATTTACATTCCCACCAACAGTGCAAGAGGGTTCCCTTTTCTCCACACCCTCTCCAGCATTTATTGTTTGTAGATTTTCTGATGATGCCCATTCTAACTGGTGTGAGGTGATACCTCATTGTAGTTTTGATTTGCATTTCTCTAATGATTAGTGATGTTGAGCATCCTTTCATGTGTTTGTTGGCAGTCTGTATATCTTCTTTGTAGAAAGGTCGATTTAGGTCTTCTGCCCATTTTTGGATTGGGTTGTTTTTTTGTCTGTCTTAAATTCATTTATTTATCTTTGGCTGCATTGGGTCTTTGTTGCTGCACGTGGGCTTTCTCTAGTTGTGGCGAGCGGGAGCTTCTTTTCTTTATGGTGGGCTGGCTTCTCACTGCGGTGGCTTCTCTTGTTGTGGAGCACAGGCTCTAGTCTAGGCGCACGGGCTTCAGTAGTTGTGGCATGTGGGCTCAGTCGTTGTGGCTAGCGGGCTCCAGAGTGCAGGCTCAGTAGTTGTGGCGCATGGGCCCAGCCGCCCCGCAGCATGTGGGATCTTCCCAGACCACAGCTTGAACCCGTGTCCCCCACACTGACAGGAGGATTCCCAACCACTGCTCCACCAGGGAAGTCCTCTTTGCTTTTTGATATTGAGCTGCATGAGCTGCTTGTATATTTTGGAGATTAATCCTTTGTCAGTTGCTTCATTTGCAAATATTTTCTCCCATTCTGAGGGTTGTCTTTTTGTCTTCTTTATGGTTTCTTTTGCTGTGCAAAAGCTTTTAAGTTTCATTAGGGCCCATTTGTTTATTTTTGTTTTTATTTCCATTTCTCTAGGAGGTGAGTCAAAAAGGATCTTGCTGTGATTTATGCCATAGAGTGTTCTGCCTATGTTTTCCTCTAAGAGTTTTATAGCGTCTGGCCTTACATTTAGTTCTTTAATCCATTTTGAGTTTATTTTTGTGCATGGTGTTAGGAAGTGTTCTAATTTCATTCTTTTACATGTAGCTGTCCAGTTTTCCCAGCACCACTTACTGAAGAGGCTGTCTTTTCTCCACTGTATATTCTTGCCTCCTTTACCAAAGATAAGGTGACCATATCTGTGTGGGTTTATCTCTGGGCTTTCTATCCTGTTCCATTGATCTATATTTCTGTTTTGGTGCCAGTACCATACTGTCTTGATTACTGTAGCTTTGTAGTATAGTCTGAAGTCAGGGAGCCTGATTCCTCCAGCTCCATTTGTGTTTCTCAAGATTGCTTTGGCAATTCAGGGTCTTTTGTGTTTCCATACAAATTGTGAAATTTTTTGTTCAAGTTCTGTGAAAAATGCCATTGGTAGTTTGATAGGGATTGCACTGAATCTGTAGATTGCTTTGGGTAGTAGAGTCATTTTCACAATATTGATTCTTCCAATCCAAGAACGTGGTATATCTCTCCATCTGTTGGTATCATCTTTAATTTCTTTCATCAATGTCTTATAGTTTTCTGCATACTGGTCTTTTGTCTCCTTAGGTAGGTTTATTCCTAGGTATTTTATTCTTTTTGTTGCAGTGGTAAATGGGAGTGTTTCCTTAATTTCTATTTCAGATTTTTCATCATTAGTGTATAGGAATGCAAGAGATTTCTGTGCATTAATTTTGTATCCTGATACTTTACCAAATTCATCGATTAGCTCTAGTAGTATCATGTATCATGTCAGTATCATGTCATCTGCAAACAGTGACAGCTTTACTTCTTCTTTTCTGATTTGGATTCCTTTTATTTCTTTTTCTTCTCTGATGGCTGTGGCTAAAACTTCCAAAACTATGTTGAATAATAGTGGTGAGAGTGGTCAACCTTGTCTTGTTCCTGATCTTAGTGGAAGTGGTTTCAGTTTTTCACTTTTGAGGACGATGTTGGCTTTGGGTTTGTCATATATGGCCTTTATTATGTTGAGGTAAGTTCCCTCTATGCCTACTTTCTGGAGGGTTTTTATCATAAATGGGTGTTGAACTATATCAAAAGCTTTCTCTGTATCTATTGAGATGATCATATGGTTTTTCTCCTTCAGTTTGTTAATATGGTGTATCACATTGGTTGATTTGCGTATATTGAAGAATCCTTGCATTCCTGGGATAAGTCCCACTTGATCATGGTGTATGATCCTTTTAATGTGCTGTTGGATTCTGTTTGCTAGTCTTTTGTTGAGGATTTTTGCATCTATGTTCATCAGTGATATTGGCCTGTAGTTTTCTTTTTTTGTGACATCTTTGTCTGGTTTTGGTATCAGGGTGATGGTGGCCTCATAGAATGAGTTTGGGAGTGTGCCTCCCTCTGCTATATTTTGGAAGAGTTTGAGAAGCATAGGTGTTAGCTCTTCTCTAAATGTTTGATAGAATTCGCCTGTGAAGCCATCTGGTCCTGGGCTTTTGTTTGTTGGAAGATTTTTAATCAGAGTTTCAATTTCAGTGCTTGTGATTGGTCTGTTCATAGTTTCTGTTTCTTCCTGGTTCTGTCTCGGAAGGTTGTGCATTTCTAAGAATTTGTCCATTTCTTCCAGGTTGTCCATTTTATTGGCATATAGTTGCTTGTAGTAATCTCTCATGATCCTTTGCATTTCTGCAGTGACAGTTGTTACTTCCCCTTTTTCATTTCTAATTCTATTGATTTGAGTCTTCTCCCTTTTTTTCTTGATGAGTCTGGCTAATGGTTTATCAATTTTATCTTCTCAGAGAACCAGCTTTTAGTTTTATTGATCTTTGCTATCATTTCCTTCATTTATTTTTCATTTATTTCTGATCTGATCTTTATGATTTCTTTCCTTCTGCTAACTTTGGGGGTTTTTTGTTCTTTTTTCTCTAATTGCTTTAGGTGTAAGGTTAGGTTGTTTCTTTGAGATGTTTCTTGTTTCTTAAGGTAGGATTGTATTGCTATAAACTTCCCTCTTAGAACTGCTTTTGCTGCATCCCATAGGCTTTGGGTCATCGTGTTTTCATTGTCATTTGTTTCTAGGTATTTTTTAATTTCCTCTTTGATTTCTTCAGTGATCTCTTGGTTATTAAGTAGTGTATTGTTTAGCCTCCATGTGTTTGTATTTTTTACAGATTTTTTCCTGTAATTCATATCTAGTCTCATAGCGTTGTGGTCAGAAAAGGTACTTGATACAATTTCAATTTTCTTAAATTTACCAAGGCTTGACTCATGACCCAAGATATGATCTATCCTGGATAATGTTCTATGAGCACTTGGGAAGAAAGTGTATTCTGTTATTTTTGGATGGAATGTCCTATAAATATCAATTAAGTCCAGCTTGTTTAGTGTATCATTTAAAGCTTGTGTTTCCTTATTTATTTTCATTTTGGATGATCTGTCCGTTGGTGAAAGTGGGGTGTTTAAGTCCCCTAGTATTATTGTGTTACTGTCAATTTCCCCTTTTATGGCTGTTAGCATTTGCCTTATGTATTGAGGTGCTCCTATGTTGGGTGCATAAATATTTACAATTTTTATATCTTCTTCTTGGATTGATCCCTTGATCCTTCTGTAGTGTCTTTCTTTTCTCTTATAATAGTCTTTATTTTAAAGTCTATTTTATCTGATATGAGAATTGCTACCCCAGCTTTCTTTTGATTTCCATTTGCATGGAATATCTTTTTCCATCCCCTCACTTTCAGTCTGTATGTGTCCCCAGGTCTGAAGTGGGTCTCTTGTAGACAGCATATATACAGGTCTTGTTTTTGTATCCATTCACCCAGTCTGTGTCTTTTGGTTGGAGCATTTAATCCATTTATATTTAAGGTAATTATCAATATGTATGTTTCTATTACCATTTTCTTAAATGTTTGGGGTTTGTTATTGTAGGTCTTTTCCTTCTCTTGTGTTTCCTGCCTAGAGAAGTTCCTTTAGCATTTGTTGTAAAGCTGGTTTGGTGGTGCTGAATTCTCTTAGCTTTTGCTTGTCCGTGAAGGTTTTAATTTCTCTGTAGAATCTGAATGAGATCCTTGCTGGGTAGAGTAATCTTGGTTGTAGGTTTTTCCCTTTCATCACTTTAAATATGTACTGCCACACCCTTCTGGCTTGCAGAGTTTCTGCTGAAAGATCAGCTATTAACCTTATGGGGATTCCCTTGTATGTTATTTGTTGTTTTTTCCTTGCTGCTTTTAATATTTTTTCTTTGTATTTAATTTTTGATAGTTTGATTAATATGTGTCTTGGCATGTTTCTCCTTGGATTTATCCTGTGTGGGACTCTCTGTGCTTCCTGGACTACTTGACTATTTCCTTTCCCATATTAGGGAAGTTTTCAACTATAATCTCTTCAAATATTTTCTCAGTCCCTTTTTTTTCTCTTCTTCTTCTGCGACCCCTATAATTCGAATGTTGGTGCATTTAATGTTGTCCCAGAGGTCTCTGAGGCTGTCCTCAATTCTTTTCATTCTTTTTTCTTTTTTCTGCTCTGCGGTAGTTATTTCCACTATTTTATCTTCCAGGTCACTTATCCGTTCTTCTGCCTCAGTTATTCTGCTATTGATTCCTTCTAGAGAATTTTTAATTTCATTTATTGTGTTGTTCATCATTGTTAGTTTGCTCTTTAGTTCTTCTAGGTCCTTGTTAAATGTTTCTTGTATTTTCATCATTCTGTTTCCAAGATTTTGGATCATCTTTACTATCATTACTCTGAATTCCATTTCAGGTAGACTGCCTATTTCCTCTTCATTTGTTTGGTCTGGTGGGTTTTTACCTTGCTCCTTCACCTGCTGTGTATTTCTCTGTCTTCTCATTTTGCTTAACTTACTGTGTTTGGGGTCTCCTTTTCGCAGGCTGCAGGTTCGTAGTTCCCATTGTTTTTGGTGTCTTCCCCCAGTGGGTAGGGTTGATTCAGAGGTCTGTGTAGGCTTCCTGGTGGAGGGGTCTGGTGGATGAGGCTGGATCTTGTCTTTCTGATGGGCAGGACTGCGTCTTGTGGTGTTTTGGGGTGTCTGTGACCTTATTATGATTTTAGGCAGCCTCTCTCTGCTAATGGGTGGGGTTGTGTTCCTGTCTTGCTAGTTGCTTGGCATGGGGTGTCCAGCACTGGAGCTTGCTGGTCGTTGAGTGGACCTGGGTCTTAGCGTTGAGACAGAGATCTCTGGGAGAACTCTCACCGATTGATATTACGTTGGGCCGGGAGTTCTCTGGTGTACCAGCATCCTAAACTCGGCTCTCCCACGTCAGAGGCTCAGGCCTGACACCCAGCTGGAGCACCAAGACCATGTCAGCCACACGGCCAGGTACGTGGGGAGTTTCTTGCCTTTTGAGAAGTCTGAGGTCTTCTGCCAGCATTCAGTAGGTGTTCTTTAGGAGTTGTTCCACATGTAGATGTATTTTTGATGTATTTGTGGTGAGGAAGGTGACCTCCATGTCTTATTCCTCCACCATGTTGAAGGTCTCCCCCCACCGACCCCATACATAGGTTTTTGTGTGAACATGTTTCGTTTTCCCTGGGATAAGTGCCCAAGAGCGCCACTGCTGTGTCATATGGCAGTTGGGAGCTTAGATTCATAAGAAACTGCAAAATTGTTTCCCAGAGCAGTGGTATGATTTTGCATCCCCACAGCAATGCACAAGTGATTCTGTTTCTCTGTATCCTCACTGGCACTTGGTGTGGTCACTGTTTTTTTTGTGTGGTTTTTTTTTTTTTTTTTTTTGCGGTACGCGGGCCTCTCACTGTTGTGGCCTCTTCCGTTGCGGAGCACAGGCTCTGGACGTGCAGGCTCAGCGGCCATGGCTCACAGGCCTAGCCGCTCCGCGGCATGTGGGATCTTCCCAGACCGGGGCACGAACCCGTGTCCCCTGCATCGGCAGGCGGACTCTCAACCACTGCGCCACCAGGGAAGCCCTGGTCACTGTTTTTATTTTGGTCATTCTAATAGGGGTGTAGTGATAGCTTATTGTGGTTTCGATTTGCGTTTCCCTAATGGCTAATGATGTTGGACATGTTTTCATGCGCTTATTTTGCCGTCTTTCTATCTGTTTCAGTGAAATGCCTCCATATCTTTTGCCCATGTTCTGATTGGATTGTTTTCTTTTTCTCCTGTTGAGTTTTTATTTTATTTATTTATTTTTGGCTGCACTGGGTCTTTGTTGCTGCACGCAGGCTTTCTCTAGTTGCGGCGAGCAGGGGCTGCTCTTTGCTGCGGTGCCCGGGCTTCTCATTGCAGTGGCTTCTCCTGTTGCGGAGCACAGGCTCCAGCCCCACGGGCCTCAGCAGTTGAGGTACGTGGGCTCAGTAGTTGTGGCTCATGGGCTCTAGAGCACAGGCTCAGTAGTTGTGGCACACGGGCTTAGTTGCTCCGCAGCATGTGGGACCTTCCCGGACCAGGGCTCGAACCCGTGTCCCCTGCATTGGCAGGTGGATTCTTAACCACTGCGCCACCAGGGAAGCCCTGTACATGTTCTCTTAAGCGAATACCTAAGTATTTAATTTTCTTTGTGGTCATCATAAATAATATTGTTTTTAATATCAGTTTCCACATGTTCATTGTTAGCACAAATGTGATTGATTTTTGTGTGTTGAATGTGATGGATTTTTGTGTGTTGATCTTGTATCCTGTAACCTTGGCTGCACTAATTAGTCCTAGTTTTGGTGTGTTGGGATTTGTTTGTTTATCTAGTAGATTCCTTGGGACTTTCTATGAAGACAACCATGTCATCTGCAAATAGGGATGGTTTTATTTCTTCCTTTGCAATTTGTATGCCTTTAATTTTTTTTTCTTCCCTTGTTGCAGTGGCTAGAACTTCTAGTACTGTGTTGATTAAGAACAGTGTGAAAGCACACATCCTTGCCTTGTTCCTGAACTTAAGAGAGAAGGCATTCAGTCTTTTGCTGTTAAGCATGACACAGCTGAGCATTTTTACCACCATGTCTTACAAAATTAGTTCTGTCTTCTTTTCCTCCCCCCACATTTTTTAAGGCAAAGATTAAGACTTAGGGATTGGCAGGACTTCCCTGGTGACCCATTTGGTTAAGACTCCATGCTCCCAATGTAGGGGGCATGGGTTTGACCCCTGGTTGGGGAACTAAGATCCCTCATGCCACATGGCGTGACTAAAAAAAAAGACTTGGGTATTGGCCCAACTGAGATGACAGAGCAGAAAGAAAGCATAAAGGAAATTTAAGTACTTCCTCCTCCAGGCTAGGCTTGCAAGAGTGACAGAACCAAGTTCCTTTGGTGGGGGTGGGACTTCACAGCCTTAATCAGCGCTGGGGAGCTAATCTCTTTATCAGGGCGCTTGCACTCTGCAGTGAGCTAAGGGCCCCCTGCACCTGGGGCAGTCATTGCCTGTAACACAGGAGAGCCTCACGGAATGGGGTGCCTGTCCCCTCTCTGGTTACCCTGCTCTTCCAGGAAGCTCTCGGCTGCCAGCCTCGCTGCCTGCCAACCTGAGTTGGCGATTGGAGAGTCTCAGATACCCAGATCCAGGGTGACAGGAGTGGCCAGGGCCAGATTTAGATTTGTATGTGCTTCTGGCAGTGGCTCCCCAAAGAAGAGAATGGGCTATGAAGAGAGGAAGCACGTTAAAGAGTTCCATGGCTGGGTAAAACTGATAGCGACACAGTGCATCTACAGTACGTATATTCCACAGAACAAAATTTTTATTAGGCGAAAGGGATGGGCAGTTTAGTCTAAACTTTATAAAGAAAAGCAAGCAATCACTCCCTCACCCACTCCCCTCCACCCCGGACCCCGCCTTTGGGGTCATCTCCCCCTGGGGTCCTGCAGCCTCCATTCCCCTCTCCCTGGCACGTCGCTCCGCCCACCCCGCCCCCACCTGGCAGCGCTCCCCTCGTGCCCCACCCCCCGGGCTGGCCGAGACCACACCTGCGCAGGTTAAACCTGCAGGGACGCGCTGCCGTGGGTGGCGGGGGAAGGTGAGCGGATGTGAGCGGTGGGATGGGAGGACGAGGCAAGGATGAGAAAACGGGCCTCTGCTAATGGCCGGTCGGCGGCCCTGGCGGGAAGGAGGGATGCGGCCAGAAGGGCGCCCCGGCCGCCCTCGAGCGAGCCAGCCCCTGGCTCCTCGGGGTCCTAGTCCCACGGTTCCATCTCGCCGGTCCATACCAACGCGCGAGGCGCCAGGGGGAGGCCGGGAGCGGGCCGTTCCACTCGGGGAGGGCGGCAGGTTAGGCCGCGGCCCGCGCCACCTGCGGCTTGGGGCGGGGGTGGGCCGGAGGCTGGGCCGCACCGCCCGTTCTGTGCAGTGCGGGCGGGCCGGGCCGCGCCGCGCCGCCCCCCGCCCCGCCAGCCGCCCGGGAGGCCCCTCCTCCCAGCGACCCGGCGCGGAGCTAGGCCGGAGCGCTCCGCGGAGCCGCAGAGACCGCCTCCGTGCCCCCGCCCCCCCCACACGCTCCCCGCCCGCCTCCCTGCGCCTCCCCCCAGTCCCCCTCGTCCCGCCCCCGCGCCCCCAACCGCTCGCCGGCCTGCACCCGCCCCCTGGCCGCTCGCCCCTCGGCCCCGCCCCCCGCGTTCGCACCACCGCCGCCCCCCGGCCCTCCGGCCCCCCGCGGCCTGCGCCGCGCCCCTGTATCCCCGGCACCCCCGCCCTCCGCCCCCGCGCGCCACCCCCCCGCGTCCCCGCGCCCCCGCCCGCGCGGCCGGGGACGAGCGCGGCCGAGCGCATGCTGATCCCTGTCCTGCTCCTCCTCAGGCGGCGCTGGCGGCGGCCCCGGGACCCGCGGAAGCCGGCATGCTGGAGAAATTCGAGTTGGAAGAAGAAGGTGAGTGCCCCCCGCTGGAACGCGCTTCCGTGTCTACGCCGGGGGCCCGGAGGGGCCGGGGCGCGGGGACAGACGGGGTTCACGCCCCGGAGGCCGCGGGACCCAGCCGCCCACCGCCCGTCCGGCTTCGGGCGGCGCGCCCTGCGGGGGCTGGCGGTGGAGACGCGGAGCCGGCAGAGCGTGTCTGCAGTGGCCGCGGGTGCCTTTCGGTGGCGAAATCTTGCTGGGTTCTAAGGGGAGCCCGCAACCCGGCCATCCACACGGATGGTCGGTCCTTTTGTCCTTACAAGCCGAACTGGAATGAGAGCAAGGTGACGTGCAGTAGTAATTGTTTGTAATGCCACCATACATGTAGGGGTAACCCCCAGATTATGCCTATGGTCCGTACCTTTAAATAACACACAGTGGTTCCCTTATCTGTACTTGTGAAAATACCACCAGCAGGGTGTGTCTTCTTGTCTTGATAGGGAAAGTTCAATAGGAAAAGCGGTGGCGGCTTAGCGAATTGGTTTTGAGTTCAGGTGATCCTGTCATTCCATCGTTCCTGTCTTCTCTTCGCTCACTCGGTATTTTTCCTTTTCCTGCCCCGTTTTCTTCTTCTTACCTGGATCTTATTTTGAAGCTGTTGAAATGTGGGGGGATGAGTTTGTTCTTTGGCAAAATGAATATTTAACGTGGGACTGTGATGAGCTTTCACCTGGATCTTATGTTGAAACTGTTAAAATTTGAAGGGGATGAGCTTGTTCTTTGGCAGAATTAGTATTGAAAATGAGATATGATGAGTTCAAAGTCTAAAGAGAACTTTGTATAAGATGCTTGACAATGTGAGGAATTTAAAAGACCTCCACACTATCTTGTGTTTTTCCGTTATTCGTTTAGTGAGTTCTCTTTTTTCCAAGAGTATTGATGGAATAAAGCCCCTGGAACAAAGCATGTGCCATGTGGATGCTGTGCCCTCTGCCAACTTTACTTTAATGCTTCTGTTTATTTACAGTCAGGCAGTTCCTTAAATAAGCGCAACCACTATGAGAACGTTAAGCCGACAGCATCAGGCCGGTGCCTACGTTTATTTTATGTTTGAGTTCCTGCATTTCACAGACATGTTAGCCAGAAGATAACGTGTTCATAGTAATGATCATTAAAAGTCTGCCGCCATATTTATTATTAACAAGCAGTTACATGATACATTGCAGAATTTTACTAGGGCTTAATTTGCACTCTGTCCTGCTGAAAAATAATCCAGCGTGTTCAATCGAATCCACCTCATTATTCCGTGATTTTATTATATTGCAGGTCAAACTTGGGGCACTGTCCACGGGGCAGTATGGTGTGCCCCCCCTTTCGTTAAGACTCTGAATATCTAAATCATAGAGTTTTCTTTGTCCCTGATTTCAGTAACAATGAGACTCCATCGCATTTAATCATTTTGCAGATTCACATGGGGGCAAAGGAAAGTAGAGAGCAGATGCTATTGGAGAGGTGCCATAGTTATGGTTTAGAGCATAGGCCCAGCTTCAGACCGTATCTTACCTTCTTATTAAGCTGTGTGACCTTGGACAAGTTACTTAACCTCCCTGTGCCTTAGTTTTCCCATTCATAAGGTGGAGCTAATATCGGGGGTGTTTTGAGGATTAAATGAGATAATCCATGTAATGGTATTTAGTACAATGTAAATCCACAGTAAGCACTTAGTACATGTTAGTTACTGTTACTGTTTAAGTGCCATCTACCATTGTACTGAACTCATGGACTTTTTAAGCTTTTTATTAATGAATCGTCCATAGAGATTTTTCTCAGTACAGGTTTGATGGAGTTTTTTTCCTTACTTGAGATTTATTAATTCAATTATATTACATTTCTCAAAGCAGATATTTGAGAAATATCTCTATGCCTTATTTCTTTTGCATTGTTTCTGCCAAGGGAATGAGTATAAAATACTAAACCTAAGCGTCTAAGACAAGGAATTTCCCGTTTTCACCCATCTGTTTTTATCGATGTTGCTGTCATTACTCTAAAGCGTGCTGAATCCCACAAATGACCCTGTCAGATTTTTCCAAATTCTTAAGGAGGCACAATGTTAAAAAGCAGTTGCTTGGAAGCTGTTAGCCAAGCCTGAAGGGGTAGTGTTGGCGTGGTTGTCTAAAGTGCTGCTTTGTTCCTTTTGAACTTTAGATTGCTTATTCATCCAAAATACGGAAAAACTGACTATCAAGCAGAATCTTACATTTATTCGGGGGAACAATGCGTCCTAACAGTAGGACGTTACACCTTTAAATAGTATCCTGTGAGCTGATGTGTTAGCAGCCTACATAATATTGATACCTAGCTGTTGAATACGTCCCCATTTAATCTTCCAGCTTCCTTCTTATTCACTCGGTGTCATCATTTGTGCGTTGCGATCTGGACGCTTTCCTTAGATGGGGATGTAGTTGGTATACATGGAAACACGTGATCGCTAATACTTTTGTTACCAAGTCTTTGCCTATTTCCTAATAAATTCTAACAGATACTCTGTTCGTTAGAAAGGCATTAGTGAAGTTGGCGTAATCTCTTAAAACGTTAATTTGCTTCTGGGAAGAAAGGAGAAATTGTGCCTCTGTCTCCCATGTGTTGTCCAGGTCCTCCTTTGCCTGGGTTCTGACACCAAGTGCCCACCCACTTCTTCCTACCATCGCACCCTGACAGAGGGACCTTTCCAGAGCGTGAATTGACAGCACCACTCCTTTACGGGAAAATCTTTACCACTTTCCTGGGTCTGTGTATAGAATACATGCAGACTTCTCTTCATCTGCAGCCTCACCGCCTCATCCCGGCCGTACACACCAATGATCAGAGAGCTTTCTGTGCATAAGCCCTGCCAGAGAGCTTTTTAAAAGGCAGAGTCTAGTTCTGTGGGTCTGGGGTGGAACCTGGGAGTCTGCATTTCTGCTCAGCTCCCAAGTGCTGCTGCTGCTGCTGCTTCACAGACCCTGCGCTGAATATTGAGGCTCTAGAACGGGCACGGGCAAACTTTTTCTGTAGAGGGCCAGATGGTCTCGGTCTCCGTCCCTGTCAAGACTGCTCAGCCTGCCCGTGCAGCAGCAAAGCAGCAACGCGGTCCAAGTGGCAGGGCTGCGTTCCAGTCAAACTTTATTTACAGAAAGAGGCCAGGTTTGGCCCACAAGCAGAGTTAGCCAGACCCCTGTTCTGTGACCCTTCATGGTCTCCGTGCCTGAGGGTTTACATCCTTTGGAGGGTAAGACCTTCTCTTGCTCCCTTTTTCCACCTGCCAACCTTCCTACATCACGGCTCAGCCCAAGTCTCACCCTCTCCCAGGCCGCTCCCTAAAGCCCTTCTGTGCTTCTCCATAATCCATCTTTCTCTTCCCAGCAGGCGATACGGCGGCACTTCGTCGGTGCTCAGCGGCGTTTTGGTATCTCAGTGACTACATTCAGTGTTTATGTTTCCTTTGTGGGAACGATGGGAGGATGAAATGATTCGGTATCTGCAAAGTGATGCGAGCAGTGCCAGCCCATAGCAGTCACTTTATGTGTTTGCGTTTCGAGTGTTTAATTATATCAGCCACACCTGTTTGTTTTTATCAAGATTAACCGTCTTGAACTTATTTAACCACAGGGCCCAGCACCTTCTTAAGCACCTAAACGCAGCCCGTGAGTGCCTTCTCAAGTCGATGAGTATTCAGAAACTTACTCATGATTAATAACTGTAATTCTGGTACTGCCTCAAGAACTTTACGGCCCCTGGGAACCACCTGCGTTATCGCCGCCTTCTTGTCATTCCACCTGTCGCAGACTCTCCGGTTTCTTCGGGCTTTCAGCAAGTCGCTTCTTCCCAGTCACCTGTCCCCTCTCCCCTCACCACCTGCCCGCTTCCTTCAGTCCAGGCGGTCCTTTCTGTCCAAGCTGTTCCTTCCTCACCTGCAAGGCATTTCCCAAAGGATAAGCTTTTCAGAACTTGCCTCCAAACTTATTTTCCTAGCAAGATTGGTCAAGCTAGTCTGCACGATCAAAAATAGGGAAGAAGTGGGGGCAGAAGTACAAGCGAGGGGAAAGCATTATTTTTCAGTCAAGGATCTTGGAATCGTAGGCCCAGTTCTGTAATGAAGTAGCTGTATTCTTGAATGATCCTTCTCTCTTGGGGCGTTGCTTGCTTGTTCTGTTGTCTTTGTGGGTTTTCTCGGTAGACCAAAGCCCAGCATTGGTGAACTTGTACTTTTCCTTCCAGCTTGAAAATATGACCTAAAGCGACCGGCAACCACTCTACAATAAACCAAAAACATGCATTCACTGTAACTTGTTCATTCTCAACTGGGGGATATTGCCCTGAAGTGAGCAAAGATTGGTTCTTGTTGGGGGACAAAAAATCTTAGCTATTACAGTGGTTTCTGGCTCTCCAAAGGGCCCCCGAATGGATATACAATGTATCTGTGGTATTAAAGTTTCATGGGGGTAGGACAGTTGAGGGGGGAATGTATAGAAGGGCTGGGGGGGGTGGATAATGAAAACAAGTTTGAGAAACACTGCCCTAACTTACTTAAGGGAGAATGTCTTCCTGTGAATTTGTGGAACCTTTTAAAGTGTCCCCTTATCACTTAGCTTTGATAAGTGAGGCTCAGCTGGGTCCACTTGGCTGATTGACTGTCCTGTGAGGGGTGCTGACCTCTGGTGGTGACAAGGTTTGTGATGGCAGCTTGGTTGCTGGCCGATCATCTCGTAGTATTAGAGGCTCTGATAATCTATCTTCCAGACTCTTTCCTTCCCTGCTGAGCCTGCATACTTACCTTAGAGAAGAGGTTTATTGTTTCTTGTTTATAAACATAGTTACAGCTTTATGAAATGTTTACAATTAAACATTTTCTGCTCCGGCTGACCCCGTGTTTGAAAGTTTGCCATTTTCACAGACTTTAGGTTCACATTTTAAAGTCAGGCTTCACATTTGATTTTATCTTAGATTTGATAAGACAGAGTAGTTGTTTTATAGGCTGCGGAGGTTTTGTTATCTGAAACGTTAAGACCCCTGACTGTTTTAACCAAGAGGGGAGTTTCTCAAGTCATCAGGAAGCAGGGCCGCGCTGAGTCATGTCCACGATGATGAAGGGACCTCCACGACCTTCCCGCTCAGGACTGGTTCTGCCTGCTCATTGGTGAGCCCTCAGCAGCCCCAGCAGGCGGCTGGCAGGAGTCCAGGCCAGCGAGTCAGACTGTCTGCTCCATGGCCGGGGTGTTTCCACCCTACAGCTCTGCGTGGGGTGGGCAGAGCCCTTGCAAAGTTGTTATGCCAGGACCCCTGTGACTTTACATTTTACCTGTGAATTTTAAAGTGGGAAAATTTTGCCACCGCAAAGCATTTGGAATTTATTTGAAGAAACTGGAAGAATTTTTGTCCTTTTTCTATGATTATAGTAACCGGCGTATGTTAAGTATATGGAGGCACTGTTAGAAATCCTTTACGTTTATCCCATCTAATCCTCAAAACAACTCTTAAGGGGTAAATATTTTTATCTTCTCTGTTTATAGAGTAGGAGATTAAGAGGGGTCAAATAAGTGACCGTGGGGCGGGGGAGGACATATCTGGGAAGGTGGGGTCGCCAGGTTGCAAACACAGGCTTTAGACTTGCAGCCCAGGCTCTGAGCCGGTCTTCGTGACCGACATGAAATAATCCCTTATCTGGAAACCCTCTTTGCATTTCCTTGCTTCCCATTCCTTCTTCAGCGCATATCCACCACTCCACCCAAATTCCCTGAGTTGGTCACTCGCGGCTCCATTTTGCAAACTCCAGTGGACACTTAATCGTCTTCCCGTTTTGCACTCTTCGTAGGCGTCACCAGGGGTGGCCTCTGCTCCCTCCTCCCGCGGAGCACTCTCCTCAAACCTGCCCGCTCGTTGTTTCCTTGAAGGCTCTTACCCTTCTTCCTTTCCGTTTTGTTTTGTTTTGTAGTAGCAGGTGGAGTGAGGGCTAATTCACAAGCCATGCGTTTGAACGTTAGCTATGGGGCTCGCTCCTGGCTCTTCCCCAAGCCACTTGTCTTCTCCTCCTGGGCCCTCCCCCAGGCAATCTCCCTCACTTCCATGGCTTCAGTTACCACCTGCCTGTTGCCCAGTGTTTAATTACCACGATGCTTTAATAACTGATGATGCCCAAAGAGATATCTGCAGCCAGATCTCCCTTCTGAGTATTTGGTTGCCTATTGGATGTCTCTGCCTGAGTCATCGCACCGTCTCTCTGGTCTGTACCCCTGCTTCTCCCTCGCGCCTCTTTTCTTCCCCCCAACCTAATTCAGTAAGTGCTACCACGTTCACCTGTTTTTTTGTTTTGTTTTTTTAAGAAGAATGACGTTGAGCTATGGCTCTCTCACTCTCCCACACCCAAGCGGTCGGTCCTCTCGCTTTCACCTCCTGAATACCTACCTGTCTCCGCCGTCGTCACCTTTCTATTGACTATTAAACAGCCTAGTCTCTCCAGCATCTACTCTCGCCCCCTCCAATCAACTTTACATGCTGCAATTAGAGATATTTTTAAAAACATGTATCTGATCGTGTCACTTCCGGGCTTAAAAGCCTGCTCTGACTTTCCTTTGCCTTTAGGCTGGAGCCCAGACTTACCTCCTTCTTCCATCTGCCCACCTCACCGCGCACCTCCCTCCTCCTGGCCTCGTTCCTCCGTGCCTGCTGGACTTTGCACAGGCTGTTCCCTCTCCCTGGATTGTTCTTCCCTATCCTCTTGGCCACCTGCTAGTTTTCTTCAGGTCTCAGCCTACGTGTCACTTCCTCGGGAAAATTGCCTTTCTGGAAGCCCCAGACAGGCCTTCACATATTATCTCATGATCCCTCATGGTTGATGGGGCTGTTAAGGTGAAAGGCATTTATTCATGTTTCTCTGCCATTGTGGAAGCTCTTGTGAGCATGGGGACTGAAAACTTAACTATTGCCAGGTCTCAAAGATATGATGATGACCGAGACCTCGTTTCAGTAAGTGTTTGTCGCATACGTGAACACGTGTAGTTTTTGGAGCTTTACGTTTCACTTTGGCACGTGGGCTCAGTGTACTTCAGTGGTTAATGTTGTTTCTTATAAAGAAATAAGGCAACGAGAGGAAATCCACTTGCCAAGTTTATGCGTGCTAATCAAAGAGCAGTGACAAGATAGCTGTAAGATGACCCACATATACCTCCCAGATGCACCGAGGCTTCTCCTCCTAAGCGTGAGGTCAAAATAGACTGTGTCCCGCGGCTGAACAACTCAGAGGCAGTAACGGCGGATAGAGACGTGATGACTTGCTTGCGTAACCTGGTGCCTGAGGAGAAAGTCTTTTAGATCTTTCTTTTGAGGCTGTGATCTGTGATCTGTGATCTGTGATCTGTGATCGCACTTGCACTGATATTAGGGGGAATGAAGTCCGGCTTAACTCGGATACTAAAAGGAGAGTCATTTTGGGGAGGAAACTAATTTGGGAACCTTTCGGTCAAATTTTAGTCACTTTTAAATCTTTTACTTTGTCGCTTCTGTCCCACTTTGAGCTATTTCCTATGTATCTGAGTTTATGTCACATCACTGAGGTTTCTGAACTTTGTTAATAACCTGATTTATTTTATCTTAGGTCGTACTTCGATCATTTGTTTCTAACAGTAAGTTGCTACCAATAAATCGTTATTTTAGACCACATACTATGGAACGCGTAGTTGTTTCATGAAGACCTCCTCGGGGATGTCCGCGTCCACGTTCTCACGTGTGTATTTTTACCTTTGTTGGGCTCTTTTCACAGTGACTCCCGTAGCTTTGAGGCTTACACGTGTGGCATGCCCCCCCCTTAAGCTGCATATATAATTAGTGTCGTGTAATTAAGAGCATGAGTCAGACCCAGATTGGAGTCCCATTTCTTCTACTTAATAGCTGTGAGACCTTAGGCAAGTTATTTCAAGCTTCAGTTTCTTCAAGTGTGAGTAGGAAACAATAATAGCTCCTAGCTAATAGGATTATACGTGCATTAAGTAACCTGAATGTAACAGTCACTTGAGTACCTGCTGTGTAGTGCAGTCTCTACAGGTATAACTATGATGATGACCCTAGAAAGGACCAAAAAGGCAACTGAGCGTAAATTTCAAAATCAAGCCACCGTTAGTGCATCATCCGGCGACAGCCATCTGGCTGGTGATGGCTTCGGTGTCTGCACCGTCGGACTCTTCCCCGTGTGGATGTCGTCCCTACCACCCAGTGGACGGCATTTGTGATTGAATGTTTGAGTTTATTTATCCCCATCCCTCAGAATCACTCTGCGAGAAAGATGGTGTTATCCCCATCTTACGAACGAAGAGATTCAGGCCCAGGGGATGCAGGAATTTGCTCAGCGTCACACAGAAGGTGATGACAGTTCTCATACAGGTTTGGTCTAGATCTGCCCTGTTCTGTCTCCTGCACTCGCTCCCCCTGGAGCCTCAAAGTCCTAGAGTCCCCGTTGGAGAAGACTGGCCTGCTCCCTGATGTACCTGAGGAAAGGACCCAGGCCTGTGAGCTTCTCAGGGAATCGTATATTGTTAGTGCCTTACTCTGCAGATCATCTTTCGTATTTTGATTTGAACAGCACTTACCCATGTTGTAAGAACGATAGTGTGCTGTATTAGAGGCAGCCAGGGCCCCACCGCAGAAAGATCCGTTGTATTGCTAAACCCCAAAGATGTGCGTGCATTTACAGACATCTGTTTAAGCGCTGGTAACTGCAATGAGTCAGGATGCGTCCGAACTGCATGGTGTCCAAATGTCAAAACTGCAGCACGCTGGTGGGGACACGGTGACAAGCCAGCCTTCAGTGCACCTGCCTGGTGCACCGAGCTGGGCTGCCACGTTGTGAGTCAGCATGACTGACTCATGAATGCGTCCATTTCTCTCTCATCCCCCGAAAATGCTACTGAAATGACAGCAAATCAGAAAGTAGCCTTGCTCCACAAGAGCACAAGCTTAATTCTTGGAAAAGACCAGTTCAGTGGATAAACCTGTGTCAAGTCTGTTCAAGGAAAAAAATGAGTGAAAACGCAAAGTATTAGAAATAAGAGGGGCTTCTTAATTATAAATGCAGAGATTTAGAAAATAACTTGAAAAGAAATCTGAATATATCAAACTTTATCAATATATTTAAAAATCTTTTCAATCACTTTTGAGTAAATTTTACAAGTTCGTATTTTCTTGGTTAACTATCCCTTTCATCAGTCACCGTAGAAGAAATTAAAAAGTAATTAATTGAACTGTACACTTTAAATGGGTGAACTGTGTGGATGTGAATTATCTCAGTAAAGGCTTTGGGGGTTTTTTAAGTAATGAAAGGTCCTCGCCCTTCCTCTGCCCCTGCATTAGAGGCCTGGTATTCAGCCTGTTGGTGGGTAGATTCTGTAAAACCTTCAAGAAACAGTTAAGGCCTAGGTCATCTGAATTAACTTTAGGGCTTAGGGAAAGATGGCGGCTTCCCAGCTCCTTCTGTGAAGCTCGCTCGATCCTGACGTCAGAACCAGAGGATAGCGCGCAAAGAAGAAAACAAATGATTAACCTGGCATTTAACATACGGGCAGGACTCCTGCAAAAACGTCAGCAGGATGAGCCGAGCAGTCTCACGTGACCAAACAAGGTTTTGTCCCAGAAATGCAGGGCTGCAGTTTGTTAAGAAGTCCACCGAGGAGTTAATGTCAGCAGATTAAAGGAGAGAAACCTCTGGTCATCTAAGTAGATACTGAAATAGCAACTGATAAAATTCAACATATGTTGCTTTTACAAAATCCTTATTAAGCTAGAGGGAGAAGGAGACTCCTTTAAATTGCTGAAAGCGTGTTTGGCAGAAGTGGGGACTGACATCTGTACACTGCTGTGTATGAGGTGGATGGCTGGTGAGGGCCTGCTGTATAGCATGGGGGGGAGAAAAGAAGGTACAGCCTGTTCACAGGACATGTATTAAGTTAACCTTAGAAATGCATTCCAATGAGCATTAGGTGCAGACACGTACTGTTTGATTCCACTTATACGAGGTACCTAGAATAGTCAAATCATAGAGTCAGCAAGTGCACTGGTAGATGCCAGGGGCCGGGGAGGTGGGCAGGTGGGGATGGGGAGTGGGGAGTTAGTGTTTCACGGGGACAGAGTTTCCGTTTAGGAAGGTGGAAAATCCGGGAGGTGGATGATGGTGCGAGTTGCACAACGATGTGACTGTACTTAGTGCCACTGAACTGTGCTGTTAAATATGGTCACCATAGTAACCATAGATACGGTAGTTGGTTTAACTCCGTTTTACATTATGTGACTTTTACCACAGGAAAAAAAGAAAACATTTTACAAAAAGCAGTGGGCTGGGGTGGCCGCGTGTTGTCCCCGGCATCCCTGTCGTCAAGGTGTTCCTCACCCCGCTGGCCTGCTGGCGCTGGGGGCTGGATCCCTGTGCGTTAACCTCGGTCCTCTCTGTTGCTCCGGCTTGGTACAGTAATTGGGCTCTGTTTCCTGAAAAAGAGGCAACACTGGCTGTGCTTCACAGAACTAAACCCAACGCCATTGTAAAATGGATGGGGCCCACTGTCATTTCAAGGTCACAGCCTTGTCGGGTCTGTGACATTCCTTAGACATTTATTGCAGCTAACTTTGAGCTATTATCTAATCGGGGAAGCTTTGTGCCTTTACTTACCTACGCTTTTCCTTCTTTCTTAGTAACTCTTTGCCCCCTTATCTAGCAGAGCATATGCATGTCCCTCTTCAGTGGACACTTTTGCCCCCAGCACACACAGAACCGAATGCACAAAGCATGGAAAGGAAAAAATATCTAATGCACTTCATTTATTCTGCTACCTTGTAAGTCCTGTACAATTATATTTAAGCTTTGACTTTGTTAATATTCATGTTTCTAAGCACTTTAAGAAAACGGATGTATATGAGAGTTTAATCTTTTCCATATGCTTTTAACTTCCATATTCCCCTTTTCGCTTATTTCTTGCTTAACTATTTTAAATGGTTTTCTAAATAGAAAAGATACTATATGAATATAGTAAACTTATGTTTCTAAGTATAGAATAAAGCATAAAAGACGAATTTTAAAATAACTAACCTATTGATAACCTTTTTCTTTGTGGAATTACAATGAAGTGTCTTACGTTAAGTTAAAATTACAGGATTGGAAATAAGGAGTTAGTGTTTTTTGGTTGGGGTGTTTTTAGTGACATTTGGGCGATGTGTAAATTTTGTTTTAGAACGCCTCTCGTCCTTGCACGCTCAGCTCTCTAAGATGGGGATCGAATCGTTACCATGGCCCCTGCCTTTCATGGCTGTGTCCTTCAGTGACATACAATGTAGCAGGCATGAGCTTGTCCTGACACCCGTGAGGGGCTTGCTGGGGACCCGTCTGCTGCCTCAGAAGCCGCCGTCTAAAGCAGGTCTATAGCTTTGGCACAAGGCACATCAGGGCTCCGAAAGGGCGTCGCTCACAGAGCACTCGCGGGGGTGTTCACAGTGGAGGGGTGCTGGTGCCTTGAGGGCCTTTAGGGAAGGTGCAGGGGGCCCGTGAACTGAACTTGGAAGGCGGAGGAGGCTCCTGAGGCTGCCATGACAAAGTGCCACAAACCCCGTGGCTCGGAACAGCGGAACTTTATTCTCCCACACTCGGGAGGCCAGACATCCGAGCTCAGGGTGTCCGCAGGGCTGGTCCCGTCTGGAGGCTCCAGGGAGAATCTGTCCCAGGCCTCTGTCCCGGCTTCCGGTGGTTGCTCGTGCTCCCAGGCGTCCCGTGGCTCGTGGCCGCATCACTCCAATCTCTGCCTCCATCGACTTCTCCTGTGTCTGCGTCCGCTCTCATCGGTAAGGACACTGGTAATCGGATTTAGGGCCCAACCTGATAATCCAGGGTGACCTCGTCTCCAAAGACCCTTGTTCCAAATAAGGCCGCGTTCTGACGTTCCAGGTGGACGTATCTTGTGGGGGCCACCATTCAGCCCATACAGAAAGGCAGGTAGGAGTCCAGTGGCCACCTGGGCCGTGCGCCCAGTAGAGGCAGGCACGAGGACACGGGCCCAGAGTTCGGAAGCTGCCTTTGAAAAGGAAGTGTCCACGGGATCCCAGGGTGTGAAACTCCTTGGGGCCGCAGCGTGTGAGGTGCTGTGCTGCGGTGAGGACTTGTCAAGGGTGGTGTGTGAGCAGATCTGCTTGCAGGGAGAGAAACACTCGGCCATGCCTTCCCGGTTAGAGCGCACAGCTGTTTGCACGTAAACTGAGATGTTGCATTTCCCAGGTGGTTCTGTTGACCTTCACAGAGTAAACACTTTAACGTATACTTTCTCCTTCCCAGTAGCACTCTTCAGTAGCTCCCTGGGCTGATGCTGGGTTAGCGTGTGACTGGACGGCATAACGTCATTCCGCGGCGGGTGGTTTTCATAGACCAGTGGCTCAGATGCCAGCGTGACCCTCTGCAGTTACACTTCTCCCCGGGGACGGATAAAATAACCCAACAGTGGGACACGGCCATACTTTCTGAGCCCCAGTTACCTTTTGAATAACGAGAGCTTGAACTTGCCTTCTCAGGAATTTTAATAACTTATTCCAAACAACCTGTTATTGTTGAATGGTTTTGGTTTTTTGGGGGTGTTTTTCCTTTTTGGTTTAACTCCAGATACTCTTATTTTCTGTTTCAATGCGTTTCTTCCTTCAGGTACAGTTTGGACTTCATCATAGTTAAATAATACAAATGGTGCTCTCATCAACAAGTTTTACCAAAGGTAGAGAAGCAATGACTTTTTTTTTTTTTTGCGGTGTGTGGGCCCCTCACTGCTGTGGCCTCTCCCGTTGCGGAGCACAGGCTCCGGACCTGCAGGCCCAGCGGCCATGGCTCACGGGCCCAGCCGCTCCGCGGCATGTGGGATCTTCCCAGACCGGGGCACGAACCCGCGTCCCCTGCGTCAGCAGGTGGACTCTCAACCACTGCGCCACCAGGGAAGCCCAGCAATGACATTTTTATGGTATTTTACTTTATTCTCCTGACTTTAAATGCTGACACTTTTGTTGTTGATGTTATTGCATCAGTAATAATCTAGCCTTATCATGAACCAAAATACATTTTAGTGTCATTTTGCTTTGCTTGGTCAAGCTTTTTACATTAAAAAAAGATAGTGTTACAGATCCACCTCAAAACTGAGAACCCCAGGCTAATCATGAGAAAAAAACATCAAATTCCAGTCGAAGGGCATCCTCCAGAGTATCTGCCCAGTGCTCCTCAGAACTACCGAGACCATCAAACCAAGGTGTGAAGAGCTGTCACTGCCAAGAGGAGCCCAAGGAGACAGGGCTACATGTGAGGTGCTGTCCTGGAGGGAGAGAAACTAAGGCAATTGAGTAATTGTAACAGACGTACCACACGGATGTAAGCCGCTAGTGGTGAGGGCACACATGTCACCACCTGGGGGCTGGTGATGCTGCAGAGGGAACAGAGGGCCCAGCTCTCCACGCCCTGCTGGCCTGGGGGCTGCAGGTGTGAGCAGGGAAGTCCTGGGGGGCCTGGCGGGGAGTCACAGCCCCAGCAGACTCAGGAGAATGTGGGCCGTGCCCCACACACCCCGTCATCGGGTGGACCCTGCCGGCTGGAGCACTGATCCTGACATGGTTGTCGGATTGTGACTCAGAGTATGGGATGGATACCGTGAGTCCATACTGAGACAGACAGACCGACAGACACCTCTCCTCTACAGAAATGTTCCAAGTACAGTAAGTTCCCTACATACAAACGAGTTCCGTTCCAAGAGTGCATTCGTAAGTCTAAATTTGTTGTTAAGTCCAACAAAGTTAGCCTAGATGCCCAACTAACACAATCGGCTATATAGTACTGTACTGTAATAGGTTTAGAATACTTTTCACACTACTAATACATTAAAAACAAACGCAAAAAAATAAAGAACATCTTTAATCTTACAGTACAGTACCGTGAAAAGTACAGTAGTGCAGTACAACAGCTGGCATCCAGGGGCTGGCATCGAGTGACAGGCAAGAAGAGTTACTGACTGGAGGAGGGGGAGGAGGTGGGAGACGGTAGAGCTGAAGGGTCGTCAGCAACAGGAGGCGGAGGGCCAGCTGCCATGTCACTCACGCCCGACGCTGACGGCACAGGGTCCGGTTCCTTGCTGGACTCAGTTCTATCTACCCGGCTGAAAACACGATCCAGCTGTGTCTGGGTAGCAGCTCTTTTTTTCTTATCATAGATGACACGGTGGCACTGGATTGCTGAACGGCTGCTGCAGCCTTCATGTAGCGTTCGTTGTACGTTAAGGTCCCGTGCCTCCAACACTAGCAGCGCCTCCTCAAATGCAGAGAACCCCCTTGCCGTTGCCTGCGTCGTGAATCTCTTTGGTTCTTCAGTTACTTCTTCCTCTTGTCTCTCTTCGTCCTTTCTCTGGGTCTGCAGTTCCATCAGGTCTTCATTCGTAGGCTCCTCACGTTGCACAGCAAGGAGTTCAGTGATGTCGTCCTCTTGCAGATCTAGCTCCAGCTTCTCACTGAGGGTCTCTAAGTTGCTGAAGACCTCTTTGGACTCTTCATCCACCTTCTCAAATCCACGAAAATCATGAACAAACTGTGGGGAAAGGTTCTTCCAAACCCCATTCATGGTGACGGCCGTAACCTCATGCCAGGCAAAGTCAATTTTTTCTTATGGCTTGTAGATGTTATAGTCCTTCAGAGATTGTCGCAGGGCTGTTCCTGATTCGTCAGTCGCCTTTACTGCCTGACGCAAAGTGTGACATAAATAATATTTCTTGAAAGTCGCTATAACTCCCTGGTCCATAGGTTGGATGAGCGATGTAGTATTCGGTGGCAGGTGCACTACTTTGACGTTGGGATGCAAGTCATCCATGAATGGGGGGTCGCCCGGAGCATTGTAGAGCAACAAAAGAATGTGGAATGGGACGTTCTTCTCCAAGCAATATTTCTCTACCTCCGGGATAAAGTGGTGGAAAAACCAGTCCTGGAAAACGGCCTGTGTAACCCAGGCCTTGGGGTTATTCTTCCACACAATAGGAAGAGAGCCCTTGGCTCTGTTTCTGAGGGCCCTTGGGTTCTCTGAATGATAAACTAAGAGAGGCTTCGCTTCATATCACCGGAAACACTGCCACCAAACAACAGAGTTAGCCTGTCCTTTGCTGCGCTATAGCCTGGCATCAACTTTCCCTCCTTCCTGAGGTAACTTTGGTCTGGCATCCTTTTCCAGCACAGTCCTGTCTCGTCCACATTAAACACCTGCTCAGGTAAATACGCGCCTTCATCAATAATTTCTAGAAGCGTTTCAGGAAATTCCTGGGCAGCTACCGTATCTGCACTCGCTGTCTCGCCGCTTACTTTTACGTTGTGAAGGTTGGCTCCAGTCTTGAACCGATGAAGCCAGCCGTGGCTGGCATTAAAAGATGCGCCCTCTGATTCTTCGCCGTGTTTCTTCTTCAAGCCTTCATAAAGGCTCTTAGCTTTCTCTTGAATCTGCATTAAGCTGAGCGGGACTCAACACTAATGCTGGTCCTGCATCCACACACTGAGACGTTTCTCCATCTCCTCCACCAATTTTCCACGCTTCTTCGATATTACTGTCTGCACAGCAGACTTTACATGTTCCATGATCTTGCCCTTGTTCTTTAGAATCGTGCCGATGGTTGAACGACTCATCTTACAAGAATGAGCGGCATCTACCATCTTTTCACCTCGCTCCACTCTCTCAATTATTTTCACATTTGTTTCCGTCGTTATCGCTTGGCCCTTCTTAGCGGCACCGGCTACATCACCACTGTTTTTACGCTTGCTTCCGGACACCCTGGGCTTGAAATAAAGATGCTGTACTCCTGTACTCTATACAGTCCTGCACAGTAAAGTGCGCAAGAGCACAACCACTTGTCGAAGATGCGCGCTCATGACAGGGTATGCCAGACACGTGAAACTGACTTTTGTGATTGGACATGTGAAGGCACATTCACCTCTTTGAAAGTTCACAACTTGAAGGTTCACGCGTAGAGGATTTACTGTAATTCATGCAGATGCTTCGCCCTCAGGGAGGTGGACCGTGACTTCCCTGCCAAGACTGCAGTGTGGGAAGAGGGGGAAGAGTCCCTGTAGGGGAAAGACCCGACAGATCCTGCCTGGGCCAGGTGACCCAGGTGATGAGGTGTGTTGACAGCAGGTGCCCTAGGTACAGTGGGATGCGAAGGCACCTCGCCTTCTGGTCTTCCTGCTAAAACACACAAACCCCAAAACTGAGATCATGAGAAAAACGTCATACAAATCCGGAATGAGGGCCATTCTACAGAATGCCTGACCAGTACTCCTGGTCAAGGTCTCAAGGTCAAGTACTCAAGGTCATCAAACACAAGGAATGTCTGAGAAGCCATCACTGCCTAGGGCAGGCTACGGAGCATGATGACTAAATGTGCTGTCCTGGATGGGGTCCTGGGACAGAAAAAGGATGTTAGGGGAAAACTAAGGCAACCCTATTAAAGTGTGAACTTTTTAGTAATGTGTCAGTGATGGTTCGTTGGTTGTGACAGATGTGCCGGAGGAACGTCAGATGTTATCTTTAGGGGAAATCCGGTATGGGGTGTATAAGGAACTGCTGTGTCTTCACAGCTTCTCTATATAAATCTAAAGCTATTCAAAATAAAATGTTTATTTAGATATTTTTAAAAATTAACAGACAAATTAAGATGTTACCCCAAAATATGTTTAACACAAAGCTTACAGTGTTTTAAAAATTCTAAAAGTTCGAATATTTCTTTCCATAGTATTTTAAGATTTTATTTCAGATACTTGTATTGTGATGTTAACATCTATAAAATGTGCACTCCTTTTATGAAAATTCTTGATTTAATTAACAGACAAACTGTCTTGTAAGGGTTCCGTTCTGGGAGATGGAGTGTTACATTTTATTATAGTTTCCCCCTTGATGTCCTTCATTTGCATTTTAGGAGAATGGATTTGACCAGCACTTT
This sequence comes from Lagenorhynchus albirostris, assembly GCF_949774975.1. Lineage (NCBI taxonomy): Eukaryota > Metazoa > Chordata > Mammalia > Artiodactyla > Delphinidae > Lagenorhynchus > Lagenorhynchus albirostris. Next base: position 5,595,058 of record NC_083102.1, read on the forward strand.
GTAAACTTTGTAAGTTAAATGTTAGTGACGCGTGGGCTTGCCTGCACTGGTCCTTCGAGCCTTGTGTCTGCACAGATCCCCTCTGAATAGGCTTCGAGGAAACGACTCATTGAGCAGCCTGGTAGTTGTCCTCCTTGGCCGTGCGGGAGCAGTGATGGCAGAGAAGGACCGGGACTTTGCGTGTGGCTGTCGTGTGAACGTCCCGCATTCCAGTTCTTTCCTGTGCAAGACTCCTGTTTTCTGGGAGATAAACGTTTTGAGAGAAACGGAAGCACGCTGACTCAGATTCCATCCGTCCATCCGTCCACTCACCGACGGCCGCTTACCTGGTTCATCAGCCCGGCCTTGTCCTGTGGTAGCACTCATGACAGTGTAGTGACGGTTAATGCCTCTCCCGCACTGGTCTGTAGTACCTGCAAGGCAGCGGCATGTGTGTTGGGTCCCCAGGGACCCCCAGCCTCCAGCTCCGTGGAAGCTGTTGGGAGCAGATGGCCGTGGGCGCCTCGCCTGCATCCAGGTTCTCCTGTTTGAACAGCTCCGACCGAGGGTGTTCTCTGGCAGCTGGGCTTGTGGGCGCGGGGCAGGAATGTCAGAGGTCATGCCCCAGGGTAACCCCTCACCAAAGAGGGCGGGGCGCTCCCGACTAGGCGGCAGTTCTGAGGTCCGTGCGCGGCCTCTCCGGGGTCCCCAGCAGCTGCCACTCTGCACAGAGCTGTGGCCTGCTTCCCGGAGCTCCCTTTTTTGACTCTTTCCTTCCGTCTCACTTCCCCTGGTCTCGGGGTCAGCTTTGGGAGAACCCACACTGAGACCGTATGCAGTAAGTCGGTATCTATCGACGAAATTAATAAGCATAGTAAATGAGTAAGATCCTGACCATTCAAAGAAATTATCATCCAGGAAGAAAAAGGTTATCAGAGCTGTGCAGATCCCATGAATGAGACATAAAGCGACGACTGATGAGAAGTACAGATAGAACATGCGTATTCAGGGGAAGAAGTCGCTGCAGACTTCCCTCCTTACCCTCCTGACTCAGGGTCGGCTCCTGCCTGGTGACCTTGAGCCATCCAGCACCTCACCTGTTGCGTGGCTCACATCCCGGTGCCCTCGTTCTGCCATCCGGTGAGCTGGGAGGACAGAGGTGTGTCTGCTGTGTCCCCTCATGCCTCGACACTGGGACAGTGCCCCGCAGACAGTAGCTTCACAGGTGTCTGTTGGGCCCGTGCGTTCATGGGGAGACTAAGCGGCAGAGTTTCCATGAGGAGAGGGTTGGAGTCGTGGGCACGGATTCAAATCCCACTCCAGTCACTGCCTAACTTGCTGATTTCAGGCCGGTTGCTCAGTCAGCTCATATGTAAAGAAATCGAGGCACACCCTTCAAGGTCGTGACATCAATTAAATGAGGTCATTTCCTGTAGTACCTGGAGTTACAGCACAGAAATGAGCGCTCAGATGTTCACTGCTTTTATGGAGAAGATGGCATTTGAGGTTGGGTTGAAATTGGACGAGAAAAAAGTGGAGAAGGGAGTTTGAATTACAGCAGAAGGAACAAATGCCAGAAAGTGAGATTAAGGACGGTAGGGAGCTTATTAGCAGGGAGCTGTGTGCCTGGACCCGAGAACAGGAAGTAGGGAAATGAGGCCACGGAGAAGCCAGACCACGGAGGTTCGTGAATGCCAGCCTGAGTTGTCTGACTTTATTCCACGAGCAGAAGGGGAGATATCTGAGAAGGGAACTGCCCATGAAGTGATGGGATTATGAACTATGAGTTACAGTACCCTGAAGAGAGGTCAGAAATGAAAATAGAGGTTTGGGAGCGGTTCACATAGTTTATCATGAAATTGGCAAACCAGTCAGCATATACCGCCTGTTTACCACAGTAGGAAATAGAATAACAGGGGTCCTTTCCACAGTCAAGGAACTTGGTTAGCGTCACGCCGTTTAACACTCATCTTGCTAATTAGTATGTACAATATAGTAATTTCTTTCTTCTGGGATATTTCCCGGGTAATCTGAATCTTCCCCAAATGAACAGATGGGTGTGGGCTCAGCGGCATTGTCAGAGAGGTCTCTTGGAGATGTATCCCTTGAGTGAACCAGGAGATAGGAGGGAGGTCCTCCCGGGCAGTGGGCAGTGGGCCGTTGTCCGGCTACGGGCACAGCTTTGGAGTCACAGTACCTTGTCATTCGTTTTGCCAACTGTCAATTAACTTCTACAGAAATTTAAATAATAAAGACTACTTTATGTGCATTTGTTCACATCGTGGCTGTTTTCAGGGCTCCTTGTCTCCTTGTGTAGATCCTTATTTCCATTTCATGTTTATATAAATGATGCCTTCAGATTTTTTAAATTTCCAGTTATTCCTTGCTAGTATATAGAAATAGAGTGGCATGTTTTTTTGTTGTTGTTTTTTACTAACTGCATTCTCTGACCTTGCTAAACTCTTTTTTTTGATCTGGGAACTTTTTTGTAGATTCTTTGGTGTTTTCTGTGTAGAAAATCATAGAGTCTGCCAATAAAGACAGTTTTGCTTTTTCCTTTTATATCCGTAGCCTTCATTTTTTTTTCTTGCCTTCTGTACTAGTGAGGACAGCAGTGCTGATCACCATGAGCTTCTCGCTCTTACAGGGAAAACACTTCTTATTTTCCATTGTCTATTAGCAGTAGATTTTTCATGCATACTCTTTTTTTGTAATTTTTTTATGCGGTACGCGGGCCTCTCACTGTTATGGCCCCTCCTGCCGCGGAGCACAGGCTCCGGACGCGCAGGCTCAGCGGCCTCCGCGGCATGTGGGATCCTCCCGGACCGGGGCACGAACCCACGTCCCCTGCATCGGCAGGCGGACTCTCAACCACTGCGCCACCAGGGAAGCCCTGCATACTCTTAATCTGATAGAGGAAGTTCTTTACTGTTACTGATGTTTGCCTTTTTTTTCTTTCCTTTTCAGCAGAAGACTCAGAAAGTGGTGTTTACATGCGATTCATGAGGTCACACAAGTGTTACGACATCGTTCCAACCAGCTCCAAGCTTGTGGTCTTTGATACCACGTTACAAGTGAGTGTGCCCAGTTTCCCTGAATCTGGGGTATATTATTTGGTGCCTGCTTTGTCGGGTAAGTTAAATCCAGCAGGACCCGCAGACAGTATCCAGTCCTTTCTGCACGTCAGGTCCTGTGCTGAGGTTTTGTCTGAGTTGTCAGTCGTCATGGCAGCCTTCTGGGGAATGTGCTGTTTTATGGATAAGGAAGCTCATTATCTAGAGTTTGCTCACATTCTAGCATTTAAGAACTCAGCCCACAGAGCTGGTGAGTGACGGGGCCTGGATTGGCGCTTGGGTCTGTGTGATGCGTGCCGGCCCCAAGCCCTTAACCGCTAGCTGCACCTCCTCCCTCGGCTCGTCCTGAAGGCCTGGGCTATTTAGTAGAACAGTGAAGTTGAAATAATACTGGTTCAAAAGAAAGCATCGCTCAGGTGGGTAATCTCCTAAGAGAAGACTCTGCTGATCTCTTTCAGCAGAAAATTTGAACCTGATTATTTTGGTATTAAAATTATGCTTATTGTAACTCGTTTTATACCAATATGACTTACAGTCGGATGTGAAAAGTCCCAAATACTACATTCAGTGCGATGACCAGATTACATCCGGTGTAATAAATACGTGTGCACACACAGGTATACGTGTGTGCATTTGGTGTATAGATTTACACATCAATCTTTACCAAGCAGGATTGTTTTCACCTGGGCCCCCCAAAAGTAGAGGCTGAGCCAGGAATTCATGGGCAGTGGGCGCTTTAACTGGGCGTCCTGCCAGGGGAGCCCCTGGGGGACTGGGGGAGAAGGGGAAGGGGCAAAGGCCAGGGAGGGCAGCCTCCGCTGATCCCTCAGGGGGACCCCAGCAGGTAAGGTGCCTGTGCGAGTTCACCCTGGCCTCTTTCAGCCTCGTCCAGGGCTGCCCTGGGGGATGTGTGCCCTGGCCCGGCCAGCTCGTCCCAGCGCTCGGGGCCCTCTCCCCAGGCCTCCCCCGCCTGCTCTGCTGGCGCCCCCGGCGGCCCGCCCTGTGGCTCTTCCTTGAGGACGCCTGGGCTCTAGGAGCTCCTTTGCCTGCATTCGGTCTCAGCTGCACAGGATTCTCAAGAATGTAGACATGGCTTAGTTCTTAATTTTATTTTCCAATTTTTTTTTTTTTTTATAAATTGGCCTAAAATCCTATGACTTTGCTAAATTCACTTCGGACCAGGTAACCTTCAAGGTCCCTTCTACAACTCTGATTCTTTGACACAAAGAGGACAGAGAGGCATCCAGGTGCAGTGTTACAGGAAATACTCTCTACCACGGTAACTACAGACTTCAATAGTAAAGTAACGAGAAATTCTGAATTCCCCAAATAAAGAAGTAGACCAGCCCGTCTCACCCTTGCTCCACCCTCCAAAGTCCTGACCGTCGCTTTCCACCAACAGAAAAGCACATGACAGCGCGTACGCCCTGCACCTGCTTTCACTCCTGTTCAGCTTTTCCCGTGTTGTAAAATTAACTCTTTTCTGAATTTAGAATTTAGCCAGAGTGAGTAAGACATGAAAAATGTGATGCTTTATGGATCATCGGAGGTCACTAATCCAGTGACTCTCACTTCCCTAATTAGTAGAAGCTGCATGTGCCTGTCTCCTGGAAGTCACGAATCCTTGAGGCTCTAAGCTTTAAAGGAGCTAAAATTGGTTACCATGGAAATGGGGGGGTTGGCACTGGTTACAGCAAAGTTAAAGATGTGTTTGAAAGGGCTGACTCGACTGTTGTCTAGACACAGACAGCAGTGGTGGTCGTGGACGTGTCTCGAGAACGAGGGAAGCGAGCAGGGGAGACACAGCCCGTCCCCGAGACCAGGTGACCGTCCTCTGGGTGGGGTTGTGGCCTAGACGGCTCCCTGTGTGCGCGTGTGATGGGACAGCATGGAGCCACCGAGGAGGGCGGAAAAGACGTTTGTGGAGAATGTGTTTTTTTTTTTTTTTAAGATTTAATTTTTTATTTATTTTTGGCTGTGTTGGGTCTTCGTTGCTGTGCGCGGGCTTTCTCTAGTTGCCGCGAGTGGGGGCTACTCTTCGTTGTGGTGCGCGGGCTTCTCATTGCGGTGGCTTCTCTTGCTGCAGAGCACGGGCTCTAGGCGCGTGGACTTCAGTAGTTGCGACACGTGGGCTCAGTAGTTGTGGCTCGCGGGCTCTAGAGCGTGGGCTCAGTAGTTGTGGCGCACAGGCTTAGTTGCTCTGCGGCATGTGAGGTCTTCCTGGACCAGGGCTCGAACCCATGTCCCCTGCATTGGCAGGTGGATTCTTATCCACTGCGCCACCGGGGACATCCCCTAATGTATTTATTTTTAAGTTAAAAAAAAGCAGGTTGCAGAGCAACACTTACATTCTGACCAAGTTACCCTGAGGGCCCAGAGTATCAGAGACACAGCTGGTCTGGGAACCAGAGTCAGCTGTTCACAGGTGGACTGAAAACGGGGTCGCAGACAGTGGAGAAGAGAGGGAGAGAAGGGCCGCTCGCCCCAGGCGGCCGCGCCCTCAGCCTCTAGCTCGGCCTCTGTGAGGCCCGTGGGCCTCCCGCAGGCGGGGCTGTGACGCGCCCCAGGGTCCTGTCGCTCAGTCTCGCGTCAGTGTGAGAGACGGCGCCTTGGTCCTGGTGCCCCGGAGCCCAGTGCACGTCCTAGAGTCGTGTCCCTCCCCCTTGGCCCGCCTGGTTCTCCCTCGGCGTCGGCGGTCGTCCGGAGCCCCGACTGCGGTGTGACTGAGGGAGGGGGTGATGCCCGACTCCCACCGGCTCCCTCACCCAGTGTCGCGGGGTGCCCAGTGCTCAGGCTGGATGGGGCGGACGCCGCCCGCTCGGCTTGCACGGTCACTCGGCATCTCAGCCGAGTTGTTCCTTCCCGACCAGGGCCCCGTAGTAAGCCAGGAACTGTTTCTCAAGAGGAAAAGAATTACCTGCAGACGAAGGCATGGCTTTTTGCTCTTTGTTTGTTTGTTCCAAAAACCCAGTGAATCTCCTGCTGGTGCCTGATGGGGGCCTCATTCGGCGTCCCCAGCTCGGCCTTGCGGGGGGCCCCAGGCCCGGGTGGACGAGGGGCCTGCCCTGCCGCAGAGCTGTGTCTTGCTCTGGGCCCCTGTGAAGACTCACTCTGACCGTGTCAGAGCAGCACTCAGACACAGTGTGTGCCGCTTGCGGAGACCTGCCAAGGGTGGCAGGGGTGCGGGCAGCAGCCTGAGTGGCATGGGGGTCTCTCCGACGCTCCAGGCCATGGCCTCCCTCACTGGCTGGCTGGCCGATGTCACACCGAGGCGTCTGAAGCATTGCCACTTCCTGCCCATCAGACCCGTCAGCACTGTGTCATCGATGTCACGGGACCGTGTGATGTGAGGCCTGTGGGGTGGTCAGCATCTCTGCAGACTGCGTGCAGTCACAGAGCCAGAGGTGAGGGTGTGCGAGTGTGCCATGCAATGTCAAGGCAGACTGCTTCTCGGGGTCCTTGTACGTTGGTAGAGGGAAAAAGCGTGCGCGGCTGACGGCTGCAGGGCCCTGCGATGCTGCGTCTGGAGTTACAGGAATCCAGTCACTCTGGGAGATGCGGTCCCAGCCAGACGGGCAGCTTCCCTGGGGTGTGACGGCCAGCCTCTCCATCTGCGCACTTCCCCAGGGATGCTCTGCTGTGCTTGGCTTGCCAGTCTGGTAGCTTCAGGGGCGTCCTCCCTGGGCCTCCTCGGCACGATATCCCTCGCCGCGTGGGTCCGAGAGCCAGTGTAGGGATCCCAATGACATGCTCAGGACTGAGCGGGTAACCACGGTGTGGCCTGCAGCCCCGTGAGCTCCTTGTGCTTGACCTTGGCTGCGACTCCGTCTGTCACCTGACTGACCGTAAGCCTCGCCTTTGACCAGTGACCATGGTGGCATTTGGGGTTCTAGGAATCAGCGTCCACTCAGAGCCAGCATCCGGTCACCCTGGAAAGTCTGCGTCTCCTTTTCCCCAGTGCTCAGTCATCCTAGGAAGTGGGACAGGAGGAACGGCACGTCCTGGGCGGGGCACTGTCCTCGGGGGACCCCGCGCCCCTCAGAACGGGGCTCTGGGTCTGAGAGCGGCTCAGGTCTGGAAACGGTGAGAGGACAAGACTCCGTGTTGGTGACTCAGGTTGGGGTTTTGGCCCCTGGACTGAGAATTTCTCTTGTTACGTAGATCAGGCAACACTTTAGAGGACCATGCATCTGTCTCACTTCTAGGGATGCTGTAACTGGGTAGCCACGACCAAACCGTCTGCGAATCAGAACATTCTCACCCCTGGCCACGAGCCTGCCCTGCTCCCTCAGGACCTGCCACCACACTGGCATCAGTGAGGCCGTCATGGTGCTGCCCCCTGCAGAGCGCAGCCAGCACGCAGCTTCTCAGGGGGTAGGGGTCCCCGCACGCAGACATTTCTCAGAAACCTGGGGAGGCTGTGACCTCGGGGCCCTTTGGGGGAAGGTAGCTGAGGGCTGGCTGTGCAGGCCGCATGTGCTGCAATCTCCCTGAGCCTGTGGGTTCACTCTTCCTCGTTAGGCCTCCGAAGTTCTGGCATCTCGGCCTTCTCAAACATGCACTCAGCAATGCCCTGCATTTCAAGGCAGTCAACTCAGAAAGCTTCAGAGCCGTTCCCAGTGGCATGCACTAAACATTAAATCCACATTTCTGGTAAATCCACCTGTGTCAATAAACCCTACCATATCCAGTGTTCAGTTCCCTCTCCTTGGTCTAATATTATTAGAAGCTATTCCCACACTTACTTCCCAGGTTTCTGCAGATATGAAATAGCGGAGCTTTATCGTTGTTTCCATGTGTGAGGCCCCCTCTCGGGGTCAGGCTGGAGTCTGTCCCCAGTCACAGGTCTCGGGGCCGCAGAGGCAGCTGTGGTTGTCTGGGGAATGGAGAACGAGCGACCCCGTGCAAGGCGTCTGCCCAGGAACACTTGCTGCTGGGCTTCCAGGCAAAGAAAGGCCATTCTGACACCACGCAGCCGGCCGTTTCCACTGCCAAGGGAGGCTCGGAGTCGCTCTGGCATTCAGGAATCTCTGCTTCGTCCGAGTCCAGCCCTGTGGCTGTGCTGGGTTCCAGGGCTCCTCCTGCACTCCTTCCAAACCAGTGCCCTGGCTTTCACGTCAGAGACCAGGGAGACTGAGTTCGGGGTGGTGACTCTCCGAGTCCCGCAGAATTACATTTTGTGTTGGATTTGGGAAAGGTCAGCCTGGTAGCTACAAGAGAAGGGCTTTTTAGGGCTGCCATAGAGGCTGCCAGGTTCTCGGTGACCGAGAGTCCCCAGTCGGAGCTTGTCCTTTCCCCGGTGTGTGAGCCCCATCCTCTGGCAGGACTCTGCCCACACCAGATCCCATGTTCCTTTCGCTGCAGTGATAGCTAGTGCAGCAGCCCCTGGCCCCTGCTCTCCTCTGGCGGCTGCAGAGTTGGGCAGGGACACCACGGTCACAGGTGATGCTTGTTCCCTCTCAATGCCGCTGCCTGCCCGGGGTCGCTGGGGATCTGAGTCCCCGCTGACCCAGAGCTCAGCACTGTGTTCAGGCCCAAAGACATGCGCCCGGTCCGAAACCCTCTGTCCCCAGAACCCTGCCTGGTGCGTGCGCTTCTGTATCAGTCAGGGTCCAGTCAGGACGCAGAAGCCATAGCAGCCGTTGAACAGAAAACTAACATAAACCAGTGGTAATTGGACGTAAGTCAACTGGGTCACTGACAGGGTAAGTACTGACCTCTGAGGCAGCGTTCTCAGACCTGCAGCTGTAGCATCACTAGGAAATTCCGGGACACACAGACAGACCATCAGGCCACCTCAGACCCACTAAACCGAAAGTCATGGTGAGGCCCAGTGGTCGTGTCTTACCGAGTCCTTCCAGCAGTTCTGGTTCTAGCGCTCTGCGGCTCGAAAACCGCTGCTCTGGGGCATCGTGGAGGTAAGGAAGAGCCTGTGGCGCCTTCCGAGGGGCCGCCTCTGGCTGGGGCTGTGCCTTGGCGGCAGGCGGTGGGGGGAGAGCGTGGGGAGGCCGCTCAGGCGGGACTCAGCCGCTGCTGCTGCAGGAGGGAAGCAGGTGGAGCGGCCGGCAGGCGGGAAGCCCCCAGGTAGGGACGTGCGCCGGGCCGGGCCCTCTCCCCACACTCCTGTGTCCTAACCTCCAGGCGCTGCGGAACATGACCTTACCTGGACGTAGGGCCACTAAGAGGTAATTAGTCACGAAGGCGTCGGTCCCATAGTCCACCGTGATTGGCGTCATTATACAAAGGGGAGATGTGGACACAGAATCCTGCATACGGGGAGAGTACCGGTGACAATGAAGGCAGAAATCAGTGTGACGCGTGTGCAAGCCCAGGGGTGTCAGGGCATGCCTGCACACCGCCAGCGGCCAGGTGAGAAGCCCAGAACAGATCTTTCTGCACAGAAAAGGAACCAAGCCTGCTGACACCCTGATCTCAGACTTCCAGCCTCCACGACTGTGAGACGATCAGTCTCTGTTGTTTGTGCCCCTAGTTCATGGTGCTCTGTTGTGTCCGCCCTCGCGCACCGATACAGGTGGTCATTGGGTGAAGCAGCCCGTCTTCAGCCCAGCCCTCCAGTCCTCGCTGGCCTCCCTCCTGTCAGGCTGCAGTAGAGCCCATGGCAGACTTGAGATGTGGTCCACAGGGCCCCAGTGTCACGAAGCAGAGTCAGAAGGGAGGGTTTGGGGCTGAGAGACAGTAATTTAGTAAATGGCGGAGTAGAGAACACATACCATCCCTTCCGAAGAAGTCTGGCAGCGCAGATAGTACTGATAGGTATGGTTTAGTGCCTTCAGGTTCTAAATGGTAACTTCTCAGGAGGTATGGAAGGCTCCAGAGTAAATAGAATTGCACAGTGGAATCATCACTTCCAGGACTGGGCGGCGACGGGAGCACTGGGAATCGTGGGTCTTCCCTCACGATGGCAGTGTGAGGGAATGTGCGTTTCTAGCAACATTCTACTAACAACGTTTTCAATAAACTTTTTTAGATTGATAGAAGAGTTGTGACGATAGTACAGATCGTTCCCATATACCCCACACCCAGTTCGCTCCATTCTTGCCATCTTACGTTAGTATGGTCACATTTGTCACAGTTAACGGACCAGTATTGATACGTAGTTATTGCCTGAAGTTCATAGTTTGTTTAGATTTCCCTGTGTCTTTCCTGATGTCATTTTTCTGCTCGAGGATCCCATCCAGGTTACTGTTAACATTTAGTCGTCACGTCCCCTTAGGCTCCCCTTTGCTGTGACAGTTTCTCAGACTTCCTGGCTTTTGGGAACCTTGACGGTTTTGAGGAGCTGGCCAGGTGTGCTGTAGGCTGCCCCCAAATGGAATTTGTTGGCTGTTTTTTCCTCATGACCAGACTTGGATTATGGGCTTTGGAAGGAAGACCACAGAGGTAAAGTGCTCCTCACGTCATATCAGACCTGCTTACTGCTTACCGCTGTCGATCTTAACCGCAGTCACCTGGCTGCGGTATGTCTATCAGGCTTCTTTACTGTAAAGTTTCTCTTTTCCATACTGTCCTCTTTAGGAGAAGGTCACTCTGCACCGCCCACACGTAAGGAGTGGGGAGTTGAGGGCTACGCAAGATAGTTGGAATTCTTCTGCAAAGGACATGTGTTCCTTCCTTTAACTTATTCAGTCATTTGTGTCGGCATACGTTTATGGAGATATACATATATATATATATATATATATTCCATTGGGTTATAATCCACTATTACTTTGTTTTATTGTTCAAATCATTCCAATTGATACGATTTTAATAGTGCCAATGAAAGAGAATACAGGCAAGTGTCCAAATAAGTGGCTGTTTGCCAAACACGGGTGTTTAGAAGAACATGTAGAAAATATAGAAAGACGAGCATATAAGTAAGTTGAAGAAGGGCATGACTAGGAGGGGGCTGCCCAGGGTCCTCTTAATTGGGGTTAGACTCGAGATCCACAAGCGGGAAGCAGGTGCTCACCTGCTTTAGAAGCAAGAAAGATAAGGGTTCGCTCTGTTGCTCAAGATTCATGCTGCAGGTGCTGATAAAGAGGAAGGGAAACTCTTCAGCCCGTTTTGTGCTTTTTCATTATCAAGGAAAATGATCTTCAAAACGGAAAAAGTACAGTGAATGGTGATTAGAAGATCTTACAGCCCAGGATAGGTGTGGACGGTAGGAGGTGCCTGTTTGCTTTCTGATCCCTAGTTTAGTCAGGATGCAGACTGCCAGGATGCAGGCTCTCAGTGGGAGTGGAAGAATGGTGGAGAACAGGTCTGAGGCCTGACGCCTGAGGTTCCAGGTGAGAGGAAAAAGAGTCCTCAGAAAACGGTGGGAAATGTGGTGTCATTCCCAGGTAAGGGGTTTGAATGAATTATTCATAAAGTAATAAAAGTAGTAATCTCTGGAAACCTATCACGAACCGACCCCAGAAAGTCGGGGAGATGAACCCGATTTCCTTTTGGGACTGTTCGTAGATGTGGTAATACCGTGAAAGGCGAATCTGGGTTTCATCTTGACGGTTGACAGAGCCTCGTGCCCTGTCCTGATGGAGAAGATGCAGAAGTGTATCTTGGCAGCTCAGTGAACTGCTGGCTTACGGACCTTAGGGGAACGTCAGTGAAATCGCAGTCTGCCTGGAGCGAGGTTTCTAGCTGTACTGGATGCCTCTCGCGGGCCGGGCCACCTGCTACTGCAGCCAGCCCTGCAGGCGTGGTGGGCGGCACCCCCCGCTTCCGTAACCAGCGGGGATGAGCAGGTGGGGAAACGCCCCTGCCTCGCACGCTCGGGGAGGACGATCCCAGTGCCGTGGAGCCCCTGCCAGGCCCCTGTCCTGCGGCCAGCTCCACCACCCTTCACACACTGACACTGGCTCCCCTGCTAGCCTGTGTCACTCCTGCCCCCGGGACCACGTTCTCAAATAAACCACGTGCGAGCCAGGCTCTGCTTTCTGGGTGAGACACTGCTGGGGCGCCTTAAGATTCTTTCACTCTAAGCTCGGCAGCCTCTGGAACAACGACTTGAATACCGACTTTGTTGACCGCATCCTCTAATCGACAGATGACTTGAAACCAGGAGAGAGAGCGAATAATAACCCATATCCAGAAAGATTCCTCCGTAAGCTGAATTATTCCTAGGCCTAATGAAAGTACCTGCCACCCAGAGCAGTGGGAATTAGAGCGCGTCGCAGAAGAGCATAAGGCTGGGGGTTCAGAACTGTGGCGGCGTGAGGGCGACCTGACGCGGCCCCGCCCCCATCAGGCTCACGCGGGGCGGGACCTGCTGATGCCGACAGCCAGCAGACTGCTAACCCAGAAGCACGGGCCGTGGTTTTAAGCGTCACGCAGTTTAAAAGTGGTACGAGAAGAGCTTACCTGAAAACAGCAGTCCCTGTTCCTTACGCCCTTGTCGTCATACTCCCCAGAACCGACAGTTCAGCTGTTAAATCTGGCGTTCACTGCCACATTACCTTGATTCATCAGTTTTAGACACGTTTTCCTCCCTAATTCGGTAGCTGGGTTCTTTGTTCCTTGTGTGGCTTCCTTCCTCCCCTCACACCCGGTGTCACCATCTCAGTACCGGGGTGCTTTCATTCATTTGACTGTGTCACTGGGCCCAGTGGTTTACGTGGTTACATTTCCTATTTGTACAGTTCAGTGTTGTTCCTGGAGCTTAAAATTCTTCCGTTTTTTATTTTCTTTGAACACCTAAGGCTTTTCCCACCGGCTGACTTCTCAGTAGGATTTCCTGTGCAGCCGGACTTGGCCCACACATTTCCAGCCCTACTTGGAGCCACGCCTGCGGCTCTGCGTCTTCTTGCCCGTCACCGTCACCTGAGACTTTCACGGGTTCATGGTGGGAATTGCCTCCACCCTCTCCTGATTTTTGAACACATGCTTTTCTGCTTTCCTGCTTTATTCTCTCTGTTTTGGCGGAGCACTTTCTCCAGGAGCTTCCGGCCCTAGTGCACTCGGGCTGCATAACAAAACCCCGCAGGCTGGCAGGCTTCACAGGAATTTCTCCCCCAGCCCTGGAGGCTGAGAGTCCAAGACCAAGTGCCGGTGGCGTCAGTTCCTGGCGAGGCCTCTCTTCCTGGCTTGCAGACAAGCTGCCTGGAGCGCACGAGAGCTCTGGTCTTTCTCATATGGACACTAATCCCAACCCTGTGGCCTCGTCGAACGCTCTCCAGCTCCATCAGGGGGTGCAAACGTCAGGGGGGTCAGGGGGTGCAAACGCTGTCCGTACACGTCCCAGGAAAAGATGCATGAGAGTTAGCTACTGAGGTCAGTTGAGAATTTCGAAGGCGTCCCATTGCTTTTAGCTGCCAGTGTCGCTGAAGAGACAGCTGTCGTGGTTTTTCTCTTCTTTAATCTCCATCTTTTTATGTGCGGTTTTCCCCCTCGGAAGCTTTTGGGGTTTTCTCTCTATCTCTGGTGCTTCCACGCCGGGCGCCTGGTTGTGGTCTTTTCCACTGTGAGCCAGGCACCCGATGGGCCTTTGGACCTGACACACGTGTCACTCGGTCCATGTTCACTGTGCTGTTCGTTCCGAGATTCTCTTCCTGCTGTTTCCTTTCTTCTGGAACTTCAGTCGGGAGATCTTGGGCCCCCTGAATTGATCCTTTAATATTCTTATCCTGTCTCCTTCTCTCATTACTTTTCTGTTCTACTTCTTAGAAGCTTCTTTGTTCTTAACCCATCCAGCGAGACGTATTCAAAACTAGAAGTTGTGCAGCTGCAACGTTCAAGGTTGTGTTGAGTGGCTCGTAATTAAGAGTGAGCACCGACAGCTGGGGGGTGATCACAGGGGAGCTTCTGCCTGGGGGGGTCTCACTGAAGAGTGTTGGGCCACCGTCTTTTTCATTGGAAGCCCCCAGATGTTCATCTCTGTGTAGTTCATTTCTGAAGCAGTTTCTCCAGGAAAATAATCCTTTGATGGTGATGGCGGGTGGCTTTGGTCATGACCTGATTTGAAACAATCTTCCTGTTTGTTTTCAGCCCTGCCCCCGCCCAAGCATCGGAGCCTCCAGTCGTGGGTCTTCCAGGTCGGGGGGATCAGTGGGCTCCTCTCCCCGCCCCTCCCCACGAGGTTCCTCCTCTTGGTCAGCGTGAACCGTGCTCCACCCGCTTCTCGTCCTGGCATCTCCTCGCTCATTCTCCTTCTAGTTTATACTCCCTGTAGTTTGAGAATAACTTTTCAAGAGGAAGAGATGCCAGAGATGTTTCTCTGCCACGTTTAAACCTAGGGAGCCACGAGGGAAACTCCAGGAAGGAGATACATGAGGTCCTGCGGGAGTAGAGGAGGGATCCGACTCGGCCGCGCGTGACGTGGGTAGGTTGTGTTGAGGACTTAGAAGTTACAGGCAAGCTGGGCTTTAACAGGTGGAGCAGAAGGTAAGTCCATTTGAAGTAGAAGGAACATTGTGACACAGCCAAAACAACGGAAGATAAGTTCACGGACTGAGGAGTCTGCTGGACCGTAGGGGTCAGGCTGGGGCTGCATCGCACAGGGTCTTGGAGACCAAACCTGAGAAGCTGGGCCCATCCTTGCTCAGGGGAGACGCCGTCAGGTGTTGTGAAATCCATTTGACGAGCTCTGATGTAAAAACTTAGTAAACTGCAGTGAACAGTTTTAAAGAGCTTTAGCTATGCATCAGCATTAATTTTAAAAGCCCCACAATTAATTTAATTATTGAGAATCAGGGTGAAACTGTGTATGGAAAGCAGGGAAGCATTAGAGGAATCAGATTCCCATTTTTGGGGAACACAGATGTGCTACTTGGCATTTAGATTGCCAGAATCTCTTAGCGCGACTAGGGCCGGCTTACCCTTTTCAAAAATCATTTTTATAGGGCTTCCCTGGTGGCGCAGTGGTTGAGAGTCCGCCTGCCGATGCAGGGGACACGGGTTCGGGCCCCGGTCCGGGAAGATCCCACATGCCGCGGAGCAGCTGGGCCCGTGAGCCATGGCCCCTGAGCCTACTCATCCAGAGCCTGTGCTCCGCAACGGGAGAGGCCACAACAGTGAGAGGCCCGCGTACCGCAAAAAAATCATTTTTATATTAGACTTTTATTTTCCTCTCTACTTAGCTGATTATCGCATTTGGTTGTTTGAAAATCCTATTAAGGGCTTCTCTGGTGGTGCAGTGGTTAGGAATCTGCCTGCCAATGCAGGGGACATGGGTTCGAGCCCTGGTCTGGGAAGGTCCCACGTGCCGTGGAGCAACTAAGCCCGTGCGCCACAACTACTGAGCCTGCTCTCTAGAGCCCATGAGCCACAACTACTGAAGCCTGTGCACCTAGAGCCCATGCTCCGCAACAAGAGAAGCCACCGCAGTGAAAAGCCCACGCACCGCAACGAAGAGTAGCCCCCACTCGCTGCAACTAGAGAAAGCCCGTGCTCAGCAACAAAGACCCGGTGCAGCCAAAAGTAAATAAATAAATTTATAAAAAAAAGAAAATCCTATTAAAATATAAAATTTTTAATTGGTAACAGTTTGAGCAAATTGCGTTATCAGTTGAAAGAAATTTTCAGAGGCACTCAAGGCCCCTAGAGTTTTTCCCTTAGCAGTAGACTGCGCCAGTCCTCTTTCAGCCTGTCGGTGGTTCGTTGGTGACACACTGTGCCTTCTGTAATTGAGGAGTTTACTGAGCAGAGTCTTAAATTGCCCCTCAAACACTCCGTGCACATGGTGCTAAGAAAGCCAAGTTTAGAAGGTTTCGTCCCTGCAGAGGCTGCAGTCAAACCGCAGCAGCAGGCAGGGCTGCTGATCTGGGGACGCTGAGACGTCCCCCGCTAAGGTGCTGTGAGCACGTCTTGTCCACTTTAGGGAGTTCTGTCGCGTCTCTGGAGGGTGGAATTGTGACTCCCTCCATGACGTGTGGACCTGTCAACAGTTTGTGTGGCTGAAATTAAAACTAACTCATTCTCTGCTTCTGGTCTGTCAGTAGAGAGTGGAAAATTAAAGCTCTTATTCTTTTTAGCTCTTCATAGCAAGTCTGGTTAGTCCACGCACTTGCGGGAGTTCCCTGGTGGCCTAGTGGTTAGGATTGAGCACTTCCACTGCCGAGCGCCCAGGTTCAGCCCCTGGTCAGGGAACTGAGATCCTGCGAGCCGTGCGGCGTGGCCAAAAAATGAAAAGAACAAAAACAAAAAAAACATGCCCCCTTAAAAACAAAAAAAAACAAAAAAAACAAAAAAAAACATGCCCTTGTGAGGAAAGCGCTATCTGTTAGCCCCATCTTGTAGCTAAGAATGTTGAGGCTCAGAGAGGGTTAAGGACCTGAGCTGACGAAAAGTCAGTCTGTCCAGTTGGTCCTGCAGCTTCGCCCACTGAAGCCACTAGGAGGCTTTTTTGCTTCACTCCAAGTATTTTCCTTCGCATCTGGTTGTTTTATTAATACCTTACTGTGCAGAAGTGAAGGCACTTTTCACCTTGAACTCTTCAGGTCCCCTTTGCCGCTGGACGGCTGTTTCCCTGGGTTTTTCCCTCACGTGACATCAGCAGTGTATCCTCAGGATGACCTGAGGTCAGCACACATCACCACCCCACCTTCTGCGTCCCTGGCCTGTCCGTCTTCGGTACCTGAGAGAGTCAGTGCTGTGCGGGCATTTCCTTGTGTTTTGTGTGCAGAGGCCTTGAAGCCCCTTTAGTAACTAACTTGGAGCATTTAGGGGCTGTTTAAGAGCTTGTAGGTAGCAGGTTAGAGAAGTTATTGTGGGGAAGCAGGATTTTCTCTGTTCCTGAAAGAACAGTCATTACATTGAGTGTTAAAGTTAGGCCCTGCTTCTGTTGTGTTGCCATCAGTCTGATTGCTGCTCCTTTGGAAGTTAATGTCTCTCTTCCCTCTGGCTGGTTTTCTCTTTGCTTTTGATTTTTAGCCTCTTACCTATGATGTGCTGGGTGTGGTTTTCTTTGTATTTTTCCTGCCTGGGTTCTATCTGATGCTTTTGATAGATTCAGATTTTCTATTGAAAGTCGCCTATTTGAACATGATTTGGAAAATGCCTTTGGAAAAATTCCAGAATTTTGTAGCTCAGTTCATATCTTTCTTTTCTCTCAAGAATTGTAGTTCCCTGAATCCTGCCTGTGTGCTGCCCGCCAGTGCTTTCTAACGGGGATTTGTATGTTTTGTCCAACTCGTGCGGTTGTTTTCAGCTACTTCATCATGGCCAAACCAGAACTTTCCGGAGTGGCTTTTCAACAGCTGTGGTCACTTAGGGTTACGTGAATGATCCTGATGAATGATTTTAATACTGGTTTTCTCTGCTAAATCTGTTATTTTGGAGGAAACAGTAAGCAGTTTGTGGTTTTAAAAGTGCCCCCACTCCCTGCCTACTCCAGCCAGTTAGAAAAACAAGCTAAGCAGATATTTAATGTGTTTCAGAATCCGTTCATCCATGACTTTCCCCCATATTCTTTTATAATATTTTCTAGGCCCACAGTCAAGGATTCCCAGAGCATCGTCAAGGTAGAAATAGACCATTCACACCGGCACACGGTCCCTGAATGCCATTTAGTTACACAAACAGTGTGAATATTTTTGTGATTCTTGATACAAGCTGTGGTTCAGAAACCATTTTACCAGTTTGTGGATGCCACTTAGTTACTGTCTGGCTCTCGTGCCCGTGGGTTGGCTCTGCTCACCTCCTCTTCCTAGTTTCCTGCCAGTTTGTTCAACAGATTGATGGAGTCCCTGCCGTACTCAGGACAGTGCTGGACTCGGCTAAGACAAGTGTGGAAAATGACTAATGAGACTCCCCCTCACCCACCAGCCGTCCCTCTGCCCTTGTGCAGGTGAACCAGGCACCTGCATAAGTCATTCTAAATAGAGGCAAAATGAGTCACAGTAAAGGCAGAAACAGGTGCCGAGTTATTACTTCTACTCTGACTTGAAGCTCTAGTTTCCTAAAATCCTCTCTTTTCATTATTAAGTTAACAAGGGGTTTCGGAGTATAGTGGGTGAGAAAATAACCCTTTTCTTTCTTAGTAAAAAAGATAAACTGTACCACAGAGTAAGAAAAATTTTTAAGAGATACACTTCCACTGCCTCAGCTCCATAATATAGAAGTTTAATTTTTTTGCTTGTTTCTCTTTGATCTTTTCTGTGTAAATACAGGTTTTATATAATTATAATGCATAATTTTATAGTCTGCATTTTCACTGCCGTAAGCCTTTTTTTTTTTTACTTCAACATAATCTTCACAGTTATACTGTTTGATGCTTTTTTCTCACTGGTATACCAACATTTAACAAGTTTTGTTGGAGGCAGATCTTTCTCCAGTTTTCAGTGTTAGAAATAATGCCACATAATTGAACATCTCTGATTCAGGAATCCCACTCCTAAAATTTTTGTATGAGTAAGTAATTCAACAGAGGAAAAGCTAGTACACAAACAGTATGAATATTCTTGTGATTCTTGATACAAGCTGTGGCTCAAAAACTATTCTAACAATTCATGGAGCCACCAGTGGTTTTACAACTGCACTTGTGTCGGGCGCTATAACGAAAACATACTGGCTTATTTAGCAGCTATAAATGGTACTTTAAATTTGCTTTAATTTTCATTTCTTTGATTATCAGTAAAATTGAACCATTTTCCATATGTTATTTGCTGTCTGTATTTAGAGGTCATTTTCAGCATTGAGCTTTTGGCTTTTAATAAATCATCACCCCTGCTGCCTGTCACGGTGTCCCGGAGGGTGTTTGTCCCGAGGGCTCAGGGAGACACCGTATGTGAACTACTCTGAACAGGGCCCAGCCCATAATAGGCACACAGGGAATGTCTGTCTCAAGAAGATATAAAAGTAGGAATATATTACATCTTTCATTCCTTCTCTTCCTCAACCTCAGGGAAATGAAGGGGGAATGCTTGTTGTTTTGTTATTGAACATATGAAAAACAAATTTTCATTTCAAGTACTTTGATAGAACTTCAGTATTTCTGAATGAACTAATAACCACATATAGGAAAGAGCAAACTCGGAAGTTTGGGGAATTCCCTGCAGGTCCAGTGGTTAGGAGTCGGCGCTTTCACTGCCGAGGGCCCGGGTTCAGTCCCCGGTTGGGGAAGTAAGAGCCCGCAAGCTGTGTGGCATGGCCCGAAAAAAACAGACCTTTGAAGTTTAATTCTTCTGTGTGGTTTTAATTACATAAAGTCTCTCTGATTGCATTGTTTCAGTTTGAAAAAATAATCTCCAATCCCTATATACCTTTCAATATAATACAGAAGCATATTGCTAATGTTAATAAATTCAGTTATTTTTAACTGGTAAGATTTGGTTGAGTGTTTCAGTGGAAGGTATTTTTCTCCCTGCATATATATAGACTAAAAATGCATGTTGTCTCTCTCATTGGTCTTAGGTTAAAAAGGCCTTCTTTGCCCTAGTAGCCAACGGTGTCCGAGCAGCGCCTCTGTGGGAGAGTAAAAGACAAAGTTTTGTAGGTAAGCGGCAGGGGCCGGGGATCTGAAAGCCTGAGTTAGCTCAAGAAGTGCTGGTTTGGAGTGCAGCCTAGTAGACATGTTACCAATCGAAGGACAGCCTTGCTTTTACATCCTGTGCGGTGGGACTGCGAGTGAATTCAAAACATTTATGTACCTGTGTGGAGTTTCTTTGGATTCAGCGCCGTTTTGGCTCTGAAGCCTCCTCGGTGCCCTTGCTGGTCCCCTGGTCCCAAGGCTGAGGCCCGACCCCTCCCTGTCGGTCCCTCCGCTTGCGGTCCTGCCGCGGGCCATCCCCGCTCCCTCCCCGGTGAGCACTTCTCTGACACAGCAGATGAAACGATGGAAACGTGATTGGTAAAAAGCGTTGTTACGCTATTAAAGTGTTGTTACGCTATTAAAAATACCACGTAACTCACAGTACCTAAGCTCCATAATTTTCTCATCTTATGAATCACAGTGGACAATGGGTGTCGTCCCTCTTAGGAGGCATCGCATCATTCTGAAATGGCACTCGGTGTCCGCCGCCCCTCGGGCTGCAGCTGCCTCAGGGGAGAGGTTCACGCCTCTGTAGTCCTGATGTCCGGCACACAGTGGGCCCTTCGTAAATTGTGCCTGTGAAAGGCGCTGTTTTTAGGAGGATTCTCAGAAAACAATCCAAGTGCTACCAAAAGTGTCATGTTTCTAGAGCTTATGGGATACTTTATCTTATTTTAAAGTATCCTAAATTATTTACATGTAGCCACAAGTCTTTTGTGATGTTTAATAACATTCAGAAAGTTTTGTCTTGGTGAATTGCCAACTACTGTGATTAATTCCATTAATTACTATCAGGTTTAATTTCAGCTAAATTTGTATATCTTAGTGTGGTGTAGATAATTAACAGATTAACAGTTTTAAATAGTATATGAAGCTGTGCTGGTAGTCTTTAAGGCTGTCTAGTAAATAAATACTCCAGCTTTGCTTATCAGCTGAAATTTTCCTTTAATGTTTTCATAGTTTTACATTTAATATATAATTCTTTCTTCCAGGAATGCTAACAATTACAGATTTCATTAATATACTTCATAGATACTATAAGTCACCCATGGTAAGTGCCAGAAATCCTTATGTCAAGTAAGTGGAGCTATATATTTCTCTGTACGTATTTAGAGCTCTGTGTGTGTGTGTGTTTTAAGATTTTGTGTTTTTCTTTTTTGGTACCGGCTTGGTGGTGCCGGTGGTTGATTTTTCCAAATATATATAATGTGCAGGAAACCTCAGTGTAAATCAGTCTGATATTTGAAGCTTAAGAAGGTAGTCGCAGGAAGTATGAAAGGCAATAGCCTCTTTCTTCAGCTTTCAGGAGTCCTCAGGTTAGTGGGATTCTGTGTGCTTATTTATTGCCTGGATAGTCTATACATTCCATTATATTTCTGCTCTTTAACGGCATTATGGGCATGCCGTAGTGTTGAGATCTGCCTGGACCCATGAATGAAGGAGGCCCCTCGCACCCTTCCAGACCAGGGGTGGCTGTGCCCAGTGAAGCCCACAGTGGAGATGAGAACAACACAGGCCTGACTCCCGGGCCTTATGCAGTTACCCCTGAAATTTTACAAAAGAAATACACAGACTCTGTGCTTCTAAAGAAGTAAAAATTAAAATTGGAGAAATTCAGTTTTGACATTTTTCTGCCACTTAAGAAAAGACTGCTACTGGCTAATTTTAGTGTCAGATCCCTGGTTCCTGGTCCAACTGTTTTACAAGAGCATAGTTTGAAAACTACACATGGCCTTTATCTAACACTGTGATTTTTGTGATTCTACCAGCTTGTTTGGTGTTTGGTTTTTGTTGGTTTTTTTGAGTTGGTGTTTTTTTTGTTTGTTTTTTTTTTTTTGGCAAGGTTGGAGAAGGACAGAATTGTATACTTTCTTTATCTAGTACTGTTTTGGGTATCTAATAGGTAAAAGGCAATCCAGTTAATACTGTTTTTACATGTAATGGTCAGTATTGCCCAATAATTAAATTCCTACACAAAATGGAAAAATAAGCTTCTGCTTAAGACATACTCTTAGAAGGAAGTTTTACCAAAGACTTCATAAGTATTCCATATTTATTTCACATGACATACCTGATTTCTTTTTTTTTTTTTTTTCTGCGGTACGCGGGCCTCTCACTACTGTGGCCTCTCCCGTTGCGGAGCACAGGCTCCAGACGCGCAGGCTCAGCGGCCATGGCTCACGGCCCCAGCCGCTCCGTGGCATGTGGGATCTTCCCGGACCGGGACATGAACCCGCGTCAACTGCTTCGGCAGGCAGACTCTCAACCACTGCGCCACCAGGGAAGCCCTACCTTTTTTTTAACTATTAAATTCTGTGCTTGAGCGGTGGTTGCTTCTTCCCTGCCACCTACAGAGCCTGCCGTGGTGGCACGTCTTGTTTCTCCTCTCCTGCCCACTCAGTTCTTTCTTTTCTCCCTCCTGACCCCTCTGCTCGTCTCCCTGTGGCTTCTCTTCTTTGGAAATCTGAGTCCACTTCCTCCACGTGCACGTTCTCCTTCAGGTCCTTGGTCCTTGCAGTTGAAATTCAGGTCTTTCAGAATCCTCCTGGAGAACTGCCTCAGTGATGGAGAGCCCTGTGCCATCTCCCTGGAGCAGAATTAGTCACTATTTCAGCGCCCCCATTAACTACCCACACAGCACTTTTCATACTGTATTCTGATTAGTTGCAGGGCAGTGTTTCTCAGCTGGGAGTGACGTTGCCTCCCAGGGGACATTTGACAACATCTAGAGACATTTTTTATCATAGCTGGCGGAAGGGTGGGGCAGTTCTACTGGCGTCTAGCGGGCAGAGGCCAGGGATGCTGCTAAATGTCCTACAGTGCCCAGGACGGCCCTACAACAGAAGCAGCCAGCCTAAAGTGTCAGTAGCGCCAAGGTCGAGAAAGGCTGTCATGGGGTATCTGAGGTTCCTTCTTGTTAGGTAGTTCTTTGAGGTGGAGACTGTATCTTACTCACGTTTGTACCTTACACACACACACCCCTTCCCATCTTGCCAGCGCCGAACACCCCCAGTACCTAAGGGGACCCCCGTGTTAGCTGAGTCACGGCCATGCTGGTGACCGTAGCTAGAGCTCCGAGGCGGGTGTGCAGGCAGAGCACGGGCATCACCTCAGAACCGCCTAAGTGAGACGTAGACCAGGATTGTTCTACTTCCAGCTGTGAAAACCAGAGCCTCATCTTCCTCAGTTAGGCTTTTTCTCTGTCGTGGATGTTGTTCAGTCACCTGGCACCAAAATGGGGGGGGTGGGGCGCGGGTTCTCACTTAGTCATTCGTCTCTGGTTCCCGTTTTATTATTCTCTAAACCTTTTGGTTCTTCCTTTCAGTTGCCCCTACACTCCCACAGTCACCATTCGAGACCTAACTGTCCTGACACTCGGTTTTGCATCTGGCTCTGGTGCTGTCACGTCGTCCCACTGCTTAAACCCATCAGTGCTGGCCTGGCTTTCTTTCCCAGACACGGAGCCCACCTCGGGTCATCAGTCCCCAGACTCCTCGCTCCTGTCCCCCAGCACCATCTCCTTTCTGTGTTTCGGGAACGTGAGGAAGTCCTTTTCCTCTCCAGGCCCTTACGAGTTTATCTTCTTTTATGTAAAGTCCATTCATCATGCAGAGCCTGGCTGAAATCTACCTCCTGAAGTTTTCCTTGCCTGACCTCTGACCTCTGCTCATCCCTACTCTCCCTGCATACCTGCACTAAATAAGCCTTTTAGAGTATGCTCTGATATGTACGCCTTCTTGTTGGTGGTTTCTTGCCAGTTGTTGGTAGCATTTCAGTATCGGACTGTCTTAATGTTGCCAAGTGGATTTTAAGCTTCAAGAAGCTTCAGGAAGAGGCCAGGTTTTCCTACTGCAGGGCCCCCAGGAGTCCCAGTGCAACACTGCAGGAGGCAGAGTGACTTTCTTAAGCTGAGCCGCAGTGGAGGCTGCAGCAGGTGGGGAGGCCCTCCGCCTCAGGCTCACAAACACATGGTCCTCACAGAAGCTGAATGTGGAGGGCCTTCTCTCCAGCTGTTTAGGAAGGGAAACAGATTCAGAGAGCTTAAGTACTTTGACCAAAAGCGGCAGCCAAGATGCAGTGATGTGAGTGCTTGACGACTCCAGGTGACTAAGTGCTGTACCCACTGCCCAGCCTCCAGGCTCTCCAGACTCAACGCCCTCTCTACCTTTGTGAAGACACCCATGTGGTCCAGGCATAACCTGATCCAGCAACTTAATTAGCACATGATTTAACCAACTGCCCTTTTAAAATTAGAGATGCTAAAAATCTTATGTATCCTCAGAAAGAAGGAATGTGTGTATATGTGTATATGTGCGTGTGTGTGTGTGTGTGGGGTGTTCTAAAATTTAAGTGTATCCGAAATTTTCAAATTAAATTAATGAAAATATTGTTGGTTTATGTTTTAAATTTATAAAGCATTTGTCTTCAATGAAAGGTAGAGCACTTTTTGTCTCTCATTTATATTCTAATATTTCTGAATTATCTTGATTGTTTCCATCTGCTGAATTATGGGACTCAGCAGTAGTTATGAAATAGTAATTTCTTTTTTTTCCCTTATGTTGTGTGTGTTAACATTTGTAAATAAGAGTTTTTCTTATTTCTAGGTACAGATTTATGAATTAGAGGAACATAAGATTGAAACATGGAGGGGTAAGCACTGTTGAGTGTTAAAAACCTTTTAATATGAGGAAAAACATGTTCTACATATGTATAAAATGTTTTAATTTCACAGGTCCTCTTCTCTCTGCTTAATAACTGACTACATTAAGACATTTCTTTCTATATTAATTTTGATAGTATGCCATACTACTATAAATATTACCCACTCTGTTTAGTACACATGTATAGAGAACCTATAACAAGTCTTTAGACTAAGGCTGGGATATAGATGGGATATAGTAACTAGTGCCCGAGTCTCTGGCCCCCAGTCGAGCCACCATTCACCTCTAAGTATTACCTTCCAAATCTTTGCCTTTGTATAGAAAATGCACCAAAGGAATGCCTGAAATTAACAAAAGCAAGGATCTGTTCCTATTTAAATTCAATCATTATTTCTTTACACTATTATTATTTCTTTACAAATTATGGAGACAAGTAGAACAAGTGAAACTTAAACTAGATGATTTGGATAAAATCACACGAAAATAACTTCAAGATTGCTTGCTTTCGTTTGCAGCATTGAAATTCACCCTTTATAATCACAATACCCTTTTGTGAAATGGAGCCACTTTTTAAATTGTAATTTCATGATTGTGAAATTGTTCAGTCTTAATGAGACCCAGCCTGCTGGGTTGGTACAGAGGGGGCAAAGGACCAACCAGTAAGAATATCCTCGATGGGAGCCTGTGATGGGGATCCCTGAGGAAGAAGCCTCTGTAGGGTGTTCGGGGAGAAGCCTGAGACACTGAGGGGCCAACTCAACTCAAGGAAACTTTTTCATTTAAACCTGAGGTTTAGCTTTGTGTTCCCGTTATCTGCTTGGTGTGACAAGCACCCCTGTGACTGGCTGCAAGATCTGAACATCCGTTAGGATGCTCTAAAGAGAGCTGGGCCTCCTTTAATCCCATATGATTTAGAGGTTTCATTGAACGATGTATTTGATTGATGATAGCTTTATCAAGTCAGACCAAACAAAGTAAGTCAACATGGGATCCACATTTTAGCACTGCCTATCATGCAGCGAATATATATATTTTAACACCAAGACAGATACTTTGTAATAAATTCTATTGTATAAGTAATGTCAGACCAAGGTTTAAGTGTATTTACATTTTGATACATGGTATTTGGTAGTAATAATAATAATAATAATGTTGAGATTTTCTTGAATGCCTTCTGTGTAGAAACCTCAGTAAAGCAAATTACAGTTTATCTTTACAAAGATAATGTCTGCATACTAGAAAGATCCCCAGATATACAGTAGATCAAGCTTTGGTGTCGAAAATAAAACTTAATAACATTAAAGAACAAAGTTTGTTATAACTTTTACCTTTTAACTTGTGAAAATTAGTTTTAAAGGATTTCATAGTCTTCCTTTGTTGAGGGTGATAGTGACTTGGTAACATTCTAGTGACCTCTGCTGGTATTGCTCTTTTATCAGATTTCTTGACTTTTCTTCTGATTTTTACAACATCTATTGTAATACTGTTTTTAAATACTTAACTTTTCCACAAAGGCAACATCCTGAAACAGTTTGGAAGTTGTTTAATAATAGCCATGACTATAAGTAACACAATAGTATTCAGTAAATTAATTCGATTTGGGTTTTTAATCCTTCTAATTATTACCTGTAAATTGAAGGGTATTTTAATTTATGTAATAATTACAAACAGCAAATACATTACTAATTACATATTTTCTTTCTATAAATACAGAGCTTTATTTACAAGAAACGTTTAAGCCTTTAGTGAATATATCTCCAGATGCAAGGTAAACTTGTCAAGTTTTTCTCTTTTGAAAACATTCCATTCATTCAGATTCATCTGTTTTGTTACCATGGGTGATAGATTTTTTTTGTTTTAATCTAGATAGGGGCCAGCCTCCTTAATATTAAATTCAGTAAACTCAGAGACAGTAGAAATCACAGCCATCGTTGGTCCAAAGGACTGAGAATGAACTAGGAAGATGGTCATACTGAGCAGTTTGAAAGTCCAGATCACCTGCAGCAGAAACCCACTAGGGAGCTCATTAAAGCTGCAGATTTCTGGGCTCTTCTCCCAGTCAGTCTTTGGACGGTTTTAGTGCCCTGGAATGTGCATTAAAACAACTCCCCCAGGGGTCCCAACGTGCACTGAAGTTGAAAAATCAGTCTCCTTAGGCACTGGTCCAGAGGTGGTCAGAGGATGGGGCTGCCCACAAGTGTTGACCCAAGCCTTCTGGGACAGCTCGGATACATTTTCAGAAATAAAAGCATTCTTAAAACTAGTGCACTAGTGAGCAAAAGTGGAATATTGATTTTTATTATTTTATTTCCAAGTCCTAAAAAACAGCTCCACCCAGCACACCTCCTCGTCGGCAGTCACAGGAGAGGCTGGAGCAGCCAGCAGTGGGCAGGCTGAGCACAGAAGTGGCCAGTGCAGGGGGCCCCCGGCCACAGTGCCCTCTGTTGCCAGGGTCGTCCATTAGCTTCCCGAGGGGTTAGCTTCTGTCATTTCTCAAATAAAAGCATCAAACCTGCTACTAAAAAACTGCTCTCCTAGAGATTTTTGTAGTCCACACTTGGATTTGAGGCTTATTAACAGATTACGGAAAACCGAAAATTTTGCTGAGATCTCCAGTTTAAAACTTTTCTAGAACACTGTTTTAGGTCAGTCAACCTTTTAATATTGTAATTTAAAGACACAAAGTACGTTTAAAGCAGGGGTGGTCCAAAGTTTTCTAATTCTTCTTTAAAGCCTCCTAACAACTGTAATGGCTTTTCCCGCAGCCTCTTCGATGCTGTACACTCGTTGATCAAAAATAAAATCCACAGATTGCCAGTTATTGACCCTATCAGTGGGAATGCACTTTATATACTTACCCACAAAAGAATCCTCAAGTTCCTCCAGCTTTTTGTAAGTAGTTTTTAGTGTTTCTACAGACATAGCTGCATCTACTTTAATTTACTTCAAGTAAATTGGCTCCTGTTACCCTCATAGAAGAAATCGTTAGTTTTGAGGTCTCCATTTCTAAACTTCAGTTTCTTAACTCACTACTATTTGAACTGTACATTCTCAAAGTTGATTCCAGTTAAAAAGTAATCACCTTTCAGTGCAAGTAAAAACACTTGGAATTCTCTATTTAAGTGAGAATATTTTATCACCTAAAATGAGGAGAAGCAAAGCAGTTCGCGAGTCAGTCTGATTAAGGAAGTACTTACCCAAGATAGCCTGAGCCAGACTGCCTTATGATGCTTTACTGGTGTCATGGTTGGGGACATGCTCAGAAGTCCTGGCCCCAGGATGGTCTTATTATTTACTGCAGCAGTGATAGAAAAGCCCAAAGCAAATAAAATTTTGACAACAGAATACCATGTTGGTCCAAATCAGGGCTATATTGTCTGTAGGTTTTCTCAACTGCATCGGAAATGAGATGGCTTCATAATCATCCAAAACTCAGAACCTCTTCGGTCGGCAGTATTAAAAAGAGGCTCAGAAGGGCCAGAGTGTTCACAGGAGGGCTTCAATTTTTTCCTTTTAATTACATGCACTGAAGTTGAGGTTATAAGTAATTGGTCAGCTAGAACCAGTAAGGGGCCTCATTCATAGTTCAGAAGAGATCATATTAAGAATCATTTTTTTAAAAGAATTTAGTAGACATTAAAAATCTACGTCAAGTTAGCTTTCCTGTCTTCTCCACAGCTTCAAATTAGGAAATAAAGCAGCATTCCAGTGTGGCGTGAAGGAGCCCAGGCTGCTCCGACAGCAGCCCAGAGGGTTTAAGTGATGGGGAGAAATGCCTTGTCCATCAAACCAGCCCTATATTTGAATAGTCTGTGTAAATGTAGCAGTCATCATGTTTAAATAAACACTAAGAAAGAATGTAGGAAGGAGAAGAGTGATTTACAAAAAAGCATGAAGTTTGGTAAAGAGGCAGTCTAGGGAAGAAGAATTAAGGAGGCGGGGACATTGTTGGTCAGACTTCCTGTCTGCCATGGGCTGAACGCATGCAGTCGCCTTGGCACTGAGCTTTAACAGGACCCAGGGCCCAGGACCCAGGGCGGGGCTGTACCAGGCTCTTAGCCCACGTACCCCGTAGAGTCGCCATTTTAAAACAGTACTAATCATGAGAGGAGCTAAACAGTGTTAAGCATTACGCTGTGTCAGGCACTTCACATGATAAAGCTAATCCTAGCCACCACCCTCTCAGGTAGGTATTTTTATTCATCTGATTTGGAAGCGACAACATTCAGCAAGGTTGCGTAGCTTTGCCACGGTTGCCGGTGGTGGTGGTGGAGCAGCCCTCCCTCTAACAGCTCCGTCTGTCCGTGTCCAGAGGCGGCTTAGATCCTCGGGCTCAGGGCGCCTGGCTCACAGGGCCGACGGCGCCCGGAGGCCCTTAGCATTTCCGTGGCCGCGCTGCCGACAGGGAGGCACAGCCTGAGACAGGCCTTTGGCATCTTCTCCTCTACAACAAGTAGAGGAGGTGGCCTCTGCCAGTACTGCCTTATATTTGGGCCAATATGGTAATTAGAATCATGCTGTTAGAATATTCAGCTAGGGATTTTCAGATAAAAATGAAGAATTTTAAATAAACTCCAGAACCTGATTTTTACTGCCTTGAGATCATGTTCCGAGAAAAAGTAGCGTTGCCCTTAGAGACGTCTGACAGTCAGCCTAAGTGTGCAGATGAACAGGGGTTTATCCTGCATCGAGATGGGCTAGATGACCTAATAGGTCTTTCTTTTTTTCTCTCTAAATTTCTAGGATTCTCATGATTTGAATATTGATGAACTCTTTGACTTGAACATTTTGTTTCTTCTAATTGTTCATCTTTTCCTGATAATTATAAGGTACACCAGGAGGATGGAATCAACTGTACCCTTTATAAAAGGTGGATTTTTGAAACCATAGACCTTATTTTGTTTTAGTCAAACATGATCCTAGACTTCTCTCTTCTGACTTCTCCCTCCTCCTTTAAAACAGCCCGTGAAAAGAAAAGTTAACTTTTAAATGTTCTTTTAATTCTGTTCAGTTGGCTTGTTCTTGTTCCTAGTAGACAAAAATTGGAGTCCTCCAATGGAGAATTCAGGGTGTAGAGGTGGGATGGTGTGGGAACTAGCTTAGCAGCTCAGACAGCCACCATCAGACGCTCTGGGTTTGGAAATGTGTGGGTTCTTAATAAACATTACCTAATGATGACAGCAGGACAGTGAATTTAACATGAATAATTTAAGAAGATTCTCGGTGGCTGATGGGTCTTAATTTCCAAATAGACCTGTCGTTCCCTCCTGTCCGGTTTTCCAGTGGGTGAAGAGAAGGAGAAAATGTTACAGTGTTAGTGCTTTGCAGTATTTTTACTAAGTAGTTAAATAAGCGTAAACATATAAGCTGGTTTGAACAAAAGACATAGTTCTTGTATGTAACATTTTCATGTTAATTCAGATATCCGGGTGGATTGTTAGAAAAGACTAATTTGTTGCACATAGTTTTTCATCGAATGTGGACATGTGAACACTGAAAAGGTCTGCTCTGGCTCTAGAGCATCTGTGCCCGTCTTCCTGTCTAGATGTCTGATATGCCAAAGCCTGCTTTCATGAAGCAGAACCTGGGTGCACTCGGAATCGGGACCTACCACAACATCGCCTTCATACACCCAGACACTCCCATCATTAAAGCCTTGAACGTCTTCGTGGAAAGACGAGTGTCAGCCTTGCCTGTTGTGGACGAGTCAGGTCTGTGTGCTGAGCCATACCAGTTGAACAGAAACAACGGTTTATCTCCTTAGGGTAAAACTATTGTTAAATGACCTGGCATATCAGATAAGTGGGGAAATGAAAACTTAGACCAAGGAGTACTCAGGAGAATAAGAATTTTATACTGGCTTATTTTCACATTTTCCATTAAGATATGATTT
The DNA here is from genome assembly GCF_949774975.1 of Lagenorhynchus albirostris. Classification (NCBI taxonomy): domain Eukaryota; kingdom Metazoa; phylum Chordata; class Mammalia; order Artiodactyla; family Delphinidae; genus Lagenorhynchus; species Lagenorhynchus albirostris. Next base: position 5,625,133 of record NC_083102.1, read on the forward strand.
CATGTCCCTTTTAAAATAGGTTTATTTTGTTTAGCAATATTTAATTCTTAGTGAATATCTAGTTAAGATTGATATTAAATGCTGTTTTTTGTTTCTAAGATATTATTCTAACATACATTTTTATTTTTAGGAAAAGTTGTAGATATTTATTCCAAATTTGATGTAATTGTAAGTATTTTTAATTTTGTTAAACCTGTCATCTAGAATGCATTTAAAGCATATTCATTAGTCTGTTTTTTGTGACTTTTCCTATTTTAACAATTCCTAGCTTCTTTGAGGATGAGGACCTTATCAGAGAATTCCATAGACTCCCCAACAGTAATTGTACTTTTAATATTCATTGGTTTAGCAGTGAATAACATATTAGTAGCATTTTATTTTTTTAACTTTTTATTTTATATTGGAATATAGCCGATTAACAATGTTGTGACAGCTTCAGATGCACAGCAAAGTGACTTGGCCATACATACACATGTATCCATTCTCCCCCAGACTCTCCTCCCATCCAGGCTGCCACATAACATTGAGCAGAGTTCCCTCTGCTATACAGTAGGTCCTTGTTGGTTATCCTTTTCAAATATAACAGTGTGTACTTGTCAATCCCCAAATCCCTAACTATCCCTTCCCTCCACCTTGCCCCTGCCCCGTAACCATAAGTTCATTCTCTAAGTCTGTGAGTCCGTTTCTGTTTTGAAAATACATTCATTTGTATCATTTCTTTTTAGATTCCCCATATAAGCGGTATCATCCGATATTTCTCTTTCTCTGACTTACTTCACTCAGCATGACAATCTCTAGGTCCATCCATGTTGCTGCAATGGCATTATTTCATTCTTTTTTATGGCTGAGAAATATTCCATTGTATGTATGTACCACGTCTTCTTTATCCATTCCTGTCGATGGACATTTAGGTTGCTTCCATGTCTTGGCTATTGTAAACAGTGCTGCAATGAACATTGGGGTGCATGTATCCTTTTGGACCATGTTTTTCTCCGGATATATGCCCAGGAGTGGGATTGCAGGGTTGTATGGTAGCTCTATTTTTAGTTTTTTAAGGACCCTCCATACTGTTCTCCATAGTGGCTGCACCAATTTACATTCCCACCAACAGTGTAGGAGGGTTCCCTTCTCTCCACACCCTCTCCAGCATTTACTGTTTGTGGATTTTTTGATGATGGCCATTCTGACTGGTGTGAGGTGATACCTCATTTTAGTTTTGATTTGTATTTCTCTAATCATTAGCGATGGTGACCATCTTTTCCATGTGCCTCTTTGCCCATCTGTATGTCTTCCTTGGAAAAATGTCTATTTGGGTCTTATGCTTTTTCTTTTTGCTGTACGCGGGCCTCTCACTGTTGTGGCCTCTCCGGTTGCGGAGCACAGGCTCCGGACGCGCAGGCTCAGCAGCCATGGCTCATGGGCCCAGCCACTCCGTGGCATGTGGGGTCTTCCCGGACCGGGGCACGAACCCATGTCCCCTGCATCGGCAGGTGGACTCTCAACCACTGCGTCACCAGGGAAGCCCCTTATGCCCATTTTTTGATTGGGTTGTTTGTTTTGATATTAAGCCACATGAGCTGTTTGTAAATTTTGGAGACTAAATCCCTTGTCGGTCTCATCATTTGAAAACATTTTCTTCCAATCTGTGGGTTGTCTTTTCGTTTTATGGTTTCCTTTGCTGTGCAAAAGCTTTTGACTTTAATTAGGTCCCATTTGTTTATTTTTGTTTTTATTTCCATTATTCTGGGAGACGGATGGGAAAACATATTGCTGCAATTTATGTCAGAGAGTGTTCTGCCTATGTTTTCCTCTAAGAGTTTTATAGTGTCTGGTCTCACATTTAGGTTTTTAATCCATTTTGAGCTTATTTTTGTGTATGGTGTTAAAGAATCATCTAATTTCATTTTTTTACATGTAGCTATCCAGTTTTCCCAGTACCATTTGTTGAAGAGACCGCCTTTCCACCACTGTATAGTCTTGCCTCCTTTGTCTTAGGTTAATTAACCATAGGTGTGTGGGTTCATTTCTGGGCTTTCTATCCTGTTCCATTGATCTACAGTTCTGTTTTTGTGCCACTACCATACTGTTTTGATGACTACAGCTTTGTAGTATAGTCTGAAGTCAGGCAGCCTGATTTCTCCAGCTCCATTTTTCTTTCTCAAGATTGCTTTGGCTATTTGGGGTCTTTTGTATCTCCATACAAATTTTAAGATTTTTTTTGTTCCAGTTCTGTGAAAAATTCCATTGGTAATATGATAGGGATTGCACTGAATCTGTAGACTGCCTTGGGTAGTATAGTCATTTTGACAGTATTTATTCCATTCCAAGAACATGGTATATCTTTCCATCTGTTTGTGTCTTCTCCAGCTTCTTTCATCGGCATCTTATAGTTTTTGGAGTACAGGTCTTTTGTCTCCTTAGGTAGGTTTATTCCTAGGTATTTTATTCTTTTTGATGCAGTGGTAAATGGGATTGTTTCTTGAATTTCTCTTTCTGATCTTTCATTGTTAGTGTGTAGAAATGCAGCAGGTGTCTGTGTATTAATTTTGTAGCCTGCAACTTTACCAAATTCATTGATGAGCTCTATAGTTTTCTGGTAGCGTCTTTAGAATTTTCTGTGTATACTATCATGTCATCTGCAAACAGTGATTTGGATTCCTTTTATTTCTTCTTCTTCTCTGCCGTAGCTAGGACTTCCAAAACTGTGTTGAATAAAAGTGGTGAGAGTGGGCATCCTTGTCTTGTTCCTGATCTTAGAAGAAATGCTTTCAGCTTTTCACCCTTGAGTATGATGCTAGCTGTAGGTTTGTCATATATGGCCTTTACTATGTTGAGGTAGGTTCCCTCTATGCCCACTTTCTGGAGAGTTTTTATCATAAATCGGTGTTAAATTTTGTCAAAAGCTTTTTCTGCATCTATTGAGATGATCATAGGTTTTTATTCTTCAATTTGTTGATATGGTGTATCACACTGATTGATTTGTGGATTCTGAGAAATCCTTGATCATGGTGTGTGATCCTTTTAATGTATTGTTGGATTCAAATTGCTAGTATTTTGTTGAGGATTTTGCTTCTATGTTCATCAGTGATATTGGCCGGTAATTTTCTTTTTTAGTGGTATCTTTGTCTGGTTTTGGTATTAGGGTGATGGTGGCCTCATAGAATGAGTTTGGGAGTTTTCCTTCCTCTGCAATTTTCTGGAACAGTTTCTAAAGGATAGGTGTTAGCTGTTTTCTAAATGTCTGATAGAATTCACCTGTGAAGCCATCAGGTCCTGGCCTTTTGTTTGTGGGTTTTTAATTACAGTTTCAATTTCAATGCTTGTGATTGGTCTGTTCATATTTTCTGACTCTTCCTGCTTCAGTCCTGGGAGACTGTACCTTTCCATATTAGTAGCATTTTATAATTCTTTGTCTTTTCAGTACATGAGTCACTTATCCGTTACTACAGCATGTGTATGTGTTAAATAGTCATGTTTCTATACCAGAGACATTGATTCATTCTGCCAACAGGCATGTGCTTAGTGCGCAGGTGGATTCCTGGTCACCCACATCCCACTACTTGCTAATTGGGAACAACTGTTCTGAAGAGGACAGCAAATGGCATTATGTAAAGTTCTGTTTTTTATTCCCTGGTTTAAATTTACTAGATTGATTTTGGTCCTACATCCTTCCACTCGATACTTTTCCCCCATTCATTTAAATTCATTTCCTTAAGAGTTTTACATGATTTCTAAGAAAGGGAACTGAAACTTTGATAGCCCCAAACCTGCATACCGTTTTTTTGCCTTAATATTGACCATAGCATTAAGTATTCTTTTGTAGCTGTCTCAGACCCTTTTGTTTCATCTTATTCTGTTTAATATAACAGACACCAAAAAAATAGGCTTATTGGAATTTGGTTGGGTGGGACCCTGTAAGGTTAATCAGAACCTTGAGCAGCCATTCCGATCTACAGGGCTTCCTCCGTGATCACCCCCGCAAAGCCTTTCTAGCAAAAGCCTTGTTCCCTAGCCCTGGGGACTTCTCACCCTTTGCAGGTGTTACTCCACCTCTCAAAACACTGTTCATTCAGGGAACATAGGGTAAAAGTGGGGGGATAAATTAGGAGTTTAGGACTAACAGATACAAACTACTGTATATAAAATAAACAACAAGGCCCTACTGTATATAGCACAGGGAACTATATTCAATATCTTATAGTAACCTATAATAAAAATATATATATATAAATAAGTCACTTTGCTGTACACCAGCAACTAACACTACATTGTAAATCAACTATACTTCAATTTAAAAAAAAAAAAGAACCTATAGGGTAAGGATAGGGGAATCTTCTGTAGGACATACAGTCAGAATTTAACTGTTTTAAATGGTTGCTTCATAATAAAGGTACACCTTATAAGCTTTAAATGATTATTGATAAGATGATGAAATAACAGTACTGATGGCATGTCATAAGCTGGTACAGTGGTACTAGTTATGATAAACATTAATGTTTTTAAGGAACAGGCTGCTTTGAACTAACTTTGGTCATTAAATGTGAATTGAAATGAAGGATATAACTCACTGTTACTTTATTATAGAACCTTGCTGCTGAAAAAACATACAACAACCTAGACATCACAGTGACCCAGGCCCTGCAGCACCGGTCACAGTATTTCGAAGGCGTAGTGAAGTGCAGTAAGCTGGAAGTACTGGAGACCATCGTGGACAGAATAGTGAGAGCCGAGGTAAAGTGGCTGCATCCAGGTCCCTCCCCACCTCCCTGTCTGCCATGAGCACCTAACTAGGAAACAGTGCCCCAGGAATTCTGAGTCACAGGACTAGCCCGTGAGGCAGCCTTCCAGTCCAGTCCCGTGACACAGTCTCCCTGCTCCAGAACCTAGCACATGTCTTGGCACATAGTAGGTCATCTGTGAATGTTCACTGAATTGAATTTCATTTATAAGTCCTGACATCATAGCTGAATCAAATAAAGATACTTTCATGGTTTTAAAACATACTTGAGAAAACAGAAGTCCCAAGAGCTTTAAGTTTCATTAGAGTATTGATGAATTTAAAGCTAAAAATGTGTAATTATGTGGTCTTAACAAGTAAGTCAATAAAATGTATTCTGATCTTTTTTTTTTAAGTTAGACACCCTGCTCCGTCCTTAGCAGAGCTGACTCCCCAAGCTTCAGCTGCCATGGCTTTTACCCTGTTTCACTAGTCTCAACACGAAGTTTTTTCTACTTGAATTTAACATCCATTACTAGTTTTCCAGAGGGTTCTAATTGACTTAGGAATACATCTAAGGTTTTTATTGTTCTTTTGTATATGCCTTTTGAAGATCATAAGCAGAAATAGGTAAGACATTCCTGCCTAATTTTAAGGACAATGGACCACATCCATCTGATGGAATCCTTTATAACAATTAAAAATTATGTTTAAGGAGAATACTGTTGATATGGAAAAATAATATATTGCTAAGAGAAAAGCCAGTTACTATATATAGTGTGATGCTTCGTGTTAACATAAGTGCACGTGCATAGAAAAGAGACTAGAAAGACTCGCACCTCAGTATTAACACGGCTGTTTCTGTGGAGAACGCCAGCACGCCTTCGTGTTCCCAAGACCTCTGTTTGAGCGCGTGCTACTGTCAGGTAGGAGAAGAAAGTGATTGGCTTGTCCTGGAAGTCCATCTGGTGAGCCGCACAAACTTTAATATGAAAATAGGTTATTGAGGGAAATACAGGTGTAATTAAAGTTTTCTCAAGTTACCCACCTTGACTTTTTTCGTCATTAATTTTTTTCACCATATGACTCCTTGTTGGGGGACAAACCAGTTTTTAGCTTCAACATGTGTGTGTGTGTGTGTGTGTATACACACACACACACATACATACACATACACATATATACACACACATACACATATACGCATACACATATACACACATACATATATGCGTACATATATGCACACACATATATGCACACATATACGCATACATACACACATGCATATATACACACATATATATACATACACATATATATACACACACATTTTATATATATATATATAGTATATTTGTGGCTGCACTGAGCAGCTTGTGGGATCTTAGTTCCCCAACCAAGGACTGAACCCAGGCCCTCGGCAGTTTAAGCACAGAATCCTAACCAGTGGACCGCCAGGGAATTCCCAGCTTCAACATATTTTGTTAGGAGAAGGGTATACAGTATCAGCGATGATTTGGTTTATTTATATGACAAATATCACACTAGCTTTTAGAAAAGAAACATTCATAAGTTTAGACTCAGCAACAGATGATAATATTTTTGGTGGTCATTTCTGTCTGACAGAACTAATTCTAAGTGAAATGGTTTCCCCTTGACCTTTAGTAGTTCAAAAGATAGTTATTTATCATTATTAAATGTTAACAACAAAATGTGTCTAGTATAGAATATATAGCATTCTCTGGCCCTAGATGTAAATCAACTTATGATTAAATAGATAACTGTGTTATATCACAGGGTTACTGAAGAACATAACTTTTTCTAGAGAAGCTTTTGAAAGAAATTTATGTTGATTAGCATGAGAAAGATGACAAAGTGATTTCTCTTTTAACCTAAAAGCAAGCTATGATGTCAAAAGCATCACCGGCACAGTATCATTAGAGACGAACTATAAAAATGATTTCCCCGCTCCTCCCATCTCCCTCCTGTGCCACCCATTCTGTACCAGCAGGTTTTAACTGTTCAGTGTGGAGAAGAGGATCTCCAGGGTAACCGACTGGCATGTGGTTGCCTCAAGCCTAAATTCTAAAGCTTTTAAATCAGAGAAGCATGATGCTCTCTCCCTCCTTTCCTGTTTTAAGGACACTTTGCTATAGTAATACCTCAGAACATTGTCCACTCACTTAGAAAAGACTTTCAAGTAGAAAACAAGATGTGAATGTAATTTATTTCACTTGATCATAGTTGATCATCCTCTGTTATTCTTAATATATGAACTTCATAGAGAAAAGGGAAAATATAATCTAAGAGCAGTGACCTTTTATTTAGTTTCACTGCTTATTTGGACTTCTCTCCCAGGTAAAAACAGTTATCTGATAGTTAATAGAAACCGAGATACAACTTTTAAAAATTAAAAACCGTTTTAGAGATTAGAGCCACATGAAGCAGCTACTGTGATACTTCATGTTTTGAATTTATCTTTCATATATTAATATTTTGAAAATAGAAAACTCAGCAGGACATATCTGGCTAATTTTTCTTAAAAGTAGTCAAGCAAATCAGCATTGCATTTTAACAGAGCCAAGACCATTGCATGGCTCCGTGCACTGTTACTTTCTCTCATTTGTGGGATCTGTTCATTGTATAGCACATGAAAGACTTTTCTTCTAACGTCCATTTTAAACCTTTACTTATTTCAACTTTCACACGTGGCCTCCTTTCCTCTTGTCTGCAGGTCCATCGGCTGGTGGTAGTAAACGAAACAGACAGTATCGTGGGTATTATTTCCCTGTCGGATATTCTGCAAGCCCTGATACTCACCCCTGCAGGTATAAATGCCAGTGTCTGACCTTTACTGTAAGTGCGCAGGGAGCCGGGGCAGGGGCGGGGATGCGGGGCAGCAAGCCCTCCCTCGCCCACCTGCCAGCCTCACCTTTCTATGCAGTACTTTGTAAACCATTTTCATTTTCTTTGTGGTTTTGAAAAGCTTATAGAAAGTATTCTGACTTAAGAGCATCCTGTCGACACCCAGAAGTGCTTAAGTAATCGAGGATTCATTGCCATGATCGTCATAACCTTGCCCATTAAAAAGTTAAGATCTCCTCAGTTTTGCTTTATGTTTAGGACTACTAACTGGAAATCAGGAGGGAAATTCTTTGGGACCTAAGTATTGAAACCATCTACCCTTCAAAAAGAAAAAAAAAGCTTACTAGTAGTGAGTATATAAAAGTTTGACCTACGCAAACTTTTTTCCATTAATAGTGTATGGAAATTACGTTAACTGCCAAACATTGGTGACTAAACTCATTTTCTGCCAGATTAACTCTAAGCAAACCCTCAGGTCACAGTCAGGGAGCCCGTGAGGCAGGGGGAGGGAGGGGCCTTTGGTGTTTCTCCTGTGTCACACAGTTTAATCGTTTAATGGCTGAAGGGGTCCTAAAACCAGCCCTCCACTTCCCCTCCCCACCCACACGAAGTACAGACAACCCAGCCTCAGGCCTCACAGATCAAGGCCAAGACAGGAGACTAAACCATGTGCCCTTTGAACTCTCAGAAGTTAAACATTAAAATGTGCCTTTACTAGGGTATTGATTTTTCTTTAGTTCAGAAATCAATCACACTGGCTAAAACTAGTTTTTACAGTTGGCCTATAGCCTGGAGATACCCACCTGAAAAGGAATCCCCATCACCAGCGAGAAACAGATCGCACTGATTAAGTGAGAAGGACAGGGGCGTGATTGGGGGGGGGGGGCGGTGACTCCCAGCAGGCTGTAGAGGAGCAGCAGCTGGACATTGTTAGAAACGCACAGGTGGGGCCCAGCCCGTGTCTGCGGAGTCAGAAACTCTAGACACGGGGCTTGTTGCAGTCATTTTCAAATGTCAGATACGTGAGAACCTGAAACTCATGGTAACCTCTTTTTAATCATTACATAAGTTTTAGTACAGCGTTCGAGTTCAACATGTGTGCACACTACAGAGTGATCACCCCCCAAGACCAGCTATCATCCACCACCATACAGCTGAGCCTCTCACCCACTGCAGCCACCCCCACCCCCTTCCCTTCTGGTAACCACTGCTGTGTTCTCCACGTTCTTCTGTTGTCTTTGTTCATCAGTTTTGGCTTGGGTCTTTTTAGATTCCACATATGAATGAAACCATATGGTATTTATCTTTCTCTGTCTTGATTTATTTCACTTAGAAATAAGTGAAAGATCTATCCATGTTGTCAAAAATGGCAGGATTTCATTTTTGTTTTTTTTATGGCTCATGATAATCTCTGTAGTCATGAGAAAAGGACTAAAAGATGTGAGACTGTTCACAGCATTACTTGTAATAACCTCAAACTGGAAATAACCCAAATATCTTTGAGCAGAAGAACGGACAGACTGCATTCTGTCCATTAGTGGAATGCATTGATGGTGAACACACATAGCTGTATCAGACAGTGGATGAACCCCACAGACGAAACAGAGCAAGGAAGCAGGAGCAATGCAAAGAGTGGGATTGCATTTATATACAGTTGACCCTTGAACAACATGGGTCCACTTATACGTGAATTTTTTTCAATAGTAGATACTGCAGTGCTACACAGTCCACGGTTGGTTGAATCCACAGACACCGAACTGCGGATATGGACGGGAATCGTGGATACAAAGGATAAGTTGTGGGTGGCACCCCAGTGTTGTTGAAGGGTCAGCTGTGCAGCTCCTCTGTGCATGTTAGGAAAAGGACTCATCTCCAGGCAGGCTCATCCCCACAGGCACGTAACTTGGCACCTTCAGAAAAAGATGCCCCTTTTCTAGTCAGCTGGCCCTGGGCCAAGGCACACAGCTTGCCGGGCTGAGTCAGGCCAAATGTCAACTCGCTTCTGTCCCCGTGGCCAAGATTCTTTGTGCATTACCAATTCAGAGTAAGCAATTCTTTATCCTCTCTATGTCTTGGTGTCACAAACCGTAAGAATGAGAATGTTCGCCTGGATGAGTTTAAATTTCCATCCAAATTTGATATTTCAAAAATTCTAAATTATTAATGCAAGTCAGCATGAATGAAAATGCAAAGAGGAAACCTGTTCCACGGCTGGATTTGGAATGTTTGTTACCACAGAAATAAATATTGTAAAGACAGGGATAGTCGAATTAGAATTCTTTGTAGCACGGTGTGTATAACGCTGTTCATTTAGGAAAATCCCCTGTATTCCTAATAACTGGATTACCGGTGAACACCGGGAGCAGCGCTGTCTTGGAAGAGAGGGAGCGCCTCCATCAGATCAGACGCTAGCATACTCGGGTGACCGTGTGGTGCGAGCATGAGACTAGAGGTCCAGCCTGGGCAGTCCAACCCCGCTGTCCCCTCGGAGCTGTGTGAGTGTGGGCCAGCTTGCTGCTCACCTGTGCAGCCTCCGTCCCTCCCTTCAGCTACAGGATGAGCAGCCTGACACAGGCCTAGTGGCCCTCCAGAGATACTCTGATTGAAACCACAGCCATGTGTGAACGCTGTGCGCCGTCAGACCCCATACCCAGGACAAGCCCCATACCTGGACAAGCCCTGCTGAGTGGATGTTTATGGAATAATCAGTAAGAGATGCTTTTTAAAAGAATCCACTATTATGTGAATAAAAGGTACCGGTGGTTATTCTTTTCACCAGATAATGGACACAATTCCCCATTAAGGATACTGATTTGATATAATAACATCTTCTCTTTTTTAAAAAGTTTTTAGCAGTAGTTCACTGTCCAACTTAATTCAGACTCTCCAAACAAACCTAAGTATCCACACGTGCAGCTAGTGAGTAAGCAGCCTGATGGCAGTAGCTACAATTTTAGCCCCTTATTTTTATAGAGTGTTGATCTCTTTCAAAGTTGAATGTCTTCTAGTGTCTGATGAGAAAATACAGAATCTGTTGTAATGAAAAAAATGGCAGCTCCCCCTCCCAACCCATTTCAAAATATCCTGGCAAGCTGAGAGTAGGTTTTATGTGCAGTTACTGTAAGCATGTTTAATGCTTTTACATTTTTATAAGTATGTACAACAGAAATACTTTGCACCTTCGCTAAAACTTAAATACATATTTCTTTTAAAAACTTTTAGCAGCAGAACCCTCTTCTTTTCCAAATTAAACCTTGCATATTTAGAATTATGATATGCAGGGAATTCCCTGATGGTCCAGTGGTTAGGACTTCGTGCTTTCACTGCCGTGGCCCAAGTTCAATCTCTGGTCCGGGAACTAAGATCCCTCAAGCCTTGTGGCATGGCCAGAAGGAAAAAAAAAAAAAAAGAGTGCTAGAATTACGATATGCAAAATGGATTAAAAGCGTGCTGCAGTGATGGCAGGTGGGGATGGGGAGCCTGGAGCTCACCTGCTCATTCCCCACGTCTCCTAAGGCTCTGCAGGTACGGGTAGGTGCCACCAGGCAGAGAACCACCACTGCGCTCATACAGGACATGCACAGCTGCAACGTATTTTTATATGGCTTTGAAACTTTCCTTTCCCATCTCCTAATAGGTGCCAAGCAGAAGGAGACAGAAACCGAATGACAACCGTGAGTGGAGGAGCCCTTGCAGGAGAACTTGAACAAAGATGCTGGGTCACGCTTTGCCTCATGAACACTGACTGCGATAGAACAGAGTCCAATGGCTGAGAATGTGTATCAGGGTTTAGTGATGGGTGTTTTTTCCAGTGATGTTGAAACTAAGCATAAAAAAGAAAGATTTTGTGTTTGAAGATGCGAGCTTGCATTAAAAGACTCTTTTCAGACCGTTGTCTGAAAGATTTCAGATGCTGTATGTCATTAAAGTGCACTGTGTCCTGAATTTCTATTATTTTTCATTTTAAAGAATTCACTGGTATCTAACAGGTAATATGACATAAGGCGAGTGTGTGGCATATTGAGATCTAGTGCCTTATGTCAGAACAGCGATATGTCATCACTACTGCCCATCGCAGCTGGAGCGTCCTTGTGAACTGACACTGCTGGAGTGTGAACGTCTGAACCTTTACCAAATCAGTTTGTTTTCATTAGATTTGTTGAATAGCTGTAATTTGAATATAAATAATTACTTTATAAAACTTTAATGATGGTTTTATGTGTTAGTGTTCTGTTCTGAACTATAGTGTAAACAAGGCTGATTTACAACAGCTTTATTTATTTTTACTTTCATGCAATTTTTTACACATCCTTTGGTGGGTAAACTTCACCGTACCCATTAATAAACCATTGGTTGCTATTTTAAAAGGGCGAAATTCTCATTAAGTTTGATCTGGAAAGGATATGACTTCTCTAATAGCCGCTGTTAGGTTTTAAAAGCTGAAGTTTCTAACAGCATTTGTGGGAACCTCTCTGTGGGGCTGCAAACAAAGTGCCGGGAAGATGTCTATTTTTTCTTGTGTTTTGACATGAAAATCATGACGTTTGTGTGATTGCTGATGCGATTGTTTTGTAAATTTTACTGTGGCATATACAGTATTGTCATATGGTGAGGAGAAACACAATGTTTCCTAATGTAAGTGCTCTGAAAATGTTGACACTATATATATATATACATATATCTGTGTGTGTGTGTGTGTGTGTGTGTGTGTGTGTATATGAGTATAGTTTGGTTTTTTGTTTTGGGGGGTTTTTTTGCAGATTGAAAAATTAAAATAAATCTTACTATCTGCCATCTTGTTACAGAAGTTCTTTAAAATACTTTGTATTTCAGCACATTTCTTTTTTTAACATCTTTGAGTATAACTGCTTTACAATGGTGTGTTAGTTTCTGCTTTATAACGAAGTGAATCAGCTATACGTAAAAATATATCCCCATTTCTCCTCCCTCTTGCGTCTCCCTCCCACCCTCCCTATCCCACCCCTCTAGGTGGTCACAAAGCACTGAGCTGATCTCCCTGTCAGCACATATTAATTAAAATTCTACATGCAGTTTCCCACTTAGATATTTCTCCCCAAATAAAGGAGAACATGAATTCTCATATTCTTTTTTACATCAGCAGAAAAAAACCTTAATGATTTGATTCATAAACTTTCTCCATTATTAAATAGAACATATTTAATTAAAAATGGCCATGCAGATTTTCTTGTGCTAGGTGTCAATTTTTTCATCTCCTAGTAGGCCAAATATGAGAGGAGATTTTTGTCTATGTTTTCCCCATAAAAATAGTAGTGGTTGTGACTTAGGCTAATGGTAATACTTGGAGAACAATGAAATATCAGAAAGAGAAAGTTTTTAAAAACCCCTTTTAAAACTCTGTCCAAAAAAAACCCCACAAATACCTAGGAATGAACCTGACCAAGGAGGTGAAAGACATATGCTGAGAACTATAAAACACTGATAAAGGAAACTGAAGATTATTCAAAGAAATGGAAATACATCCCATGCTCTTAGACTGAATGAATATTATTAAAATGGCCTTATTACCCAAAGCAATCTACAGATTTAATGCAATCTCTATCAAATTACCATGACATTGTTTTACAGAACTAGAATAATCCTAAAATTTATATGGAACCACAAAAGACCCAGAATTGCCAAAGCAATACTAAGGAAAAAGAACAAAGCTGGAGGCATAACCCTCCCAGACTCCAGACAATACTACAAAGCTACAGTAATCAAAAGAGCATCGTATTGGCACAAAAACAGACATATGGATCAATGGAACAGAGAGCCCAGAATTAAACCCACACACCTACGGCCAATGAATCTTCAACAAAGGAGGCAAAAACACATAACGTAGAAAAGAAAGACTCTTAAGCAAGTGGTGTTGGGAAAGCTGGACAGCTGCATGTAAATCAATGAAGTTAGAACACTCCCTCACACCATACTCAAAAATAAACTCAAAAATGGCTTAAAGACTTAAATATAAGACATGACACCATAAAATTCCTAGAAGAGAACATAGGCAAAACATTCTCTGACATTAATTGTAACGATGTTTTCTTAGGTCAGTCTTCCAAGGCAAAAGAAAGAAAAGCAAAAATAAATGGGACCTAATCAAACTTAGAAGCTTTTGCACAGCAAAGGAAACCACAAACAAAAATGAAAACCTATGAAATGGGAGAAAATATTTACAAACAATGTGATCAACAAAAGCTTAATTTCCAAAATATACAAACAGCTCATACAGCTCAATATCAAAAAAACAACCCAATCAAAAAATGGGCAGAAGACCTAAATAGACATTTCTCCAAAGAAGATATACAGATGGCCAACAGATGCATGAAAAGATGCTCAACATCGCTAATGATTAGAGAAATGCAAATCAAAACTACAATGAGGTATCACCTCACACCAGTCAGAATGGCCATCATCAAAAAATCTACAAATAATAAATGCTGGAGAGGGTGTGGAGAAAAGGGAACCCTCCTACACCGTTGGTGGGAATGCAAATCGGTGCAGCCACTATGGAGAACAGTATGGAGGGTCCTTAAATAAAAACAGGGTTGCCATATAATCGTGCAATCCCACTCCTGGTCATATATCCAAAAAGACAAAAACTAATCCGAAAAGATACATGCACCCCAATGTTCATAGCAGCACTATTTATAATAGCCAAGATATGGAAGTAAGTGTCCATCAACAGATGAATATACAAAGAAGATGTGGTACATATATACAATGGAATATTACTCAGCAATAAGAAAGAATGAAATAAGGCCGTTTGCAGCAACATGGATGGACCTAGAGATTATCATACTAAGTGAAGTCAGAGACAAATTATATGATATCACATATGTGGAATCTAAAAAAGTGATACAAATGAACTTATTTACAAAACAAATATTCACATAGAAAACAAACTTATGGTTAACAAAGGGTAAAGTGGGGGGCGGGGTAAGTTAGGAGTTTGGGGTTAACAGATACACACTACTATATATAAAACAGGGCATCCCTGGTGGCGCAGTGGTTAAGAATCCGCCTGCCAACGCAGGCGACACAGATTCAAGCCCTGGTCCGGCAAGAGCAACTAAGCCCGTGCGCCACAACTACTGAGCCTGCGCTTTAGAGCCCGCGAGCCACAACTACTGAAGCCCGCACGCCTAGAGCCCGTGCTCCGCAACAAAAGAGCCCACGGCAATGAGAAGCCTGCGCACCGCAACGAAGAGTAGCCCCCGCTCGCCGCAACTAGAGAAAGCCCGCGTGCAGCAACGAAGACCCAACACAGCGAAAAATAATAATAAAATAGATAAAACAAGGACTTACTGTATAGCACAGAGAACTATATTCAATATCTTGTAATAATCTATGGTGGAAAATAAACAGAAAAAGAATATATGTATATACACATATGAATCACTTTGCTGCACACCTGAAACTAACACAACATTGTAAATCAACTATACCTCAATTTAAAAAAGAAAAAAATACTTGGGAAAAGTAAAAAATCTCAAAGCTGCTAAAATAACAGTTTTTAAACTCAAAGTACCTATTGTCACTCCGCCCCTTGCTTGTGTAGCATACGGGAGCGTGCACAGACTATGCACGGTGTGAAGGAGGCATGCTGTGTGTCTTCTGCTTCAGAAGACAGCTGGGAGCCACTTAACGAAGAACCATGTCAGCACTGTCTCCTCCCACGACGCACACACATGTCCTGCAAGCCTCTGACCATCCCCCAAGCGTACCTTTTTGTTTGTTTGTTTAAGGGTTTTGAGTTGTGTGGGCAGGTCAAGCACATCAGGGTGTGGAGCAGATGTGTTACACACAGTGGCCTAAGTGAAGCAACCAAGTCTAGTGGTCAGGCTACAACTAACGAAGATCCATCATCCTTCTGTTTCCACCTAAGAGTTATTTGTTCCCAGCAAATGATCAAGACTGGGTTACAGAAAACGTGCTTCTCCGTGCCCCTCTAGGAATAAGGAAAAGTGGCACTTGAAGGCCAAGTGAAGGAAGGATTCTAAGGGGAAACGTCTAAACAATTTGAGAGAGAGAACTCACTTTGGAAACCCTTGCAGGACAAGCCTCAAGTGTTTGTAGCGCCCTCATCACCCTGAGGCTCGCTAAGACCCAGCGGGCCATGGGTTCACTTAAGCGCCCACTGTGACTCTGGCCCTCACACTGACAGCACCTCCAAAGACTGTGAACAAAAGTGACGAATCTGAAAGGAAGAGCGTATCAGAAACACCACGTCTGTTCCAGAAATGGAGGGAATCTGTTCTGTATTCTAATCTCTGAGAAAAACTTATAGACGTATTGAGACGATAACATTTCTCATAACATTTTTTTAGAGAAACATCTTTGCATGAAGAGACAGTCCTCTTAAACCACTGGTTCTCAATCTGGGGAGGTTCTGACCCTAGAGGACATTTGGCAAAGTGGAGACATTTTTGGTTGTCACCACTGGGGATGGAGAGAGGGGCTGTGTGCTACTGACATGTGGTGGGTAGAGACCACAGGTGCCACAAAACTCACTACACTGCACAGGACGGCCCCCATGACAAAGAGTATCCAGCCCAAGATGTCTGTAGTGGTGAAGTTAGAAACTCTGCCCTAAACGATTAGAATCTTCTTGGTATTGTGATTGTATTTGTTACTTCCTAACTGAATCCACCTGTCTTTGGAAGAAAAACTCAGTGGGCAGCCTTTCTG
This sequence comes from Lagenorhynchus albirostris, assembly GCF_949774975.1. Classification (NCBI taxonomy): domain Eukaryota; kingdom Metazoa; phylum Chordata; class Mammalia; order Artiodactyla; family Delphinidae; genus Lagenorhynchus; species Lagenorhynchus albirostris. The sequence goes on from NC_083102.1 coordinate 5,641,430, forward strand.
GGAAAGGAGACAATTCAAATAATCCACAGGCCAATTCCATGGGTCCATATGACCCTCATCACAATCTCCTTCCAAAGCATTTTCACCAAAAAAGGGGCTTTTGCTTTGCTTAATAGCACTCTAAGGAGAAAACTGCTACCCACAGGGAAATACGTGGAAAGTCAATTTCACTCCGTTATTTTATTTTCATAAAGAAATCGAGAACAAACTCTAAATTGTTTCTCACGTAAAATCACCTACAACGCTGGCATAATTGTAAGTCCGTGTATGAAGCACACTTAAAACACCTTCACGAGAAACCACTGAAATTCCACCTCATTGTGGATCACCCCATCTTACTTCTTGTTCCAAACACACTGCATTAAAACTTACCTTTAGATGTCGACCTCAGCAAGGGCAGAGTACAAGTATTCAGCTCTCAAAGCAAACTGAGGTTCCTTCCTGCGGGGAAGCTGGAAGAAATTCAGGTGCCCAGTTCTCTCCAGACATCTCTGCGCCCGAAGCACGGCCGAGCTCCGCACCTCACAGATCAGAAGCTGAAAACTCGCTGAAACACCGGTCCTGACTTCAACCCTGTGTCTCCCTCCCTGGAAAACCTGCACCCCAGGCACGGGATTTCGTCGGCGACCAGAGCAAACGCCTGGTTCTGGCGCACTGAAGACAGAGGCTTGGTGCCACGGCCGTTCCTGCTCGCCACGGTCAGGACTCTAGCATCTCGGACCCCCGCCCTCCCAGCCACAGGACAGCAGAGAAGGCTGGCCAGCGCTCCCAGTGTCACCGGTGCTCGTTCGCCACAGGCCGGGGCCACCTCGCTCATTCCAGTGACCCACTGGTCCCAGGGCGCCTTTGAGGAAGAAACGCTTCCCACTCCCCAGGGGCAGAGCCGCGCCCCTCCAGCTGAGGCCTGTTCCCTCCCGCCGCCTCCTGCGCCTCAGCTCCGGGGCCTGAGGGCCTAGCACCCGAGGCCCGCCTCCCGGCCGTGCACACCTGAGACCTCGGGCTCCGCCGCCCTTTCAACAAGCTCCCCGGCGTCCCGGCCGCCCCAGCGCGGGGCTCGGCTGCCTCGGGGCGGCAGGGCCTCCCTGCGCGGGGCGCCCCCCGCCCCGTCACCGCCCGGTCCCCGCGCCCCCCGCCCCACGCGGGACTCTCCGTCCCCGCACGCGGCGCAGACACACCGGAAACCTCCCTCGAAAAGACATCACAAAACGGCACCGTTTCGGACAGAGCTTTCGAAGGCGTTCAGATCGGTAAGCCCGAAAAGGGGCCCCTTACAACTAACATTCGTCACAGTCGTCGCACTGCAATTTTAAACCAGAACTCTAGTCACCTCACCTCACCTCACCGCTCAGAAACCACCAACGGCCCGCATCCCGACCTCCTCCGCGGGGACGAAGCCCCTCCCACCCCGCCCGCCCGCTCTCCAGGCGCCAATCCAAACCCCGCTTCCCTCTGCAGGAGCCCGTGACGCTCCCCGCCCGCGAACAGACGCCTCCCGCCTCCGAGCCTCACGTGAGGTAGGACGCCCGGAGCCCTACGAACCACGAGTCCTTGCTCCGTCCTGCCTTCTTGGCTTGAAACCACCTGGCATCCACAAGCAGCGGAAGGGCGCTGCCAGGAAGCCGCTGTAAAATCCCTCACCTCTCCTAGCCTGCGGTCCCCTCTGCAGAGTCACTGAGCGGGATACATACATCGCCACACACACTTCCGTGGAAGGGCGCGCCGGGAATGCGCAAGGACTGTGTACGTGTGAGGAGCAGATGCTGCCATCGTTGACATGGTGGTCACCTGAGTCCCTAGGAAGGTGACAAGATCCCATTCGTCTCCGTTCACTTGCCCTGGCACCTGGCAGGTGCTTCCTGAATGTTCGTTCACCCAATGTTTGATGAGCGGTCGGTAAGGGCCAGTACTGATACATCTACTAGGATCGTGGATCTGGTGACGTGCTCCGGTCACGAGAGCTCTTCTCTCGAACTTGCTGGCTTACTTGATAAAGTTAGAAAGATGCCACTAGAAGACGGAGCGTCATCTACAAGCTCAGAGGCCGCCCTCTTCTCTGCCTTAAGCTTCTACGTTCGAGGACTGACACAGGGATCCCGGAAGGAGATGCTGAACGAAGCTTCCTGAGGATAAGGGGGTTCCGCCATTTCTAACACAAAGGGCACTCCCTTATGGAGGCCCCCCAGACAGGTGCCCTCACGGGAGGGGATGCCGGAGGGCACAGAGGTCAAGAGCAGGGAACACAGTGGACCCCAAGGGAAGGGCGCTCCCTCCTCCTGTGAGGAGAACAGAGAAAAGGACACCAGCGCCTGCGCAGAGGCGAAAATGAGCCTGGCTTCAGGAGCTAGGAGTGGAACAGACCAGAAGGACATGAGTGTAAGGCCAGCCCCTCACACGCTCACAGAAGGAGCAGAGGATCCAAGGAGCTCGCTCCTGACCCTCTGAAAATCCAGGAAGAGCCACTCCGGGATGTTTCGAGAATTCCGTGCACCATCTTTCTTTGCCCCTTGTCTTTTTTGCCAGCTGAAACAATTTCCAGAAACCAAAGTAACGCTGAGGAAAAACCCCAGGATGAGTCCTCACCAGAAGTGTTGCGTGGAAGCAGGGGCAGAGCTGGGCGGTCCCTGGTTTGCAGGTTTCCAGTAAGCCCGTCTGGAATGAGGGGAATTGGGTGGCTCGTGGCCCACATCATCCCTGCTACTTTTCAGAAACATGTCAAAGAGGAGAGTTGTTTCGTCCTGATCAACGGGGCTTCAATATTAACTTACTGTGCACCGAGCACCTGCCTGGGCCATACCTGTGAACACAACAAATCCCTGCCCTCATGGGGGGTCGGGGGCGGATTAAGGAAGGAGAGCAACACTGGGTGTCTCATGGGTTTTGCTCCAGCTGCTTCCTCTCCCTGGAATCCCCACCCCAGATTTCAGCTCAGCTAATTCCCTCACTGCCTTAGAGTCTTGCTGAAATCTCACCCTCTTGATGAGGCCTGTTCTGACCACATGGTATTAATAATTACAATCAACACAAATAACAATGCAAAGAACAAAAGGGGGAGGAGCTGCTGCAAGGCGCTAAGTGCTTTCCCCTGGAGCCACTCTGCATGCGTCATCTTCTCAATCCTCACACGCCATCGCAAGGCGGTCTTCATCAGCACAGAAATGTTCACTGGGCCAAGTTCATACCGCTTCAAATTTGAGGACATTGGGACTTGTTAACAGTCCCAACTCCAAAGCCCATGCTCTTAACCCCAGATCTAAACAGCTGCTGTGGGTTGAACTGTGTCCCCCAAAAGGATTTGCTGAAGTCCTCACCCCCAGGACCTGTGAATGTGACCTTATTTGGGTCTTTACAGATGTCAAGTTAGATGAGGTTGTAGTGGAATATGGCAGGCCCTAATCCTATAATATAACTGGTGACCTTATGAGAAGAGAGAGACACAGAGACACCGAGAGGACAAGCCATGTGACGGCAGACTGATGCGCGTGACACAGCTAGGTGCTGAGTATGTGTCTGAAATGTTCCATACTAAAAATTGGTTTTTAAGACTTTACAGGGACTTCCCTGGTGGTACAGTGGCTGAGAATCCGCCTGCCAATGCAGGGGACATGGGTTCAAGCCCTGGTCTGGGAAGATCCCACATGCCGTGGAGCAACTAAGCCCATGCGCCACAACTACTGAGCTTGCGCTCTAGAACCCGTGAGCCACAACTACTGAGCCCGCATGCCACAACTACTGAAGCCCGCACACTTAGAGCCTGTGCTCCGCAACAAGAGAAGCCACCGCAATGAGAAGCCTGCGCGCTGCAACGAAGAGTAGCCCCCGCTCAGCACAACTAGAGAAAGCCCATGTGCAGCAATGAAGACCCAACACAGCCAAAAGTAAATAAATAAATTTAAAAAAAAACTTTGCAAAAACTTTTTACAGAAGTAAACAGTTTGCTTTCCTTTTAAAGTAATTTTATCTTAACCTAGACATATTAACATTATATAAGTGATAGGATATAGCCAAGAATTAAAAAGCAGACACTTGAGATTTTTCAAGTGGTAACAGAGATTCACTCAGCAATCACTTGAAATGCGTTCACTAGAAACTGGCCACGATTACTAGCATTTCAAAGCTGGCACTCAAAAGTTGCCATATTATAGATTTCAGACAACTTAACAGAACACTTAGTGATGAGTAACTTAGATTTGTTCATAATACTTGTGCACCTAAAAGTTCTATTTATTATGCTATAGTTGATCCAAATGCTCTTTTTTGGAATAGGCGTTTCTAAGGAATGTGAACAGTTATTGAAGAACAGTGGGTGCTTTCCTCTGTCATCTGCAAATTGTCTTGAAGAATACTCCCCACCTCTGCTGTGAAACAGAAATGATGGTGTAAGCAAGTGGGGAGCACACCTTGCAGGGAAGTGAAACGATGGGAAATGGCCTCCCCCACAGCAGCTCACCGGCAGCCTCGGACCCTTCTGCTGGTCCACGATCATTTTCAGGTGGGGGTCACTGACTTGGGGAGCAGCCCTCCTCCTCCCCCAGCCCCGTGCTTGGGGCCCTGTGAGTCCACAGCCCCCACTGTCTGCCCCTCCTGCCTCCCTGCCCTCTGCGTCCAGCCTAGATTCCAGTCCAGACAGCACCAACCCCCTGCCCCTCTCCTCCTGAAAAGTCGCAGCCCTGGATGGCCTCATGCTCTGCCTTGGCTGACCGCAGCTGTCACTTCTTCATTTGCTTAGTTTTTCATCACCTATCATTAATTCAGCTCCAAACACTCAGCAAGAAATGCTAGTCCCCTCACGCTGAGTTCAAAAACATGAGCTAACCCACCTGTGCCCTCGTTCTTAGACACGTCCCTCCTGGGCCTTGCCATCCTCCTGCCCAGCCTGGATCAGTGACTTTTCTAGACCTGCTGCCTAGCCAGATGCTTGTCGATTTTATTAGTTCTTCCCGAAACCAACATTTTCCTTTGTTGGTAATATTTAATTTTTGTTTTGTATGTTTTTAATTTCAGCTCATTAATTTTCCCTCCTTCTGCTTTCCTTGAGTTTATTGTGTTCTTACCGCAAGTTCTTAAATAGATCACTAAAATCATTAATATTCAGCCTTTTCTGTTGTTCTAATGTGAGCATTTAAGATTAAAATTTCCCTTTTATGGCATCCCATAAGCCTTGAATTGTGGTGTTTATTTGTAGCATTTTTCTTATCATTCAGTTTAAATACTTTCTAATTTCCCTTATGGTTTTTTTTTGACCCATGAATTATATAGAAGTATATTTCCTATTTCCCAAACGTATGGGGTTCTCTTTCTATGTTTTTTGTTATTCATTACCGACTTAACTGCATTGTGGTCAGAGAATGTGGCCGATGTGAGAAATTCTTGGAAATTTGTTGAGACTTGCTTCATGACCCCACCACATGGCCAGTTTCATAAATGGCCTGAATATATTTCTTTTCGTTTGTTGAGAGCAATGTCTGATAGCTGGTTATTACACAAGTTTGTTAATTCTGCTCCTCAAATCTTTCCTCTCCTCACTGATTTTTTTTTTAATATAATAGTGTTTATTTTTACTTGTTGACAGTTTGCTTTGTTTATTTATTTTATTTATGGCTGTGTTGGGTCTTCGTTTCTGTGCGAGGGCTTTCTCTAGTTGTGGTAAGCGGGGGCCCCTCCTCATCGCGGTGCGCAGGCCTCTCACTATCGCGGCCTCTCTTGTTGCGGAGCACAGGCTCCAGACGCGCAGGCTCAGTAATTGTGGCTCACGGGCCCAGTTGCTCCGCGGCACGTGGGATCTACCCAGACCAGGGCTCGAACCCGTGTCCCCTGCATTGGCAGGCAGACTCTCAACCACTGCGCCACCAGGGAAGCCCTCCTCACTGAATTTTAAAAACTATTTCACCTATCAATTACTGAAAGGTATTAAAATATCCTATATGATTTCTTTTTCTCCTTGTAGTTTTGTCAAGTTTTGCTTAATATATTTTACCTGAATAGAATGTTATTGCTTATATAAGTTTAGCATTGTAACATGTTCCTAGTGATTTAAACCTTTTATAATTATTTAGAGACTCTCTATCCATAATAATGGTTTTGCTTTAAAACCTATTTTAGTTTTTTTTTTTTTTAATCAATGTAGCTTCACAAGCTTTCTTTTGGTTAGTATTTGGTATATCCTTTTCCAACATTTACTTTCAATTTTTTGTATATTTTAGATGTTTCTCTTATAATCGTCATATGGATAGATTTTTTTTTTTTTTTTTTTTTTTTTTTTTGCGGTACGCGGGCCTCTCACTATTGTGGCCTCTCCCATTGCGGAGCACAGGCTCCGGATGCGCAGGCTCAGCGGCCATGGCTCACGGGCCCAGCCGCTCCACAGCATGTGGGATCTTCCTGGACCGGGGCACGAACCCGTGTCCCCTGCATCAGCCGCCGGACCCTCAATCACTGCGCCACCAGGGAAGCCCTGGATAGATTTTTTTTAAAATACATTCTGTCAATTTTTGTCTTTAGAACATTTTAGGTCCATTTGTTATAATTACTGATATATTTGTATTTGGGTTTACTTTTTGTTTTCTATTTTCATGCCCTCATTTTATGTTTCTTTTTCCCTCCTATTCTTTTGATTATTTTTTTCTCATTCCACTCCATTTCTTATTCCATTTTTTCCTTCTGTTTGGAATTTGTTCATATTTCAACACTGTCTCAAATAGATAGGAACTTTTTAAGACATTTAACTATCATGCAGTTACCCCAACTGAACATAATTAACAAAATCCCTTAATATCATGTAATACTCTTCAGTTTCAAACACCCCCAATGCCACACACATTTGGTGTGTTCATATCAGGATCTAAACAAGAGCCACACGTTGGAGTTGGTTGATTTCTCTCTCAGCTCTTTTAAGCTGTAAGAATTCTCTACCCACCTTCCTTTTTCCAGGTCATTTAGTTGTTGAAGAAATCGAGAGGCTTATCCGATAGATCTCTGCACATTCTGGATTGCTGATGTTTCACTGGGTGTCCTTTAGCATGTTCCTCTATCCCAGTAGTTAGACCTGGGGCTTCTTCAGACTCAGGTTTCATTTTTTGGCAAAAACATTTCATAGACGGAACTTGTACTTCCTATTACAAGACACTCAGGCATTGTGTGTTTCCTGACATGCAATTCAGCAAAAAAACCAGAAAGCAAACACTCAAAAACAAGAAATGGAGTGTCAAAAAGCCTCAGAAGGGCTTCCCTGGTGGCACAGTGGTTAAGAATCTGCCTGCCAATGCAGGGGACACGGGTTTGAGCCCTGGTCCAGGAAGATCCCACATGCCGCGGAGCAACTAAGCCCAGGCGCCACAACTACTGAGCCTGCGCTCTAGAGCCCATGCACCACAACTACTGAAGCCCACGCACCTACAGCCCATGCTCCGCAACAAGAGAAGCCACTGCAATGAGAGGCCCACGCACCGCAACAAAGAGTAGCCCCCGCTCGCCACAACTAGAGAAAGCCCACGTGCAGCAACGAAGACCCAACACAGCCAAAAAAAAAAAAAAAAAGCCTCAGATATTCCACTGCTGCTCCAGTCTGGCATAAACAAAAAAACTTAACATTCCAGAATCTTTAGTCTTATTTTAGACCATCCATTTTCATCTTTCATTTATTTGAAAATAATTAAATAAGCATATTTTAAAAGAAATGTTTATTTTGTGATATATCATGAAAAAAATTTTCCTATGTATTCAGTGAAAGAGAAAAATATGACCACATAATACTAACACTAGTCAGTCCAGCAGCTAGCATAAACTTCTAATTTTGGCTCTCTGGAGGTAAGAAAATTTAAACATTTAAAAGATGAAATAAAAATGATTAAAATACACATAAATATTTCATGATGATTTGGTAAAATGGGTTTTAAGTACCATTTCTGAACAATGCACTCCAACTAAAGAAATATCAAAGCTTTATCCTTGGATTTTATCCAATATATGTTGAAAATTTTGGTGCTCAAGAAGTTTTTTCAGCTGTAATTAACAGAATCAGCTTAACTATCATACTGCTTTGGCTATTTAAAGTTCTTTTCTTTCTAGTTAATGATACAGCCAAGAGATGAGTATCGAGAGCAGGTGAAAAGAATTACATTCTGGGGCTTCCCTCATGGGGCAGTGGTTAAGAATCTGCCTGCCAGTGCAGGGGAAACGGGTTCAAGCCCTGGGCCAGGAAGATCCCACCTGCCGCGGAACAACTAAGCCCGTGCACCACAACTACTGAGCCTGTGCTCTATCACCCACGAGCCACAGCTACTGAGCCCTCGTGCCACAACTACTGAAGACCTCGCCCCTAGAGCCCATGCTCCACAACAAGAGAAGCCACTGCAATGAGAAGCCCATGCATCACAACGAACAGTAGCCCCTGCTCGCCACAACTAGAGAAAGCCCGTGAGCAGCAACGAAGACCCAATGCAGCCAAATAAATAAATTTATTAAAAAAAAACCTTATGTCCTGATAAGTTTGTTTCAAAGCTGGTTTTTACACATATTGTTTCTTATCTATGCTCTCTTTGCTTTGCTCTCATGAAACTCTCCCCCAAGATGGATATATATTGACAACAGCCCAGGGATGGAAGAGGGAAATAAAGGAAAGTTGTCATTCTCTCCATCCCTTTTTGAATATCTCAACTCAGGTCAAAACACCTCAGTTCTGGGCTTCCCTGGTGGCGCAGTGGTTGAGAGTCCGCCTGCCAATGCAGGGGACGCGGGTTCGTGCCCTGGTCCGGGAAGATCCCACATGCCACGGAGCGGCTGGGCCCGTGAGCCACGGCCGCTGAGCCTGCGCGTCCAGAGCCTGTGCTCCGCAACGGGAGAGGCCACAACAGTGAGAGGCCCACGTACGGCAAAAAAAAAAAAACAAAACCATCAGTTCTAACACCAGGCTTCAACCTTAACATAAATGTGCATAAGGAGGAAGAATACAGGAAACACTAGGGGTTTGCCATGTTTCCATTAATCACTCAAGGAGTTTTTCCCTTTACTTGGCACCCCAGTGTTTTGTACACCTGAAATAATGCAACCTGGTAAGATTTAGGGCTGGTGAAGGGGCTAGCTTCTTTTGTAAAGTGGGGAAAAAGCTACGATGAACTCAGGTATAGTCCCAGACAGCTCCATCTAGGAAATAGTATACATTTAAGTTGAAAATCCAGAAGTTGATTCTCTTTAAATTATCTGTTCTTGTGTGTCTCTTGGAAAGCTTCTGCATCCTCCTCGGGTTACCCATGCTCTTATTTGAAGACCTCCAATTTTTAAGTGTATACTGATACCACAGGAGACTAGAATCAATTTCACCCCCTTTTAAGTACATTCCCTAGGTTTCTACCAGCTGACAGAACACATTCAGAAACCTAAATGAGCGCCATCAGAGCATCATCCTAGGAAATCTGGATTAAATTGACCATTTCTCAGAGATAATCTGAATCAAATTGGAAAGTATATGCCAACCTCATTTAGCATCACAATTTAACAGTACTGGAAGTCAGCCCTTTACCAGCTTATGAAACTCACTCTGTACAAGTATTGCGTTGGGTTCAAGTTACACTCAGATGGCAGTTGCTCTAAATAACCTTTGCGTGGAAAGGTACTATGCTCTTCTGCAAGTGGGAAATGACTGCTTTCCTACTGGGGAAAGGGGGGGACAGAGTGGGTCTTGCGCAGTGTAGGTAGGGATGGTCTTTAATCTCTGACTTTTTGGCATGGGGGGAAGATGCAGGGGGTGGGGTGGGGCAGAGGTCCTAGAACAGGGCCCCGGAGAGGAGCAGCCCATGTCCTTCTCGTCTTCTAGGCAGCGCTTCCCCTCTCAGCTATGCCTGGGGAGGAGGAGACACTGCCAGCAGGGAGGAACTCCACAAGGGCCCTCAGTGAAGTAGAGCTGCCTCAGGACCACGTGGTGCCCTGAATCTGGGAAGGTCTGCGAACAGGAGCTGTGTGGAGGGAGTTAACACAGCAAGTTCATCAACAATAGAATTAGTTGGGCTTCCGTGGTGGCGCAGCGGTTAAGAATCCACCTGCCAATGCAGGGGACACGGGTTCAAGCCCTGGTCTGGGAAGATGCCACATGCTGCAAAGCAACTAAGCCCGTGCGTCACAACTACTGAGCCTGCGCTCTAGAGCCCGCGAGCCACAACTACTGAGCCCACGTGCCACAACTCCTGAAGCCTGCGCGCCTAGAGCCCGTGCTCCGCCACCAGAGAAGCCACTGCAATGAGAAGCCCACGCACCACAAGGAAGAGTAGCCCCCGCTCACTGCAACTAGAGAAAACCCGCGCGTAGCAACGAAGACCCAATGCAGCCATAAATAAATTAATTAAAATCTTAAAAATTAAAAGAGAATTAGCATAAATTGTAATTTGAGTTTATTAAATATCAGTGGGAAAGGTATAAAATCTTATTGCTTTCACTTTAAAAACTTGTTCTATGAAATTTAAATGTTCATTCAGCTTAATAAAAAATTATATTTTTACCAAAATAATGATTGGCATGTGGCTTTCTGGAAGCCACCAAAATGCACAATAGGAAGCACAAAAGCACAGCTGTTAGAAGCGTAGGTGCTGAAATAAAAATACGTGTGGGTGCTGGCATTCTAGGCTCCGCTTGACGGATGTGCCATCTGGAGCAGGTCGGCAGCCCTAAAGCTCAGTTTTCTGCCTTTTAAGTGGAGATACTGCATCAAACCCATCCTCATAGAGTTGGTGTGAGAATTAACCGAGATAATGCATACAAAGCAGTTGGAACCAAGTAAAAGCTCCATAAACTGCTATTGTCATAGATCATGATAGAGTCATACAGTGGAATATGACATAGACGGTCAGAATTACGCTGTAGATGGATGCGTATTTGCCAAAGAAAAATGGTGTAAAATGGCATGGACAGCATTTCATTTTTGTAGGTTACAAATGTATAGATATGTGATTAGAAAAAAAGTCTAGAAATACGTTATACCAAAGTACCAACAGCAGTTACCTCTGGATAATGGAATTTCAAGAGAATTTTTTTAAATTATTATTTCTTCCACCATGTGAGTATACAATAGGAAATCTGCTACCCAGAAGAGGGCCCTCACCCAACCCTGCTGGCACCCTGATCTCAGACTTCCGGCCTCCAGGAGAAATAAATCTCTGTCGTTTATAAGCCACCCGGCCTGTGACACTTCGTTACAGCAGCCCAAATGGGCTAAGACAGGGTTACTTAAGAAAAAGCCTGACTCTGAGCTAATAAGCCTTTGGTTGTATGGATCTATCCAGTGATGGTGAGTAATCCGGGCTGCCTCCGCGTTTACCCAATTTGCAGCAATTACTTCAATGGGGAAGGGGGGCCATGAGTGGAATAAAAACTGCAAAACTAAAGTTACAAAATGTTGACAACTGTCATAATCAATAATTCTTGTTTAACAGAAATCTACTTACACAATCTGAAATTTGAAAAGCACCAAATTACCGTCATTCCTAAGATACGCCCCCTCCAATTGTATAGAATTTAAGTGCTCTACCCCCTGATACTTTTCTTGACTGCATCACTGGCCGGCCCATCCACCTCTCCCTCTGTAAGTATTCTGACTAAATACTGACAATGGCCAACTCTGTACCAAGTTCACGCAATGACATAAGAGCTGCTCCTGAGAACCAGCCAGTTAACAAGCAAAGGCCTTGCCTTGCGTCCTGGCTCCTGAGAAAAGCTATAGGTTGACTGCCTTAGTGACAGGTTACACGTAAAGGTGAGGCACCGTGGGCTCTGGAGGGCAGTACTGCTCTCCCACTTGGGTTCCGCTGCCCCCAAGAGCAGCAGTTGTCCCCTGTTTCTACTTGTTGCACCCCTCTCTGCCGTGTGTCTTCGGCGGCTTATAGCTCCTGTTTCCCTGTGTGTCTTTCAGCTTCTACCCTGCTTCTGACTTGACGCACCTTACACTCAAGCTCCGAGGGGCTGGGAAAGCTGAGCCAATCGCACAGATGAGATCACCCTTCCGAGCCAGGCTTTGAGCAGGCCAGCCCTGGGTCAGGTGCCCATCCTGATGCAGCCAGCGCTGGGCCAGAACTGCAGAGTCACATCATACAGACTACGCCCACCTGTGCAGGAAGAAACCCCCCGTAGCACCCTATGGGCATGAAAAGCCTTCCAAGATCTCCCCAGAAAGCAGCTGTATAATTAACCAGCGAGCACCCTGCCTGTTCTGCTCACTAGAGTTGAAAATAAAACTATCCATACAGACTCAATGTACTAACGTAATGACTTTGATCTAATATTAGCTCAAGTTACTAATGAGTTTCTACATTTCAGCAAACACGGAGACAAAGCTATACTCCAAATCAGGATGGGATATTTCAGTTCAGAATTTATGTACTGTTAAGTGAGGTTTTATAAGGTATCTACTGTTCAACCAGGGCACAATGCTTATTCCCAAAATTCTCCTGTTTGAATATTTTTACTATTTAGTGTACGGCACACACTAAATGACAAATTTTCTTGAACTCTTGACGGCTGGCTAATTTTATGCTTGCGTTAATCTTAAAAATTACAATTCTTATGGAAAATTCAAACCCAATTTTCTTACACACAATAAATTCAAGCGGGCTTCTTTCTTGTAGTTTATCTGGGCACATCACCTGTTTTGTTGTTTTTTTGCTTTTTAACATCCAACCCATTTTGTAGGTTTCCTCTTCGACCTTGACCTTGGTCATGCTGACATCCGACTAACAAAGGAGACTTCTGAACCAAGCCTGGCACTGCCCAGTTCAGGGAAGACCTCTGTATAGCACACTGAGGTCAGATCTCTTTCTTCCTTCAGCCAAGTGCTGCCTCTAAGGCTTTTCATTGGTTTGTCTCCAGCTGGCTGTTCCTCTCTCCTCTTAACTACTGTAGCTGGTTTTCTTTTCTTCTGGGCTACCTCCTTAAAGATCGAGCAAAAGAGCCCTCCCAACTTTAGAAGCTCTGGGATGGGAACCTTTTTAGTTCAGGGAAGCATTTGATACTCCTTGCATGTTTGTGTTTTGGTTGACTCGCTTTAATTTCAAAAGACTTATGTAGCTAATCTTTCTTCTATCAAAATCAAAGGAAAGTTGGCCTTTCCTTGGAAATGAAATCTTTAACAAAAACCACATTAAAGACCAAGTAACAAGAAATGAACTGATATTATGAAAGAATTCAGAGAAAAGTAGGTATCATAGAATAATTTGAAAACAAGGCTAAGAAGAAACTTTATATTCAGTGCCATATCACATACTGTATGTCACACTGAGGACAGAATCAAGCATTTAATCTGATCTCAAAAGAGAAAAGAAGGAAAGCAAAGTAAAGGGACAAGATGACAGGCTAAGCCTTCCTGAGTGTTGGCTCACCCAGCCCCGTCACTGGGCCCAGGAGGCACATGGAGGTCACGTGGCTTGCCCAGGGCTGTGCAGATTTTAGGAGACAGAGCAGGAGTTCAAACCTAGGGGTACTCGAAACTGAAGTCCTTGCCTTGCTGATGGGCCATTTCTGGAATAAAACTGGCATACCAGTCAATGCTTCTTTTTTCATAGTGATTTAAGATATAAACATCTCTTGCTAAGGTAGGGGAGTCTAAACCAATTGTATCTTGTCCTCAAGCAACACCACACTTAATGATGAAATTTATACTGCTTACTTCCTAAGATCAAGGAGAGGACAAGACAAGGGTATCTGCTCTCACCACTTCTATTCAGAATCATAGTGCAGTAAGACAAGAAAATTATATAAAGCATCCAAAATGAGAAGCAACAAAAACTATATGATTATCTATGTAGAGAAGCGAATGGACTTCTACAAAAAATCTATGAAAACTAGTGAGTTTAGCAATGTTTTAGAATAAGAAATCAATAGTCAAAAATCAATTGTATTTCTATATACAAGCAACAAGCAATCAAAAGATAAAAAAATTTAAATCCCATTTATAATAGCATCAAAATATGAAATACTTAGAGTAAATCTGATAAAAGATATATACAGCCTATACCCTGAAAAGTACTAAATACTGCTGAGAAATTAATGAAGACCTAAATAAAGGGAGTGATATACCTTGCTCATGGGTCAGAAGACTCAGTATCATTAAAATGTAAGTCCTCCCAAAATTGATTATAGATTCAAAACAATGCCAATCAAAATTCCAGCAGGCTTTTTTGTAGAAACTGACAAACTGATTGTAAAATGCATATGAAAATGCAAAGGTCTTAGATTAGTCACAACTCTGAAAAAGAACAAGATTAGAGGAATAAAACTACCTTATGTCAAGATTTATTATAAAGCTATGATAATCAAAACAATATAATGTTGATGTAATGACAAATATATCAACAGAACAGAAGAGCGTCCAGAAATAGACCCACACATATATGGACAACTGAATTTTGACAAAGATGCAAAAGCAATTCAGTGGAGAAAGAAGAGTCTTTTCAATGAATGGTGCTGGAACAACTGGATATTCATGTGCAAAAAATAGAAGAAACTTTGATCCATACTTTTCACCACATACAAATATTAACTCAAAACTCAACAGGCTTCAAAAGAAAATACACAATCCAGAATTTTTATAACATTTCATCTGTAATGGCCACTATAAAATATAAATTACTAGATGTGAAAAGAAACAAAAAATGACCTATAATCAAGAGAAAAGTCATTCAATAAAAGTAGACCTATGAATGATCCAGACATTACAATTAGCAGACAAAGATTTTAAAATAACTATGATAAGCGTGTTAAAGAACTTACAGGGCTTCCCCGGTGGCGCAGTGGTTGAGAGTCTGCCTGCTGATGCAGGGGACACAGGCTCGTGCCCTGGTCCGGGAAGATCCCATATGCCGCGGAGCAGCTAGGCCCATGAGCCATGGCTGCTGAGCTTGCGCGTCCGGAGCCTGTGCTCTGCAACAGGAGAGGCCACGACAGTGAGAGGCCCGCATACTGCAAAAAAAAAAAAAAAAAAGAACTTACAGAAAACAGGGGTATGCTGGGGAGAGATGGGAGAACTTCAGGAGAGAGGTGGAAACTATAAAAGGGAACCAAATGGAAATCCTAGAACTGAAGAATATGTTGTCCAAATTTTTTTAAATTATTAAACTAGAAATCAGAAAAACAAAGGCTTAGTGACTGGTAGAAATCTATCAAACTGTCTAATATGTGTGAAATTGGAGTCCCAGAATAAGAGAGGAGAGAGTATGAGGGCAGAAAAAAAACACCTGAAGAAATGTTGGCAGGGAAGTTTTCCAAATTGGATCAAAAACAGTAACTCACAAATCTAAGAAGCTCAGTAAACCTCAAACAGCATTAAAGCAAAGAAAACTACACACAGGCACATCACAGTCAAACTCTAAACACCAAAAATAAAGACAAAATCTGAAAAGCAGAAGGGTAGTGGGGAACATATTACATAAAGGAATTAACAAGCTGATAGCTGACTTCTCAACAGGAAAAAAATGGAGACCAGAAGAAAAGGGAACATCTTTAATACTAAACACACACACACACACACACACACACACACACACACACACACACACGCTGTCTACTTAAAATTCTATATCCAGCAAAATAAAAAGTCTTTCAAAAATGTAGAGGAATAAAATAACATGAGGGAGATATTTGTGGTGATAGGACAGCTCTGTATTATGATTGTAGTTTTGGTTACACAAATCCACACATGTAATAAAACTGAATAGAACACACACACACAAATGAGTGCATGTAAAACTGGTGAATTCTGAATGAGTTCTGTGGATTGTACCAATTTCCTGGTTTTGAGATTGTGCCCCATTTATGTAAGATGTTACCATCAGAAGAATGGTACACAGGACCTCTCTGTACTATTTTTAAACTGTTAATAGTTATCTCAAAATAAGAAGTTAAAGAAATGAAATAAAGACAATTTTCAGATAAATAAATGTTGAATTTGTTGCCAGAGACTATAAGAGATGCTAAAGGAAATTCTTCAGGCAGGAGGAAACCAGGGTAAAGCATAAAACCTGTCCGTGAGGGCTGCACACAGTGACCTCCTTCCAAAGAGGACAGCATGGAAAGGGAGAAAGAAGAGTAACTTACCTGTGGGGAAGCTGACAGTCACCACCTCAGACAGCTGATCAAGGACAACAACCACAGTCACCACCTCAGACAGCTGATCAAGGACAACAACCACGGTGATCAAGGATACGATGCACCTTTGATGTGATGAAAATGGCACTTTACCTCTGTGGTCTTCCTCCCAAAACCTGAGAAAAACATCAGACAAATCCCAATTGAGGAACAACCTACAAAACACCTGGTCAGCATTCCTCAAACTTTCAAGGTCATCAAAAACAAGAAGAGTCTGAGAAATGGTCACATCCAAGGGGAGCCTAGGGAGCCATGACAACTAAATGTAATGGGGTGTCCTGGATGGGACCCTGGACCCGAAAAAGGGTGTTAGGGGAAAACTGAGGAAATCTGAATAGTGTATGAACTTTAGCTAATAATAATGAATCAGTATTGGTTAATTAATTCTAACAGTACCACACTAGTGTGAGATGTTAATAACGGGGGAACTGGGTGCAAGGCATGTGGGAATTCTCTACACTATCTTCCCAATTTTTCTGTACATCTAAAACTGTTCTAAAAAATAAAAGTTTGTTTTTAAAAAAAGACTTGAGAGATATAGCAACCAATTGCACCATATGGACTTTAATTAGATTCTGATTTGAACACACTGCAAAGAAAATTATGACACATTAAGAGACATTTGAATAGTCCGGCTATTTGATGGTATTAACGATTCCTTAATTGGCTTTCTTTGTTTTCAGAGTAAAAATGGCATGTTACATTTTTTTTTAAAGAGTCATCTTTCAGAGAAAATAGTGAAACACTTATGAATGAAATGGTATGACGTCTAGGATTTACTTCAAAACAATCCATGTGTGGGTGGGTAATGGGTAGCATGAAACAGGATGGTCCATAACTCGGTAAATATTGAATGAAGCAAGTGATGGGTCTGGGGTTCACTGTACTAATCTACTTTCATATATGCTTGAAATTTTCCAAAGAAAAAAGCTGCAAAAAATTTGTAAAATCTGCCTTAGTGTTTTGGATGCTTAGTTTTTAAACATCTCATTATTTGTTAAGGGATATTCACTACATTATCAGCTAATATCAAGGTGTAATTACACTTTGTCATCATTAATGATAGTGGATGTGAATCCATATTTTTTTTTTTGCTTTATGTGGGCCTCTCACTGTTGTGGCCTCTCCCGCTGCGGAGCACAGGCTCCGGACACGCAGGCTTAGCGGCCATGGCTCACGGGGCCAGCCGCTCCGGGACATTGAATCCATATTTTTAATGCTCTTAATTTTTACCTTTTTGTAAAACTTTTTGGTCATCTTCTTGTAAGATATGATTAGATTATCATGTTTACCTTTAATGTAGCTGGCAAAAAGCTCATACAAGGAAGAGGTGGCAGCCCTGCTATTTTTCTTAGTGTGTGCTTATATTGCATTTTTATTCTCATCATTAATTCATGGTTTCCTTTTTTTTTTTTTTTTTTAGGTACACGGGCCTCTCACTGTTGTGGCCTCTCCCACTGCGGAGCACAGGCTCTGGACGCGCAGGCTCAGCGGCCGTGGCTCACAGGCCCAGCCGCTCCGTGGCATATGGGATCTTCCCGGACCGGGGCACGAACCCGCGTCCCCTGCATCGGCAGGCGGACTCTCAACCACTGCACCACCAGGGAAGCCCCATGGTTTCTTTGAAGGAAATCTTTTAAGACCCATGACCATTTTGTGAGATTCAGTTTAGCAGAACTTAGATAATACATTCTGAAATTCCTCAGAACCAGACATGTGAAAAGCAATACATTATAATATTCTGAACACTAAACAGTGAGGACAACACTGCCGGCCCCTCCCTGCTGTGGAAGCCCCAAAAGGACACCTCTCATCCCAGGCACCACATGCCACCGTCTGCCATGACGGTGCCATGTCAATCCATACACAGTATTACATAGTAGCAAAGCTCAATTATTTTATTCTTAAAATAAAAATGTTAAAAAAACACAAGAAGTTCTTTTTTTTTTTTCCCTGCACACCAATGGTAGACACCCTGGATCTCAACACGCTGGATAAAACCCAACACTGAGAACTCTTCACATAGGAGGAGGAACCAATGGTGAATATGTCTCTCAGATGGTAATTATAACTTTCGGTGGCTTATGAGCACTGTGACTAAATTCCACATCTAAGGCACATTTGAAGAGCATGTGTAATCGAAGCCTCGGTGGCCAAGCCATCGCCTGGTGTTATCGCAAGGACCTGGCCCCCCGCTTCTCCCGAGCATCCCCAGATGCTGCTGCTGCTGCACGGGCTCTTAGGAGCAGCTGCTCCCCTCCAGCCATCATGCCTGATGGCCACACAGGGACCCTCAGGACCTGCTCTGCCGGGCAGCTAGCACTCTGCTAGTGAACACTCCCCCTAGGCACAAGCTGGCTTGGGATGCTGGAAAGAAGGCCAATTTCACCCACCGCCCAGCAGAAACTAGATTCAAACTTTAAATGAAACTTTACTGATAATTTGAGGACAGTTGATGGGTTCGTTTTCTAGAGCTGCTGCTAACAAAATACTACAAACTGAGGCTTAAAAAAACATAAAGGGAATTCCGTGGCGGTCCAGTGGCTAGGACTCTGTGCTTTCACTGCCAAGGGCCTGGGTTCAATCCCTCGTTGGGGAACTACGATCCCACAACCCATGGGGAAAAAAAAAAGGAAATTTATTCTCTCATAGTTCTGGTGGCCGGAAGTCTAAAACCCTCCCTTCAGAGGGAAGCAGGGCCATGCTCCCTCTGAAGTCTCTGGGGGAGGGCGCTTCCTTGCCTTTTCCGGCTCCTGGGAGCGCCAGGTGCTCCTCGGCTTGTGGTAGCATCACTCCAGTCTCTACCTCCGTGTGTGTGTCTGCATCTCCTCTTCTCTTATGAGGAAACCAGTCATATTGGACTAGGGCCCACCCTACTCCAGTATGACCTCACCTTAACTAATTATATCATCAACAGCTCTATTTCCAAATAGGATTACATTATGAGAGCGTTAGGACTTCAACATATCTTTATGCGGGACACATTCTGACATAGGCTGGGACCTGGGACCCTTCACTGCAGTGCTTGCACCTGGACAAACATCTCCTCTCCCCAGTCCTGGAGCAACAGAATACAAAGAAACTAAAAGAGACTAAAAATAGCTGCATGCATGTATTGTTGGGGCCAATTATGAACAATAAGATATAAAAAAGCCAAAACCCAACTGCCATATCTGAGGTACCAGGAGCAAAAGCATGATCCCTGCACACAGCATCGCCAAGGGGGAGGGCAGACCACCTAAGCCACCTCCAGCCGGACCCACCAATCGGCCCCCATCCTCTCCCCATTTAAGGGACCAACTCACCCGCCCTCAGGGAGCGAGCAAAGGCACCTGTTACTTGTTCTAGCTCCCTCGTGCTACAGCACAAGTCCCAGTAAAGCCTTGTCTGAATTTCTCATCTGACCTCCTATCAATTTCTACTCATTAAAGAGTCCAAGAACCCTGGTCGGTAACAATTCATCCCCTCACATGGCGAATAATCTACAGCTACTGCAGAGGCCTGACCTGTCCTCAGAGCTCCTGCTGAGCTGACTTCCTTTCTCACACTCAGCCCACGCCATAGACTGAGGGCCACCCCGGCTCACTCCACTTCCCGCTTCTGGGAGCACCTCATGAAACCCCACACCTCAGGGTTTGGGCCAGGCTGATCCCCTGGCTTTGGAAAAAACAGGGGATCTTCTTTCAGCCCCAGGTAAGTCGGGGGCATGGCTTCTGCATGATGCCCTCATGCTAGGACACTGAGGCCAGGCCTACCAAGGCCCTGACGAGGAAACCGCTCTCTCATTCACAAGACCACACAATGAAATGACCTTGGCATGCTGCCCAAATCTGGACTGTTTGATTTTTAACAATACCCCATGTGAGGCATAACAGACCACTCTGATTTGGCTTGTACCAAGGTTAAGGTGAGCCTAGTTCTTTTTCTAGTCTTCCTTCATCAAATACTCAAAACGCAAGACAACAGCAAAACGCCTTCATGCCTACTTTCCTTTAGGGTCACGCTTTCACGTGCGAAAAGGTAAAATAATTTCACAGATGTCTTTCTAGGAAAAATAAGCATAGTAGTGATTTTCACTCCTCTCTTTCTTAGTCTAACCCAATGTAGAAAATAAGACGTTTTGTACATTACCTCCGGGAATTAGTTCCGACTACAAGTCAGACGTCACTGGCCTTAGAAATGACATCCCACAATATAATCCCAAATAACGAACAGCTGAAGCTTCAAGTAACTGCCATGAACTGCCACGACCAGCTACACAGGAGGTTTGGGCCAAGGGAGCCTAACCTGGCCAACCTATAGGTTTAGCATGAGCTCCTCACTCAAGAGATAATGTTAATTAGCTGACCTCACCATGTCTTCTCTCTGGAATTTAAATGGAAGAGACAGGATTCTTGGTTCCCAGGGCAACAGAAGGACACACAGAGAGAAGGCAGTATGCAGAGGCGATAAGACAGAGCAGAACCTGCACAGGAGAAATTGATTGGTGGCAGAACTCCCTGCTGCTCAAAAGGTTAACAAGTGTTCTCAATCAGAAGAACTACAATTGATCCTTAAACATCACAGGGGTTAGGGGCACGGATCCTCTGCTGAGTGGAAAATCCGAGAATGGCCCTCTGATCTGTGGTTCCTCTGTATCTGCCACCCGGCATCCACAGATCCAACCAACCTTGGACTGTGTTGTACTATAGTATTTGCTATTGAAAACATCCGGGTGTAAGTGGATCCTGCAGTTCAAACCGGTGTTGTTCATGGTCAACTGTACTTTGAATTCAGAAGCAAGTCCATTTTCTATATGGTCTGGCTGCAGTCAGTTATTTCTCTGTGAATTCATACATCAATCCCAAATATTTTAGGTAATCTGAGTCATTTCTTAAACCAAAGAAATTCTCCCCATTCTGGAATAAAGGAATTTTCAGAACTCCTGGGTCTGGCCTTAAAGGGCTTTAACACAACTGAAACATTTCTTGAATGAATTTGTCCTTTACAAGTGCATTTCCCAGTCTGGACTCCTACAACTCCCAGGCTAGGACAGTGCTTTCAAACTTTTTGACTCAATGCACAGTAAGAAGTACATTTTACAATGGAACTCAGTATACGATACACATATATAGCATAACTATAAATATACATACACATACAACAGAAGTGTCATGAAACAATACTCACCCTTACTATGCAAGCTACTTTTTTATT
This sequence comes from Lagenorhynchus albirostris, assembly GCF_949774975.1. NCBI lineage: Eukaryota > Metazoa > Chordata > Mammalia > Artiodactyla > Delphinidae > Lagenorhynchus > Lagenorhynchus albirostris. The sequence goes on from NC_083102.1 coordinate 5,662,745, forward strand.
TGTTCTTCTATTTAATAAAAAAAAAAAATCCACTAAGGTGATTTCACAACACACTAGAGAGTCTAGTGCCATCAGTTCAAAATACTGCAGTAGGTGCATCCAAATTCACAGGATAAAAATTACACATTTGACCAGAATTTTAACAAATATTTCAACTAATTAGAGTAGAAATGCAAAAATCCATTTAGATAAAATACAACTTTAAAGGCATTGCTCACTTCCAGCTGGTGGCCTGGTGCTTCAATCTGTAGACGCCCCAGGACATGAATATGTGCACACCCCCTCTCCTGTTGAGTACTTCAGCGGGATGGTGTAAGGATTCTGCCGTAACGCCAGTGTTCTAACTCAACAAGGCGTCTGTATGAGGCTGTCACCTCTAAATCTTCATACCAGGAATCCTACCCTGCCGCTCAGCTTCCTGGGGGCTCCTCCTCTGTGCTCACTGGGAGAGGCCGTGACCAGAGAGCGGTGGTCCCACTCAGCCACGCTGGTCAACGCTGCCACTCAGCCCGAGCACAACAGGGGACATCGGTAGGATTACTGGGTATCTGCTTCTTTGGCAACCGCCATGGACAGGAATACCTACCATGACGGAAAGCTCTGATTGCATCCTCATTTCTTGGGCCCGGCTTTCACCTTCTTTTTGCAGGAACCAGGCCTCCCGGGCTGGCGTCCCTTCTTGTACCCCAAAATTGGTGCCACACCCAGGGCCCTTCATCAGCACCACTGGAAAAAGGGGTTGTTAGTGCGCCTTTTGTGGTAAATACAACAGCGTCCCTTTACCGAAGAGGTCAACCCACACCAGAACGCAGGCGCAACGGTCTTAAATCCCCTCCCCCGCCCCGCGCCCCACCTCGGAAGGACGGTTCTGGAGAGTTCTCAACAAACAACGGCTGGTGTTACGTTTGCCTACTTAATTAGCCACGGAGGTGTTGACAGTTAAAGATGTGTCAACTTGCGCTATTTATTTCCCGTGAGGTGTGCGGGATCCGCAAATCCCAGGGTTGAGACCAGAACCGGGGGGTGCGCACTTTTTCAATGAAATGCATAACATTTTGAATTAACGCATATTCCATTCTTCCCACGGTCCTTCACCCATGGATGATACTCAGTCATCACCTGCATCATCAAACCCAGACTTACTAACGCTAATATAGCAAAGAGTTTAAAAAAAAAAAACACGAGTAAGGTACTAACCAACCAACAGCCCAGCGAGCAACCGCCACGCGCCTCGCGCCTTTTAAGGGCTCAGAGGGCGGGAGTCCACGAACCTCTCAGCGTTCCACCAATCACCGCATCTCTCACACCTTGCCCCGCCTCCTCACCCCGACCTAACCAATCACTGGGGAGCTAGCTTCTCTCCGCCCCTCCCGTCCGCCACCGACCCTTACGAAGTTCGAAGCCTTCAAACCTCACTGGTGCCCAACCGCGCGGTCCCAGTCCGAATTTATTTTTAGCTCCCGGGCAAGCAGCCCCGCCTCTGGCTCCTCCTCTCCACCGCCCCCAATGGGAGAAGGAGTTTCCGTCGCGTCATCGTGCGGGCGGGTTAGAACTGCCCAATCAGCGCTCGGAGAGAACTGGTGTAATTAAAAAGCGGCGGAAGCCGGTGGGAGGGTCATGACGCAGCGAGTTTCAGTCGTGATTTTTCCAGGGGCATCTCGGCGTCCTCTCTTTTTCCGTTTAAAGTAAAACACCGCCCGACGCAACCTCGTGCGTTTCGGGGGCGAGGGCGGCCGCCGCAGCGGGAGTGCGGCGCTGACGTGAGCCTCTGTCTGGGGGCCCTGCGGCGGCGCGCGGTCACGTGGGCGTGTTTGGGGGCGGGGCCGCACGGCGGTTCCGGGCGGTTGGGCGCGCGAGCGAGAAGCCGAGGCAGCCGCGCCCGCCCGCCCCGCCCCTGGATGCCGCTGTGCCCCGGCGCGGCCGCCACCGATCGCAGCACAGGAGCCGCCGCCGCCACGGTTGATGTGGTTGGCCCGGGGCTGAGGAGGCCGCTAAGATGCCGCAGTCCAAGTCCCGGAAGATCGCGATCCTGGGCTACCGGTCTGTGGGTGAGTGGCGGGCGCCGTGCGGCCTCTTCGCGCCCGAGCCCGGCCTCGCCTGGGCGCTGGGGCGCGGCGGGCCCGGCCAAGTTTGGGGCCGGCGTGGCCATGTGGCGGCCGCGCGTTTCGTAACCAGCCGCCCGCCGCCGTCGCCGCCGCTGCCGCCACCTCCATCTTGAGCGGAGGCGGCGGCGCGGCCGGGCCCGCGGGGCGGCGGCGGGCGGCCCGGGCGCGGCGGGAAGTGTCTGGGAGGCCGCGGGCGGACGGGGAGCTCAGGTTGGTCCGGGGCCGGGGAGGCGGTGCGGGGTCTGCCGCTTGGCCGACTGCCGCGGGGCCCGCAAAGGCAGGAGCCGCACCTGTCCCTTTGCACCTCCCCGCGGTGAGCTGTCGTGATCGTTGCTAGCCTTTCCACCCCCAGTTAAAGTCCGTGGGATTTTAACAAAGGAAATAGCACCTTGCGGTTTTTCTGTCTGTGAAGTTCAGCATTTTAAAGAAAACCAGGGACCTAAAGGACGTTTGGCTAGTAAGGGCAAGTTTCCTACGGAAGAAACTCGGAAGAGTCCTCTTCGGAAGCCCTTTAGATGCTGCCAGTGGCCGAAGTAGGAGGGCACAGAAAGGAATTTTTGATCTCTCGGTGTCCTATTTTTCTTTGGGAAAAAAATAAGGTCAGGTACTTGTAACCAGGCTGTTGAAGTAATTCAAAAGTTTCCCCCCCACCCCCGAAAAAGGTTGACATATATTTGCAACTGTTGGTGGCAGTCGCTTTTTTGCCGAACGGAGGTGGTCTGGGGTGGAGTGGAGATGGAATGGGTGCTAGAAGACGAGTGAGAAAAGAGAACCGTTGGACTTAGCCATGCTTCAGGGTGAGGCTTTATGGTCTTTGACAACGGGCAGCCTGGAGAAATTACCTTTATCTTTTCGTGTTGTTTTTAAGAAGTAAATGAGCCTCAGGAGAATGTGCGCTTGACCACAGTGGGGCGGGGGCGTGAAAGCAGGTTTGGAGTCTCTGGTGATTGCAGAAGGAGGAAGGCTTGTAACTGCCGGCTGCTCATTGGACGGACTCCCCGAGCTCGCTCGCTTTCTGTTCTGCTTCTTCACCCCCATTTTCCACGGCCAGTGCCAAGCTCTGTGCTCTTTGCCCAAGACTAGCTACAGCGTGCTTACTCATCCTTTTATCATCTCTCTCCGTCAAAGGGCTGGGGGTTGCAGGGGGGAGTGAAGATCAGAGGCTGAGAGACGCTTGTGTAGAGATAGGGGTGACTCCTGTAGGGTGCAATGCTAAATCGTGTGGGGGAAGAACAGGTGACAGCGTTAACAGCTGCAGCCATGAAGGAACCGTGCCTCAGCTGGAGGCTTTTGAAGTCCCTGACCGTCCCGAATGCCTGTATGGAACCCGGCATCCCACCTTTATTGGCAGTCTGAACCACGGAGCCCTTTGCTTCTCTGCATTTTGAAGTGTGGGACTATAACATATCTAGGCTCTTGAGTGAGTTCTGTCTAATCAGATAGAGTGCCCACTAATTAAACGTAGCAGTCTCTGAATAATCAAGTTACAGGTGACCTGTACCTGGGCTACCTGATCTAAACTGGGAGAATGCCCCAAAAGATCCCGACTTATTGACCCCTTGAAATTCTGGAGCTGGTGATTCCAGTCTTCAGTAAGCAAGTCTAGCATTTTATCACTGTTTTGCTAAAGAAGTTCCTTATGTCTAGTCGAAACCCATTCTGTCTTATCTGCCTTCTAGTCATCATGCTCCTAAAGACCCAGATGTGACACGTCACCCCTTTGCCTTCACTTGACATTTATTTTAAACTGCTGTTAATAAAATACTGTGCTAAATTAGCCTCCAGTGGCACACGGAGTAAGTTCAGTCCCTGTTTTCTGTGCCTTCAGTATGTCATATTGCTATATCCTACGTCATTTTCTCCGTATTTATTTTCATATGTGGTGATTAAAGTGAAATGTATTTTGCAGAGGTTAAATTATTCCCAGTCTTTGCATTTGATTTTACAATTGTTTACCTTTGTTATGAACCAGGACATTTTGTAGTTGTGGGCGCTTTTGTTTTGCCAGCATCAAAAAAGGAGATAATTCCCTGATTCCATGTAGTAGCTACTCTTCAGAGAATTATTCACTATTCAGACTTGAGTTTACTGACACGCTTGCTTGCGAATGGCGCTATGCTAGAGAAATTTGAGTATCTGTGTTTCTTTTCTAGGTTGTGTTACTTTGTGATACTAAGCTGTTGTGTCATATTTACTGGGGGTGGGAAAAGGCTAAGCTAGAAACCACACCTTTCCTAGAATGTTCTTTCGGTTAAATATCTTATGCCAGTTTGACTAGTAAAATACTTGTAAGTTTATTTTAAAAGTTTGCCTTCATATGAAACTAGCAAGTGCAATGATTGTTTTACTGCTTGGCGTTCAAATTTTGTATTTTTTAAAAACATTGATAAACCTACCAGTGAGGAAAATATAATTAATTCTCAGGTAATTTATACAACTCTTTTTTTTCCACCCTGAAGTACTTTTCCTGTTATTTACAATGTTAAGCTTTTTAGGACACGTCACCTGTAACGCAGGCTGGCTTTCAGGGAGTGCTTTGTAGTAATTGTTTTAGTGGTGGCCAAATGTACCAGCTCCCTTACATCTATTGTTTCTAACACAAACGAGTAGTCCCGTGATAGGAGGTAACTAAACTTAATCGAATTAAAGTTATAGTGTCATTTAATTATCTTCAAATAAAATCTGGCACCTTTTTCACTGGAATGTTCTACAGAGAGCTTTGATAATGGAGTTTACCATTAGACCATCAACAAAAGACTGTCATACGTAAGCCTCAGGGGTTAACAAGCAGGAGGGAATCACAGGAATGTGAAAGATCTTAAGAGAGAAAATGAAACAATTCTGTGGTTTGGTAAAAGGCAATTCAGTAAAAGTAACTCAAATTATTACCTACCTTGTCAAAATCTTTTAGGTAGTAAAGAACATGCATCCTTTGATTTGGATACTTCAGAGGGAAATATGTCATTAAATTTGTTTCCGGTAGAATATAGTCCAATTGTATTCTGATTTACTGTATATTTTTTAATTATCCTATCCTTTTCTAACACATTGCATTCATTTTTTTTTTTTTTTTTTTTTTTTTTTTGCGGTACGCGGGCCTCTCACTGCCGTGGCCTCTCCCGTTGTGGAGCACAGGCTCCGGACGCGCAGGCTCAGCGGCCATGGCTCACGGGCCCAGCCGCTCCGCGGCATGTGGGATCTTCCCGGCCCGGGACACGAACCCGTGTCCCCTGCAGCAGCAGGCGTACTCCCAACCACTGCGCCACCAGGGAAGCCCCTGAAAATTTTTAAGGTAAAAAGTTGTGTACCTGTGGGAGGGGATAGTCCTATAGTGATCACCTTGTGTTGAAGCTTGAAATTAACTTTTTTTTCAGTGTCATACATTGTTTTGTACAAGAGAATAATCAGAGCTTGAATTTGCGATTATGACTTCCCGTGCTTAATGTAATTTTTTAGACTTTTTTTTAAGTATAGTTGACGTACAATGTTTATATAAGTTACAGGTATACAACAAAGTAATTCACAATTTTTAAAGGTTATACTCCATTTATAGTTACTATAAAACACTGGCTGTATTGCCCGTGTTGTACAATATATCCTTGTAGCTTATTTTGTACATAAAAGTTTGTACGTCTTAATCCCCCACCCCTGTATTGCCTCTCCCCACTGCTAACCGTTAGTTTTGTATATCTGTGAGTTTGCTTCTTCTTTGTTATATCAGATGTTACTTTGATGTCCATGTGGGTTATATCAATCCCTACTTACCTTCATCTCCCCGAAAAGAAACTCTACTCATTAGCAGTCAGTCACTTCCCATGCTCTCCTCACCTCAGCCCCTATCATCCACTGATCTACTTTCTGTATCTATGAATTTACTTATTCTGGACATTTCATATAAATAGAGTCACGTATACGTGGTCTTTTGTGCCTGGCATTTGTCGTTTAACATAAGTATTTTCAAGGTTCATCCATGTTGTAGCATGTATCAGTAATTCATTCCTTTTGGTTGCCAAATAATATTGCATTATTTGAATATACCATATTCTGTTCACACATTTGTCAATTGATGGACATGCAGGCTGTTTCTACACTTGAGCTATTAGAAGTACTGCTGTTCTGAGCATTCGTATTTCACATTTTGTGTGTGTGATTTTTGTGTAGACATGTTTCGCTTCTTTTAGGTATGCTCCTAGGAGTGTAATTGCTGGGTTGTATGGTAATTTTATGTTTAATATTTTGAAGAACTGTCAAACTGTTTTCCAACCATTTTACATTCCAGCCAACAGTTGAAATTGGTTTCAATTTCTCCACATCCTCGCCAACACTTGTTATCTTTTTGTTGAATTTTTATTATTTTTTATTTATTTATTTTTTTATTGACATATAATACAGTTGACTTACAGCGTTGTGTTAGTTTCTGGTGTACGGGAAAATGATTCTGTAATATATATATATTCATATTCTTTTCAATTATGGTTTATTATAGTGTATTGAATATAGTTCCCTGTGCTATGCAGTGGGACCTTGTTGTTTATTTTATGTATAATAGTTTGTATCTGCTAATCCCAAACTCCTAATTTATCCCTCCCCCTACCTCTGTTCCCCTTTGGTGACCATAAGTTTGTTTTGTATGTCTGTGAGTCTGTTTCTGCTTTGTAAATAAGTTCGTTTGTGTCATATTTTAGATTCCACATATAAGTGATAGAGTATTTGTCTTTCTGTCTGGCTTAAATTCACTTAGTTTGATAATCTCTAGGTCCATCCATGTTGCTGCAAATGACATTATTTCATTCTTTTTTATGGCTGAGTAATATTCCATTGTATATATGTATCACATCTTCAATTTTGACAAAGTCCAATTTATTTTTTTTCTTTTGTCACTTGTACTTTTGGTGTCATATTTAAGAAACCATTGCCCAATCCAAGGCTATGTAGATTTACCACTATGTTTTCTTCTAAATGTTTTATACTTTTATTTCTTATATTTGGGTCTATGATCTATTCAGAGGTAAATTTTGTATGTGTTGGGAGATAGGAGTACAACTTGATTCTTTTGTATGTAGATATCAAGTTGTCCCAGCACCTTCTGTTAAAAGACTATTCTTTCCTCACTGAATTGTCTTGACATCCTTGTCAAAAACCACGTGACCATAAATGTACGGGTTTATTCCTGGACTCTGTTCCTTTGAACAGAGAAGGACGAAACACGGAAGCGTGAGCCCTCTAACTTAATTCTTTTTTAAGATTGTTTGACTATTCTGAGTCCCTTGTATTTCCATACGAATTTTAGGACTGGCTTATAAATTTCTGCCAAAAAAAAAAAGCAACTGGGATTTTGGTGGTGGTCTACAGTTTTGCAAGTACCTTCAATACCTGGTTTAAAAAACAGCTGAATTCTCATATGTGCTTCTGAATTCATTCTATTGCAATATGTTACTATAATAATTAAAGTATATGAGCCTGCACAGATACATACCTGGGAAAGGAAGGAGCATTTTAATACTACTTTTTCAGGTAATTGTGGGTATTCTTTGACACCATCGAACCAAGACTCCATAAGTGGTAGTTTGTTAGACGTTAGTTGTAGCATCTAAACTCACGTGGATGAAGTTTGTTTTACTCTGTTACACCGAACTCTGTTGGTTTGTTTGCACTTTGAATGGGTCTGCTACCCATACCTGATTTGGGAACATCGTACGTTGGTAATTTGGAAAATATTGGTTCACTGTTATGCAGATCCTTCCACATTTTGACGCATTTCAATATACCGATATTTCTTTAAATGACATTTTTAATATCACCATCAATCTCAGAAAAATCTAAATATTGGGAAGCTGTTAAGTTCACTCTGAGTGATGCAGAATTCTAATTCCTCTTGAGAGTTCAAACTTGATTGTTGGCAAAATGCTACCAGTTTTACTTAAAATGACAGTCTCATTTCTTTCATTTCCAAGAAAATGTCTGCCAGATACCCACATCTGAAACAATGATAGTTTGTTGGTCATTCTTGCAAGTAAAAATGGTGTTCCATGATAAAAGTGTCTATTTCAGACCACTTCCCAAACGTTGCACAAGTGCTTTTCTCCCAGACAGCGTCACACTTCAGTGTGTAGCAGCCATGCTTTATGCATACATCCCATTTTGTCTGCAGAGCATTAAAAAGACATGTATTTAAAGGTCAAGATTTAATAAAATAAATAATTTTTACCACTTCCTCAAGGACTTTGTTAAGTAAAAATGGCGTGGCTTTTTTTTCCCTTTTTTGCTGTGGGTACACGATGGTGAAGAATACAATGACTGTCCTCTGCAGTTTGTGACCACTGTCTGATTTGTGCTAAGGGGCACCAGTCTAGCAGTTTTACCCACCACTGGTTTAGCACCATTTGTGCATATATGAACATAGTGGAAAAGGCAAATAATATATGGTATTATGGAAATAGTTTTGACTTGTGAGCCCCCTGAAAAAGTCTCAAGGGACCCCCAGAGTTGTGCAGACTGTACTTGGAGAGCCATCGAAGCATGGTGTGAGGGATCTTGCTGGACTGCTGGTCACTCCTGTTCAAGGGGATGCGGTGACCGCGGTCTTAGAGGAGACTCCAGGAGAGGCCCTGCAGCACCGGACGAGGCCAGGATGGTGAGGCGGGAAAGAACTTGACATGTTGACAGCGGAAGGGATTGGGGCAGCCAAGCGTTGCCAGGTGGGAAGAAGTGGGGTTGGAAAAGGTGGTCAGGAGCTGGCTGTACAGGGACTGTAGGGAAACTTTCCTCCTGTGTAATAAGCGGTGAATCACTGAAGCCTGGGGAGAGTTAGAATGTCTAAATGCCGGTTGACTTGGCCTCTCATTGTTGTGTAGTTTGGGGTGAGGTCTTGGTTTTTGACCTGGTACTAGTGAAGCTCCCAAAGAGTAACAAAAATTTCAAGGTGGCAGCACAGCAGGATCTGTATGCTAATTAACATGGTTTTCAAGTACAATTATCAGCAACTTTATCACAAAATGAGAAATAGCCATCCTACCTGTGATTATGGAGTCAAAAACGTACAACAGTTTCCTTAGCTTAGGGTCTGGAAGAGAGACTTAATAACTTTAATACTGTCGATGAGTGGATTGTACTTGTTTATTTGAATAAATCATAACTGAACATGGACTTGATTGTGCAAGTTAAAAGCATTATGAAATCTCTAGTGCTCACACTTGAGAAAACCTTTATTCTCATTTATTTTGAAGGACCAAATTAAGTCTTAACAGTAGAGTACTCACAGTCTGTCTTAAACTGATAACCGTGAGAATGTAAACTCTTGAGTACCTTTGACATGAATGGTTGATTGATTTAGAAATTTAATTTAATATCTCAAACACCACAAAGGTCCGGGGATACTATTTTAGTGTTTTAATAATCTTAAATACATATTGGGCATCTGATAAAAGAGAGCGCCACATAAGGCATTGGAATTTGAAGTCTAAATTGGTATTAGTTTAGAACAGAAGTGCCGGAAACCTTGTATTGCACTCTGTGGGCAAGTGAAAGCAGGGTGATTTAAGGATCCTAATAAAACTAACTCGTACAGGTCCTTGGTTGGTTGGCGTCCTAACCGTGGTATAATTGAGTTCCCTCTTACCCCCCTGCTCCCCCTCCCCCATTTCTCTTTTTGTTGCGCTTTCTTACTTGCAGAAAGACGCCGCAGGGACTTTTGAAACAGAAATAGGCACTTTAACGTGCTATGTTATGGTCCTGCTTTTTGCAGGATTCAAAGTTGAATGTTAGCTACATGAAGGCACGGTAAATAATTTGTGGACATGGAGAGAAATTAACTGTGACTTTTACAGTTAATATAGTTTTAAGACATGAAAATGCTTTTCTTAGACTTGTATGTCTTGGATATAAATGCATCTGGCCAGTATTTTGCTGGTTTTCAAATCTAAAGCACTTTCGGAATTTATTTTAAAGAGAGTATTTAAAAATATAGTTTCTCTTCAGTCTTGTTCATGATTTCTATGAGTGACTGAATGAAAAACCTAGTTGGCAGAATTCAGCCATGGTGGCTGACATCAAGATGGAGGAGGGTTCCAAATGACCTTGGCAGACTGGACACACCACACTAAAATATGGTGCTCCGTGGTGGAGGTAGAAGTGGGATTTCCAACCCACCTTCTGGGAAGAAACTAGATGTGAGTGTGGTCTTGAGTACACCAGGGGGCAGGAGTGCCTGACCACAGAGGAGAGCCACGCAAAAGTTCAGAACAGAACATCACTGAGGCGGCTGCTGGAGGAAAGGAGGGCCACAGATGTGAAGTCTTACATTTACATTTCAGAAGAATCTCCTGTATGCAGGAGATGCAGGTGGAGAGACCTGGATTAATTTTCTGAGCAGTTCAGTTGACGGGTTCTCATCGTAAACTAGCTCAGCCGAACTCTGAACCCCAGGCAGAGCGCTGTCTTCAGTTCTGGTGCCCACTTCGAGTAGTGGTTCTTAACTTGGACTTCATGAGCTTTGCCTGAGACTGGGTGCATATTTTCTAGGGAAAGAGTCCAGGACTTTTATCAGCTATCCAGAGGATTTCAGACCCTCAAAGGACTGAATTGCTGAAATGACTGGTTGAAGAGGGCAGTGTGTGAGTTAAGTGTATCCCATGTTATTCAAATAGGTGTTCGTTACATGTTTGAGTAACCTAAGTCCCTACTATGTGCCAGGCACTGTGTACTTAGCCACCAAGGACAGGGCAGTCCTGATCTGTGCCCCAGGGAGCTTCAGTCTAGTGAGGTAGCCACAGTATACAGTTACTACTATTAATAATGATTGGCTGGTGTTTTTAAAGCATTTACTGGTGTGGGATATCTTTAAACTCCATGAGGTAGCACAGGTATGGTGAGGGATGGATTGGTGTTAGTATGTGGGGTCAATGCAGTTTTAAAGAGCTTTTGAAGAAATAATCTTTATTAATAACCATTCATGCTGATTGATAAATATGCTTTATGTCTCAATTCATTTTCCTAACTTTTTTTTATTACTAGTTTTGGTCAGTCTTAAACTCCATGTTCTCATTAAAGATTGTTTTATAATTTAGGAATTTATCTCTTGTTTGCTTTTCTCTAGCTCTTTCCCACCCGACCCCCAGCCTTCTCCCCAATTTCGGCCACAAATCTAGCAAAATTCACTCTTCATTGTTGCCAAACATATAATTGACTGCAGTTTATCAGTTCTATTCCCTTACCTTCCGACTTGGCTTTACCTATAAATCATCCCAGAGAGATGAATATCCTGTTTTTAAAATCTTTAGGGAAGCAGGTCCATGGCCTTTCTTGTCAGCACTTTCATTTTTTCCTTTTAGCTTAATAACCCAGACAGTTAACAAACTTCTTCATTTATGTAACTCAGATCTTCATGTTATGGTACAAACTTATTTCTCTTATTTTCCTCAGTGGAATGTATCTGGCAGCCTAGTGCTTGGCAATAGTAAGCGCCTAATAAGTATTTGAGGGCTTCCCTGGTGGCATAGTGGTTAAGAATCCGCCTGCCAATGCAGGGGTCACGGGTTCGATCCCTGGTCCGGGAAGATCCCACATGCCGCGGAGCAGCTAAGCCCGTGTGCCACAACTACTTAGGCACGTGCGCCTGGAGCCTGTGCTCCACAACAAGAGAAGCCACCACAATGAGAAGCTCGCACACCGCAATGAAGAGTAGCCCCGCTCACTGCAACTAGAGAAAGCCTGCATGCAGCAACGAAGACCCAACGCAGCCAAAAATAAATAAATAAATTTATATATTAAAAAAAAGTATTTGAATGAGTGGTAATTCTATGAACCAGTTTTATGTGGTTATTCTCTTTGTCAAAATAATACTTGCACCTTAACTTTTTCTCTCCTAGCATCTGTTTTTTGAAAATTGGTAAGGGAGTGTGAGAGAGAATAAGATGATGTCAACCGTGCTTAATTCATAGGAACAAGCGAGATAATTCATGTGAAAATGTTTTGTAAACTTTTTTAAGTGAAAGAAGGTTTACTCAGGGAGATACACACTCCATAGACAGAGTGTGGGCCGTCTTAGAAGTTGAGAGGCCCCGAAATATGGGGTGGTTAGTTTTTATAGGTTGGGTAATTTCATAGGCTAATGAGTGGGAGAATTATTCCAGCTATTTTGGGGAAGGGGTGGAGATTTCCAGGAATTGGGTTGTAAACTCTTAAAACAGTGTCTCACTTGTAGGTTCTGGTGAACAATTAAAATTTGGATTATCTGTATCACATGCCCTCATCCGACTCTGTATGTGGTGGAGATGTGGGGATGGGGATGCATATTAGAATCACAGGGAGCACTTCTGCAGAGCACACAGGAACTCCTTAGGCACCCTTTTTAAAATTAGAATGGTGAGATGTTTTGTGTTTTTTTTCCAAAAGATTCCTTGGTGACCCTGATATATATACATCTCACCCTGCCCCCTCAAAAAAGCAACAATAACCGATGCTGCTATTGACAGAGCTACACTTTTTTTTTTTTGGCTGCATTGGGTCTTCGTTGCTGCACACGGGCTTTCTCTAGTTGCGGCGAGCGGGGGCTACTCTTCGTTGCGGTGCGCGGGCTTCTCGTTGTGGTGGCTTCTCGTTGCGGGGCACGGGCTCTAGGCATGCGGGCTCAGTAGTTGTGGCGCACGGACTTAGTTGCTCCGTGGCATGTGGGATCTTCCCGGGCCAGGGCTCAAACCCATGTGCCCTGCATTGGTAGGCAGATTCTTAACCACTGCGCCACTGGGGACAGGACTACACATTTTTTTAGTCAGCATGTAATTGGTATCGTGTATTGTGTAAGGAACACATTGTTAAAGAAACCTTCATATGGTTCGTTGTTATTCTCGGCCTTTTAATGATGATATTCAGGTTGCCATCCGTTTACGACCCCAGGTGATTCTGTAGTCTTTCTCTGCTGTTTGCAAACCTGGTACTTTTTTTTTTTTTTTTTTGCGTTATGCGGGCCTCTCACTGCTGTGGCCTCTCCTGTTGCGGAGCACAGGCTCCGGACGCACAGGCTCAGCGGCCATGGCTCACGGGCTCAGCCGCTCTGCGGCACGTGGGATCTTCCTGGACCGGGGCACGAACCCGTGTCCCCTGCATCGGCAGGCGGACTCTCAACCACTGCACCACCAGGGAAGCCCACCTGGTCCCTTTTATTGATGTCCTTCCATCAGTGGCTCCCAGAGAAGCACCTTCCTAGTACTTATTCATGTCCTGGCCCTATGGCACTCCTGACCAGCAAGACACTGCAGAGATGATGATGGGCCAGTGCCAGGCTCAAGCCTTAAGAAGTCGGCAGCTTCTGTGTTCTCTGGAGCTTCAAGGAACATGGGGGAGAGACCTTAGAAGACAGGTGGGAAGGGAGAAGGTCCAGCCGTCCCATCTGAGTCTGGCCCCCAGCCTCCCACCAGCGGAGGCAGCCAAGGGGTGACTTTAAGACCAGCACAAACAACCCAATCTAAAAATGGGCAGAAGACCTAAATAGACATTTCTCCAAAGAAGATATACGGACTGCCAACAAACATGAAAGAATGCTCAACATCATTAATCATTAAAGAAATGCAAATCAAAACTACAATGAGATATCATCTCACACCAGTCAGAATGGCCATCATCAAAAAATCTAGAAACAATAAATGCTAGAGAGGGTGTGGAGAAAAGGGAACACTTGCACTGCTGGTGGGAATGTGAATTGGTACAGCCACTATGGAGAACAGTATGGAGGTTCCTTAAAAAACTACAAATAGAACTACCATATGACCCAGCAATCCCACTACTGGGCATATACCCTGAGAAAACCATAATTCAAAAAGAGTCATGTGGGGCTTCCCTGGTGGCGCGGTGGTTGAGAGTCCGCCTGCCGATGCAGGGGACACGGGTTCGTGCCCCGGTCCGGGAAGATCCCACATGCCGCGGAGCGGCTGGGCCCATGAGCCATAGCCGCTGGGCCTGTGCGTCCAGAGCCTGTGCTCTGCAACGGGGGAGGCCACGACAGTGAGGGGCCCGCGTACTGCAAAAAAAAAAAAAAAAAAGAGTCATGTACCAAAATGTTCATTGCAGCTCTATTTACAATAGCCCGGAGATGGAAACAACCTAAGTGTCCATCATCGGATGAATGGGTAAGGAAGATGTGGCACATATATACAATGGAATATTACTCAGCCATAAAAGGAAACGAAATTGAGCTATTTGTAATGAGGTGGATGGACCTAGAGTCTGTCATACAGAGTGAAGTAAGTCAGAAAGAGAAAGACGAATACCATATGCTAACACATATATATGGAATTTAAGAAAAAAAATGTCATGAAGAACCTAGGGGTAAGACAGGAATAAAGACACAGACCTACTAGAGAATGGATTTGAGGATATGGGGAAGGGGAAAGGTAAGCTGTGACAAAGCGAGAGAGTGGCATGGACATATATACACTACCAAACGTAAAATAGATAGCTAGTGGGAAGCAGCCGCATAGCACAGCGAGATCACCTTGGTGCTTTGTGACCACCTAGAGGGATGGGATAGGGAGGGCGGGAGGGAGGGAGACGTAAGAGGGAAGAGGTATGGGAACATATGTATGTGTATAACTGATTCACTTTGTTATAAAGCAGAAACTAACACACCATTGTAAGGCAATTATATTCCAATAAAGATGTTAAAAAAAGAAAAGACCAGTGGAGGAGCCAGCCGAGCCCAGCCTTGATTGTAGTATCAGGAAGAAATGAAATAGCTGTTGATTTCAGCCACCAAGTTTTGAGGTGTTTGTTACGCAGTGATTACTGAAACAGTAATTTTCTGCATTAGGGGTATGTGTGTGTATTCTTATATTTCTTGATATTTTTTCACGTGAGTTTGAGGATTTAGCTTCAGTAGTTGTTACTGTATATCATTTTCTTAGATTTCAAGTTAATATATTAGATATAATTATTAGAATGTGAGACTAGGATTAAATGAAAATGTCTAGAATGTGGTTATGTAATAAGTCCTCAATAAATGTCATTATTATTACATAGCAGATATTCTGCATGTATCGATATTTTCATTTAATCTTCACAACTACCTATAAAGTATGTGCTGTTATTATATCTATTCTACAAATGAGGAAACAGACCAGGAAAACTGCCTACTGTCACATAGCTAGCTAATCACTATCCTATTATGCTTTGTAAAAAAAAAATATATGTCTTCCCTTTTTAATACTTGTTTTAAAATCAAGTTTTGTTTTTCTCTGTCTGACTTATTTCACTTAGCATAATACTCTCCAAGACAAATACTGTATGCTATCACTTACATATGGAAAATAAAAAATGCAACAGGGACTTCCCGGGTGGTCCAGTGGTAAAAAATCAGCCCTCCAATGTAGGGGGACACGGTTCGATCCCTGGTTGGGGAACTAAGATCCCACATGTTGTGGGCAACTACGCCCGTGCTCCTCAACTAGAGAGCCCATGTGCCACAAGCTACAGAGCCCACGCCCCCTGGAGCCTGTGCACCACAGCTGGAGAGAAGCCCACGTGCCTCAGCGAAAAGATCCCGGCTGTCGCATCAAAGGTCCCGCGTGCTGCAATGAAAATCTGACGCAGCCAAAATTTAAAAATGATAAAAATTTAAAAAATTAAAAAATACAACAAAGTAGTGAATATAACAAAAAAGAAGCAGACTCACAGTTACAGAGAACAAACTAGTGGTTACCAGTGGGGAGACGGAAGGGCGGAGGGGCAACCTAGAGGTAGGGGATTAAGATGTACAAACTATTATGTATAAAATAAGCTACAAGGATATATTGTACAACACAGGGAATATAGCCAATATTTTATAGTAACTATAAATGGAGTATAACTTTTAAAAATTGTGAATCACTATATTATACATCTATAACTTAGGTAATATTGTACATCAACTATACTTCAATAAAACAAAAATCAAGTTTTATTGAGGTATAATTTATGTCTAATAAAGTTCCCATTTTAAGTGTAAAGTTAGATGGGTTTTGACAGATTTATTCACCTATGTAAAACCATTACTCCAATCAAAATAAAAAACATTTTCATCATCCCCAGAAGTTCCCTCATGCCCCACCCCACTCCCCAGCAAACACTGACCTGCTTTCCATTACTATCGATTAGTTTTTCTTGTTATAAAATTTCGCATACATAGAATCACACAATAAATTCTCTTATTGTGTGACTTCTTTCATTTAGTATAATGTTTTGAGATCCATCCATGTTGTCACATATATAAGCAGTTTCTTTTTATTGCTGAGTAGTATTCTGTTGTATGCTTATACCATAATTTGTTTCTCCAGTCACTTGTTTCCAGTGCTTCATGCTAAGAATAAAGCTTTGATGAGCATCTGTTGTATGTTTGTTGACACTGTCATTTCTCTTTGGTAAGCACCTTGGAATGGAGTTGCTGGGTCACATGTATTAAGTTTTTAGTTTTCTGAGCAACTACCAGTTTGCCAAAGCATTTGTACCGTTTTACACTCTCGCCAGCAACAAATGAGACCCATCCGCACTGACATCTGATATTGTCAGTTTTCTAACTCTTTAGCAGTACTGATGTGGTAGGCCATGGAAATTTGACTTTTCCCAATGACTAATGACATTGAGCGTCTTTTCATATACCTCTTGACCATTCGTATATCTTCTTTTGTGAAGTGTCCAAGTGTTTTGCCTTTGTTATTGGGTTCTTTTTATTGAGTTATGTATTCTGAATAATAGTTCTTTTTCATATATATATAATATTTTCTCCTAGTTCATGGCTTCCTTTTCATTTTCTTATGTTTCAAAGAACAGAAATTTGTAATTTTGTTAAAGCCCAGTTTATCAGTTCTTTTGATTATGGTTTACTCATTTTTTATCATGTAAGGAATCTTTGCCTATCTGAAGATCATAAAAATGTTCTCATGTTTACTTCTAGAAGTATAATTGTTTTAGCTCTGAAGTTTCGGTCTGTGATCCATTTCCAGGTAATTTTTGTGTCTGAGGTAAAGGTTAAGATTCTTTTTTAAACTTGAAGTACAATTTACATACAGTAAAATTTATCCCTTTTTGTGTATGGCCCGGTTTTAGCAAACACTCTATAGTTACGTAACCACAACCACAAGACACAGAACAGTTCCATCAACCCCCCACAATGCCCTTGTGCCCCTGTAGTCAGCCCTTACCCCCTTCTATTTTCTGTCCCTATAGTTTTGTCTTTTCCAGAATGTAATATAAATGGAATCACATTTGAGATTTATCCGTGTTGTTGTGTCTATCAGTAGTTCATTCCTTTTTATTGCTGAGTAGTGTTCCTTTGTATGGATTTAATATAATTTGTTTATCCAGTAACAGGTTGAAGGACATTTGGTTTGTTTCCACTTTGGGACAATTATGAATAAAGCTGTTACAGATATATGCATACAAGTTTTTGTGTGACCATAGTTTTCATTTCTATTGGAAAAATACCTAAGAATGGGACTACTGGGTCATCTGATAAATGTGTGTTTTATTTTTAAAAAACTTTTTCCAAAGTGACTGTACCATTTTGCATCCCCACCAAAGAGAACAGTTGCTCTACATCCTCTCCAGTACTGGTATTGTCGGTGTTTTTTTATTGTAGACATTATTAATTAGATGTGTTATATCTCACTGTAATTATATTTGCATTTTCCTAATGAATAATGATAAGCATCATTTCACGGGCTTACTTGCCTTTTTTATATATAATTTGATTAGCAGCAGTTTTATTTTTTTAATAAATTTATTTTTGGCTGCGTTGGGTCTTTGTTGCTGCACACAGGCTTTCTCTAGTTGCAGCGGAGCTGGGGCTACTCTTCGTTGCGGTGCGCGGGCTTCTCGTGATGGCTTCTCTTGTTGCAGAGCTCTGGCTCTAGGTGGACAGGCCTCAGTAGTTGTGGCGCACGGGCTCAGTAGTTGTGGCACAGGGGCTTAGTTGCTCCGCGGCATGTGGGATCTTCCTGGACCAGGGCTCGAACCCGTGTCACCTGCATTGGCAGGCGGATTCTTAACCAGTGCACCACCAGGGAAGTCCTTACTTGCCGTTTGAATATTTTCTTTGTTAAAGTGTTCACATCTATTGCTCGTATGCTTAATTGGGTGGTTTTCTTATTGTTAAAGTTTGAGAGTTTGTTATATATCCTGATTCATGCCCTTTGTCGGATAACGTGCTTTGCACGTTTTCTCCAGGTCTGTGGTTTGTCTTTTCATCCCCTTAACAAGAATCTTTTACTGACCAGTTATAATTTCAATGAAGTCCAGTATATCCTTTTTTTTCTTTATGGATTGTGCTTTTGAAATCTTTCTTAACTCAAGGTCACAGAGATTTTCTCCTGTGTTTTCTTCCAGAAGTTTCATAGTTTAGGTTTTGCAGTTGGTCTGTGATCCATTTTTTATCCTATACTTGTATATGGGATATGGTCAGGTTCTTTCTCTTTAATATTGATATCCAGTTGTGTCAGCACCACTTGTTGAAAAAGACTGTTCCTTCTCCCTTGAATTGCCTTTGCACCTTTATCCAAAATCAGCTGATCATTTATATGTGTGGATTTATTTTTGGAACCTGTATTTTGTTCCGTTAATCTATATGTCTGTTTTTATGCCAATACCACACGTCTTGATAACTGTAGTCTCCTAGTAAGTCTTGAAATCAAGTACATACTTGTTTCTTTTTAAAATTTTCTGAGGTTCTTGTTTCCCTTACAGATCAATTTTTCCATTTTTTTCCTTTTCTGGTTTGTATTAAATACCTATTTTAAAGCAGGTTAAAATGCCCATTTTTCATTTCTAGTCCATTTTTCAGAATTTCATCCTGATCTCCCTAGTGTTTCATCCTCTCATGTCCCTCGCCTCAGTAGAAATTCTCCAGTGGTGGTTCTTCCTTTTTTGTGTGTGTGTTTCTGGCCGCACCGCGTGGTATGCAGGATCTTAGTTCCCCAGCCGGGGGTCAAACCCATGCCCCCTGCAGTGGAATCATGGAGTCTTAACCACTGGACCGCTGGGAAACTCCCTGGCTGTTCTTTTTTAAAAAACATCACCACCGGGCTTCCCTGGTGGCGCAGTGGTTGAGAGTCCGCCTGCCAATGCAGGGGACGCGGGTTCGTGCCCCGGTCCGGGAAGATCCCACATGCCGCGGAGCAGCTGGGCCCATGAGCCATGGCCGCTGAGCCTGCGCGTCCGGAGCCTGTGCTCCGCAACGGGAAAGGCCGCAACAGTGAGAGGCCCGCATACCGCAAAAAAAAAAAAAAAAAAAAACAAACATCACCACCACTTTCTAATCCTGTTGGGGGGAGGGGTGTACTTGACTTTTCACATAGGTGCCTTCCTTTCTGTTAAGATTACAGGATCCTTGTAGGTGGCAGTCAGGTGTATCATACTGACATCTTTTTCAGAATTCAGGTGATCATAGAATCCTATTATGGAATAGGATCAGTCGATGTGTGTGGACTTAAGGTGTAGTGTGTTTAGTCATCACATGTATGAGGGTTCCAAGGCACAAAGGCATTAACTTCCCCAGAGACACAGCTGGGGTTCACACCATAACCTGAATTCAAATGCTGAACCTTAACCCACAGTCCTGTTTCTATTAATTATATTTCCTCAATGCCAGGGTGTATTGTGGTTTTAATTTACTAGTGTGCTCTCATCAACCCCTGCCCCGCAAAGCTGCCGTTAACAGATGATGTTTCTTAGAATAGATGGAATCCTGGAAATGAGAAAAGTTGATTATTACGTGGTGAATACTTTTTGCCCTGTGGCGATAACCACAGTTATTCCATTATTTACTTGAAATGTATTTTATGTGAAATAGTAGGAACTTATTTCAAAAGGTGTTACCTAGATTTTTTTTAAACAGTATTCGTGAAAAAAAAGTTTTTTCATATTCACTTGATCATGTTTAATCTGTTGTTTAAAGTAGAAGCAATTCCTTGGATAATCTCTGGAAACTCTGGGCATGTTCAGTTACAGTCTTCACAGACCTTTATAAGATTAATTTCACCTATTCCAGTTATTCTGATGGCTGCTTTTTCTTAGTAATAGAGTTTTTGTGTGGCTGGGAATTTGGGATTACAGATTGGTGTTTGAGTTGTTTTCCTCTTACTTCCTCTGCCCTCTTCCCATCTTTACTCACTCTTTTCTATTGGGTTTTTTCATTGGCCATCATCTGGCCCCAGTCCACAGTCCTCTTGTGGGGAGCTTGCTTGGTTCCTGGTAGGACTGCGTCCTGTCCCATTTGCCACCCCCATCCCAGACACATAAAAAAATATGACCTCAGTGCTTGGTCAGCAACTTTCTTTCAGTTTCTGGCTCTGGCCTCTTCCAAGGATCATTCAAGTCAATTATTAGAAGGCATCACTGATGTTTGTTCCTTGAGAAATTTTTTTTATATATATAATTGTTTAATATATTTTTATTTATTTATTTATGGCTGTGTTGGGTCTTCGTTGCTGCGCGCGGGCTTTCTCGAGTTGCAGCTGGCGGGGTCTACTCTTCATTGTGGTGCGCGGGCTTCTCATTGCAGTGGCATCTCTTGTTGCAGAGCACGGGCTCTAGGTGAGCAGACTTCAGTAGTTGTGGCATGTGGACTCAGTAGTTGTGGCTCGCAGCCTCTAGAGCGCAGTCTCAGTAGTTGTGGCGCATGGGCTTAGTTGCTCCGCGGCATGTGGGATCTTCCCGGACCAGGGCTCAAACCCGTGTCCCCGGCATTGGCAGGGGGACTCTTAACCACTGCACCACCAGGGAAGTCCCCCTTGAGAAATTTTACTTCCAGATTGTGTCAGTTAAGAGTGGGTGTAGAGTCAAGTGATAAGTAATGTTTCTTAAAGCAGAGAAGACTCCTATCACTCTAAAATACAAATTTATCAAATAGAAGAGGAGTGATTTGAGTGATATTTATAAGATGCTAAAATTTTCAGTTCTGTTGCAATAATATTGCAATCAATTAGTATGCTCTTGACTGCGAAATAATTTGTCTCGTGCTGGCTTCAAGAATAAGGTTTATTCATTCACATAAATGGAAGACTAGTGGTTGACTAGTCAGTTAACTCAAGAACAGTTTCTTCCATCTCGTTTTTCCTGGCACCCTTGACCTTGGTCCAGGGGTTCTCAAACTTGTGGCACATTGGAATCACTCAGGGATCTTTTTAACAATCCCCGTGCCCTGGCTGCCCCTTGAGTAATTAAATCAGAATTACTTGAGGGTGAGGTCCAGCCAGTAGTTTTTGGAATTCCCTCTGTGTTTCTGGAGTGCAGGTAAGTTTGCGAACCAGCGTTCTAAACTTTAGAACTTGGTCTGGAGATCAGTATTACCAGGGAGCTTGGTAGAAATGGAAAATCCCACACCCCACCCCAGATCAAATAGATCAGCAATCTACACTTTAACGTAGTCCCTAGGAGAACTGCTTATTCTTTAACATTAGGGAAGCCCTGCTTTAGAACACTGGTTTTCAAACTTCCAGACACGCTGGAATCACTGGAGGAGTTTGAAAAATACTGAGTGAAGCATGGGCCCCACCCTAGAAATTCTGATATATAGGGGTTACCTGAAGTGTTACCTAGAATCTGGGTTTTGCTATTGCATCCTATAGTATTCAAGACGTTCATTTGTCCCCCGTTATTTCCTGTAAATTGGTAGTTAAATCTAGCAGTTTGGTCAGATTTAGGTGGTTTCTTTCTCTTTTTCCTTCCCCAGCCTCCTTAAAATTGCTTCCAGGGTAGTGGTCTGTGTTTGTCTCAGGAGACCCATGATATCTGGTTATTTCTCCTTTCGCGGCATTAACAGCTGCTCCTCACCAGTTTAAAAAACCATGGTAATTATTTGTTATATTCTTTTGTTTACAAGGAATAGCTACATATTTTCTCCAATTTATTGCATTTCTTGTGCTTTTTTATTTTACTGTACTTCTCACTATTAGAATTTATGTACCAAGCAATTTCTGTCTGTTTGTTCGCTGATATATCCCGACGCCTAGAACCGTGCCTGGAACATAATAGCTGCTTAATAGCTATTTGAGAAATTAATGAATTAATCCATACTCAGGGACTTGAAAACTCGGGATTCAGAATGGAATGAAATGTTACCAAGCTTGACACTTAAAAATACAGGGCTTCCCTGGTGGCGCAGTGGTTGGGAGTCCGCCTGCCGATGCAGGGGACATGGGTTCGTGCCCCGGTCCGGGAAGATCCCACATGCCGCGGAGTGGCTGGGCCCGTGAGCCATGGCCGCTGAGCCTGCGCGTCTGGAGCCTGTGCTCCGCAACGGGAGAGGCCATGGCAGTGAGAGGCCCGCATACTGGAAAAAAAAAAAAAAAAAACCGCCGTTGTGTGGCAGAACCGGGAGGAAAAAAGGTGTTTGGACAGCTTGGGGAGTGCACCTCCTTATTTTACAGAGTGAATAGTGCAGCTCTTCTGTCTGTAACTGATGAAGCTACAAGTCCAGGTTTCAGTGCGAGTAGTGTAACCATTTAGCTCTGGGGAGCTGGAGGGGAGAATAGACCACCTGCAGCTTGGTGGCTGTGTCAGCATCTGGTCCTTATGGAGGCAGACATCCCAAAGTCACAACGTGCCTCTGGCCAATAGTTTCTTGGAATTGTTGTTATACGTTGCGTGCTTCACTGCTCTTTGATTTCTTTTGTTAAGTGAAAGAGCTGCTGCTCTTGCTTAATTGCCTCCGTAGCTTTAGCCTCTGTTTTCCTGACTTTTTACTTCAAGGCTCCTCAAACCAGAGGCTACACACTTTTTGTCAGGTACTGTAGTCAGATTACTACAGGACATGCGGGTCACGTGCATCCCCATGGCTGCGTTTGATCTGGGTTAGTGGGGTGGAGCTTTAAGTGACTGAGATCATTTTCTGGAGGATGCGCTTAGCTCTGTGGTCAGGGTTATAGCACCCAACGGCTGCAGCACCCAGCCAAGTCTTTCTATAGCACTGAGAGCAGAAGGGGAACGTAAGTCAGGGTGTGCTCCCCTGGATTTTTAAACATATTTAATAAGTATGTCAGAGGCATGTGAACAAACCATATGGATTGGAGTTAAACCAGTAGAGAAATGAAGAATGTGTTTAGAACTGTTTCAGGAGGAAGGTTTGGAGGAGACCAGGAGCTGGGATGGGATGTAGAGCCCAGGTCCTGGAATCGCTTCTGTGGAAAGAAGGGTGTGCTGCCCGCTTCCTCTGCGCCGTGGTAATAATTTGAAGAGGGCCAGGCAGGCGGGCTGCGTTGCACAGCCCAGGGGCTCCCTTCACGCTGTCTGACGTGCACAGAGCCAAGGCAAAGGTGAGCGGAAGACAGCGGTGTCACAGCAGTTACCTCTAAGGTTCAGCCCCAGCTTGTAGTCATGGCTGTGTCCCAGTTCCTGGCCCATGTTGTGTGTTCTTTAAATGCTTATGATCTGAGCTGCTGGGAGGAGCTGGAAGATTTGGGAACACCCTGCATACAGGAGGAGGTAGGTGATTTAGAATGGTCACATTTGAACTTGGCACCTGAGGGGGGAGTGGTAATTAAACTTTAGGGTGCAGCACATGAGTGGGGGTTTGTTAATACTCCTGCCTGGGAGGTTTGGGTGGGGCTTAGGAATTCGCAGTTGCAGTAAGTTGCCCTGGGCTGCTGCTGGAACCACACTTGGCTGCTTTGTTGGGAAAGGGACACTCAGAAAGGATTCCTAAAGACAGAGGACAGAGCAAGGCGGGGGGCACAGCTTGAGAATGGTTGCCAAGCCACAGGGTTGGGAGCTTTTCTGCAGCTAAGCTCAACAGGCTCACAAAAGGCCAAAGATTAGATTAAGATCATAGAATTATCAGCCCAGAGAAAGGAAATTGACAGGTTCTGATAAAAGACATGGTGCACAGTGATTTATCTTGGGACTTAAACTGATAGGGAAGGAAGTGAACCGTGGTAGAGATTGGAGATTCAGGAGACTCGTAGAGCAGGGTATATCTAACTTTTTGGGCTTCAGTCTGTAGTAAGAAATACATTGTACGTTGTGACCCAGTCATCAATGTTTATACAGCTGAAAGTTCCATGACGACTTTATTATTTGCAGTCCACTCGGGTGTTCCTATTTCTTCAAAAACGTGCTGGTCCTAGCTCAGTATGTTGATTTCATGATCTGGTGGGTTTACAACCCCTGGTTTGAAAACATTGCTTCCAGAGATGGTCTGGATTAGGTGATGGGACTCAGAAGGTGAGGGCACTGGGAAGACACACCACCTGCTTATTGATTGGTTCGTGGGAGGTGCAAGGTTGGAGGTGGAGTCGTCTGGGTGTTTCATGTCGTGCTCAGGAGGTGGTTGCTGAAGTGTGTGGAGGTGGTTATTATTGGTGGCAAGACCCCATAAGCTTGGAAGCTGAACTGTTAGTCAGTTCGTCTGCATGGACATCGAAGTCCCGTAAGGCAAGCTTAAGGACTCAAGGTAAAAATGAAAGCAGTTCTTGGGATGGGTTGTATGCTAGGTGCATGACGTTGGTCCTGATGGACCCTTCTGCCCAACGATTTGATAGCCTAGCAGATTGAAACCTACTCCTCCCCATTTTATCCCCGTGAACAAGTGACTGTCTGCTGTTCCAGAGGATGGTGGTTTAGGGGTGGGGAGTGATATATAAGTAATTTTTTTTCTTTATGGAGAATAAACATGAAAAGTTGTTCAAAATTAATCTGAAAAGTATTAAAACGTTTATATAAATAGTGCCTATTTTATAACAATTGTGAAGTGTGAGAGATTCAGTTAACGACCTTGAAGGTATATCTTCTGTTGTGGAAATACTGGGTGAAAAAACTTACTGTGCTAAATTACCATTGCAAAAAATATATATATGGTAATGCTGTTTTCAGCTGGTAAAAGTTCAGAAGAAACTTTTTAAAAATAATTTTTATGACTTTTAAAACTAAGGCGGTTCTTAGTTTGGAGGGAAAATACTTGGAAGTTAATTGTGGGATACTGAGATATATTTTCCAACCTCTTATAGTACTGTTATATCATAAAACGAGTGATTTATGTCTGTGTTGATAAACACACATCTGGGCACGTGCTGCTTTTCCACTTATTTCAGATCACTCCTATATTGCTTTCATATAACATTTCTCCAGAGTAGATCTGGAGTTGGGATTCTCTTCAGACTGTACAAATTAATGCACCTTTCGAGAGCATGATCATTGTTGAAACATCTTCAGGAAATAACTAGTGTTTCAGAATCTGAATTTGATAAGGACAAAAGCCAAATAAATGTATGAACTTATTATGAGGGGAAAATTTTAAAGGTGCTCAAGTAAAGAACATAATTTGCTGTAGATCAACAAAGTCTTTAGTAGCTGCTGCAAGCAAACTGCTTGCGAAACTTGATCAAAGAGCCAAATTGCTGCTTTGGAGGATGAGGATGGTAAGGACGTCTCTGAAAGCCAGAAATTACTAGAACCAGGACTGAGAACACTATGAGCAGTGGGCTTTATTTACTAAGAATAATTATCATTTAGTGCTGACTTGTAAAGATTTCAGCACTAGTTGTCTTCTATATAATTCTACTTTTTAATGGAAACCGTAGAGAACCACTGTGTCAAGTCTGCAAATGTAGCCTCCCTGTCCCTTCTTAATTTAAGTAATTAATGATCTCCCTTAGGGGGGAGTCCAAGGATGGGAGACCCAAGGGAGACCTAGCTCTTCTTCAGTCCTGCTTCTGCTGATGAATAATCCCTTTTTCCGAGGACCAATCTGATTGGGAAGTCCAGCTTGCCCCCTGAGGAACTGCAGTTTTAAATCTTGTGTCCCAGTTACTTGTGAAGGTGATAGTTTGCTGTCAACCTGCATTGTGATTTGGGTTGAACTACATTGTCTGCTTTTGCCAGAATAATTACTTGTGTTTTCAAGTTAAATGTCCATTTAGCCTGTCAAATAATTTATGCCCTTTATAAAGGTACAAATGAGGAGCTCTTCTTGGGATATGTGCCAATAATTGTATTTTTAAGTGTGGTCCAGTCGTTATCTATAACTCCATCTTTGCACTTTATCTCATGCCGTCTTGTTTACTGTGTGTAACTTGCTTTTGGTTGTGGCTTCTGAAATTTCACCTGACCAGTCCTGAGGCTATTCTCCCCCTCCCCTCACCCCTGCAAGTAAGGCTGTTGAGACTTAGCTGGTGCCAGTACATAATGGTTTGTTACCGTCTAATCCAGTGTTTCCTACTGGTTTCCCTCCTCTTTGGGGGAACTTAGTATGTATATCACACCCTCTTTCTTTTCAGTATTTTTAATCCAGTTCTGCTTTTTAAAAGTTTTAAAAATCATTTTAAATTCCTTTTGTTTTTAATTCTTCAAAGGCTCTAAAGAAGTTTATTTTCTTTCTAAAATTTTTCAGTTTTGCTAACTTACAAAAGAGGGTTTTTTCCCTTGCTGCTTTCATTACATAAAATAGCTTTGCTGTATTTTGAGCTAAATGCTCCTTTATGGGCTAGCTTATATAACATGGTTCCTTTTGAGCACAATCCGTTTGAAGTGTGTGGCGTTCCTGGACTACCACTGTATCCCTATGTCACAGGCAGGCCCGTGCTTGAACACCAGCACAGACTAGAACTGTGTTTCCTAGTCATGTGTATAAATTGACACCTTCTGTAGTATCTGAGTGTGCCCTTCGGAGGTCTGAGCCCACATGTCTACAGTGTGTTGGGCACTGCACTGGTCTTGGTAGACTAATTAGTGAAAGAGAATTTCAGATAACTTTAAGCACTAAAAAGAAATAAAACAAGGCGGCTGTGAGAGAGTGACTGTGAGGGAGCTGGCGCCACCTTCGGTTGGGCGGTCTCGGAGAAGGGACGTTTGAGCGGAGGCCAGAATAACGATAAAAGGGAGCCTGTACATTCAGAGATGGGGGGTGGCCGGGACAAAGGCACAAAGGCGGGCAGGAACTTGGCAGGGATAGAAGGATGTGACTGGAGCCTGGGAGGGCCTGGGAGGAGGAGGGAGGGCAGCAGATGAGGTAGGGAAGGGGGCAGAGCAGGGCACCCGCGGGGAGAGCCCGGGATTGTGGGCAGGGTTAGGAGCTGGGGGTTATTCTGATGGCGGTGAGGATTTTAAGCAGGGAAGTAACATTTAATTTTCAAAAGCTCTTGTAGGCTGCTTTGTAGAGAAGGATTTCAGTTGTTCGTCATTCTGGAGACGCTCTGACGGTGCTTAGCTGCTCACGAGGAGCGGGCAGTCCTGCCAACTTGGGGCTTTCTCGTTGTCTCCCCGCAGCCCCTACTTATAAGCTCGCGTATTAGTTAATTTGAGTGTATGGGGACTGCCCTTGGTGTGAAAACACTGTGCGCCCTGTGGACCGCACCTCTCCGTGGTCTGGAGGAGGACAGCCCCAACCCAAACCCCAGGAGCGTAAAACTGGTTTTACCAAACCTCTCTCCTTGGTTCTCCCTGCGCCTCCTTTGAGATGGAAGTTCCGTGAGATATGGCGAGCATGTAGAGTGTGTGCTTAATAATGATCTGAGGACGCGTGAGAGAAGGAAGGGTTTGGGGTGAAATTAGGGAGGGACCACTTCCTATTTCCTGCTGATAAAATCAGTCTGCCCTTCGTATTCACCCCACATCTGGGGGTCAACCAACCTTGGATGGAAAATATGGTGGGCGGGGGGCAGAAAGCTCCAAAATGCAGAACTTGAATTTATTGCACGCTGGCAGCTGTTTACATGGCATTTACATTGTACTATTGGGTATTATAAGTGATCTAGAGATTCAGGAGTATGTGGGAAAATGTGCTAGGTTGTATGCAAATACTACGCCTTTTTTTTTTGTGGTATAGTTGATTTACAACCTTGTGTTAGTTTCAAGTGTACAGCAAAGTGATTCAGTTATGCATATATATTATTTTTCATATTCTTTCCCATTATGGTTTATTACAGGATATTGATTGTAGTTCTCTGTGCTATACAATGGGTCCTTGTTGTTTATCTGTTTAGCAGTATATATCTGCTGATCCCAAGCTCCTAATTTATCCCTCCCCCCACCTTCCCCCTTTGGTAACCATAAATTTGTTTTCTGTGTCTGTGAGTCTGTTTCTGTTTTGTAAATAAGTTCATTAATACTACACCGTTTTATGTAAGGGACTTGAGTATCCTCGGATTTTGGTGTCTGAGGGGAGGGATGGCCGTAATGTGGCCTGTGTTCTTGCAGTGTTTCTTCACAGGGTATCCTCTTCTAAAGTCCTCCACCAGAAATTTACTGACAACAGGAGGGTGAGAACTTGGGGCTCTGATTCTTGATTTGTTAACATACAGGCTCAACTATTACTGGTGATTTTGTGAAGTCAGAGCATTTCTTTATTGTCTTCTGTGTGCCAGACATTGTGAGGCCTTCAATACTGAATGATTGAGAGAGAATTTCTACCTTGAAGAAGTTTTAAAAACCGACTTTTATCACATACTTTCAGATTATCCTCTTTAAAAACTACTTGGTAACACTTATAACAGCCATAAGTGAAGAGCCGAAAGAAACTGATCATGCTTTATTAATTTTGAATTCAAAATTAATAGCCATATTTCAGGGACACCAGAGGAAATTAGCTTAAACCTTATTTAAGAGTTTGTTTACTTTTGACAAACTATGATATGCGTACTGGTCAGTACTGTTTGTTAATGTCACAGACATGTGTAATTCATAATAGTGTAATTGCTTAAATTCCTGTAGTATATATGGAATTTATTTCCATTTAGAGTATTTCTTGGTAAAATAGTAGAATTAAAGTTTTTTTACCTTAATATGCCAGTGCGTACTCAGCTGTTGCTCTCTTTTATAGGGAAATCCTCATTGACGATTCAGTTTGTTGAAGGCCAATTTGTTGATTCCTACGATCCAACCATAGAAAACAGTAAGTATTGTTTTCAAGGATTTATAAACTGAGAAGCCTGCTTTTTGCCTACAAACAGCCACTGTGTATGCCTGGAGGCTTTGATTGCAGGGGGTATTCAGTTAAACCTATAGATCTCCAACTGGGGGCCCAAAAAAGCTTCCAAAAGCTTTACCCACTTTACACTGAATGAATTTTATTCAGTGTCTGGGTCCCACCGTCTAGAAATTGTTATTCATCTCCATAGGAATCCATTTTTACATTGGAACCTCATATTAGAGATGCTGCTTTAAGAAAACAAGTAGAGAGCAGAATTTTTTTTTTTTTCCCTTCTCAACAGTAGCCCTTCTTAGGGATTCCAAGCTTAAAAAGAAAGGATGAACACACTCCAGATCCTCTGTACCTTACTCTTGTAGAAGTGCTAGTCCCCCAACCCCTTCTAGCTCTAAAGACATGAGAGGAGGCTGTGGAGAAAAGAGCTGTCGGGGATTGGAGAGAGCCCTCGCAGCATTTTCTGAGAAGTTGGCCCCAAAGCCTACTGGCATTTCAGGCCATGTGCAGAAGAAAGCACCCAAGACCAGAACCAGTCACAGCCTTTACCCTGTCTAGTTTCAGCCCATGGTTTCAGAATCTTCCTGAAGGATTCTAGGACTATGACACAAGTCTTGATTCTAGGGATCATGGAAGAGAACCTGAAACACTTCCATCCAGGGAAGCTGGTCTTGTTTTGTGCTATCTTAGAACCCTAGGTAGGCCCTGGAACCAGTCTTCTTAGTTTCTGGGCACCAGAACTTACCTAGGATTTATCACCAGGAGCACATAGATTTAAACGTGGGATTCATCAAACCCTGATTGGCATGTTAGACATGAAGCCGACTTAACAGCCAGGTTCATGGACTTTAACAGCTAGATTCACAGACTTCACCTGCCCAAAGCTTGCAAGAGAGAGACTTAAGAAGAAGCTTACAACAGGGGGGTGGACAAACTATGGCCTGCAGGTCACAAAGGCCCCACTGCCTTTTTGTACAGCCCATGAGCAAAGAATGGTTTTTACATTTTTAATATTTGAAAAGGAATAATGTTTGTGACATGTGAGTGTTCAGTGAATTTTAGATTTCAGCACCCTAGAGTTTTATCAGAACACGGCCCTGCTTGTTCCCTTACACTATACTGTCTATGGCTGTCTTTGCTCTACCGTAGCAGAGCTGTTGAGTAGTTGCCGCAGAGACCATATGGCCCACAAAGCCTTAAAATAGTTACTGTCTGGCCCTTTTCTGGAAGAGTTTGCCAGCTTCTGGCTTAAAATATTCAGCTGTCCTTTGTGTCCTGGTGTGCTGGTGGCAGGGGAGGAAAGCTGTTGGTTGCTAAGCTAACTCTGGGAAAAGAGTTTGAAGTAAGCCCTGCCGCTCTCGGGGGGAGGAGTCCTGCCCTCATGCGGTGTTGATTCGTTAGCTGGCACGTGGTGGTCTGCCGGTGTGCGGGGCAGACTCATTTTAATGCTACCTGAACAGGTTCGGTTGTCCGCCACTGCGATAAGAACAGAAGAAAGCCGTGATCTTGCCCTTAATATTTGCTGTATGTAGCAATTTTTAATTTTGTGTCCTTAAAGAGATAAGGTTCATTTGGGAATTTTAGTCATAGAACAGTAGAAGATAGCTTTCGTGGTAAGCTCTGCCCATAAAAGTGGTTCTTACAATTGTTGTATCTTTGTGCTATTTAAAATTGAGTTGGAAGGAGAGTCATGGAGTTGAATATAAATGCATTTTCTTTATATGTAAGGAATTGGCCCAGTGAAAGTACAACTTTCTTACCTTGATAGTATCTCAAAAACATAATGATATGACCCTACTTTGAAGGCTGTGAGCATCAACTTGAATCATGATTTTAATGTTTACCTGTCTAACACTTACTGTTAAATAGTAAAGAATGAATTAACAGTATTTATTAAATCTTTAGGCAAGAGCAGAAATGACTGTCAAGGGTATGTGAATCCCTTAAAAGTTCATGAGACATATACAGACATCACATTCCATTTACCAGGCTTCTGACCATCTAACACAGGGCAGAAATCCTTCCTCCACCCTTTCCCCCATGATTTAGTAGAAAAACATTGTTCAGAGATAACAAGGAATGAGAAAGGGAATAGTTATCATAAACTCATTGCTAGCAACATAAATGAATGGGTAGTTTTATGGTTTTAAAAAACACAGTACTCTGTAAATCTGGGGATTCTTTTTACACTTAACTTTATAATATAGAACAGGTGCTTTCTATCAAACGTTCAGTAGTAACACGTCTCTGTGGAGTATCACTGCAAAAGCAAAAATGCTGCGACTATGTCATCTTCTTTTAACATAGCGGTATAGGAGAATAATATCAATGAAACCATAATAATATTTTCTAGTTTGGGGAAATTTCTAGACCAAATACTGCTATGCAGATGTAGCTTTTTTATATACTGTAGTAATAATCTCACAACTCATGCAAACTAAATTGATATGATGAAATTTAACTAATGATGGTTTATAATTTAAAGGAAAAAATAGTAGGTCACAGTTTCTGCCATCTCAAGGTAGCCCTGTTGATGAATTAATAGAGCTGCTCTCAGAAAGTTGGGGAATTCTCATTAGGAGTTTTGCAGCATTATCAAGCATTGCGTGGTGGGTAGACTTCTCAGTAGGATATGAATTAGGAGTTCTCAATACACTTTGGTAATACAAATCTTACTTTGTGAATATCCAGTTTTAGAAATCTCTTATTACCTTGCTTATTAGTAGGTTTAACTAGTAAGTGGCTATTAGTCTGCTTAGGGCAGTCTCAGGGTTTTAGGTTGGAAATTGGATTAATTTCTCCAGTGATTGAAAAAGGGAGGGAGAGAGGAAAGTGATACCAGGAGAGAGCCAGCTTTGCCTTTCTACACAAGGAGGGCGTAGGAGAATCTGTTCCTGGTTTATGGAACTGACAGACGTACCTCTCATTACACTTCACTTTTTTCTATAGTA
Source organism: Lagenorhynchus albirostris (assembly GCF_949774975.1). NCBI lineage: Eukaryota > Metazoa > Chordata > Mammalia > Artiodactyla > Delphinidae > Lagenorhynchus > Lagenorhynchus albirostris. The sequence continues at coordinate 5,694,676 of NC_083102.1, forward strand.
ACAAGAAGAGGCAGTTTTCCTGTGGCAGATGGAAGGTCTTCAATTTCATTTCACTGCCGTGTGTAGGAGGATTTACATCCTTTTTAAAGGCAACGAAATACTAAAACGTTTATTAATATCTTATTTCTTGTATGTCTCTTCCCTCACTAGCCAGTACTCCCCCAGCCTCCTTGGCTGAATTTTTGTTGTTTTTCTGACCCGGCATCACAGGTGCCCCTCTGGCTCTCACTGAACTTGCTTTCTTGTGATCCTCGCTCTCCAAGAACTTGCTGGGCTCACCATGGCCCCCAGCCTCTCCTCTCCCCTGAGCTGGTATTTCGTGGGCTTTCCAACTGAACCTACCTAAACCCAGGCCCTGCTCCCTCTCTCTCCCCTCCCCCTGTGCTGCACCTCCAGGCTTTCCCTCTGTTGATAGATGGTAAATCGTGCGTTTGCTCAGGCCAAAGACTTTGGAGTCATCCTGATCTCTGTTCTCTCACACCTACTTCCAGTCAATCGGAAAATCCTTTTGGTTCTACCTGTGCAGTACATCCAGAATCCACCGTTTCTCACACCTCCATCTCCGTCCCTCTAGTCCAGGCCACCGTCATCCTTTGTTCACGATAGTCTGTGTAGCCACTATACTGTGGGCTCCTGCTGATGTTCCGTATCCATTTTTGTCCGTTTCATTTATTCACAGCATAGCCAGAGTGATCTTTCTAAAATATAAATCAGACCAGGTTACTCCCTGCTCAAAACCCTTGGTTTTCCCGTCACATTCTGAATAAAAACCTGCGGTCCTCACCGTGTCCTAATAACGTCTCCTGCCTCGTCTCCAGCTGTTCTCTCACAGGCTCAGCTGCTTTGCCTTCTCACTTTTTCTTGCCTTTCTTACTTCTTCACTTGCAGTTTAGGCTCTGCCTGGATGCTTCTCACAGAGAAGACACCTGACTGTGTGTGTGTCTCGTTTGCCTCTCTGTCTGCTTCCTCCTCCTTTTACTGGGATGTCAGCTCACCGAGGCCAGAGACTCTGCAGTGTCTCGAGCACCTGGAACGATGCTGGTGGTGATCATGGGCACTCAAAAAATAGTTCGTGAATGAATGAATGTTTTGTTTCAATAATGCTTTCACAATAATTCCATTATCCTTCACAACCACAACTACTTAGTGCTAATTGAAGGTTACAGGTTTGTTGCTCACCAGCGTTCCTTACAGAATTTTCATCGAGTCTAAGACGCACCTCTGATCTTACCTGACTGAGGTGTCGTTGGGCATCCCAAATTCAGAGAGGTTACAACGTGGGGGAAAAAAAAATTCCAATAGAATTTTTTTCTTAGAAATGATGAAAACAGTTTATATTGGGTACTCCCTATCTTGTTATATTCTGATTCAGTTTTCATCTAGTTTGACTATTTCATTAAAGTGATAATTTTCAGAAAGGGCACAAGAATGATATAAAGTGTGGCAATTGGCTTGAGTAGTCTGGTCTGTAATTTTCACTCCCCTGATTCTAGCAGCCCTGCCCGCACCAGAAAAGTATGGTGCTACTATGAGTATCTTTGATTATTGCTTCTCTTTCAGCCATCCTTTCTCTCCCAGTGGAATTCATCATTCAGATAAGATTGCTCTCTCCTCCTTGTTAACGGTTTTCTCTCCTGATTTTCATCTGTCTCTTTTTGCTTTCTCTTTTGTCTGTGGGACAAAGTGGGCAAAAGTGGGTCCTCTCTCAGCTGTAGCTGTTCAAGGGATAGATTCTGTTGCCCGGCTCCAGTCAGGAGATTTGAAGACTCATTGTGAGTCAAGATGGCTGGGACGGGGTGTACGGAAGAAATCTGTTCCATTTCGTTATCAGGGTTCCAGATGGTTACTTTTTAATATCCTGTTACTATTAATAGTTCTTTCCTCTCCATTTGTTTGAAGTCTGTCTCCTTAGAATTGCGAATTTTCCCCAAGTTATTTGAGTTTGATTTCCCCCCAGATAGGGAAAGGTTGTTGTGACAAATTGCTTGCATCTTTCAGCTAAGTGGAGATGATGGCTTCACACGGAACATGTTCTGTTGCTGTCCTCTCAATAAAATTGCTGATTTTCTAGGTACTGAAAGTCCTTAGCAGTTCAGTTAGTATCAGCTCTTCGTACTGTGGCACCAGACTTGCTATAAATTAATGACAAGTTGTGTGCTTTTGGTTCATTCTAGAACTCAGACTTTATGTAATGTATTTCACTTTTTCACAAGAGGAAAAGACTGTCCACAGCTAGAGCATTCAGATCACTTTTACAAGATTCGAAGCGTTGCCTACTTTGTTTCTTTGGAAAAGGTTCAAGGTTTACCCAACATTGGTTTTAGGCAGTCAGCGTTGCTTAGTAAAATAATGGAAGTAGGGAACAGTCTATAAACTCAGATATTCTTTTTTGTTTCGTGGGATCTTTCTATGAGATTACTAAGGACTCTGCTTAATTGGTTGTCATTGTTTGAGCTTCAGTGATCCCAAGTTCATGTTTTTCTAGCTAATATTTAACTCCTTTTTCACTGTAGCTTTCACAAAATTGATCACAGTAAATGGACAAGAATATCATCTTCAACTTGTAGACACAGCTGGGCAGGTAAGTGTGCCGGAATCCCGCACAGCGCGCCCGGCGGTGCCGGCCCTGCTGCCGAAGCTTAAACACGGCGCCGCCAAGGAAACCCCTCGTGATGCATGCGTGCTTGCATATTAACAGGCTGTCTACTTCGTCTTTTCTAAGATACTTACAGAAGTTTTTCAAATAATTAACTTGTTTTTCTACTGTAGAATTGTTTTAAATATATTCATCATAACATTCTGAAGGTTTATTTTTATTAAAAGTTAGTAGTTCTCTATTTTCTAAAGGTTGATTCTGTATCAGAGAATCACATTAGCCCTTTTCCTCCCTTTGTAGTATGTATCTTCCTACGTTAAGAAGAGAAGTTGATCTTTTCTAGGGAAAGGGCCTGGGAAAGGCATAGGGCAGAAATGAGCTGGTTGTATTGGATCTATTATATGATTACAAGATTAAAGAATGTCGGTCTGATTTGCTAGACAGTAACTGGCAAAGGTGAGTAACCCCCAAAAGAGGTATGCACAGGTTAATGTGGCAGTGATGTGGCGACTGGATCGCCAGAGGAATCGATTGGAAGCAAAGGGTGAAAGAAATTAAGAGAACTTGAAGGGAGCCAAGAGAACCCTTGTGACAGTGCACCTTCCCCTTCCATGTCACCCAGTCCTGCTTTTCCTGGAAACCATTTTGTTCGGCTGAATTTATTACTGTTGACTGGAGGGTGGGGCATGTAAAGAAGCTGGGATGTCCCCTTGCATCTTATAACCGACAAAGGATCAGACTAGCAGGAGGGTGAGTGTAGGGAAGACTGGTCTGCCGTGTTAAATGGAGGCTTTTTTCTGGAACCTGGGGAAACTGGCATAGACCTAGAAAGATGTGGCCTGTCTTGCAGGTTTGGAATGAACTCCCTCTGCTTTATATTTTGAAGTGAACATAGAAGGAAAGTGTAAGCCCCCCTAGTGAAGCAAGAAAATAGCTGTATTGGGTCGTTTTAGCACTGGAGGAACCCTGGAGTTTCCATTCTGGAAGTTTCAAATAAAATAAGTCAGAAATGTGTATGTCAGAGAGCTATAAGATAAGTCATTCACTCAACATCCGCAGTGGATGTGCTGGGCTTTCGTCTTCAGACCTCATGGTGGTTTTCTTGGAGCAGAGCCATCCTAGGCTTTTACTCTACGGGGTACCTGCCTATTGATAGAATGGGAGCCTGTTGGAACAAGGGAAATGACAGAAGTCTCCATTAGCGACTGACGACTTAGAGGACGCAGCTTATCTTAGAAGTTAGTGTACGAAGAGCGTCTGGGGTAGGACCTTGTGCTGGATTCTTAGTGTTGGTATTTTTTATAATAGTTCAGGCAATTGTGTAATTTATTACCTAAAACAAAACACTTCTAAGAGTGAAGGGGGAACACTGGTAACAGGCTGGGACAACAGGTATAAGCTGAGAGTGTCCTGGCTGAAGAAATATGGGAGTCTGACACTATCAAGATTTCGGTTTGGGACTTCCCTGGTGGCACAGCAGTTAGGAATCCTCCTGCCAGTGCAGGGGACACGGGTTCGAGCCCTGTTCCGGGAAGATCCCACACACCACAGAGCAACTAAGCCCGTGCGCCACAACTACTGAGCCTGTGCGCCACAACTACTGAGCCTGCGTGCCGCAACTACTGAAACCCACACGCCTAGAGCCCGTGCTCCTCAACAAAGAGAAGCCACCGCAGTGAGAAGCCTGCGTACCGCAATGAAGAGTAGCCCTGCTTGCCGCAACTAGAGAAAGCCCACGCGCAGTAACGAAGACCCAACACAGCCATAAATGTATGTATGTATGTATATAACAATTTTTTAAAATCCATTAAAAAAAAAGAATACTCCTGCCAATGCAGGGGACACGGGTTCGATCCCTGGTCCAGGAAGATTCCACATGTCGCAGAGCAGCTAAGCCCGTGTGAGCCCGCGCTCACTACTAAGCCCGCGCGCCTAGAGCCCATGCACTGCAATGAAGAATAGCCCCCACTCGCCGCAACTAGAGAAAACCCGCATGCAGCAATGAAGACCCAACACAGCCAAAAAAAAAAAGATTTCGGTTTGCTTTTATATCTTAGTTTTGAATTTTCATTAAGCTCGTGGAAAGTAAGGGTAAGGATGCAGATTGATAAATCACTTTCATGTGACGTAACTATAGCAATTCATTTTATAATAGGCCAGAAGGAGAATCAGTATTTCGTAGTTGTTCGGAGCATGGGCTCTGCAGTCACACTGCCTGGATTTGAATCCTAGGTTTTCTTACTAACTCATTGACCTTGAGAAAAGTAACAAACTTTTCTGTGCCTCATAGGTTTCATCTGTATAATGGTGATAACTGTGGTGCCTGCCTTCACAGGATTGTTATGTTTTAGAGGTGATTTATGAGCTTTAAGAGAACGTGATCCTTACGTGTAGTTCTTTGATGCCTCTGAGGCTAGAGCGGGGGCCTAGTATGGAAACTCAGTTGAGGTTCACAGTGTGAGTGGGAGTCGTGCAGGAATCTCTTATACTTGGAGGAGAGCTATGTCCTCGAAAACATTTCTCTGGAGAGAAAATTCTTTATATTGACTCTCCTTATGAAAATAGAATGTGTGTTCCTCAGAGAGTCTGTTTTGCTCTAAAGCATAAATGTACATACACTTGGACATCACACGCCTTTAACTGTTTTAATGATAGAGTAATATAAAGAACGACCCCAAAAGGATCAGAGCTCTCAGGGAATGAGTGTACAGTGGGAGTATGCGAAGAGCATAGGTTAATTCCTGGCTCTGCTGTCTTGCTCTTTTGGGCTTTGTTACTGCTGGCTAAGAATATTTAGAGAATTTCTGCACAAAATATGTTCAGATTTAGCTACTTTGAATAATTTGTTCTCATTGCAGCTAATAGTTCCAAAAGGCTATATTCACAGTTGGGAGACCGTAAAAGGTTATGCTGGTATTTACAATTCACGATGGTGCAACAGGGGTGGTATTTCCTTATGCCACAGTCCTGCCCTCGTTCTGTAGAAATTGGATGAGATAACACTTATATTTACTGCTCTAAGAACTGTTTTTAAATCGGATTCATATCATGGGGTTGAGACTGCTGGTAGCAAGGAAAAATGATTATGATAGCAAGTATTGTTCATTTAGCAGTTTATTTTATACAGCTGCTTTAATTGCCCAGCTAGGGATGATAATGAACAGAGTGAGTGGATTATTTTTAGTTTGCTTGAAATATTTTGTTTTGACCTAATTTAAGTAAACTCAGTGACAAGTGGCTCAGAGACAGTCAATTTTAATGTCAAACTCCCTTTTAAAAAAAGTTTTAAATTCATTTAAAAAATAATAATAATACATGTACATGTTATAGAAATAAAATAACACAAAAAGGTAAATAGTCAAAATTAAATCTTTCCACTGTAGCTATCTTAGCTTCACTCCGCCAACAGTAACCCATTATCAGTTTCTAGTAAATGCTTCCAAGCTGTTTTATATGTGAACGTGCAAATATAGTTTTAAACTGTTTTTTTCTTTTCTACACAAAAAGTAGCATGTCTCTATATCTCCATCTTGGAAATTATTCCGTATCAGTGTATACGGGCTCTTTTCTTCCCCCCATGGCTGCATAATGTCCCATTGTTTGGATACATCGTAATTTAACTATTGATCAGCAGTTAGGTTGTTTCCAGTCATGCCACCACCAGCAGTGCCACAGCCAGTATCTTGTGTTACTTTAGAAGGATGGTATGTATGTAAGAAAATGTCCTGGGTGTGGGATTGCTGGACCATAGGGTCACATTCTTGGCAGCAGTGAATAGGCGTGCCTGTTTCCCTACACCCTCGCCAACACGACGGGTTACCACATTTTTTGATATTTGCCAATCTGCTGGGTGAAAAAATAGTATCTCAGTGTCGTGTTTTTCTTCTTATGAAGGAATTTGATCATATTTTCCTGTGTTTGAGGGCATTTGTATTATATTTCCTTTCTTCACATTATCCTGTCTATTCATGTACTTCACCCTTGTCTATTGGGAGGATGGTCTTTGCTTGTTGAGTTGAAAGATCACTTAATGTGTGAAGAAAATTAGCACTAGAAAATTAGCTACGGAACTTCCCTGACGTTCCAGTGGTAAAGAATCCACCTTCCAATGCAGGGGACGTGGGTTCAATCCCTGGTCGGGGAACTAAGATCCCACATCTGCGAGGCAGCTAAGCCTGCACACCGCAACTACTGAGCCCACGTGCCTCAACTAGAGAACCCGCATGCTGCAAACTACAGAGCCCGTGCACCACAACTAGAGAGAGAAAACCCACACGCCACAACTAGAGAGAAGCCTGCGCACCACGACGAAAGATCCCATGTGCCACAACTAAGACCCGACACAGCTAAAAAAATAAATAGATATACCTTAAAAAAAGAAAACTAGCTGCAGGGTTCTGTTTTATTTTCAGTCCGTCTTTTGTTTATGTTTTTTGTTTGGGAGGTTTTCAGCCATGAAGAACGTCTTCATTTTCATATGGTTGAATTTATTAATCTCTTTTAAACCAATACTGGTTTTTTAAAATTCTCCCATCCACTATGTACCTAGTTTCAGTTTTCATCTTCAGATCTTTTATTCCTCTGGAATACATTTTTGCTAAGGTTTGAGGTAGAGATCCAACTTAGCCATTTCCCCCCAGATGGCTCTGCATTTGTTCCCTATACATTTTGTTGAGGGTTACTTTTTATCCTTACTGGTTTGAAATGCCAGTATTATCATATACCTACTTCCCATGACTGTTTGGGTCTTTGTAGATTTCCCTGTCTGCTCCGTTCATGAGCTAGTATTGCACTATTTTAATTACCGTAGCTTTATGGTTTCCACCCACCTGCCTCTGCAGTTGCTCTTCTTTCTCCGGAAGTATACTTTTTATCGGGATTATGTTACATTTGTATATTAATTTAGGATTAATTAGTGGATACCCTTCTGATTCTACATATTCTTGCTGAAGACCATGGCACACTCTTCCGCTGATTTAACTCTTATCTCTTGGGCGTATTTTAAGATTTTCTTCAGATGGATCGTATACTTTTATTTTCTTAGGCTTATTACTAGGAATTTTGTCCTTTTTGGTTGCTTTAAAGCTGAGGGTCTTTTTCCTCTGGTACACTTTATATTTTTTACACTGTACTTCTTGAATATGATTATCCTTTTCTTTTTTCCCACATCTTCACTTCAGGAAAAAGGTAATTTGTACTTTGGGTCTGCTGTACCTGAGCTGGTGACTAAAATCATTTGAAATTTTGTTTTTAATCTGGGTCAAAAGATCTCTCATTCCATTAACAACTTGTTTTTCAACATCAACACTAAAATGAATTCAACTTAATGAAAGTTGTACTATTAATGAAATCAAAGAAGGTTTTATTTTGCATATGTAGTAAGCTCTGTGATGTTGAAATGCTATTGTGATTAATGACTATAATATCAGAGAGTTGATAGTAAAACTTTTCTTTATTTTTTTTTTAAGACACTTTAACATAGGGCAGTGACTCAGGGTCATCATCATAATCACGCTATGGAATTGCAGAGTTAACAGAGACAGTTACTTGATACAAGGGTGGCTTGCGTGATTTTTCTATAATAGTGCCTGGGATGTGTGGTATATTAACAATTATATTTCAACTGAGAAGGAAATGTTTGTACCATACAGTGGCACTCTTGAGTGCTGCATTGACATTAAACACTCTTGTAGTCTTTGATAATTCTGTGTCTAAAGCAGCAGGGTTTTTCTTAAAGCATTGTAAAGCTGGTAGTAACAGGCTGTTTCATAACGTGTACCTTTCTTTCTGATTCCTGAAGTTGCTCAGTATGTAGCTCTTCTGATCCTAACAAGTCTGAATATACTGCCTGAGTCTAGTGTTTTGTTTCTCTTCTCTCTTCCTCTTTTTCAAGTGCTGGTAGCAACCCACTAATGACTGGCACGCTGGGCTCAGGCCATCGTGACTCACGTGCAGAAAATAGGTGAAAATACACATTTATGGAATAAACTAGTAGCACTTGTGAATTTACTGAGAGGCCTAAGAGACTCTGGACTTTGAGGCCCATAAAGGAGAGGTGGTGGTGCTTTTCCCTTGATACAAGGTCACGGAACCAGTCTTTTCATTCCTTCCATCTTCTTCTCCCAGGAACTGCAGCAGATGTTAGCTGTCCCTCAGAAGTCTTAGAGTAGGGGCTTCCCTGGTGGTCCAGTGGTTAGGACTCTGCGCTCCCAATGCAGGGGACATGGGTTTGATCCCTGGTTGGGGAATTAGGATCCTGCATTCTGCATGGCAAAAAGAAAGAGAGAAAGGGAGGGAGGGAGGGAGGGAGAAGAAAAGGTCTTAGAATAGCCTGGGTCATTTTTCAATATTGGCTTAAAGCATATTATTGCCCCCAAACCAGTCCTAAGTAAATCTTGAGTGTGTAGGCTATGTCTCTAGAATAACAGATTAATCCATTTTTTGTTCACTTTGATTTCTTTGACCATGTATGTGATATGTGAGATTGCTTGTTACGCTACTCAAATGTAATTATTTTTTCTTTCACAGGATGAATATTCCATCTTTCCTCAGACATACTCCATAGATATTAATGGTTATATTCTTGTGTATTCTGTTACATCAATCAAAAGGTAAGGCCCACTTCTGCTTGCTTGAGTTTATTTGCTGTGCTTAGATGGCATTAATCCTTCTAAGAGATTATGCTGGAATTGGCAGTAGTAACAACTAGACTTTAATGGTTTTTAGTGGTTGTCTTGTGGAGCAAACAGGGTGTTAAGGGCAAAAAATTTATCCCATTAGGTGTTCTCTTACACTGATGGAGTAAGAAAACTCTGTTATTTCTTACCTCAGGCTGCCTAGCTAGATAGTGACTGAACATGATCTGAGCTTTTCTGCTGATTGCAATGGGAAATGCATTAATTGATTTACTTTTTGTGTGTTTTCACCGTATTAGTGTGGAGCATGGGCTGATTGCTAGGGCCCTCTCGCTAAGCAACATTCAGCAAATGTTTATTCAGAGATTAAATCAGCCCAGTTGTAGACTTTCCCATTTAAATATCTCACCTATTCCACTTTGAATATTCTCAGTAAGGGCTGCTGAGTGTTGAATACACGCACATGTGAAAAAGTGGTAGGAAAAAATAAAGGAATTCCTTGTGTTCGGTTTACTTTATATTAAAATGGTGAGTCTATGACATTTTCCATTTTTCCCACTATAAATATTACATAACAAACGTTTTAAAACATCACCACTAAAATGGATGTCTGATTTTATGCTTTTTGTTTTATAGCTTTGAAGTGATCAAAGTTATCCATGGCAAACTGTTGGATATGGTGGGGAAAGTACAGTAAGTAGTAATAGTTTATCTCTTTTGTTAGATACTCATAATAGTATCTTCTGAACAATCAAATCGGGCACTGACTAGGGTACTTCGGCTTTTTTTCCCCTTGTATTAATAGGATACCTATTATGTTGGTTGGGAATAAGAAAGACCTACATATGGAAAGGTATGTAGCTTCTAAATACTGATTTATAAAGTCAAGTCTAAGACGATTTAGTCACTGAAGTTTCATTTTTAATTATTCTTATAGCAAGAATATTTTTAGCTGTAGCATGTCTGTGTTTCTGTGTTCAGAAATGTGGTAGTGACTGTGCATCACAGAAGCAAAACTGCAGTAAAAATCTCAACCTGTCTTGGAAAATGTTTCCTCTTAAAAAGCGCAAACACTGTAGAAAATTATCTTTAGATTCTTTTACGGTTTTGCATAAAGCAGACTCTAAAAAGACAATGGTAGCAGTCATTTATTCAACAAATAGTTTTTTGAGTACCGGGATTAGGATTAGAGCAGTGAACAGGGGAGGAGCCTGACACCTAGAGGAAGAGGCTCACTGGCCTGCAGGACTGCACGGAGGGCCCTTTCAGGACTGCACCATCTTTGGGTGCTTATAGCCGAGCTCGCTTCAAAATAATCAATTGTTGCAGATGCTGGAGTGTTGGCGTCCTGTTCTCCGAACTGTAAGAACTTGCTGGAGCAGGGGTAGCCACCCCATAAGGCAATGTCTGCTCTGTTCCCCAGCTCAGGGGTAACGGAAATGCTTCTCTGCATTACGTACTGGATGAGAATGTTGAGCTGAGCCTGCTTCTGCTTCATAAGGAAAAAAACTGATTAAAGTGGAGCCTGTCTCATAAATCAATTATAGATGTTTTGTATAATAAAGAGCAAAGTACTTTAATTAGAATTTTCTTTTTCCATTAGGGTGATCAGTTATGAAGAAGGGAAAGCGTTAGCAGAATCTTGGAACGCAGCTTTTTTGGAATCTTCTGCTAAAGAAAATCAGGTACGTGTTTTTTAAACTTCATTTTGCCCTGCATCCCATCATTCATGGGCGTATGTTCCTCTCAGTCAGCATCTCACCACCATCTTCATCACTCCTGTTCAGTCTTCATCCTTCCACCATTTCTAATACCCATCTTTGGGTTGCTTTAGGACGATACTATTGATGTTTTAATTCAGTCAGTATTCTACTTAAAATGGGACCTAGAATATTTGTAGGATAAATAGAAATTAATAGTAAAGGCAATACTTCCTTTGAGAACATATAGTCTTATTTTTGTTTCATACGAAAGACTGGTACAGAAATAAATCCAGGCATAGAAAAGAAACAAGAATGATCTCACATCACTTTGGCAATAATTTTGTACCCTTACCTCCCCCCTTTTTCTGTTGGGTGGAACTGAGTTAGATGCATGTGTTGTTTTAACACAGAAACTGTTAAGAACCATTTTACAAGCATTTTTCCCAATTTCAGCCCTGCAGATGTTCCTTTAAAAGGCATATCCGAGGAAGGATGTCACTTCTATTTCAGAAGGCTTCCCGTATCTCCTTTTCCCTTTTCCTCCGTGGCATTAATTTAGACCAAGAACGTCCAAGCTTGTCTCCTGCTTCCATGAGTTCTCACCAGTGTATTTCTGTTTGCTGCCATTCACCTTCTGAAGCTACAAATCAGATGATGTCACCCTCAACTAACACTGCCAGTGGGTTGCCCATCATCTGTAGAGCAAACCCCAAGGCCCTAAGCATGATGTTGAGTGCAGGGTGTGATTCGAACTTTTCCGGTTCCTTCTTTCACTGTATCCCTGTACTTTTCAGTCGCACCAAATTCCTCCCACTTAATTAAATACAAGGGGTACTTCCAGATGCCTCCCCTTTACTCTCATTCTTCTCTGACTTGAAATATCCTTTCTCTAATTAACTACATACTTCAAGTATTTTCAACATGTGCTCTTGTTTGATCTTCCAATAAGATTAATTGGCTTTCATTTCTGTGAGGAAACTGTAGTTCAGTGAGGGTGGGTGGCTTGATGTGGTTGAGGACAGTCAGCTGTTCTTCCCCAGCTCCGCCACCTTTCGCCACTAAGCCCCCAGTCCTCAGGGTTCTACTTAAATTCCACTTTCTCCTGGACCCCTGCATGATACGTCCAGCTAAAATTAATAGTAGCTTCTTCTGTCTTATCCCCTTTAATTCATTCTGAGATTCAAGGCCGTATCACTGGCCTTCATTTTCTCCATAATGTCCGGCACAGTGGTTTTATATCTACTAGATGCTCGGTCAACCCAGGTATCCCTTGATAGGCAAATCTGTTTGTCCCTGTGTCCGCAGGTGAGGGAAGTTAAATCTGTACAATTGATTCCCGAGTTCCAGAGAGCAAGAGATTTATCTGCATCCATTTAGTGCAGAGAGTGAGAATTCAGATAAGAAGAGCTGAGATAGTAAGAGATACCTGTACTGCTTAATTGAATTAAATCAGACATTTATTGGGTGTCTGATCTGTCCTTAAGATCATCCAGTTGAACTGTCTCATTTTAGAAGTGAGGCGTTTTAAGATCCAGAGAGGTAAATAACTTTTCTAAGGTCTATATTTCATATGGTATAAGAACTTGGACTAAATTTTAAATTTAACCCAAATTTAGTCCTCTCTCCTCTCCACCATGCTTTTCTGATGGATGGGAAGAGAGGGCATAACCAAAGTGTAATAGAGATTAGAGTGTTCCTGAGGGAGAGAGAGAGACCGTTCTGTATTAAAAAGTCTGTGTGTGAACCTTAAATGGAATCTGGTTCTAAATCCCTCGTGTAAAAGACATTTTGGGTCAATTGGGGAGATTTGATTACGTTTTAGATATATTAGGGAAATGGTGTTAATTGTCTTAGGTGTAATGATGGTGTTGGGATTATAAAGAGAATATCCTTATTCTTGGAAAATGCAAACCATAGTATGTAGGGGCCAAGTTTCATAATGTCTGCAGCTTAGTTTCAGATGGGATAGATGCGGGGGATGGACAGAAGGAGAGCAAGCAGATATAGCAAAGATGTTAGCATTTGTTGAACTCAGATAGCAGGGCTCAGTGCTTATTATACAATTGTCCCCATTTTTCTGTATGCTTAAAAATTTGCATAATAAAAATTGGAAGGTGGTCAGAACGTACAAACTTCCAGTTACATAATAAAGAAGTCCTGAGGATGTGATGTATAGCATGGCGACTATGGTTAACAATATTGTATACTTGAAAACCGCTAAGAGTAGATGTTAAAAGTTCTCATCATAAGACAGAAAAGTTTGTAACTATGTGTGACCAGCCTTATCGTGGTGATCATTTCACAGTATATACATACATCGTCATTATGTTGTACACCTAGAACTAATACATGCTATGTGACAACTATCTCAATTTGAAATTTTTTTTGACGTGGAGGAGTGACGTTGAATGGCCCTAAGCTATCTTTGGTTCTGCTTTTGCTAACTTCGCTCCGTTGTGTTTCTCTTTGGTGAAAATCTGAGGATCCTAAAACAATTATTCTGTTTGACTTTATAATTATGTAGCCATCATCACCAGTCTCACTATTCATGTAGGTTCACGTAGCCCCTGTGCATTGTGTTACTGTTCTGTGCGTTTCTGGCCGTTGCTTTGTTATTCCTTCCAGCATCCTCAAAGGTGTAGACAGACACCTTATGGACCCTACCTCGAATGTAATTAAGAGGGATTGCTTAGTAAGGTGTGTTGCCTCAGGTTAATTTATCTTTTGAGAGTGACCTATAATGGTATGCTTAGGGTATGTTATTAAACTACTTTTTGGTCGGAGGATGCAGGCCTTTTCTCTATCTAGTTTATGTTATACTTTACCATAGCTTAAGATTTTTAATATGGTTCTGGATAGATTTACTTTTTAACCTTTTAGTTTCCTTTAGAAGGTAGGATACTGCCTTTTCAGTACCCATATGAAAGATGAAATTGTTCTCAAGGCTTAAAGTTAAAATGAAAAAATTCCAACTGCTGTAATTCTTTTAAAGTTTTGATAAATTTAGTAGATTTATCTGATATTAACCAAAACTCTAAAAGAAGGCAAGGGTGCAGTACAGTGACCTCAAACATCCCAGACAAGCTGGAAGATCAGATGACCCAACTCACTGTTGTCTCGGTTACTTTAGCACCTCCATCAGATCAACAAATACCTTACTCGACGTGAAATAATCCTTAAAGGCAGAAAGATTCTTGTACCCAAGTTAGGTAAATACAGTGATGATATGCATATCCTTGGAAAGCAGCAGTCCTGACCAGTTGTCTGGACACTCCTTAGCCCTCGGTTGTGGCTCTCGTGACACTGCTCGCCTTGTTGTTGAGTGTGCTGAAGACAGTTGGATCCTAAGCCTAGGGAGTTTCTCCCCATCGGGTGGGGAGAAACCAAGTAATTCTAATCGCTTATGTTAAGAGGTGTGATTGGTTCTAATCCACATATATACTAGAGTGCTTACTACTCTTGGTCTATGTAGTAGGAAGAGAGAGAATTTGTGTAGTAAAGAGACATCCACGTCAATAGTCACGTGATCAGAGACCAATCTTTGTGAACCGCTCAAATTTTTTATTGATAAATTTTCAAATGTAGCTTTGTATTACTTAGCAAAAATCCAGTATTTTAAAATAAACTGTCCTCAGTGGAGTTCAGTCAGATTTGTTGATTACAAAGTGCACAGTGGTAAAAATTATCAAGTCAGTGAGAATACTGCACTTTGACTATTACTGAACTATGGGATGTGTTTGCAGTTCTGGCTTATTTTCTGTGGAGGCCTTCACAAATTGTATTTCAGCAATTTGATGGAAGAGAATGCATTTTGTCAGATCACACAGGTAATCAAGGAGAATGCTAAGATTTATCTAGAAAGCCAGATTCCAGGCACGCTCTATTTTTTTTGTAAGAGCTTGGCATGCATCTTTCCACACATTTTTCTGTGCTTTTTTTTTTTGGCTGCGTTGGGTCTTCATTGCTGCGCGCAGGCTTTCTCTAGTTGTGATGAGCGGGGACTACTCTTGGTTGCAGTGTGCGGGCTTCTCATTGCGGTGGCTTCTCTTGTTGCAGAGCACAGGTTCTAGGCATGCAGGCTTCAGTAGTTGCAGCATGCATGCTCAGTAGTTGTGGCTCGCGTGCTCTAGAGCGCAGGCTCAGTAGTTGTGGCACGTGGGCTTAGTTGCTCCGTGGCATGTGGGATCTCCCTGACCAGGGCTCAAACCCGTGTCCCCTGCATTGGCAGGTGGATTCTAAACCACTGCGCCACAAGGGAAGCCCTGTGCTTTTTTTTTAGGATGAAATAAATAACAACTTGCCTGCATAGTCGTGGGAAAGGAGGGGAATTGGTAATGCAGAAAGGAGGGTGCTTGCTGAAGTCAGTGGCCTTGATTAGACAGGAGAGGTGGGCCTGGGGCTGGCTTGGGCTCACTTAGGGGTGCCTCCTTTGTGCCAGCAGGAAAGAGGGAACCAGAGTAGATGAGCCCAGATTCAAGGGCATGGTCATTGGTGGACGGAGTATGGAGAGCTCGCTTATGAATGCTGCTTCTGTTTTCCCAGTGAAACGTAGAACCCAGTCATCAGCCGAGGGTGAGAGCAGGGAAGAGGTTTAGCGATCCCAGTGGAAGGAAGAGGCATGACCCCTTCATCCTGGGGGCTGACTGGACCAGAGAAATGTGGTTGGGCTGCTGGGGCAGCAGGGGTCCCCTTTGGTTTCAGGGTCCTGGAGGTGTGTCCATGGGCTGTGTCCGCTGTGTGGCGCAGGCAGACAGGTGGCAGGGAAGGGAGTAGGAGGCCGGTGACTGCCCTGGGGACGTCTGCGCTGGCCGGGAGGCGAGAGAAGGAAGATGGGGGCTGGAGGGGGGGCGGCTGCTTGGTGATGACAAGACCTGGGTGCTGCCCTGCGAGGTTTTTGAAAACAGGAGCATTTTTGGATGATCACAATGACCACATTTAAAGGACAGGGACTGATGTTCGGCCTAAGTGAGGATTTCCTGCCCTAAATGATAGTGGCTCCTCCTTGTGAAGGGCTGGTCCCTGGGGCTGAGAGATGCAGTCGGGAGGGAGAGGAGGTCCCCTGGGGGTGTGCAAGGCCAGCGTGGCGTGAGTGGTGGCGGAGGTGGAGCCGCTGCCCCGGAGGAGGGGGGTGAGGCCGGGGGTGACTCGGGGCTCTGGGTGGCCTAGAGGAAGCAGGCTCGGAGGGCACGGGTGTCACCTCACGGCCTAAGAGCCAGAGCTGAGAGTTTTTAGGAAGTGGGAGGGGAAAGGGTGTGACAGGCAGGGGGTGGGGTGCCAGACCAGGCGAAAGAGCCCCTGCCCTGCTGTAGTCCCAGAGCGCCCGCCCAGCAGGGGATACTCCGCCCTGGAGGTCCAGAGGCGCCACAGGAGGCGGGGCGGAGCAGGCGGGGCTTCCTGTGACTGATGAAAGCAGGGCTCAGAAGTGTGATTTGAGGTTAGTTCCGGTGGTCTGCAGTCACCACGTGGGGGGAGGGGAGAGAGGAATCCCAGGCTCCTGCGGCCCGGGGCCGCCTCGTAGGCCTCCACACCTGGACCTCCACGTGCAGGGCAGACCGTGGGCCTTTTCCAGTCCCGCCAGCAGCATCAGTGTTCCTCGTGGCTCCGCTGTTAACGCTAACATTGTCATCGGTTTTCTCTCTGGTTTCAGACTGCTGTTGATGTTTTTAGAAGGATAATTTTGGAGGCAGAGAAAATTGACGGGGCCGCCTCACAAGGAAAGTCCTCCTGCTTGGTGATGTGATTCTACTGCAGAACCTGAGGGCACTGGGAACCTGGCCTGCCTGAGGAGGCAACCTGCCCATTTTCCTTTAAGATAAACTCTGCTTCATTTCTCTTCTGTTAACCTGAAAGATTTCATTTGGGTCAGAGCTTCTCTCCCAACCCCTCCTTTCAGATTATGTTAAACTCTGACTCAGTCCAAATGAGTTCACTTCCATTTTCAAATTTTGAGCAATCATATTTTCAATTTATATATTGTATTTCTTAATAATATTATGACCAAGAATTTTATTGCATTAATTTTTCAGTGTAGTTTCTTGTTTAAAATAATGTAATCATCCAAATGATACATATTGTTACACTACTATTAACTAGGCTTCAGTATGTCAGTGTTTATTTCGTTGTGTTAAGTGTATACTTGTAAATAAAATAGCTGCAAAGCCTGATCGTTGTGCTCCTCAGTGTGGCTTTTAAAGAAAACCTGTCCTCCTGAGGGCTTCCTTCCCTGCCTCCGAGGAGGCGCCAGCTTGGATTCCAGGAGCCAGTGGAGGATGTGGCCCACCAGGCGGCTGTGGGCACTTGGGGTAGAGTGCCCGAACGGGGGGGGGGGGCATTCCTGTTGACTAAAGCTGAGTGACCTTGGGGGAGTCTGTGAGGGGAGTTGCTCCCCAATAATAACTGTTCTCCCCACCTTGGTTGGAATGTTTCATGCAGGTAGGGCTGCAGGCTTACTTAGAGCCTTCCGGCCACCCTCTTGCTTGTCTCTTAGCTACTTGAAGAAAAGGGGACCTAAAGATACACTTACTGTCTCTCCTTTTACTTAGCTTGGTGTCCACGGCAGACAGGATCTGACTTAGAAAATAGATTGGCCTGTCACTATCCCAAAACCTCCAGGAGTTTAAAGGATGGGGAAGATTGCCTGGTAAGTGTTCTGTGTCAGGGCTTCATAAACCTCCCTCAGACCCAGACTGCCTACCTCCCATTCTGCCAAGAGCAGCTTTGAGGGAGAGTCGAGGATTTCAATTGCCTGGTGGCCATCACCTCGACTCTGAGAGTTCAAGTTGAGCAAAATTTTTTAAATGATGTTCCTTCCCAGTTAGAATTTCACAGCCATTTCTAACCATTAGGGAAATGTTACTGAGTCTATTGATAAAACAAAATATTGCTTTGTAACTGATTTTTTTTTTTTTTTTTTTTTTTTGCGGTACGCGGGCCTCTCACTGTTGTGGCCTCTCCCATTGCGGAGCACAGGCTCCGGACACACAGGCTCAGCGGCCATGGCTCACGGGGCCCAGCCGCTCCGCGGCATGTGGGATCTTCCCGGACCGGGACACGAACCCACATCCCCTGCATCGGCAGGCAGATTCTCAACCACTGCGCCACCAGGGAAGCCCTGTAACTGATTTTTTAATGAAAAATTATGTTTTTAGAATATGCCATTATGGACTTCCCTGGTGGCACGGTGGTTTGAGAATCCACCTGCCAATGCAGGGGACACCGGTTCGAGCTCTGGTCCAGGAAGATCCCACATGCCGCGGAGCAACTAAGCCCACGCGCCACAATACTGAGCCTGCGCTCTAGAGCCCGCAAGCCACAACTGCTGAGCCTGCGTGCCCACGACTACTGAAGTCCGTGCGCCTAGAGCCCGTGCTCCGCAACAAGAGAAGCCACCACAATGAGAAGCCAGCACACTGCAACCAAGAGTAGCCCCTGGTTGCCGCAACTAGAGAAAGCCTGTGTGCAGCAACGAAGGCCCAACATGGCCAACAATTAATTAATTTTTTAAAGAAGAATGCGTCATTATTTTGAATCTTTACAGTTTGTGTCTTATCGTTGAAGGATGCAATTTGAGCCAGGATGAAAAAGACCTCCACCAAATACTTTTTAAATACAAATAAGTTTTAGCAATGTAGTATCATTACTTACTAACAGGGTTTATTCTTAGGCGTAATATGTGTCAGCACTCACTGGATGGAGCCACATTAAATCTGGATTCAGTTCATCCAGGCAACATTTTACATCTGATAAGTTATTTCTGTGTAAATGGAATCTTGGGGCAGCCTGTTCTTGCAGCTACAGTTTGACTCTCACGAAATGTCCTCTAGGCCTAGCTGCCCTGTTTGGAGGTGACGTGGATCTCTTTACATGATTTCTGAGCACCTGCTGTGTGCTACACACCATTCTAAGTGCCGTGAACACAACAGAACTCTGCACCCTGTAGAACTTACGTCTGACCTTGCCCCTTGAATAGCACAGGGCAGGCAGTCCTGCTTCCCAGTGCGGTGACCCATCCACAAGATGGTTGATTGGATTATCTGATGGGCTGAGCTTGTGATGTGTTCCGAGGGTGATGTTGCTGAGGGGTGCTCTCCAGTGGTGGGGAGCACGTGACCTGGAGGTGGTGGTGGCAGGCGGTCAGCAGTACCTCTTCTGGTTTGCTTCACGTCCACCCTGTGAAGCAGATGCTGCCCTATTTACAGTGAGGAAACTGCCTTAGAGGTGTCAGCGACAGTCATTAGCCACATTCACTGTGTCAGCGAATCTAATGATGTGTTATCTGAGCCTTCTGAAGAAATTCTTAGAACTGCCAGGTTTGACTTAAATGTCGTTATTTAATAGTGTATTTCATCACTCCTAAGACCTTTCCTTACATTTTAGCATTTTTCTTTTTTTTTTTTTTCTGATTTGAATTTTTCTTTTTAAGTTCGGATGGAAAATTAAGAACACTTCCGGAACTTCCCTGGTGGCACAGTGGTTAAGAATCCACCAGCCAATGCAGGGGAGACGTGTTCAATCCCTGGTCCGGGAAGATCCCACATGCTGCGGAGCAGCTAAGCCCGTGCGCCACAACTACTGAGTACACGTGCCACAGCTACTGAAGGCCACGGGCCTAGAGCCCATGCTCCACAACAAGAGAAGCCACTGCGATGAGAAGCCCGCGCGCAGCAACGAAGACCCAACGCAGCCAAAAATAAATAAATAAATAAATATCCTTCTTAAAAAAAAACTATGAAAAAGAACAATTCAAAGTTCTAAGCACAAAATTCAGGTATGTCATGTGGTGGACTTGCTTCTTCAGCTGGAGGTGAACCTGGCAGCCGACGGAAAGAATCCGCACTAACAAACAGCAAATTGCACAAGGATTGTCCCCATGAAGAAGCCGGTGACGTGGCGTTTGATTTTCCCAGCTTGGCTCCTTCCCCAAAGTTGAGGCTCTGGAGTCCTGAGTCTTCGGCATTTAACTAGTTCTTCGTTGGGGGGAGGGGCTGGGACTGTCCCGCCACATGTAAACCGATCTTTGTCATAGATCGCTTTTATAATGAGAGAGCAGCCGGGGCGCGTTGCCACATCTTCCCCATTCTCCGTATGTTCCTTGGTGACGCAGAAGTTATCCCCACACGGGCAGGGGTAGAAGTACATCTCCAAGACCTCGTCATATTGGAAGTCCTTGATCTCCACCTCATGAAACACTGCCATCGTCACTGGGGCCAGGAGAGGTCTTGTCGCCTCCGCCATTTTAGCATTTTTCTTAGTGGGACGTACAACGCAGCCTTGGATTCATTGAAGCACAGTAGGTGCGAATACAAAACTCAGCGCATATCCAAGGCTGTCTTGCAGCTCATAATACAAAGTGTAAGATCACAGGACAAATTCAGATTAGTGTGATGGAATTTTGCTAAAACTAAATTGTTCACTCCCCGCCCTCTAGAGCGCCGTGTCTCCCCGCCGTGTCACTGACGGTGCTCTCGCCTGAATTGCTCATCACCTCCTTGTCACCACGTCCAGTAGGTATTTCCTGGCCTCTGTCCTGACCCTCCAGCATTGCACGCAGTTGGTGACTTCTCTCTGAAGGTCTCTGTTTCCGCCTTCTGGTCTTCCTCCCAGTTCACTGTTGCTGCCTTGGCCTCCTCGGCTGTTGCCTCCTCCATTAACCTCTCGATGGGCCATTTTTCCTTCTCCCCTTCCTTGATTTCATCCTGTCACATAGCTCTCACTGCCATGTTTCCTGAAGACCAAAATTCCTTTCTCGCACCCTGACCTCTGGGCTCCAGGCTTGTCTTCTCTTAGATGTCTCATGGGCATCTGAAGTTTATCATGCCCAAATTCTTGATTTTCCCTAAAAACGTGGTCTGCCCTGGACCCTGCTTCAGGAAATGGCACCATCATCCACTAGATACTAAAGCTAGGAGTTGGGGAGCCATCCTCTACCTCTTCCCTTGTGTCCCCTCCCAGCCAGTCCATCAACAAATCCTAAGGGCCCTGCCTTCAAAAATCTTACATTTTTAAAAAAAAAAAAAAAATCTTACATTTTGCCCACTTTTCTCCATCTTCACTGCATACTAGTCTCTAACACCACACCCTCCAAATCATTTACTGCAGCCCAAGTCAACTTTTTTTTTTTTTTTTTTTTTTTTTTTACCACACCGCATCACTTGTGGGATCTTAGTTCCCCGACCAGGGGTCAAACCTGGGTCCACGGCAGTGAAAGCCCAAGTCTTAACCCCTGGACCACCAGGGAATTCCCCAAGTCAACTTGTTTAAAACATAAATTGTTCTGTGTTACCCCTTTGCTTAAAATCCTTTAGTAATAATTGTGCCTGCTCAGGGTCTCCAGGGCATCTCATTCTCCAGCCTTTCTTGTTAAAAAAAAGAAGAGGTTTTTTGTTAGTTTGTCCTTGCCTCAATGTCAAATAAACTGCCACTGATTGTTTTTGACGAACACCCCCAGGGAAAAGGCAGTCAGGTCAGAGACAAGCCTTGCAGATGGGGTTTTCCAGGGAACTACCAGACACTGCAGATGATGACAGTTTTCTGATCAGGGGGCTGAGAAAGCACCAGCCCCATCTTGACCCTGCGTGCAGCTGCTAAGGAGGGGTCTGGCAACAGGGCAAGTGACAGTGCCACAAATCTCGCTGTGCTGAGAATCAGCCGGTTTCCTTAAACACCCTTGGACTCGTGCAAGCCTTTAATCTCCAGACCTATGAAAAAGTGATATATTTGGACAGTTTTTTTGACAGTGTTCTCACCGAGTTCTTGAAGGGTCTTCCTGCGCTCTCCCCAATGGCAACCCTCCAGGGTCTCCACAGTAGCTGTTTGTCTGTTGAACGGATGAGTAGCTGAGCCCTCCCATGGGCTGCTTCCTAGACGGCTTCCATGGAACTTGGCCTGTGTCTGCTGCCGGGTAGGGGAAATCCTCACCATTCACACAGTGCACCGGGATGACCTTTAATCTTAGGTCCACCCCTTATCGGCTCCTAACAAGGAAGGAGTGCACCTACCGGGCGCCCCTCCCATTGTTGGTGCAGCCAGCCTCGGACGCCTCGGACTCAGATGGTAGCAGTCTTCGTTAACAGTAAGTCAGAGGACGCAGAATACGCCGCTGCCTTTTATTTTTTGATTGATTGATTGATTTTTGGCTGCGTTGGGTCTCCGTTGCTGCGCGTGGGCTTTCTCTAGTTGTGGCGAGCGGGGGCTGCTCTTCGTCACAGTGCGCGGGCTTCTCATCGCTGTGGCTTCTCTTTGTGGAGCATGGGCTCTAGGCTTGTGGACTTAAGTAGTTGTGGCACGTGTACTCAGTGGTTGTGGCTCGCGGGCTCTAGAGCGCAGGCTCAGTGGTTGTGGCTCGCGGGCTTAGCTGCTCCGCGGCATGTGGGATCTTCCTGGGCCAGGGCTTGAACCCGTGTCCCCTTCATTGGCAGGCTGATTCTTAACCACTGTGCCACCAGGGAAGCCCCATGCCCGCTGCCTTTTAGATGATCGGCTAAATGGAAACAAGGTTTAACAATTCTTGGAGAAGTGTAGACTCCAGAGAAAAACATCTCCAGCTCCTGCGGGCCGCAGCCGCATGTGAGAGGCTTGCTTGCAGAAGGCTTCTGGCTGCCCTGGTAACTCCAGTTGACCGAGACTGTTGTGCAGGTGAACAGGGGCTGCCATGAAGGCTGTGCCAGCAGGAAACCAGGGCGCCTTCAGAGGCGCTCTCAGGAAATTCCAGAATCACCCCACTCCTTCACCTCCCCAAGAGCGGACAGTTTTACATTAAGCCAAAAAACTTGACATTGAGTAACATTTTTGTGTTACCCATTCTTATTACCTTTCCGTACCTTTGATAGCTTCCTAGAATGACCTGGGGAAGTCAGCTCTGGAGTTAGGACTGCAAAGATGCTGAGAGCTAACTTAGCATCTGTTTTCAGAGGAGGGGCCTGATCCCAGAGAGACCCCCCAACTCTTAGTTCATTGTTCGCACTACTGCATGTGTGAACACAACCCCAATACCCACAGGGAACCCCAAATAAATGCAGCCTCGGACTAAGACTCGGAACGTAGCCGTTGTGGTCCCATCTCTGCAGCTAGTGCGTATCTTTGGGTAACTTCTTTATAGTCTCTGGCCTTGATTCCTGCACCTAGGAAACCTCCCTTTGTCAGGGATTGTTGTAACGGACCCGAGTATGAAAACCTTCGCTGTTCCCAAAGCCCAAATACAAGTGCAGACCATTGCCCTGCGGATGATGAGCTGACCCAGACCCCCGGCCTGAGTTTTCCACCTGACGGCAGGGCCTCCACTGCTTTCTGAAGCTCCCGAGGTTCCCGCCTGTGCGTCCCCCGCCATAGTCGGTGACTCCGAGTTCCGGGCAGTGCTGCCGTATCATCACGGGGCTGCACATCCAAGAAGGCAAGATGGAGAATCACAGATTACTTCCACAAGCAAGTTTACCACACCAAAAAACAAAAGTTTCCTTCCAGTTTGGCCCGAGGTATCACGAACACATGATAATAAAAGACGTGCGGCTCTGCCACAGTTCATGGTCACATGCACTGAAGGTCCCTCTGGACCCTCAGGGCTCAGTCGCGCACACGCCCCATCGAACCCTGTGGCCATGCAGTGGATGAGCCCTGGTCGGGGGACAGACAGCTTGTTCCTTCAGATTCCGAGTGGGGACCTCGGTCCTTCCTCTGAGGACGTCGTCACGCTCAAAGGCCCCTCCAGCTCCCACGTTCTGTTACAACCTGGGAAATGGCCTTGGCTCATTTTTTTTTCTTCTTTTTTTTTTTTGGCCGCGCCATGCAGCTTGTAGGATCTTAGTTCACCAACCAGGAATCGAACCCACGCCCTCGGCAGCGAAAGCATGGAGTCCTAACCACTGGACCGCCAGGGAATTCTCAGCTCATCTTTTTAAGTTATGAATTTTCTCAAGAAATAGCATAGGATTCTGGAAATATTATGGCCTCAGCAGTCACGACCTTTCACCCAGTTCTTACTGCTGCCCAAGAAAGGCCCCGGGCAGAGCTTTGATTTATTTCTTCCAAAAACAAAGCAGCCCCTTTCCGGCTGCAGCTCCCACAGGGAGAGCCGCCCTCTGCAAGAGTCGCTGGCTTCCTAGTGTTTTATCATTTTAGTCCCTCCTCCTTCTCCCATCATTACCAGATCAACGAAGAATCCAAGTAAAACCATACGGTAATCTCTGGCTTTTCTATGGGCATCGCTGTGAGGTTGACATGTCCTGAACTTTACCCTAAAAGGCTGAAGCAGAGTGCCAGCCTGGTGTTGACAGCTGGTGCAGCTGGAAAGGTTACATTCCTCGGCCCTGACGTGTGGATTTGTATTATCCCAGAGCAGAAATCATTCAGAGGCACAACCTTTTCTGTGCCTGTAACTGGAGCGTTGCGTGACGTTGTAAAATGATGGAAACAGCTCCAAGTCGGCCACCGACTCCCCTGTGATGCCTGCGGGGGGTGGCTCATCTGCTGGCCACTGGTTCTCAAACTCTGACACGTTCCAGAGCCACCTGGAAGGCTCGGGAAGGCACAAGGGGTGGGGTGGGGGGCTCATGCCCAGAGTCTCTGATTCCGCAAAGACATCTGGATTTCTGGCAAGTTCCAGGGCTGCTATTATTAGTGGTTCAGGGACCACATTTTGAGAACCGCTTAGGCAATGATACCTAAGAATGAGGGGGGACCACAGGTAGCAGTTCTATGACTGCAGGACGTCAGAGCATATGCTGAGTGACCAACCGGTTTGCCTGGGACTTGAGGGGCATTGAATTCTGTCCTCTCAAAATCTATGTTGTAGCTGATCCCCAGCACCTGTGAACGTGACCTCATCTGGAAATAGGGTCTTTGCAGACGTAGTTAGTTAGGATGAGGTCATACTAGAGTAGCGTGGGTCCTGAGCCAATGACTAGTGTCCTATAAAAAGCGGAAATCTGGACTCAGAGACAGATACACAGAAGGAAGAACGCCATATGAGGACAGAGGCAGAGACAGGAGTGATGCAGCTACGCGCCAAGGGATGCCAGGGATTGCCAGCCACCACCAGGAGCCGGGGGAACGTGGAACTGATTCCCCTCGGAGCCTCCAGAGGGGAACCAAGCCTGCCAACATCTGGACTTCAGACTTCTGGCCTCATATCTGGGAGGGAATACATTTCTGTTGTTCTAAGCCACCCCATTTGTGGTACTTGTTGTGGCCGCCCTCGGGGGTCCCACAAGGTCAGACTTTCACTTTGAAAACCAGGACAGTCCCTGGCAAACCAGAACGAGCTGGTCACCGTAAGCGTGATCAAGTGAAGTTCACACGGCCGGAACTCTCAGGTTTACAGAGGAGGAAGCTGATGCCCCGAGAAGTTGTGACCTGCTGTCCTTGGTCCACTCGGGCCATGCTCACTGGACACCACAGACTGGGGTGGCCCATGACAATGGAGGTTTTTCTCTCATCGTTGGAGGCTGGGAAGTCCAAGATCAAGGCGCCGGCAGACTGGGTCTCGGAGAGGCCTGCCCCCTGGCTTACAGGCATGGTCCTCATGTGGTGGGAGGGATGAGGGAGCTCTCGGGGTCTTCATTAGGCACGGGCCCATTCGTGAGGCTCCACCCTTATGACTGCGCACCTCCCGAAGACCCCAGCACCTCACAGCACCACACTGGGGCTTAGGATTTCAACCTATGAATTTGGGGGACGCAAACATTCAGTCTGTGACGCCTGCCAAGGGTCACCTCGCATTCGTGTGAGAACCTAGAACACGAGCCTTCTAAGAGTGGACCACGGCCCCCAGATGCTTCACGTACACCTGAGTGCGGACACACGTGTGCACTGTTGGGCCGCACCCCGCAGGCCTACAAGACTGCAGAAAGAGCCCAGAGTCAGCAGCACAGACATCAGTGGTCTGATGGATGGGGGAGCTTACACGTCTGAAGCAAGGTCCCGGAGCGACACCCCACCATGTGAGGCTGACAGTGGGCAGGACGTGGAGGCAGCCTTCGCTTCCGGTGGGGAGATGACCAGTTATGGGGGGAATTGACGTCAGGTTGGCTCATTAGTTACCAGGGAAACCAGCAGAAGGGCACACCCCTCACCGCCCCTTTGATAAGAACAGTCACCAGCTGGGGCCTGGGGCACGTACGTAGGAAGCTCAGTCT
Organism: Lagenorhynchus albirostris; assembly: GCF_949774975.1. Lineage (NCBI taxonomy): Eukaryota > Metazoa > Chordata > Mammalia > Artiodactyla > Delphinidae > Lagenorhynchus > Lagenorhynchus albirostris. The sequence continues at coordinate 5,720,738 of NC_083102.1, forward strand.
TGTGCATAGGGTGTAGTCCGGAAGGGGCTGTACAGAGAGCAAGAGAGCTGCCATCACGAGAGGCCTGACCGTACAGCACATACGTGAGCGTGTGAGCCGCACTGCAGCCTCAGGTGGGGGTGGGGGGCTTCGTGCAGAGTCACACTGAGTGGGTTCCGGGGCGAGACCTAGATTTTGCATTTCTGACGAGTGCAACGTGATGCCGATGCTGCTGGAAGCTGCCTGGGTTATATAACCCCCTCGGGAACATGCAGCCCCTGGAATAAAGAAGTGACCTTAGGCTGACTGCTGGGGAGGGTGGAGGACCCAGGTTCTTGCCCTTGCTCTGCCACCTGGGGGGACAATCCACATTTCTGGATTCACCTTTTTCCATCTGCAAAATGAAGAAGCAGTTGAACCCAATCGGTTGTTTCCACTTACGCCTGTTTCTCGAGCTGGATTCTGGTGTTCCACTACAAAATGAAAATTGTTTTAGACAAAAATTTTATTTCAATCTCGAGGTTGTTTTTCCCAACGATTTTTCTTAAATAGGTGACACCTGCAGCCAGTTGTCCAAGTGACTTAACCCCAAATAACATCTATTTTAAGGGCTGCCGGTGCGTCCGGGGGTGAGGGTGAGGGTGGGGCGAGGTGGGTCTCTCTAAGTTGAGAGCAACTGGGGCGGAGCCTGAGCCCCCGCCCCGCCCCCGGCCGCGTTTGCTCTGTCGCCCCCTGGAGTCCGAGGAAGGCACGGACTCTGCGCCCTTTTTCTCCGCATTCCTGACCCGCTGCAGCCCGTACTGGGGTGTAGGTTCCCGAGGCCCTGCCCTAGTGACCTGCAAGCTTGTCCATGGTTTCTTCTCTCACTTTCCGAGATTCCTTTTCGGGTTTTCGGGGTGGAGGGCTATCGGAAAGCGGGGGACTCCGCAGGAGAGGGAGGGGAGCCCGACGCCGGGGTAGGGGCGGGGAGGGGGGGCGGTCGGCGGGGGGAGGGGGAGGCGGAGGCCCGGTGCTCCGCGTGTTAACATCTTAGAGCTCCGCAAGGAAGGGGGTGTGAGAGATGCCACGCGGTTGTCCCCGGCCCCCAAGTCCACGCGCACGCGCCACGGCCCCCCGCGAGGAGGTCGGCCCTTCCTCTCTCCCCCAGATCCCGGCGCCGAGGGCGCGGCGGGCTGCATCTTCCTCGCAGGCTCCCTGCCCGTCCTGCCACCCGCCCCTGATGGGTGACTGGCCACCAACAGCTCCTGTGTTACCTTTCCGGAGGCGCCAGTGCTGCCTGGCCGGTGGGCTCCCCACCCCCTCGAGGTGCTAAGAGTCACCAGGCGCCCGGAGCCGGTTCTGGCCTCTCAGGGAAGATGCAATTCCATCCCTCTGTCTACTGGCGGCTCTGTGATGAGTTTCCTCAGCGGGGAGAAGCCCGGTGAAAACTCTGTTTGGGGAAGACTGATCTGCTGATGGGCGCCCCGGCTTCCTTTTCTGGGATGAGGTGAGGGAGGCCAAGGAAACAGAAGGAACCACGGAGGAGAGCATCTGCTGCTTAAACTTCTCGACTCCCACCTCACCCCCAGCCCTGCCTGGGCGATGCTGTCTATTGAGGGAAAGTGGACAGCACCAACTCTTCCCACAATGGGAACACACTCCAGTCTTGGGAAGCCGGGAAAGGGGGCCCGGAGGCTGGCCTCCTCTTAGCGTTTCCCCCTCTCAGATGAGAGCACCCCTGGGAGGGCGGGGGCGCAGGACGGGAAGCAGGTTAGGGGCGGGGAACTCAGATTCAAAACATAGGGAAGGGACCGAGGGCCACATGCAAATGTTCCATAAACTTGGATTCGAATATTAGCAGTGGAAAAAGGGTACCACAGCAGATAAAAACATTTAAAATTTTTAAATGGACACTATGAACATCTATATGCCAGTAAATCTGAAAACTTAGATGGATGGTCAATGGAATGGAAGACTATAAGTGACCAATAATGACTCGAGAAAAAAATACAACGCCCAAACAGAACTGTAAGTGTTAAAGGAATTGAATCCGTAGTCAAAATATCTAACCATATATAAAGCACTAACGGGGCTTCCCTGGTCGCGCAGTGGTTAAGAATCCACCTGCCAATGCAGGGGACACGTGTTCGCGCCCTGGTCCAGGAAGATCCCACATGCCGCGGAGCACCTAAGCCCGTGCACCACAGCTACTGAGCCTGCACTCTAGAGCCTACGAGCCACAACTACTGAGCCCGCGAGCCACAACTACTGGAGACCGCGCACCTAGAGCCCGTGCTGCACAAGAGAAGCCACGGCAATGAGAGGCCCGCGCACCGCAACGAAAAGTAGCCCCCGCTCGCCGCAACTAGAGAAATCCCGCAGGCAGCAATGAACACCCAACGCAGCCAAAAAATAAGTTAATTACTTTTCAAAAAAATGTTCTCATTGCTCGTGGGTAAACACCAGGTCGCACAGTAGGTGTATCTTAACTTTATAAAAATATGTTTCTGCAAGTGGCCGCAGGGTTTTACATCCCTTCCCGCAGCTCAGGAGTGTCCACCTGCCCTGCATCCTCACCAAGACTTATAATTGGTTGTCTCTTTAAATTTCTGCCATTCTAACGAGATATAGTGATGTCTCGTTGTGCTTTGAATTTGCATTTGAGGGGGAGTTTTTAAAGGATGGGCATATTCTTGGCCTTTGAGGCATTAGATCAGGAAATGTTGAAGACTTAGGTGAAGGAGGGAGAACTGGAGGAGCAAAGTCCAAAACAAGAACAGGAATAGACAAGCTGGGCATCCTTGGAAAACTGCCAAACGCTGAAGGAATGTTGGAATTGTGCATCTGTAGGGGTTGAGGGCATGGATTCTGGATTCAAATCCCAACTCCACTTCTTACTTGTGTGACCTTGGGCAAGTTACTTATTCACTCTGCCTCACTTTCCACATCTATGAAATGGGGGTAATAATACCTACCTCTTAAGATTGTTGAGAAAATTAAATGATATAATAAGTCTTCGTTGGTGCCTTACTGTGTAAACACTATGAGAGTCATTATCATTGTCCCCATTTTTGAATTTATTATAATTCTATGTCTTCCCACTACCTGGCCCCTAACAATTTCCCTGGGAGGGAGGGGGAGTGTAGTTACTGTAACCACCTCTAGGGGTCAGGCTTCAGCGCCTTTCACTTACCTAAGGGGCGCAGTATTTGAGGATAGGATATGGGGGACAAGGGGATTCTTTCCAGGACCCACGCGTCCAGCCTTTGCACTACCACCCTTTTCTTCCCTACCCCAATCCAATGTTCCCCCTTGGAGACCTCTGGCCCCTTTGGGAGGGAGATGTCTTATCATCATCTCCTAGAAGTGGATTTGAACTCGGGCAGAGCAGGGAACCCCGGGTCCGTGGGACCTCACACTGAGCAAGCCAGAGGATGTTTTCACCCCTCAACCCAGAAGGCTGAGGTCCCGGCTAGTCCACAGACAGGGCACAGATTCTGGCTAAAGGTGTTCCCTCCCTCCCTGTCCAATAAAAATGGGTCCCAGTCCAGTGGTTCAAGCCACAAACTGGGAAAGGTCTTCAGATAATAGGTTAGATTACAGGTTAAAACACACACGGACACAACAAAGGAACAGATGACAGGTTTAACACACACAAAAGCAAAGGAACAGATAACAGACTAATAGACATACCACAAAGGAATAGATAACAGGTTAACACACACACATCAGGAAGGACTCGGGAAAAATGAGCAAAGGATATGAGTAAGCAGTAAACAGCAGAGCAAACATGATGTACATATGGACGATGTTGAGAAGCTGAACACAAATGCACGGGTCTGGGGGGCCTTTGCTTCATCCTGTGGAGTTGAAGGCGTGCTCATGCTTCCCCTGACAATTTTACTAAAGGTGTGGACCCCAAAGGGGGCGAGATTGGCCCCTGGGTTCTTTTGGGAATGTGAAGGTGTTTCCATTTGTCAGAATGACAGAGGAAGGGTAGCCTTCAGTAGGCAGGACCCAAGGATACTTGATACCCTGCAACATGCAATGAGCAATTGTCCCACAGTTTCACCCATAAACGCAGAATTCCCTGGTGGTCCAGTGGTTAGGACTCCGTGCTTCCACTGCAGGGGTTCGATCCCTGGTTGGAGAAGTAAGATCTGACCAGCCTTGTGGCGCGGCCAAAAGAAAAAAAAAAAAAGACAGTATTCTTTGCCTGATTTTAATATACACTGAATTTTCCCAGCATGCAATTTACTAACTAGATGGGAGATTTTACTTAGTTTTCTGAGGGACTTTTCCAAGAGTTATTCATTCACCGTTTCAGAAACGGGTCACTAACAACAAAATAACAAATTGCAGAAGGATGCATATACAATATTGCCACGTTGTAAAAAGTGTATTATTTCCCTGTATACAAATAGACAGTAAAGATGTGAAAACATGCAAAGAAATAATAAACACAAACATCACGGTAGTGGGTATATGTGGGGAGGAAAAGCTTCTGATGACTTCTTTCTTTACAGAAAATAAATCAACCTGACATAAACATGGCAACACATTAATATTTGACAAACCTGGGTAGTGGGTGTGTCATTGTTCCTTATTCTCTAGAGCTCTCTATGCTCTAAATTGCCCAAAAGGGAGAGAGACTTGACAAAAACAAGAGGCAGGAGGATGGAGGCAGGCAGGTGGGCACTGAATCAGCACACATTTTGCAACTTTCTGACACTGAGCAGCTACTGACAGCTTTTAAGTTTGCATGTTATTGAGATTTTCTAAAAATCAAGGTAGCAAAAAAAAAAAAAAAAAAAAACAAGGTAGCACCCTCAGCCTTCTCCTTCCACTGTCACCACACTTACGCTGAGCCCATTCCCCTAGTATTTTGTCCCCAACTAGCTGTCATATGTGGCTTAAGATCTCACCTATTTCAAAGTACATGTTAACAATGCTTTGAAGATGATCCACTCAAAGAAATGAGTCTCTACTGGTGAGGTTTTGCCAGTCTTGTATTCGTATATGTGTGTATTGATAGCTGTTTAGGGGAGGAGCTCTTCTCAGGCACACATAGATCACGTGAGTCTTGGCAGACCTGACCTCCTTATAATGAAAATCCTGGGTGAGAATTGAGATGTTGCATTGGGAATGGGGAAGAGAGGTTAAAATTGCAGACATCTTATCGACAGGTTCATTTTTTACCAATTCTCTGAGGCCTGTGACTGGTCATTTTTCAGTATTCTTTGCAGAAAATACCCCAAATCACTGCTCTGTTTTGAATTCTGCCCACATCCCCTGTGTGCATTGTCTGTGGGCCCTGGCATAGTAACGGCAAATACAAATTAAAGATAAGACACTCTAAAAATAATGAGATCCCACTACACACCTAGGAGAATGGCTAAAATCCAAAACACTGACACCACCAAGTGCTGGCAAGATTGCGGAGTAGCAGGAGCTCGCATTCATCGCTGGCAGGAATGCAAGCGGTGCAGCCGTTCTAGAAGACCGTTTGGCAGTCTCTTCAAAACTCAACATACTCTTAACCATATGATCCAGACTCGCTGGATACATACTGCTGATATTTACCCAAAGGAGCTGAAAACTGATCTCCATGCAAAAACCTGCCCATGAATGTTTATAGCAGCTTTATTCGTAATTGCCATAACTTGGAAGCCATCAAGATGTCGTTCAGTAGGTCAGTGGATAAACTGTGACGAAGCCAGACAATGAAATATTATTCAGCGCTAAAAGGAAGTGAGCTATCAGGCCACGAAAAGACGTAGAGGAAATGCAAAGGCATATTACTCACTAAAAGAAGCCAATCTGAAAAGACGACGTACTGTATGATTCCAACTAGATGACATTCTGGACAAGGCAAAACTATGGAGACAGTGAAAGGATCAGTGGTTGCCAGGGGTTGGGGCGGGGGGAGAGGGATGAATAGGCAGAGCACAGAGGATTTTTAGGGCAATGAAAATACTCTGTATGTATATGTATGATGCTATAGTGATGGATACATGTCATTATACGGTTGTCAAAACTCGACACCAAGAGTGAACTGTAATGTAAACTGTGGACTTCGGGTGATAGCGATGTGTCAATATAGGCTCATCAGCTACAAGAAACGTACCGTCTGGGTGTGGTGCTGATGGTGGGGGAGACGGTATACGTGGAGGTGGGGAGGGCATGGGAACCTTCTATACTTTTATTCACTTTTACTATGAACCTAAAACTGCTCTGAAAAATAAAGCCTATATTTAAAAAAATAATAAGGGGCTTAATTTTCCCAGGTGAATACAAGGGAAGAGACTCCCCTTCCCCTTTTTCTTCCAGAATTTCTTTGTCTTTTTCACATGTATGGGCACCATTTTTTTTTTAACATCTTTATTGGAGTATAATTGCTTTACAGTGGTGTGTTACGTGCACCTTTTTTTTTTTTTTTTTTTTTTTACGTGCACCTTTTTAATGGCTAAAGAAACCTCTTGCCAATCTAATACTCTGAAGGTTTCCTGTAGCAGCTGGGAGCTATCTGTTTGAAACATAATGTCCCACCTCCCAGTTTCCGGGGAGGAGAGGGGCTTAACTTCAGCTGCCACCTTACTCTGAACTGCAAAGCCTATTAATTTTCTCGTATCTGGGCATAAAGATACGAGAAAATTATATCTTGAGAACATGTACATAATGAGTATGTCTGCCTGACTCTGAAAGGCTGAGCCTTCTCTGTCTCTGCAGTCACTGTAGCAGATTGCCTGGGACGCATCATCTCTTGGTTTCATGCTTAGTCAGTAATACGACTGTTCTCTCTCTTCAACCTATATGGACAGGCTGTCTGGGTTGGGAGATTTTGTTTTGAATTCCATTTCCCCAGCAGGGCCCGTGTCCGGAAGCAAACGTTAGAATGTGTGGTTTGGCCAGTGTGGATGCCCGTGGGGATGGCAGTCAGGCCAGGCCCCCTGGCAGGCCTGTCCTTGGGTGCAAGGGTGACACGCAGGTGGTAGTGTCTGCACTACATGTGCCAGCCTCCCAGAGCAGGGACAAGGTCACCCCTGTGCCTCCATTGTCCATGACCTCCTTTTCCTGGATCTGAAGTGTCTCATCCGTGAAACGGTGATAAAAATCTTCTTTCCTAAGAACAGCTCAGACTGCTCCCCACACCCGCGTCCTCTCTGCCCTGTCCTTTGTGAAGCCCCCTGGGGTCACCATGGCTTGGATGAGCTCTCTCTCCTTCGAGCTCAGGGTTGGCCCCTTGCCCCAGCTGACCGCCCTGCATTGTTCTCCGCGTGCACGTCTCATCCCCCCGGCAATTTGGGGGTGCGCATCTTGTGGCCTCAGTGTTGACTCTGTTCATTCCACAAACAATCTTTGAGCCTCTGTTATGTGCCAAGAACGTCTGTGCCCTGAGAAAGTCCCACGCTGGGGTGAGGCTGCGTGTTTCTGTAAACCCGTCCTTGCCGTCCAGGGTGGTCTGGGTGCAGAGCACTGTGGCCCACCGGCGAGTGGGGTTTGAGTCGGGGCGGGTGACACCTCAACGGATCAAGGGTGAGCACGGACTGGGCGGAGAGGGGCAGAGGTAGAGGGACAGCATTCTGGGGGGCAAAACAGCAGAAGTGGAGTCTGCAGGACCACAGCCTGGCATAGAGATGTAGGGGCAGCCCAGGGTGCTGCTGGAGCAGAAAATTTAAGGTGGGGCTGGGAGCTAAGACCGAAGTGTAACAGAGCAGGACCCTATTGGACCTTCCCGACAGACCCCTCCCCCGCATGTCTCTGCCTGACTCTTGTCTGTAGAAAAGCTGTAAGTCTCCCAGGCCTCCCCTGAGTCACAAAAGCCTGGCTCAAGGATTAATGAGTGGAAGGATGTGAACATGTAGTGATAGAGAGAGCAGTGGGGCCAGGAGAACTGGTAAGAATTTGAACGGTAAATCAGCCATGTGGCTCACAGAATCCTTAGTTCCTCCCTGAAGTACCTAGATAACAGCATCTGAAGCACACTTCCTGAGTTGTTTTACAGATGCTAAAATCCCCCCCAAATGGAAGAAGTTAACTACTTGATGACCATGAGCACGTAGCCCCCAGGCCTACTGGAGCCTGAGGATTGATTGATCACGTTAACCCCTGTGACACCACCGCACTCTACCGCACCTGACACCGCCCCACTACCTCACCGTCAGCCAAGCAGAGACACCCTGCAACTCCCCTCCCTCACCCTGCCTATAAAAAAACCTTCCCTGAAACCCAGCAGGGAGTTGCAGCCTTTTGAGCGTGAGCCAGCCGGTTCTCCTTTCATGCCCCTTGCAAGAAACCCTCCTCTGTGCCGAGCTCCAACATTTCGGTTTGTCTGGCCTCCCTGTGGGTAGGGTACACAAACTTGGGATGGACAAGAGCAGCGGGCGGGGGGGCGGGCAGGGGCTGTCTTCTTTGCCCTCTGGAGCAGGGGCCCATCCTTCTTCACTCGAAGAGAAAGCGAACTCAGTAGCAACGTGAGCCTGGGTCCCCGGGTGGGAGAGCGCGCGGCGGGAGGTCTGGTAAGGCTCTGTGCGGAGGAGGGAGGGCGAGGGGAGCCTGAGGAACCCCACCCCAGGGCAGAGGCGTCGGGGGGCGGGGCGGGGCCCACCAGTCCTGACTCAGCAGGGCCGGCGAGAGAGGTGGCCTTGGGGGCTGGCTGGGCTGGCGGGCGCGATAGCACCAGGGAGACCCCCGGGAGGGGGCGGGGAACGGGTTGGGTCCCACGGGCCGGGCGGCCCCTCGCGGGCTTAGCACGCCCGACAGCACTAACGCGCCGGCCCAGCAAATCTTTTGTCGGGGCGGCGCTGAGCCAGCAGGGCGCCGCCCGCTATATCTGGGGCCCCCGCGGGCCGGTGGGACCGCGCACGAGGCGCACCATGGCGCAGCGCTCGGGGAAGGTGAGTGCCCACTCTAACCTCTCGCGTCCGTCCGCCGCCGCCCAGGGTGACCGCAGGGGCCCAGACACCCGCCCTCATTGCTCTTTGTGCTGAGGATGGGGGCCGGGGACAGGTGCGGCCAACCCGCTTGATGCCCTTTGCCTCTGACAACCCCGAGCAGAGTGCGCCAAATTTCTGAACAAAACGGGGTGCCTGGCCCCGGCTGAGGGCCTCTGTGATGTGGATGGGGAGTTCTTCCACCCAGTGTCTCCAGCACTGGCTCTGCGGCGCCAAGCCCCTGCCCCAGAGCCCGGCGCAGGGACGGGGCTCAGACCTAAGGGGTGCCGGGGTTGGAGTGGGGATCCTCGACTTGCCCTGCAGCCCTTGGGCCCCAATTCTTTGCCTGAGGCTGTTCGAACGTGGCTGCTCCTTCCTCAGGATCTGCTCACGGGCACTTGGGGCAGGTTCTCTGCAAAATGTTGAAATTTGAGGGACCTTCGAATCCTGTGGGTGACCAGTTGTCCTTGAATATCTGGGGGCGGGGGGAGCCCTCCATCAGGCCTGCCTTGCGCGGGAAGAGTGGCAAGTTTGGATCTCTACCCCCTTCCCTGGCTCCCTATTCTAGCTAAGCTGAGACTGCCTTTGGTTTCCAGGGGCTACATTCAAGGTTAGTGGGTGAGAGCATTACTGTATCTGTCTGCGGGGGCTGGGTTATGCCTCAGCGACAACGCCGAGAGCTCACCTCCACTGTGGTCTGCACACCCTCCTCTGTGCTGCAGAGGGACACCTTGATATCAGCAGAGGGAAAGGGAGAGGCGAGAAGTGGTGCGTGGTGTTCAAAGCTTCCACGTCCACACACATCCCTTTGGCCAAAGCTTCTGGCCTCGCCTAACTCCGAGGGGCCCAGAGGAGCAGTTCCACCATCAGTGACAGTACACATACATCATGACCACAGTTACTGGGCCCCAGGCAACATTACTTTGCCAGGGCCCTTCTAGGAGCACAATTCTTGAAACCCAAAGAGTTATTGAGAGTTGGAATTTTCGGTTCCTCTGCAGAAAGTGAGTGAGTTTTGGGGTTGGTATGGTTCTTCTGTCTGTTTTTGTTTTGTTTTGTTTTTATTGAAGTACAATTGACTAACAAGACTTTATTAGTTTCAGGTGTATAACATTGTATATTTTTTTATACATTATCAAATGATCACCACAGCAAGTCCAGTGACCATCTGGTTCATGTTTAGTCTGGGAACAGGGACTACCCATCAGTGCAACACCACCATAGGACACAGTGTCTGAACTGACTGCTGGGTTAGAAAGCTCCAGGTCTGACACATGCATGTCACCCAGAGGAGGGGCCTAGGACACAAAGGGACGGGGTTACATTGAAAAAGCCCTCTTTTGAGCCTTTAATCCCGTGCCAGGCCCTGACTTGGCTCGTTGGATTCAATATCTCCTGTTAAGGGGCCCAGTCTCGGAAACCTGACTTTCTGGAAAGTGAATATTCGGTTATAGGGTTGTAGGTGAAGTGTTTTCTTTTGAAACATTTCGTTGGATGTTATGTTTTAACAATAAACAAAAATTGAGTTTAAAAAATGCAGTGGGAGTTTGAAAAGACCCTGTTTTCAAACGGGCCCCTGGACAAAGGGGAAATCCCTGTCCCCTCATATCTTCTGAGATCCGTCTGCTCAACCATGGCCTCCTGGGGTGGGGCGAGCCGGGTGCTGGGTCTGACCTCAACCCGCCATCCAGGCGTTCCCTCACCCAGGCAACAGCGGCTACTGCATGCCACAGGTCGGGGCTCCAGGGCCTGGGAATTGGGGTTCAGTGGTGGATGCTGGGCCACAGGAGAGAAGCCCCTGACTCCTGGGTCCTCTAACCTGGCCTTTCTAGATTACTCTCTACGAGGGCAAGCACTTCACGGGGCGGAAGCTGGAGGTCTTCGGGGACTGTGACAACTTCCAAGACCGAGGCTTTATGAACCGGGTGAACTCTGTCCGTGTGGAGAGTGGGGCCTGGGTCTGCTTCGATCACCCCGACTTCCGGGGCCAGCAGTTCGTCCTGGAGCACGGCGACTACCCCGACTTCTACCTCTGGAACAGACACAACGACCACATGGGCTCCTGTCGGCCTGTTGGAATGGTGAGTGGGCCTGGGCCACTCCACTTGGCCGGGGTGGGGGCGGTTCCTGCTGGAGTGACCCAGGGCCCAGTTAGGCCTGGTTAGACGTGGGATGAGTAATCGGGGGGTGGGGGTGGGGGGAGCAGGGCCCTCCCAGCTCTAGGAACGGATGAGACTGTGAGATCTTTAAGCCCGAGAGATGTCCCCACACAGACCCAGCCACTCCCATGCGTGGGGACCCAATAGGAAAGCCCCTGGGAGTTTTCATTCCTGCATTTTCAGCCATGTATCAGGAAACCACTTTCAATTTCTGATGCCAAAATCTTGCTGAGTTTTCCACTTAAAATGCTATTGAAAACATGAGAGGTTTGGCTCTGCAACCAGATAGGGGAGCATTCAGCTAAAGTAAGGCTGATGTGGTCCTGGTGCGTCCACCCAAGCAGGTCATCTTCTAGTGCTTTTCAGGAGCCTTCAATGGAGTGGCCGACGGAGGAAGCTTAGGTATCACTGGCCAGGCAGCGGGAATTGGGGGGCAGGAGCCAGCAGATGGCTGCCTTTTCACAGGGCCACCCAGTACGTGCGGGAGAGCCAATGAGAGGTGTCACTCCCCCATGGCGATGTTGCCCTCAGGGTATAGGGTTTGAGACTGGGCATTCCCATTCCTTAGAATTTTTCTATCTTAAAGTCCTAACTGACCTTCTGTGAGCTCCGGAAGCTAGGGTGGGAAATGGCTGGTTCCCGAGACCAGGGGTGTACAACTTATCAGAGAGTCTCGGCCCTGTGTCTGCAGGAGGACCCTCTCCTGGACGGACATCTGAGGACCCCCGGGGGAGGGGCCTCCTGTGTGGAAACCCCTCTCTTTTCTACATAGGTTGCAAAACCAGCTGGGCGTTGGCCTCTCAAATTGTAAGAATGCTTTCTTAAGATTTCCACCAGGTCACGGACATTTGGAAAAAAGAATTAACATGGCTGGCCCTGGATCTTGCATAATGCTATTTATATGAAAACTACCCTGGGTATCTTTCGAATGCTGTTCTCGGAAGAGCTGTCCTTGGGGCCAGCTGTGGCGCAGACCCAGCCCCCGCCGGCGCCAGAGCCCGTGGGGAGCTGGCCCACCTCGGTCTTTGGAAATACGGGGAATCTTATGGGGAGATGTATGTCCTCGTCCCAGGGAGCCAGCAGGGATTTCAGCAAATGAGATCCCTGTTATTTGTTTTAGATTTTTGGCTTCGTGTTTTAATAAACGTTCTATTACAGTTTGTAAAATATTATCATTTAAAGGCTGCCAGTGGCCTGTGGCCCAGGAGGGGGTGAAGGGCAGAGGAATGCGGTGGTATGTCTGGGGCAGGAGGAAGCCCAGTGGCCCGGGCCGGTCCGAGGGCGGCCGCTGTCCCAGGAGATCTGGCCCTCTCTGGACCTTGGGTTCTGCAGTTGAAGAACGAAGTGACTGGACTGGTTCAGGGGCTCTGAATCTTTTTAAACTAATAGACCCCTTTCATCCAACCAAATCTCATACGCAAGAATGAGCGGCAGTTCTGGTCTGAGGGGCGTGCGTTGAGGTCGGGGTACTCACCGGCCCCCCAGCCCAGGAACTCACGGGTGCCCTGGGTGCTGGATGGGTCCAAGCTCCTGCCCACATGGGCTCCTGTTTATGACGGGAAACGTCACCACTGTTCACCCTCTTTCCTTCCTCCACTTGTGGGGGGCCCACAGCACGGGGAGCATTTCCGCCTAGAAATCTTCGAGGGCTGCAACTTCACGGGCCAGCGCCTGGAGTTCAAGGACGACTGTCCCTTCCTTCAGAGTAAGGGCTGGGCCAAGAACTGGGTCAACGCCATCAAGGTGTACGGGGACGGCGCGTGAGTAGAACCCGCGTGGCCGCTGACCACGGTTCCCCGCCTGCCGGGCTGGATCAGACCCCAGCAGGGGGGCCGCCTGTCCCCTGCCCAGAGACCTTTTCCCTCCCCCATCTGTCCCCCTGGCCCAGGAAGGCCATGGTGAGGGGACGCAGGGCCCCAAAGGCCCCCCTCGATGGCAGGAGGGCCCTTTGCAGCCCTAGCCGTTTTCTATGACTGGGCTGAGCTCATGGACTGCGCTTTGGTTTTCTCGAGCTGGGAGAAGTCTGCTCTGGCAAGGGTGGGCCTGCCCACATGCTCACCCGTTATTTACTCCGAACCGGACCTCTCCTACCACACGCCCAGCCCTGCCGCGCTGGCCTCCCGGGGAGATGATGTCACAGTGGCTCACTTCTGGGGGATGGAGAGCGGCTGGGAGGCTTTTCCCCAGGCCCAGGGGGGCTCGTCCGCCCTAGCCCAAGAGAGCCGTCAGAACCCTGTGCTTCCGTCGACTCCCGCACACCGGGTTCCTTCCACCAGCCAAGGGCATCTGAACGCCCATTGTGCACAGCCTTTGGGCCAGTTTCACAGCCCCTGCTCACACCCCATCTGCCCAGCTGAGTGGAGAGCGTTGCCCCATTTTACAGAGGAGCAAGCTGAGGCCCAGAAAGTTAACCCACCCCGCTGGGAGTGGCCCCACTGGGATTGCAGCCAGGCCTTTGGCTTCAAGTCAGACTGTCCCTGATCTAGAGCTGGGTGTCTCCCCAGATCTCAGCCCCATGTCCCAGGAGAAGAGCCCCGAAACGTGCGTCCCAGGAGCCTGGCTCTTCTCCCAGCAGCTACGGGAGCCCTTTGCTGTCTGTGTTTCTGAGGCACGGGATCAGGGTGCGAGCGAGTGGTCATGGGAGGGACTGAAGGAGGACGTGGCCGAGCTGGAGGAAGAACTCCCCACCTTCCCCTGCGAGGTCAGATGTTGGCTGCTGGGCCCTGGGCCCCTGACCCAAAGGCCTTTCAGAAATTCCAGGTTTGCCCTCAGTCAATGGCACCTGGCAATCCGGGGGTAGAATTCCAAAACGACCATTTGCTGGCTAAGTTGTGTCTTGTGAGGCCAGAGTCGTACCTTTGTGTAGAAGGTGTCCTGAGCCCCGAGGCCCAGTCCCCCTCCAGCCACCCCCGGGACTCCAGGGGCTTGTTTAGAGAAAAAGGCAGGAAGGTAGGAGCTAAGATTTGACTGTAGGGACTTCACCCCCCACTTCACCTAAGCGGAGATGGTGCTCAGAGGGGCGAGCACTCCGCGGGGCACTGCCTGCAGTGGGTCCCACGTCTGGACCCCGGCTCTGCTCCGCTCCCCATGGAGCCCTCGTCCTTGGCCTCCTGTGACTTTAACTTGTAAAAAAAAAAAAAAAGTAAGCCCTTGGCAAGGAAAAGCTGCCCAGTGGTGCCCCCCAGGGTCCCCTAGTGTGGGCGTGACCTCCTTCGAGGGCTTTCCGGGCATCTGAGGTTGGGGGTGCAAGGTGGGTCTCCCCACACCTCCTACCTGCCAGGAGCCATTTTCTTTGGGTCCCAAGTCGCTCAGGAATGGCCTGTCCCCACAGACCCGTGTCCTGAAGGGCACCTGGAAGAGATATGCCAGCACCTCGAGGCCCACTTCCCAAGGGTGCAGTCCTGGTGCCGACGGCGGACGGCGCGCCCCTCCCTCCCACGGCAGGAAGCAGGGGAGGGTGAGGGGTTCCTGCGGAGGCCTAGCCGGTCCCTTCCTCTTCTTCCTTTTGGGGACGCCCATATGCTCCAGGGCAGCCCAGGACACTGCTGGGGGTCCTTCCCAGCTCCTCCAGGGAGGGAGGGAGGGGCTGACTCCCTTGGAGGTGCCTCAGGCCACGGCCTCAGCATGTGTGCGGAGTGTGGGGAGGTCATGGGCAGGGTGGGGGATGCGGTGGGCACGGAGAGGCCGGCGGGGCAAGGGGTGGGGAGAGGCCAGACTGGGCCCGGCCTGCCCAGTGCTCCCCACTCACTCCCACTCTCCACCTCTCTCTCATGCCCGACCCCTGACCCTCAGCGGACTGTGCCAGGCTCCGGATGTGGGGTTGGGATGGGGGAGGAGAGGGACGGTGGTGGCAGGTGAGTGGCAGCTGGCCTTGTGCTGGATGGGCTCACAGATTCTGAGGATGTGTCTCCTGGGGAGAAACCTCCTTCAGCACCAGAGTGCTTTGGGGTCCATGGACAAGAACCCTTAGGTCAGAGCACCCCATGGCCTGGGCCAGAAGGGACCCCAGCAGCCAGACCTGGGTGTGTAGCCCCTTTGTCGGGGGCCTGGAGACTGAGGCCTGCTTTGCTTCCCAAGGCCCCCAGCCCCTCTGTGACTGACAGAGAAAAACGCTGTGTTCTATCAGTGGTCAAAGAGAAAGAGGCCAGAGTGAGGTGGAGAGGGCCGCCCTGGACAGAGTGGGTGTGGACCAAGTTGGCTTTGAGGCCCGCCGTGCTCCCCGCCGCCTCCCCCTCGCCCCTCAGCACAGGCTCCAGAGCCCAGCTCAGTGGGGGGGGGTCCCCCTGGCCCTCCCAGCTGCCTGCTTGTCTCAGGGACAGTGGAGGGACGGGGCTGCGACAGCCACGCTCCCCACGTGTCCGGAGGCCTCTCCTCAGATCACACCCCCTGCCCTCTGGTCCGCAGGCAGAGATGACTTTCGGGGGGGCCCCATCCCCCCACCGCCCGTTCCAAGAGAGAAACCTTCCCAGTTACCTGCAGCCCCATAGCCTCTGGTGATGAGCGGCCCTGTTCTCTCCTGCCCTGGCCCAGAGCCCAGCCATAGGTGCTCCTAGACCAGTCCGTGTCCTTGTCGCCAGTCTCTGCTCCCCGGCCTGTTAGCAGCTGCCCTGGAGCTGGGGGCTGCAATGGGGAGGGAAAGGCTCCCTCATCCATGCAGCTGCCCCCCTCACCCCTCACCCCACCGCAGGAACCTGCGGTCTGACTGATGTGAGACTCGCCAGGGCCTGAAGCAGGGCTGGGCGCACGCGTGGACCCAGGAACACATTTGCTGAACGATGGAACGAATGAATAGTAATCAGTTCCCATTCTGTGCCAGGCCCCCTGCCACGTGCTGAGTGCTGTCTGTGCAAACAGCCCTTTTCCGGAGCAGGAAGGAGTGGGGTGTGTGGGCGGGGGAGCGGGAGGATGAGAGTGGACGTGCGTCCTGGAACCACTCCTGGCCCTTGTGATGAACATTCTGGACTGGTCAGTTTCAAATGTCAACTGAGCACCCCTGGGTGCAAAGTGTCTCACCGAGCACTGGCCCGGACACACGGGACAGTGAAAGGACGGGCGGGAGGTGGGCGGAGAAATAAGCCAAGAACGGGGATGGGGTCACGGCGGGAAGGGCTGGCCCGGGGCGGAGGGGCGCGGGGCGGCGGCTGCGGGGAAGGAGGGCACGCGCGGCTGTGGTGCCAGGACAGGAGCGGCCGGGCCCTGCGCTGCTCAGCACCGGGCCCCTGACCTCCGCCGCCCTCTGGCCTAGGTGGGTCCTGTACGAGGAGCCCAACTACCGCGGCCGCATGTACCTGGTGGAGCGGGGCGACTTCCGCAGCTTCTCCGACTGGGAGGCCCAGAGCGCGCGCGTCCAGTCTCTCCGCCGGGTGGCCAACTTCTTCTAACCGCCCGCCCGCCGGTGTCTGGCTGCGACCAGGAGCGGCCCGGAGAGAGGGACAGTCCCCCCAGCCCGCCCGGGACTCGGACCGTGGGAAATAAACGTCATAAAAGCCAAGCGCTGAATGACTCCTCTGCCCTTCTTGACCAAGGGACAGCCGGGCGGGGGGCCCCCAGGCCCTGGGCAAGGGGCTGGCAGGACCCCCCGGCGTGGGAGGGACCGACCAGGAAGGGTGGAGGGGGACGTTGCGAGGCACCCGCTGGGGGAGCATTAGGGCTGGAAGGGACCTATAGGTCATGGAGTTCAATCCTGTCACTTCACACGTGAAAAGCCAGCGTCCTACATGGGGAGTCACCACCTCGGGTCCCAGAGCAGCTCCCAGTGGAACCAGGATGGGGCCAGGGCGCTTCCCCTTCCAGGAACCCCACCCACAGGCCAGTTAGGGGAGAAAGGGGCAGCGGGGGAGGCGTGATGGGGATGGAGCGGGGCAGGGGACCGAGGGGGTCTGCTGCGAGGTGGGGGCTCCCTCTGGGCTCTAGTCTCCCTGATCAGGGACAGGGGCTGCCAGGCCGCGTGGTCTGGTCCACTCCACAGCCAGGCCTGACCCAGGGGTCCTGAGTCTGCATCTCTGGGGGATCTTGTAGTTTATAGGGGAGGATCTTCTGAAAGGAGTGGCTGGATTCCAGGGACACATCACTCCTTGTATCCTGTAAGGAGAGAGAAACTGGGGGAAGACGAGGGGGAGTTGCTTCCTGAACAGGTGGGCTCTGGGGGGACGGAGGGGTAGGAGACTTAGGAGGAAGCTGAAGGGGTGAAGCTTTCAGGGCTGAAGGGAGCAGAGAGCATCTGCTCACCCGCAGCTCGCAGGGCTGCACCACCCGGGGCCCAGGCTCTCTTCATCCCGAGGGTGAATCCACGGAGCTTCTCTGTGGCCCGGGCCCTCGGCAGGACACTGGGCCCACCTTGCTGGGGTGGGTTTGATAGGGGGTCACAGCCCCAGGAGAGAGGGAGGAAGGAGCCTGGCCTGGGAGGTAGTGGGATTTCCGGGAATAAGAGGCCCCCCTCTCCACCCATACTTCAGTGTCCAGCCTCCTGTCCCCAGTGAGAGAGGGCCTGCTGGATCCTGGGAGTGGCCCAGGTAACTCCGCGCTCCCCGCCTACGGCTGCCCGCCAGAATCCTGAGCAGCGGCGCTCACCGTCCCAACCAACAACTGAAAACCACCACAGAGCTGATGGAAAGCCGTAGTTTGGAGTAAAAATAGGCCTTTATCTGTCATATATTGCAATTACTTATCCCAATTTGTCTTTATCTGTTATTGTATGCTTTACACATACACATTTTCAGTGCTAAGGAAAATGATTTATTGATTCTTCTTGACTTTTATTTCTTTTTATTATTAGGAATCCTTTCCAATTGTATTCAAGTTATTACATGCTTTCCTTTTCTCCACATTTATCACTTGAATCCTTCTGAAACTTGCATCTAACTTGGACTGGCTTATCGTGTAAATGATAGAAGCATAACCACCACCGCGCACCAAGCAGAAAAAAAAGAAAGAAACCACCACAAAACTAACGGCAAACCAGTCAGATCTCTGAGCCCGGAGCACCTCGCCTCGTGTGAGTCGAGAAGAGGGTTTGTTGAAAACCATGCTCCTGTTTTCCCTTTCTCTGCCCGTTTATTTGGGGATGTGGCGCTTTCCGTGTGACCTCAGCTACACTCGTCCCCACGTGTGGGAGGCCCTGCCCACAGCCATGCCCTTGTCCCTGCTCAGCTGCTCTTTCCTGCAACTGTCTGACCCTCAGAGCTCCACATCAGGCCTGGAAGGGAGGGGTCAGCGGGTCTGGCTGGCCCCAGGCTTCCAGGATCTCACACCCCTTTCCCCCTTGTTGATGTTGACGATGATACTCTCGAGCTTTTCTTTTATGCTCTGACTTGATGCCAGGCTCTGTACTAGGGGAACCTGTGTAATTTTACTTACTGTGCAATAACACCAAGATGGTGATATGCTTGTTATTACCACTATGAAGGAGAGCTAGACGCAGACAGGTTAAGCAACTTGCCCAAGGTCACACAACAGTCAGGATTCAAACCAGGTCTCGCTGATACCTTTGCTCCCAGCCACTCTGCTGCACACACATTTGCATATACAGGTGTATTTTATCGATACAATAGTTAAAATAACAGTAGTCCACCCAGTAGCAATCACATACTCAAAAGCATAGTCCCCTGCATCACCTCATTCAAACTCCCCATGGCCCATGAGGAAGGGAATCCAGACATCCTTACCCTGGTCAGCAGGCATCACGGGGAGAAGCGGGGCCTGGTGTGAACTGGGTGCAAGGTGTATCAGTCAGCACGGGGCTTAGATGATGGAAATGTTTTCTCTCACGGTTCTGGAGGCCAGAAGTCCAAGATGAAGGTGCTGGCAAGTGTGGTTTCTCCTGAGGCCTCTCTCCCTGGCTTGCAGGGGGCCGTCTTCTCCCTGTGTCCTCACACGGCCTTTCCCCTGTGCGTGTCTGTGTCCTCATCTCTTCTTGTAAGGATACCAGTCATATTGGATTAGAGTCCAACCTAACGACCTCATTTTAACTTAATCACCTCTTGAAAGACCCTGTATCTCCTAATACAGTCACATTCTGAGGTTCTGAGGGTTAGGACTTCAACATACGAATTTGGGAGGGACACGTTTCAGCCTGTAACATGAAACAAATGGTCTCTCCAGGCCTCAGTCTCCTGCTCTGTGAAATGAGTGTGATCACGTCTGTTGTTCCAACTGTATACAGCTGTAAAGGCCGAACAAGTAACCCTGAGAAGGTGCCGTATGAATACTGGCTCTCAGTAGTAAGTGATGCTCTGGACATCACCCAGAATGTGGGGGGAGCAGCGTTAAGGGCCAGCTCTGGGTCTCCGCCCCGATCCTCTCTCTGTTACTCACTAGGATGTGTCCTTGGACAAGTCACTGCCCCGTGCCTCAGTTTCCCAAGCTGTACAGTGAAGATAAGCCCCTCCTAGGGAATTAAGGAAGAATCCCCCTGGTTGAGGAGCTCGGTCCAGTCCCCGGTAGCCAGGGGAGGAGCCAGCCTCGCACGCAGCCCTTCCCTCGTTCCAGAGGTTTCTCTAAACTCATCCAGTTCCCCAGCACCTCATTAACTGGTGATTTAGTGCTTCACCAATAGGCTTGTGCTCCCAGGTGACCTCCCCCTCACCCCAGCCCTCTGCTCCGTAATCTGTCAGCAAATCTGCTTTTTGTCTCAAGAAGAAAAACAAGATTCCCAGCAAAGTGCTTGTGGGCAGACTTGTAATTTGTCTGATGTCTGTCCAGGGGGTCGGTGGACCGAGGGCCAGAGCCTTCGAAAGAGACTCACACATGCTTCACATACTTCTGTCTCAACTCTGCGGTTTGGAGAGCCGGGGCGCTCCCAGAGCCATCCTCGTGTCCTCAGCCATCAGTCCTCCCACCCACCGACCGCTCCACGCCCCCTCCACCCGGCCCGCGCCCCCTGCCGACCAGGAACGCGCATGCGCTGTTTATCAGGCCCGTCCGATCACAGGGAAAACATCCCCTTTGAAAACCCCACAGATGTTCCCACAACCTCGCTGCCGCTGCCCCACCCCCACCCCCGTGAGCCTGGGGTCCCCTGCGCCCCTGAGGACCCCCTATGTTCCCTGACACGGCCTCCTGTCTCCACCTCCAGAGCCCTACAGATCTGTGTTCCCTCAAGAAACCACAGGGATGGCCTTCCCTGGTGGTGCAGTGGTTGAGAGTCCGCCTGGCAATGCAGGGGACACGGGTTCGAGCCCTGGTCCGGGAAGATCCCACATGCCGCGGAACAACTAAGCCCGTGCGCCACAACTACTGAGCCTGCGCTCTAGAGCCTGCGAGCCACAACTACTGAGCCCGCATGCCTAGAGCCCGTGCTCTGCAACAAGAGAAGCCACC
Organism: Lagenorhynchus albirostris; assembly: GCF_949774975.1. NCBI lineage: Eukaryota > Metazoa > Chordata > Mammalia > Artiodactyla > Delphinidae > Lagenorhynchus > Lagenorhynchus albirostris. Next base: position 5,741,106 of record NC_083102.1, read on the forward strand.
ACAATGAGAACACAATGAGAAGCCCGCACACCTCAATGAAGAGTAGCCCCCGCTCGCCGCAACTAGAGAAAGCCCGCGCGCAGCAACGAAGACCCGATGCAGCCAAAATTAAATAAATAAATAAATAAATTTATTTTAAGGAAAAGAAAGAAACCACAGGGATTTTCAATAAAAACCTGTTGAATGAGAGACCTTAAAAATGTAGCTCCAGAGTTTCCATTTGGGAAGATGAGAAAGTTCTGGAGATGATGGTGGTGATGGTTGCCCAACGACGGAAGGTGTTTAATGAACTGTGCGCCGGAAAATGGTTCGGATGGTAAATCGTCTGTCCTGTATATGTCACCACAATAAAGACAAAGTCTGGCTTCTCGTTGCTGGGGGGCTGAGGGCTGTCGAAGAGCCTCCCCAGATTCTAGAGGACAGCATGGGTCCCACCTGCCCACAACTGCCCGTACCTGGGGAATCTCTCACTCACACCCCTCACCCCCCATCCAGTGCTGTGCGATGGCTGCCGAGGGAATGGAAAGTGCACAAGGGGTCGTTCCTCCCGCAGGGCGGCTCAGAGAGCCGGGGTGAGGACCTGGGCTGAGCCCTGACCTCCTGACCCCCAGTCCCTGCCCAGCCACACAAATGTCGGGGCGAGCCCGATGACACCGAGGGAGTGCCTTGCACTGGGGCCTGTGAAGCCTGGACCTGTAAAATGAGCTCTTTTGTAAATAGGCCCTTGGCTTCCCTGCTGCCGGAGGCTAAGCCCCTCTTTGGAATCAGTGATTGAAAACATCCCTAAGAGTCCAGCGGGCACTGTGCCCTGGCATGGCTCTGCCGGGAGGGGGCTGGGCGGCGGCTGCCCTGGACGGGCCTGTGGGTTTGGAGCCAGCCTCGCTGGACGCCGAGACCAGCCCCTCGGTCAGGGTATGTGGCGGGGGCAGGTTGAGCGGTCAGAGGTGAGAACCCCACTCCTGGCCATGCAGCCCCCAGGACTACGCACCCTGGGTGGGGGGCGGGGGCCAGGTGAGCTATCAGTCATGTGGCAGGGTCCCACTTCAGCAAGAGGGGGAGGGCATTTGTGATGCTGCAGGCTGCCTGACTTGGGGACCAAAGTCGGGGGAGTGGACAGGAAGACAAAGCCACCCCGTCTCTCCACTGACCCCAGAGTCCACAACAGCCAGGGCAGAGACCCCAGCACTGGGACTGAGAAGGTTGTCTCCTGGGTCCCTTTCCCATCAAGGACTGGGGAGGCTGCCCCTGAGTGCCTGGCCTGGGGAGCAGGGCAGCGTGTCCACTTCACAGCTGGGCCCAGGCCACCCTGGGCCCTGGGGCTCCTGGATCACGTGGACAGAGAAGCCAGCAGGAATGGGGCGCCCCCCAAACGGGGCGGCTGGTGGAAATCCTTTCCTGGGGCCTGCCAGAGAGGAGCCTCTGAGACGGCAGGGCCCTTCACACAGAGAGGCGTGGGGCTCAAGCGCCACGACACCACGTGGGGGCTGGCTGCCAGGGCCAGGAGAGCGTCCACCTTCCTCAACAAATCAGATGGAAAAGGTATGTGACGGAATCATTGGACTTTTGAAAAAGAAGAAAAAAGGTGAGGCCATGGTAAGGTTAGCTTCCACAATGCTCTATGTAGCAAGCGAACTCCAGATTCTTTGCTGGAGAGGGACCCCGGACTGGGCCAAAGCAAGCAGGGAAACAAGATCGATTCCATGAGGCCGAGTCCAAGAGATAAACCCATTTCCCCAGAGAAGCACAGAGATTCCTGGGACTCCGGCCAGAAATGAATTTCTTCCCTGGGTCCTCAGGACCCATGCTGATCATCACAAGCTGCATCCTCAGCAGATCCCTCCCGCAAAGAAAAGAACAAGTTTCTTAGGATTTTTTTGCTAATCACATCCCATAGGGGTAGGCCAGTGGCATCATGCCAAAGTAAACTTTCTGTGGGGGAGAAGATTTTAACATCACTTGTTTACATAGGAACATTCAGCAAATTCTAAGCGAATCTAATCGGGCTGTTGAAGCAGGGCCTGGCCATACTTGGTTATCAGTAAATACTAGTAACGACAACACAGCGAACATTTATTGAGCAACTACTATGCCCAAAACACTGTGCTAAACTATTTTTTACTTATAACGAGGTGGGTATGTGGCTCTTGTCTCTTTTACAGCTAAAGAAGTAGACTTAACAAGGTAGCAGTAACTTGTCCAGAGCTGCACCAGAAGTGGCAAAAGCGGCAAAGAGCTCCAGCCGGCCGACTCCAGAGCCCGCACCTAACTCCTGCCATCAACCACAGCAGAGGTTTTCCTAGATTTCAGACCCAGACACGCACATCTTAAAAATATTCTTCTCTTTGTTAAGTAGTGTAGGGTTTTGGTATCTGATTTATCATTTCGTCCATAGGTTATAGAAGATAAGACAGTATCTCAAAACAGAGTGACAGACGGAGAGAACGACCTTATGGTTTCCGGGGGAAAGGTGGAGGGAAGGGATAGTTAGGGAGTTTGGGATTGACACGTACACACGGCTATCTTTAAAATGGATAACCAACAAGGACCTACTGTGTAGCACAGGGAACTCTGCTCAATGTTCTGTGGCAGCCTGGATGGGAGGGGAGAATGGGTACACGTGTATGGATGGCCGAGTCCCTTTGCTGTGCACCTGAAACTATCACAACATTGGTAATCGGCTCTACTCCAATATAAAATAAAAAGTTAAAAAAAAAAAAAGACCATCTCGATGCGAGTGAACATGCCTCATGCTCTTGGACTCAGAGACCAGCCACCCTATCACAGCACTTAGGGGCCTGGGAAGCCGGGTGGGCGGGGGCTGTTTGGACTGTCATCCGTTGGGAGTGGGGCGATGCACTGAGGTTCCCACAGGGCGGTCCCTGGGAGGCAGGGGCCTTTTTCATCAGCGACCATGGAGAGAAGGGTGTTTGTGTATGAGCAGTGGGCAGCAGTCACAGGGTCCTGCTCCCAAACAGATGAAACTCGAGGTAGGGCAATTAATTCTCTCTCCTTGGAAATGAAATCTGGTACCAAATCACCCCAGGAGAGAGGAGGGCTGGGGCCAAGTAAACTCACAGCCACATCCCAGAGATGCATTCCTCAAGTTCTGGCTGCCGAGACGTTGGCTTTTCCCGAGTTCTTGACCTTCTTTAATCTGGGTGTTCATCTCTCCTTCACTCACTATCCTTCCAACAAATCCCCCTTTCTTGCTTAAACTCCCCAAACCCAGTTTCTTTCGTTTCAGCCAAAGAATGCTGACTGACACCCCTGGTCGACCACCCTTTCTGCTCCCAGCAAAATACAGGCAGGTGTGGAGTTAGGGGTGAGCTGGCCCTGGTCTCCACTCGAAAGAACCCGAAACTCATGTAAATACCCTTTGTAGGATTAGCAACCCCGGTACGAATTACACTTGGCTTCAGAATCCTCACAGAGAGCAAGCAAATGCATGGTTTTGAGGGAAGCTAGAAATCTTCCGGAATGAGTGAAAACAGATGTTGCTACAGCAAGCTCCCTGACGTTCCCTCCGAGCCACACACAAACACACATGCAGACACGCACACACACACATGCAGGCACGCACACACAAACACACATGCAGACACACGCGCACACACAAACACACATGCAGACACACACACGCGCACACACAAACACACATGCAGACACACACACACACACTCTGACCAGGCTGCCACAGTGTGTCAGGTGAAGAGCACGGGGGCCCACATGCAGAAGCTCTGAGGTCTCTGACGGCAAGTGTGTCCGCCCGGAAACTGACTGTCGCCTTGCTTATCTCATCCTCAGAGAAATGCTCTTAGGGCATCACCCACATCTGAATATTCGGGGAAAGGCACTCTTGCCAGATCTGTGCCCAAGATCTCTCTAGGAAAATTCAGCGGGACTGGAGCGCAAGGCAGGACCACGAGCCTTCTATGTGTTAGCACAGAGGGTGGGCCTGCTCCTTCCAAGCCACTGACTCTGTCATTTGGTGGACACGCCCTTAGACTTGGCGATAACAGATATGCAATCTCCACTCACCAGCTGAGCGACTTTGCTTAACCTCGCGAGGCTTCAGTTTCCTCATCAGTAAAATCAGGAAGATGATAATTATCCTGAGAAGTCGTTAGGGAAGCCAAAAGTTACTACCCAACGTGTCATTGTGCCTGCCTTAGGACTGTCCCTCAATTATAGTGGAATAAAATAAAGATTACAAAAGCACAGGAATTTTTGTTTGTTTAGTGCTGTTTGGGGGTGGGGTGGGGAATATGTCAGAAAGTTTCTACCACCCTTATAGATCGTCACTTTCCCATTGGCCGGCGAATACAGAGACCTGGTTTTACCTCTTTGTAAGCTGCTGCAAGCAAGATGCTGGTGAAGAGTATGAATGATGGGTTAGTTTCAGGTAATTACTTGCAAGGAGTTGGCAAAGTCGGTCTGAAACCATAAACCAAAGATGGCTGCCACCTGCGCAGGGAAAAATCAGGATGCTTGGGAAAGTCTCTCTGTCTCAAATATCTCTCCTTCTGAGGCTGAAATCTGGAATGTAGGGGGAAGAGCTCCCTTGGCCCCCTTAACAGCAAATGGAAGCCTAGTAATTCCACTTCAAGAATAATTGTGCTATATTTAATTGTTGAGTAATGGGAGGGACCGTGGGCTGGGGCCGGAGAGGATAGAAGGGATCAGACCAGGACCCTGAGGGAAGGAGAGACGGGCCCTCTGGAACAGCAGGAAGGTCCCTGGAGGCCCCCCGGCCAAAAAAATGGAGGCTGAGGCAGCATTAGCTCAGCTAAACTCTTGCCTTGACATCTGGGGGTGTTTCCAGTTTTGACTATTGGAAATAAAGCTGCTATGAAAATTCATGTGCAAGTCTTCACATGGACAGATGCTTTCGCGCTCTTGGCTAAAGAGGAACGGATGAGTCATATGGTAGGTGTATGTTTAACTCTCTAGGAAATTGCCCAACTGTTTTCCGAAGTGGTTGTACTGTTTTATATTCTCATCAGATGTGCAGGCATGCCTCGGAGATGTGGGCTCTGAACCAGATCACTGCAATAAAGTAAATCTAACAATAAAGTGAGTCACACAAATTCTGGGGTTTGCTGGTGCATATAAAAGTTATGTTCACACTATAGTGTACTGTGTGCAATAGCATTATGTCTAAAAAAAAGTACATACCTTAATTTTAAAATATTTTGTTGCTAAAAAATGCTAACCATCATCTGAGCTTTCAGCAAGTCATAGTAACATCAAAGGTCACCGATCACAGATCAGTAATAAATATAATAACAATGAAAAAGTTTGAAATATTTCAAGAATTACCAAAATGTGACACAGAGGCACAAAGTGAACAGATGCTGTTGGAAAAATGGTGCCGACAGACTTGCTTGACACAGGGTTGCCACAGACCTTCAGTTTGTAAAAGGCAATATCTGGGAAGTGCAATAGAACGAGGTGAGCCTGTATATGAAAGTTCCAGTCGTTTCGTATTCTTGCCAACAAGAATTCTTGAAATGATCAGACTTGTTCATTTTAATCATTCTAATAGGTGTAGTGGTATCTCATTGTGGTTTTAATTTGAATTTCTCTAATGACTAGTTTATGTTGAGCATCTTTTCATGCGTTCATTGGTTATTTTGTATTCTTCTTTGGAGAAATGTTATTCAAATCCTCTCCTCATTTTTAAATTGGGTTATTTGTGTTTTTATTGTTGAGTTGTAAGATTTTTAAAAAATACATTCTGAATACCAAAGCCTTGTCAGAGATATGATTTGCAAATATTTTCTCCCATTCTGTAGACTGATTTTTCACTTTCTTGATAGTGTACTTTGAAGCACAGTCGTGTTTTTTTTTGGCTGCGTTTGGTCTTCCTTGCTGCGTGCGGGCTTTCTCTAGTTGCGGCAATCGGGGGCTACTCTTTGTTGAGGTGCGCAGGCTTCTCATTGCGGTGGCTTCTCTTGCTGCAGAGCACAGGCTCTAGGCGTGCAGGATTCAGTAGTTATGGCACGCAGGCTCCGTAGTTGTGGCTCGTGGGCTCTAAAGCGCAGGCTCAGTAGTTGTGGCGCACGGGCTTAGTTGCTCTGCGGTGTGTGGGATCTTCCCGGACCAGGGCTTGAACCCATGTCCCCTGCATTGGCAGGCAGATTCTTTTTTTTTTTTTGCTGTACGCGGGCCTCTCACTGTTGTGGCCTCTCCCGTCGCGGAGCACAGGCTCCAGACACACAGGCTCAGCAGCCATGGCTCACAGGCCCAGCCACTCCACGCCATGTGGGATCTTCCCGGACCGGGGCACGAACCCGTGTCCCCTGCATCGGCAGGCAGACTCTCAACCACTGTGCCACCAGGGAAGCCCTGAAGCACAAAAGTTTTAAATTTTGATCCAATTAAAAAATTGTTTGCTTTATGCATCATATCTAAGAAATTATTCCCTAATCTAAGGTATGAAAATTTACACTAATGTTTTCTTCTAAGAGTGTTATAATTTTAGCTCTTACATTTTAGGTCTTTGGCGCATTTTGAGTTAATTTTTGCATATGGTGTGAGGTAGGGGGTCCAAATTCATTCTTTTGCATGTGGCTATCCAGTTGTCCTAGCACCATTTTTAAAAAAGATTGCTCTTTCTCTCATTGAATTGCCTTGGCACCCTGTTGAAAATGAACTGACCATACTCGTGTAAATTTATTTCTGGTCTCTCAATTCTATTCCACTGATCTATATGTCTATCCTTATGCCATACATTGACTGATTTTTTTAAATAAATTTATTTATTTTATTTATTTATATTTGGCCACATTGGGTCTTTGTTGCTGTGCACAGGCTTTCTCTAGTTTCGGCGAGCAGGGGCTACTCTTCGTTGCAGCACGCAGGCTTCTCATTGCAGTGGCTTCTCTTGCTGTGGAGCATGGGGTCTAGGTTCATGGGCTTCAGTAGTTGTGGCATGCGGGCTCAGTAGCTGTGGCTTGCAGGCTCTAGAGCACAGGGTCAGTAGTTGTGGCACATGGGCTTAGTTGCTCCGTGGCATGTGGGATCTTCCCAGGCCAGGGATTGAACCTGTGTCTGCTGCATTGGCAGGTGGATTCTTAACCACTGAGCCACCAGGGAAGCCCACATTGATTGATTTTTTAATGTTAAACCAACTTTGAATTCCTGGGGTAAATCTCACTTGGTCTTGATGTTTTATGTTTTTTATATAATTGTTGAATTCGACTGCTAAATTTTTGTTTAGAACTTTTGCATCTATGCTCATGATGGATAGTGGCATATAATTTTATTTCTTATAATGTCTTTGATTTTGATATCAGAGTAATACTTGCCTCACAGAATGAACTGAGAAGCATTCCCTCCTCTTCAATTTTCTAGAAGCATTTGTAGAGAATTGGTCTTATTTCTTCCTTAAATATTTGGTACAATTCCCCAGTGAAGCCATCTGGGTCTTAAGTTTTGTTTGTGGAAAGGTTTTAACCACAAATTCAGTTTTAAAAATAGATACAGGGCTATCAGATTATATATTCTTCTTGATGAAGCTGTGTCTTTTGTGTTTCTTATGTTTGGGGTTTGGTGAGTTCCTTGGATCTGTGAATTTATAACTTTCATCAAATTTGGAAACTTTCAGCCCTTATTGCTTCAAATATTTTTTTCTGTTCCCTCCTTTCTCCCCACTTCTTCAAGGACTCCAATTACTCACATATTAGGCTGCGTGAAGTTGTCCCACAGCTTACTGATACTTTTTCCGTTTTTAAAATTCTTTTTTTCTCTGCTTTTCGTTTTGGATAGTTTCTACTGCTATGTCTTCAAGTTTACTAATATTTTATTCTGAAATGCCTCATCTGCTGTTAATTCCATCCAGTGTTGCTGTTGTTTAATATCAGACATTGCTTTCATCTCTAGAAGTTCTGTTGGGACTCCTTGTTTCTACATCACCTTTTGAACACATGGAACACAGTTACAATAACTGTTTTCATGTCCTTGGTGCACTACTCTCGACCCTGTGTGGGGTTGGGCAGTAATCCTTTTCCCACCTTGGGTAGTTTCCTCCTGTGCACGTGTTAATCTGTCTCCAGCTGCATACTGGAGAGGGACCTTCCATAGGTCTCCAGGGGTCTCCGCTCTCTGGTACTTTATCCAACCAACTCTAGGCACTTTGTTTGTCCTGGTTGTTCAGCTGTTTCTGAAACTCAGGGAGTCCACTGGGCTCCATCCAGGCTCCCCCTTCCTGCTCTGAGGTCTGGAAATTTTCTCAGGGCAGTAAGTTGGCCTCTCATAGGACTCACCTCATTTGTCCCTGTCTCTCAGGAACTGCTGTCCTTTGTTGCCAGATGCCCAGTGTCTTAAAAACCATTTCACATATTTTATGTGTCTGGTTTTTGGTTGTTTCAGGTAGGAAGCAGGAGGGTAAATCCAATCCCTATTACTTCACATTAGCCAGACTTGAAGTCAAAGCTGGTGAATTCTGAAAGCTGTTGAAAAACTGCCTTTCTTGGTCTAGTTAGCCTCTGATATTTCTCCAAAGCTGCCAGGAAGAGTCTGTGGGGGAGATAAAATGAAATTTGGAGGGATGGGATGTTTACCAGCTGGCTTTAATACTACAGAATAGCCATGTCTTTACTAACACTGCCCTGGTCAGACACTCAGGAAAGACCCAGACATTCCAGTGCCGGATGTGGGGTGAGCTTGGAGAGCCATGTGCGTGTTGAGTCTGTGAACCTTCCTCTGGGCCAGTCCCTGAGTGGCAACTCTCTTGTCCAGACAGCCTGACTCCTGACTTTGGGGGCCAGCAGTGAAACAGTGGCCAGTAAAAGAGATTTTCTTGTCATGAGAGGGAGATTTGGTTTTTGAAGCCTTCTTGTTTTTAAAACTTGACTCTTTTGAGAATGGACAGTGACTCCTTTGAGCAGATTGAGAGCATGTCATCCTGGGAATGAGGGGGGTGGGGAGTGGGGAGACCTGAGCCCAGTGGTCCAGTGCATTCTGGTTCAGGACCCTTGCTCAGAGACTAGGGGACTCTCTAATATCTAATGCTGGTCCCATCCTTCTCTGGTCCCTGGCAACACTCATAGTGTGGGATGTGTATATACAGGGTGCTAAGGGTATATGGCCATGTATTGTTCCCCAAACAATAATTTTAATTCTCTGATAATCGTCTTCCAAACATTAATTATAATAGTAAAAATACTGAGGTTTCACAAAGCCCTCTTTTTTCTTCCAATAATACAATATGTTTTGTGTTTGTGTGTGGTAAAATACACATAACAAAATTTATCATTGTAACCACTTTAAATTGTACACTTCAGTGACAGTATGTACATTCACAGTGTTGTGCAACTATCACCACTATCTAGTCATACTTTTTTCATCACCCCAAGTCAAAACCCAGTACCTGGGACTTCCCTGGTGGCCCAGTGGTTAAGACTCTGCGCTCCCAACGCGGGGCCCAGGTTCGATCCCTGGTCAGGGAACTGGATCCCACATGCAGGCCGCAACTACGAGTTTGCATGCCACAACTAAGGAGCCCGCCTGCCGCAACTAAGACCCAGCGAGGGCTTCCCTGGTGGCGCAGTGGTTGAGAGTCCGCCTGCCGATGCAGGGGACACGGGTTCGTGCCCCAGTCCGGGAAGATCCCACATGCCGCAGAGCGGCTGGGCCCGTGAGCCATGGTCGCTGAGCCTGTGCGTCCAGAGCCTGTGCTCCGCAAAGGGAGAGGCCACAACAGTGAGAGGCCCGCGTACCGCAAAAAAACAAAAAAAGCAAAAAAAACTGCATGCATGAGCAGTTGGGGCAAACTATGGGCAAAAAGCTACAAAAGACCAAAAAAACCCACAGACTGCCACTTTTGAAGAGCCCGGAGCAGAAGATGGGAGTCAGGAGCAAAAGCAAGGTACTCTGCATGCCCCCTGCACACAACGCCACCAGAAGGGTGGGTAAAACACCTATGCCACCCCTCCAGCCTGACCCCCAGACCCCTACCCTTACCCCATATAAGAAACAAGCTCACCCACACACACAGGGAGCCAGAGAGCAAGGGAGCCTGTTGTGTGTTCTCCCTCCCCCCTGCTGCAGCAGGGGCCCCAGTAAAGCCTTGCCTGAATTTCTTGTCTGGCCTCTAGTCAATTTCTATTGACTGGAGAAGGCCAAGAACCCTGGTCTCGGTATCAGCTCCTCTCTGTGTAAACTCTTCCTATGTCTTCTCACTCTTCACTTCACCTTCACCAAGGGCTGCAGCTCCCAGGCATGCTCATGACTCCCACCCTCTCTGCCTGGCCTCAGCTGTAGGCCACACCTGTATGGCCAGATGTCCATCAGTCTTCACATCTGGACGTTGCAATGGCCCCTTTAAGTACACAGGTCCTGAAATGAACTCATGATCAGCCTGGAGAAGCATCCTCTGAACGGGTGTCATCAGCCACCATCTACCCAGTCTCTCGGCACAGTGGGGACTCCCAGAGTCCCTCCTTCCTCCCAGCAGGCATCTAGCTTCTGAAGAGTCCACCTCTGGAATATCCCTGCCCTTTCTGCCTTCCTCTCTCCTGCTGGATCCCAGCAGCCCCCTCTTGCCTCCTTTCAACCCACCTCCACCAGTCTTTTTCCAAACGTCTCCAAACGTCCAACCCCCCCCCGCCCCCCCAAACCCTTCAGTGGCCCCCATCGCCTACGAAGTTAAGTTCCCACTCCTTAAGCAGAGCTGCAAGGTGATTCACAAATTTGGGGAAAGAAAGAATGTGTTTCTCTAGTTTTGACCACTTGGAGAATAAATGGCCCAATGCCCCATGGGACCCCATTATGGGCTTTTCTTTCGGAGTCTGGACATGGTCAACCATTAGAAGGTCCGGTCGTCGTGATGAGGGCTAGCTTTCCAAAGCCACCCTGCTCCCCGCCCCCCAAAACACACAGATACAAATCGGATCTGAGATTGCCTGGCTAGCTTCTCTGAAGAGCCCTGGAGGGTTCGGGGAAATCCTGCTACCTTTAGGACCTGGAGGATCCGAGTAGGGGGGTCACCCCGCTCCCCCCGCCCCCGCCCCCGCCCCCACCCCCACCCCCACCCCCACCCCCGGCCGCCGAGCCGGCACCGGAACTGCCTGATGGGAACACGCAGACCCGCGCTCCAGGAGGTCTCGCTGCCCGGGGCGTCGGATTCCTGCAGAGATCTCGGTGGACAGTCAGAGATGCGCGCCGAGCCTGGGAGCGCGGGGTGGGGTGGGGAGGGGGGGCTCCCCCTCCTCTTGCGGGATTTATTTAGGATTCGGGGTGTGCACGTGATTCCCCAGCGAGGGCGGACTAAGGGCGCTCTCCAACAAGCAGGGCCGACCCCAAGTCCCCCGAGAGCCCCTCTGGCAAGGGTCCTTAGGACTGGGAGCCTGGAAGGAGCTGACTTGCCTGGTGGTGGCGCGCAGCCGCGGGCCCGGGTGAGTTCCCGGCGTGAGCGTCTCCCCAACCCAGACCCTGCAGTCCACCTCCTTCTCCTCCTCCTCGTCCCGGCCTTTGGTCCTGGCGCGGGTGGCAGGGGGCGGGAGCCCAGAGGCGCAGGCCGGGCAGCCGGAACCGTCGCACGCCGAGCGGTCCGCAGCGTCCCAGGGGCGGGCGCGGAGACCGCGGGCTGAGGTCTGTCCCGAGAGGGCGAGGGCGGGGGCGGGGGCGAGGGCGAGGGCGGGGGCGGGAGCGCAGGCCAGGAAAGTGGGAGGGACAGGTTGAGGGGTGGTCTCTGAGGAGGAGCCAGGCTGCACTGTATTGTTCGCTTCGGCCGCCCGGAGCGCGCGGAGCGGGCCGGGGAGCGTACGCGGGGCGCTCCGCTTCCCGTGTTTTCCCCGTCCCCGGCGCCCCGAGAAGAGGTCCGGGCTTTCCCGCGCGCCCCGGGACGCCTCTGCTCAGGTGGGGTGCGGGTCTTCCCTGGGGGCGCGGGCAAGGGAGGCGTTCCGCGCCGGTGGGGCTGCGACTGCTGCACCAGGGGACCGGGAGTCCCGAGTGGGCCACCCAGCGCAGCGCAGCCCCCGCCGCCTCCGCGGGCCGGGAGGCCGGGTGGGCGCACGGGAGCGAGCGTCCGGCGCTTCACCCGCGCCGCGTGCTTCCGCAGGAGCCGGGGGCCGGGGGCCCCGCTATGGCCGCGGGACGCAGCCACAGGGAGCCGCGGCGAGGATACCCGGGCGCCCCTCCCTAGAGGGGCGCAGCCTCCTACTAAGTCCGCCGCCCGACCGGCGGGATGGGGGGCGGAGGGTCTGCCCTGAGGGTCTGCGCGGACCACCGCGGGGGCATCAACTGGCTCAGCCTGAGCCCCGACGGGCAGCGCCTGCTGACGGGCAGCGAGGACGGCACGGCCCGACTCTGGAGCACCGCGGACGGCCAGTGCTGCGCCCTCCTGCAAGGTAGACCCGCTTGGCCGCGTCCTGCGACCTCTCTCTCTGTCCTCCTCTCTGCCGCTCGCCTGCCTTAGACCTGGGCGCTTTTGTCCGCAGACCCCTTCCCCCAAGTCCAACCCGCGCCCATCGCGCTGGGTGGGGTGGGAGTGCAGAGGGGGCTGCGATACGGGCCAGTGAGCCGAGGGGCGAGGCTGCGAGGGCGCAGATCACCTGTCAACCGCTGGGTGAAATCCCTTCCATCACGGCAGTTTTAACAAAAAGAAATCGCAGCTCTGCCCCTTTCAGCTTCCCTCGTCTCTCACTGGCCTTGTGACCTCTGGCTGAACATTTCCTCTCTCGGGGCCTTTGTAGTCACAACGGTGGCTTGTTAATCGGCCTGGGCACTGCGGAGTGTACTCCGCATGGTGTGGTACTGTTTTCCCACCACTCATGCAGGCAGGGAAACTGAGGCACGGAGTTAGGTAGTTCGCCAGCGGTTTACACAGCCCATGGTGGGGCAGAGTCGAAAACCCCCTCCCTCAATCGACCCCCCTGCCCTGCTCTCTCACTGCCTCATTTCACCTGCAATTTGGCATGTTTGGAAAGTCCATGAAATAGCAGGAGGTACACATAGGCGTAAATATTGTTTTACGAAAGAGCCCTACCAGTCTACCCACACCGATTTATATTTGTGGCTTACTCAAGGGGAGGTGGACGTTTTTCTTACCTCGGGTCCCTGTCACATGCCTGCAGCACAGGAGTGTGAGGTCCCTCTGTTGTCTGAGTGGCTCCTACAGCCCCTTGTGGAAGCACCAGGCTGCCTGCACTGTGTGCACAGTTATTTTTCACTGTTGGTTTTTCCACCATAATCAGCAAATCCTGGGTGGCCTGCCCCAGGCCTCCTGGCTCATCTAGGCACAGGGAGTAAATTAGCTTCCGTATTGGCGGATCCTGACCCTGCTGGGTTTCTTTTTTTCATTTCATTTCATTTATTTATTTATTTATCTTTGGCTGGGCCATGAGGCTCGTGGGATCTTAGTTCCCCCCGACCGAGGAGCGAATCTGTGACCCCTGCAGTGGAAGCGCAGAGTCTTAACCACTGGACTGCTAGGGAAGTCCCACCCTGTTGGTTTTATTTTTTATTTATTTTTTGGCTGCGTTGGGTCTTCACTGCTGTGCACGGGCTTTCTCTAGTTGCGGCGAGCGGGTGCTACTCTTCGTTGCGGTGCGCGGGCTTCTCATTGCGATGGCTTCTCTTGTTGCGGAGCACGGGCTTTAGGTGTGCAGGCTTCAGTAGTTGTGGCGTGCGGGCTTAGTTGCTCCCCGTCATGTGGGATCTTCCCAGACCAGGGCTCGACCCCGTGTCCCCTACTTTGTCAGGCAGATCTTAACCACTGAACCGCTAGGGAAGTCGCACCCTGTTGGTTTTACATCAAAACTCAGTAGGGATGCATCTTGGACTGCCTGCTGTTTGGGAGCTGGTGTAGGTAATGGGGAGTTGGCCACCACGCACAGATAGTCACACACACTGCCAAGGCATGGATCTGTTAGAAAATTTAAATCCAGTGTGTATTGCTTTCCAAACATGAGAAGAGTGTCTGGAGGGCTTTCAGAGATGCAGGTTCCTAGGTCTGGGTTTCACTGAGCCTTTGGGGGTAGGACTCCAGAATTGGCATTTCTAACAAGCTGTGAGGTGACTCTGCTGATCGGCTGGCCCGGGGAGCCCTGGGCCTGGGACCCCTCGTGGGAGCCCCGTTTGTAGGCCAGTTTCTGCCTCAGGAAACTCCAGTCCTTTCCAGGGTGGTTCTGGCCCCGTGGGTACCCGGCTCCGCCCCCAGGGCCCACAGTCCTGCCCAGCCCTGCCCTGCCATCCTCACCCGGCTCTGTGCCTGGCAAGTCCCCTTCACACCACTTTAGTGACCCTCACAGCGGCTCGTCCCCGCAGGACACCAGAACCTGCTTCCTAGCAAGGCCACGCTGGACCCTCTGTTGCCCTAGTTGGAGGCCTTCCCACTCCATGGGAAAACGCTATCAAACGGAAAAACTGCTGACAGGGTCGATTCTTTTATAAGGGTTTGCACTTTAAGAATTGTCAAGGACAGAGGGAACAAAAGTAACCTTTGCTTATCCTGAAATTGCACTAATAGACTTGTGAGAGAGTCATTTTGGGTGTGTGATAATCCTTGTGTGGCCCCCATGGTAAGCAAGGACCTGCCAACTGCTCCTCTGTGGAATTTTTTTTTTTTGGCTGCGTTGGGCCTTTGTTGCTGCACGCGGGATTTCTCTAGTTGCGGCGAGCAGGGGCTACTCTTCATTGCGGTGCACGGGCTTCTCATTGCGGTGGCTTCTCTTGTTGCAGAGCTCAGGCTCTAGGCGCGCAGGCTTCAGTAGCTGTGGCGCATGGGTTGAGTAGTTGTGGCACACGGGCTTAGTTGCTCTGTGGCGTGTGGGATCTTCCCGGACCAGGGATCAAACTCGTGTCCCCTGCATTGGCAGGTGGATTCTTAACCACTGCGCCACCAGGGAAGTCCATAGGATTTTTTTTTGTATGAGTGAAATATTAATAAAAATGTCTTGACATTTTAGTGCCCTGTATTTTATAAATACCCTTCTATGTACATATTTCTTATGTTATTAACCCTTGCAACTGTGAGGTGGATAGAATTGACAGCAGTTTAGGGACTTCCCTGGCAGTCCAGTGGTTAGGACTCTGCGCTTTCACTGCTGAGGGTCTGGGTTCAGTCCCTGGTTGGGGAACTAAGACAAGCTGCGTGGCACGGCCAAAAAATAAAATAAAATAACAATTGACAGCAGTTTATTTATTTATTTTTAAAATTTTATTGAAGTATAGTTGACTTACAATGTTGTGTTAATTTCTTCTGTACAGCAAAGTGGCTCAGTTATACATATATATTTATATATATTCTTTCCCATATTCTTTTCCATTAGGGTTTGTCACAGAATATGGAATATAGTTCCCTGTGCTATACAGTAGGACCTTGTTGTTTATCCATTCTATATATAATAGTTTGCCTCTGCGAATCCCATTCCTTCCCTCCCTACCCCTGGCAACCACAAGTCTGTTCTCTATGTCTGTGAGTCTGTTTTTGTTTTGTAGATATGTTGATTTGCATTGTATTTGAGATTCCACCTATAA
The DNA here is from genome assembly GCF_949774975.1 of Lagenorhynchus albirostris. NCBI lineage: Eukaryota > Metazoa > Chordata > Mammalia > Artiodactyla > Delphinidae > Lagenorhynchus > Lagenorhynchus albirostris. Next base: position 5,756,589 of record NC_083102.1, read on the forward strand.
GTGATATCATATGGTATTTGTCTTTTTCTGACTTACTTCGCTTAGTATGATAATCTCTAGGTCCATCCATGTTGCTGCAAATGGCATTATTTCATTCTTTTTGATGGCTGAGTAGTATTCCATTGTGTGTATATATGTGTGTGTGTGTGTGTGTGTGTGTGTGTGTGTGTGTATACACACCACATCTCCTTTATCCATTTATCTGTCGGTGGACATTCAGGTAGCTTCCATGTCTTGGCCATTGTGAATAGTGCTGCTATGATAACACCAGTTTATAGATGAGAACAGGAGAACACGCAGCATATTCTAAGTGTCTCCTAGACACGCACATGGTGAGGCAGGTGCTGTTGTCAGCACGCCCCAAGCATAGTGTGGTTGCAGGGCTTGTCCGGGGTCTTGTGGCTGGTCGGCGGCAGAGAGGCTTCTCGCCCACCGTGTGGCCCCTGCTCTGGGCAGGACAGAGTTGCAGGGAAGCTGTGCTCCCCCGGGGCCACACGGCTGATCAGCGGCAGACCCTGCAGGTCTCCTGACTCCAAATCCAGGCTCTTTCCACTGCCATTGTAGACACTGCCACCTCGGGGTGAGTGTCAGCTCCTTGCATAGCTTGGGGCCCACAGAAGGCTTCAAAGGAGAGCCTGTTGGTGGGTCAGACCTGGATTTCTCGGGCAGAGCGGCCTGGGTTGGCAGCTCCTGCCATGCGTTTTCCTTCTGCAGACGAGCTCACGGTGCAGAAGCAGTTGGGGGCCAGAGGATCTTCCCAGATCTTCCCGGACCAGGGCTCGAACCCATGTTCCCTGCATTGGCAGGTGGATTCTTGAACACTGCGCCACCAGGGAAGCCCTATTTATTTATTTATTTTGGCTGTGCCAAGTCTTAGTTGCGACACATGGGATCTTCATTGCGGCACACGGGATCCTCAGTTGCAGCATGAGGGCTTCTTAGTTGCGGCATGCATGTGGGATCTAGTTCCCCGAGCAGGGATCGAACCCGGGTCCCCCACACTGGGCGCGTGGAGTCTTACCCACTGGACCACCGGGGAAGTCCCGTGCCTCAGTTTCTTTATCTGTGAATTGGGGGTGATGACAAGAGGAACCTAATCTCACAAGGTCATGGTGGGCATCAAGCCAGTTAATGAAGAGTTCCTAGCTCATGTATTTGCTGTCTTATCCTTCACGCCCGAAGTGAGTCACAGCACCCCTTGGCACTGTGCCATGCCAGCTCCAAAGCTCTTCCTCATTTGCCTCCCACAACTCTTCATCATCCCGTTTTGTAGATGAGGAAACTGAGGCTTGCCAGCCCTCTGCGCTCCTCCCTCTGGGCCCAGAGCCCTTTCCCCCTCACCTGCCTGTTGGCCTGACTGCGCTGGGTGCCTGTGTCGGATTCAAAGCTGCAAGAGTCTCGGATCCCGCCCCAGGGAATTTGCAGATTGGATTGAGAGAACGACTGCTTAACTAAGGGGCTGTGTGCACTTCAGAAGAGCAGGAACTTGGTGGGCTGGGGTAGTCAGGGTTCACCTCTTGGCCCAGGAGGACCTGGAACTGAGACAATTTTTAATTGTTATAAAAAACACACAGCATAATATTCACCATCTTAGCCATTTTTAATATACAGTTCAGAGACATTAAACGCTCAAAATGTTGTGCAGCCATTCCCACCATCACCTCCGGGGTTTTCTCCTCTTGTAAAACTGAAACCGTCCCCTCTGAACAATAACCTAGTTCCTCCCTCCCCCAGCCCCTGGCATCCACTGTTCTACTTTCTGCCTCTAGGAACCTGACTCCTCTGGGTGCCTTGTATAAGTGCAAGCACATATTAGTTGTCTTTTGGGGACTGGCTCATTTCACTCAGCACAATGTCCCCAGGGTTGTAGCACGGGCCACAATGTCCTTCCTTTTGAAAGCCGAAGGCTGTTCTGCCGTGTGGATCTCATCTCTCTTCTTTATCCACCATCCGTCGGTGGACACGGGCTGCTTCCACTTCCTGACCATTGTGAGTGATGCTGCTGTGAACATGGGTGTGCAAATATCTCTTCCAGGCCCTGCTTTCCCCTCTTTTGGGTATATACCCAGAAGTGGGATTGCTGAATCATCTCATACGTATTTTTAAACGGGCACGTGGGAACACAGGGAAGACTTTCAGACACAAACAAATCGTTATTAACTTTGTCCTGGTCAAGGAAAAATTCCATCAAAAAACAGTTTGTTTTGGGCTTCCCTGGTGGCGCAGTGGTTGGGAGTCCGCCTGCCGATGCAGGGGACACGGGTTCGTGCCCCGGTCTGGGAAGATCCCACATGCCGCAGAGCGGCTGGGCCCGTGAGCCATGGCCGCTGGGCCTGCGCGTCCGGAGCCTGTGCTCCGCAACGGGAGAGGCCACAGCAGTGAGAGGCCTGTGTACCGCAAAAAAAAAAAAAAAAAAAAAAAGTTTGTTTTAAGTACGGATGTGAAGGAGGCCCATACTGGCAATTCACTCTGAAGCTCTGCGGAGACCACGGTCTGGGGCAGGTGAGCTCCCCTGTGGGTGCGGATTTAGGAGAATGGGGATGGAGGCCGGAGAGAGTTTGGTCAGGGTTGTGGAGCGGGTGAAGCTGGGCTGAGGACAGGCCCTGCGGCGGCAGCAGTGAGCAGAGCATCAGCCCGGGCTGGGAGCTCGGGGGCGGGTGGCCCAAGCCTGCGTCCTCAGTGGCTTTGTCAGACCCCGTCCATTCCAGCCAGGGCTCCCGTGCTCAGACAACGGCAGGAAACAACTGGCACCTCAGAATGGTAACTCGAGGAGAGTCTAACAAAGGGACGCTTGTAAAATGTGCGCAGAGTGTGGGGAACCACTGTACTTACGGCCAGTACCAGAGGAGCTGTCATCATCCCCAGGCCTGAAGGAGGGAGGGTGGGAGCGGTCACTGCCGCCTGGAAACGGCTGGGGAGGGGGCTCCCTCCGGGGAGGCGTGACCGTGGTTTGAGGGCCTCGGCCAGCACATCCCGAGCTAGAGACCCCTCCTGGGGCTCCCGACTGTCTGAACCCTGCGGGCAGCGGAGGAGACCGGGAGCCCACAGCGGGTGGGGGGCGCTGCAGGGCGCAGGCTGGAGAAGACGAGGACCCACGGGGGCAGACGAAAGACGCCAGGGGCAGCAGGGTTTTCATGCTGAGTTGAAGGCGTGTTCAGCTGGGCCGTGCCCACTCCAGGCCCCTCTGCCCCTGCAGACCCTGGTCTCCAGCGCGGCGAGCTGCTGCTGCGTGGGGAGGGGGCACTTGGACTCTAACCCTCCGGCGAGTCCAGGGGCGTGCAAGCCGGGAGACGGGGCCGGCTACCTTGGCAGGAAACCCTGAGCCTCAGCATATTCTTTTGAACAGAATAACCGCATTTTATCTGCATTCTATATCCCTTCAAAAATATTTATTTTTAGTTTGGCTTTCTTGCTTACTCTGCACAATTCCAACAGCTTGTGGCCGAGGCGCTGTGGTCCCTGGAGACATGATGGGCCCTCCCTTCTCCGAGCCCTCACTCCTCCACCCCTGGTGATCCTGCTGGGGCGGTGGAGCCCTGTCGTTGGTCTCTGGATTATAGCCTGTGGATTATAGTCAGGGGCGCGCTCCGCAGCCCCCAGGGCCCCTGTGCTGCAAGGGCTCTGAGCCCGGATCGCTTTCTTGGGTTGTCAGATGTGAGATGGGCGTCTTGTGCTGGAGAAGGGGCTTGTGCGGGGGAGAGCCTTGAGCGATGCAGGGACCCCCGCCAGCTTGGCCAGTCCCCTGAGGGAGGAGAGGATCAGCCGGGCCCAGCTTCGGGGATGAGTTTTTTTACATTGAAAAACTTTTTATTATCACCTCTTTTCTTCAAGTCTGTTTATATTTCTGTTGATTTGCAATCAGTGTATACATCCGTTCTTTTACTTCTGCGTATCAGAAAAGCTGTCCCACTCCCACCGTCTTGGTTAATGGCTGCAGTGTCACCGAGTCTAGGTGCCACGCTTGGATTTTCAGTGTTTTTCTTGGCCTGGTTGACGGGTTCACATGACGCTCTGCCTTCCTGCTGTCAGATGCCGCTGAGATGGGACGGAAGGAGCTGGCATGGGAGTGACACCCCGAGGGAGCCTCTCCTGGCCTTGGTTAGCACTGGGCACTCTTCATGGTGCTGCGTCCTCCCGACCCCTCCTGATGGCTGATCCGGTCTCGGGGGAAGCTCGTTGAGAATCCTCAGATATTTGATAAACATTTTGGGATTGGCAAAAAGCTGGGCTGTGTTTTGCCAAACACATTTGCCCTCGACTTTTTGTTTGTTTGTTTGTTTGCGGTACGTGGCCTCTCACTGTTGTGGCCTCTCCCGTTGCGGAGCACAGGCTCCGGACGCGCAGGCTCAGCGGCCATGGCTCACGGGCCCAGCCGTTCCGCGGCATGTGGGATCTTCCCGGACCGGGGCACAAACCCGTGTCCCCTGCATCGGCAGGCAGACTCTCAACCACTGCGCCGCCAGGGAAGCCCTGCCCTCGACTTTTAAACTGATGCGCACTTTGAGGGAAACAGTCTGCAACCTCTTCCCGTGTTTACTTAATTTACGCAAATGTTGTTTTCCTAGAGGCCTGGTATGTGCTATTCCAAGAAGACGGGAAAACGTTTCTTTCTTACTTTAAAAAAAAATTCTGTTTCTTAGAACTCAGGAAGTTGGGTTCTTCCAAGAGAAACTAAGCTTGACCCCAGGGCCAAAAAAAAAAAAAAGTAAGTGTGAATCAGCTTGAAACTACCCAGGAGATTCTAACTCCCCATCTACAAGATACCAGACATCTAGATGAAATTTTATAATCTGATCGAAATCCTTAAAGTAATAAATATGATGCTCCCATGTGTTATTATTTGAATTCTTCAGTCTCCTCGTCTGTGAAGTGGCTCTTAGGTCTAACATTCCTTTGCTTCCGTTGATTTTCTGGTCCCTGAATTCTTCTCCAGTAGAGTCAGCTTCAGTTTGCTGTTGGAAGTGCTTATATCCGAGATGGAAACACTTTTACCTGAAAAACAGGCCCTACCGTGTCCAAGGATGGAGGATTCCTGGGCTGCTTAATAATGGTCGAGTGGTAAACATCGACCCCACAGCCAGGGTGAGAGTCAAAAGATCTGACAACTGCCCCGTAAGAGGATGACCAGGTGCACTTGGCCGAGACCCCAGACTGCGGGGCCCTCCCTCCGTCCCAGACCTCCACCCTCACTGTGTCTACTTAATCCACCGTTTCTGCCAAATGCCTGAATTCTGGCCCCAGGGGCCCCTCCTGCTTTGGTGTGTGCTAGCTTCTCTCCCAGATGCTCTTCCTCTTCTGCCGACAGACACGGGTACTGCGTAGACCCTTCCTTGCCTGCCACACCCAGGCTTCTGCTCTGTCAACCCTCGTCACGCTCTGTCCCAGCACGTATCAAGCTCGACTGACTGTCCCTCCTTCTGGGCTGGCTGCTCTGTTTGAAGGCAGGGAATGTGTTTTAATTATGTCTGTTTCTGTATTTGTGTCCTGCAGCGGCTGTGACCGATGATCACACTGGGTTTCCTTAAAACAAGTTTATTCCGGCACAAGTCTGGAGGCCAAAAGTCCAAAATCAGTGTCACTGGGATGAAATCAAGGGGTTGGCAGGGCTGGGTTCCTTCTGCAACCTGTAGGGGAGAATGCCGTTGCCTTTCCAGCTTCTGATGGCTGCTGCACCCCTTGGCTTGTGGACGCATCACTTCCATCTTCAGGGCCAGCACCTGCAAATCTCTGCTCTCTCTTCACGGTGCCTTCTCTGTGTCCTCAGATCTCCCTCTGCCTCCTCTATGTGTGTATTTATTTATTTATTTGGCTGTGCCGGGCCTTAGGTGTGGCATGAGGGCTCTTTAGTTGCGGCATGCGGGATCTTTAGTTGCAGCATGTGGGCTCTTAGTTGCGACATGCAGGATCCAGTTCCCTGACCAGGGGTCGAACCTGGGCCCCCTGCATTGGGAACATGGAGTCTTAACCACTGGACCACGAGGGAAGTCCCTCTGCCTCCTTCTTATAAGGATGCTTGTGATGGCGTGTAGGGCCCACCCTGATATCCAGGACAATCTCCCCGTCTCAAGATCCTTAATTAATTGCATCTATAAATGTGTCTTCTTCCAAGAAAGGTAACATTTCTAGGTTCCAGCAATTAGGACCTGCTCTCTTCGGGGCCAGAATTCTGCCTACCACAGTGTCTGTCCCCAAATGTAAGAACAGCTCACGCCTAGCGTTTACACAGCCGCACAGGAACACCGTGAGATAGGCATTGTCACTCTCCCCATTTCAGGTGAGGAAATCGAGGCACAGAGAGGTGAAATAAGTTGCCCATGGGCAGCCAGTAGCAGCACCAGGCTTCTAGCCCAGGCATTCTGGTTCCGAAGACCATGCCCTTGGCCTCTGTACTTCCTGCGTCTGTAACATGGGGTTTGTTGAATGACGGAGTGAATACAAGTAGCTGAAAAGTTTGAAGAAGCCTAAAAGGAGACGACTAAGAAGCGGGAGGGAAGGAGAGGAGGGAGGAAGGATTCCAGGGCAGGCTAAGTGCCGCCTGAATTGCTCCTGGCCCCCACGATTCCTGAGATTCTCCCAGACTTAAAGCATCATTTCAACACGCTAGTCACTACTGGACTTGCTGCAAACACTCGCCGCCCCCTGCTTTCTTCCCTTCCTCCCCATCTCAAACATTCTCAAAGAAAAACGGGAGCTGGCATGCCCTGCTGTGCTCACATCTCCCCCGCTCACCTGCAGGGCACGAAAGCTATGTGACCTTCTGCCAGCTGGAGGACGAAGCCGCCTTCACGTGCAGTGCTGACTGCACCATCAGGAAGTGGGATGTGCTGACCGGGCAGTGTCTGCAGGTGTTCCGGGGACACACGTCCATTGTGAACAGGTCGGTGTGCCTGCCAGGCGGGGAGGACTCGGCCTCTCCTCATGGTACCCGGCTGAGTCCCAGGGGACAGAGATGTAGGCTGTGGGGCCCCTGCCCTGGAGGAACTTAGCTTCCCTGGGGAACACGTGTGGACATGCGGGGAGGTAGTCCGGAGCAACAGCAGTGGAAGGACAGCAGTGTCCCCAGCGCAGCAAGCGCTAACTGCCCAGGGCTGCAGGTTGGGGGGGCTGGGAGGCGGGGGTGGGGCAGGGAGGCACCACCAACACTTAGACCAGAGCCTGAAAGCCCTCCCATGGCCCTGGCAGCACAGCTGCCCCCAGCTGGGTGCAGGGAAAGGGGTTGGAGGCTACAGCTCCCACCGAGGGAACAAATTCCACAGGAAATGGCTTAATTGGTACCTGATGGTGGACTGGGGGCTCGGAGGAGGGGCAGAATGGGGATTGTTCTGAAGAGGGAGTCGAGGGTGTTTTTAAACCTCTCCTTTCCGTGTTGCTGTTGAAGATATCCCAGACCTTCCTTCTCATGGAGGTTTGAATTTTTGCAAAAATGTATTGAGTTTGGGTCTGAGCTGAGCCATGGAAATTCCTTGGTGATCAGATCAATTGGACACTATCTCTGCAACTTGGGGCCCGTTGCAAACTCCCGAGGGAGTGCCCGGTATGAGCAGGAGTCTGGGCACCGGGGCCCTCGTGACCTCACTGACCAGGAAGGGCAGCTGCCTGGGCAGCGAACTAAGCAGGGAAAGGGCCCAGTGCAGGCGGGCATTTGGCAGGGTGGGGGGCAGGGACGGAAGGATGTTCTCAGCCAGAGGGGATGCTGGCAGCGTGAGCTTTGTGGAGCCTGGGTCCAGGTGGGACCCGTCCGGCCTAATGTTCCAGCACACGGTGGGTGGAAGCGGTGGGTCAGCCCGCTCATTAACTGCCCGGAGTACCAGCTGCCTGTAGACGGAACGGTGCTCCCACAGGGCGGGAACAGGGGAGCATCGCTGAGCAGAGAGGCACAAGGCTCGTGTTGGCTCGATGGTTCTGAGTGGGGAAGGACCCCATTGGGGACCTCATAGAGCTCTGCCCCAGCCCCCGCCTCCTGCAGCTGAGCTTTTATCCCACCTACACCCCTTAGATAGAGCAGGCGAGGCCCGGGGTCCTGGGAGACCAGCCAGCACCACGCAGGCCGGGGTGGAGGAGGGCTGGAACTGGGACCCGTATTTCAGCTCTTGCTGGCCTCTTCCACACTCTTTCTTGAGAAAGAAGTTTGTGACTGAGGAGAAGTGGGGGCCTGCGGCGCCTCCTCTAGTGAGGCTGTGAGTGGCTGGAAGGGCTGACAGAGGATGGGGTGGGTGGGAGAAAGCCACATCTCAGGTGACCAGCCGGCCCTCCGGTTGTACCTGGAAACGAATCAGTGGCTCCTCAAAAGGAAATCCGGACAATTAAGGCTGGAAATGACGCTCTGCCGGGTGTAGACGCTCCCAAGTGCACACATGTTCACACACAAGTACACATATGCGCTCAGGCACACACACACACACACACACACACACACACACTCTTTTGAGCAGTTGTCTGTTCTAAACATCTGTGGGTGCATATCTGCATTATTAAGTAACTGCTCACACATGCGTGATGGCCCTGAGGTGAGAACATGGGCTACAGTTCTCGTGTTTTCAGAGCCGGGCCAGGTGTGTGAGCTTCTGGGGGCACCGGCCCGGCCTGGCGTCCCTGCCGCCACAGGCCACACCCGGCAGGACTCGGGCCGCCAGAACATCGCCCGAGGCACCGCGTCGTCACTTTCCTTTAGAAACACACACGTGGTGAAGACCGTACCTCCTGGCATTAGGGAAGAAGCCATCAGTAGAAAGTGTGCTTTTCTCGTGCTGCATCCTTAACGACTTGTGGGAAGTGAGAACCGCCCAGAGGTGAGAGGCCGCGGAAGGAAGGTCTGCTCTGTTCCGTGTCCATCTTTCCTCCTGCCCGTGCTAGGCTCCCAGGCAAGACCTTTTAAAAGAGGGGTGCCTCTGAGACTGAGATGGGGGTCCTGACCCCTCTGTGGCCACACAGACGACACGCCCCATTCCAGGTTCAGGCCGCAGCCCTTTGGGGGTGGTGTGTAAATTCGGGTCCACCCTCATGCCCTTTGAAGTTATACACAGAGTTCTGTGCTAGAGACAGATGTGTATTTTCTGCAGAGAAAGTCTTAGCATACATCAAAATGAGAATAGGAGTCATGAATAGTTACTGTTTGGCAGGCTCTGCTCCCCACCCCGCCCCCCCCCGTGGGCTCTCCTGGCTCCCTCACTGTTCCCCTGCTGCAGGGGGCCTCAGATTCCTCAGCCTTGAGATTTTCTCAGACTCGGGGCTCCCAGTCACTGGGACCATTCACTCTTCTCACCCATCACCTGGGCTCATTGAACACGTAAGACGCCAGCCTGCCGGGCAGCCCTGTGCGCTCTGACCCCTGACCCTTCCCCTCTTGCCACCAGGATCCTGGTCGCCAACAACCAGCTCTTCAGCAGCTCCTACGACCGGACAGCTCGAGCCTGGAGTGTGGACAAGGGGCAGGTGGCCCGGGAGTTCCGGGGCCACCGCAACTGCGTGCTGACTCTAGCCTACTCTGCCCCCCAGGACCTCCCTGGGGCTCCGTGCACGGAGGAGGCCGTGGCCAGGGGGCTCCTGGTGACGGGCAGCACGGATGGCACGGCTAAGGTCTGGCAGGTGGCCAGCGGCTGCTGCCACCAGACACTGCGGGGCCACACAGGTGCCGTGCTCTGCCTGGTGCTGGCCACGCCTGGCCACACGGCCTTCACTGGAAGCACAGATGCCACCGTCCGAGCCTGGGACATCCTGAGTGGGCAGCAGCTGCGTGTGTTCCAGGAGCACCAGGGCTCCGTCATCTGTCTGGAGGTGAGGCCGGCCTGGCTGCCAGGGAGGCCCCTGGCTCCTCCTCTGAGCTGCCGCCCCACCCAGGGTACCAGTCAGCTCAGGCTGTGGAACAAAGTACCACTGACTGGGCAGCTTAAACAGCAGAGCTTGATTGGCTCACAGCTCTGGAGGCCGGAAGTCCGAGATCAAGGTGTCAGCAGGGTTGGTTTCCTCTGAGGCCTCTCCCCTCGGCTGGTAGACGGCCATTCCCCTGGTGTCCTCACACCGTCTTCCCTCTGCTTCCAGATTCCCTCTTCTCGTAAGGACACCAGTCATACTGGATGAGGTTCCACTCTAATGCCCTCATTTTAACTGAATTACGTCCTTAAAGGCCCTATTTCCAAATACAGTCACATTCACAGATACCAGGGGTAGGGCTGTTGCCAACACATGAATTTTGGTTTCCGTCCATGTGAAGTGAGGATTACGTCTACGCACAAACCGTGGTCCATAATTCCTAAATCCAAAAGAAAAAAAAAAAAGAAGGTTTTTTCTTAGGCTTGGCATCGAAACTCATTTTGATATGAGGCTGGTTGTAGTTAAGTTTAATCTCACTTCCTGGGACTACGTGTACCTTTGCTGTGGAAACATGAGTGTGTTCCTCAAATCCAAAAACTCCCGAAACACATCGGCCGAGGTTTGGATCAGGGATTTCGGGCATGGAGCTGTGCCCACCCCGGGTTGTCGTGAGGATTTAGTGAGTTGACAGCGGACGCAGTGCCTGCCGCAGAGCCTGTTCTTGACGCCCGTCAGCCTGTGATACTGTTGCTATGAAGCATGTGTTGCTATGAGGATGTGTGGCCTGCACCTGGCGGGCATGTCTGCAGCATACGGTCCCTCCCTCTATCTAGATATTAGGGTCTGAATGTTCCTGGCCCGGGTCGTGGCCACAGCCCTTTCCCTTCTCCAGGCCAGTTCCCACACCCGAGGTGAGCAGGTTGGGGTGCAGTGCTCAGAGGCACCGAGCGTCTGGGGAGCCACCGATGAAGCGATGGGGGTGGCCTCAAGGTGACAGGAAGCAGTGTGTGGCAGTCCCCTGGAGAGCCAGGCCAGGAGGCCCGTTTTGGGTTCTCGAGGTGAAGGGCAGCCCTAGGGCCCCAGGACCGGTGGAGTAGAGAAGGACTCCACTTTGCTTGGACAGAATCATCTCTGGCCCCTGGTGAATGGCAGAGGGCCCATGTTTGGTTGGATAAATTGCATTTTTCTAGTGATGGGGGCAGGGCGGGGGACTGGTTGTTACTGAGCTAAGAGTTGGCCACCTGTTTTTTTTTTTTAACTTTGTTTTTTTTTAAATTTTTTATTGGAGTAGAGTTGATTTACAATATTGTGTTAGTTTCAGGTGTGCAGCAAAGTGAATCAGTTATGCATACACATATATCCACTCTCTTTTAGGTTCTTTTCCCATCTAGGCCGTTACAGAGTACTGAGTAGAGTTCCCTGTGCTCTCCAGCGGTCCCTAAGCCACCCGGTGTCTGATCCCGGGATTTGGGGAGGCGAAGGGAGGACCGGCAGGCACCTGGGAGGCAGCACCGTGTGTGATGGGGAGAGGTGTGCAGGGGGCAGTGGGGATGCGTCCTGGGCGGGGCATGGAGGGACGGGCTCTGGGTTCCTGAGGGCGCGTGGGGTCTCTGGGCTCAGTCTCCTGGTACCGCCCAGGGGCAAGTCCATCTCCCATGTTGGAGTCAGCCTGCAGGGTGTGGAGCCCGGCGTCGCGCACAGCAGTGGAAGTGAATGTGCCCGGGAGCAGAGCTGGTGGGAGCCCTGCGGGCTCTGCAGGAGGGTACTCAGGAGGCCGTGAGCAGCTCGAAGGCCAGGCCAGCTCGTAGTGTGGGGTGCCGCTGGGGTGGGGTGGGGAGCTCCCAGAGTGAAGTCAGTGTTGTTCCCATGAGCACACACCGGGGTCTGTCCCGGATGGGTCCCAGGCGGGGGTGGGGGGTGGGCGTGGCGGGAGGGCCCTGCTGGGTGGTGGGATGGGGTCGGGGCGGGGTGAGGGTGGGCACAGTGCAGTGTGTGGAGGCCCCTGGGGTCAGAGTTGGAAGGAGGCAGGGCCCACGCTGTCGGCTTGGGCGGGGAGGGTCACCCCCAGCGTCAGGAGCAGCGGGCCCCCTGTAGAGGCCGGTCCTAGCGCAGAGCCTGAAGGGACAGGCACAAAGGCAGCACACGCGCTGACGCCACGGCAGCAGTGGCACTTGCCTCAGGAAACACGCGGTTATTTGGTTTGTTGGTTAGTTACTTCATTAGCTGTTAAGTCACAGCCTGCTTCGCCCCACGGCGGGACTGAGGCAGAAAAGCCCCCGTTTTTCAGAGTAGTTGGGGGATAAGATTCTGCTCGATGAGGTCCAGGGCCACCATCTCCACAGTAGATGGCCTGGCGCCTTCCCGAGAAACGGAGGACCTGCCGACTCCCGGCCGTCCAGGCTTCCTTTGCTTTAATATGACGTCCCCTCAGACGTCCCCTGTAGCTTGGATGCTGTATCGTCGCGTCTCCCTGCTGTGTTTCCCCGGTACAAACTCAGATCTAGGTTACCGCGACTTGGGAGACGCATATGCGGGTGACCTTTGGGTGTGCTGGCCTTGCCTGCTTTCCAGGGTCCCTCCCTCTCCCCACCATGGGGTCGGGGAAGACCCTTCCCCCCTCCATCTGCCTCTTTAATAGGAGGACTTCCCCACGTCCCCGCTGCCATCAGAAACTTGCAGGGCCACCTGCCAGTCTCGGCCCCAGCCCATGAGACCCTGGCCACGTAGGGCCGTCCCTGGGACCCTGCTGTCACTGCTGGGCGCCACCCCCCGCCCCTGCTCACCTTACCTTCTCCAAATAGGTGACCCTCGGTTCACGTCTGCATGTCTGTTTCCTTCCTCTGTCCTTTTCCTGCACGTCCACGTGCAGGTTGAGCCAACTAAGCCAGGGAAGGATCTCTCCTTGGGGACCTCCCAGAATTCCGACCCCCCCCCAGCTGGGCGAGCGGTGGGCTGCCTTCCCAGACGCCCTGCAGAGGCAGGCAGGGTTCCCGGGGGTCTGGAGACCCGGGATGGTTCTGTGAGCCCTGCGGCCTGGCCTCTGGCATTGTTTAGGGAGGAAGCGCTCGTGCCGGGAGGTGGAGAGCGAGGGAGTTGTCATCCATGGTTTCCCGTTAGGCTGAGTGTGAGGTGTCCGCTGGGATCCCGGGGGCCTGTTGCATGGAGCTGTGGTGTTTAAACCGTCCCTGGGAGACAGGTCAGGCCCTTTTGTGTGTTGAGATAAACTTGGGGGCCACCTTTTCAGAGGCTTGGGAGAAGAGAGGAAGCTCACAGAGCTATGCAGCCTCCTATGCCCGTCTCTGAACCATCGGCCCACTGCAGCATCCTACCTCCTCCTTGCAGGCCTACGGCCCACTCTGAACTTTCCGGGAGCTGAGGCGAGGCCCAAGAAATCGGCCAAGCCCTGGGGGGCCTCTGCCTTTCCTCTTCACTGTGGGATGTGTATCCAGGGTCAAGCACGTGAACCCCAGAGGGTTCCAGAAGCCAGGTGGGGGCAGAGCAGGAGTGCACAGGCCTCCTACGGAGAAGGTGGGCCAGAGCAGAGGTGAGGGCTCACTTCCAAGTAACAAACTCAAGGTCAAGCCCGCTGACCGCCGAGGGGGACCGCTCCTTTACCCCTGCTCTTTGGAGGGGCTCCAGGGTCTAGGCTCAACCGGGGGGTCCTTGTGAAGAAGGAGAAAGTGGAGACTCTTTCCTGTCCCTTCATATTTTTTAATTTTTAGTTATGAAACATTTCAAACAAAGTATAGCAAACGGGAAAAGGGACACCTATGTACCCACCTTTGAAATGAGATATTGAAATAAACATTTCCAGTACAGCCAGAGAGGAACAGGAAAGGCTCTGCCAGGTGTGGGGCAGCCCAAGGGCTCGGGGCACGCACCTGCCCATCTGCAGTGTCGTCAGGCCCTCCGTTCTTTTCCTACAAAACACTGTCCTGCCAAAGCCTGAGGGGCTGGAGCAGAGGTCGCTGTTGCCTTTTAGGGATGCGTACCGGCTCCCGGGTTAGATCAGGCTGTGTGTATTATTGAACTTATCCTCACGGCCACCTGTAAGGGTGATTATTTTTTCTCATTTTGTACATGAGAAGACAGAGGCTCAGAGTGGGCAAGCAATTTGCCCAGGGTCTCACAGCTGGTAAAGGGCAGAGACAGGATTTGAACCCAGGACTGAGCATGCAACCTGTGCTTTTAACAAGCAGCTTTCATAAGGTGTGTCTGGGCCCATACCGTGCTGGAGTCGGGGAGCCTCTTCCGACAGGAGGCTGAGTGCCCGGAGCCTGGCTGTGCTCTGCACCCGGCCCTCTGCCCACCACGTGGCCCAGCTGCTTCTTTCCCGGTGCCCTGTGCGTGGCCTGTCGTGAGCGGAGGGGAGGGCGAGGCCGCGCCCCTGGGGCCGCAGCAGCAGAGCCCCAGGCCTGCCCTCTGCTTGGGTGGGTCACACGCAGGGAGATGGCCCATAAGCCCCGTCCCGTCCTCTCGGAGCTGCCTTGGCTGCTGGGAGGGAGTTCCGCTGGACCGGCCTTTGTGACTCGCCCTGTCAGGGTCTGTCCTGCTTTCCCCATCTGCCTTGAGCCTCTCTGGTCTCCGCGGGCTGCCCTGCTGCTCCCCGCGGGTGTCCTTTCAGGAAACCAGCCAAAGCACGCAGTGAGGCGTCCGCCCGCTTATCAGCCTCGGGGCTCAGGATCTGTGCTTTGAAAGTGTGCTGCTTTTTAAGCACGTGCGCCAGGCCCTGCGTCGTCGGGACACCCGCTATGCACAGGAGGCGTCTTCTCTTTGTTTCGGCCGCTGTGGACGCTCAGTGCCTCCTTCACGGGGCGGGGCAGACAGAGCTGCAGAGGCCGAGTGGCCTAGATGTGCCACTGGGTCTCCATCTCACAGGCTGCCCGTACCCACTCCCCTTATTATAGGTCTGGGAGCCTCAGTGGGTCGTTTGGAGAATGTGGTCCCTGGAGGTCTGGGGCTGCCTCTGGGAGTGACACTTGGTGGGGGGACAGTCGAAACACTGGGGGCCAGTGGCAGTCGGCCTCGGGGGCAGGATGCAGACAGTGCTGGGCAGCATGAGGAGGGGTCCTGGAGGGTGGCTTTCCCGCAGAAGATGAGGGGGGATCAGCACAGAGAGGATTTGTAAAGGGGAGCACAGTATGTGTGCAGGGATCTCAGGGCACAGTGAGGACACGTGTGCACCTAGGGAAGCCGGGCCACATTCAGGCTCCAGGCACAGGGCTGACGGGGGCGCCCCGAAGGCCGAGAGCAGGTGGGGATGCCAGGCAGGTCCCCCTGCCCTTCTCGACGGTGGTGCAGATGGAGGGAGGACGGGGCGATGTTCTGCAGGAGCTCTCGGGTGTGCGGACATCGCACACGGCCCTGTCCTCGGGGAGTGGACCGCCAGCGGGAGAGGCCAGAAGCCAGGCTCCATTGGCTGGGCCAGTCGTAACCCCAGTAGGACCAGAGGGCGGGGCCTGAGAGACGCAGGCCAGGCCTGTCGCCCACTTGGTCCACCCTCGGTCTCTGCCTCCAAGAGGTATACGTGTCCCTCGAGATTCCACCTCCTCTGCTGTAGCGATTGGCCCAAGGCCAAGTTTGACCTGTGCTGTGGCTGTGGGGTGGAAAGATGCACTGGGCCAGAGTCCTATTCTCCGGGATTTAAACTGGGAAGTAATATGGGGAAACTGAGTCAGCTGTGGGAATTGGAGTGGAAAGTGGCCAAGATGGGTAGGTAGTGTGTGCTCGAGCTAGGAGGACTCGGGATGAGTTAAGGATGCCCATTCCAGGGGCTTCCCTGGCGGTCCAGGGGTTAGGACTCTGCACTTCCACTGCAGGGGGCACGGGTTCGATCCCTGGTCGGGGAACTAAGATCCCGCAAAACAAACTAGGCCCACTGCCTGCTGCCCCTGGGAGAAGGACCTCATCTTTCCTAAGCTTCCAGCGACCCCCTGGGCCCCAGCAGCATCCTGGATGGCTGTCTCGGGGGCTTGTAGCCTGCCCTCCTCTTCCTGGGCCCTGCAAAGTGGGAGGAGGCCTGGTGCTGTCAGCCAGCTAACGGCAGCTGAGTACCCCACTCCGCCAGCCTTCGGTTCTCGTCCGTGTCTCCGATAACCAGAGGTGCTGTGCTGGTCGGGAGCTCTCTGGGCTGCGTGCTGTTTGCTGTAGGGAAATTTGCAGTATTATTTCAATTGTCTCTGGGCTTCCCTCACGCTAGTACCCTGTCCCTCTTGGCAGGGGTGCTCCTGGGAGGGGGACTTCCTCATGCCCTTCCTTTGTCTCCCAGCCCCTTTCCTAACCTCCTGCAACGCCAAGAAGGGGTGTGAATGCCACTCCAGCTGGCAGCGGTGAGCGGGAAGTGGGGGAACCTGTGTCCAGGGGCAGGGGGGAGGACCCAATGATGGCCCCTGGGTGTCCAGCTCCGGTCCCAGCAGAGGGCCACCCTACACACACCGCGGTCAGTCAGGTTACTTCTAGAGCTTTCTCCTATCTCCCTTCCCCAAGCAGAAGTCCAGTGTGAAAGTCCTGTCCTGGGTGCCCTTTTCTCAGCTGGAACAGTACCAGGGAACCGAAGTAGCTACAGGTGGAGTCACATTGACCTTCCCGGGGGCCAAGCTGTAGGAAACTACTGAAGAGAGACACCTGGCAGTAGCAGCAGCAGTGCTGGCCGACACTTTCTGGTCCTTGCTCTTAGGGTGCTGAGCGCTGTACGGTCGTGTCTGAGCAGCACGGAAGGGTCTGGCGTGATCCTTGTCTGCGGGTGAAGCCGCTGAGAGCAGAGTCACTGACTTGGCCAAGAGCCAGTCAGGATCTGAAGCCGGGTCTGCCTGAGCTACACGGCCCTGAGGGGAAGAGAGGAGCATCGTGACCTTGGGTGCTGGAGTGGGTAGTGGTGGGGGGCGACCCAGGGGCAGGGGCATTTCTGGCTTGTCCACAGTGTCTCCACTGAGACCTGCACGTGCCCCTCTCCACGTTCCACAGAGAGAGGTTTGGAGGGGCTTACGGGGTGCCCCCTACGGTCAGCGGTACCCGTGTCCGGTGCCGACCCTCCCTTCCGCCCCCCCCCCCAGCTGGTGAACCGGCACGTGTACTCGGGCAGCGCCGACAGGACGGTCAAGTGCTGGCTGGCAGACACGGGCGAGCGTGTGCGCACGTTCGCGGCCCACAGACACAGCGTGAGCGCCCTCAAGTACCACGCGGGCACCTGTAAGTGACCCCGCCCTCCCCGTAGCCCCAGCCTGCCTGTCCCCTTCACGCCCCGCCCCGCAGCACATCCGCTCTCGCCCAGACCTCTCTGCACTCTTCCCTCTTTGAGCCTCAGCTGCCACTCAGTTCGGTCAGCGGCCAAGGGCGGCAGCTGTGGCCCCTCAGTGCACGTGTTTGTTCCTCCAGCAAAAGAAGTTCCAAATAAGGGTGTAGGGGCTCCTTCCCACCTTCACCCCACTAGGACGTGCAGCAACCTGCTTGTTCAGAGGACCTCAGGTCAAGAGCAGGTCTCAGGGACACATTCTAATTCTCGAGACGGTGACACCACTTAACTCCAGTCAGACTTGAGGGCCGCATGGGTTTGGCTTCACTCGGCATTAGGTTTGACTACAGATAAGAGAAAGTCCAGATGACGGATTTATATGAGATAGTGGTTTATTTTTCTCTGAGGTAGAAGAATTTCAGAGGCTGGTGGTCTAGGCTGGAACGGATGCCTCCACAAAGTTGTTAGACACCCAGGTTCCTTTTTTCACTTCACTTCATCATCCTTAGGATGTATCGGCCATCTTTAAGGGGGGGCCTCATGGTTCAAGATAGCTGCTGGAGCTCCAGCCATCATACGTTTTAGGCAGGCAGGAAGAAGAGGAGGGAAGGGCAAAATGTTGTGTCTCCTAGATGAGTAGGCCCCTTTAAAGATCCTTCCTGGAGACTCCACCCAAAGACTTCTGCATACATCTATCTGACCACTGCCTGCAAAAGAGACAGAATAATAAAAACCCTTATCTGGGGATACTGCCACCAGGATTAATCAGGGTTATTTTGGAAAGAAAGAAGGGCAGTGTGGCTTACTGGGTAGTCAGCAATCTCTCTGCTGCACAGGTCTCAAACTGTCACACATCTGGGCTTTCCTGGCTCTGTCCAACTAGCCAGTTGTTTACACCCCAGACACATGCAGAAGACAGGCACTGTTCTGGGGAAGCAAAACCCACAACCTCACCACACCTACATGGGAGTGGGGCTCCCAGGTTCCTGGACATGTCCTTCCTAAAACGATCCCCAATGTTATATTTTGCCATCAGTGTCCTCTCTCTCTCTCTCTCTCTCTCTCTCTCTCTCTCTCTCTCTCTCTCTCTCTCTCTCTCTCTCTCTCTCTCTCTCTCTCACACACACACACACACACACACACACACACACACACACACACACACACACACACACACACACACACACACACACACACACACACACACACACACACACACACACACACACACACACACACACACACACACACACACACACACACACACACACACACACACACACACACACACACCCCCTGCAGCAGGAAGCCAGCCCCCCTAGGCGAAGCTGAGCCTGAGAACCATCTTCCTAGCACAGCAGTGAGGGAGCAGACTGGGGTGGGGGAGGAGCCACAGTGGAAAATTCAAGTTGACTTCACAGCACAGGTGTTAGATGAAGATAGAATGGATTTCCGAAAATAGAGCATGAGATGCCCTCAGGATTTAGGTGTCTGAGGCAGAAAAATGATTTCTTTCCTGTTCCTGTGTCCAAGCCTGTAAGTGTGATTATGGCTCTGCTCCTGTCGGGGACCTCTAATTTAAAGAGAAGAACGTGGCCCAGAGCGCCTCCCCGTGGCAGAGGCTGGGATGAAACCTGCCGCTGCGACAAATCCCACAGACCCTACCTGCTGCCCGCTGTTAAGGAACTTGGTCCTTGGTCTTTGTCAACAGGCTACAGGATGATCAGACCTAATTCTGAGCCCTCTTCCCACCCTCAGGATGCCCAGTAACCACAGTGCATTGGTGGAGGGGAAGGCAGGAAAGGAGCTGAAGAGAACGAGAAATGAAACTTTCCCTCCAAGTCCACGTTCACTAGTAGCTTTAGCAGCAAACCTGGGACTAGGCAGGTGACACAGGAAACGGGATTAGGAATAGACACCCCAAGGACAGGGGGCCCCCAGGGGGTGCTTACTGTGGCTCACTCAGGCTGCTGGGTGGCTGTAGCAGATGCTATGGGTACCACGCTCAGGGGCACTTCCTGCTGCAGCACCTGAGGGCCTCTGCCCGAGGGTGTTTTCCTGTGAGGCAGGTCATGGGAGGGCTGGGAGTTGACGGATAAGTAGCCCAGTGTCCTTGTCCCTGTGTGGAACAACTCTGAGACCCGGTCCGCCCCTTCTCCCAAGGGCCCCCAGCGGTCACCTGCTCCCTTAAACACCTGCATGGGAGTCCTTCCTTCCTGTTTCTCTCCCCACTTCCTGCAATGCCCTGCCAGATGAACTGTTTGCACTCGAAACCTAGTGTCAGGGTCAGCTTCTGGGAGAACCCGGGCTAAGATGATAAGTGGACCAGGGAGTTTCTCTGGCCAGTGCCGTCAGTGTGGTCCCTGACCAGCAGTATCAGCATTACTTGGAATTGGCTAGACATGCTGGTTCTCAGGCCCCACCCCAGACCTCCTTAAATCAGAAACTCAGGTGGGCCCAGCCTGCCTTCGGGAGTTTGAGAACTCTTGGACTAAGTTATAATGTAGGAAAAAGCCCAAGGGAGGCAGAATCGGGAGGTTCCCCCTGGGAGAAATTGGGCAGGGGCCCTCTAGTGAATCCCGGAGGCGCTGGGTTGTGTTTGGAGGGCCAAGTTCATTACTGAGGAGGGGGAGGAATGAGTTTCTGGTTGGTCCTTGCCCCAAGAGGCTGCTCAGACGGTGGGGGGAGGGAGGGATGACCCCCCGAGGCAGGGGCTTCAGAGCTGCTAGAAACACCCGGCAGGGAAGCTAAGCTTCACCAAAGGTTTCCACCAAATGGCCTGAGAGTAGGAAGCTGGGCCCAGGTGGTAGTCCGGGAGGGGTGGAAGCACCTGGAAGGACTTGGGAGGCTGACTTGACCCAAGGGCGGTGGGGCAGCCGAAGTCCTGCAGAGCCGGCTGCAGCCCACAGAGGGCGCCTCCGGGACCCTGGGCGTCACCCTGAACTCACAGGAAAGTACTGAGATAGGGAAGGTGCCGCCTCCTTCCTTTAAAGGGGCTTCTGCTGTTTCGCATTTGCAATTATGACATCCCTGGGAGGCGAGCGGATGGGTCCCGGAGAGGGTTCCCGGCACTCTCCGCGCCCTGTCCATCCACGCCCCCCGCCCTGCGGAGTCCCGAGGGGACGAGGGCTCTCGGGCGGGAGGCGAGTGCAGCCGTGTGTTCACAGTGTTCACGGGGAGCGGGGACGCCCGCGCGCGCGCCTTCGACGCCCAGTCTGGAGCGCTGCGGAGGGTGTTCCGCGGCCACGCCTTCATCATCAACTGCATCCAGGTAGGCGCTCCAGCTCTCTCCGGGGGCCCGTGGCTGGTTGAGCGAGGGCGAGCCCGCCTGCGCCTCTGCCTCGGAGGGGAAGTGGGGAGCGGGGGGGCCAGGCAGCAGCGCTCCCCCGCGGGCAGCGCCTCCCCGGGGCCGAGGCCCGCTGGGCTGAGCCTTTCCCATCAGGCGGCCTGGGCGTTCGCGGCTCACGCCGAGGCCCGGGCCGCCGCTGGCCCGAGGCAGGGCGGGGCCTCCACCTACGTGACCCCGTAGCTGCGGGGAGGCGCGGGGTTGGGGGCCGGTGGCGCACCCCCTCCAGCGCCGCCCACGCCCCGCGCCCGCAGGTGCACGGCCAGGTGCTCTACACGGCCTCGCACGACGGCGCGCTGCGCCTCTGGGACGTGCGCGGCCTCCCGCGCGCCCCGCCGCCGCGCCCCACCGCCCCCAAGCGCAGCCTCTCGCGTCTCTTCAGCAACAAAGTGGGCTGCGCCGCCGCCGCTCCCCTGCAGCCGGCCTGAGACACCCCGACCGGCCGCCCACGGACCCGCGGAGGGAACGCGGCTGTCGGCCTCGGGGGCTCCGAGGGCAAGGAGCGGGGCGGCGGTGGTGCCTGTCCTCCGCGTCCGCTGACTTCCAAAGCCCTCGCCAGGCCGCCCGTGGGAAGGCCATGCCTGCCCGCCACCGCGTCCCCAGCCCGCCTCTCGGTCCCACCCCCTTCGGCCAGAGCCCCTGCGGAGCCCAGCCCTCAGCCTGCTCTCTGGCCCTCCCGGGACCCTCCCGACTCTCAGGGTGTCCAGCCCCACGGTCCCGGCGCCCGAGGTCCTCCGAGGCCAAGCCTTTCCTGCGGAGCGAAGCGGACGCTTCAGAAAGCCACAGACCGGGCCTTCCTGGCGGTCCAGTGGTTAGGGCTTCGCGCTGTCACTGTCGAGGGCCCGGGGTTCGATCCCTGGTCGGGGAACTAAGATCCCACAAGCCGCGCGGCGCGGCCAAAGAAAAAAGCCTCAGACTGTCGTTATTTTGGCAAATTGTCCATTTGTGAAGAACCAAAATACAGGTCCTTAACAGTGCTCTGAAACACGTCGTCTTTTGTTCTGCCCACGGTGTCCCAGCCCCATCTCAGAGGGAGAAGGGGTGCCGGGAAGCAGGGGCCTCACACTCGTCTGGGCCTGGCCCCCTGGGGTGAAATGAGGGGCTGTGGCCTCACAGCCCCTCCAGTGTCACAGCAGCGCCACTCGAGTGGGGAGTGGCATGGGAGAGGCCAGGAAGCAAGGAACCGGCTCCTCAGCTGCCTGGGTGACAGCGGGGACCCAGTGCTGCTCCCGCCGGAATCGAGGCGGCTGTTTCTCTCGGGTGTGGAGCAGAAGGGCACCCGCACAGGGGCCAGCTTCGCGCCCCGCGTGGTGAAGGCCCTGGAGGTGTACACAGGAGGCAGCTGGAGTACCTGCCCAGAGGGGATGAAAGGGGAAGTGGGGCTCAGACCCTAAGAGGCCCTGAGGGGAGCCGCCCCCAGCAGCCCCTCTTACACCGGGAGGGGCCCATGTTCCGCAACCACAGAGCCCTCCATGCCAGGCCCTGGCTGGCTCCCCGCCCCGTGCAAGAAGAGGAAACGCTGCAGAGGACAGTGTCTGCCCTTGAGAGCTCAGCGTCTAGCCAAGGACAAGCCTCCCCGGGCAGAGGCAGCCCTTGATGCAGAGGTGGGTGCGCCAGTGTCTTCATGCAAGATGCGCGGCAGGACGGGCTTCACCTGCTCGCTGGGGTGCCCAGGTCCATGCCTGATGGGTGGATCCCACCCCCTTGGGAACAGGTACAGGGTATTGCCACCAGGGGCGGTAGAAAGGGTCGCATACCTCTGTGATGGGCTGTAGGCCCGACCCCCAAACCCTGGGAACCCAGGGGCCTCGCCAGGAAAACAGGCTGGCCTGTGAGAAGAACCTGCAGAAGCGGCATCACCCAGCCTTCTTTGGGTGGGTCTCAGCACAGAGTACAGGTGAGGGGTTCCACGTGCGCGGCCTGTGTCTGGGAGCGCTCACTTCCTAGCGGTTCTTCTTCTCCAGGGCCCGAGGCTGCGGTTACAACGGCAGGCCCACCCCGAGGGGCTTTCGGGGGAGCTGAAGCGCACTTCAGGGAGGGCAGGCAGAGAGAACCACCTTGAGTACCTACGCCGATTTCGTCACCTTCTCAGTCGGCTGTGCTGACAGAGGCAGTCCGAGTAACCAGACTCTCTCGTTCCTTGGGGCCACAGCTCTCGCTAGCAGGGCAGGCAGCTTATCCAGCCACTGGGGGCAGATCCTAAAACGGCTGCTGCATTCGTTTTCTCCAGCCTGCCTCTCCCAGAGAAAGAGTAAGAAGTGAAAAACCGCTAATTTGCATTTATATAGCATGACATATTTGGGTAAATTTTATTTCAGTAATTTTCTTGTGTGCTATCTTTGGTTTTGGCATCAGGGTGATGGTGGCCTCATAGGATGAGTTTGGAAGTGTTCGTTTCTCTGCAATGTTTTGGAAGGGTTCCAGAAGGCTAGGTGTTAGCTCTGCTCTAAATGTTTGGTAGAATTCGCCTGTGAAGCCGTCTGGTCCTGGGCTTTGGTTTGTTGGAAGATTTTAAAATCACAGATTCAATTTCAGTGCTCGTAATTGCTCTGTTCATATTTTCCATTTCTTCCTGGTTCAGTCTTGGGAGATTGTACCTTTCTAAGAATTTGTCCATTTCTTCTAGGTTGTCCATTTTATGGCTGTGTAGTTGCTTGTGGCAGTCTCTTATGGTTCTTTGTATTTCTGCAGCTTTTCCTTTTTCATTTCTAATTTTGCTGATTTGGGCCCTCTCCCTTTTTTTCTTGATGAATCTGGCTAAAGTTGTATCAATTTTGTTGGGTAATTTTTATTCCAGTAACAGAGGGCTTTGCTAGATGTTGAGGATATAAAGACCAGATAACCACAAGATGTTTCTTTGCCTTTGATGATACAGTCTTGCCTCTGATAAATACCTTCAGTTGGGTAGGGGAAGGATAGGAAGTACTTATAGGACATATGGGCAGGAAGACAAGGACAGGACATGGCAGTGTCACCAGAGTCAAGAGCAGACAGAAATTCATAAAAGTGATGGGCATCAGATCTGACCGAGTGCAGCACGTTCTCGCCGCAGCCTCCCGTCGTTGACCCCCTCGGCCTCACAGGCCTGTGCGTGCCATCCTGCTCGGAGCCCTCTCACGGCCCTGGTATTCACCACTCAAGTCTAGACCCCCGCCTGCCTTTCAGGGCGCTTTGTAGTTGGACTCGGCAATCCTTCCAGCCTCAATCTCTTCCCCCAGCACACCCTCTCTGGGTCTAGAACAGCCCCTGCGACCCCATGAATGTGGCACACTCAGCTCCTATCTCATTTGTCCCAGGTCTGGAATGTCCTTTCCCTCTGACTCTCCAAGGAGAACCCCCCCAAACCCATCTCCCCTGTGACTTCAGGCTGAGCACACTCCCTCCTGTGTAACAGCATTTTCATCACAAATGTCCTTTGCTCCTTCTCTTGCATTCCAGAGCAGGGAGTGATTCCGGAGCAGGGAGTGACACTCAGTCGCCACCTGTCAAGTTTCATATGACCAGCTAGAGGCAGAGCCAGGACGGAAGCCCGTCTCCCAGTGCGTGGGGAGGGTATAGTCTGCACTGTCCCAAGCTCAAGAACTGGCTTCTCTGTGTCTCTTCATAGGAAAATGGAGCACTAGACCTGCTAGTGTGGCTTGAATTCCCTAGCCTTTTCCAAGATCATTAGGAAGCACTTTGGGAAGCTAGAAGCCACACCTGGCCCAAGCCCAGGGCAGTAACTTGTTAGCCAGAAGCTGCAACCTAGGCCCCCAATCCAAGTCTGACATGGTCTCAAATGAGGCTAGAAACCCCTCATCGCCTCGGCCGGGCCGCTTCCAACGCTGAGGAAGCAAACCCCGCCTCCCCGACTCAGTCTCCCCTCCCCCACATACACTTCATCTTTTAACAACAGACATCGATGGTGCTTTTGAGGGCATACATTTGACTTCCTCACAGAAGTCAACGGAAGCAAACGTCTCGAACTAAATGAAGCTCTAGACCACCCAGACATTTTCAACACTCACAACAGTTTAGGAGTTTGAGTAACTCATTGCAAAGTTAGGCTGACAATTTTTGAATATATTTTCCACCTTTTATTTCCATCTGTATCATCCATTTTAAAAGAATGACAAGAAAAGATTTCCACCCATTCAAACTGGACTGCTCTCCAAGCTTTGTTGAAAATGATTCCTGAAAAAGCTGGAGCATTTCGGTCAGCCCCCTGACGGCAACCACGTGGCCCACCTGCCCTGTCACAGGGGCTTCCGGTGACTCCCGGAGGCAGGGAGAGCCTTGGGAACACACCTGACACTTGATTCATCCAGCAACCGGCTGCTGCTGGCTGCGTCCTGGTGCTGGACAGGCTTTTCATGTAATACACGTTTACGGAGGGATGCAGGGTGCAATGAGAACGGTTATTTGAGCTGTTAAGAGGCTAACAACATACCTTTACAAACAGTCTTCCGTAATATACCCAAGAAACCCTACAAAGACTTGGAGAAAATATACCTTAATTTCTGACAGGTATCTTACCTTAGCCAGCAGTGAATTTAATAGGACAGAAATGCATCTAAAAATGCTAATTAAAAATAAGTTGCTTTGGTTAGCATTTAAGACTTTACCATTTAATAAAAGATTTTATTTTTGTAAAGAAGAACTTTGAATACATATATATTCTGAATTTCAGCCTGGAATTTCAAGTGCCTACTTTACTAAGCTAAGCACAAAACACAGACGTTTCAGGCTGAGGGCGTCTGCCACCGTTTGGTGTGGCTGTGGGAGCCGATGCCTCATCATCAGGCCCCCCAGAGCACCTGCAGTGGTTGAGGATCTAAAGGACGTTTTCGGGACGGGGCAGAGAGGCTGAAGCAGAAAGGCAGAGCTGCATCACGGGAAGGAGGAGACGATCGAGCAGTGGGCTCAGGAGGGCAGGAGAGCAGGGCAGGATGAAGAGGAGGAGACAGGGCCCGCTTTCGCTCCCATGAGCTCCTCCTGGATCCCTTCCCTAGCAGCCACCCTATCCCAGTCCTTCCCATTTCTGGGTGGGGAAAAAACAGAGCAGGGAGGCTGGCATTAGGGTTGCAGAACCTGAAGGCAGCTGGGAACTGCAAGATCTGGCCAGAGGCAGCTCAGTTCCCAAGACGGACCCTGGGGACCGGCACCTGCCCCCCCCGCCGGACCCCACCAAGTCTCTTACTATCCCTGTTCCCCGCCTACCCCTCCCGCCCCCAGGTAGGAAGCACTCTGGAGCAAAATCAGATAAAGCGTAAGAAAAAAAAAAAGACCTGCATTACACTCTTCATAATGATAGAATTTATGAGCAGAAACTTAGTGCTCACTTCTGTTCATCACTTAGTTTCTCTTTGTTGCTGTCTTTATACTTTCTACATAGGATAAGTACTCTGCAATAATAATTTCTTCGTCTTCCAGAGTTGAGTCAAGGTAATCTTCTTCATGTTCTGGAATATCTTCCAGGATTTCATTCACAGCCTCTGTCTCCATATCTTCATCTGTTGAGGCGCTAGAGGTCCCTGCAGTAAAGAAGTGCAGCAACAGGGGAGCTGAGGGAGGAGGACAGAAAGAGAAACCTCCACGGGGACCAAAGGGACCCACGTCAGCTCCAGCTCGGCCCTCCCGCGCCACAGCGCCCGAGCAGCCCGAAGTGTGCACGTCTGCGAACGCCCCTCGCCGCCCCCGCGAGCCTTTGCCGCCCCAAGCCCCGCCTGCCAGCTTCCGCTCGAGCAGTCCCTCCCGTCGGTCTTCAGAGATCGCAGACCCACCTGCAGAATCAGACGGGGATGTGGGTGGCGTTGCTGAAGAATCTTCCGCCGAGAGCCGCAGGTCAGAAGGAAGACTTCCACCGTTGTGAGCGAGGGTCTGAGCCGCCAGCTGGACGTTTCCCCGGAACACCCTCAGGGCAGCCTCAGCCGCTGCCGCGTCGAAGCCCATGTACACCAGCTGGGAGAAGGCAGGACGGCACTGGCGAGGGCCCAGGCCACACGGCACAGCGCGCACCCGGCACTCCCGCCCCCACGCAGAGCCGGGAGAGCCAGGTCTCGGGGGCACACGTTCCCAAAACCCACCGCACGCATGTACCACCGGCCTTCCCGCGCTAACGTGCGCGTGAGGCAGCTTGGAAAGGAAGGAGGAAGACCTGAGGCGGCCACGTTGGTGCCCAGTCGCCTCAGAAAGGCAGCCGGCTCGCAAGCCAGAGGCAGCGCTGCGTGCACAGAGCTCGTTGTCGCCGGGACCCTTAGCTAGGTCTCTGCAGCACACTAGGCAGGCTAACGTGACGGGGGGCACACGTGGACATCCCTGCAGGTCACAGGCAGGGGAACGGGAGGCGACGCACCAAGAGGCGTGTGTAGGAAAGAGGAGAAAAGCCCGAAGAAAACCTTCCCACAGCTTCCCTGTTTCCTACTCTGAAGGAAATGCCTGTGCCCCGCGTCCACCCGCTGCAACTGCTGCACGGAGGCTGCGCCCTCGGGCGGGCCGGTCACACCTGGAGCCCCGGGAGCCAAGGGCTCGGCCCTGCCTGGCCGCCAGCCTTGTCCCGCCAGCCAGTCCCACACGAGGCTGTGCGGGCGGAGAGGGGCACAAGGCGCTTGCACTCACTTGGTCAATGGTTTCCCGAGAAGGACTCTCCTGATGGCTGTTGGTTTCCGGACCAGAATCGTTTAACCACCACATCTGAGGCTGACTGAGCAGAATCTAAAAACGTACAGGGACACCCGTTACTCATCACTAACATCCGCTCGGTCACTCAGGCAGAGACTGAGCACCTGTCACGCGCTAGGCAGGCACAGCCGTGGGACACACGAACAGGTGTAGAAACTGTGGTGGACGAGGCTCAGGGTGCTGTGGAAGCAGAGAACGGGGACCCCTGAACAGGCTGCGGCTGGAGAGGCAGCTGTTCAAAGGCGGCTCCCGCCAAAGGTCGTGTCTGAGTTGAGGTCTGGAGGATGAACAAGATTATTCAGGCAAAAAGATCGCATCTGAGGAAGCAGGAAAGGATTTGAGAGAGCAGGCGGAAGGATTCCAAGAAAACACAAGCTTGTTGCAGCTCAGCCTTAGGGGTGACAAGGTCATAAAGAGCTATAAACGGAAAGCTATAAGCAGTCCAGGGCTGCCCAATGTGACTTCTCTTTGGAAGGTGACATGGTCTAGGTTTACAATGTCAAGGAGAAGAGCAGAGTTCTTTGGACCCTTGATTTCTCTGTCACATGATACTTACTCTTAACCTTATAAAGCCCTTTTGGGGAACTTCCCTTTTAACACTGAATACTTCTATATCGATCAAATGCATTTATGTACTATTTGTATAATTAAAAACAAGTTTTGAGCCCCATCAGTCCCTTCACATATTCAGAATTTTTAAATTTCTCTAAGAAATCAAATTAGATATTCAAATAACATTTTGAATTAAAAAAATATATTAATACATATATTTGAAAATTCAGTCGACCCTTGCACAACGCAGGATTTAGGGGCGCTGACCCTCATCGCAGTGGAAAACCCAAGTGTAACTTACTGTGGACCCTCGGTATCCACAGTTGCTCCGCATCTGCAGATCGTGAAGTACTATACATAGTATTTACTATTGAAAAAGGTCCACGCGTAAGTGGACCCACGCATTTCAGACCCATGCTGTCCAAGGGGTTAACAGACCGACTAATGGGGACCTCTGAAGAACAGGACGGGAGGTCTTGAGAATAAGAGGCAAAGGCAGGGCAGGCTCCCCACTGCCTGCAGGATTCAGTGTGAACTCCTCAGCAGGGCAAACAAGGTGATGCGGCCCGCCTAGCCCCTGCCTACCTGTCCAGCCCCATCTCTGGCCATTCCCCACCCCGCCCCACCTCCAGCAGGTGTAACCCAGGCCTTGGCAACCCCGGGGCTCAACTCCCCCGGCCTCATGCTTCAGCCCTTAGCGCTGCCCCCGCTTCTCCTCTGTCTGCTGGGCCCCCTCCCGTGACCCGCCCCCCAGCTCAGCTTGCAGTTCCTGCCTCCCCACCCAGTGCTGCGCTCCCACATGGTAGCCCTTACGCCACTGTGCTCTCTGCGTCTGTCTCCCCACTAGCCTGTGGGCTCCCCCAGGGCAGGCGGCATCTCCGCTGAGACTCAGCACAGCGCCTGCCTCATTAAGTATCCTGTCTGCTCCTTGAACAAAAATTGGAAGGACGTGGACCCGGGCAGAGTTACCACTAATTTGGATCCCAACCTGTTTAGTCACTTCTGAGGACTTCTTTAAAAAGCCCCTTTGCCAACATGTACTACTGACTAAATAATAAAACTAAATATTCAAAGAAAACATTTGAATTCAAAACAATTACATTAAAACTTCAATCACCTTTCTTCCACCTTACTGTTAAACTCCCGCTGCAAACAGAAACCTCATCAAAGTTCCTGCCCTGCAAGCCCTGCGGCATCGTGGACAGGCACTGAGGTGGGTGGGGCTCGTCATGCTGGCTCTGCCACTGGGTTCGAGAACAAGAGAGTTCCGACCCTTAGATCCAAACCAGGAATGAAGAGGAAGGCCCGCAGCCGTGGGGCTCCTGGCGTCAGGAAGGACAAAAGAGCAGCTTCAATGAAGAAGTGGAGGGGTGGTGCCTGGGCCGGGAGCAGGGCTGCTCAGGGAGGCCAGAGGCTGGGGAGGGGTTACCTGCAGGGACTCCTCCAGGTTCCCGCTGGCCTGGTGGAGCGCCTGCTTGGCTGCACGAGCGGAGTAGCCCATTCCTTTCAAATAGTTTATGTTCTCCAGGCGGCGTCTTTTCTTCTCTTTTTCCTCCTTCCTTATTTGGTCCAATTTCTTTAGGAAAACAGCAGAGTTACCAAGTTAGGGATTGCGGTTTTGTAGAAAGCCTTCTCAATCCATGCTCTATAGGAGTCTCAGGGTCACCAGGCAAAGTGAAAACCACAAGGTGAGGTGACCTTCTCTCTCCCCGTCCCACCCAGCATGAGGGCCACTAGGGCAGAGACCAGGGGTGTGCTGCTCGCGGGGAAGCCCAGCGGGAGCCGGAGACGTCAGGCCAGGGAGGGAAGAGAGCACCTCGGGGACCACCACCTGGCACCAGAACAGGCCCCTGGGAACCAGCAGGCACATCCTGAGGACCCCCGGAGAGGTGGACGTGCCTTCTTCTAGGAAGCAGGGGGAGGAGCTTCCTGCATGGGTGGGAGGGCTTCTCAGCCTCTGCTGAGTCACCTGGGATCTTACCGAAATGTGACTCTGAACGTGGGGGCCGTGGAGGGGGTGGGTGGGTCCTAGATGGCGCCCAAGCTACCGATCCACCCACCACTCCCTGGGTAGTAAGAACTTAGTCCACTTAAAACCCCAAGAATGCTCAATGCCAGGTGACAAAGGTCACCTACCCCCGTGGTTCTCAACCCCGAGGCTCAGGTGCCTGGCGTTGCTCCAAGAGCCTGAGGAAGGCCACAGGTTCAGTCTCTTCTCCTCCTCCCACCCCAGCCCTCATCAGGAGAGTTCTGAGTTTGTTTTGAAAGCAAGTATCACTTTATTTTATTTCTATTTATTTATTTATTTTCTGGCTGAGCCGTGCAGCTTGTGGGATCTCAGTTCCCCGACCAGGGATCTCCCCGGCAGTGAAAGCGCCCAGACCTAACCACTGGACCGCCAGGGAATTCCCACAAGTATCATTTTAAAAGGATTTCTGCTGATTAAAACAATAAAACTAAAACAGGTTTGACAACCACTAACTGAATCCAACCTCATCATTTTGCCAATGAGAAGACAGAAATCTCTCAAGACAGTTAGGTGCCCCAGTCAAGGTCATCACCGACAGCAGAGCAGAGAGACAACTTCTGCACATTCTAGAAACGGTCCGCCCTCGGCCCAACACAGGGAGAATAGCAGAGAAAACAGCTTTTCCCTTTGATGTATCTCCTCCTACCTCCATGGTTCAGTCCAAGCAACAAGGGTCCCCTCTACGTTCTTACAGCAAGAACACGGCCTCACCTCTTAGGAGAAGAAAGGAATCCTCACCACGGAACCAAATACTCCAAGCTGGCAGTAGGACTAGGCAGAAGGGGTGACTGCCCACAACATTTCCTGGGATGAAGGCAACCTCAGCCTGTAATTTCCTGTTTACAACAGTGGAGAACCTACCTGTGAGCAAGCGGGGCTGACGACGGCTGGGCAGCTCTGCCATCCCGCTGCCCACCCCCTTCCCCGGGGCTGTGGTCCGCACCCCCACCGCGCCCTCTAATTGCCTCCTCTGGGCCAGTCTCCGAGACTCCGAACCCTTCTGCACAGGCCCGGCAGCTCACGCACCTGCTCCAGTCCCGCAGCGGCCCCTCCCCACACCCAGTCAGGCGCCAGCAATCCTGAGCTCCAGCTCCCAGGCCCCGGCTCCGCCTCCCAGCTGACCCTTCCCGCTTCACCACAAGACCCACGCAGGCCGGCGGAAGTAGTCCGTATCACTCACATTTCCACTTTGATTCACACGTACACACCATGTAAAATGCCTCTACCCCGTCCCATCCTCTGCTTGCAATTCCAGCCTCTTCCACTTATATTTCAAAAGGCTAATAAGAAGGACGATTAACATTCAAGCAGAGAAAGACCCTCCCAGCCAGCCAGCCAGCAGACACGGGCCTCACAGCTGACACAAAGTTGGGGCCTCAAAGAACACTTTTTTCTTATTACAAATGCCTAAGTCAGTTTTCTCTTAACCATGTAGATACACATGATATTTCTCTTTATACTAGAATTAGGAAAATAAAATAAACCAAGGAAATGACAATAAGCATTGACTGCGAAGTCTTATCGACACAGTAGGGTCAAATGTTGTGAGAGAACTGGGTTCTAAAGTCACGGCTGTGTACAGGCAAAAAGACTGAACATCCCTTAGGAAGGCCACCACGCTGCCTCTCACGGCCTCGGAACACTTCAGCACTGTCAAGTGACCTCAGTTTCATTAGTCTGTTTCTTTTGCCAGATGAGAAACTGGCCCGTACTCAGGGCCACGAGGTACAAAAAAGCGAACTTTTAGGAATCACCTATTATCCTCTACTCAGTGAGACGTTCAAACCCGGAGCTTCAGAAACTGAGAGGACAGCAGATTCACGGGAGCTCACACGCGATGGGACTCGGAGCTGGTCTTCCCACCAGCCACCCCAGCTGTCCCTAGGGTGTGGGAAGCTGACTAGTTCCCCAAGTAGGCCCTGACCAGCCTAAGCTAAGCAGACAGGCTCAAGCCAGTCAGGTCTTGACACTCCCCTGGCCACGGCGACTGGCTCAAAGGTGGCCAATCAGTGAGCAGCTCAGAACGTCTCTGAGGATTCTGGGACCCAGACCATGCTCCTGGTGTGATGGGATGACCCTGGTAACACGGAGGAGGCAGAGAGACAGAAACTAGAACTCAGCGACAGGGCGAAGCCACTGAATCAACTAACCTGAGACCCAGCCCTCCTCTGGGCTCTTTACAATTAAGTAGGCCAGTGAATCCCTCCCTTACCCTCTTTATTGGGTGTTTAAGCCAATCTGAATTTGTTGCCTTCAACCAAAAGCATCCCAACTACACATCCACTGAGTGGAAGAGTGAGCAGGGTCAATTGCCCTATATACTCTGTTGTTTTTTTATTTTCTCCAAGGGCTTATAGTTTAATTCATTAAATGCACATCTGATAGGACACTACTATTTTTTAAAAAAAACTTATTTTTGCTACTTATAAAAAGTTAGGAAGTGAAGTGGTAACGTTTACCATTTTATAGTATCTTTTGGCTTTTCAGAACCTTCTGTAAAAACTCAGAATGCTATTCTCAGATGGGAATTAGAAAGTTCAGGGGAAAACCAGAGCCTTAGTTCAGGTTTTGCCACCAATTTGACCCATGACCCCGGAAAAGACAACCTCTGAGCCTGTTTTCCTCATTTGTAAAACTACCATGTTCGATATGGTAACATTCCTTCCAACTCTGAAATTCTAAAGTTTTTTTTTTAACTGTACTTATCTCTAATTGTTTTAAATGATTATAGTTTTGAATCTTTGCTTTTATAACATAAGGTTAGTTGTTCATATGATTTGACTCATGTTTCCAGGCAAGGATGACATCCTGAACTGTAACAATGGCTCCCTGGAAAACACAGACCCCTTTAAAATCGTTTCCAGAAATATACTGTGATTAAAAAAGAGAGAGAGAGAGAGAAGACTGCTTGGATAACTGTACTTACAAGCTACCTGCCACCATAGCAAGAATAAAATGAAGGAAACTGCACTGTCTGAAAACTGATGCAATTAAAAAAGACAAGTTTTTCTCCTGACTTCTAAGTCTGAAGCAATGAAGAGTTCCTTGTTAATAATACCTAGTACGGAATTTTCTTTTTCTGTTCTTTCATATCTGAGAACTAAGGCACTTTGGAAATAATTTTGCTATTGCCTCAAGTTTCACACCTACTCAAAGGCAAAGGCCTCAACCAAGCGTTGCCAAGACCACATTAAGGTACCTCTCTGCGGTTGGTGATGTGGGCAGCTGCGTGGTCCACGTTCCCGTCACATGCCCTTAGGCCAAGCCGAGCTTCCTGGGCACTAAATCCCAGCTGCATCAAACTGTGAACTTTAGATGGATCAATATATAGCTCTTTAAAGAGCTGACATGCCTACAGACAAAGAAAAATATAAGAATCATGTAACCATAGTAACATTAAAGCTTAACACAAAGCTAAAACCTAAAGGAAATTGGATTGTACCCAATGTGAATTAGGGTGTGTCAGATTTTAGATAAAACCTCTAAATGTGACCTATTATCAACCAGTGCAAATGCAAACAGACAACACCCTCTCTGCTCACGTGACTTATATGCAGTATAACATGAGAAAACAGGCTGAGGATTGTGGGAGGGGCTGGTATCCATTATCTCCTCCTTTTTGGTAATAAAGTCCCCTGAATTTGAGCTGAGTGTAGCCAGATGGTCTAGGCCAATGGCATGTAGCAGAAATGACAGGAGCACCTCCTGAGTCACCCCTCTAAAGACGCTTGCCCTGGACTCTCTCCCTCCCTCTGCTGGCTGGAAGAGGCACTGACAGGACACCAGCTGCCCCACTGCCCTGGCTGCTCAACTCTACAGCCAGATGAGAGAAACGGAAACTTCTAGCCAATTAAAGCCACTGACTTTCTGAGGTTTCCTTATTACAGCACCTTGCCTGTACTCTCGCAAATACAGATGTGTTTACGGTATATGTGAAGGAGGGACTGGGAGGGAGGTGCACTTTCCTCACCAGTCACACACCACTGAGTTCATGAAATACTTAACTTCTGGGGATTAAAAAACTAAGTAGGTGAAAATGGTCACAACTTTGGAGCATCCATTGTCTTACCTTGTTGAGATAGTCATAAGCCTCTTCACCATTTCCACTGTGATAATTTCGGATACCTTGAAGCAAGTAAAGTCTTAAAAACAAGACTTTCTCTTTTCCACAATTTCCCTAGAATTATTGGGGGGAAAAAAGATAAAACTGTCTTATTTCTCATTACAGGTCTGTAATACTGACATTTATAATTCCCTTCATCTCCACAGGGGCAAAATGGCATTACTAAAATGTTTCTGTCTTCACCATTGCTGATGGCAAAAGTAAGGATCCCAGGGTACAACGGCATCGCCTGTCCCAAACAGAACACCTATCTCCAGGTGCCCAGGACAGGGGGCCCCCTCTGGTCAGGAGGGAAGTATGCAAACCAGGAATATCTCTTATGTTGCCCTGCAATTCCCAAGCAGAATTCTGATGACCTGTGGAAACTGCCTGAGAAAAATCCTTATTCAAAGCCCAGCTCTGGAGCTGTGACTCACTCGTGTGAACTGTCACTGTTGAAAATGTCTATTTTCTGCATTTAAACCTTTCATTAGACTCTAATGAATACAGTCACCAGCTCTCTCGGTCACGGTGATCAATGGGTTTCTGTGACTAGAAAACTGTGTTCCTCTGGTCACAGGCTAACTTATAAGATGTTTAACAATCCCCTTAAAATATAGCTTAAAAAGAACACATTGCATACTACTATCAAATAAATCACCTTCGGCAGCAGTCTAAACACTTTAACAGGAATAAACTCAAATTCTACAAATGGGCTCACTAACACCTAAAACTAATTACAGCAACGTACTTTTATGTGGACCAGTCTCTGATGATTTTCTCCATAACAATTTTTAAAGCATCTCTGGGCCATGTTTAATTTCTTCTCTGCATCGTCCAGGCATTCCAGCTGTCCCAAGCGGAAGTAGCACCATGCTATGTCCAGCTGGAGTACTGCATAGTTGTCCACAGTGTCCAGCAGTTCTCTGCAGCACTCGCTACCAAAGACAGGAAATGACATCACTGACAAGAAGCAGTAAAAACCTTTTTGTGAATTACTGGAATTTTTTTTTCCAGTTTTTGGTGTATTTCCAAAGACTACTCTAAGACAGAGATCGCAATGTTTATGAAGGGAACTATATTTATAATCTGAATCCTTCCAAGGGGAAAAAAAAAAAGGAGTTAGGGCTCAAGAAAAGAAGCTCAACACCACCTGCCCTGGTAGGGGGGGGAGACAGACAGACAGACAGACGCACACACACACCCTTGCCATGTTGGGAAAGAGGCTTGGCAGGAAGCGGAAATCGGGGCCACTGTGTCAGAACCCTTCAGCAAACGTGGGGAGACCATGCTTTAAAGCAGTGGTTTCCAACCCTGACTGCAAATTAGAATCACCAGGATGTGAGGAATTTTTCTTTCCTTTTCTATTTTTTTTGTTTGTTTTTAAGAAATACTGATGCTGGGACCCCACTATATCAATTATAGCAGAAACCTCTGGAGGTGGGGCCTGGATGTTGTATTTCTAAAATCCCCCTAGGTAATTCTAATATACAGCTGAAGTTAGAACCCCAAAGCTTTAAAAGCACACTAAAAAAAAAAAAATCCTTACTATGAACGCCTCAGTTGATGAAGACTCTGATGAGGCATTCACGTCCAATCACATTAAAGGAGGGGAAAAACCATCCAGACAAATGCCAGGCTCTGAATGCCTAGCTGACCTTGGGGCCCAGGTGCAGGTTAAATGCTACTCGGCAGCTGTCGCAGCAGGCTGAACCCAGATACAGAGGAAGGGAGAAGACAGCAAGGCAATGGAAGGTTGACAAAGATGGACATCGAGAATATTTATTTTGATTTTAAATTGTGATTATGTTAGAAATTCATAATGCAAATCTAGATCTCAAGTTTGAACTCTCTTCAATAAGAAAGTAAAATTTGGAACATTCACAAACTTTAAAGATCTCATCTGTTTTTGTTTGTATTCTACTAAAAGTAAGACTGCTCTGGTATAAAACTACAAAACCTGCATGCCCTCAAGCTTCCCATCCTGCCCATCAAAATCTGCTTGGGGTGGGGGGCGGGGAAGAGCTCTGATTCTGTCATTTATGTTTGGTTTTTTTAATACATTTTAGTTAATTTATTTTGGCTGTGTTGGGTCTTCGTTGCTGCGCGTGGGCTTTCTCTAGTTGCGGCGAGCGGGGGCTACTCTTCGTTGCGGTGCGCGGGCTTCTCATTGCAGTGGCTTCTGTTGTTGCGGAGCACGGGCTCTAGGCGCATGGGCTTCAGTAGTTGTGGCACGCAGGCTCAGTAGTTGTGGCTCGTGGGCTCTAGAGCGCAGGCTCAGTAGTTGTGGCGCACGGGCTTAGTTGCTCCGCAGTATGTGGGATCTTCCTAGACCAGGGATTGAACCCGTGTCCCCTGCACTGGCAGGTGGATTCTTAACCACTGCGCCATCAATGACAGGGAAGTCTCTGTCATTTATGCTTTAAAGCAGAAGTCTCCTAAGTGGAGTGCCTGCACTCCAGGGTACGTACAAGACAATCCACTGGGGCGTAAGAATAATCTCTCAGAGCAGGATTTTCCTATTTATTTGTGGTTTCTTTCTTTGAACATTTCTATTCTTTGTGAACGTTTTGTAACATACACACCATATTTTACACACATGCACACACACCCAGATGTATGACCAGGTGAGGGGCACCTTCTCTGAATCTTCTGCTTGGCCTGAGAACTTGACATTGAGAGGAGAGGAAGAAGTTCATGGACCATGGTCTGATCTTACACTC
Organism: Lagenorhynchus albirostris; assembly: GCF_949774975.1. Classification (NCBI taxonomy): domain Eukaryota; kingdom Metazoa; phylum Chordata; class Mammalia; order Artiodactyla; family Delphinidae; genus Lagenorhynchus; species Lagenorhynchus albirostris. Next base: position 5,793,042 of record NC_083102.1, read on the forward strand.
CAGGTGAGATTTACTGATCTACCTGTAGGCACCTTCGATTTCTGGGAGAGAAGCCTACCCCACCATTCTCACAAAAGCAGCGGACATTTAGCCAGTTTTCAAAGTCTCACACATGTGAACAGGCTTGTTTGTGTCTAAAGCATCAAGAGTGAGGACAGAAACTGCCTCCTTTCAGTTAAAAATAAAATCATGCGTATAAGTTTGACCCAGAATTCAGTATTTGTGCAGCCAAAACCAAACCCAAAACCAAAACGCAGCACAGGTCTCACATTAAAGACGTTCGTTTCATTCTTTTAGTTTAAACACATAACACTTTTTATTCATATATAGGCTATAAAAGAGATCATGACATCACCTGTATATAATAATTTTGAAACTGTTAGGACTATATTTGAACCTGATCATGTCACTCAGAAAAAAATTTAAAGACTTGTATAAAATTGTCTTAGAGTATATTTTTATTGATTTTGCTTTAGTAGCCTGAATAGTCAATAGCCAATAAATTTTCATGTTAAAAACATTAATTAAAATCAATGTATAACGCTGATTTAAACAAAATATACTGAGCCTAGCTTTAGAAAAATTAAATCCCATTTGGGCTCAAGTCAGTTATTTAACAGAAACTTATTACACTTGCCTCATGAGTTTTACATTTTTTATATAAAATAAAGATATTAATTTCAAGAAAGGTAAGCTAAGCTTAGGTATCTGCTTTTTTAAAAGGAAGGTTGGCTAAAAAGTCATTTTTAGTTTTATTACTGGCTGTAAGGAACTGGATTGTGTGTAGTTTTTTTGTGTTTCTCGATACATGGGTTCAATAAATACCATTAAGCGATGCTTGGGATGCAGTTAAAAACATGTTACTTGAAAAGAGTGGTGTGACCTTTTCAGGGCTTAGTTTTAAGCTTTGTTAGGTGGGACCAGAGCAGCCTGTAGGGCAGAATTAGCCCTTCTTCCCACACCCTACTGAATTCTCTAGCCAATGCCCCGTTTCCCACAGGTTATTATCCGCCCTCTGTGATCTCTCTGCTTCTCTGAGGTGGTGCTTTCCCAGCCTGGGGGCAAGGCAGGTGTGACCTCACAGGCCTGTGCTGACCATCACTCAGCAGAAGACTCCAGGGGCGCCCTGTGCACTCTCCCGCAGGCAGCTCTTTCCTCCCACCACTGTGGCCTCCCTGGATTCCGAGCTCCATCTATTCCACTCAGGGGAGACCAGGAGGCTCTGCCTGGGTTTCTCCTCCGCACACTGAGGCCTGGGAACTCCAGGCAGTGAGCTGAAACAATTCACAGGGTTCCACTCATTTGTTTCCCCGCCTCAGGGACCACTGTCCTGCATTGCCAGAAAACCACTGTTTTTACACACTTTGCCCAGTTTTTCAGTTGTTGCAGGGGAGAGGGTAAATCCGGTCTCCATCTTGGCCAAAAGTATAACTTACATTTTTAGCTTTAAATAGGGGAAAGAAATTACTCTCAGTCATACTACATACCATACCACAAGATGTACAAAAGAAAGCTGTGATAGAACTTTGAGCCTACTTGGAGCAGGCACGAAAAACATCAAGGGGCAAAGGAAGAACAACTTAACTTTCTTCCACCTCCACCGCTGACTTGCATTAGACTTGATCTCTTTTACGAAGAGAGGGAAGGCGCACAAAAATTACGCTAATGAGTTGACCTGCATGAACAAATCCCCAGTAGAAAAAACCAGTATTTTCTACTTAAAAAGGCATGACAATTATTACTGGATTATTATGTCTACTACTCACTGAACATGTTAACGTACCATGAACTGAAGAGGGAGTTATTTTTTACTCAGGGTCTCCCTGAGACCTGAAAATGATTTCAAGGAGGTGTCCAAGGTGAAAAGACTGAGAAAGGCTCATACAGACAGATCAAGGTCAACCATGCCTCAATAACCGCTGAACCTGGATTACAAGTGTATGGGAACTCAGTATATTAGCTGCTATTTTTATGTTTGAAATTTTCCATAATAAAAAGTTAGAAACAATTATGGAAGCGAATAAAAAATTTACCTGAATTTAAGGACCTAACTTACAGCCTGCACTGCTACCTGTAGCAGAAGAGAATAAAACTGACACTCAGAAAAAAGCGAAGACAAAGAGGCAGAGGAGGAAAACCAGAGAGGCACCAAGCCCTTTTCTGGTTACTTTCAGCTTTGCCCCCTCCTCCCAAATATTTTAGACAATAAATCCCCCTTTTTGCTTAAATTTAAGTTTGTTCACTTAAGACACAAGGGTGCTGCCAGTACCGCTGGCAAACTATATATACTTACATTTATCTTCTTAAATGTACTGTATATATTGGGAGTTCCTCAAAACGGAAAAGAAAATAACACTGACGTTGTTACCTTTTGAATATTTCAAACATCAAGTCTATTTTTCAAATATTTCATCTGCCTGGATTATAGCTTCTCAGTACCGTTTCCCATTAAGAGGAACCAGGAGCCCTTGAGAAAGTGTTGGCTGTTGCTCTGGGGCAGGAACTATTCAGGATGAGTCTGGACCAGCTCTGGCCACGAGAGAGCAGAGACTACAAAGATTACCCCAGGATCGGGTCAAAGGGATGCAGGACCACCTGCCAGCTGAAGACAGCCAGTTTAAGCTCTGAGGTGTGAAGTGTATCAAATGTGTTAAAATCCATGAGCTCATACTGATACTTAAAAGAAAAAAAAAAAAAAGCAGGGAAACCTCACCGGTGATGTCATCTTTGGAAGATGCTAGGGAAGCAACTCATTTATTCTGAAAAGAAGAAAATAAAGAGAAAGAACCCAGCATTTTATTCTGTCTTTCTGTACAAATTGTACCTTAGGAGGACCAAGCAGCGATAAGGAAAAATATTTTTCAAAAGAATTCCAGCAATAAATGCAGAAGGAATAATACGTTATCACCATCTTGGAGCGCCTAATGAAACAGTGGATTTGGGGAACGCTCATCAACATCTACACCAAAATCACTAAGTGAAAAGCTGACAGGGACCTTATAACGGACAGTGCAGGCTGACAACATGTCATAAGAAACAGACATGATACCCTACATGCTTGTTGTAAAAAAATAGTGCCTATGTTTATAAAATGCTTTACAGGGAAGAGAGATCAATTAGAAATGCGACGGGGAGAAACAGTTCACAAATCAGTCTACACCATAACTACTCTTTTATGTTAACCATCTTGGGTGAAAATTGGAAGTGTGAAGTGCACGGGGTGGGGGAAGGGTGCTGTGTGTAACTGTCATCCTCCTTCAAACTTGCTTTCACCAGGTACAAAAGCACCTACCAGAAATATCTGTCAGCGTCCAACAGACACGGCAAGGCTATTCCGTATTCTTTTCTTTTCAGGAAAGCTCTGCCTTTCTCATGATATCCCATAGCTAACATAAGGGCCTAGGAAAAAATAAGGATTTAAAAAAACATCACTTTAAACTAATAAAACGAATTATATTAAAAGCATATTAAGCCTAAAGAAATCAAATATTGTGAAAACAAACAAACAGACAAAAAACTCAAGATCACAACTAAATCTAAAAGCCAAAATTAAGGAAAACAGCATTAAACCTTCATTTCATTTAAACACTGAAACCAAGAACTCAATTTAACATGGCTGAAATGGTCAGAACCGGCACCTGTCCCTTCGTTTTCATCACTTTATTTTAGTATCGGCTGATCTAGATCTATTTCTAGTATCCGTAAGACTAAACATATAAAAAACCAGCCAGTAATGACTGTATCTTTTCTAAAAAGAGCATTCATTTCACTCTCTATTCTTAATCAGGTTTTTTTCTGAAGTATCTGTCAACTGTAGCATTTCTAAAACAATTTTTGCAAGGTGATCCAAATTTCTTTAAAGTTCATTAATATTTTTAGATTTGAATTTGTATATAATTCCATTTTGTAAAGGTTTCCCCTAAAGATCTAAATATCATCATTTAATATACGAACGTAGTATCTGCAGTGGGCAAACAGTTGCCCAAAAAAATCAATTCAATGAGATTACAAAGCTCTCTTATTAAAACGTAACTTCAATCCTTAATTTTAAATCCATAATTCATATAGTGAAACCGACTCAAAAGTGTCCTTTAAAGACCAAAAAATTAAAATTAACTTGACCCACAGTCACTAGAGCTTTTCATATAAGAAGCTACTGGACTCCAGCTCAGAGACTGATCTCATGGGCCAAGTTGTAGATGCTGCTAGAAAGACCCCCTTGGATATGTTCAAAGGTAAAACCACTTCACCCTTACTCCAAATTAGAGAACGGGGCTGTGGAGAGACAGGGGAAGAGGTGGCAGAATCATCTGTCACACTCTTCCCAAACTACCTAGCACCCCAGCCTCCCCTTCTGATCCGTCCCTTAGGGAATGAGGCCCCCAAGTAAAATAAACTACAGCAAAACAAACACTGCCACAGGAAGCCACTGCTCCAGGACAGTGAGGTCCTGCCGTTCTGTACTCAGGCACTGACACTCACAGGGTGAGCCGGCCAGATGCAGTGCTCATCATATGGTCATGTTCTCTGTTTATGAGCTGGAGACTGAAAGCTGCTTCTAATCCTTTATAATAACATTGCAAGATAAAACAAATAGAAAACCCCTTCTGCTCTGACAGCAGATCAAAGAACAAGCCATACATTTCTTACAGTACTTACTTTTCTTTCTGATGGAGGGATTCTGATTGATCTGCCTGTCTGGTTAGCTATGTCTAAGTATGGTGTGGTTTCTGGATCCACCACCATCTCAGCTGCAACAAAACCAAAAGGAACTCCATTAGTTCAATGTTAAAAAGCAGTGATGGTGACATTAAAAATGTTAGACTGTAGGCGAAGAAAGGCCAACAAGAAATGTGATACTCCCCTCCCACGCACGCTCCCGCCCATTTGCTGCGTGATTTGCTGCCACCTTTGAGGACTTGAGCGAAAGTCTGAAGCTCTGTGTACCTCTCTCTGCCAGTATCTCCAGGCCTCTCTTAGTCCTCTGAATTCTTTTTTCTTTTAGTCTGGCTTCATTCTGCTCTTCTTCTTCCACCTGGGAGTTTTTCCTCACATCCTCTTCAGACTGTTTTAGTTCGAGCACCATAGCTTTTACATTGTGGGTCACTCCCTGTTCCTCAAGTGTCTTCCCTGTCAAAATCAGAAATGCACGTTATAAAAAGAGTCATTAAATTTACTGGGTAATAGGCCATCTTCTATGTTAAATGGAATCCTTAAGCCTGCGTCAGCACTTGCAAACCACCATGCCACATGATTGGTAAGAAGATGTTTAAATTTGGCTGTTTACCTATGTTATTGTTAAGCACTGGTTAAAATCAGCCAGGGAAAATGAGGTGACTAAATTAATCCTTTGTAATTTTCTTTACTCTCATCATAAGATCAAACTAAAGCAATCAACTGTTTGAGAATCTACTACAGAGAGAGACGTGATATCTCCCACCCTCTAGCTGGAGATATAATCCAGTTCTCAGCAATGGACTGGAGGCCAGAGTGCAGTGGCGCACTGTGAGAGGTAATTTACTGAAGTGGGTAAAAACAAACACCTTGGGTTCCATCCCTTCTTAACTCTATAGCCCTGAGTGAACCACTTACTGTCCACGTCCTCATATAAAAAATGGGAATAAAGAGAGGTAGAAGTTAATGGAACAGAATGAAAGAGAATATGAACAAAATCAAAAGCTGGCTCTATGAAAAAAATTAATCAAATATACAAACCTAACAAAAATTAAGTCAAAGATGCAAAAAAACAACAAACAAAACGAAAAAGGGTAAATATAGATAGCAAACATTATAAAATACCAAAATAATATTAGGAACTATAAGCATATAAATTTGAACACATTTCTGAAAACTCGAGTTGGACACACATTCATATGCATACGTACATACACATACACATATATATATTTAGGAACTCGACAACCATTCTAACATTTATATTGAAAAATAGAGGACTTCCTTGGTGGCACAGTGGTTTAAGAGTCCGCCTGCCAACGCAGGGGACATGGGTTCGAGCCCTGGTCCGGGAAGATCCCACATGCCGCAGAGCAACTAAGCCCGTGCGCCACAACTACTGAGCCTGCGCTCTAGAGCCCGCGAGCCACAACTACGGAAGCCTGCATGCCTAGAGCCCATGCTCCGCAACGAGAAGCCACCGCAATGAGAAGCCTGCACACCTCAATGAAGAGTAGCCCCCGCTCGCCGCAACTAGAGAAAGCCCGTGCACAGCAACAAAGACCCAATGCAGCCAAAAATAAATAATGAAAAATAAGAAAAAGAAAGATCCATCAATGGCCAAGTTACCATGATAAAGAAGAGCCAAGAGGGAGACTCATCTTACTAGATTTTTTTTTTTTTTTTTTTTTTTTTGCGGTACGCAGGCCTCTCACTGTTGTGGCCTCTCCTGTTGCAGAGCACAGGCTCCGGATGCGCAGGCCCAGCGGCCATGGCTCACAGGCCCAGCCGCTCCGCGGCATGTGGGATCCTCCCGGACCAGGGCACGAACCCGCGTCCCCTGCATTGGCAGGTGGACTCTCAACCACTGCGCCACCAGGGAAGCCCATCTTACTAGATTTTAAAGCCACAACAACAAACAAACAAACAAACAAAAACCTCTGGTGAGACTATCCATGCAGCCCTGGGCTTGAGGAAAGAACTTCTTAAAACACAAACAATAAGGTGAAAAAGTGATGGATTTGATAACATCAAAATCAAGGATTTCTGCCCAATGAAGGATACCACAAACTAATTAACATAGAGATGCGATGACAAACAGTGCAAAGATATCTAAAACAGGTAACAGGAAATGGCTAGAGGTGATGCTGGAAAGGACGACTAGGGCTAGGCTGCGAAGGCTGCATTACATCAGGCTGGGATGTGAACCTGACTCTCCGTAGGCCATAGGAACCTAATGGAAACCAAACAGACTACAGTGCTTGCCCGAACTGCTGCAACAGCTAACTGGTCTCCCAAGGCCATTCGTGTCTCCTTTGCATCCATTCCCCTACTGCAGCCAAAGTGATCTTTGAAACACAAATATAATTGTGTCTGCTCCCCAGCATCAATGGCTTCCCACCTCTCTAGAGAGAAGCCCTCTAATACTGAGTAAGGCTCAAGTCCAGGGTTCCTCAGCAGCACTACTGGCATCGTGAGCTGCATTAAGTCTCTGTTGTGGGGACCGTTCAGTGCCTTGATGTTCAGCACCATTGCTGGTCTCTTCCCATCAACTGTTATGAGCACAACCTCCCCTGGCCCCCTGCTACCAAGTCATGACAACCCAAAATGTCTCCGGACATCGCCAAATGTCCCCTGGGTGGCAAAATCACCCTTGGTTAAGAAGCACCACTATAATCTTTACAATGTGGCCTCGCTGCCTGGCCCTCCATCCTTAAGAAGCACTACGCTCCGCTCACCTACTACACTTGGCCGCATTAGACCTTTTCAATCCCTCGAATTCACACGATGGAGCTGTAACACGAGGCTCTCTGTCTGGAGCGCTCCCCACCGCAGCCTCCTCCCCGTCTTCACTCAGCTTTAGCTCTTCTCCCTCAGGGAGAATTTACTAGAAACTCTATTTTACTTTGAGCACGCCTAGACTTCCATTCTGTAACATTTCACCAGACCTGTACTGAGTATCTTTGGAAAAGTTGCTTCCTGCTTTACATTTTTATTTTAGTAAACTCTAAAATAATTGGTTTTGCATTATATACATGATAAAGCCACCCAAAATTTTTGAACAGAGGAAGAGTGAGAAAAAAAGATACAAAGTCATTATTTCTCTATTGACTTGATTTAAAAATTCTGCATACTTTGCCATAACATACCTAGTTGAAGTTGTTTCTTATTTATGACAATTTTGATGTAATTTTCTTGAAATCCAAAGGTTTCAGCTATCCTGTAAAATAAACCCGAAAACTATAGGTAACCAAATTTGTTATTTATTATCCATTAAATAGATTTTAATCATATAGCTATTTTATACATTCTTCTCAGAAACACCGAGTATTCCAATTTACTGACTCACAACATTACTTCAGATAAAGTCAGCTTACTAGATGGTTATTTGAAACTGTGTCAGAGACAGTGTCCTTTTGTAAACTATCTGTTTTACTATTTGGTTCCTTGTGAAGTAGAGACCACTGGTGCTGTGTATCTGTTTGAACAGGAGGGCCCTAGCTGCATGTCAGGAGAAAAGCCATCCTCTATACCTTCTGCGGTCTCCTTGGAGGAGCCCATAATAGGGGGAGTTGTTCCATACAATCTTCTGCTCATTGTGTGTTGAATGAATGATGCTTCCTGAATCCATCCCTAACAGCCCTCATGTAGACCAAAGAAGAAAATGAGAAAAATCACTTTAAGAAACACTGACTGGCTATCCCTGGAGGTATTCAAAATACTTACCAGTTAAAAATACACAAGTAGATGAAGTAATTGACCAGGTTTCAGAAGTTAGGTTTTCACTGGTATGTGACAGGCAGGTATTTTTTTTCTTTTTACAAATGGGCAAACAGCCTGAAACTGGCTGAAATACTTCACTGAACACCACAGCAAGCTATTAGTGCACTAAGGAATAAAATTCAAAACTAATGATCTGGCCAATATCAGACTGTCTCCTATTTCTATCACTCATTCATTGATTCAAACACGTATCAAGTACATGCATCCAGAGTTCCCACCTGATCTCAAGTTACACCAGGAAGTGAAGAGATTGCTGCAAGTCCTGAGTTCTCACTTTGCCCTTAAATGCCAGTGTGAGCCTGAATAAGTCCTTCAGCCTCAAAGCCTCAATTTTCCCTTCCATTCAGTGACGATAATCAAACCTGCCCCATCTCTCTTACAGGATGGCCAGGGAGGATCAAATGAGCGGGTGTAAAAGAGCTGAGAGCACCTGGGGCACGGGGCACACAGATACTTACTTAGACCTCAGTTCTCTGCCAGTGACATGCAGTCGGGTCTCCAACAAGTTTTTCCTATCCTATTTAAAAATAAGACAAATAGAATACACTTGAATTTGACACTTTCTTGGAGCTGTTATTCTGCCTATAAAACCAGACAGGTTGATATCAGATGATGTAAATACTCGCATGCCTAGCATGAAGCTATTGAACAAAACCTGACGTGTGCTGACCCTGTGACCCGGAAGTCCTCAAGGGGGCAGCAGTGTGGCACCACAGGCAGGGCTTCAGTCTCTGGGGGAAGGTCAGCTGCTCACTGGGGTTTGTCCCCCGTCTACTCAAGAGAGCTGGCCTCTGCTCCACTAGGACCCATCCCACAACCTCTGGCACTAGGGCCACCTCAGTGAGCAAAAGAGATAGTCCCTTCGGCGCTCCCAGTGAGGAGGGAGCAGCAAGACATGTTCCTGGAACCTTTCCTTCTCGGATGGCTGGGCTTCAGAGGAAAATACGGGACCACCAGCGACACCTATGAGACCATGCAAATCATCTGCTCTGATTCCATACTCACCAATCAGCTTTCTGACTGGTGGTCTGGTTTCCCAGGTACTTGATACTAGCAATGAAGAGTCCTGTATATACATACTGCCCTTTAAATTCCCAAACTGGCGTTCTGAGATAGATACATATATAATTTCCTTCTTCTAATAAAGCTCTTTGCTTTTCCTAGAAATTTTTAACAGCTTTATAGAGAGGTAACTTACATACCTTAAAGTTCCCTGTCTAAAGTATAAGAGTCAATGGTTTCTAGTATATTTACAGAGTTAGACAACTGTTATCATAATCAAATTTCAGAACATTTTCACCATCTCCCCAACCAAACATGTGCCATACCTCCTATTCCCTCCCCTGCCCCCACCACAGACAACCATGAATATATTTTCTGTCTCTACGGATTCACCTACTCTAGATATTTCCTATCAATGGAACAACACAATATGTGGCTTTTTGTGTCTGGCTTCTTTCATAATGTTTTTGAGGTTCATTCATGTTGTAGAGTATCGGTACTTCGTTCCTTTTTATGGCTGAATAATATTCATTGTATGCGTGCACTCCATTTATCCACCGATAGACATCTGGGTTGTTTCCACCTTTTGGCTATTGTGAATTGAGCTGCTACAAACGTTCATGTACAAGTTTTTGTGTAGACATAGTTTTCATTCCTCTTGGAGTAAAATAGCTGGGTCATATGGTAACTCTTAAACACACTTATTTTCATTTCTTCTGAGAATAATTAACATTGATAAGTCAGAAGAGGCACCCTTGGGTGCCCTGCCTCAGTAACATTTCTGGACTTCAACTACTGAGGACGCGGCCCTGACACAGGTGGCCCAGGTTACGGTGGCCCTGCTTGGGCACTCAGCTCTGCCTCTGGCTTCCACTGGCATAGAAAAAAAAGACGAATTCCTTTGTGATGTGTCCTATACAGTTTTAGAAAATCTGAAGTAATCTTGTATTCCCCATTTTTGCTAAATGTTCATTCAAACTCTAGAAAATGTAAGAATGTTGAAGCACAGCTCTGTGAAGCCTGCAGGCCAGACTACTTTGTAAACGTTCCAGCTTAAGAATCCATAAAATTGACTTTTAAGTTTGTAAATGTTCAACATGTAAAGTAACTGAAAAGAATTTTATCTTTGGATTGTATCTTCAAAAAGAACTCATCATTTATTTAATCACATCATTAAGTTAACTAAGTATTAGTAACTATGTAAATTTGGGGAAACTACTCACTTTTTTTACCCGTGGAGGTAAGAAGACTTCGATTGTAGCAATTCCTGTTGCTTTATAGTGCTCATTGCCTGTGCCACGCTCCACTGCTTTGCAACGTATTTCTTCTATTATCTTTTCTACTTCATTTTCACAACATTCTAGCTTGTCAGAGTACTTCTTAGCAAGGTCCTATAAAGAAAAATTTAAAAACACAGATCAATACAGTACCAACTCAAAAAAAAAAAGTATAATACAGAACAGTGCACATGGGACTCTAAGGCAAAATAACTAATGAGTGGTGGTCACCCCTGTTATAGTGAAATCCAGACTGTGGCTTGACATCTTGAGAGGTGTAGAGTTTAGAGAGGACCCAGGGAAACATCAAAACCAGGAAAGGACAGGAAAATAGGCCCAAGAGAGAAAGTAAGACCAGTTGGGATTATACTACGGGGAAAAGCAAGGTGGGCTGTGACTTACGTAACTGCAGTATATACACAATTATTTTAAGGAATAATGAACTGTTCAATACCACTAAAGGGTGGGGACAAAAAAACCAAAGACATAAACAGAAAACATTCTAATTTTCCTAACTTGTGAGAACAAGTCAGGTTATACGACGGTGTAAGTATATATTTATAATAGGGGAGATGTTCATGATACACATAAGTTACAAAACAGATCAGAGGACTTCCCTGGTGGCGCAGTGGTTAAGAATCTGCCTGCCAATGCAGGGGACACGGGTTTGAGCCCTGGTCTGGGAAGATCCCACATGCCACGGAGCAACTAAGCCTGTGCGTCACAACTACTGAGCCTGAGCTCTAGAGCCCGTGGGCCACAACTACTGAGGCCCGTGCACCTAGAGCCCGTGCTCCGCAACAAGAGAAGCCACCACAGTGAGAAGCCGGTGCACCACAAAGAAGAGTGGCCCCCGCTCACTGCAATTAGAGAAAGCCCGTGCGTAGCAACTAAGACCCAACACAGCCAAAAATAAATAAATTAAATAAATTTTAAAAAACCCGAAACTTTCTGTAATTCTCTAGAAAACATAAACATAATTACTCAGTGAGGGTTTTTTTCCCCCTCCTGACACCAACTGGATGTCCTACAATTCAATTCAATTCTGTCATTAACGATCTGGAGTTAGAGGCAGACTCCACAGGCTAAGGGCTCAATCCCACAAGTCTGCCTTCATTTCAGGCACCAGGTTACCCACACTTCTGTCTGACTTGGATACAAAGTCAAGGGTCCCTACAACCCCTACCCCTTCAGGCTTGGTAATTTGCTAGAACAACTCCACAGAACTCAGGAAAATGCTCTACTTATTATTACAGTTTATTATAAAGAGTACAAATGAACATCTAGATGGAGATGTACATGTGGCAAAGTCTGGAAGGGCTCAGAGAGCAGGAGCTTCTGTTCCTGTGGAGCTGGAGTGTGCTACTCTCTGGCGCAGGGACGTGTCTGCCAATCTGGAAGCTCCCCAAATCCATCATTTAAGGGTTTTTATGAAGGCTCCATTATGTAGGCACGATTGATAAAATCACTGGCCGCTGGTGAGTAGCTTGATCTCCAGCCCTCTGCCCTCACCAGAGGCTGGAGGGTAGGGCTGCAAGTTCCAAGCTTCTAATCAAAGTCTGGTCTTTTAGGCGAGCAGCCCCACCCTGAAGCTCTCTCCAAAGAGCTGCTTCTTAGAACAAAAGATGCCCCTGTCACCCTTACCACTCGGGAATTTCCAAGGGTTTTAGGAGCTCCGTGCCAGGAACTGGGGACAGAAAGCAGCTTTCTTATTATGCCACACCTAGTTTCTAAGCCAAGAAATTATAACAAGCAAATTCAAAAGAAAGATCAGAAGGTTTGCAAAAACTAAAAAGTGAGTCCTGTCAGGAACAAGAGAGACAGGAAAACCCTAAGACCCTGACACAGCTATCACTATCACCTCCCAAGCACGTCATTGTGTCACAACACAGGACAATTTGATGCCCTCCTGACAATTCTTAGTCCTTGATAAATGTTACACTGTTTATCTCAATATACTCAGACTGAGAAAACAGAGAAGTACATTCTAGGATATTCCAATATAATAGATTTCTATCAAAAATGATTAATGTTCCTCAGCTTCGAAAGGCAGGCAAACTTCAATTTCTAGAAGTTTCACTCATGTAAAATGATGCCATTTCTGATGATACCATAAAAAACCAAGGCATAATTATTAGGAAAATATATTTTGGAAAAATGAACAGATAGCCATAGTGTAAACAAAGCTGGGGGAGGGAAGCATTGTTTTACAGCAGACCACAGTAGCAAGGAGGGCTGAGAACCCACCAGGACACTAACGCTGAACAGGTCACACACTAAGCTTCTGGCACTGGAACTGCCCTGCTAGCAGGAACACCCAGATTAATAAACTTAGGTAACATCGTGAAGGTATTAGAAATGATATATGCCAAAATAATTAGATACCATTCTCATATAAATAAAATCTTTTTAAATAAAAATAAGCTTGCCAACTGCTAATAAAATGTGGGACCTGCTTTTCACTCATGTTTTTGGTTATGCCAAAGGTTTACCTGGTTGTGCCTGGCAACTTCTGGTGACTTCAGAATCTTACTTACCAAGGAGACTTACAACACTACTAATTATTAATGTCTTAAAAGGAAAATACCTTCAATGCCAAACCAACTTTTTTATTTTCATCTGTATATGGAGGTTTCCAGAGTTGAATTCTGTCTTCCCTTAAAAACTGGGTCAATTTTGCTTGGAGATATTTCTTTTGCGCCATCCTTGAAAGCAAAACAGTACATCACTGATACCCCATGCCACATTTCAAAGTGTTTTATAACTTACCTAATACACTGATGGGTTTTCTAGAGTAAGCAGAGGTCTCCTCCACTCCTCCTCCAGTTTAGTCTAAATTACTTTTAGACTAGGTTTTAACTAGCTCCAGGCTTCTCTAAAAGATATATATATTATATACAGACTGAAATATGTATTACATATGCAATTATATATATTACATAAAAATACATATTTCAAAGTTGCTAATATGTAGCAAGGTTTATTACACTTTTCTATTTCTTAACCTGCTATTATTCTCTAAGAGAAAAGATAAGATAAATCCCTAAAGTAGTGAACTTAAACAATTCGATGCAGAGCTTATCAATTCTCCTGTATATTGGCTATTTCAACACAAAAGACCAATCACCTTGGCAGGTAAACATGAAGAAAAGCTAGCTTGAACCATGAACTATCCATAACAAATATTTTCTATATCTGAATTTTTTAAATTAAAAATTTAGTGTTTACAATACTAGAAAGTTATGCATGCTATTTTGTGATAAAGCATAAAAGCAAATCTACATATACTATTCAAATCAATACTGGCTGGGTCATCATTTTACAGATGAGAAAACCAAGGCCCAAGTTTGTAAAATGACTCAATCAAGGATGCAAAATTAGGCAGCAGCATAACTAGCACTGGGACCTACAACACTGGACCACTGGATGCTGCCTTCTATCGCGAAATCCCTTGCTGCTTCTCTGTCCTGTGCATGTAACTACTCTCTCCCAAAGAATCACACACAGCAATGGAGCCGTCTACTCAACCTTCACTAGCACACCAATTCAAAGGGGTGAGTGAGGCGGCTAGAGAGTCAAACAGCTGACAGGGGCAGTACAGCCAAACAGATAAGCAGTAAGAAAAGTCAAAAGCTATTACTCTTGAAGGATGAAGACATTCTAGAGAGTGAAAAAATATGTAAGAGTTAATGTAACCTAGATAAGTAACTTTCTTTTTTTTATTCAGGGCCTGTATTCCACACTCCCCAAAACTCAATTCACCTGATTTTTAAATCAAGTTTGAGAACTTAAGTGTATTCCATAAACAAGTGTTTTAAAAGAAAGTTCAAATCTATTTTATATCAATTTGGAGGCAAGAAAGAGGGTAATCAGGATAGCGGGGAGAAAAGGGATAAAGAAAAAAAACACATCAAAGAGGGGGCTGTGTGCATCCAGGTAACCTACAAAAGAACCCCAGATTTTCAAGCACTAATAAACTGCTTCTCACACAGAAAAGCATATTAGCACTTACGAGCATTAGCTTTCCAAACACAAATAACTTACAGGACCACTACACAAAGTTAGTTCTCTACTGATAAATGTTCAGAAATTCCCACGAAAGTATCACTTGTGGGGAGAGGGCCATTTACTGGAGCCAAGCTATCTGTAAGGCTGAATGCACAGCCCTCTGCCATCCAAGTAGCTACCTGACCAAAGTCTCAAGGGATTTCCTAAACCTAGTGTGCGGGCCCACACTCCACCCAACCAGCAAATAAACAGCAAGGAGGGTCTATGAACCACCACTTATGTTTGAGAAAAGATTACACCACTGTCTTGAAACTTACAAATCTTCACTTCCAGACAACCGAATAAACGAGGATACATATTTTAAATCAAAACGGAAAAAGGTTTAATAAATCAGTTTCCGATTTTAACTGGAGAACTGAACGTTTCATGGATGCCATACAATGTTCGGCAACACAGCCCCCCACCAAAAGCAGAAATTCATTAGCACTACTGCTCTAAACTGAAAGCGAAAAGGTATAAAACGTTCCTTTAAAATTTCACTTTCACTTTTGTAATAAATCGATCAACGCTACCTTTCCCCAGAGCTTTTCAAATATATATCTATATATATATTCATTCAAAATACATTAATTTTTCTCTTAGGCAGACTATTACAAGAATCTTGTATTAAAAAATAAGAGTATGGGAAAGAGTTGAGAAATACAGAATCAGATCGTCAAGGCTGGAGAAAATAAAGTGTTTTCTCATTAAACAGCAAAGAAAATCTGTCTTTGCAAATAAATCCCAAATGGCATATCTGGAATTACAGTGTTATGACTCAAGCTTTTTGTATGGCTAATTAATTTTAATATATACATATATTTCTCTTTCTCCTTCCAAAGACACTATTCAATCTTCTTTTTAAGTACCCAGCACCTCAGCCCAGCCCAGAGCAAACCTAGGGTGCGGCGAAATGCCGGCGCAACCTGAAACCCCGGCCCGCCGACCCCAGTCCCGGCCGAGCATCCGCGCTGGGCGCCCACCTCCCGCCGCTGCGGTCGCGCCCGACCCACACGGGGTTGGCGTCGGGGTCGCGCCGGGGGAGCGGGGGCGCCAGGCGGCGGGGCTGAGACCCGGGTCTGGGACTCGACGCTCGGCCGCCGACTCCTCACCTGCGCCACCGCCGCGCCAACCGTAACCCGCCGAATGCCCGGATGCGCCGGCGGCCGCCGTTTGTTTTCATTCCGGGTGAGGCCGGCCCCGCCCCCGCAGTCTCTGTCGCCGGGCCGCCCCGCCCCCACGCGGCGGAGAAGCAGGGTTGTGGGCGGGGCTAATCTGGGGGCGGGGTTGTGGGTAGGCTGTGGGCGGGGATAAGACGGACCGGGGGGTGGTGGGAGTGCGGGACAAGGGTGGGGCGGGGTTGGGGCGAGGACGCTGCCTGGAGGCTGGGGGAAGATGTGGGCGGGCAGAGGGAAGAGCGAGAAGGAGCTGGGGCGAAGACCCCACCCCGGACTTCCTGGGGGGCGGGGGCGGGGCTGGCGGGAAGACTCGGAAGGCTAGCTGCTGCGGGCCTCAGCCGGGAGCTGGGGAAACCGCCGGCCTAGCCTCTGAGGGTTGAGGAACTGTCAGGGCGGGACTGCTGGCCCGGCCCGGTTTGCCTGACTTCAGAGGAAATGGAGCCTGGCTTCGTTTCTCCAGAAACCTCGAAAGAGGCCAGAGCACCTGGCAGGAAGTCCCTTTTTCCCCCCCGAGGGAGAGTCTGGACCTTCTGCAGCCGGGTCCGCCCCCACCCCCACCCCGCCAGGCTGGGCCAGATGTGATGTTCCCCCTAAAGTCTGGCTTTTCATCCCGCCGTCCATCACCCCGCCTGGGCCTCCCCTGGGTGAACTTCCCAGTCCCTTGCCCTCGCGCCTCTCCGCTCATTGCTGGCCCTCCTGACCCGGTCCCCACACGCTGTCCGCGACGAGATCTGTGGAGATCCGCCTGCTGCCGAAGTGCTCTGCCGTCGGATGTGGCAATACACGTAAACCTCTGCGCGGCCGATGTCGGATGTCTAGGTGAGGAAATAAGACCAGGGTGCACAGGGGCTTCCCTGGCGGTCCAGGGGTTAGGCCTCTGCGCTTCCAGTGCAGGGGGTGCGGGTTCCATCCCTGGTCGGGGAACTAAGATCCCACGAGGCGCGGCCAAAAAACAAAAATACAAGGGTGCATAAAATCTTGAGGGCATTGTGTGAAATGCTCAGAGGTCGAGAGCAGAGCCTGGGTAGTTGAGCACAGGTCCTGGCCGAGCTTTGAGAGATGGTTACACCCGCCCTTGGCAGGACCCGGGAATGGAAGCTAGAATCCGCCTCAGACCCCAGAAAGTTTACTCCGGTGAGGCTGTTGGCCCTTCCATTGCGAATCCCAAGGCCCTTCCTTGGACCCGCTCTAGCACTGCCGAGGGCTGGGGCTTGAGAGCTTGGGCCCGGCACCCGGCAGCCGGTCCCAGCCCTGGGTACCTGGGCAAGCTACCTGGCCCCCACCTCACCCTGGACGACAGTACCGCTGCCCGCTGGGGCACCGTGGAGAAACTGTGCGCTAGGATCTGGTCCTCTCACTACACCGGGACAATCCCCAGGACACGAGTAGCCCCTGCATCACCTTTCCCAAAATGGATGTGTTGGGTTTAGAATCACACCAGGAGCCGCGGATGGTCTGAAAGAGGCTTTGTACACGCTCTGACACCCTCCACCAGGAGAGGGAAACACGACGCCCCCCCTCCTGGTGCCCTCCCACTCTCTGGGGGAAGCCTCGGGTGGGATGTGCGCCTAAATCCATCTTCGGGCAGAGAAACGTGTTCCCAAAGGTGCCCTGAGTGCCAGCGTCCCAGGCCCCCACCGGGAGGACTCTGCACTCACCATGCGAGCAACATCCCTTCCCTTTTTTCCTCTGCTGACCTGCAGGCGTTGCCCACGGGCCTGACAGGGCACAGGAAGCAGGCAGGTGGCTGTGTCTTTCCAAACAAGAGTCTCCTACCTCCGTAGCCTCCTTTGCGTACACAAACACTTAGGACAGCTTTGAAATCAAAGTTCTTTACCTTGGGCCAAATCAACTTCTTAGTCAAGGCGAAAGACAAATGGCAAAACGGGGGAAAATATTGCCAGTTCACATCAGAGACAAATCTCTTTAGTACATAAAGAACTCTCACAATTTGATAAGAAAAAGACCAAAATAGAAAACTGGGCAAAAGCTACTAAAATATGATTCACTGAAAAGGAAATACAAATGGTTTGTAAGCATACAAAAAATTACTCATCTCATTCATGATGAGATACTAAATATATAAAACTACACCAAAATACCACTTTTTACCTCTCAGACTGAAAAAAAATTGGATACCATGCTATGATAACAAGGCTATGTGGAAATAGGCACCCTCATACCTTACGTGTGGAAGGTTAAATTGGTCCAACTCTTAAGAGGGCAATATAGCAGTATCTATCAAGATGAAAGTGCATAATTCAACTTTTATGGTTTTTACTGTATTTTATTAATCTGCCTCTTTTCTGTTGTTCTTACATTTAGTGGCTTCAACTGCAATTTCTTGAGATGAAGAATTCTTCTTAATTTGTGTATGTGTTTTGGTTGCTGTGGGTTTTGTGGTGATAGAGAATCAGGGGACTTCTGCATAATTGATCCTACTTCCGGTGGAGTAAAACCAGAAAATCCTTAAACATCCGCTGCATGACAGTGAAATTTAATGCTAAATGTTACCAATTCTTGCTAGAAAAAATGCAAAGAAATAGGAAGTTTTGGCAGTTCAGCTTTATTTATAGTTGCTTGGATCAGAACAATATACATGCAGTGGGTTAAGTTGTGTGGTAAACTAATTTTTTTATAGATGGAGAAATGGATTTAAAAAGAAAATAACTTCATTCTTGATTTTTCTATTTATAAATGGGAATTTCCGAGGAGTGGTTATAAACTAGAATTTTGGGGGGAATTTGAATGATGATTCATACTTTCAGTCTGATAAGTTTTCAGTGTCACTGATATTAGGAGATATGGTCATTTTATTCAGCATCTTGGCTGGATGAGAGGAATGTAGAAGGAACAGAAAACAAGCAGGTGGAGAGGGAGGTTTGTTCCCATCTGATCGGGAATACATAATTTCATTCACCCTTGAAAATGACAGAAGCTGAAAGAAGTTATGAAAATATCAGATGAGAGTTACTCCGAGGCTCAGGAAACATGGGCTGGGAGGATAGATCTCAGGTACTATCAGAAAGGACCTGACCTGCTCACCTGTGACTCGGGTAGAATCATTCTAGAAGCATTTAGCCCTCATGTTCTGTGTCCTGGTTTTGAATCTCTGACATATCCTGGCCCCAGATGTTTAACACAAGTACTCCATTCATCTGTCTCCCAAAAGATGCGTACGTAGGCAATGTACTAACTTTGAAAAATAAAATAAAATAAGGGCAGAGATGATGAAGTAAATTAAACCATGGTATCAATACTATTGAATTAAGTTCTGGGTAATCTATCTGTGTTCTACTGTTTAATCCATTTTTAAAGTTAAAAAGAATTCTATATACAACATTTGTTTTGTGATTTGAATTTAGGGATGAATTAAAACTAAGGTGACTATGGAGGCAAGAAAGTAGCTAATCATTGCTGTAGGCTTACAGTTTGAGAAACTTCTGTGGAATGCTAGAATACTTTTTTTTTTAAATTTAACTCCTTATAAATCACATATTATGCAAGAAAATTAAAAATAAAGTCAGAGGGGGACTTCCCTGGCGTTCCAGTGGTTAAAACCCTGTCTTCTGTTGTGTCTAATATACTGAATTCATAATTTTATTTAATGTACTTTTTAGCTCTAGGGCTTCCATTTGATTTATTTTTCCAGATTTCAATACTCAAGTAAAATTCTCCATCTTTTACTCTATTTTCTTGAACATGTTAACCGTAGTAATTTTAGTCAGGTAACTTCAGTATCTGGATTAACTGTGGATCTGTTTCTATTGTCTGTTCTCTCTGGTTTTTCATATATCCAGTAATTTTTTATTAGATGCCGAATTTTTTTTTTATAAATTTATTTTATTTATTTTTGGCTGTGTTGGGTCTTCGTTCCTCTGTGTGGGCTTTCTCTAGTTGCAGCGAGCGGGGGCTACTCTTCGTTGCGGTGCGCGGGCTTCTCATTGCGGTGGCTTCTCTTGTTGCAGAGCACGGGCTCTAGGCACGCGGGCTTCCGTGGCTGTGGCCTGCGGGCTCAGTAGCTGTGGCTTGCGGGCTCTACAGCGCAGGCTCAGTAGCTGTGGCGCACGGGCTTAGTTGCTCCGCGGCATGTGGGATCTTCCTGGACCAGGGCTCAAACCCGTGTCCCCTGCATTGGCAGGCAGATTCTTAACCACTGCGCCACCAGGGAAGTCCCTAGATGGCAAATTTTGCTTGTAAAAAGTTGTAGAGGCTTCAAATGTTATTATCCTCCAGGGAGGGTTTACCCCTTCCTCCACGAGACCAATGAGAAGAGTAGCCAATCTGGTACTGAGTCACAGCTGCATTGAGATCCTGGTAGAGCTCAGTCTACCTCTGTGTCTCCAACTTCCACCTGGGAGCCTGGAGTTTGCTCTGCAGTGACCCACCCCATCAGCACCCCAGCAGGTCTCAAATGCACATCTTCACCTTGCAAGTCTATCAAAAGCTTCCTCTGCTTTTCAGAGGCTTTCCACTTAAATTTCAGTTTCTTGAAATACAGAGTTGCCCAGAATCTGGCACATGTCCTTGGAATTCCCCACTCGGTCTCTGCCAAAATCTCTGCTGTTTGCCTGTCCCCAGCAGTGGCCCTCTGCGGATTCAAAGTCTGGATCCTCAGCCTCATGCCTGTGTCCAGAATTGGCAGATGCCCTCAGGGCAAATAAAAGTGGCTACAGACATTTGCTTACCCTCTGGGTTTCTCTGCTCCCTGGAGTCTTTTTGTTTTGTTTTGTTTTTATTTTTGGCTGCGTTGGGTCTTTGTTGCTGCACGTGGGCTTTCTCTAGTTGTGGCGAGCGGGGGCTACTCTTGGTTGAGGTGCGCAGGCTTCTCATTGCGGTGGCTTCTCTTGTTGAGGAGCATGGGCTCTAGGTGCGCGGGCTTCAGTAGTTGTGGCACGCATGTTCAGTACTTGTGGCTCATCGGCTCTAGAGCGCAGGCTCAGTAGTTATGGCGCATGGGCTTTGTTGCTCCGCAGCATGTGAGATCTTCCCAGAGCAGGGATCGAACCCGTGTCCCCTGCATTGGCAGGCGGATTCTTAACCACTGCGCCACCAGGGAAGCCCCTGCTTTCTGGAGTCTTAACTCCTCCAGTTCTTGTCTCTTCAGCAGCTCTTCACTGCCTTCAAAGAGATGGATTCTGACATTTCTTTCTGGCTTTTCTAGTTGTTGTTAGTGGGAACGTGGGTCTGCTGCAAGCTGCTTTATAACCCCTGAGAGTGGACATTCAATTTATTGATGGACCACTGTGTAAATTAAAAAGTAAAAGTGATGGGACTTCCCTGGCGCGTTTAGCAGAAACCAACAATTATTACTTAAGAAAATAGGGGTTTATTTTTCTCCCTTCAAAGGAGTCCAGAGGTCTGTAGTCCAGAGCTGATACCATCACTGAAGGTTCTTTTAACCTTCCTTTTGGAGAACATTTGTACTTTGATGGAAAAGTACCCATTATCTGTTAACACACCCTTCCACCTGATCAGACCCAGGAAGCTATTTCACAACTCTAACTAACTGTAGGTAACTAATAGCAATGCAGAATTCCTGTCTGTAACTAAGCAGATTCTGTCCTTTCAGGTAGATTCAAGTGTCTTCCCTCCTACCCTGTGGAAAGCCAGTTTTACCTCCATTTTCCATTCATTTCAACATTCCTTTACTCCATATGAATTTGTGCTTCTTGGCACCTTATAACATCTGCCTAATTTCCCTCATAAGTTCAATAAAATCTTTAACATACGTTCTTTTTTTTTTTTTTTTTTTTTTTTTTGCGTTACGCGGGCCTCTCACCACTGTGGCCTCTCCCGTTGCGGAGCACAGGCTCCGGACGCGCAGGCTCAGCGGCCATGGCTCACGGGCCGGTGCCCAGGTTCGATCCCTGGTCAGAGATCCTGCAAGCCATGTGGCGTGGCCAACAAACAAACAAAGGGAAATTTGAATTTACAGTTTTCTTATCCGAACAGACCAGCTCTAGTATGGTGGCTCCACAGTGCAGACAAAGGGGCTTTTTCCATCTCCTTGCTCTGCCATCCCCAGGGTGCTGCCCACATCAGCACAGTCCCAGGTGGCTCACGACTACATCCACATTCTAGGCAGAGAGTAGGGGAGCCTCAGTCAGAAGCCACATCCTCACTTTTGCTTGTATCTCCATTGACCAGCACTTAGTCACATGGTCACCTGGGTGCAAGGGAGGCTGGGAAATATAGTCATAAATTTTGACAGCCATGTGCTGACCTAGGTCAGGGATTCCATCATAATTACGGAGCAAGGGAACTGGATATTGATTGCAGACAACTAGTTGCGAGGTTGTTTCTAATGATTCACTATTTACAGTGGTGAAGGTCATCTTTGATGTAAAGCTTTTTCTATACTTAGGGTTTTTGTTGTGGTTGTTGGTTGCTCTATTTTGTTTTGTTTTGTTCGGTGACATTCCCAGAAGTAGAATGAGTAGATAAAAGGGTACAGATCTTCGACTCTCCATACTTACTGATACATTCTCTTTACTCCCTCACCAGAATTGGATACTATAATTTTTTGTTGAATAAATTTGACATATAACATTGTGTACAGGATGTTACATTGACATTTATATATTGTAATATGATTGCCATTGTCACAATATTCATCACATTACATAATTATCGTACAACACTCTTGTCTGTATTCACTATACTGTGCGTTAGATCCCTGTGACTTATTTACTACTCGTTGAAAGTTTATAAGATACTATAATATTTTTTTAATCTGCCTTTTTCAAGGGAAAAAGAAGGAGCAGGGAGAGGAGGCGAGCTGAAGAGGAGGAAGGAGATATTTTGGGGCTCTTGTGATGTTAGTATGTGTTTCATACTAGCACGGCCAACACCTTCTGGTGTTTGCTTATTGGCTGTATTTTCTTTATTTTTTTTTTTTCTCGGGCCTCTCACTGTCGTGGCCTCTCCCGTTGCAGAGCACAGGCTCCGGACGCGCAGGCCCAGCGGCCATGACTCACGGGCCCAGCCGCTCCGCGGCATGTAGGATCTTCGCGGACCGGGGCACGAACCCGTGTCGCCTGCATCGGCAGGCGGACTCTCAACCACTGCGCCACCAGGGAAGCCCTATATTTTCTTTTTTATGAAACCATTTGCTAGTGTCTGAGTTAGACCCTGTGAGGTCAAAGATCAGACTCACTCAGGAGCCTCAGATAACGGAGGATTTACTGTAATGGTTCACGTGGGAGCGTAGGAAGAGCCGAAGCTTCAGCCTCGTTGGGCCTCGTGGTAACACAGTTGGACTCCGTGGAAACTAGATTGTAATTCTTGACTCGAAGGATCTGGGGCAGCCCCAAGATTTACAGGATTGATTGATTTACTGCCTTCTTAGCAACAGGAGTTTGTTCACCTGTTCAGGTGTGTCTCTGCTTCTCCTGGTTGTGCCATCCACCGGCCCCGCCCCCCACCTGCTGCATTAGCAGGTGCAAGTCTGGTATAATCAGCACTGTTACTGGGGAGACCCAAAGCACAAGGCAGGCTCAGCCCTTTGTTTCTCTGGGTTTATTAAAACACATCCATAAAGGTATCTTTAAGTTTTGTTATATCACAAGTCACACTACAGAGACTATTCAGATTGTTTATAATTGTACCATTGCCTGGTTCAAAAGCTAAGTGAAAAAGAAAAGGGAACAAGACCGTACTTGGACTTATTCTACCAAACTTTGCAGTGTCCCTCGAGCTGCAGACCAGGGAAGGTAGGTACACCCCACCACTTTCTTTTAGCCAAAATAATTTTGAAGTAATGTTAACCAATTCATAAATGATAGCCATATTTAATAAAACTTCCTCTATACCTTCTACTCTGTAAATAATTAATAATAATAATAGAATAATAGTTAACATTTATTTAGTACTCCCTATGCACCAGGAACTATTCTAAATGCATGGCATGTGTTAATCATTTAATCCTTGTAAGAACTCGACGAGATAAGCACCATTATTACCTCCGTTTTCCAGATGAGGAAGTGAGGCACAGAGATCTTAGGTAACTTGGCCAAGATCACCCAGCTACTAAGAGGCAAAGAAGGATTTGAATCCAGTAGTCTGGCTCCAGAACCCGTGTTCTTCACCACGCATGCTTACTCATTGTTTTTACTGCTTCCTTGTTCCTCTGTTTGTTTTTACTGTTTGCTGAACACATATGGTTGAATTTATACAAGTTAATTTCTTATGCGTGTGACTCTGATAAGGAAAAACTGGAAGTAAACTAAATGTCCATCAATACACAACGTTAAATGAATGATAGTATGTCCTTATTATAAACACGATGCAGCCACTAAGAAGAATGAGGTAGATCTATATGCACATAGAACATGGGAAGGTGTAAAACTGTAAGAAGCAAGTTACAGAACAATGTGTCCAGCATAGTCCCATTAAAAACCCGGTGTATGTGTGTATGTGCATTCACAGATGCATGTATATTTACCTCTAAGAACATTGAAAACAGCTTGGAAAGATCTCACCAAGAGGGATTGAGAAGGGAGTGAATAGGGCCTTTCACTTTTACTCTTTATACCTCAGAACTGTTTTAATTTTGACAACAAGCACGTATTACTTCTTTGAGGGAAGAGAGACTTGATCTTAAATTTCTATTTCTCCCATCGGTGCCTAGCACAGCAGATGCCTAGTAAATATATACTAATTTATAATAATTCCCTAGGAACACTTATTAGAAGTTTCTGTTCTCTGATTACTCCATAAATTTCAAGATGAATCTATTTTGGACACATTACACGACCATAGACATACCCATTGTCTTTGCTAGGAACCATACATGCCCTTCCCATAATATGAAGAGAGTGTCAGACCAGAAGGGACCGCCTCTCCTGGAGCGGGTCTGACCAAGAGGGACACCCCCTTAGTCCAAAGAGGCTGCAGTGTGGGAGGTGAGCCAGGCAGGAGAGGCAACCAGACTGGAGAGGCTGCTGGAAGAAGGCAGGTCCCGGGATGCTCAGAGCACAGGGGCTTTTGTACTAGGGAAGGTCCTGCAGGGTCCTGCTTGGCTTCAGTCACCCCTTTTCTTTGATACTCCTCAGTCCTGAAAGGGAAGAACGGTGGGACAACAAAGGGAATAAAGTTTCGGATAGAGATTAGTCATAAACTTAGTAAGGGAACTCGGTTTTAGGGGGACTCAGTTTCAACAAGGGGATTAGCCTGTGGCAGGAGGAAGTCCCCCAAGTAAGACAGTGCGGTTAGAGGAGAGAGAGAACAAAGGAAACATGATGTCAGACAAGGTTGGAGGGATGAGCCAGCCTCGTGGGGCCCAGCATGACTGCCCCTTGGGAGCAAGAATCCACTGAAATGGTGAGAACCAGTGTGCATGGTAGGACTGCAGAAGAGCGGCCCAAACCAAGACATAGCTAGAGATTGGACCTTCCAGGGGTTGTAAGGGATGGGCTGCCGGAAGTGGGCAGGACAGAGGGGTCAAGGTCACTCCCACGTTTCTGGCTGGGTGGACAGCAGTACCAGTCACTGAATGGGAATGGGAGGCCCTGGAAGAGAACTGGCCTGTTTCATTTCTGTTTTTTGTTTTTAGGAGGGAGAGGTTTGGAAGGACTCAAAAGTTCAGTTTTGGAGATATTAAATTTAAGTTTGGAAACGTCTTTGAGATGGGCAAGAGGGATGTCTGGGAAGAATATGACTAAAAGAGGAGAGATCTTGGCTAGAGATATAACTATGAGACATCTGTGCTCATGCACAGAAATCGAAGGCATAGGCGTGGATGCGTAAGAAAGCACAAGGCTCAGAGCACAGAGATGAAACGTGGTGCAGGGGACTTGTCAGAGGCTCAGAGCTCTGACAACGATGGATCCACCTTCTGCAGATACAAGGAGAATGAGTTTTGAGAAACTGCTCCAGCAAATGTGCCAGCCTGAGTGGTCACCAAGAAGAAAACTCTAGTGAGTGCGGAGCAGGAGCTGATTTTTGCAGTGAGGATGTGTAGAGGAAGCACAGGTGTCAAAACAGAAATGAGATTCGGGCAAAAGCTAGATACCTGCACAGACATCCCCAGGAACAAACAGGCAGAAGGTGCTTTGGTGGCCGCTGAGCTAAACCTTACCCAGAAAGGTGGGTTTGAGCATTTTGGCAGTTTTTTTCTTTGCACACCGTGAAATTACTGAGTGCAGCAAGCACTGACTGTATGGTGGGAAGTATCAATATCTCCTCTTCACGTCGGAGGAGTGCCACAGGCTGACAGCATAAGTGCCCAGGGAAGATGATGCTGACACCACAGGAGCACGCAGAACCAAGGAAGGATGCAAGAACTGATTGTATCATCAGCTGATAGACCATTAAAAAGAATTGCTAATGATGGATCATGGCATGATTTCTTTTTTTTAAATTAATTTTTATTGGAGTATAGTTGCTTTACAATGTTATGTTAGTTTCTTGCTGATCACTGCCTGATTTCTGGCTTATAACTCGAGTCCAAAAACTTTTGTGGCATTGCTGTAAAAAAACCCTTCCTTTCTCTTGTACTTATCTATGTGGAAGTTTCTCAGCACCAGCACCTATAACAATAAAAAAAAAGGAGCTGATCTGATGTTAATGTATCTTATTCCAGTAGAGAGATAAATAAACTGATTGGGAGAGAAAAACAACCTCATTAAGGATGCATTTCCAGTAAAAATTTACTTTTTTATGTTTAACAATTATTTACCAAAATTAGCAACCCATATATATTGCTTTAATCAAATACATGTTACTAATAATGGCAATGATAACCCTAACCAGAAGAAACTTTTCAGTACTTAAAGACTTCTGATCATAGGATATAAACTTTCCTTAAATTTTAATTTATATTTATGTTGCTGAGAAACCTGATAGGAATAATTCATAAAAGACTTCCAAACATAGCATGTATTATACTAGGATAAAGTTAGATGTGGGAAGTGGTTGGAAAGACAAGGTTAGGAAGAAAAAGGAACAGTTAAAGAAGAACTTATATATTTTTATTTTATTTATTTATTTACTTTTCTTTTTCTAAATCCCAAGCTCCTAATTTATCCCTCACCCTTTTCCCCTCTGATAACCGTAAGTTTGTTGTCTATGTCTATGAGTCTGTTTCTTCTGTTTTGTAAATAAGTTCATTTGTATCATTTTTTTACATTCCACATTTAAGTGATATCATGTGATATTTGTCTTTCTCTGACTTACTTCACTTAGTATGATAATGTCTAGATCCATCCATGTTGCTGCAAACGGCATCATTTCATTCTTTTTAATGGCTGAGTAATATTCCATTGTGTATATATACCACATCTTCTTTATCCATTCATCTGTTGGTGGACATTTAGGTTGCTTCCATGTCTTGGCTATTGTAAATAGTCCTGCTATGAACATTGGGGTGCATGTATCTTTTCAAATTAGAGTTTTCATCTTTTCTAGATATTTGCCCAGGAGTGGGATTGCTGGATTATATGGTAAGCCTATTTTTAGTTTTTTAAGGAACCCCTATAATGTTCCCCACAGTGGCTGCACCAATTTACATTCCCACCAACAGTGTAGGAAGGTTCCCTTTTCTCCACACCCTCTCCAGCATTTATTATTTGTAGACTTTTTGGTGATGGTCATTCTGACTGGTGTGAGGTGATACTTCAATGTAGTTTTGATTTGCATTTCTCTAATAATTAGCAATGTTGAGCATATTTTCATGTGCCTGTTGGCCATCTGGAGGTCTTCTTTAGAGAAAAGTCTATTTAGGTCTTATGTCCATTGGGTAGTTTGCATTTCTTGATGTTGAGCTGTATGAGCTGTTTGTATATTTTGAAAATTAAGCCCTTGTCTGTCGCATCATTTGTAAGTATTTTCTCCCATTCCGTTGGTTCTCTTTTTGTTTTGTTGATGGTTTCCTTTGCTGTGCAAAAGCTTGTAAGTTTGATTAGGTCCCATTTACTTATTTTTGCTTTTATTTCTTTTGTCTTGGGAAACTGATGATTTATGTCAGAGAATGTTTTGTCTATGCTCTCTTCTGTTAGTTTTATGGTGTCATGTCTTATATTTAAGTCTTTAAGCTATTTTGGTTTTATTTTTGAGTGTGATGTGAGGGAGTGTTCTAACTTCATTGATTTACATGCAGCTGTCCAGCTTTCCCACTGCCACTTACTGAAGACACTGTCTTTTCTCCATTGTATATTCTTGCCTCCTTTGTCAAAGATGAATTGACCAAAGATGTGTGTTTATGTATTTTTAAGTGGTGGGTATCAAATTGCTATGGTATTTAGATATCACTGCATGTATAGCCAAGAGTCACATAAGTCTTATTTTAAAATATGTTAATAGCTGCACTAAATTTGGAGTTGCATCTGTTTAAGCTTGTGATGGAAAATTTTAGGTGGAAGATTGAAAATTGTGAGGGGTAACTTTGAAGACAGCACCTTGCCACATTTTGGAATCATCCCGAGTTTAGGGCTCTCTCTGTGGCGAGATTCAGAACTTGAGTCTGTTATCAAGCAAGAACTAAAAGTGCCATGTTCTGAAAGCCACACCCTCCCTGGGATCATCTCTATAAATCATGAGCCAAGTAGGATTCAGTCCACCTGTTCGTACTGGACCATCACATCCTATCTCCACCTTGGTTCCCCTCCCCTCAAAAGCAGGAAGAGATTTCACTCCTCTACCCAAGCTCGGAATCAATCAGGAGGGCAAAAAAGCAAGACAGAATAGTACCCTACACACCTCACCAAGCGGGTTGCTTGATGATCTTTCATTAATTTGCCACAAGTTTATTGAGTACCTACTATGTGCAGGCGTGATACTCAGTAATCTACTGTTAGGCTGCCATCCACTAGTAGAATCTGCCCTCTACTTCTGTTTTAAATAGCTTAAAGAAGCACTTAAAAGAGGAACCCAGCAATAACTAACAACCATAGGTTTTCACCAAAAAAAAAAAAACAATTAAAATGATCCACGAACATTTAAAAAGATGTTCAACCCCTCTAGTAATTAAACACAAATTAACCACAATGAGAAATCACTTGCCTGCTATTAGACTGACATAGGTTGATAATATCCAAGGTTGCCAAGGGTGAGGGGACAGGGAAATACACTTCTACATAATTTCTTGGTGAAGACATAAATTGGTACAAAAATTTGAGCGAAAGTGAAGAATATTAAGCTTTTTTAAAGTTCATACCTTTTGATTTGTTGATTTCCCATTTAAGACGACCATCATGACCCTGGCCCAGCCTGCTGCTGGGATTGTCAGGACCTTTGTAAGACTTTGATTACATGTCCCCAACCACTCCCATTTTTGAAGAACAGCCTCTTGGGGCTCTGCTCCCAACACACTTTTCAGTGCCGAGAATGGGGAGGGGAGTGGACGGGTGCCCGACTCAGCCACCCGGGGATGCAGGGGCTCAGGCGGCACTTCTCTCTCTATCCCTGCCCTCTTTCCCCACCACACACACACACACACACACACACACACACACACACACACACACACACACACACACACACACACACACACACACACACACACACACACACACACACACACACACACACACACGGAAGGATAGTAAGAGCACTGGGCTCGTTTTCCTTCCTGTCCATAGGAGATTAGATTGGATGACCTCTCTGAGTTCCCCATCCAATTAGATCGGATGTTCCTCTCTGAGTTTAACCCTACTTCTGCCCTCAAGGAATCTATAATGTAGTAAAAGGAGCAGGAGATATATCTTAATTCATGCAAACATTTATTGAATGCTGCTAGGCAATAAAGTTTAAAGTATATATAATTTTTAATTTTATTTTTTTGGCCACGCTGTGTGGCTTGCATGATCTCAGTTCCTCGACCAGGAATTGAACCGGGGCCCCGGCAGTGAAAGCCTGGAATCCTAACCACTAGGCCACCAGGGAACTCTAAAACATATAATTTTAAAACATCATTTTTTCATAGAGAAAAATGACACAATAACTAAATACAATATTAGGAATGGAAGTAAATATTTAGAATGAGAAAAATATGTTACAAATTTTTTTAAGTTGAAAAATACCACAAACATAAAATCCAGAAAAATAAAATAGAATTATTAATTATCTGCTACACCTTTATAACATTTTTTCCTTATAGTTTCTGGCTACAAGTTCTTTGGCGAACTCTTTAAAGGACAATAATCTTGTCAGAGAAATTAAAAAGATGGTCTTCCCTAAAAAAAAAAAAAAGATGGTCTTCCCTCCACCATGGTGGATAAAAAGTTAGTGATTTAGTAATTTAGAAAAGTTTCCTTCACCTTCTGTGCCAGTTGTCAATTTATTGCTTCTCAGCTCCCAATCTCTCTTCGTTGTTCTATAATTAATTAATTAAGCTGGACCCTGGAAATATTTGTTTGCCAGCTGCTATGTGTTAAGTTTCGCCAGCAGAGGGCGCTGTAGGGACACGGGAGGAGAAAGGGGTTTCTCTTCCTGGTTCAGGTGCGTTCCTGGTGGCCACCTCCTGTAGCACAGGGGGATCCGCCAGCATCTGGCTCCTGCAAGACACAGGGTTTCCAGCAGCACGTGCGGCTTCCGCAGCACTTAGCTCCAATGATTCCCAGCAGCCAGTAGCTCCCTTGGCACCCCCGGGGCAGCTTCACGGGGGGTTGTGGCCCGTAAGGCACTGTCCTGGGAACAGATTCCCCTGGCATTTTCTCCCATGGCTTTGGGGCAGGTTCTAAAGCATGACACCTCCCCGTGGATGGTCCCTCTGGCACCACAGGGGCAAAATTCCAGCAAGTTCTGTCAACCTGGCACCTCAGTGACTTCTCTGCCTTGCAGCGAACCAAGCCCTCTCCAAGAAGTTCTGGATCTCAGCCCTGCAGAGGGACCGCTTCCGTGGGAGCTCTGTCTCACCCGGGGTGATGGCCACTCCCGGCATCTGCTGTGCCTGCGTTTTTTAAGTAAGCATCTTTACTTCTTTCTAGCCAATCCTTTGTTACTCTGATCCCATGTTAATGTTAATTCTTTAAAAATTTTTTTTTAAAAATGGAAGTAAGTTGGTGTACAGTATAGTGTCACAGGTTTTAAAGGTTATGCTCCATTTATAGTTATTATAAAATATTGGCTATACTCCCTGTGTTCTACAATATATCCTTACAGCTTATTTTATACCTAACAGTTTGTACCTCTTAATTCCCTACCCCTGCGTTGCCCCTCCCCCTTCCCTCTCCCCACTGGTAACCGATAGTTTGTTCTCTATATCTGTGAGTCTGTTTCTTTTTTGTTATATTCACTAGTGTGTTGTATTTTTTAGGTTCCACATATAAGTGATATACAGTATTTGTCTTTCTCTGTCTGACTTATTTCACTTAGCATAATACCCTCCAAGTCCACCCATGTTGCTGCAAACGGCATTATTTCATTCTTTCTTATTGCTGAGTAGTATTCCCTTGTATATATGTACCACATCTTCTTAATCCATTCATCTGTTGATGGACACTTAGGTTGCTTCCATATCTTGGCAACCGTAAAAATGCTGCTATGAACATTGGGGTGCATGTATCTTTTCGAATTCGTTTTTTGTTTTTTTGGATATATACCCAGGAGTGGAATTTGGGGATCATATGGTAGTTCTATTTTTAGTGTTTTGAGAAACCGCCATACTGTTTTCCACAGCGCCTGCACCAATGTACATTCTGCCAATAGTGTATGTGGGTTCCCTTTTCTCCACACCCTCGCCAACATTTGTTATTTGTTTTGTTTTTGATGACAGCCATTCTGACAGGTGTGAGGTGATATCTCATTGTGGTTTGCATTTCCCTGATAATTAGCGATGTTGAGCATCTTTTCATGTGACTGTTGGCCATCGGCACGTCCTCTTTGGAGAAACGTCTAAAGTCTTCTGCCCATTTTTTTAATCAGGTTGTTTGTTTTTTTCATGTTGAGTTGTATGAGCTGTGTTTATATCTTGGATATTGACTCCTTATCCATCACATCATTTGCAAATATTTTCTCCCATTCAGTAGGTTGTCTTTTTTTTAATAGTTATCAGTGTTTTTTTTTTAAGGTTAACAAAGCCTTTTTATTTATTTTTAATATTTCTTTATATTCTTTATTTTTTTACTGCGTCAGGTCTTAGTTGTGGCACGTGGGGTCTTCATTGAGGCACGCGGGATCTTTCACTGCAGTGCGGGCTCTTCGTTGTGACGCGTGGGCTTCTCTCTGGTTGTGGTGTGCGGCTCCAGGGCGCGTGGTCTCTGTAGGTTTGCGGCATGCAGGCTTAGTTGCCCCACGGCATGTGGGATCTTGGTTCCCCAACTAGGGATCAAACCCGCGTCCCCTGCATTAGAAGGCGGATTCTTTACCACTGGACAACCAGGGAAGTTCCCCAATAGGTTGTCTTTCCATTTTGTTGACGGTTTCGTTTGCTTTTGCTATGCAAGAGCTTTTTAGTTTAATTAAGTCCCATTTGTTTATTTTTGCTTTTATTTCCTTTGCTTTAGGAGACAGATCCAAAACAATATTGATTATGTCAAAGAATGTTCTGCCTATGTTTTCTTCTAGGAGTTTTATGGCTTCTGGTTTCTGGTCTTACATTTAGGTCTTTAATCCATTTTGAGATTATTTTTGTATACAGTGTTAAAGTTAATTCTTTATCTTAAACTTTCTTGTTCAAGTTGCTGTGAGGTTTCTATCTCCTGACTGGACCCTGACTAATAACATCTTTGCAACCCATTGTTGGTAAATTTTAAGGATTACTTTTGCATTTAAGGAAATCTCTATCAAATTTCACATATGAGTTGTAAGGTTTCAGGGCATTTTGAGTTATTTTGCTCAGTGACTAATCTTAAAAACCCTTTGAATTAATGACGTTTATTAACGTCATGGGAGTGTCATGGATGACACGTCATGGGAGTGTCATGGATGACCTCCCTGAAGTGGCAGTCTATGAGTTTTATTTTGTCGTTGTCAATGTCAGCATTCCATGTCAAATTAGCAAAGAAGTTACATTCTTTTCCAATGTGTTCATGCGATTCATTAACTGGGTCATCAAACAATCCCAAAATCTATTCATTTCTTCTATTGAAAATTTACATTTTCCCCTGAATCAGTTACTGCTTTTTATGTGATCTGAAAGTTGTTATAATTTGCTTCTCGATGTCAGAATAATTTATATTGAATTTCTTTTTCATCTTCACTGCTTTTGTAGAACCTACTGATTTTAAGTTGAATTTAAAGATGCCAAAAGAAGATATCCTATAACCGCAATCTAGAGTCTATAATTTCTCACTCATTTTATTAAAATGTTCCGAAACAGTTTTTGAAATTGCAGTTAAAAGACGGTATCCCAGTTTTTCTCAGACATACCATTCCCATCGATAAAAGAGGGGAAATGTACACGGTACTTAATTTATACTCTGCCCAAGGGGCGAGCAGAGGGCACATCCCAACAACACCTGTTACAGACAAGTCAAAACTTACAATCTTCTCTGGGCTGCAGAGGTGAACCTCCCTTCTTTGGACTCAGTACTCCCTCCCCCACCCCAGCATCTGAAGTTCTTCACCTCTTTAATATATTTGTATTCATGTGTCTACAGAGACCCTTTTATCAGACAAAAATCACCTCCCCCACCCCAAGCAGAAAATGCCAGGCACCTCACCCTTTCAGCCTCCCTGGCAACTACAGGGCAAGCACATATAAAAGCTTCCACCAATCAGCCACATCCCTCCCAGACCTCAGATGGGAAGCTAGTGACTAAACGAGGTCGGTCTATGCAGACTCATTTAGCCCTGGTACAGCTACATCCGGTGTCCAGAGGCAGCGGCGGTGGCAGCTCTAGCTGCCTGGAGCAGTAGCGTATGGGGGAGGTAACACTGGGGGACTCGTGAGGTGAGATCATAAGACGCCATGGACCTCACTGTGCTCCCCGGGACGCTCCTTCCCGGGACCCAGCCGCCATGCCGTGAGGAAGCCCAAGCCAGCTCGTGTAGAGCGACCACACCAAGAGGCTTGTGTAGGAGCTCTGGCTGACAGCCGGTCTCAACTGTCAGACCTGCAGTGAGCGAGGAAGCCTCCACAGGATTCCAGCCCCAGCTGTCGAGTTGCCCTAGCCTTCCGGTCTTCCCAGCTGAGGTCTTGGACACCGTGGAGCAGAGACTACTTTCCTGTCTTTGCCTCTTCTGAGTTCCCAACCCACAGAACCCAGGTGCATAAAAAAAACCCCAATCATTTATGACACTCAGTTTTGGGGAGGTTGGTTCTGCAACAAGCAGACAGAAGTGGACGGCAGACCTATGGGCAGGGTTAAGGCAACGAGCTGCCCCAAGAAGGGCCCTACCTGGACAGCAACCACGCCCAGGCCTGACCTAGACAGTCGTGTTAGCAGAGCCCATGAAGGCTGGAGGTGGGCGAGGGACCGCCCGAAGGGGCAGTCGTCCTGAGGCACCAGAAGGCCCAGCCTCCTCGGTCCACCCCTGAGCGCCTGGGGGCACAGCCCCCGGACCCAGCCAGACAGGAAGGGTGGAGAATGAGTCTGGGGGCGCAGTGGTGGTACAAGGGGGACACCCTGCGGGGCTGGAAGTTGAGAAGTGTGGACATGGGATTTCCCTGGTGGCACAGTGGTTCAGAATCTGCCTGCCAATGCAGGGGACGCGGGTTCGAGCTCTGGTCTGGGAAGATCCCACATGCCGCGGAGCAACTAAGCCCGTGCGCCACAACTACTGAGCCCGTGTGCTGCAACTACTGAGCCCGCAAGCCACAACTACTGAAGCCCACATGCCTAGAGCCCGTGCTCTGCAACAAGAGAAGCCACTGCAGTGAGAAGCCCACGCACCACAACGAAGAGTAGCCCCCGCTCGCCACAACTAGAGAAAGCCCGTGTGCAGCAACAAAGACCCGATGCAGCCAAAATAAATATATAAATAAATTTATTAAAAAACAAAGAAGTGTGGACATGTATAATCTCCCATGAGTGACCAAGATGTGGGGTGGTAAGTGCTTCCATGAGGTGGGGTTTTACCAGCCGGTGAGGAGCTGCACGTTACAGACACTCCTTGGGTGCGGCCGAGCGCAGTGACAACCACTTCCTGCAGCTCATTTGTCTCAGAGCCCCTGTACTAGCAACGCCGGTAGATCCCTACCCGCTGCCCCGAGGCCTTCCTGGCTGCCCTGATGACAGCGCCCATATATCTCGGAGGGAGGTGCACAGAATACTAAAAAATTTAAATGTTGCAATCAGGACTCTGAAAGTAATGTTGCTGGAATTATTGAGGGAAATTTACAAGTGAAATAACCTAAAAGGCTGCAAACACAAATGACATTAAATTAGCAGGGACTCAGGGAGCACAAGAATGACTCGTCCTTCCTGGAAAAAGAAAGTGGTCAGAGATCAAATCACAAGCCAGGAAGGACAGGGGACACCACCCCCAAACCCCATATTCCCGACACGGTGTCCTTGGACCCCAGCCTTTAAGGAGCTGACCCCAACCTCAGAGGGTAAGTACCGCCAGACCTTGCTTACCAGCAACCTGGACGCCAACCTGAGCACCTGGGTCATTTCTGAACGGAACCCGTGTTTCATCTGGCTCTGGTTCCCTGTGAGGGCTGGCTGCTCGGGACCCTCTGACAGGGGCCATCCTGAGGACCCTGACCTGGGGAATATGGCGGTGACACGCAGAGCAGTGGGATGTTATGTTGGGACACGTGCAGAGTGGACGTAACTGCCCTTAGCACTTACATCCTCAACATGAGCTTAAAATGCAGATCCTCACGTCAGATTTTGCCAACAGCACCCCCTCTGCTCTGGCCCACTGTCCCCTCCTTCCCCAGCAGGACACCCCATGATGCCCCCAGGGCTGAGCAGCTGAGTGCAGGTGACCTTCAGATGAAAGGCTGCCTCTCCCGATGTGAGCACCTGAGCACAGGCAGGGAGGAGAAAGCCCAGGGCGGGGGGCTCCAGAGATGGGGTTCTAAACTCAGCTCTGTGTCTAATGAACAGTGTGACCTCGGGCAAATCCTGTGCCCTGTCTGGCCTCTGCTCAGTGTCTGGGTGGCTCTAAGATCCCTCCTGGTGCCAAGACTCTGACTTGGTGGGGAGAGAAGGGAGAGTCGTGGAGAGTCCTCCCAGGGTGACTTACATGAGCAGAACCCACTGCCCTTCCGTTCCAAGAGGAACCTCTACCTGCTTGTCGGCCTCAGCTGCCCGGGTCCTCTCTGGTGTGACTGGGCTTGGGTTGAACGCAGCAAGGCCATTGTTTTCTCCATGGAAAATAAGGAGCAGGGCTCCGCTACTGCCAGATCAGACTAGCCTCCATGATAGGATCCCACCTCCCCTTCCCTTGATATCCCAGCCAGCCTGGCCTCCTGACCCCAGCACACAGTCACCTGTGCACGCACACACGCACACCCTGCCGGTTCAGTACAAGCTCAGTGTTTCCCTGATGTGGAACATCTAGCTTTCCTCTCTGTCCACCCATCCGGTATAATCTAGCTCAAGTTTCACCTCCTCTGCGAAGCCTTCCTGGATACATCTTCATGCAGCCAAACAGCATCAATTCTCCCCCATTTCAGCCGTAGCACTTAGTGCCCAAACTGTAGACTAAGGTCTAAATAATTTCTATGCAATATTTAAATGCAGCTTCAAACATACAAGCCAAGAAATGTCACCAGCACATGCCTTGCGTGGTCTTTTTTCATTCATCACATTGAATACTTCCAAGGACTTTTCTTTTCTTTTTTTTTTTTTTTTTTGGCTGTGTTGGGTCTTTGTTGCTGCACGCAGGCTTTTTCTGGTTGTGGTGAGCGTAGTTGCTCCGTGGCATGTGGGATCTTCCCGGACCAGGGCTCGAACCCGTGTTCCCTGCATTGGCAGGCAGATTCTTAACCACTGCACCACCAGGGAAGCCCCTTCCAAGGACTTTTCATCTGCAGACTTAACGATACTCAGTTCGGGGAAATGTTCATGTATTTTTACAAATTAATTTCTTTCCTATATTTTTTGTTCCCTGTTTCCAAAACTGCAATTTGGATATTCTGGATTTATCTTCTAATTTTATTTTCTCTCCTAAATTCCCAGAAGCGAAGGTCATGAAATACATATTGAAAGAGTACCCTAAATGCCCCATACAATGTAAAGTTAGACCCCCCTCAAAAGCACATCATCATGAATTTTCAGGATACTAAGGATAAAGAGAAAACTCTAAAAGTTTCCAAAAAGAAAAAGATTTGATAGGAAAGATCATGGATCAGAATGGCCTCAGACTTTTTTTTTTTTAATGTATTTATTTATTTATTTTGGGCTGCTTTGGGTCTTCGTTGCGGTGCGCGGGCTTCTCATCGCGGTGGCTTCTCGTGTTGCTGAGCATGGGCTCTAGGGGCGTGGGTTTCAGTAGTTGTGGCACGTGGGCTCAGTAGTTGTGGCTCACGGGCTTAGTTGCTCCATGACACGTGGGATCTTCCTGGGCCAGGGATCGAACCCATATCCCCTGCATTGGCAGGTGGATTCTTAACCACTGCACCAACAGGAAAGCCCGGCCTCAGACTTCTTATCAACACTAGGCAGTAGCAGTGCCCTCAAAACTCTGAGGGAAGGTCATTCCCAAACAACATTTATAAACCCAGCTCAGCTGCAGAGGGTTAGGATGAAATAGACACGTTCACAGGTGTGTGGTCTCAAGACTTCATCTCTCACACACCCTTTCTCAGAAAGCTACTGAAGGATGTGCTCAGTCAAAATGGGAGGATAAAGCAAGAAATTAGAAGAAAGAGGATCCAGGAAATGGGCTGCCACCCAAGTGAGAGGAGGGTAAGTCCAGGATACCAGCTGGGCCCCAGACGAAAATACCAGCCCATTTACATCAGAGCAGGGCAGACGGCCCCAGGAAAGAGCTCTTCAACTCACTGAAGTTAACAGAATATCTAATATAGCTGAGTTTATACAACTTGTAAATTGGTTAGAATTTGGTGATAAAATAGTGATAAACCTACAGAGCATGAAGCAAAAGCCCACGCAAGACAATTAATAAAATCCACAGCAAATGAAACATGGCAGAGAGGAAAGAATAACCATGGCTCATCTGTGAGTAGCAGTTACCTAACCTGTTAAAGGGGAAATGGATCTAACCCCAAATAAGATGTAACTGGGAGGTGAGGAGACAGGAAGTGTAAGGGGTGAAGAAGAGCTAAATCTTCATCCTCCATCCTTAGCAGAAAACACCTCAAATGAAAAGCGTAGATTATAAAACTTGTTTTGTGACGTGGAGGTAAAGCATAAAAGAATCAGCTAAAAGCACAGAGAGCTGCCCCCGCGAATAGGAAGTGGAGAGGAGGGAACTGCTGCTTTTCTTACCAGCCTCCTATAACTATTTGACTTTAGTCTGTGTAATTTTGGTAAAATTACAAAAAGCGAGACCCTAAGGAGTTGAGTGGATGTGCCGCGTGCGTGGGCCGGGCTACTGGCCACCCTCGGGAGGTCCCCCGGTGTGTCGCGTCACTCACACCCCAGAACTGCCCCTCCAGGGGACTCGACGGGGAGTGGGGAGTGAGGGTCAGGGGGGGACTGGGAGGGCGCGGCTGGGTGGGGTGCTGAAAGGGCTTCCGGAGGTCAGGGCAGCACCGGGTGGGCCCGAGCCTGGCGTGGCGTGGGCGGCGGGCTCTGGTTTGGAGCGCTCCATTTGCCCGCGCCCGGGAAGCAACGCAGGGTGTCGGTCCCGCGAGGGCCGCCAAGTGGCGCCAGAGCCCGAGCGTCCCCGCCGCGCCCTCCCTGGGCGCCGAGGTCAAACCCAGCGCGGGGGAGGCAGCCAGGGTCTCAAGGGTGCATCTTAGGATCCCGCCTCGGCAGCCTCAGGGGAAAATTGTTTTCAGTGGAAATTTTAAAATTTTCAAATACATACCAAAGCAGAGCGAAGGCTAATCCAGTTTCTCCTATCCGTCCACCCATGCCTCCCCACCCATTTTATTTTTAAAGGCAACTCCCAGACATCCAATCGTTTCACGTAAATTTCTCTGTTGGTAACTCTATAAAATAAGCACACTTTAAAAAATCGTAGTCACAGTGTCATTACCATAAACGCTGAACAACTGCAGATCCTGGATCAGGAATCTGAGGCACGGAGGGTTGGAACCTCCAGGATCTGGTAGAGAGCCGGCCCTCCACACAGGGCGTGGGGTGGTGGGCATATTGGGGGAGAGGGAACCCCCCCCCCGCAGTTCCTTGTGTGGACTCCTGCAGAGCTGGGTCACGTGGATAGTGAGGGGCAGGCTGG
This sequence comes from Lagenorhynchus albirostris, assembly GCF_949774975.1. Lineage (NCBI taxonomy): Eukaryota > Metazoa > Chordata > Mammalia > Artiodactyla > Delphinidae > Lagenorhynchus > Lagenorhynchus albirostris. The sequence continues at coordinate 5,832,208 of NC_083102.1, forward strand.
GGAGCCCTGGTCCTGCCCACACCCTCCCCACCCTGGACCACTCTGTCCTGCCCCAAAACAGATCCAGGTCAGCTGGACGGTGAAGGAGCAGAATGGACGACTAGTGCCTTCCGGGGCTGTCCTGTCTGGTCCCATGAATTCAGTGCAGTTTGTAAGGCTTAAATCTTGGGCCCCTTTCTCTGCCCAGCTGGTCCCATGCGCCCAAGGAACTGAGCAACGCATCTCTCCTCCGAGCTGCCCTTCTGCCTCCGCCCCGGGGCTGCTCCTCTCCTGCGCTGACTGCAGTGGAGGACAGGCCTGCTCTGCTCCTTCCTTGTGTCCCGCCCTCTCACATGTCCCCCATTTCAGGGCCAGTCCCTCCAAGGAAACGGGAGTGGGGTGGGGTGACAGTAAGCACGTGCGGGCGGGTGTCAAGGGTTGTATTTGTCCCTGATCTCCACTGGCAGGCTGCTCCGGGCTCCAAAGCCGGGCTGGGGGGTCAAGGCCCGGTTCTGCCTGGCAAGCCGGCTGGCCTTGGGCAGGCTACCTCACCTTTCCTGGGCACAAATCTTCATCGATGCGGTGGGAACGATGGCAAGAATAGCTCTGAAGCTTCGAGGGGACTATCCTGAATGCTGAACTCAATGTGTCCCTTGGTGATGTTCTCGTTAAATTGGCCTCTTCCAGACCCCATCTTAGGCTGGCCCCTTTCATTCGTCCTCTCGACAAGTGCCTGCTGTGTGCTGGGTGCCAGGGAGCTGCAGCTCTGGCCGAGCTGGGGTTCTTGAGAGGACACAGTCCAACAAGGGCCGGGCAGGTTGTGGGCCGGCAGGGCAGGGAGTTCTGGGGACCAGGGCGCCGGCTTCAGGATGAGCAGGGCTTTTCCAGGTGAGATGAGCTAGCAGGTGGCCCCAAGGTGGGCTCACTTGATCTGCTCAGTGCTGTTCATCCTGACAGGACACCCTGCCCAGTACCCCTTCCTCTGCTCTCAGCTCCTCTCTCCCCTTGGCTTTAGCTACTCTCTCCTTCCAGGCTTCCTCCCAGCCTCTGGCCCACGTGACGGGAAACGGAGGCCCTGGGAGCTGGAGGAGGCTTGTTGCAGCCCAGCCAGAGGGGGAGACACCGAGTAGATCAGAAGGACCCCGGTCTGCTGACCTGGATCAGCTCTGGCCAGTTGGGTCACATAGTACTGGGGCCCACGGGGCCGACCTGCACCTGTGTGGTGCAGGGGAGAGGAGGGGGGCCGAGTGGGGTGGGCGGGGCCCTGGGGAGTGAGTCCCCCCTGCAGCCTCCTGGGAGTGTCTCTTCTCCCACCCAGAGGGGCCCCCTACGTGTTTTGTAGATGAGGAAACCGAGGCTTAGGAAGGTAGTTTTGTTTCTTGTGGCTTCTGTGACGCATCACCACAAACTTGGTGGCATACGCAACAGAAACGTATTCTCTCTACAGTTTCATGAGGAGCTCCCTAAGCCTACGCAACAGAGGAGGGAGAATCGGTCTGTTGTTCACAGGGGGCTTTGTGCGATAGCTGCCGTCAAATGGAGGTGTGCGACCACTGCATCAAGTCCCACTCAAGGATGGTCCTGAAAGACAGTAGTGAAGGGAGAGCCTCCCGGTGGTCCCCTTTCGGCCAGTCTGATCATCTGCTTTGCTTTGGAAGAAAGGTGGCTGGGGCTCTGGATCTACACTGACTAATGAGCGACGGGCAACAGACTGGCTGGCCGGTCAGGCACCTCTAATGGTCAAGACCAGGAAGTCTGGGAAAGAGGTCCATGGACGGAAGTCCCAGAAGGAGCACCAGGTGAAGACACAGAGATGTCGTGTAAGTTCCCATCAGGGGCAGAAGAGGATCTGGGTCATCAGGCTGATGAAATGAGCAGTCTGTCCTGTGAATGTCTGCCAGCCTCTCTGCCCCTCCCGCCACTGCTTTTTCAGTAGGTACTCCTCACCAGGGCCAGTATGCATATCATCTCCACTCAGGTCCCGAACTGATAAATACTAACAAAGAGCAATGCTGGATCCCCGACACGGTGGACCAGCCTAATAATCTGTATTGTTCCTTCATGGAGGGAGCTAGTCATTTGTTCCCTCAGGAATGGAGTCCTGTTCCAGATACAGACTTTCTTTCCCTACTTGCAGAGCTTCTGCCGGCACCAGATTTTCAGAATGCCCTATTCGTTGTCATGGTAACCCACACAACATCCTCTCCAACCAAGGAACTCATTATAGAGCAAAAGATGTGTGGCACTGAGTTCATGCCCAAGGAATTCACTGGTCTGTGCACAGTTACCGAAATACTCAGTTGCAGCTGTTTAGATGATCTGGGGAATAGACTCCTGAAGGCTCAGCTTTGGCACCCACTGCAGGCCAGCACCCTGCAAGGCTAGGTGCCCTCCTCGAGGGTGTGGTGTCTCCTCTGGGAGATACCACCTATATAGGGTGCTATTTCCCCCATAGCCAGAATACACAGGGCCTCTTCTTTTTTTTTTTTTTTTTTTTTTTTTTTTGGGGTACGCGGGCGCCTCACTGTTGTGGCCTCTCCCGTTGCGGAGCACAGGCTCCGGACACGCAGGCTCAGCGGCCATGGCTCACGGGCCCAGCCGCTCCGCGGCATGTGGGATCTTCCCGAACCGGGGCATGAACCCGTGTCCCCTGCATCGGCAGGCGAACTCTCAACCACTGCACCACCAGGGAAGCCCAGGGCCTGTTCTTTGACAGGTACCCGCAGAGATGCGAGTTGGTCTCCAGTGTAACCTGGAGAGATTCAAGAAGAGAGGAGAGGCATGAAGTAATCATTAGGTGTGTGGATCTGCAGAAGGACTAGGGTGGACAAAGAAATGCCTCTCTCGCTATTGCATCATACAGCCCTCTTACAGAACGTTTGCTTCTCCCCCATAACCTTGGGCTCAGTAGGTTTGGAGGTCCTAGTGCACAGAAGGAACACTCTCCCCAGAGAACACAATCCTGATCCCATTAAATTGGAAGCCCATTAAATTGGCCACTTTGGGGCTTCTCGCGCTGCTGAACCAACTGTACTGGTCGGGTTGACTTGTCGCAGTTACCAGGGGAAATTGGATTGCGGGGACAGAATAGGCCACGGAGAACAGTATCTGAACCAGAGGGTTTGCTGGAGTGCCTCACAAGTCTCCTCAGTCCAAAAATAATGGCCCGTGGGAAACTGGTGACTCAAGAAAGATAGGACAACTAAGAAGTTGAATCTTATGGGAATGAAGACGGGGGCCACCCCTGTCAAAAGGCAAGGGAAATACAGACGGGGCAGTGGAAGAAGGAAGCTAAGAGCAGCTGCTTAGGTCTTGTGCCAGCAACAAGGGGGCTTTCTCTTTCTTCCTGTTACCTTCTGTGCAGAGCAGTGTCGGCCACTAACGCTATTCCTGTTGGAATTATGACTGACTGACAGCACCTCGCTGTGATCAGTGGCTGTTGGGACCTGGTGTTTCCCCTGGGTGGGACCACAAGATTTATTCCTCTAAGCAAAGGACAAAAAGTCTCTCCTGATCCATTCTCTGTCCTTCTCCTGCCTGCTGTGTGTCCCAGGAGGCTGACCTTGACAGACTGCATCATCCGGACTCCCTCACCTTCCGGCTTCTAGTTGGATGTGGCCAGTGGAAGCGCTGCAGGACATCAAAGGTAGGTCAGGGGATTTATCATGGTTTCGACAGCGGCTGTGTGTCCCTACAGTCCCTGCTGCGCAGACCCTCTTCCACAGCCTTGACCCCATGTGGTCCTGACAGCGCCATCCCCTCTCCTTGCCCCCTTGGTCTCCGTCTAATGCTAGCGTCTGGATGCTGCATCGTCATCATTGGTTCCTCTAGCCCTGCCCACATCGCGCAAAGAGGCCCTTCATTAACTTTCTTCAGTTAAACCTTCTTTCTGTGCTATAGACTTCCTGCTGGGAGCCTGACTGATCTTCGGACCTTTAAGTAATTCAGCTTTACTGAGGCATAAAGTTTAAGGTGGGAGGAAATGGTAAGAAAGGAAGCTGTACAGAGAGGGTGACCAGTTATGAGAGGCGCTGTGTACTGTGATAATGTCAGTTCTACACGCACGGGACAAGCTCCCTAACCTCTCTGTGCCTTAGTTCCGTCCCCTATAAAATAAAGATAGTGATAGCACACACCTTTGCAGTGACTGTGAGGATTAGATTAAAGAGCAGTGCCTGGCACAGCAAGTGATAGCGTTGTTAGGAACAGTGAGTGGTTGCAGGGTTTTAAACAAGGAAGTGACCAGGTCAGATTTGGTGGTTCAGAAAGTTACTCTGGAGGAAATGTGGAGAAGGCATGGGGTTTGTCAGTGAGCAAGTGGAATGAAACAAGACTAGAGGCAGGAACACCAGGAAGGGGACTGCTGCAATAGTCTTAGCAATAATAATAATAATAATAACTTATGAAGAACTACCATCCAAACAAGGAATTAAAGAAAGAGGATGGTATGGGTTACAAGAAACAGGAATTCCAACACAATATCTGGGATCTTTAGGAATTTCAATTTTGCTGAAGCCTAAATAGCAAGGCGGGGGTGAAGGAAGAGCTGCCCCTCCCCCAGCCCCACACCTACACTGTCTGGGGTCCAGAGAGAATCCTTCTAGCTCGCTGTCACTCTCTCCACCATTGCTCCCATCTTAATTCCTGATAAGCGGACCATCCACATAGAGGATACTTCCAGAATCTTGGCCTCTCAGTTTCTTAAACTCCTCTCCCGCTCTGATCCTGATTCTCCGCCCTCCCTCAGCCACTCGCTTCCACAGTCTTACCCTAGACCTTGTCATTAACATGACTGCAATCTTCCCACGCCCAGGTCATCACCCCAAGCTTCCAAAATCTCCTCCGGCCTCACACTCAGTAGTGAGTTTTCTCCCATTTTACCAAGGAAGCAGCGGCAGTCGGAAGAGAGCTTCTTCCACAATCACTCTGCCCGCCCACCAGCCTCTGTGCCCCCAAACTCTCCCCTCCTGCCTGTTCTCTGCTAAGTCATCCCAGAGACCCTGAGTTAATGGGTTAGGGGTGTGGCCTGGGCTGGAGATCTTTAAGTGCTCCCAGATGACTTTAACGTCCACCCAAGGTTGAAAACTGCTGTCGTAGATGAATGACCCGTGCTCTCCCCTCTTACCTACACAAGGACGTTGTTCCAGAAATCGTTCCCTCCCTCCCAGCATCATTTATCTGTCCCTCCACTGGCTCTTTCTTATCAGCTACGAACATGCTCTTAATTCTCCCAATTTAAAGAAAGCTTTTCTACCCCATTTCTCCCTCCAGCTACTGCTTCACTGCAAAACCTCTCTGAAGGGTACTTGTGTCTGTAATTCCTCTTCTTCCCTTTGCCCCATGGACCCACCAAGGCTGTTGCTATCACGTTCACCAACGGTCTCCTCAGGGCTGTAGCCTGTGGCCGCTGCTCGGTCTTCGACTTCAGTGACAATGGGCAAAATTTGTCACAGTGACCACTGCCTTCTCCCTAGAATGCGTCCTCAAACTGCCTTCCAGGATGCTACATTCTTCTGGTTTTCCTCCTAATTTGTGACAGACCCTTCTCATCCTTTCTTGGTTTCTCCTGTTATCTGACCCCTTAACACTGGACTGCCCCAAGGCTCAGGCTTTGGACCTCTTCCCTAACCATGTTCATTCTCTTGGGACCCTCATCCAGTCTTGTGACATTAATACTTTCTAAACATTGACTGCTACATGTACATTTCCAGCCTAAACGCCCGATGCCTACATCCAAGTGCCAACTGGACATCTCTTCTTGAATGTCTAGCAAGCATCTCACATGCATCACGTGCAGAATGGAGCCCTGACCTCTTCTCAAACACGCTGCTCCCGGCATTTGCTCCATGCCGTGAGTGCACGGCAGCTCCGTCCTCTGGGGGGGCGGGGGGGCTCGGGCTCAGTCCTTGTAACCTGCAGGACTGCCACACCCAGGGTCAACCTGAGAGCAAATCCCAGTGGCTCTGCTTTCCAAGTATACTCAGAATGCAACTATTTCTCACCATCTCTATTACTACCTTTTATTCAAATCCGGTCTCTGTATCACCTGAGTGATTGGACAGCCTCCCGTCTGGCGTCCTCGCTCTTGCCTTGCCCCCTCCCGTGACTCTCAGCATGGCAGCCGTATTGGTCCAGTTCCACGTGAGTCAGATCATGTCTGTCCTGCTCAAACCCTCCAACATTTTCCCATCTCATTCACAGTAAAAGGCAAGGCTCTCAAAATAGCCTACAGAGCCCTGCGTGGTCCCTTCTCCCCGCCCCCCATCCACACACAGGCTATTATCTCTCTGACCTCAGAGCTTCCAGCTGTACATAGGCCCGTAAACCCGGGGCCTTTGCACTGGGTGTTCCCTCCTGACCCCACTCCCATAGCGAACTTTTCATCTCCCTTCCCTAGTTTTTATAAATTGAACTTTTTATTTGGGGATAGTTGTCAATTCACATACAGCTGTAAGAAATAATACAGAGAGGCCCTGTTTATCCTTCAGTTTCTCCCAGTGGTGACCTCTTGCAAAACTATTGTATAATATACAGTGAATATGTTGGTCATCTGTGGCTACTGTAAAAATTACCACCAACTAGGTGACTTAAAGCAATAGAAATTTATTCTCTCACAATTCTGCAGGCGAGAAGTCCCAAACCAAGGTGTAGGCAGCGCTGTCTCCCCTTCCGGGGGCTCTAGGAGAGAACCTGCTCCTTGCTTTTTCCAGCTTCAGGTGGCTGGTCCGCTGCACCTTCCTCTCCTCTGTCTTCACATCACCTTCTCCTGTGCGTGCGTGCCCACGCATGTGTAATCTCCTTCTGCCTCTCTCTTATAAGGACACTTGTAATGACATTTGAAGCCCACACGGATAATCCAGGATAATCTCCTGATCTCAAGATCCTTGATTTAATTACATCTGCAAAGACCTTTTCTCCAAAGAAGGCAGCATTTTTTTACAGGTTCTGGGCACTAGGTTTGGACCCACCTCTGGGAGCCATTACCAACTTCGCATAGCAGTGAAGACAGGACCATTCCCATCACCACAGAATTCCTCAAGTTGCCCTTTATAGCCACACCCACTTCCCTCCCATCCCCACTCCCTCCTTAACACCTGGCAACCACTAATCTGTTCTCCATCGCTATAATTTTGTCATTTCAAGAATGTTATATAAATGGAATCACACTGTATGTAACATTCTGAAACTAGCTTTTTTCACTCAGCATACTTATTTTGAGTGTCACCTGTGTAGCTGTATGCATCAATAGCTTATTCCTTTTCATTGCTTAGTGGGAGCCCATGGTATGGATATGCAAGTTTGTTTAACCCACCATTCACCCACCAAAGGACACTTGGGTGGCTTCCAGGTTGGGGCTGTTATGAATAAAGCTGCTATGAACATTCATAGGCAGATTTTGGGGTGAACATAAGTTTTCATTTCTCTGGGACAAATGCCCAAGAGTGCAATTACTGTGTTAAGTGAGTGTTTAGTTTTATAAGAAAATGCCAAACTGTGTTCCGGAGGACCAGTTTGCATTCCCACCAGTAATGTATGGGTGAGTTGTTCAGATTCTCTACATCTTCACTAGCATTAGGTATTGTCACTAGTTTTTATTTTAGCCATTCTGATAGTTTCTAGTCTAACGGTTAGAGGTAGTGAACAGCCTTCTATGGGCTTATTTACCACCCTTATGTCCTCTTTGGTGAAGTGTCTGTTCCTGTCTTTTGCTCATTTTCTGATTGGATTGTATGGAGTTTTAAGCATTCTTTGTATAGTCTAAATACTAGTCATTTGTCTGATATGTGTTTTATACATCTTTTCTCCTATCCTTTAGCTTTTATTGTCATCTTCTTAGCAGAGTCATTCAAGAGCAATTTTAAAAAATATTTATCAGTTCTTCCTTTTATGGATGGTGCATTTGGTGTCAAGTCAAAGAACTGTCCACCTTGCCCTAGATCCCAAAGATTTTCTCTGATATTTTTTCTAAGGGTTTTATAGTTTTATCTTTGACATTTAAATCTGTGATCCATTTTGAGTTAATGCTGTATAAGGCGTGAGAGTTAAGTGGAGTTCACTGTTGTATCTTTGGAGGTCCAGTTGTTCCCACACCATTTGGTGAAAGGTTACCTTTTCTCCACTGAATTGCTTTTGCACTTCTGTCAAAAATCAGTTGAGCATATTTGTGTGAGTTTATTTCTGGGTTCTCTGTTCTGTTCTATTGATCTATGTATCTGTCCCTCTGCCAATATCCCATTGTCTTGATTACTGTAGCTATAGAATAAGCCTCAACATGGGGGAGAGTGATTCTTCCACTTTATTCTTCTTCTTCAAAAATGTGTAGGTACTCTAGTTCCTTTGCCTTTTTATATAAATTTTAAAATAATCTTCTCTTTATCTACAAAAACTCTTGCTGGGATTTTGATAGGAATTGAGTTAACCTGAATATCAATTTTGAAAGAACTGATGTCTTTACTAGGTCAAATCTTCCAAACCATCTACGTGCTATGTCTCTCCATTTATTTCGGTTTTCTTTGATTTCTTTCATCATCATTGGGTAGTTTCAGCATATAAATCCTGCACATGTTATATTTACACTAAATAGTTCCATCTTTTGAGTAATTGTAAATGGTATTTTTTTTTTAATTTCAGTGTCCACATGGTCATTGCTAGTACATAGAATGCTATTGATTTTTGTGTCCTTTTATAATCTGTGGCCTTGCAGAACTCACTTATTAGTTCTAGGAGGTTTGTTTGTTTGTGGGCTTTTTTTTTTAAAGATTTATTAGGATTCTCTGTGTAGACAGTCACGTCATCTTCAAATAGGGATACTTTTATTTCTTCTTTAGGATTTCTATGTCTTTTCTTTCCTTTTTTTGCCTTGTTACTCTGGCTAGAACTTCCAGCAATGTGTTGAATAAGAGTAACGAGAGTGGACATTTTTGCCTTTTTCTGGATCTTAGGGGAAAAGCATTCAGTTTTTCACAGTTAAGTGTAGTGTTAGCTCAAGGTGTTCTGTAGTTGCCCTTTATCAAGTTGAGGAAGTTCCCTCTATTCCAATTTTTCTGAGAGTTCTCATCATGAATGGGTGTTGAATTTTGTCAGATGCTTTCTCTGCATTGATTGATGTGATCATTTGATTTTACTTCTTTAGCTTGTTAATATGGTAGGTTACATTGATAGATTTTTTAAAAAATATTTATTTAGTTATTTATTTTGGCTGCTCCGGGTCTTAGTTGAGACACGCGGGATCTTTGTTGCAGCATGTGGACTTCTTAGTTGCGGCATGCAAACTCTTAGTTGCAGCATGCATGCGGGACCTAGTTCCCCGACCAGGGATCGAACCTGGGCCCCCTGCATTGGGAGGGCAGAGTCTTACCCACTGGACCACCAGGGAAGTCCCAACATTCATAGTTTTTTTTTTTTTTTTTTTTTTTTTTTGCGGTACGTGGACCTCTCACCGCTGTGGCCTCTCCCGTTGCGGAGCACAGGCTCCGGACGCGCAGGCTCAGCAGCCATGGCTCACGGGCCCAGCCACTCCGCGGCATGTGGGATATTCCTGGACCGGGGCACGAACCCGCGTCCCCTGCATCGGCAGGCGGATTCTCAACCACCGCGCCACCAGGGAAGCCAGATAGATTTTTTAACATTGAAGCAGCCTTGCATGCCTGGAATGAACATCTCACATATTTTTCTTACCTAGTGTCTATCTTTCCCATTTGAAGTCAAGCTCTGAGCAGGAAGAAACTTTTTGGTTCATTTTATTCATTGCTGTATCCTAGTCCCCAGAACACCACCAGGCATACAGTAAGCTCTCAACACCGACCGACTCGTCGAATGAATGAAAGAACAGTAGAGCTGTGAAGAGAATTCCCCAGATTAACGTGAAGGGGGATTCCAGGATGACAGCTGTGGGCAGCCAGTCCAGGTGGAACAGGTCAGAAGGCCCCAGAAGAGCCTATGGAGCCTGAATGCCCTGAGAAGAGGTCTGGTTAGTCTGCAGAGCTTTGGGGTTGATTTGATAAGTACACAGAAAACTAAGCAAACAAACAAACAAGCATTTTTTTAAAAAAGGTAATTATTATTGTGGTGCATGCACACAATGGAATATTATTCTAAAAAGAAATGAGCCCTCAAGCCACAAGGAGACATGGAAGGAGGAGCCTTAAGTGCACATTTCGAAGTGAAAGAAGCCAATCTGAAAAAGCTACATCCTGTATGATTCTAACTATATGACATTCTGAAAAAGGCAAAGCTATAGAAACAGTTAAAGATCAGTGGTGGTCAGGGCTTAGGAGAGGGAAAGATGAACAGACAGCACGGAGGATTTCAGGCAGTGAAACTACTCTGGATGGCACTATAATGCTGGATACGTGTCCTTATACGTTTATCCAAATCCAGAGAATGTACACCACCAAGAGCGAACCCTCACGTAAACTATGGACTTTGGGCGATTGTGATGTGTCAGTGTATGTTCATCAGTAGTTACAAGTGTACCCTTCTGCTGGGGGATGTTGATGATGGGGGAGGCCGTGTGTTGGGGTGGGGGGCTCGGGGGTATATGGGAACCTTTCTACTCCATTTTGCTGTGAATCTAAAATTGCTCTAAAAAATAAAGTATTTTTTAAGCTAATTATGAACTCCAGAGAAAACAAAAGTTGCCCAGGAGAAGAAGAGAACTCACAGTTCGCTCTATGGGTTCAGTCAGGACCATGTCCAGGTATTTATGGCGCCTGAAGTTTATACAATTGAGGGAGGACTCTTTAAGAAAAGAAGAGCACTGGGCTTCCCTGGTGGTGCAGTGGTTGCGAGCCCGCCTGCCGATGCAGGGGACGCGGGTTCGTGCCCCGGTCCGGGATGATCCCACATGCTGCGGAGCGGCTGGGCCCATGAGCCATGGCCGCTGAGCCTGTGCTCCGCAACGGGAGAGGCCGCAACAGTGAGAGGCCCGCGTACCGAAAAGAAAAGAAAAGAAAAGAAAAGCACTAAATCAGAAAAAATCTGATTACCTCTTAGAGCATTTTCTGGAATCTTTGTACCTTCCCTGTCCTGGTCTGTGGGTATGTTTGGGGTACAATGAAGCAGGGAGGGGGCTGACGAGTCCTGAAAACCCAAGGAAAGCCCAGAACTCCAGAAGGTACAGCAGCCCCTTGCTGGTGCCCACCAGCCCGGGACAAAGCACAGACCCCTGGGCGAGCACCCTGGACCTCCGCACCGGGCAGACTCCTTCGCCTGCCCCTTCAGTTCACCAGGCCGGTGCCCGGCTCCTCAAAACTCCGCTCCATCAGAACCATTTTTCTTAGATTCCATATATATGTGTTAGCATATGGTATTTGTTTTTCTCTTTCTGACTTACTTCACTCTGTATGACAGACTCAAGGTCCATCCACCTCACTACAAATAACTCAATTTCGTGTCTTTTTAGGGCTGAGAATAAAGATGCAGATGTAGAGAATGGACTTGAGGACCCGGCAGGGTGGGGAGGGTAAGCTGGGACGAGGTGAGAGGGCAGCATGGACATATATACACTACCAAACGTAAAATAGATAGCTAGTGGGAAGCAGCCGCATAGCACAGGGAGATCAGCTCTGTGCTTTGTGACCACCTAGAGGGGTGGGATAGGGAGGGTGGGAGGGAGACGCAAGAGGGAGGGGATATGGGGATATATGTATACTATACGTATAGCTGATTCACTTTGTTATACAGCAGAAACTAACACACCATTGTAAAGCAATTATACTCCAATAAAGATGTTAAAAAAAAAAAAAAAGACTCAGCACCAAGGCTGCCTCTTCCATGAACGAACTCCCCACCCCCTTCCCCAGAGTTGCCTGCAGGGGGCATGGGAAGAAGCCCAACGGACATGGATTTGAACCCCAGCTCTGCCACGTGTGAGTTACATGGCCTCGGACGTGTCACTTGACCTCCCAGAACTTTGTGTTTTATCTTCTGTAAATGCAAATAATAATGTCCGTCCTGCAGGGCTGTTGTCAAGAACAAACACCTGATATAATGCTGGACACGTGGTGAGGGTGAGGAAACACGTCTTTCTTACTTTTTTTTGGCGGGGGGTGGGGCACGCGGCGTGTGGGATCTTAGTTCCCTGACCAGGGCTTGAACCCGTGCCCCTCTGCAATGGAAGCGTGGAGTCTTAACCACTGGACCACCAGGGAAATCTCACATCTTTCTTCCTTTCTAGTAGCATTAAAAAAATTTTTTTAATTGTGGTAAAATACAAATAAAAGAAAATTTACCATCTTAACCAGGTTTTAAGTGTACAGTTCTGTGGCGTTAACTACGTTCACATGGTTAATCACCACCGTCCATCCACAGAACTGCTTTCATCTAGCAACACAAATTCTGTCCCCATTAACACTAACTCCCCATTCCTGCTTCCCCACAGTCCCTGGCACCCTCCGTTCTACGTGCCGTACCCACCCCCCCAGCATTGGGGCTGGCCTCTGTGACTGGACTCCTTCCTTCTACCTGGTGTAGTGAGCTATTTACCTATATTAATCCCCCACCTGGTCCAGCGGCGTCTCATATCCCTGCACCACAGAGCCTAGTACAGGGCCAGGCCCACAGTAATGCCAGCTCCAGGAAGAAGTACAGAATGCCTGAGGGAGATGAACAAAGGGTCCCGTGTGGGTTCATGGGTTTGGGGTCTGATTTTACATAGTGGGTGCTCAGAAAATACTGAAAGTCTAAAAGATGATATAAACGATTGTTGTAAACTACATATTTTTGAATGGGTAAAGTATTCTAAATTCAAAAGCTACAAAAGAAAACACAGTGGAAAGTAAAGGTCCCTCCACCTCTGTCCTCCAGCCCCTCACCAGAGGCAGCTGCTGTGACCAGTTTCTCCTGTATCTGTCCAGAGGCCTGTGTGTGTGTGTGTGTTCGTGCACTTACACACACACACACACCAGCACGCTTTACACACTGTTCTGCACATTTTCCTTTTATTCTCTTGTCTCATCTTTGAGATTCGTCTCTATCCTTCTCTATCAGTACATAGAGGGTTTCCCTACTGGTCTTTTTGCCTTGTTTTGTTTTGTCTTTTGTTTTTGTCCACACTGCACAGCCTGTAGGATCTTAGATCCCCCACCAGAGATCGAACCCGGGCCCTTCAGCAATGAAAGCACAGAATCCTAACCGCTGGGCCATCAGGGAATTCCCTTGCTACTCTTTGATAGATTCATTGAGTGGTGTATTTGTCTTGTCACCTGTTTACACTGGTCACATGATTTGTTTACTGTGTCACCTGTTGATGAACCTTCAGACGTTTCCAGGTTCTTGCTGTTCAAGCAGTAGTACAGTGAACAACCCCAGGTCTCACTCACGAATGATTGAATTTTGTATATAGTTGTGTGTATGTGTTAATCCCAAACTCCTAATTTATCCCTCCCCCCTCCCGTTTGGTAACCATGTTTGGTCTCTATGTCTGTGAGTCTGTTTCTGTTTTGTAAATCAGTTCATTTGTACCATTTTTTTAGATTCCACATCGAAGTGGTTTTCATATGATGTTTGTCTTTCTCTGTTGCAGGCAACAGAATCGTATTCAGCCTTAGAAGGAAAGAAATTCTGACCCATGCTACAGCATGGATAAACCTTGAGGACTTTACACTAAGTGAAATCAGCCAGTAACATACGGGCAAATACTGTATGATATCATTCACATGAGGTATTCAGAGTACTCAGATTCACAGAGACAGAGAGCCCGTGGGGCGACCAGAGCGGCCTATCTAGCTGGACGTCCAGAAAGGGCTTCTCTTGGCCACCAGAGTCCCTGCAGAGACAGGAGTAAAGCTGGGAGGAACCCAGATTAGACCATGGGTGTCAAGTGCATAATGGGGTGGGGGGCATGGGTCAGAGCCTGTCCCTGAACCTGGAGTGGAACCGAAGCCTCCTCCCCACCCCACAGGGTGTGTGTGTGTGTGTGTGTGTGTGTGTGTGTGTGTGTGTGTGTGTGTTTGTGTGTGCGTGTGTATGGTCCTAGAGTAGGTAACGCCTGCGGTCACATCAGACGCTCTGACGGTCTATGTGAATCCACGGGCGCGTAGGTGCATCCACAGACCCGAAGGCATATCTGTGCACAGACTGCAGGTCACAATGGGCCCGGCAAGGGCGCGCCGCGGTGCTCCTAGCCTGGCGATCACATATTCGGATGGATGGGGCGACGCTGCCTGCTCTGATCCCTAACTCATTATTAAGCTCCTCGCTCTTTGCAGACGCTCCCTGCGCCTCCCCCGCTCAGGGCTGCAGCGGCGCAGGCGCCGGGGCCGAGCCGAGCGCCGAGCTGGGAGCGAGCAGCCGCGCTCCGGGCCAGGGTCCCGGGGGAGCAGGTGAGCGACCCGCGCCGCGCGGTCCCCAGGCCGTTGGAGGAGACGCCGCGCCGCCGCGCCGCGCCGGCAGCCCGGCCTTCCCTGCTTGGCAGTACCCGTCTTGCTTCTGTTGGCATCACCCCTCCTTCCCTTGCCTGGCATCCCTCCGCCCCCCTGCCTGGTATCTCCTCTCCTCCCGTCTGCCTGGCGTCCCTCCCCCCACCCCGTCTGGCATCTACCCCCTCCTCCCCTTCCTGGCACCTTCCCCTTACCTGGCACCCCCTTCGCCCTGCCTGGCTTCCTCCTCCCCTTCTCCTTTCCTGATCCCCCCCCCTCCACTACTGACTCTCACCTCCCCCCACTCCCTTTCTTGCCCCTCTTCCCTGACTGGCGAACTCCCATCCCGCCTCCTCTCTGGTTCTCCCCTTCCTCCCCCCTGCCTGGCATCTCTGCCTCCTCCCCCTACCTGGTACCTTCCCCTCCTCCCTCCCCTGCATTTGCCCTCCTCCCCACGCCTGTCACCTCCTCACTGCCTAGCACTTTCCCATCCCTCTGACTGGCATCCTCTCCCTCCCCTCCTCCCCCGCTGCTTGGTATCTGCCCTCCTCCCCTCTGCCTCGCACCTCCCTTCCTCCCTTGTGTCTGGCACCTCCCCTCCTTCCCCTCCCCTCCTCCCCACCGCCTGGCACCTGCCCTGTCTCCACTTGGCATCCTCTTGCCTGGACACCTCGCTCCCTTCAGATTGTCCCCCTGTCTCCCACCTTCCTGCAGGGCAGGTCCTCCCAGCCCTGGGCTGCTAACATCTCCCCTGCTGGCATCTTCCTCCTCTCCTTGCCTCCCCATCCTCCTCACCTTCTCACAGTGGCCCTCTGGCCAACACCAACTACACGTGACCCTGAACTGCTCTCAAGCCCCGCCCCTGTAGGTACCTGTCCCCCCATCCCCCAGTCCCCACCACCTGCCCAGGGGCTCCAGCTCACAAGTTGGGCTCTGACCCCAGCCCACAGTCGTCCTGCTCTTGCATGGGGGTGAAACCAGGCTGTGCACACAGGGAGGGTTCCACGTGAGCTGAGCAGAGTACAGAGCAGGTCGGCTCTACCTGCCGGCCACCCCTAGACTCCCTTGGGATGTCCCTGAGCTCCAGAAGTCGTCCAGGTCCCAAGCTGGCTGGTGGTCCTCCTCCAGCTATTGCCAAGGCCCCCAGGTTTGCCTGCTCCTCCAGGGCCTGGGCTCTGCCTGGATCCTCTGCTCTCGTCCATCTGACTCTGTCCTGCAGGACCCGCCTCTGACGGCTTCCTGCGCTCCCACTGCTCCCGCCCCACACTCCTCCTCGTGCCACCCCGCCAGGCTGGCCCTCACCTGCCCCCGCGTCCCTTCCTGCACACCTCCTGCCTTCCTCAGACCGTGCCAGAGAGTGGGTCCACGCAGCAGGCCCCTCAGCATCCTCAGGCCCATTGTGAGTCTGCCTCTGGGGCTTGGGGTCTGGCCCGCCCCTCCCACTGCCCTCTCCTTTCAGATCCTCCTCAGAATGGCCCTTGGTGCTGCAGGCAAGGTAGGCTCTGGGCCCGGGCACCGAGGGGGCACTGGATGACTCCCCCACCGCAGGACGCAGCCACCTATGACTCCAGGCCTTCAGCACCCACCCGCCGTGGCACAGGTAGGCGCTGTTTCCCCCACCAGCCCAGCAGCAGGAGCCCTGGGGCTCCACTGAGAGCTGGTGGCTCTCAGCCTCTGGTCACGCTCCATGGCCCCCTCTTGGCGCTTCTGCCCCCATCTGGACCCGTGGCGGTGCCTCTTCTCATCCCCTGTGACAGCTGGAGCCTCTGCCCAGACCCTGCTGCCGGCTCCCGCCACCGTCGCCCTCCCTCTTGCTTAGCGCGCCCTTACCTCCCGCCGTCCCTGGGCCCTGCCTCTCAAAGCCACTGCAGGCAGGGGCGAGTGAGCCTGGAGCCAAGGTTTGGGTTCATGTGAAAATGGTCTAGTGCTCTGGCTTGTTCACTTCCTCCCCAACCCCAGACCCCCAGACACACCTCCTTGCCCTCATGTGCGAGTGAGTGCACCCATGTGCCCAACACCCCCCCCACACGTGTGCACACATGCTTCCTGCCAGTCGGGAGGAACAGGAACCTGCTGAGCCCTGGCACAACTTGGGCTCCAGAAACCTACCCCCAAACCTGTATGGCGAACACCTGAAAGCCTTCCAGGCCGCAGGCAGGGCTTTGTTCGGGTCAGGAGGGGTGCTGGTGGCATCCCGATTCAGGGCCTCCGGGGCAGCCAGCCCTGCACTGGCTCAGAGGCACTCTCAGGCCCATTGCGCATCAGCTGGACCCTCCTGCGCCTCCTCCGGGCAGCGTGAGAGGAGGACAGCCTAGCTAGTCCCACGTTGGGTGCCCCTGGTCCAGGAGGAAGTGCTGAGTCCCCACGTGAAAGGCCACCTGCCCCAGAGCCCCATCCATCTGTGGGGAGGGAGGGGTTGGAGCTGGGTCTGAAGCCTGCAGTCTGGTCTGAGCTCTGCCTGTCCAGCCCCACCCGTCACTTTGGCCACCTCACCGGTGGGAGTCACCTGGCAACATATGGGATGCTCTCAGGGCCCTGGAGGTGTGAGGGACCCAGTCCCCGCCCTCAGGCCGGCAGTCCAGGATGGGGAGCAGACTTGGCCACCCCACAGGAGGTGCCGGAGTGGATGACTCAGGCCTCCGGGCCCTGACAAGGGAGACGTCAGGAAAGCCCTTCGTAGGGGCAATTTGAAGTTGGCTTTCAGAGAACAGGAAGGTGGGGTAGGCTGGTGACTCGGGGGCAGGGGGTGGGCTGAATGAGAGTGCTTTTCTCAGCTTCTCCTCCCTGAGAAGGGGCAGAGGAACTTGCTTTCCTGCCTGGGCCGCTCTGAAGGCCAGGGCAGCCCTGCCGCCTCTCTACTCCACACCCCTCTGGCCGGTTGGCCCAGGGCGGAATGCTGCAGGGCACTGGCTGCAGGGGAAGCCTGGCTGGCCCAGAGCTGGGAAAGCACTGGATGGCAGAGAGACCATAACCGGGTGCTGGGCCCCACAGACACACGTGCAGTTCATCAGGGCCCCCAGACGAAGGTCCGACCCACTGGCCCACAACCTAACCACTGCCCTAGGTTAAGTGCAAAAGTGTTCCTTAGCTCGTGGGGTTGGTTTTTAAATGCAGACTCCTAGAGAAAAGGTGTGAGCTAGTATACTAAATACATTCTTCCCGGGCAGCTCTAAAGTTCTGGGGTGTCTGAAGGTGGAGGCCAGGTCGAATGGGGGGGCTGGCTGATGGGGAGGCGGCTCGGGTCCCTGGGAGGTGCAGCAGAGCCAGGCCCTCACGTAGTGAATCCTTGTAAATTACAGCTGATTTGGGGTGCACTGAGATAAGCCCTCAGGGGCTCCCCAGCAGCAGTAGGTGGGTGCCCTGGGCTGTTTCTGTCCTTGCCCAAGGGGGATGATCTACCTGAAGGGATGGGTGGTGGGGGAGGGGAGGCTTGAGAAGACTGGGGGGTTGGGAGGCTCTGGGAGCAGTGAGTACATCGTAGTGACACCTGGTCCCCGAGTGGCCCCAATCACGAGGTTCAGTCTAGGATTCCTGGGGAGTCAAGGAGCCCCGACCTCCCCATGTGATGAAGGTGGTGAGGGGTGAGGTGCTGGGGGAAGTTTCTGGCATTTTCTTTTGGAGTCGCGTTGACGTAAACTTGGCCTTCATTCCGCGCATGGGTCGCAGGCGGGGAGCCGACTTTGACGCCCGGTGGCTTGGGCGCGTGCTGTCATTTGGATGCTCACAGGCCCCATGCTAGCGTCTAGACAGCACGGGCGGCGGCATGGGCCAGGCGTGTAGCAGCTGGAGGCTGTCTTCGCCCCGAGTGCCTTCGGTGTGGTTGCAAGTGAGAGCTCATTGTTAGTGAGCGTTAAGTGGCAGAGGTAATGAGCTGGGGTGGCACCAGGGGGAGGTGTCACCGGAGGACGCAGAGCCGCAGACACGCAGGATGAGCAAATGGCTCTCCTCTTTGGTTGGACTCTGAGCCCTCTTGAATCGCTGCTCCAGAGGGTCCTTGGAGGGCGTTTGGCTGAGGGAGACTTTGGGGGCAGGGCTGAGGCTCTTTGGGATGTGCAGACCCTCGGTAACTCATAGGGACCCTACGGGGGAGTATTTGGGCCCCCGTAGCACACCTCAGCCTGGCCCACCTCTCGATTTGCTTCCTAAGCTGTGAAACCCATTCCTCTGTGCCCCAAACTCACTTCCAGGAAATTTGAGAAACTGTCTCATGAGCATGCGGCCACTCATGCCTTTACTGGAATTTACAAACTTGGATCATCTCCCATGTCAACCTTCCTTCCAGACTGAAGAACGTTCTGGGGCTTGGAGTGAGGAACAGTATGCTGTGAGGGGGGCGGGGGAGAAAAGATGCAGGAAGATGTACTCGCCTCATTCCAAAAGAGCTTGAGGTAGTTTGCAAAGACACACATAGTGAGGAAATCGGGACAGAGGAGCGCAGGGTAGGGAAAGGATGTTGTAGCCAAGGATGAGGTGAGCAGACAACACGCAAACCATGAGGCCCAGAGCCCCCTCCCACAGCGGGGACACATGAGGGGTTACACTGCCTGTGGGACAAAAGTCAAACCATTTGCCCCAAACGACTGTGATTTCTGGCCATGAGACCCCGAGAAGTGTCTCCTGTGTGATGACATGCAGGGGATTCTGTGTGACAAGTTAAGCGATATCCTCAACAATTCCACAGCAGTTTCCTCGGGCTAAGCCCAGGGCTGACAGAACATCACACGGCTGTGCAAATACTGCTGACCGTGCTGGATCCAAAGATAAAATGTAGAACAGCTAGAAGAATGCACTGTCTGTTAACATTTACAACAAAGTTTCCAGTGAATATCAGGCAGCAGGCAAGTTTTTTTAAAATTGGGAATCAAGTACGGAGTTATCAATACATTCTTGGGGTAAGGGGACTCTCCTCATAGGAAAATAAAGACCTTGATCAGCACGTGTGCCCAACAGGTGAGCTTGGGTACAGGGAGGGACCAGTCACACACCTTACCCCCAGGTCCTGAACCCACTGAGAACTAGACACAGATGGCAGGCATTTATCAACTTTATGGCAGGGAAAGCTGGACTGAAGAAAGAAGCCTGAACCTGAAGCCCAGACGTAGAAGGTGGACCTGACACCCTAACCTTGCGTTTGCTTACCTGGCGCAGGTTAACAGGAGGAGATGGGCAGCCTCCTGTCAGCAGACCCCCCCTAAAGGGGAAGGCAGGCCACGGGGGACAGCCGTGACTTCTCCTCCCCCCTGACGCAGGAGAGGAACTTGTCCAGAAGGTGTCAGACCCTCACCACCTCATTAGACAGCCCCTCCCAAAGGGAAGAGAGGTGGGGCGAGGTGGCAGAGGATTATTCCAGAGTCTTGACTCCTGAAGAATAGATTAGAAGCCTCCTCGTGAACACATGATGACAAGAGAGCAGGGTCCCCTTTGCAAGGTAGGGGGGGGCATCCACGTTGCTGGACAGTGACATCAAAGCTCAAGTTCAGACTTGGGAGTGACCTTTGACCCTACCCCTTCCTTCTCTCTCCATTGGGACAATCGTTTTATTTGAGTTTATTTCCTAGACACATCTCACTTCCATCCACTTCTTATTCCCCACGTCACCATGCTGTCCATGCTGCTGTTGTCTTCTGCCTGGATGACAACTGGTGCCCCGCACAGGGTCTGGCCCCCTCCCCCCAGCCCCAACCCATCAGAGTAGCCAAATGGGCTTCTTGTAACACAGGCCTGATCCATCGCGTCTTCCGTTTCCTTGAGGGCTTCACATATGCTGTTCCCTTTGCCTGCAACACCCTTCCAGCTCCCTTCACCTGCCTAAGTACGTGCATCATTCCAAGTCTTGACTTAAATACCACTTCTTCCAGGGACACTTTCTCCCACTCCAGGCTGTAAAGTTCCACCTTCTTTTGTCTTGTAGCATGTACCAAAAATTTCAATATTTCATGGATGTGCTCCTTAAAGGCACAGACTGCATTTGTCTTGTTCAACACAGTGCTGAAAAAAATATATATGTACTTTTTTGGCTGTGCGGCTTGGGGAACCTTGGTTCAACCAGGGGTTGAACCCAGGCCATGGCAGTGAAAGCGCAGAGTCCTCACCACTGGACCGCCAGGGAACTCCCTGTTTCTTGAATGAATGAGCGGATGAATGAGGCAGTGGGGGGAGAGGAGGTGGCCCTGACAGCTGATGCTAAAAGGAGCCTGAGATCCCTCTGTACCGTTGGCCCCGCCCTCTCTACACCCTGACGACCCAAGGGTGGGCCCTTCTTGCGTGCCCACCTTGGCCTGCTGACACCTGAGCTGCTCTGTGCAGGTGCTCTTGGCCCACGCCCCGGCAGTCCCTCTCCGATAGGACCTGTTCACCATGATCAGGGAAGCCCATCCCCTCTTCAGTTGTTCTTGTGGTGAGGGAGGTTCTTCCTTCCTGTGACCGTGGTCTTGGCCCTTGGAGTTACAGAGAATGAACCCCTTTCTGCTTCCGCGACATTTGCCCGCCTCCGGACATCCTTGGAGTTACAGAGAATGAACCCCTTTCTGCTTCCGTGACATTTGCCCGCCTCCCGACTCCCACACGCCCTGCGTCTGCTCTCGGGAACATCCAGCTCTGGCGTCTTCAGATGTGCCTTACCTGGGGGCCTGTGCCGGCTGCTCAGACCTTGGCAGCCACTGGGAGAGCTGGACGGTGGCGGGGCTGTCTAGATAGGCTTCAGAGCCCCCAGGCCTCCTTAGAGGCTGAGCTGCGCCCTTTACCTGCTAGGCAGACTTGGGCAGAGACACTTAGCTCCCTGGGTCTCAGTGTCTCCTTGTAGGACGGGACTTAATCCCCTGCCTATAAAGGCTCCGGGGGGAGCTGAGTACCAAGCACTCTGCCCAAGGCCCGCATGCCATGGATGCGGGGGCCGCCCCTCATCGCCGCTGGGGTAAAATGTGGTGCTGGGCGCTGTCCCGGCTCCAGGTGTCAGCTGTAGACCCCAGAGCACTGGCTCTGGTGACCGACCGGTGTCTCCCTGGTTTCCAGCCCAGCCCGCTGTCCTCACTGACACCGTTGCCTCCTAAAGGCTAGAGTCAGCGAGAAGCCCCGGGCTTTCCGCCCACCAGTGAGAAGGTTGTCTCTGATCCTGGCTCTGAGAGCTCAGATGCAGAGTTACCCTGAGAGCGTTCGCCATCTTTCCAGACAGCAACTCGCTGTCCAGCCTGATGCAATCGGTGTGTTTGCGAGGCCTGCCTTCTCGGCCTTTAATGACATTTTTAGCTGGAGGAAAAAAAAAAAAAAAGTGAGCCAGAGAGAGCCCTGTGGTCCTCGGTCTCTCCTGGGCTGTGAACAGACTCCTTCTGGTCCCAGCAGCTGAATCAACAGCTGAATCAAGCCCAGGTGGGTGGGCTTGGGGGAGGTGCTGCAGGAGTGGGGGAGGGTCCTGCTGGTGTGGGCAGGGCCTGAGTAGAGGGAGGGGAAGCTGAGCTCCAGCTCTGTCCCTAAATCCCACTCCACCCCTCCCCCACCAGCGGGAAGCATCATCGTGCTTTTGCTTTTTCTTGCCTCAGTTTCCGCTCTGAGCCCCGACTTTACCACCCCTTGCCCCATTTACCCAGGCCTCTTCCTTCAGGAGAAAATCCAGCCTTAGAAACCCTGTCGAAAATATGCCCGCTGGGTGGTCGACACCCCATCTGTCAGGACTGCCCCCCAGCAGCCCTCACTGCCTCCGCAGCACCCAAGACTCCACCGCAGCGACTTCAGGAAGGGGAAGGGAAGGGAAGTAGGCCGGGGTCAGTATACTCGCAGCCGGTGTTGACCGAGGGCTTACTGCGGTTTTAAGACTTTTACACGGTTTAACTGATTTGTCCTCACCACAACACTGTGAGGTAAATGTTATTATTGTCACCACTTTTAAGATGAGAAACTGAGGTGCAGAGAGGTTAAGCAGCTTCCCAGTGGTTGGGGAAGAGTCCCAGCTGGGGTCTGTCCACCGCATCTTCTGAGATGCCATGACCCAAACCTTGGCCCTCAAAGGGCGAAGCAGCCAGGCCTCTATACGGACCAGCACCCCCTGTTCACCCCAGCTCTGAGGCCCAGGTCAAAGGCTAGTTGTCATTGTGCACGAGGCCCACACCATTTCTTCCCATTAATTGCTGGGTCCCTAGGGGCGTGAGAGATTCAACCCCTAAATAGGGAATGGGGGCGCGGTGGATTGCAGAGCTCGCACCCCTTCAGAAACAGACAGCCCCTCAACTCCATCTGTGTTGCCAGATTTCCAGCGTTTTAAGAGATTCTGGGAATCTGGCTTTTTATATGAAATCTTTCCATTTTTAAGATTTTTTAAAGTGTTTAAGACGCACTGTGGGCTAAGCGAAACCTGTCTGGCTTTCCCAGTTTGCAGCATCCACCGTGAGCTTTCCTTACCCCATGACCTGTCACCTGTCATCTCTTCTAGCCTTCAGGCCCTGAACCCCAAATCAGTGTTTCTCAGTGGGCCCCAGTTGAGACACACTGTGTGAAGAGTTGCTGTCACTTTGGGTGGCCTCCTGCCGTCAATGAATTATAAACGAAATGCAGAGTCTTGTCAAACACTTGAGGACCCTCTGCGAAGTAGAGAAGCGTCACTCGTCAGTCCTCAGGGATGTGCTGCTAATGAGAAGGGCCAAGGCTTTTGGAGATTCTCCCTCTCAACTTGTCCATGTTGTGAACCCAGAGCAGTGGCTGCTGAGGGAATTCAGGGCACTTTTGACAGCCAGCGTGAGAGCAGTCAGAGGGTGAGCGGAGAAGAACGCTGGCCTTGAGATCAGAACATGGGAGTTTGAGCCCCTTTGACACTAGTTGGGGGTCTGGCCCTGAGTCCGTCATTAACCTCGTGTTCCTCATCTTTAAAATGGGTATACTAATAATCTCCAGCCCTTTCACTTCTTGGGATGTTGAAAGAACCAAATTAAATCATGACTATTGAACTGTTTTGTAGGCTATTAAGCTCCATAAAGATATATGTGTTAATTTGGAGGCATTTGACAAAGTCTCTCCCAGTGTCTTCGGTATGACACATACAACCGGCCTCAATGCAGTGGTGTGCTGCTAAATACTTCACAACTGGCTCTTGACGGGGTGGGAAGGAGGAGATGAACTACGATTCGTATCATTTGCTAATGTCTGTGGTATAAATACTCCTACCGTAGCTGATTTTAAACTACCACCATGACACTGCAGCACATCACTGGGTATTACTGTGACTGAGTAAAATTGCTACCAATTGAAGACTAATTCCGAAGGGTGCAGGTCATTTGGAGAGAGGGCTCTGTCCTGGTGCCTTTTTCAATACGTTCAGTAAAGACTTGGACGAAGAGAGAAGGTCACGCTCACTGGATTTATGAACGATGCACAGCTGGAAAGGCTGGTAAATATATTGGATAAGGGAATTGAGATCCAAAAGCTCTCAAGCTGCAATAACGGGTTAATTCTTACAAGAGGAATATTCTTGAGTCCAGAAAAAGGCAACTTTACAAGTATGGGATGGAGAGACATGTTTTGGCACAAAGTAGAAAGAGAATTACGTTTTTAATTGACAGGAAGTTCAGTGCAAGTCCAAAGTGGGATGGGTGCTTACCAAAGAGTAATACATTAGTAACAGTGAGGACTTCATTCGGTCCTCTATGACTTAAAGACAAAATTTCACATATGCCCTCTCGTTTCTATTTTGCTGCTCACAATAATGCAGTGAGAGCGGTGCGATGATGCTATACCCATTTTAGAGATGAAGAGACTGAGGCTCAGAGAGGTTGGCACTTTTGTTCTCCTGTCGGTAGGTGGTGGAATAAAGACTCAAACTCAGGTCTTCTGGCCCCGGATTCTGCCCTGTGTTGTGCTCATGAGCACATCGTTGTTTTGTTTGTTTGTTTTATTGGCATATAGTTGATTTACAATGTTGTGTTAATTTCTGCTGTCCAGCAAAGTGATTCAGTTATACATATATACACATTCTTTTTCATATATATATATATATATATATATATATATATTTTTTTTTTTTGCCACACCACACAGCTTGTGGGATCTTAATTCTCCAACCAGGGATTGAACCCGGGCCCTCAGCGGTGAAAGTGCGGCGTCCTAACCACTGGACCACCAGGGAATTCCCATCTTTTTCATATTCTTTTCCATTGTGACTTATCACAGGATATTGAATATAGTTCCCTGACTATCCAGTAGGACCTTGTTTATTTAAGTCCATTGTTCTGAGTGCCCTGCGCTCTGTGGCTTCAGGCAAACCAGAGGATGTGAGGGGAGGGACCGGGTGGGGTATGGACCAGCAAGGAATAGTGAGGAGCAGTGCTGGGGGAGGATTAGTTCTCTAGACCCGCTGTAACCAAGTGCCAGGCTGGGCGGCTTTAACAGTGGAAATGTATTTTCTCACAATTCCAGAGGCTGAAGCCAGAGATCAAGGTGTGGGCAGGGTTGGCTCCCTCTGAGGGCTGTGCGGGAAGGCTGTGCTCCAGGCCTCCCTCTGTGGCTTATAGATGGCTGTCTTCTGCCTGTGTCTCCTCACATTGTCTTCCCTTCGTGTGTGTCTGTCTGTGTCCTAACTTCCCCAGTTTTATGACACCAGTCATATTGGATTGGGGTCACCCTAGGGACCCACCTCATTTTAACTTGATTACCTCCTTAAAGACCCTCCGAATAAGATCGCATTCTGAGGTACTGGGGGTTAGGACTCCAACAAATGAATTGGGGATGATGGGGGCTGGAGGGCACACACCATTCTCCCATGACAGAGGGACTTTGAGAGCTGCCTTCAGAATTTGGAGTCACGTCTTATGAGGAGGGAGAAGATTGCACTCTAGGTGGCCGGAACCTCCAGGAGGTGACCCCGGGTCACACCCACCACAGGAAGAGCCAAGGCCCCGAGGGACAATTTGACTTACTGCCACCGCGGACTCCCTTGGGCCCCTTGGCTGCCGGGACACCAGCTCCACACCTGGCTGTAGTTTTCCGCACGTGGGAACGCGTGGAGCCGGAGGGAGGCCTCCAGCACCTCTGTTCCCACAGATACGCAGGCAGGCAGTGCGCCCTGGCGCGGCGGCCGGCACACAGCTGACCAGGGGCAGCTCTGCGGCTGTGCTCAGCCCTGGCGCCCCGCCGCCTCCGCCACGGTTTGGGCGCAGCTCCCGGAAACTCACCGATCCCACCGTCACCCTGGGGCGTGGCTGCAGCTGCTGGTCCCCCCACCGACCCACAGCCCCTCGGAGGAGGTAGCCGTCAGGGGTGTTGGCCTCGCTTTCCCACAAGGAAGCCCGGAGCTCTGGCGGGGCCCACGCTGGTCCTCTACTCTTCCACCTCGGGCCGCGGCTGTGGCCATCCCGGGGCAGGAGCTGACGTGAGCTGCTCAGCCTCCCAGCCCGTCCAGGCCCTGAGCCCCGTCAGTCCCCATTCGGTCCTCAGACTCAGAGTCCCAAGGGCTGTGACTGTGTCCGCTGTGTGAACCAGCGGCACTTAGTACAAGACGGCCGCGCAGGAGGGGACGGGCGTGGGGAGGAGTCCCTGCTTTTCTTTCAGGCGCCTCGATCGGCAGCTCCCAAACCTCGGCTTCCCTGGGCCCAGCGAGCGGCCTTATGAATTCTTCCTGGATTTCCCTCCAGTTGACTCACTACTCGTGGTGGCTTCTCGATGTCGCCCCTCCCCTCCTTTCCTGCAGCCCCTCCCCTCGCCTAGTTGCTACACGGGTTTCTCATGTAAGACCCACGCTGGGTACTAATGGCCGTTCTCTGCTCAAGGAAGCTTCCAGTGATTTGGGTAGAACCCAGGCTCCCCTTTGGCTCCCTGAGCGTCCATGATTGGCCACTATGAATAACCACCTGGCCAACCCCTCACGGGTACCCTCCATGGCATTTGGGACAGCCCGCAGGTGAAGGGCTCTGAGGGCTCCCTTATTCACTGGGCCCCTAGCTGGGGGTTGGTGGGCGGCGGGACCCGGAGGTAAGGCAGAGCAGCGGCGGCCGAGGCCCCCGGGTCTGGCAGGCTTAGCAGCGGAAGCTAGTAATAGCAGACGATTCATTAAGTGTTTACTCTGCGCCAGACGCTGTGCTGAAGTCTGCACATGCACGACTTCTTTTTTCTTTTAATTTTTTGGCCGCGCCTTGTGGCATGCAGGATCTCAGTTCCCCCACCAGGGATCGAACCCGTGCCCTCTGCAGTGGAAGCGCGGAGTCTTAACCACTGGACCGCCAGGGAAGTCCTTATACGACCTCACTTTAATCCTCACATCCACCTGTGAGTCAGGTGAAGGGCTCTGTGTCTTGCAGACACGGAAAATGAGGCTGACGGTGACGTGTGCAAGGTTATGATCACTCAGAGGCTGCACCAGGCATGACTGGTGACATCCCAAGACTGTCTGACTCTAGAGCAGTGGTTCTCAACCCTGGGCAATTTCACCCTCCGGGGACAAAGGACAATGCCAAGAGATGGGGAGAGGAACGTGCTGGTAGAATTTACTGGATAGAAGCTAGAGGTATTCCTAGCATCATTCGATACTCGAGACGGCTCCCACAATAAAGAATTATCCACGGAACTTCCCTGGTGGTCCAGTGGCTAAGACTCTGTGCTTCCAATGCAGGGACTTGGGGTCGATCCCTGGTCGGGGAACTAAGATCCCATGTGCCGCGCGGCACAGCCAAAAAAAAAAAAGAATTATCCAGCCCCAAAATGTCAACAGTGCCGGGGGTGAGAAGCCCTGTTCTTTTTTTTTTTTTTTTTTTTTTTTTTTTTTTTTTTTTTTGCGGTACGCGGGCCTCTCACTCTTGTGGTCTGTCCCGTTGCGGAGCACAGACTCCGGACGCACAGGCTCAGCGGCCATGGCTCATGGGCCCAGCTGCTCCGCGGCATGTGGGATCTTCCCGGACCGGGGCACGAACCCGTGTCCCCTGCATCGGCAGGCGGACTCTCAACCACTGCACCACCAGGGAAGCCCGAGAAGCCCTGTTCTTGAGTCCAAGCTCAGAGCCGTCACACCATGGAGCCTACAGAGACCCCACCCAGGGAGGGCAGTGGGTGCAGGGCCTGGGGGAGGACAGGACCCCAGAAGAACCGGAGCAACGGGCAGGGCAGTAAGGCCCCGTTGTCACAGCCCTGGCCCAGGACAGACTGGCTTGCAGTGGCCAAGGCAAGTGCCCAGATCTGGGAGCAAGAGGCACGGGGTCAGGGCAGGCGGACGGGCTACCTGGAGGGGTTCATTATACAGGTCGGGGTGAGGGACACCAGCTGGCCTGTTACTAAGGCTTGCAGAAACCAGGAGTGGTGCACCAAGCAGGTCCAGGCCCTGCGACCACCCCACTCTCTCCTTCCCCCTCCCGCTCCGTGGTGAGTCTTCACGAGGCCTCCTGTTGTCACCACAGCTGTTTGAGCCCCAGAGACTTCCAGGGTGTGCTGTGTGGGGACATGGGGGGGACTGAGCCGGGCTACGACCATGAAATGCTTGATCACAGGCAGCCCTCACAGACCTCTCCTCTCAACAAGAAGCCTGGGGCCCACTTTTGCCTTTTGCTTAGATCATTTCTCCTACCCTTCTTAGGCCAGGGCGGGCCCTCTGAGTTCTCCAGACCTATGGCCATCGCGTGGCGACAGGAAGGCAGGACGAGGTGGCACTGGGGCTGCCCGTGGCCTGTGGGCAGGTAACCACGTGTTCCCAAAGGAAGTACCTGCGGTGGCTCCTGGAGGACAGGGCGGCATGCCAGCGTGGCAATCCGTGTGCGTGGATCCTACCCAGGAGTTCCACGGACACACACGTGTGTGTCCATCTGTCCAGCCAGGAGAAGCCCACGAACGGCCCGCTGATCCGCCCATAGGAGCGAGGAGCCAGGGGCTTGTTCAGAGTTTAACTGGGTTTCATTTGTTTGGCTAAAAGGTAACTCTTACATAGGAAATGATGCAACTTCCTCCAACGCATTGACATTTATTTTAGACACCTCGATGGCAAATTTTCTAGAATTTATATTCCCATGTTTGAAACAATCTGAGAATTTTGGGGAGTGTATTTTAAAAGATAATTGAGGGTAATTCAGCTTAAATGCGCAGGCCTCTGGGGATATTGATTTCCTTCTTTAAAAAGCAGGTGTTTGGGGAAGGTGGCAGGGCACACGTGCGTGTGTGTGTGTGTGTGTGTGTGTGTGTGTGTGTGTCTATCCCCAGCAGGTAGGCACTCCGTGAGGGGCCATCAGAGAGGCAGACTGAGATGAAGGAGAGAAGCCAGGGACCTTGAGGTTGGGAGACCCGTTCTGCAGCCCCAGCCCCAGCCTGTAACAGCACAGTGACTTCTGGCAGGTCCCACGGGTCCTTAGAGCCTCCTCTTCCTTATCTTTAGAAGGGGGATCCCAGCCCCCACCCGGCAGGGTCTCTGTCAGTTGGACAGGTTGATGTGTGCGAAAGTGCTTGTTCAACAGCAGACTCCCACATCTGAGATGATGTTGTTATTAATCCTATGAAACACGAGCCCGGGTTGTAACATCACCCAGCGTTTGGAAGCACGCTGGCAATCCTGAGTAGACTGGGAGTGGGTTCTCTTTACCCACACCTTTGAGATGTTGGGGTCTCTCCTTGGGATTTATCCATGAACAAGGCATAAAGATCCCTGCCTTTGGGGCGCTTACATTCTAACGGAGGAGAGAGAAGTGAACGCTAAACATCATAAGTAAGTAGGTTATAAAGGATGGAGGAAGGTGTGCAGGACGGGAAGGAAACCCAGCAGAATGAAAGAGACAAAGAGCTGGCAGGGGAGGGGCAGGTGGTGACTTCTAATAGGGTGGACGGAGAGTGCCCCGCTGAGAAGGGGACATGGGAACAAAGACTTCAGGGAGGCGACAGTTAGCTGGAGGAAGAGCATTCCTGGCAGAGGGAACAGCAGGCTCCAAGCCCGAAAGGCTGGAGCAGAGAGAAGAGTGACGGAGATGCAGCAGGTGAGGACACAGAGGGAGCAGAGAGTGGCATGGGGCTGGGTCTGGGGACCTGCACGACCTGACCCTCACTGGCAATGAGATGGGGGGGGGCTTGGGAAGGTTTCGAGCAGAAGTGATGCCATCTAACTCCCCTTCCTAAAAGGGGACCGTTCTGGTTGCGTGTTGAGAAGAGAGGGTCGGGGGCCAGGTTGGAAGCAAAGCTGTTCATTATTGATGGATTGGACCAGGGTGGTAGCAGTGGAGAAGTGAGAAGGGGTTGGATGCTGGATCCAGAGCCAACAGGACTTGCTTTCTGATTGGATGTGGGATGTGAGAAAAAGACAGGATTCCAGGATGGTGCCAAGGTCACAGGCCTGAGCGGTTGGAAGGAGAGTGGGTAGTGAGCCAGGTTTGAGGTGGGAGAGCAGGAGTTTCATTGTGGGCATATCTATTCAGGGTCCAGGTGGAATCGACAGTATGTGAGCAGACCACTGGATACATGAGCCCAAGGATTGGGAGAGAAAATGGGCTGGAGGAAAATGGGAGTTGTCAACATATAGAAGGCATTTAAAACTCTGAGATTGGGGGATGGATGAAATCTCCAAAGAATGATTGTAGAGCAGTGAAGAGGACCAAGGACTGGCCCTGGGGCACCCCACCCTGAGAGGGAAAGACGTCCAGACAGCCAAGGAGACTGAGGAGGAACAGCCAGGGAGGCAGGAGGAAAACCAGGAGAGGGCAGTGTCTTACGAGTGAAGGGAAGAGTATTTAAAAGAGGAGAGAGTGATCAACTAACTGTGTGGGATGCTGAGGCTGGAGAAGCAAGGTGATGCCCGAGGACTGACGGCTGCACTTGGCGATGTGGGATCATTGGCGGTGGCCAGATGGCAGCGTTTTCAGTGGGGCCGTGAGATGTGCGCCTGGAGGGACTGGAATTCGAGGAGAACCGAGGCAGCAAACGTAGACAACACTTTTGAGAAATTTTATTGCAACTGGGCAGTAACCAATGGGATAAGCAGGTTATGTGAGCGTTTCTCAGACAGGGAAGGTGACAGTGCTTTAGCATGCTGATGGGAGCAATGCAATAGAGAGAGCTAAGCTGTTGATGTGATGGTGTGGGGGAGGTTTGCTGGAGTAACGCCCTCAAGTGTGCTGGGGGGGACAGGAGCTCACATGCACGGGGATGGCCGGCTTTCGATCGGAGCACAGATAACTCAGCTGTAGGAACCAGGCGAGAGAGTTGCCAGGAGGTGGAGAACTCTGGAAGTTCTTCAGAAGCTTCTGTTTTCTCAGGGAAGTGGGAAGCAAGGGCATCAGCTGGGAGTGAGGCGGGGGAGGAGTTGGAGGTTGGAGGAGGGAGAAGATGTGGAAAACTCACATAGGGGAGTGGGAGCGGGAAAGGACCTGAATGGTCTAGGGAAAGAGGGGGACGGCAGGGCAGGATGAGGCCAGTTGAAGTCCAAGCTCTGGAAATGACAGTGAGACCAGGTTAGGGCAGTGGTGCGTCTCTCCAGCCACGTTTAGGTCCTGGGGTGCAGGGGAGGAGTTGGTGAAGCCAAGTTTAACTCTTAAGTAAGAGAGTCAAGAGTATATGCAAAGGAGGTTAAAATGGTAAATTTTACGTTATGTATGTTTTACCATAACTAAAAATGAAAGAGAGTATATGTCAGGGCGGTGTGGTTGTGATGAGGGGTGCAGGTCAAAGAGACAGACCAGGGCTTCCCTGGTGGCACAGTGGTTGAGAGGCCACTGCCGATGCAGGGGATGCGGGTTCGTGCCCCGGTCCGGGAAGATCCCACATGCCGCGGAGCAGCTGGGCCCGTGAGCCATGGCCGCTGAGCCTGCGCGTCCGAAGCCTGTGCTCTGCAAGGGAGAGGCCACAGCAGTGAGAGGCCCGCGTACCGCAAAAAAAAAAAAAGACCAGTGGTTCCAGTGGCGTCACAGGCTTTGGGGGTCAGGGGGCTGGACAAAAAGGAGATGGTGGTCTGAGAGTGGGGAGCTTAGGACTGAGATTGGGGGGGCGCAGATCCTGGAATGACAGGGTCCAAGAGGTGACGCTGGCGTGAGTGACTGAGGGAGGGTAGAGGGTCGCTGGAGGAGAGGCAGCCGAGGAACCCAGAGCCCTGGGGTATGGGAAGGGGTGTCCGTGAGGATCCAGGAGAGCAGCGGGAAGAGGTCAGGGGTGACAGAGGAGTGACTGTGAGCCAGGAGCTAGAAGCCTCCAGAAAAGAAGGCGCCGTACGTACATGGGGGTAAGATGCAAAGCCAGGGGTCTGGAAGCAGCAGTGAGGGGCAAGGAGGGTCCCTACCCCGCCTCGAGGCCAGTGGCAGTGGGGACTCTGGGAAGACCACTGCCCCCCACATGGAGGGTTTGGGGGGGTTGCTCAGCGGGGAGCCCAGCTACGTCACAAGAAGGCAAAAGGGATGTGCACAGAAGTAGCCGAGTGTATTGGAGATTCTCCTTCTGACAGACCACACAGGGAAGGGCTTGGTGGGAGATGGCAGCGGAAGAGGGGCGCCCAGAGCCCTGTGGAGCCGGGGGTGCAGGAATTGAGGGGAGTCTGGGGCTTTCCATGGCTCCTGATGCAGTGGGAACAAGGGCATGGGGACAGGAAGGCGGGCGCCCCCAGGGGCCACCAGGGCAGAGAGGCAGCGTTGCGTCACGAGGGGAGGGGACAGAGTAGAAAGTGCCCTTTCAGACCCTGTGAGCAGGGCTCGCCCTTGCCTCCTAATGAAGTTTAAGACATGGGGAGACCAGGCCCGCGTGTGGCTTCCATGAATGTTTCATCTGTACGTTCTGCTTCCCACTTCCACTTGGCTTAATTCCCCCCAGAAAATCTTTAAGGCAATGCAGATGAATCTTTTTTTTTTAACATCGTTATTGGAGAATAATTGCTGTACATTGTTGTGTTAGTTTCTGCTGCGTAACAAAGTGAATCAGCTATACATATGCATATGTCCCCATATCCCCTCCCTCTTGCATCTCCCTCCCACACTCCCTATCCCACCCCTCTAGGTGGTCACAAAGCACCAAGCTGATCTCCCTGTGCTATGTGGCTGCTTCCCACTAGCTATCTACCTTACGTTTGGTAGTGTGTATATGAATCTTTTTTGCATATTCAGTTTTCTTCACTCAGGTGATATCCCAGACCTCAGAATGCAGTGGTTCCCAGAAATCCCTCTGGCCACCTGGTCAGAGCAGTAGCGGAGGCCTCAGAAGCTTCCTGGCGGGAGGACAGGGGCGCTGACCACCAGGAGGTTATCCTGGCACTGGTCAGGAGGGAGCACTGAGCTGCGGGAGAAAGAGGAGAGGAATCGCAGGCACTGGGATGGGGCTCCTGTCTGCCAGGAAAGAGGATGGCTGGGGTCTGGGAGCCCCGGGGCACAAGCAGGGCAGGAGGGATGGCTGCAGCCCCACAGGGGGTGGATGGGGATGGGTGGGTCTCCCCAGGCCGGTGGAGCGAGGTAGGCACCTACGCCGCCAGAAGAGAGGAAGAGGCTCGCCTCTGCTTGGAGCCCTGAGGATTCTGAGGCCTCGGATCCCTCTTGCTTTTGCCCCGAATCTAGCCAGACAGGCCGGTGTTGGTCCAGAGGAAGATGGGTGGGGAGCAAGGATAGTTCTGTGGGACACCTACCTGCTGCCCCCCTCCAGGTGGAGCCCCACCCTGTGTTCCAGCCCCTAGGCTGTGACAGCCAGCTGGGGCAGTTATAGCACCCATCAGTATTCCATATACACAACCCCCCTCAGACCGACCCCATCCTCACCAGAAGGGGGTCCAAGCTAGTGTGGCTCGTTTTTTGCTACATGGGACCACCTGATTAATGGTGGCCCTGAGGGGAGTGAGAGAAAAGTGGCTGTGAATGCAAAATGGGCCTTCCCTCTGGGCCCCAGAGGCCCAGCGCTTCACTCCCTGAGGGACACGGAGGTACAGTGACTTGCCCAAGGTCACACGATGGTTTTGGCATCCTACTTTTTCTTTTTCTTTCTTATTTATTTATTTATTTATTTATTTTTTGCTTCTTTCTAGCATATTTGTCTCTCTTGTTTGTGTTTGCAAAACTGACACAGAAAGATGAAGTGACACAGAGACAGACAAACCCCTTGATAGTAGCAGAGGATGTCCTGGGCACAGAAACATTCTCACACAAGGAGGGAGGTGACCAGTGCTGCTTTGGCCTGAGAAGAGCAGTGGGGGCAGCCAGGAGGAGGCGAGGACCGTGCCACAACGCCGCGGTCCTGTCTGCGGATGTCCTGTCTGCTGGCTGGAGGAAGCCCCTCGCTGGAGGTGGGCCTGAGGTGCAGACTCCCCTTCACCCAGCCCTGGGGGCTGGGCCTGGCCCTGAGGTCTAGCCAGGGCTCTCTGGGGTCCTGGGACTTGGACCAGGCAGGTAGGCTGGATCAGAGCTGCCTCTGGGCCTCCTGGCATGCCCTGGGGTTTAGTGACCAGAGAAGAAAGTGGGGGCTGGCTGGGTTTAGGGATGGACCAGACACAGAAATCAGGGGTCCTCAGCCTGAAAGCTCCAGGTGGTCTCACTTCATTCTCTCTCTCTCTCTCTCTCTCTCTCTCTCTCTCTCTCTCTCTCTCTCTCTCTCTCACACACACACACACACACACACACACACACACACGCCCCAGTGTATGACGGTAATTTCATGTCACTAAGGAAAGCTTCATTGCTGGGGATATAGGCGGCGGAAAGAGGTCTCTCCCTTCAGTCTGGTTTCCTTTGTTCCTCCCTCGCCTTCCTCCCTCTCCCCTTCCCGGCTTCCCTCCTCTTCTAGCCTCCTTCTTTCCATTCTCCCGCCCCCCCCCCGCGCTTCCCCCTCCTTCCCTCCTCCCCCCTCCCCCTGAGCTGTGTGCCCGCCGCGGGACCTCCGCAGAAGGCGGGAGGGTGGGACTCCAGGCTCCGGCCCCAGCCTTGGTGGCCATCCTCCTGCGGGGAAGGAGTTAAGTCTCTCCGCTGCATCCCTCTTCCCTCCTCCGCCTCACGCCCACCCACCCCCCCCCACCCCGCCCCGCCGCCTTTGAGTCCTGCAGCTAGGCCCTGGGCTGACCTTCACCGGGAGGGAGGCCGCAGTGCGCATGCCCGGGCCCGGCTCCCGCCGCTGCCCGGTTACCGGGCGGGTGAGGACGAGGGAGGGGGGCCGCGGTCCCGGACGAGCCCCCCAGCGCCTGGCCGCCGCCCGCTCGGGCGTCGTGGGGGGGCCGCCGAGCCCGTCCCGCCGGCCGCGGCGCATCTCTCCCTGCGCGGGGAGCGGCGCTTTGCCATTTGGTGCTGGTGGTGCTTCGGCGAGGGAAGGAGAGATGGGGGGACGGCAGGGGGGACTCCGGCTCCGGGCGGCCGCCCTCTGCCCGGACACGCGCACGGCCTGCCCGGAGCGCGGCCTGGGCCGGTCGGCCGAGCCTAAGGGCCGGGTTGAGCCGGGAGGAAGGGCCCCTGCCCGTTGGAATCGGGACTTCCCCCGGGCCTCCTTCCCACCCGGCAGGACGCAGGAGCCGGCGGGCGGCGTGGCACTGCTGAGCTCCCTTCTGGGGCTGAGCCGTTGGGGAGCCTGGCCTTTGTGAGGTGGGAGTCCTGGCCCGGGACACCCTCACTGGCGCCTCTGCTTTCTGGTCTTAAGGCTCCCCGGTGTCCGCACACCTCGGGTCGCCCCTGTAAAAGCAGCATGCACACGTGTCTGCCGGCTGAGGCCTTGCGAGCGGGCTGCATTGGTGATCACGTTGTGCCTGTGTGTGCAAATCCATGTGTCTCCTTGTTCCTCTGGTGTTTGCATTGGTGTGTGTGCCTGGGGGCAGGTATGCCCTATATATCTGTTGCCTGTATATGCGTAAGGATGTCTCCCAGAGAGGGGGCTGCAGGGCGAGGC
The DNA here is from genome assembly GCF_949774975.1 of Lagenorhynchus albirostris. Classification (NCBI taxonomy): domain Eukaryota; kingdom Metazoa; phylum Chordata; class Mammalia; order Artiodactyla; family Delphinidae; genus Lagenorhynchus; species Lagenorhynchus albirostris. The sequence goes on from NC_083102.1 coordinate 5,867,316, forward strand.
GCTCATCCTGGGGTGGCCCGGGAGGCTGTTATCTATGGACCCGAGCGATACTCACCTCCGTTGGCCTAACCACCTCCTGCAAACTCCTCCACCACCAAGACCAGCCCCCTCACAGATGCTTGGTGTTCCCACTGTGCTGATGCACCTCCTCTGCTGTCTTCTTTTGCCAAAAGGCCTCTCCAAGAGTTGAGACCTCGGAGCTTTACAGAAAGCCTAGAGGTGTCTGCCCCTGCCCCTGTCCGCCAGAACCTTCAAGGTGTCACATGTCCATGCTAGAAGCACCCACAGGGGGGCGGGGTGCTTCAGGTAAGCGGCAGAGTATGAGCTCTGTCCACTGGGCCACTGAGCTTTGGGTGGTTGCAAGTGTTAGCAGGCATTGGTCACGTCCAGTCCCTGTGTGTAGGCACGGAGGGAGAGTGGCACTTAAGACCAGCCTCAGACTTCAGGGGGCGGCAGCCTATTTGGAAAGCCAAACATAACACACACGAAACGCAGGGAACGTGAGACATTAGTCAGTAGAGTGCCAGTTCATGGCCATGGTAGATGGCAGTGGGCATTCAGAGAACAGAAAGATCTGTGCACAGGAGTGGGACCAGGGAAGGCTTCCTGGAGGAGGTGGGGCCCAAGCCGGGCTTTAAAGAATGAATGTGATTAGGACAGGCGGAGGAGCAGCATGGGGATTCCAGGCAAAAGAACAGGAGCAGAGGCTTGGAAACGGGAATGAGCAAGAGGTTTTGGAAGTTAGCGGAGAGACTGGAGAGGTTAGCTCCCCAGGTTACCAGCAGCCACCTTCATGGCCTATGGCAAACACCCACCCCTTCCCACCCCAGCAGGGCCCAGTCTCTGAGAGTGTGGGTCTGGCGGGGGGGTGGGTAAGCCTGGGTAAAGATGTAGTAGGAAGGGGATCTCTAGGTCCCCTGCTAAGCTGGTGGTAGAGGAGGGGCATCGTGGACCACAGGCCCTCTCTAGCCTTTCAGGGGATTGACAGTGGGCACCTAAATGGACGGTGACAAACAGAAGCACAAGGGGACCCAAGGAAATCAGGCTGCAGGCAAAAAAGCCTCCGTAGCCAGAACACTCCCTCGGTTCTTTGTCCTGACCTCTGAAGGCGTTCTGAAGGTTTGAGGGTCAGGACCACCCCACTGCACCCCGCCCCAGGGTAATGCTGGGTCTTCAGTATCTAACTTCAGATAAATTTCCCAACAAAGTCCCCCAGGCACTGCCCCATCCTCACCTGGATACTGACAGTACAACCCCAGGAGGCCCATAAACTTGACCCACTCTCTCCCAAAGCCCTGGGGCTCTTCCTCCAGAAGGAGGAGAGAGGGGTGTGGCCTTGGGGGCATGGGCGGGGCCAGGGCTCCTGGCCTGGGGAAGCTCAGGATTTGCCCCTCCTGTATCCTGTCCCTCCTTCGTCCCAGCGACTGCCAGCTCCCTCCACGCCACCCCTTCTGGGGCTCCCTTGTAGCCCCACCGCTACCCCTGCTTTCTCTGGGGTCTTGAGGCTGGCCCTCCCACACCCAGCGCCCCAGCTCCTCAAGGTCCCCTACCCCACCCCCGACTCCAGAGCCGTCGGGTCCTGCTCACCTCCCTCTGCCCCCGACCCCCCGCCGTCCACGCCGGCTCCTGGCCTGCCCCCACAGCTTCTCTTCCTGTTCTCACGAGCCTGATCCACCTCCCTGTTTCCGAAATACCTCCCCTACTGCCCTCACTCTCTCACATAAAGACAAAGACTCACATGCCCCGAAATAGACTCACACAGGGCTGGGAGGCACAGACCGTGTCCCGCCACACACGCACACGCACGCACGCGCGCGCACCGGAGGCTCTCGTGGAGAGAGGCACACAGAGGAGGCATTTGTGTGTGCACGCACATAAACACCCACACCCACAGCCCCGAGCCGTGCCCACACGAGGGTGCAGACACACACGGCGGGTGAGACAAGGGCGCACACATCTGTGGACGCAGGGGCACCCCGCCTCCCGGGGCACACCCACGCCTGCCGCCCCGGTGCAGGAGAAAGGCCTCCTCCGGACTCCGGCTCCCCCCGGATTCCTTCCAGCGAATGTTTCCCTACTTGGCCTGCCAGGTCTCTGGGGAAAGGGCCTCAGAAATGCAGCAGGAGCCACTTGGGGGCAAAGCTGGAACTGACTGTTCCCTGCCTGGCCCTGCCGGCGAATTCCCTAACCGAGAAACTATTTGCGGCGAGAGGCCGGGGGCCGGCGAGCCCCCCGCCACCTCCCCTCGCGTCCCCTCCCCGCGCCGCCTCCCCGCGGCCCTCGGGCGGCCTCGGGCTGCAGTGCCGCTGCCCAGCGCCCGGGAGCCGGGCTGGCCGGCGTGCCTCGCCGCTTATCTGCGCTGTTTGGCCAGCGAGGGTTGGAAAGGCAGGCTTTTCTGTCCCCGCCGAGTCAACAGGCAGACCCCGGGCCGCCGGACTATTTCTGTCTTATCAGTGCAGGAATGCTGCAGCCGCGGCGGCGGCGGCGGCGGCGGCGGCGGCGGCGGCGGCGGCGGGCGGGCGGCGGCGGCGTGGGCCGTGGGCCGTCAGGGCAGCCCTGAAGGGGCCCCCTCCCCACTCCGCTCGAGTAGAAGTGTGAGAGAGCCCAGCAGGACTCAGAGGGGAGAGTTGGAGGAAAAAAAAAAAAGGCAGAAAAGGGAAAGAAAGAGGAAGAGAGAGAGAGAGAGTGAGAGGAGCCGCTGAGCCCACCCCGATGGCCGCGGACGAAGTTGCCGGAGGGGCGCGCAAAGCCACGAAAAGCAAACTTTTTGAGTTTCTGGTCCATGGGGTGGTGAGTGGGGGAAAGTTAGCGGGGGAGGGAGAGCGAGCTGGCTCGGGCTGAATGGAGGGATGGTCGGGAGGGGCCGGGAGGGGGGCTCCCGCTCTCCCACCCCTCTAGCGGGAGCGCCACGGCCCGCGCGGCCCAGCCCCAGGACTGTGCCGGCGCCCTGGCACCCGAACACGTCGTCAGGCGGTTGGCCGGGGATGGGTGCCCGGGCGGGGAAGGGAGGCGTTTGCAGGGGTTCCTGTCAGGGGCTGGGGGTGGGACTTGGGGACTGTACCCCCCAAGTGGGGGCTCCCCTAGGTACCCGACGTGTTGTCTTCTGTTCTTTTCCTTGTGGGCCCAGGTGTTACCCCTGCCCTGGGGGTGGGGGTGGGGGACATGGCATCGCTGGGCTGGGCTGTCTGTTAATCCGTTGGGACAGTGTTTCTCTGTGTCTCAGGAGCAAGGAGCAGGTGACCCTGTAGGCACTGTGAGCCGGAAGCCCTAGGGCTGAACAACCTCTGCATCCCGGCAGGAAGACTCTGGGGCTTTGCTGACGGCCTCTGCCATGAAGGCCAGAGAGAGGCCCTCTCTAGGGACAGACCCCAAGTTAAGGGGTCTGAGGATCCCTCGGCAGACTCAGCCACCAGAAGCTGATGTCCCTAATGCCTCAAAGGTGTGAAGGAAGGGCTGGAGTCAGGGACGCGAGGCCTAGAGACCAAAGGGGCCGGGCAGCACCGTCCTGCCACAAGCAAGCTTGGAAGGTCCACCGGGAGCCTGAGGGAGCCCAGGGGACCTGAGAGGATGGGAATAGGTTGGAAGGGCTGTGGAATAGGAGAGGCAGGGGCTCCAGGACTTGGGATGGGTGCTGGTGCTGGAGCCCGATATAGAGGAGGCAGTCAGGTTTACAGTGGCCACATTTGGTTGTGACCCCAAGGAAGGCATGTTCTCAGCAAAAGAGGCCAGAGTCCTTAGAATTTTGGCCCTTCGTGTGGGTCGCCGATCCCTGGTGGCTGGCTAGCCCTCTGGGGGCTCTGGAAGTCTCCCTCTCAGGGCCTCTTCAGCAGATCAGTGAGTACAACTGGCCTTATTAAGTGGGAGAGCATCTGATGGGGAAAGGGGCTTCCCCGGGGCAGCTGTCCTCTCTGGGCTAACTTCCATGTCAGTCAGCCTAGTGACCAGTCCTAATGTTGCTGCCTGGGGAGTCCCTTTTAAAAGGCCCATCTAGGAGGGAGAGGGACTATACACGTGGATTTTTTATTTGGCCAACTTACAGCTTCAGTTCTTGGGTGGCTGGGGGCCCCACTCCCAGTGGCCCATCTGTGCTGGTGGGAAATGGCCGGCGTGGGCTCCATTCTGGGCTGCCACCCTGGAGGTGTGAGTGACAGGGTCAGGTGGGGCAGGGGGGGCAGACACATGGACAGGCAGGTTTCACCGCAGAGGCGATGGGCAGAGACAGCTGGCTGGCTGGGGGTTAGGGTTAGACATAGCGCAGGCAGGAGGGACCGGAGGGAGAGTCGGCAGTTAGAAGGGCTTCACCAAGCTCAGGATTAGGGCTCTGCTCCCTGTTCCTGGGAGCAGCTGCACTCCTGGGGGTGAAGTGGGTGGTGCTCGAATGGTATCAGGGGCACAGGGTCTGCAACCATCACTCGCTAAATCTCCTTCCTGCTCTCCAGCCCCCATCCCACCCAGCCTCCACTTGACAGCCCCTCAGACCCTCCCCAACCCCTCTTCTGAAATCTGGACAAGTGAGGTTTTAAAAGTCTGTGGGCCACTTCACTCAATACATTTGATGTCATCTACATCCCAGCTGAGCACCGGGGTAGCGGCAAAGGAATACACCTGCCTCATCTCCCTCTCCGTGGCCCCCTGCGAACCCAGACTTCTGACCTCACTGGGGCAGGGTGGGGAGTAGAGGCGGTCTGGAGGATGGGACGGTCTCTGGTGATTCGGGTGGACGGGCAGGGAGAGATGGATATAAGAGGAGATGCTGCTACTTTTGACCTACCCAAGCCCTCTGGACCTCCCATCTCCAGTTAAGCCTCCCCCCACCCCCCATCGGAGAATCCTGGTGAGGTCTGACCTCAGTCCCTCAGGTTGCCTCCAGCCTTCACCTTGAGAGCAAATTATGGGGATGGGCTACGTCAGCAAAGCCCCTGCCTGGGGAGGCTTGGAATCAGAGGAAGGGGGTGGGGATCAGGGCTGAGGCATCAAAGGCAGGGGCCCAGAGAGAAGAGTGGGTTGAAATGGGAAGGGTGAGTTCAAGGCAGGACAGCCCAGGAAATGGACTGGGAAGCAGGGAATGGGAAGAGGGGCAGCAGAAGTCCGAGCAGGGAGCCCAGCCCCTAAACTAAACGAAGCAGCAGAGAGCAAAAAGCCCCTCGGGAAACGGCCGCTCAGCGCTGCCTTCGCCGGGAGGAGCTGCATGACCTTGGCTAGGTTGCTTTTCTCCTTGAGCCGCGGTTGCCTCATCTGTCAAGTGGGGAGAGAAGGACCCGCTCCGACTGTCTTGCAGAGGAGCATGTGGATGTGAACATCCTTTAAAAAGGTTGAAAGGCGCCATTAATATTCATTTTCGCGGCACCTTCCGCAAATCCGAGGCTGGCAGTGCCCTGTGCAGTTGCCTGGCTTCAGTTAGCTTCCTGCAGCGAGACGCAAAGCCCCCCTCCGCCAAAGCTGCGCGGTTCCGGCGCCCCCGCCCACCCCTCGCTCGAGCCGTCGGCAGCAGGGTCACGGGCCGGGGGCTCGGGGTGGGAGAGACGCAGCTCACCGCGCCTGGAACAGGGGCCCTGGTCTGACCGGCGGACGCCTGTGTCTGCTTCACCCCCGCCTCCCCAGCGCCCCGGGATGCCGTCTGGAGCCCGGATGCCCCACCAGGGGGCGCCCATGGGCCCCCCGGGCTCCCCGTACATGGGCAGCCCCGCCGTGCGACCCGGCCTGGCCCCCGCGGGCATGGAGCCCGCCCGCAAACGAGCAGCGCCCCCGCCCGGCCAGAGCCAGGCCCAGAGCCAGGGCCAGCCGGTGCCCACCGCCCCCGCGCGGAGCCGCAGGTAAGAGGGGCCCAGAGCAGAGGGGGCGGACGCAGGACCCGCAGGGACGGGGTGGGCGAGGACCGGGATTGGAAGCGGGAGGAGAGCGATCGGCAGGGAACAGGCGTCCTGGGTGGGATGCCCTCCCGGGAGGCGGGCTGAGGGGGCACTGGTCTGGTTCCTTTGTGTGCCCACCGTAGAGACAGGCTGCGGCCGTCGCGCCCTTCTCCTTGTCACCTGCTCTGTCCCTCTCTCCACCCCAGTCCCCAGGTTCTGGGAGATGCTTCAGTCTTCGGGGTGCGGGCGGGCTGGCACTGGGACTGAGGGCAGAGCTTTAGACTGTGTTTCTTAGTGTGGTTGTCCAGGGTGCCTTCCTCAGAACCCGCGGGCTTGGCTGTTCAAAAGCCCCACTCCAGATCTTCTTCGTCTGAATCTCTGGCCAGGGGGGTGGAGCCTGGGGATGTGCCCCGTGGGTGGCCAGTCGCTGCCCCATTGTGCTCTCAGGTGATTCTTTACCAATCAAATGTTGAAGCGTTGCCACGATCTGTCCTCTGGATCAGGTCTGCCCCCAAACCATCAAGGGCCAGCCTATTTACTTGTCTGAGCCAGCTGGTGGCACCCCAAAAGCCCCTGCGCGTGCCTGGCAAGAGAGATACCCCTCTGGGTTTCACTATTTAGCCAAACACACATGCTTCCCTTTGCACACCAGATGGAGTCTTATAAAAGGTGCAATATGGATTTTACCGCATTATTAAATATTTTTTACATAGCAAGGAAAATTCACCATTTATAGGAATCCCATGATGAATTCTTTTGCAAAGTGAGTCATTCTTTTATACAGTAAAGAGTCCCTGATTTAGCTTGTATAAATGGAGAGTTTCACATAGATAATTTCTTCAAAACAAATCAGACCTTTAATGAAAACTGCTTGCCTAGCCTTAGAACAGATTTTTGGACAGAGAGGGGGCAGTGGTTGAGAACACCACAAGGGGGCAGTATGCAGCCATCCTCTAGGCTGGGTTCTAATTTCTACTTGCCAAGGATTTTCTGGGGTGCTTTTGGGAGTCAGAAGCAGCTAGTGGATCGAGTCCAAGTCCCAGCTGCTACCCCAGGTCCAGCCACAGCCACACCCCTCAGGAGAACGTCCTATCCACTCTCTTTGGATACCTATGGGTGTGTCCCTGGACCCTGCTGGCAGGTGGCCCAAGGGCATGAGCACCCCCTGCCCATCAGTGTCCCCTTCCAAGCCCAGGGTGGCAGGGGTGCAAGTCCTCACCAGCTTCACACCATCATTTCCTGCTCCAGGGATGGGCCATGGGTGTCAGCTCCCCTCCCTTTGAGCTCAGGCCACCTTGGACCATGCACCCCTGCTTAGCAGAGAAAGCGAGTCCTCAGAATCCATCCTCCCTCTCCTCTGTCCTCCCCTCTTCCCAGCTTTCCTCAAAGGCTTCTGCAGCTCCCCTACCCCCAGCCCCTTCTAAGTCTCATTTCGATGGCCCTGAGGATGTGGTGGAGCAGAAGGGGGCTCCCAGGCTGGAGAAAGCACGGGGTCACCTCTGCTCCCCCCTGAGAGGACAGAGCACCAGTGCCACACACCAGCATCATAGCCCCTTGGGCAGGCAGACAAGCGGGCTGTGGGAACCCCAGCCAGGCGGGCTGAGATGTCGGGATAATTTAGCAGGTGGCCTCGTTACTCCCAGATCTGTCGCCATGGTAACCTGGTTTTTTCTTTAAAAAATGTACAGTGCCAAGAGGAGGAAGATGGCTGACAAAATCCTCCCTCAAAGGGTGAGTGCCTTTCACAGCAGCCCCCAGCCCACCCCCCACCCTTTGCTGCTCCGCCCTCCTTCCCCCCTCCCCGCCACCCCGTGCCTCTTCCCCTCCCCCCTCAGGAGCTGCGCTTCAGCATCACAGTCACTTTCACTTTTTGTTCAAAAAGCTAATTAAGAAGTGAGGCTCCCCAGGCCAGAGGGAGGGGGTGGGGCGGAGGGAACAGGCGGAGCCATAGGGTTAGGATACTGGGTCTGGGGTGCAGTAGGTTGAATTCCAGCGGTATGAAGACATAAAGGCGTGGGACAAAGAGGAGAGGAGAGCTCGGGGATCACAGGCTGGCAGGGGGAGTGAAGGGCGCAGGCATCGTAAGAGGACCCAGGCCGAGCTAGCTAAGGAGTAGCATGGTTGAGCAGCCATGAGCCAGGGTAGAGGCAGGCAGCGACATCACCTGTCCCGGGGACGCCAGGGTCCGTCCTCTCCACTTTGCAGACACCCAAGGGAAACCCAGAGGCCGTGTGACAGGGGAGAGGACAAGACGAGGAGGTGAAGCCCTCGCGCTTGCTGGGCTCCCTGGGTGCTCTGGCCGCCCCTAGTGATGAGATGCACTGTGGGAGAAGCAGTTTTTATCCCCACACGTCAAGGCCCTTATTGCTGGATTCGGAGCCCTGGGGAGAGCTCTCGCTCCTGCTCTCAAAGTTCCACGCCCTGAACCTCCTGGCCAGCTCCCCGCCACGCCCTTTGTGTCCTGGGACCACATGACGCACACACATTCCACCTGCAAGGCTGGCTGAGCCCCTGGTTCCCGGCCTTGTTCCTCCTCTTCCAGATCCGGGAGCTGGTCCCGGAGTCCCAGGCTTACATGGACCTCCTGGCCTTTGAGAGGAAACTGGATCAAACCATCATGCGGAAGCGGGTGGACATCCAGGAGGCTCTGAAGAGGCCAATGAAGGTGCCTTGGCTTGGGGGCAGGAAGAGGGGGCTAAGTCCTATTCCCAGAATGGAGAAGCGGGCTCGCGCTGGGGCCTGGCTCTGTGCTACACTCTTTATTTCTACAGCAAAAGCGGAAGCTGCGTCTTTATATCTCCAACACTTTTAACCCTGCGAAGCCCGATGCTGAGGATTCTGATGGCAGCATTGCCTCCTGGGAGCTGCGGGTGGAGGGGAAGCTCCTGGATGACGTACGTCCCGGCCCAGGTCTCTCCAGGTGTCCTGGGGTGGGCATGGGGCTGAGCCCAGGACAGTACCGGAGTACCAGCACTCAGGGCTAGGAAGTCGGCCCTGGCCGGGGTGGGGGGCGGGGCGGTCTAGAGAGACGTCTGGCTGGAGGCCTGCTTCTGACTGTGCCGCCCTGCCCAACCAGCCCACCCCCCACACCCCGCTCCCAACTCATTCTGCCCCGACGGTCCCTGTTCCGCCCCCACGGTCCGCTCCTCTCCCACAGCCCAGCAAGCAGAAGCGGAAGTTTTCTTCCTTCTTCAAGAGTTTGGTCATTGAGCTGGACAAAGACCTTTACGGCCCTGACAACCACCTAGTGGAGGTAAGACCCAGACCCCCTCTGCCCTTGAACCTGCCCCCCTTCCACACACCACAGTCCCGTCAGCTGCACAGGTTTGGATGAGGGAGCCCCCGCCACCAGGGCTCTAGCCCCACCAGCTCAGTTGGGCCTGTGAGGTGAGCCGGCTCTTATCCCCTGGACAGTGGCACCGGACGCCCACCACGCAGGAGACGGATGGGTTCCAGGTGAAGAGGCCGGGGGACCTGAGCGTGCGCTGCACGCTGCTCCTCATGCTGGACTACCAGGTGTGTGCCCCACCCCCCAGACACCACATGAGGCCCTCAGCCCCCCACGCCCTTTCTCCTAGATGGGGCGGGCCTCGGCCTCAAAGGTGCACATCCTGAGAGACCCCGTTCTCCTCCCTACCCCGCCCTCTCCAGAGCACGTTTCTGAGAAGCCCAGGCACCGCATCCGTGCTGAGTCCCAAGCCGCCTGGCCCTGAGCGCTTTCCACTCTCTCTCTTTTACCTCATTTTCATGGTCACCTTTTCCCAGCCTCCCCAGTTCAAACTGGATCCCCGCCTGGCCCGCCTGCTGGGGCTGCACACACAGAGCCGCTCAGCCATCGTCCAGGCCCTGTGGCAGTACGTGAAGACCAACAGGCTGCAGGACTCGCACGACAAGGAATACATCAACGGGGACAAGTATTTCCAGCAGGTACCCTCTCCCCTGAGCCCGGGGCCCCGGGGAGCAGGCAGAGTTACCGGTAGGGGAAGTGCCCCTACTAAGGTGACACCCCCGACTCCCTTCTCGACTCCGTCGGAAACGGTCTTGGAGCCAGAGACCAGGGTTCTAGTCCAGGCTCTGCCGTGGCGCAGCTCTGTGCGGTGGCCCACCCATCGTAGCCACCCCAGGTGAGGAAGACCTGGAACCCCAGGAGGCCAACAGCTTTGGGGAACACATTCTTGTCACTTGGAATTAGGATCCCCGAGTTCTAGTCCTGGGTCTAGACTCTGGGTAGATTACTGAAGCTATTTTGAGCCTTGTTCCTTATCTTCACGACAGGGTGATAACGATACCTGTCCCATCTAGCCCACCGGGCAGTTAGGAGAATCAAATTGCTGTGGAAGTGATTTGACAAGAGTTCTACCAAACTAGACATTATTAATAATATTTTTAATAATAATTTTTAAATAAATACAACAGATAGACTTTAGTAAAAATAACAGTTGATATTTATTGAGTACTTAACCACGTGCCGAGCACTGTTCCAAGCACTTTATGTGTAACGGACTCATTTAATTCTAACAACCCCTTGAGATAGATACCATTGCCATCCCCTTTCCAGAGATGAAGAAACTGAGGAGGAGATGTTAAGTAAGTTGCTCAGGGTTGCACAGTGAGCGGTGGAAGCAGGACTTACACCCGGGCCGGCCGACCCAAGGCCTGTGCTCTCACCCACGCGCTGCACACCCCTCCCGGTCAGCGCTCCTCTGGTCGCAGCCCACCTGGCCCCAGCCCCGTGAGCACTGGCTTCTCATGGCCTTTTCAGAATGGAAACTATGCTCTTTCAAACACAGAAGAGCGATCTCTCTCTCCCACTTCAGATTTTTGATTGTCCCCGGCTGAAGTTTTCTGAGATTCCCCAGCGCCTCACAGCTCTGCTATTGCCCCCTGACCCAATTGTCATCAACCACGTCATCAGGTGAGGCCCCCCGGCTGCTCCTCAGAACAGGGAATCTCTGTGGTGGTCCTGCCCTCCCTGCCCCTCCTTCTGCCTCCCCCCCCCCACCGCCCCTCCCCTCTGCTTCGGGCCCCAGCGCCCTTGGCCTCTGTGGGGGCGGCATGGACGCCAAGGGTTGGACTCCACTGGCAGCGTGGACCCATCAGACCAGAAGAAGACGGCGTGCTATGACATTGATGTGGAGGTAGAGGAGCCACTGAAGGGACAGATGAGCAGCTTCCTCCTGTCCACGGCCAACCAGCAGGAGATCAGCGCCCTGGACAGTAAGGTGGGGCCAGAGCCCAGAGCTGGAGTGGGACGTTAACCCAAAAGTGACAGAAGTACAGACAAAACAGACAAGAACGTGGGCCTATGGAGAGAGGAAGGGGAGGTGGCCCTTCCCTCGCTACCTGGAGCTCCGCCCATCCCCCTTTCCCTGGGACTGCCTGGGCATCAGGGACCTGAGGGATTGCCCTTCAAAGGCACAACAGCAAACCCCTTCCCCACCCCCGTACCGCCCCCCCCCCCCGCCCGTTTCCCTTCCTCTCACATCAGCACGGCCAGGTGAAAGCCTCTGTCTTTCTACCTGTAGATCCATGAGACGATTGAGTCCATAAACCAGCTCAAGATCCAGAGGGACTTCATGCTAAGCTTCTCCAGAGACCCCAAAGGCTACATCCAAGACCTCCTCCGCTCCCAGAGCCGGGACCTCAAGGTGAAGGGGACTCAGGGAGCACTGGATGGAAGACAAGCACATCGGGAAGACAGTAAACGTTGTTCACAGGGGCTGGAGGGGGTCCGGGCTCGGGGCTGACCCCACTGCTCCCTCCCAGGTGATGACAGATGTGGCAGGCAACCCTGAGGAGGAGCGCCGGGCTGAGTTCTACCACCAGCCCTGGTCCCAGGAAGCCGTCAGCCGCTACTTCTACTGCAAGGTGTGAAGGGCCCCGCAGGCCTCCGCCACCGCTTCCGGATGCTCCTCCAGGGCGGGTGGGGTCCTGTCACTCACCAGCAGCAGGTAACCTGCTCCTGCTCTCACTCCGCTACAGATCCAGCAGCGCAGGCAGGAGCTGGAGCAGTCCCTGGTTGTGCGCAACACCTAGGAGCCCTGCGAGCACCAAACACCGCTGGGGGCCTCAGGCCCTGCCCTGTGCCCTAGGGCTCTGCCATCACTCGGACAGACGCCTCGCCTCACCTCTCTCGCCTCTCGGGTGAGGCAGGGACTGGATTAAAGGTGTTCACCTGATAACAGCCGTGTGGTCATTGGTAACTGGGGAGGGAGGAGGCAGGGGAGGGCAGTGGGTCCCTCTGGGAAACTCCCCACCCCCTCCCTCAGAGTCTTCTTACTCCATTTTCCCTAGACCTAAAAACAGTTCGGCAGAAGACACTTTTAATGACATTTTCTTATTCGGAAATACAGCAACAAGCCCTCCATCTGTCCATCCGTGTTGCCCCGCCTTGCCGGGGCCAAGGCCGAAGGGCCCTAAGTGGGGGCGCGGGGCCCCGGGCCGCGCTACGTGCTATTGGCCTGCTCCTGCTCGAACAGAGCCACGGCGAGCTGCGCGCGGGCCCCCAGCCCCTCCAGGGTACTCAGGCGGCAGCGGTGGTAGAGCTCCTCGCTGAGCCGAGGGCTGCAGTCACGCACGGAGAACTTCTGCACCAGCCCTGGCTCCACGGCCCGGAAAAGGTGGAGCCCTGAGAACCGGAGGAAAACATCCATCACCTCCAGCCCCTCCAGGGCTTCCTCCTCTTCCTGGCCCGCCAGCTCACCAGCCAGCCGGGCTCGGGCCGCCAGGTAGTCAGCGTTGTAGAAGCAGCCCTCCGCGGAAGCCTGTCGGTCAAACCTGCCCCCAACGGGAGCCCCCCGGGCAGGCTCAGCACCAGGGGGGGACGGGGGGTCGGGGCCGGCCCCCGGGGGCCCTTGGGGAGATCTCTGTGGTGCCAGGGCGGGGCTGAACTCCTGGAAGTGGACCGGGAAGAAGGCCTGCCAGCCGGAGATGGCGTTCATGCGGCAGCGGTTGAGGACCTCGGGCCCGGGCCTGGTCCACACGGTGGCAAGGAAGAAGAGCGTGTCCACGGGGTGCTTCTTAGAGACCACGTCCAGGAGCCGCACCTGGGAAGGGGCCTCCGCGCGCACAGCGAGCCAGGCCAGCCTCGTCCCAGGGTACCGTCGTTCCAACTCAGCCGCTGCAGCCTTCACCCCAAGAAACGGGTCCGGGGCCCCTCGGCCCCCTTCCCGCGGCCCATAGACCAGCAACAGGGTGAGTAGGGCATGCTCTCGCGGCTCCAGGACACCGGCTGCAAAGGCCTCCAGGAATGCAGGGGCCGCGGCGGCTTCGGCCACCAGCAGCGGCAGCACCAGCTGCACGCGGGTGGCCTCGGTGACGTAGGGCATGGGGAGGATCTCCACCCGGCTCAGGGGCCGCAGCAGGCTGACCCTGCGGGCCAGGGCCCGCCGGTGCCCGCGCTGCGTCACAGCTTCCAGCAGCAGGTCCAGAGTGTACTCCATGCCCCGCGCCGGGTCAAAGCGCCGGTAGCCGTTGAGAAGCCGCTGCTTCTGGAAGCGCAGGCGGGGCTGATAGCGCCGATTCAGCTGCTCCAAAGCAGTCTCCACGGCGTCGCCCACATCTGCCCTGCTAGCCCCTTGCAGTGGGCACTTGGGGGCCCCGTCTGCACAGGAGAAGGTGTGCTGCTCTGTGAAGTAGTCCCAGCCCAGCACCTCAAAACGAGAGTGCGGTGTAAAAGGGGCCGGGAGCCCAATGGGCCAGCTCAGGCCTGCCTCCCCTTCAGGGGTCAGCACGGTCAGGTTCCGGATCTGAGCCTGGGTGGGAGGGACGCCCAGTTAGTGCCCCGCTAGGCAGTCAGGACCCTACCCCACTCCGGCGTCCCGGGGCCTGAGGTCTGCCCTGACCCCAGTAGCACTCAGTGAGGCTCATTGCTTAATTCCCTGTCCTCTACATTCTTTAATCGGGAAGGTGCAGAAGGCATTCGAGTCACAGCCGCCTTTCACAACTGCTGTTGTGAAAGCAGTTGGGAAACGTGCTTTCCTGGAGGTTAAAGCACCCTGAAATCTAAAGCTGGGCAGTCTTTCTCTTCCATACTCAAAGCACTCGCGCTCTCTTCACAAAGAGCCCTTTGTTTTCACCTGTACCCCACCTCAGACAACCCCCACGGTCAAGCAGAGAGTTCCTCTACCTTCTGCCCTTGGACCGTCTAAGGGCGGTGCTGGAGGTTCAGGGACTTCTAGGTTTTTGCCTCCTTGCTGGAGAGGAATTAAAACTATTCTGTCAGGACTTCCCTGGTGGTTAAGACTCCGAGCTTCCATTGCAGGGGGCACGGGTTTGGTCCCTGCTCGGGGAACTAGGATCCTGCGAGCTGCGCAGGGGGGCCAAAAAATTCAAAAATTAAAAAAACACTATTCTTAGACTCCAATAAAGATGTTAAAAACAAACATTAATTCACTTAACTTATATAAAACTCAAAAAACAAAAACCCCAAACCACCCCCCCCTAAAAAAAAAACACAAACCACTCTTCTATCTAAGCACTCTACCAAGCCGGATCCTCAGAGCTCACCTGCAAACCCTTTTAAGTGCATCCAAGTCATGCCAGGAGCTTTGATTATCTTATGACTGACCTGGACCCCCCAGGGCCCCTTCTCCCTGAGTCGTTTTAAATTGGGGTATGGTCAGCCTCCTTCTACCTCGCCCAGCCTCCCCTCCCACGCATCATGAGCCTGGACGCCTGAAGCTCCCTGTGACCTCCAACCCTGGTCCCAGGCTCACCTGCAGCTGTTCTATTTCACTGTACGCTCGTTCCAGCTCCAGAGCACTGAAGCGCTTGTGGAGCCGGTACATGAGGGTTCCCTCGGAGACAGGGTGCACCGCAAAAGCACTCAGGAAAGCCGAGCTCCCCTCCTTCTCGGGGTCCCTATTTTTGGCCAGTTCAAACGAGCGATACTGCTGCCCCTAGAGGACCAATGAGACCAATCAGTGCCACACAGGGAGGGCTGCCCGGCCTGACCACCTCGACCGCGCTCAGCATTCACACCTATTACCGCCACTGCCGCAGAAGCGGGGAAGGCACAGGAGCTCATTCTGGTGTCCCCTCAACCTCAGCCTTACTCTCACCAACGGATTTTGGAAAAGAGAGTGCTAGCTAGGCAACTAAGGATGCCCTAGCCCCCGCCCCGCCCCAGCAAAGAACCCCACTGTTCCTCAGAAGAATGAAAGCCGAAAGCCAGCAAATGCTCCCAATACTCTGGTCTGGGAGGAGGGGCCCCTCTGGCATTGTTCCCTCTTCACCAACCAAAAGGGAGGTTCCTGGGCTACCTTACCCCTCCAGGAGAGTGGCCATCTCTAGGACACTCCCAGATCATTGGTGACTGTGCAAGTGTCAGGGAAGGGGCGGAAGGCAAGGGGCCAGGTGGGAGGAATGGTAAGGGGCACCTTTCTGGCTTGCTCGAGGGTCCCTGACAAGATGCCACGTTTGACGGCCCTAGGGATCTAAGACTGTCAGAGGTGAGCAAGGGAGAGCTAGAGGGGTGATCGGGGCTGGAAAAGGCACAACGACAGCCCCGAGGTGCCGCTGGGAAAGCGCCAGCAGCACCCAGCCTCGAGGCCAATCGCTCGGTCGCTAACTTGTCGGGGGCCGGGATTAACTCGAAAGGGCTGTCACCTGGTGCTGTGAGACACAGCCGATGCCCAGAGAGTCAATGAGGCAGCGGCCAAGCCACTCATCAGGACGGGCACTGAGGATGTCTCCTCGGCAGCCATCCAGATGTGGCCACAATCGAAGCAGGAGGCTCCGTGACAACAGGTAGCCAAAGCCCCCGTGGCAGTATCGGGCCTGCTCGCCTGCGCCAATGAACTCCTCCGTCCGGCCCAGGTACAGGTCTTGGTTGATACTGAGGTGGCCAGCCAGGGCTGCCAGGCGGGGGGCCTGCACATACGTGTCATCCTGCATGACGAAGAACCAGTCGTAGTCGGCCCCAAAGTGTGTGTGAAGATGGCGCAGGGTCTCGGACATGAGCCAGGCTGGCCGTTCGTCCCCGTGAGATACCACCTGCATCCCTGCCGGAGTCCGGGCCCCTCGCTGCCCAGTGAAGTAGAGTAACCGAGGGAAGTGGTGAGCCACTGTGCGGTTCACAGCCACAGCCAGAGTGGACAGTGTGGCCCGGGAGGTCAGGACAGCCACCAGCAACCGCTCGCGAGAGCCCAGCTCTGTCTGGATGTACCGAGTCCTGTAGGGAGACCAGCATGCCAAGGGTCAACTCCCTAGTCTTTAGGAACACTCAGTGTGTCCAGCATATACATCCCCCTAGGAATCAGTGAGTTGGAGTTGAGAAAAGAGGAGGGACAGACCTCCTCATCCATATTAATGAGCTACTGGAGGGAGCATCCACTGAGTAGCCGAACTGGGACTGATCTGGGGAGAGGTCAACCAAGGCTGGATGGGATGGGCTAGATGCAATTCCTGCCCTGTTGAAGAACATCAACCACTAATTTAACACCAATGGGTAAGGCTTTCTCAGACCTGAGGAGGAGGAAGAAACTGGACCGAACCCTGATGGATAACAAGGCAAAGAATTGCTTCAAGGAGCCTACGACGATTACCAGTGAAGGCAGAGGCAAGGGCTTGGAGCAGCCCTAACCGGGGTCTGGGAACTACGCGCACACAACTCTCACCTGAGCACCTTCTTGTAGGGCTTGTTGGGATCCCTGTAGTAGGGAATGATCCGGGGTTTGAAGTCTTCATCACTTTGGTCAAGCTGAGCTCCTGAGTCTAGATTCTGTGGCCCTCCTGGTTCCCCCACAGCCACTACACAGGGATCTTCTCCCTCACCCTGGATCCAGGAAACCCGCAAGAGGCTCAGGCTGCACCCCAGAGACAGCCCTAGGATGAGGGGCAGTGCTGGTTGCAGCAGAGCCAACACTGAGCTCAGTCGCATGGCGGTGGGCCCTGCCATGTGCGTGCCCTAGAGGGCACGGCCTCGAGGATCGATCAGTGGGTAAATGGGCACCTGGCCGGGAGCAGGTCTGCCGTTTTAACAAGGGAACCTGGGGTCAATGAGGTCAACAAGAGAACAAGGCGTGTTTGCTTCCAGGCCCAGTATCCCCGGGAAATGTCTGCCTGGCCTTCCGTTGTCAAGGTGCTGGCTCTAACCCTCAATCCAAATAGTAAATATTCGAATCAATTTCACCCACTAATGGTGAGGCTTCCAGTAAAAGCAAGAGGAAATAAAACTCAATCCTGTCAAACCTAACCCCAAAAGGACTACATACATCTGAAGACTGGATCTAAGCCAAGAGATGGCAGCAACCGATAAAGATGGGCTTGGGGAAACGCACATGCTCCATCAACACAACAGCCCCCGGCTGGAGGAACCTAACTCCACAGGCCTTTCCCAAGAAGCGCCCGGCGGGGGCACGTCTCACTCAGTTTACTGCAGGGGCTGCCGACTGGCTGCTGAAGGCCAGCGCCGGGATGGGGTCGGGGCCTTTCCACTCTATTCCCGAGTGTTAAGCAGACATCTGGCTAGGGTACCCACCCCTCCCGGCAGTCAGGAGCGGTCAGGAGCCACTGGCACCGCGCACAGAAGTTCTGCCCACCTAATGAGGCGGACGGAGGATATGGTGACTCAGCACGAAGAGCCTCTCAGAGGAGCACGATGGCTGATGGAGCCACTGTGCAGGGCGTCCTTCTCTGAATCCCCGCTGCTGAGAGGCTGGTGCTGCCTGACAGTAACCCCGGCCGCGTAAGAGCGATTCGGTGTTTGGTTTTCCCAGAGCCCCGGGTACCCAAACCGAACCAAACCAAACCGAGAAGAGAAGCAGCTAGCGACAACGCAGGGATCCTGAGAAGGCACACGGAGGCTCGGCTGGCTTCCGGTGCGCCCGTTGTCAGGCCCGGCGCCCCTGTCTACCTCTCAGCAATGAAGAGCAACTCTAGTCCTAGAAAGAAGGTCCAAAGCGAGCGTTAGCCGCTAGTCTCACAACAGAAATAAAACCGGCTGCGTCACGGGGCTGCAGAGGAGGGGCAGGGAGACTCGGTTCTTTCTGGCGACGGGAATGGAGATCGCGGCGGGGAGAGGAGGGCAAAGACTCCGTTCTCAGGCCCGTCAGCGGGGGCAAAAGCCCTGCCTGCGCCACTGGGCGAAGGACAACGAGGGACACCGCGAGGCCCACAGGGGGAGTCCCCTGCAGCCGGGCCAGGGGCGGCGGCGTGCTAATAACGAGCGGCCGGGGTATGGCGGCCGCGGCCAGCCGGGTCCCGGGGAGTCGGGGTGAGGGCGTGGGTCTGGGACGTGCTCCTGTCCTCCGGAGCGGTGCCCCCGACGCCCCTTGCAGGGGTAGGGCGGGGAAGGGGGAACAGACCCCAGGGCCCGAGGCGCCGGCTCCACCGCTGCAGCCGCTGCCACCTCACAGCCTGGCCCGTTCCTTCCTCTTCCGCTCGCTGTCAGTGCCCGTCTCTATGGTGACCGCATCCGGCCGCTCGCTCCGCCGCCGCCCTCTCTGTGGTCGTCCCGCCCCTCTCTGCGCCGAGAACCCGCTGTGGGGTGACGTGGTCGTCCCGCCAGCCCCCCGCCCCCCAGCAACAGGCGTGCGCTCCGCAGACGCTAATGCGAGTGAACCCAGCACGGACCCAAAGGTGACGCAAGCTTCAACCTCAACTCCCTTCTGCCCTAGAAAAAATTACTCTCCCTCAGTGAGCGCGCTTCTGCCTCCTTGGACGACTGTTCCCAATGGGCTTCCCGAACCCCATCACCCACTCAGTTATTTCAGAAATGTTTGTTTGCCTACTAAGTTCCAGATCGTCGTAAAGGAGTGGTAGACGAGGTGGGCATGGTCCTTGCCCTCAGGTAGCTGAGAGTTGCGGGAGACAGGCATTAAAGACACATTGACAAAAAAAGTATAAATGTAGGTGGAAGTCACAAACTGTCATAAGAACCATTGCAGAAAAGTAGACTCCAGTGGAGAAACAGGACAGGAAGAATTAGACTGAGAATTTGGGAATCCTGAGATCCAAAGGTTCAGTAAATTACCCAGACAAAAAGTGAAGAGGAGTTTTCCAGGCAAAGAGAACACAGAAGGCCCTGAACAAGGAAGAGATTGGCCCAGAGAACTGGGAAGGCCAAAGCCGCTAAAGCCTGGTGAGTGAGGGGAAAACAGGTCAAGGGAGGCTGGAAGGCAGGCGGGGCCTTCAAACAAGTATGGTGGGTTCCCACCCAGGACGGCACATCCCTAGGGAGCAATCTGGAAGTGCAATTTTGTTGTCAGATGGTTGAGGGGAGGAGCAAGCATGCTAGATGTCTTATACATTGCAAGATCGTATCACACTAGAAAGAATTATCTGTCCTACATAGCTTTCTTTGTTTTTTGTTTCTGTTTTTTTTTCCAGCCGCGCCGTGGGGCATGCAGGGTCTTAGTTCCCCAACCAGGGATTCAACCTGCGCCCGCTGCAGTGGAAGCCCAGAGTCTTAACCTCTGGACCCTCCAGGGAAGTCCCTGTCCTACGTAGCTTTCAAATATGTCCCACTGAACAATCTTGTTAGTGAAAAAAAAAAAAAAAGCTTCCAATCATCTAATCCTTGAGCCTGTGTTTTATATATAAAAATTAAGTAATTTTGCAGGGTTGTAATATGTGCTGAATTTTCAAGGAATGGAACTGTCATGAAAATGGAAGGAACATTGTACTTTCATTTTGTCCAGGAATGTACTTGTTAACATTTTGGAGAACTGTAGCATGCACAGCAATAGTCATTCATAGTGTTGTGTCTGCATTTGTACTGTCACATTCAAGCTGGTACTACATTAGGTACAAGCGTCTGACTAATGATGTTTTCTAGCATACTGAAATAACATTATTCTTTTATTATAAAGGATTTCCTTTTCTTCTTGCTGTTGTCATTGCACTGTAATTTTTTGAAATTTATGTGTGTAGTTATGTGACATGCGAACTTTATTTCAAAACAGGAAGGGGAGTGTTCCTTGAAAAGTTTGTTATTAAAAGGGAACGTTGGGGTTGGTAGAGTCAAGAACCCATATAGGAGGCACATGAGATGGAATGCACCAGCCCCTTTACCCTTTACTGTGTTTTGGTCTTATCCTCAGATAGACAGCATTTGATCTCCCCTCAGCAACTGGCACATAATAGGTGGTAAATGAATGGTTTGTTAGAAGACTCTGGGAAGCATAGTAGAAACACTCATCTAGAGGTTGAAAGATACAGGTTCCAGACCAGCATTGTCCAATGGAAATACAATGTGAGGGACTTCCCTGGTGGTCCAGTGGCTAAGACTCCGAGCTCCCAATGCAGGGGGCCCGGGTTTGATCCCCGATTAGGGAACTAGATCCCGTGTGCCACAGCTAAGACCTGACGCAGCCAAATAAATAAATAAAAATATTAAAAAAAGAAAGAAATATAACGTGGGCCGCATATGTAAATTTTAAATATTCTGGTGGCCACATTTTAAAGTATTTATTTAGTTGAAGTATATGAAGTTGATTTACAATGTTGTGTTAGTTTCAGGCGTACAGCAAAGTGATTCATTTAGATATAGATATATTCTTTTTCAGATTCTTTCCCATTATAGGTTATTACAAAATAATGAATATAGTTCCCTGTGCTCTACAGTAGGTCCTTGTTGTTTATCTATTTTATATACAGTGGTGTGTATCCCAAATTCCTAATTTATCCCTCCCACCCTTTTCCCCTTTGGTAACCATAAATTTGTTTTCTATGTTTGTGAGCCTGTTTCTGTTTTGTAAATAAATTCATTTGTATCATTTTGTTATTCCATATATAACTGATATCATACGATATTTGGTAACCATAAATTTTCCCCTTTGGTAACCATAAATTTGTTTTCTATGTTTGTGAGCCTGTTTCTGTTTTGTAAATAAATTCATTTGTATCATTTTGTTATTCCATATATAACTGATATCATACGATATTTGTCTTTCTCTGTCTGACTTCATTTAGTATAATAATTTCTAGGTGTATCCATGTTGCTGCAAATGGCAATATTTTTTAAAAATTTATTTTATTGTAGTTGATTTACAGTGTTGTGTTAATTTCTGCTGTACAGAAAAGTGATTCAGTTTTATATATATATATGTATATACATTCTTTTCATAGTCCTTTTCATTAGGGTTTATCACAGGAGATTGAGTATAGTTCCCTGTGCTATACAGTAGGTCCTTGTTGTTTTTTCAGTCTATATATACGGGTTTGCATCTGCTAATCCTAAACTCCCAATCCATGCCTCCCCCACTCACCCTCCCCCTTGGCAACCACAAGTCTGTTTTCTATGTCTGTGAATCTGTTTCTGTTTTATAGATAAGTTCATTTGTGTCATATTTTAGGCTCCACATATAAGTGGTATCATATGGTATTTGTCTTTCTGACTTACTTCTCTTAGTGTGATAATCTCTAGGTCCATCCATGTTGCTACAAATGGCATTATTTCATTCTTTTTTATGGCTGAGTAGTATTCCATTGTATATATGTACCCCATTTTTTTATCCTGCAAATGGCAATATCTCATTTTTTATGGCTGAGTAATATTCATATATATATATGTGTATATATATATATATATATATATATATATATATATACCCCACATCTTTTTTATCCATTCATCTGTTGATGGACACTTAGGTTGCTTCCATGTCTTGGCTATTGTAAATAGTGCTGCTATGAACATTGGGGTGCACATATCTTTTCAAATTAGAGTTGTCATCTTTTCTGGATATGTACCCAGGAGTGGGATTGCTGGATCATATGGTAATTCTATTTTTAGTTTTTTAAGGAACCTCCATACTGTTTTCCATAGTGGCTGCACCAATTTACATTCCTACCAGCAGTGTAGGAGGGTTCCCTTTTCTCCACACCTCTCCAGCATTTCTTATTTGTAGATTTTTTGATGGTGGCCATTCTGACTGGTGTGAAGTGATACCTCATAGTAGTTTTGACTTGCATTTCTCTAATAATTAGCGATGTTGATCATCTTTTCATGTGGCCACACTTTTTTAAAAAGCAAAATGAAACAGGTGAAATTAATTTTAATAATATATTTTATAGTATTAAATATATCCCAAATGTTAACACTTCAACGTGTAATCAATATAAAAAATTGAGATATTTCCCATTCTTTTTCTTTTCCACATGCAGTCTTTGAAATCCAATGCCTGTTTCACACAGCGTATCTCAGTTCAGACTAGCCACATTTCAAGTGTTCTGTAGCCGCATCTAGCTAGAGGCTACCACATTGAACAGCAAAGTTCTAGACCTTTCTCAGTTACTAAGTTTCTAGGTAATTCTGGATGAGACATTTCCTCCCTTGGGTCTCAGTTTCTTCATATTTTAAATGAAGAGTCTGGACTCTTCATTTCCTGCTTGCAGCACTGATCTTCTCTAATTGTTCATATTTAGCCAGTCCTTTTCTCCTTCCTCTCTCCTTCTTATTTCCCCGTTTCTTCTCCCTTCATGCCCATGTCTGTTCCTGCAAGAGACCTAAACCCTGGATGAGAATGGCAGAACTTCTTACTTTTCTAGGCCACTCTTGATGTGCTGAAGGAGACTTTGCCCAGCAACGGTCAATTCATGGGAAATCATGGATGTGATAGGTGGAGTCAGAGAACTGGTTAGCCCTTGCCGTCCCAAGTCACTTTACAGAGCTGGAGTCCCAGAATTGGAAGATTTGAGCTTCAAGCCTGGCCATGTTTCCTCTCAGCAGTGCTGTTTTATTAACAGCGCCGTGCCTGTATTTCCAATCTGTAAAATGCTATTAATACCCACCTTAGCGTCTGTTGGGGGGATTAAATGTGATGGCATAAATGAAAGAGTATAATTAATTTTAGGTCTCTGTAACCTGAAACCTGCCTGTGACCACGCATTTTAACGAGGCTGGGAGAGGCAGGCATGTTGTAGACCTCCCAGGAGGCTAGATGCTTGGATAAGCAATTTTATGTGATCCACAATCATATATAACTTCCTTGTTTCGAAGGGCTTTGCAGGCAGTTGACTATTGTCTGTATATCTCTTTACCTAAAACAATGCTTTTGCCCCTATGGCACTTATCACCTGAATGTCATGATCTGTGTCCTTTTAAAATTTTCCATCTCGTCGGCTGAAAAAAAAAAGCACAACATGAGAGTTGTGAGTTAAGTTTTATTTGGGGCCTAATGAGGACTATAGCCTAGGAGCCTCTCAGATAGCTCTGAGAAACTGCTCTGAAGAGGTGGAGGACGTCAGTATATATATGATTTTACTGAAGGGGGGCTATTTGTAATCAAGCACACATTTTGGCAGGTTACTGCTAGTCACAAGGAGCAAACGCCTCCGTTAATGATTTTAGTGTTTTTCTAGATATGAGGAGTTGCAAGAAATTGGGCTCATAAAATCTTCTCCAGAAAATATCTGAAGGCCTGTTCTGCCAGTTTTTCCCAGAGCACAGAGTGCCTCATTCCTGATCTCGGCCCTGAACTCCTTTCAGGGTGTGTGGAAGGTCAGTGACTGCAGTGGCTAGTGACTTCATTATTCTAGAACCAGATGGTGAGCGACAATTTTTTGGCATTCTTAATTGTAAGCTCCGTGAGGGCCGGGAATGACTTACCACCACTGAAACTCTAGCATCTAGCTCTGAGTCGGACAGAGTAGGCACTTAATTCATGGAGGGTATTCTAGGAAAAGGCATGCTCAAAGGCGTGTGGTGTAAAATGGCATGCCTTATTTCTGAAATGCAAGTAAGTAGGGTCTACCGGAGCATCAACTTTGAGGAGGAAAACTAGGTCTATGTGGGGGGAGGGGCATGGAGCGAGCTCACTTTAAAAAAAATTTTTTTTTTAATTTATTTATTTAGGGTGCGCAGGGTCTTAGTTGCGCATGCGTATGGGATCTAGTTCCCCGACCAGAAGGCGAACCTGGGCCCCCTGCATTTGGAGAGCAGAGTCTTACCCACTGGACCACCAGGGAAGTCCCTGGGCTCACTTTTGTAAAGGGTCGGGGGGGCTACTTTTGGAGGATGTGCTCAGAGGGAGTAACAGCTTCCTTTGCTTCCCTCCAGCCGTCTCACTGCTGGAGGCACTGCTGGTCAGAAGCCTGGTCAGAAGCCTGGAGAGGTATTTGAGACTACACATTTGGTATTTGCACTGTAGGCTATGAGAAGTCTGTGATGGATTTTAAAGTGAAAAGTTAACGGGCAAGGAAAAGTAACGGGCAAGATCGCGTTGGTAAATGACGATAAAGCTAAATTCAGAAAAGAGGTCTTGTTTTTTACTTCAGGGCTCTTCCCATCAAACTTACATGGCTTGGATGGAAACCTAACAATTCTAGAGTGGGTAGGCTGAGCAGCCACGGTTCAGGAACAACGTTCCGCACCTTCTAAAGTTTGGTTAACACTGGACCAGCCTCTAAAACCTCAGTTTCATGGAACGAGGACACCTTTCTTTCATGAAGGAATTCTGTTCTTCGCATCATCTTCGTAGTGATGAGCGTCTTCCCGTCCCTCTCACCAGCCGGCTCACGCTTCCTCCTCCCTCCTCTTCGTTCCCCCATTGTTTCGACCCATACCTGCCTGATGCCTGCCGGGAAGTGTAGTCGCTCGCCCTGTTGTCTGAGCTGGTTGGGCGGCCCTATAAACCCCGTATCTCCGCATAATTCCTCAGCTATTCCCGGGGTAGGGTAGCCTGGGAGGTCCAGCCGCTTATCCGAGGAGCCAGCTGGGATTTGCAGTTTCCAGTTCCCGCAGCAAGCCGCTGGCAGAAGGTTCTTGGACTCCAATCTCCCCAGCCTCGCGCATCCTGATGACGTCGCGCCGGCCCGCGAGGCCCCTGGAATCCGCGGTAGTTCTCGAGGAGGGTCTCAGGCTCGGCAGCCACGGCTGGAGGACGACACTTCCCAGGAGTCTACGCGGCGGCGCGACGAGAGCCGCGCGAGGCCGTGATTGGGTAGTGAGCCGGCCGCACGCGGAGGAGCTCAAGGAGCTGCTCTGTTGCGACAGAGGCCGAGCGGCGAGGCCCAGTGAGTTGGGGGAAGGGGCGCTGGGGGGGAGGGTGCTGGCCGGTGAGGGGGAGGGGGGACGAGAAGAGGGAGGAAGGACCGGGCTGGGATGGAGGCGGCTGCGCGGGAGAAGAAGGGGCCAAGGGAGAGACGGTGACGGGCGGGGGCTGGGGAGGTTCGCGGGTTGGCGAGTGAGGAGACCCCGAGGAGACTCACGGGGCGGGGGGGCACGAGGGCTCCCCGGGAAGAAGCTGGACCCGGCGGCCAGCTGGTGTGGAGGGGGACGATGGGGAGGAGGCCGGAGGGAAACAGGAGGAGGAAGCCCGGGAAAGTGAGGCGGCCGGCTGGAGCGCGGAGCGCCAAGTTGTGGGGAAACTGGAGACCGGGACCTGTGCCGAGGGGCCGAACCCGGGCCCTAACTGGAGGCCCCGAAAGGAGGAGCATTTCCAGAGTGAGGCAGTCCGTGGGGATTGGTGGACAAAGCCCGAGGGAAGAGCTGTTGAGATTAGAAGAGCCGCCGAGGATCAGAATTGGCTTGAGAGATCCTGACAGAGTTGGGAGCGACTAGTCTGGGACGGAGCTGGGATCACAGGCTCGCTAGGCAGTTCCTGAGAGGGATGGAGCCAGCCCCAGGCATTCTGCGGAAGTTTAGAACCTGGGGGTGTTTGCCTTCCTTCAGGCTTCCTGAAAGAACAGTAACGTGCCCTTGTGGTTCATCACCATGCCTTCCGACCTGGCCAAGAAGAAGGCGGCCAAAAAGAAGGAAGCTGCCAAAGCACGACAGCGGCCCAGAAAAGGCCATGAAGAAAACGGAGATGCTGTCACAGAGCCACAGGTGGCAGAGGAGAAAAATGAGGAGGCCAATGGCCAAGAGACCACAGGTGATTTGAGGGAGAGGTGGGTCCCTGGGATGGTTGCTCGGACGTAAAGGACGCCCCGGCTGGAGTCACAGTCCGGATGCTGGGGGCGCTGGAGAGTATATCTGGGGCCATGAAACTTTTCATGATGAACCAAACCAGTAGAGTTGGCGCTTGATCAAGGAAACTGCACACAGAGTTCTCACATACTCAGTGGCAAGCAAATATGGGAGTGGTGGTGCTGCCTTGCTGCTCTGTCTTCTAGACTTGGAGAAGAAGGTCAGTTCCCTGCCCCTTTCTTAATTTCCATTTCTACACATGAAGGTCAGTGTGTCAGGCTCCTCACCACATAATACCCTTGTCCTCCCAGCGGTAGTGGCTGTACCAACAAGACGGAAACACATGAGTTGTTTTATGGGTTTTTTCTGGGAGAGAGATGCCTTTCTGTTGCGAGCACTTCTCAAGTGTTAGACACTGTGCTGGAAACTCAGGCACTATAAGAGCGCCTTGCTGTCTGATATCTTGCAGTCTAGATGGGGAAACAGGGCAGTGTGTTATAAAGAATATCCCAGGCCCTTGGCAGTCTATCCCAGCCTTCCTCCTTGCCCCCCTGAAGACACTCTAAACAGGTCGTCTCCATCGACTATTGTTGTCCCTTGAATAGTCACCACATTTGTCCATTTACACACTGAGGTTCTAATACCACAACTTTTGTACTAGCTACATTTGACATTTCTCTCAGGGCCCAGCTCAGGATGGTAACATCTTTCCCAACCAAACCTGACCTCAATAATATTGCCATTCACTATACCCCTGTACTATCTATAGTGTTCCTTTTTTTTTTTTTTTTTTGGCCGAGCTGCATGGTATGTAGGATCCTAGTTCCCCAACCAGGGGATGGAACCCACACCCCCTGCGGTGGAAGCGTGGAGTCCCAACCACTGGACCGCCAGGGAAGTCCCAGTGTTACCTTTTTATGTTGTGCCTTCTGTTTCTTCGTCTAAATTGCTTGATCTTTGAGTGCAGAGACCATGTCTTGTGTAATATATCTTTTTTGCCTGATCAGCCTTGCAGATAGAGATACTAGGTAGATGTTTGAAGAGGAGAGGAGAATTACTAATGCAAGTTACAACAGACAGATAGGAATTCAGAAAAGGGAGAGTTAAAAATGATTGAGAGCAGAGAGTTGAATGGTAGGAATTGTCTCCAAAATAAGAATTATGACAGAAAGCTAGTGCAGTAAAGTCAGGCCATGGGGAAGTTTTCTTCCTGGCCAGAGTGGTGGAGGGATGGGAAGTTAAGAATGATAGGAGTGAACGAGCAGGCTGAATTGTGATCTGTAAAGTAGACAGGGTTCCCCCTAGGTCCTCAGGAACAATGGTCAAGAAGTATCTATCATCAGCTCTGTAGGTACTTTCTGGATGAATTGGAAAAATAGAAAACTGAATCCCACTCTGAGACTATTGTCCACTGTTCCCATTACAAATTTCTTCTTCACCTTTCTCCTTAGGAAACCAGAATTTCTCAGGGGGAACCCAGCTATAGTATCCCTATCTCAGTAATAAGGGAGCTTTGGTTTTCACCCTGCTTTCTCAGGGAGCTACTCTTCTGAAATATGAAATCTGGTTTTCTTTCCAGCTCTCTCAAAACATTTCTTATTACCAGGGACCCAGCGTCATTTCTGCTTTCATAATTAATGGGTCATCTGTTCCCTCTCCCAAGACTGGGTCCTCTCTCTTCTCTGAGTTTGGAATTACTTAATGCTGCAGGTCACTGTTCTCCAGCCTTTACCTGTTACCATTGCCACATGGCCTTCTTTAGGTAGTGAGGTACGGAAAGATTAAGATAAATATCAAAGAAAGCGACTTCTGGCAGACAGTTCAACCTTCTTTAGAAAGTGAGACTCTTCAAGACAGGTACTGGAGTTCAGCTGGTCCCCTTGTTTGGGGAATGAAAGAAAGGGGCTGCTTGTGAAGTCTGCAGTATTCTCTCTGATGAAGTTTATTCCAGAATCCCTTCTGCATTTATTCAGTGCTATTCACTTACTTTTTGAGTCTGTTTTGTGGGATGCTGTAGGCTAGGACAGTGAGGTCTAAGTCTTACTTTTTTTTTCTGTGGTACGCGGGCCTCTCACTGTTGTGGCCTCTCCCGCCCCGGAGCACAGGCTCCGGACGCACAGGCCCAGTGGCCATGGGTCACGGGCCCAGCCGCTCTGCGGCATGTGGGATCTTCCCGGACCGGGGCACTAACCCGTGTCCCTGCATCGGCAGGCGGACTCTCAACCACTGCGCCACCAGGGAAGCCCCATCTAAGTCTTACTTTTAAAGCTCAGGAGATGACTTAGGTCATAGATGCTGTAAAGTGGAAGAGATCAAGAGAAAATGGTATACAGTAGTGCCTCGGTATCTGCTGGTGATTGGTACCAGGACCCCTGTGAATACCAAAATCCACAGAAACTCAAGTCCCTTACAGAGAATGGTGTATGTAGTATCTGCATATAACCTAGCACATCTCTAGATTACTTGTAATACCTAATACGTTGTAAATGCTATGATATAATGGCCATTGTGTGGCAAATTTTGGAACTTTCTGGAACTCTTTTTTTTAATCTTCAGTTGGTTGAATTTGTGGATGCAGAACTGTGGATGTAGAGGGTTGGCTGTATAGCTTTCCCTTAATTTTGATCTTCTTGCCCGAGCAGATAGAGATATAGACCAAGGACTGGCAAACTTTTTCTGTAAAGATCCAGATAGTAAATATTTGTAACTTTGTGGTCCATATGGTCTCTGATACAGCTGTTCAACTTCGCCATTGTAGTGGAAAGCAGCCAGCAGACAATATGTAAATGATGTGTGTAGCTATGTCCCAATAAAACTTTATTTACAGAAACAGGCAGTTGGCCAAATCTGGCCAGCCTCTTTTTAAGCCACCCCCCCCTCCCAGGCTAAGAATGGTTTACATTTTTTAAGTGGTTACGTTTCAAATGGTAATGTGTATACCTACATAATAGTTTTGATTTTTGCCACTTGGGCTGTAAACCCTAAAATATTTACCACCTGGCCCTTTAAGAAAAAGTTTACGAACTCCTGATCTAGAGCATCAACTTCTCCCTGTACATCTTCTTCTCAACATCTAGAACATAGAACAAGGATTGGCACAAAGCAGGGCTGTGGGAAGCCTGGTAACTCAACTGTGTAGGAAAGAGACTTTTTAAATTCTTCTCATCAGTCAAAACAAAAAATTTGTCCTCCATTTGAAAAGTACAGGCATACCTTGGAGATATTGTGGGTTCAGTTCCAGACCACCATAATAAAGTAAATATCAATATTGTGGTATCAGTAAAGTGAGTCACATGAATTTGGGGGTTTTCCAATGCATATAAAAGTTATGTTTACGCTATACTGTAGCTTAGTAAGTATGCAATAGCATTATGTCTAAAAAAAAACAATGTATGGGGACTTCCCTGGCGGTCCAGTGGTTAAGACTCCGCGCTTCCACTGCAAGGAGCACGGGTTTGATCCCTGGTTGGGGAACTAAGATCCCACATGCTGTACGGCATGGCCAAAAAAATAAAAAACAAAAAACCAAACGAAAAAAAAACACTATGGAATTCCCTGATGGTCCAGTGGTTAGGACTCTGCGCGTTCACTGCTGAGAGCCCAGGTTCAGTCTCTGGTTGGGGAACTAAGATCCTGCAAGCCATGTGGTGCGGCCAAATAAATAAATAAATAAAACTAAACAATGTACGTACCTTAATTTAAAAATACCTTATTGCTAAAAAAATGTTGGCCATCATCTAAGCCTTCAGTGAGTCGTAGTAGTAATATCAAAGATCACAGATCACTGTAACAGATATAATAATAATGAAAAAGTTTGAAATCGTGACACAGACAGGATGTGAGCAGATGCTGTTGGAAAAATGGTGCCGATAGACTTGCTTGACGTAGGGTTTCCACAGACCTGCAGTTTGTAAAAATTGCAATATCTGTGAAGCACAGTAAAGCGAAGTGCAATAAAATGAGGTAGGCCTGCATTCATCAAGCAGTTACGTATAACACACTGTACTGGAAGCTGAGGTAGACATAGAGTGACTGCCCGCTTTCTGGCAGGACAGTCCCTGCCCTCGGTTCTGACTCCTTGCAGGCAGAGCAGGTTCAGCAGCAGGGTGGGTATAGCACCAGCAGTGGTACCTCCCGACAGGATGGGGTCTTCGGAGAGTGACCTAAGACTAACCATCACACTCTTGAAGTTGCTCTCCCCACGCCTGCCTGTCTGAGGACGGCACCGAGCTCTCTTCCCCCTTCTACTCCATCTTTACTCTTGCTAAGGACAAGCACGTGGGCTTTCTCATTTCAGGTGTTCTACTGTAAGGTTACCATGGGAAAACGGATAAGGGTAACAAAGACTATAAAATTAGAAGATTGTCACGGTAGCGGATCCTCATGTAGTTTTTGACTCCTTCCTGAAAAGGTTAATAGATCACCTTACTCTCTTTTGGAAGAAGCTTACCAAGACTCCCTGTACCCCCATTTCTGTCCCACTTGCAATAATACTTTGTGGGCGCTTGTCTTTTATGGAGAGGTAGTATAGTGAGATAGTTAAGGTCATGGCTTTGGGGTCAGACAAAGCCTGGTTCAAACTCTGGGTCACTAGCCTTTTTGACCTTGGCTATATTATTTAACCTCTTCATCTATAAAAGGAGGGTCCTAAGTGTTATCCTATAAGGGTTATGGGGATTAAATTAGATGGGGAATGATAATGTAGTACAGTCCCAGGCACAGAGTAAACTCAACAGCTATTAGCCAGTTAACGTTAGCCATATATTAATAGTTCTTCCCAGCCTGAAAATGTAGTCATGCCTGCAAAGCTACAAAGGCAGAACAGCTAGTCTCTTGTCTCATGGTCAGTTTGTGTCTCTGAAACCCTCCAGACTTGGAACTTCTGGTTTTCCCAGCCTTGGCTCTGCCTACCATTGATCCCTCTGTGCATTTTCTCATACTGGTCCCTTTTGGGCAGCATAGCGTCTTGGAAGCACCATCTGGAAGCTCTAGGTCGTGGAGTAGGAGCATTGCACCTCTATAGCATCTGCTTTATTTTGGGCATTGGGACTAATTCTTTAACACATACTCATGGAGGACAGTTTGGAGTTCTAGCCATTCCTACCATGCATTATATCATCTTAGAACAAGGAAAGTTAGAATTAAAAGGACAAGTTACGAAGTAAAAAATGTCCGTGGAAGCAGGATACCAGGGCAGATCTGTATGCAGTGTACACCCTGTTTAAAGCTTGTGAAAAATCTGAGTCATCTCAACCTGATCTTGAGCCCAGGTCCTTCAGGGCATACCTTTTTCAGCCTTTGGATCTTTGTATGGTAATATTTGGTAACTTAAGGAAGGGCAAAAGCCACAAATGCCCAGACAGTGGCCTGAACCCTGGACCCTCAGATTAAAAGTCTGATGCTCTACTGACTGAGCCATCCAGATGCTCTAAGACATGCCTTTCTGTGTAAGAGCTCAGTCTGTCTTACAGCCCTCTTCCCAAACTGCTTTGTTTCTGTCCCCAGAAGTGGACTTGCTGACCAAGGAGCTGGAGGACTTTGAGATGAGGAAAGCTGCTGCTCGAGCTGTCACGGGCGTGCTCGCCTCCCACCCCAACAGCACCGATGCCCACGTCATCAACCTCTCCCTCACCTTCCATGGCCAAGAGCTGCTCAGTGACACCAAACTGGAGTTAAACTCAGGCCGTCGTTACGGCCTCATTGGCTTAAATGGAATTGGTGAGGCCCTTGGAAAGTGAGGCGGGAGGTATCTCTCCTTGGCTCATATGTCACTCAGCAAGTATTTACTTAGCACAGCTATTACAAAGCAAGGAGTTTATAGTATGGGTGGGAGACCAGGTATGCCCAGGGAAGAGGAACTAGCAATACAGAGCAGTCATGTGATAAGCACCACGTGAGTAGTTGTAGACAGTAGGTGCCGGAGAAGTGGGTGGGAGGGGTGGGAGTAGCGGTGCGTGAGGCGGCTGTAGATGAACAGACTTCACAGAGGAGGGCTGGGACAAGGACTGGAGGAAAGGTGTCCCAAGGATGCGGGCCGGGATGGGGGAGTCATAGGATTTGAATGAATGAAAGGAAGGAAAGTACGCAAACAATGATGAGGTCGTGGTTTGGCTGGAGTGGAGGGGCTGAAGTAGGAGAATGACAGGCAGAACTGTGCTGAGCGTCCACTTCTCTTCCTGTGCTTTGCCTGCCCCTCCCAGGGAAGTCCATGCTGCTGTCTGCTATTGGGAAACGCGAAGTGCCCATCCCTGAGCACATCGACATCTACCATCTGACTCGGGAGATGCCCCCTAGTGACAAGACGCCCCTGCAGTGCGTGATGGAAGTCGACACAGAGCGGGCCATGCTGGAGAGGGAGGCTGAACGGCTGGCTCACGAGGATGGTAGGGCTCCAGACCCAGGGCCCCGGGGGTGGGCTTCCTCCCGGGAAA
Source organism: Lagenorhynchus albirostris (assembly GCF_949774975.1). NCBI lineage: Eukaryota > Metazoa > Chordata > Mammalia > Artiodactyla > Delphinidae > Lagenorhynchus > Lagenorhynchus albirostris. Next base: position 5,899,451 of record NC_083102.1, read on the forward strand.
GGCCCAGGAGCCTCACGGGCCTTGCACTGTCCGCAGCGGAGTGTGAGAAGCTCTTAGAGCTCTATGAGCGACTGGAGGAGCTGGACGCTGACAAGGCGGAGATGAGAGCCTCACGGATCTTGCACGGACTGGGTTTCACACCTGCCATGCAACGCAAGAAGCTAAAAGACTTCAGTGGGGGCTGGAGGATGAGGGTTGCCCTCGCCAGGTGAGTCTCTCCCTCCTCGACCCTCTGTAGCACCCCATCTCTCTCAGCGTTTAGAACAGGGTTCTAAACCAGTGGAACTGTTTAGAACAGGGTTGATGGTCAGTAAGTGCCAAATATTGACAGTGTGGAGGGGCGGGGGTGCTATACCTGAGCTAAGGAGTGCGCTTCCTGACTGAAGTGGTCATTGCTGGACTTCCTGCACAGGGTTTAGGAATCTGGGACCAGCCCTAGGTGAATGGTAGAATAGGTCTGTTTCTTCCTTTCCTCTTGACTCCTCTACCACCGTTGTTTGTGCTTCAGTCCTTCTAATTCATGCTGTTTAAAGATAAAATGTTAGACAGCTGTTAGGATATCTGTCCTTCTTACCCTCTTGTAACCTGGACCCAAAATGAGTATCTGTAGATCATCATTCCCCCACCAAACCCCCAGAAAGTCCCCAGTTAAAGAGGTGGTTGCTTACCCCACCAGCCTCTGCCAAGGGCATTGGTGAGGCTTGATAACTGCTTTAGCAAAGCTGCTTGTGTGCCTTAGAACGTAAGAGCCGTGGTTTCACGTGCCAGCAAGGATTAGCTGCCTCACATTCACCTGGGGAGCTTTTAAAACTACAGATTTCCTACCCTCTTCTGTCTGTGCTGGAGTCAGAATGCTGGAGATGGATGTCCAGAAATCTTTCTAACAAGCGCTGCGGAGGTGGTGACCGCGTGCGGACCCAGCGCTCTCCCCTTGTTTCTCCTGTCTTGAGATGCCACCTCAGAAAAGAACATTCTTTGTCCTCCTTGCTGGAGTCTGGCAACCCCACCAGTTCGGTTTAACCTGAATACTTTGTAGTTCAGCATCTTCCCTCTGCTTTTCAGCTGTTTCCTGCCCTTTAACCCCCACTCTTCGTCTCTGGTTTCTCCTAGTTCTCACCTTTCCCCTGAGGTCTAGAGCCTAGAGTTGATTTCAGGACTCCGTGCAGGCCTGACCAGAACTGCAGGTAGCAGGCAGGCTGTCCCCTCCTGCGTAGCACCCATCACACTGAAGTGGCTCTGTCTCCTTCCTGTTCTTCAGAGCCCTCTTCATCCGGCCCTTCATGCTACTCCTGGACGAGCCCACCAACCACCTGGACCTCGACGCTTGTGTGTGGTTGGAAGAAGAGCTAAAGACGTAAGGGGGCGGGGCTGGGGTGGAAGTGGGCGGGTCCTGGAGGGGGAGTTGAGCAGAGTCCCAGGGAGATGGATGCCCAGGACCCACAGTGATATTAGAGCAGTGAGAAGTGGACTGAAGTGGGGCCAGAGTGAAGGCCGGATTGAGAAGGTGGTAAGCATCTTTAGGGCAAGCCTTTTTGTTTAGTCTGAAATATGTGGATTGGTTTGTTTGTTTTACTGTTTTTGGTTTTTCCCATTATTTAAAATACAATGTCTTTATTAAAGACAATATTTTTTCTTAACTGTATTTATATATATGTCATATAAACGGGGATTCCCATCTAAGATCATGATGCAGTGACAAAGAGAAAAATAGCGCATATAGCAGTGGTCCTATGGCTGGAGAGCCAGATAACCTGGCATACTGCCCCAGTTCTGGAATAAGGCTTTCCATGGTCTCTGCAATGACTTGGCACCTTCTTTAAAAAGCCGAGCTGGTGATTTTTACTGTGCCTATTCCAGTTCTTCCCACCCGTGATTTTAGATGCGTTTATGGGTGTCTGTGTGCATACACTTTTGATTTTACCATCACTGTTACTGCCATCTCCACTCCATTCTTTTGAAAATTAGAACAGGCTGCTCTCGCCTTCTGAGATGGCCCACACTCTTGTCTGTGGAGTATGTTTCTCTCTAAATAAATCCACTTCTTACCTATCAAGAAAAAAGAAAAGGAAAATTAGAACAAAAGTCTGAGGAAACTCAGACTGTCTCACCATACTTTGAAAGGCATCAAAGTGTTCTTACGGGTCGATTGTGCACTGGTGGCTTAGGTGCAAAGAACTGGGAATTGGAGAATAAATCTAAAGGATGCCTAGGCGTAAGGATGGGAGAGGATGAAGGTTTTCTGGGCCTGACATTCAGCCCACCTGTTGTGAACCATCTACCGTTCTGAGCACCCCCCTGACTGGTTCTCTGGCTTTGCAGTTTTAAGCGCATCTTGGTCCTCGTCTCCCATTCCCAGGACTTTCTGAATGGTGTCTGTACCAACATCATTCACATGCACAACAAGAAACTGAAGTATTATACGGTGAGTGGGCCCCAGCTTCTCCACAGTAACCTTTGTGCTTACCAATTCCCTGAAGTTCTCCTTTAAAACAAAATAGACTTAGCAGTCCTTTTCTACCTGTTGCTATAAAAAGACGTGGACAGGGAGTTCTGCACCCTGTTTTATTTTGGTCCCAAAGTAATTGCTTTCAGGCCATAGGCCACGGATTGGCAGCGTGTGCATATGGTGTATGTTTGCCTTATGCAAAGAGGTTGACTTTTCGTGGTGCCCAGGCAGGCCTTGCTGCTCTCTGCCTTCTGCAGTGGCAGCCAGCACAGTACCCCTCCTTCTCTTCTTCCATGAAGAAGGGGAGCCAGGATCTCAACAGCCCACTTTTCTGCCTTGCCTTTACACTTTTTCTGTTTCAGAAAACATATCAAAAAATGAAAACCAGAAGTTCTCTTTATTCATGGTTGTACTCACCATGGGAGTATTAATAGGTTTCTTACATAGTTTTTCAGAAATTTCACATGTACTTGCAAGTAGCATTTGTAGAAAATTTCACGTATACTTATCACATTTGTAATCTTAATCATTCTCTTCTGTAGGTTGCGTTTAAATTTTAATTTGTCTTGGACTGCTTTCCGTATGAGTATATATAAATCATGCTCATTTTTTCCAGTGACTGCATAGTATTTCATTGTGTGGCTATCGTGTAAGTCATTTGTCAGACCCTTTTCGATGTATGTTTAGGTTGAGTCTAGTTTTTTGCAGATAGAAACCATGGCAGCCCATAGTGCAGGGTTTGCCAGGTCCTAAATCTGATGGGTCTGATGTCTTCCCACCTGGAGGAAGTTCTTGTAGTCTGCCTGGGGGCTTCAGTCTCTAGGGATGGGGAGTAGAAAGAGGTGCTCTTGGAAGGCTGTGAGCCTCTAGATATCTGTTTGACAGTGGTTTTCAGGGCTATTGCCAACGCTGTGGGTGTTTTTATGGCCAACCTGAGGATTTGATCCGGAGCCCTGCTGTGGCTAAGCTAAGAATGAGAGGCACACAATTCAGAAGACCTCAGGTTCTAGATTAGGATATGCTTCTTTAATGCACTTCCTCTTTCCCTACTGCACAATCCTTTTTTTTTTTTTAAAGTTATTTATTTATTTTTGGCTGCATTGGGTCTTCGTTGCTACGCGCGGGCTTTCTCTAGTTGGAGTGAGCAGGGGCTGCTCTTCGTTGCGGTGCGCGGACGTCTTATTGCGGAGGCTTCTTTTGTTGCAGAGCACGGGCTTTAGGCGCGTGAGCTTCAGTAGTTGTGGTGCGTGGGCTTCAGTAGTTGTGGCTCGTGGGCTCTAGAGCGCAGGCTCAGTAGTTGTGGCGCACAGGCTTAGTTGCTCCGCGACATGTGGGATCTTCCCGGAACAGGGCTCGAACCCGTGTTCCCTGCATTAGCAGGCGGATTCTTAACCACTGCGCCAGCAGGGAAGTCCCCTTACTGCACAGTCTTACAACCAGGGCCAAATGGGATGCCATCTCACATCCCCCTGAACCCTGAGTGAGAACCCAGGACCGAGGCTAAAGCTGCCCGTCTCGCCTGGTGCACTTTCCTGCAGGGTAATTATGATCAGTATGTGAAGACACGGCTGGAGCTGGAAGAGAATCAGATGAAGAGGTTTCACTGGGAACAGGATCAGATTGCACACATGAAGGTAGGGCGATCGTAGAGCCGAGTTCGCATTCTCCGGGCCAGTTGGGTGAGGGTGTGTGGGGATTGGGGGCTGCTGGAGGAGACGTTGTCAGCAGTTTTTACTGTGCAGTTAAGATGAGTTGTTTGGTGCCTGCCCATACTCCTGGCCCCCTCTGTGGTCTCTTTCAGAACTACATTGCTAGGTTTGGTCATGGCAGTGCCAAGCTGGCCCGGCAGGCCCAGAGCAAGGAGAAGACGCTACAGAAAATGATGGCATCAGGACTGACAGAGAGGGTCGTGAGTGACAAGGTAGGTTCTGACTGGGTGGAATTCGGCGGCCTAAGGTGAGGTGGATAAGAAAGGGCCTGACTTGATAAATGCCGTCTCTTTTTCCTAGACACTGTCATTTTATTTCCCACCATGTGGCAAGATCCCTCCCCCCGTTATTATGGTGCAAAATGTCAGCTTCAAGTATACAAAAGATGGGGTGAGTACTTGGGTGTAGTTGGGAAGCTGGGGTGCATTTTCCAAGGTAAGTGTCAGCTGCTGAGAAGAGTCTCCTGTTCTTTGCTGAGCACGCCTGCTAACCCATGCGGTGCTGGGGAATTTTCAGGTGTGGCAGCCTGGGGCGCCTAATTGAGGGACTTAGAGTAGAAGCCCCCCCGCAAGTACTTGGAAGGAATACTGCTCAGCTGGGTTGGTGGGTGGAGGCTGTGGGTTGGGGTCTGCCGTGAGAGCTGCCGCCCTCCTCACTCCCACCTCCTCCAACGGTGACTGGGGACTCAGCGGGGTGAGTCTGCCAGTCAGACTGATCAGCACCCTAGCCCCGTATCCCTTTCTCTCTCACACCCACCTCAGCCTTGCATCTACAACAATCTAGAATTTGGTATCGATCTCGACACACGAGTGGCTCTGGTGGGGCCCAATGGAGCAGGGAAGTCAACTCTTCTGAAGCTGCTAACTGGAGAGGTATGGTGCCACGCTGGGGCGTGGGACTTCCAGGATTGGATGCTGGTGCGTCTGCGGGAGAGGGAGGGGAGGCAGGGGCCACTGCTCTTAGAGGGCCTGAGCGAGCCGTCCTCTGGGGCGTGTGGTCTCACTGGGTAGTGCTGAAGTTTGGGGCAGTTTTTTCAGAGAAACCTGACGGGGGGAGTCTGTGTGTGTGAGAGCGTGGGTGAGAGGGAGAACACATGCATGCTCTCAGCATCTTTCTGTGGTTTCATTCAGAGCAGTTAGAACACAGAAACGCCTGTGCGTTGAGAAGTATGCTCTTGCTGTAGAAAATGTATGTCGGACCTGTACCCGAGCCCCTTGTTACACAGTCGGTGCGCCGTACAGTAATCCAGCGGCTACTCAGTAGATGGTGTGGCGTGTGTCTGTGCCTCCCTTGAAAGCACCTGTTTCAGTACCTTCCTAGGTATTTTTGGAGTAGCCAGAATAGCAGTTCGTGAGGTGGTGGCGTAGATTCAGTTCAGGAAGTTGTATGAGTCTCGTTCAGTGCGAACATGTGTTTGTTCCCCTCTCTGCCTATGTCTGCTTCTGACCGGGGTTCCTTTTCTGTGTGCTTATCTTTCCACTTTCTACTCTGTGTTTTTTTGTTTTTGTTTTTTGTTTTTGTTTTTTTTAGCTACTTCCCACAGACGGAATGATCCGAAAACACTCTCATGTCAAGATAGGGCGTTACCATCAGGTATAGTCCTGGCGGGGAGTGGGGAGCGGGGAGTTACCCAGGGTGTGGGAATGGGGCTGCATGTGACCAGGTCAGCTCCTAGTAGCCTCTGGAGTCTTGAACAGGTCCCTAGGTAGAGGTAGAGAGGTACTCGGCAGGAAACCCAGCAGGCTTCCTTTGGAAGTGGGACACCAGCCACATCTGGGTGGGTCCCTTTTTTCCTGTAGCATTTACAAGAGCAGCTGGACTTAGACCTCTCGCCTTTGGAGTACATGATGAAATGCTACCCAGAGATCAAGGAGAAGGAAGAAATGAGGAAGATCATTGGGCGATATGGTCTCACCGGGAAACAGCAGGTCAGTGGAGGGGGTGTGGGAAGAACCCCAGGTAACTGGGAGGCTATGGCCGGATGGTCTGCCTTTCCTCTGCTCTGGGTTATTATGCATTGGAGCACTTAGGTCTCGGGGGAGGGGCGAGGATAGCATGCCAGTCTTTGACGTGCCCTTGCCCCCCTGACTATCAGGTTGAGCCATAGTGCTTAAAGGCAAGGGAAACTGAAACCTAGCACACAGGTTCCTGGATTCAGATCCCAACTGTGGGTCCCCTGGATTGCTCCACTTTATTAAGATTCTGTGTCAAGACAGGGCTTCAGGCTTCCAGATGTATCCCTTTTGGGTCTTGAGAGACAGGCAGCTATGCCACCGTCTTGCTGTGTGACCTTGGGTCTTCCTGAGCCCCGCTTTCTGTGAAACAGTGACGACAGAGGAGCCATGGGGAGAGGTGAGTTGCGATGTGTGGTGAGGGCGACACCAGCTTTTATAACTGGCCGGTTGCACGCAGGTGAGCCCGATCCGGAACCTGTCTGATGGGCAGAAGTGCCGAGTGTGTCTGGCCTGGCTGGCGTGGCAGAACCCTCACATGCTCTTCTTGGACGAGCCCACCAACCACCTGGATATCGAGACCATCGACGCCCTGGCAGACGCCATCAATGACTTTGAGGGTGGTATGATGCTGGTCAGCCATGATTTCAGACTCATTCAGCAGGTGAGGCTCCTGGCTGGGTGGGAGGCATAGCAGAGGGCATCTCAGAGGCAGTTGGGTAGAGCACCGTCGTGGCACGTGGAGGGTACGTAATTCACGTTGACTGTATTTGGAAAGTGGGCTCAGGACATAGACAAGGTGGACAGGGCCAGATCTTACGGTTCTTTGGGAAACTTAGAAAGCCTTAGTGGAAATACTTGAATTCTTCAGTAGCTATTTGGGGCTGTTAGCCTACTTGGCATTGTTGGCCAAAATGGGCAAGGGAGTTGGGTAGAGAACAGGGTGCTGCTTCTGTGGTTCCAAGATTCTTCAGCCTAGAAGTAGTATCATACTAGGGAGACTGGGTTAGACAGAGGGTTACTGCTAGTCATCAGTGACAAAGCTGCTGGTCGTTTCGCTGAAGCTTTCAGGAAGATGGGGTGGAGAAAAGGAAACTCAGAGTGAAGCGTTCCTGCTAGGGAACTGGAACTAGGGGTGACACGGCAGGTCCTGGCTTGGAAGGCTCCAAAACCTGCTGGTTACGGTGCCCTTGGGTTAGGCCAGACCTAAGTAGCGAAACTGAGCTGGCTGTGGGCCTGCGCGGGGGGGTTATGGGGTTTTCTTCCCAGAATCCCCTGGGGACAGTCTCCTGGGCAGGGATGGGAAGGATACTGGTCAGGATTATTAAGTCTAGGATTTGCTTTCTAGGTTGCACAAGAAATCTGGGTCTGTGAGAAGCAGACAATCACCAAGTGGCCTGGAGACATCCTGGCCTACAAGGAGCACCTCAAGTCCAAGCTAGTGGGCGAGGAGCCCCAGCTCACCAGGAGGACCCACAACGTGTGAGCCCTTGCCGGCTGGCCGGCTGGGCCAAGCCCCTGGGGCCACACTCCTGCATTGCTGCAATACTGCTCCCCAGCCCCTCCCCCACCTGCCTTAGCTGCACTCTGTGATCTTATCTACAGCTGGACAGTACCTGTCCGTCTCCTGTCCTTCCAGTTACTTTTGTCCATGTCTGGACTCGGCTGGCTGTTCCTGCCAGCTCCTTGCTGGTTCTGACCCTGATAGTGATGCAGCCAGAGGCATCTGAGTGTTAACCCAAGGGCCCGTGCCCTGGGTTGGCCTGTGAAAGAGCTTAGGATCCTCGTTTTCTGGGTTTGGGGATGTTGGAGGAACACCTCCCAGCCCACCTCCCCTGTTCCTTTCTGCTTCTGGTTTGGAGCTCTGGACCAGGGTCTTAATCCTGGCCGGTTTTTAAATAATTATTTAATGGTGTAACTTTTAGACCTGTGTGACATCTACAAAGCGTCCAATAAAGAGAGAAGCAGCCATGGTCCCTGTCTTCCTTCATGGGTCTCTAGGCCCTTCTCCCACTCCTTGCTGCAGTGCCAACATTCACTTTCCCTCAGCATGAGCTAGGGCAGGAGTCAGTGGGCTGGATGCAGCCTGAGGCACTGGAAGAACTCTCTTCCCTTCTGATCTGAAATTGTGCCTTTTCAGGGACTTCCCTGGCAGTCCAGTGGTTAGGACTCTGCACTTCCACTGCAGGGGGCACAGGTTCGATCCTAGGTTGGGGAAGTAAGATCCTGCATGCCGTGCGGTGCGGCCAAAAAAAAAAAGAAAGGTGAAATTGTGCCTTTTCTTAGGCCAGCGGTTCACAAACATTAACATGCATCAGAATCACCTGTAAGTCTCGTTCAATCACAGATTGCTGGGCCTTGCCTCAGAGTTTCTGGTTCAGTAGGTCTGGGGTGAGACCAAGAATTAACAATGCTAAGAAGTTCCCAAGTGATGCTGCTGCTGCTGGTCTGGGGGCCACACTTGGAGAACTGCTCTCCCGGAGCATGTTTTTCAGAGCGGTCTGAGGCTTTGCTGCTGCTGCCTGTACAACACTTGGGACATTGGTTAAAAACGCAGATTCCTGGGCTTCAGGCCTATTGATTTCGGTTGGTGGGATGGGAGAGATGCAGAAATGGTCAGGAGTCTGCATTTTCACACTGATGTTTGTGAACTACCGTTCCTGGTGGGATATAGGAAGTTTTATCATTTTATCTGTCCACAACCTTAATTTTCATTAGTGCTATATCTGTTTTATTTCCAAGCCAGGACTTTGCATAGCCCGTCTGAGTTTTAATAGCACTTCCAGCCTCTGTGCCACCCGGCTTCTAGCCTTACCGATGTGGATTCATCACACCATCTCTGAAACCTCAGCAGCCATCCCTGTGGGGAAACCTACGCAGCCATGATTTTTCAGTGCCCATCATGGAACATCTAAGACTTTGTAAAACAGACCAAAAAAAGTCCCAGGTGGTGTCTGAATCCCCAAGGAGCTCTCGATCTAATGGGAAAGCCAATAAGACAGAAAGGGCGTAAAGCAGATGTTAAATTGTGACTGAGTAGGATACACCGAAGGCTGTAAAAGGGAGGGAAGTTTCTCGTGAGTAGCTGCCCAGAAAGGTGGGATTGGTGCTCTAACTTGGAAGGTGAGTAGGATCTCAGATGGCCGTGGAGTCCAAGAGCTGCCCTGGGCAGAGGGAACAGAGTAGCAGGTGAGGAGTTGCAGCTGAGTCTGAGATTCGCGAGGCTGGAGGAAGAGACTAGGACTCCCACTCCGCCCTCTGACCCCAAGGGGCCTGGCTTGGCTGCTTTGTGCCTCAGGTGGGGCCCAGAGAAAAATGGCTTGTCAGTCTGTCCTGAGTATCCAGAGACTTGGTTAGGAGGATAATGGGAACAGATGAGAGCTGCTACTTTGGCCAAGGGAGGGTCTGGGTATGTTAAGAAACCCCATTGAAGTCTGTTGGGGTCTCCAGGGATGGGAGGGCTTCAGAACCAGAGGAACAGACATAATAGGCTATCAGCTTGTCCAGAAAAAAAGGCAGTCTCAAGATTTTTTAAGAATGCTTAAGGGCTTACCTGGCGGCGCAGTGGTTCAGAATCCGCCTGCCAATGCAGGGGACATGGGTTCGATCCCTGGTCCTGGGAGATCCCACATGCTGCAGAGCAACTAAGCCCGTGCACCACAACTACTGAGCCTGCGCTCTAGAGCCTGCGAGCCACAACTACTGAAGCTCACGTGCCTAGAGTCCGTGCTCTGCGACAAGAGAAGCCACCGCAATGAGAAGCCCGTGCACCACAACGAAGAGTAGCTCCCGCTCGCCGCCAACTAGAGGAAGCCTGCATGCAGCAACGAAGACCCAACGCAGCCAAAATAAATAAACTAATTAATTATATAAAAATTTATACTTTTAGGGGCTTCCCTGGTGGTGCAGTGGTTGAGAGTCCGCCTGCCGATGTGGGGGACGTGGGTGCGTGCCCCGGTCCAGGAAGATCCCACATGCTACGGAACGGCTGGGCCCGTGAGCCATGGCCACTGAGGCTGCGCATCCGGAGCCTGTGCTCTGCAACTGGAGAGGCCACATCGGTGAGAGGCCCGCGTACCGCAAAAAAAAAAAAAATTATATATTTAAAAAAAGAATGCTTAAAAATCCCACAAAATACATATTTCTATGAACACATAAAATTAGGGCCTTATTTTGGATTTAAAACTGCCCTCCTGGTCCTCCAAACCCTGGGCTGTAGCTGGGCGTTGGAACTGGGAAAAGGGGGGCTTGGTGAGCCGGCGGCTGCTCAGGCCCACCTTCCCCCAGACAGGTGATGCTCGTCTTCACTCTCTCCCCACCTCTTGATTGGGAAAACCCTCTTCCTCACAGCCCGGACTTGTCACCTTGCTCCTGGTTTCTTTAATCACAGCGTTCAAGAACCTGAAATACTCGCCCACGCATAGGTGCCAAGTGAGACAACTTTCTCCATGCAACAGCACCTTTTTCTTCCCTTCCCTTCGAGACTGACTTCCACAGGGACCCCATGACACCTGCTCCCACGGGGAGCGCCCCGCTTCCTCCAGTCCTCCCGCCCGGAAGCCCTCTCTGTCAGGCCCTCCCAGCTGTGCTTCCTGCCGCCTCCACCTAGCCTGGGCTCCATCTTCTGCCTTCAGTCCAAGCCTCCCTGTAACTACACGCATTGATTTCATTCTTCCGTTCCTCCCAACTAAAATCTCCTTTCTCCCCAGTTAAATGGTACCCATCCTACCAGACCAGCTTCACATCCTCATTTATTCCCTGAAGGCTTCTCTGGCCGCTGTAGCCCTAAGTTTTCTCTGAGCTCTCTGTTCCACACACTTTTGCCCTTTCACTCTTCCCTGATTGTTGCGTGTGAACCAGTCTTGTCTCTCCAGCTGTGTTGTAGGGCCCTCGCGGCGGGTGGGGGGGGGGCGCAGTGCATTGTGCCCCTCCTGACCCCAGCGCTCAGCTACGAGAGTGAGCTCACGGGTGCTGCCGTCAGTGCAGGGCGTGAACTCTGACGGTGAGTAATACAATGGGAGATGATAGTGTGGGTAAGGGGGCTGGTGGGGGGCTTCTTACTCAGAGACAGGAAATCCCTGGGGGAGAGGAGGGAGCAATTAGGCTCTTTGTGGATTAACCCAGAGCGCCTTCAGGGTAGGGTTGGGCCAGGCCCCTCCCCCGCTCCCAGGTGCTGGCCCCCAGCCCCACCTGGCGGGCAGCTGACTTCTTAAAAGTTCACCCAAGGAGCAGAGGAGGAGGCCACCAGGAGGACCGGGACGATGAGCGCTGAGCATGGACAGCCACAGCAGTCCGGGGGCCGGAGGGGCCGGAGCTCTGGAGACAAGAAGTCCAAAAAGCGCAGCCGGCGCAAAGAAACCTACTCAATGTATATCTACAAGGTGCTGAAGCAGGTGAGAGCGGGAGCTAGGGGCGTGTGAGGCGCGCTGGCAAAAAAGCCTGGAAAGGGCACTGCACGGAGAGCGCGGGGCGCAGTTTACTTGCGGCACTGAGGCCCCTGAGCCCCTCTGGAGGGGGTGGCACTTAATCTCGGAGGTCCCCGCAACCGCTCAGTGTCTGTCCTGACCTGTGATGTGCAGGAGACCCTTCAAACGTGCTCCCACCACAGTCCAGAGGCCTACAAGGCTTCTGGACAGACCAGATTGTTAAGCGGAACATTAGGGGGGACATAGTTAAAGGAAGACCACAAAAAAGTGCCGGGCTGAAGGTGACCGGGTGCCAACAGATGCTGGCACAACGAGAAGTACCAGTCAGTGGTGGCTAGAGTGAGGATACCAGTCAGTGGTGGCTAGAGTGAGGATACCAGTCAGTGGTGGCTAGAGTGAGGATACCAGTTAGTGGTGGCTAGAGTGAGGATACCAGTCAGTGGTGGCTAGAGTGAGGATACCAGTCAGTGGTGGCTAGAGTGAGGATACCAGTCAGTGGTGGCTAGAGTGAGGATACCAGTCAGTGGTGGCTAGAGTGAGGATACCAGTTACTGGTGGCTAGAGTGAGGATACCAGTTAGTGGTGGCTAGAGTGAGGATACCAGTCAGTGGTGGCTAGAGTGAGGATACCAGTCAGTGGTGGCTAGAGTGAGGATACCAGTTAGTGGTGGCTAGAGTGAGGATACCAGTTAGTGGTGGCTAGAGTGAGGATACCAGTTAGTGGTGGCTAGAGTGAGGATACCAGTCAGTGGTGGCTAGAGTGAGGATACCAGTCAGTGGTGGCTAGAGTGAGGATACCAGTCAGTGGTGGCTAGAGTGAGGATACCAGTTAGTGGTGGCTAGAGTGAGGATACCAGTTAGTGGTGGCTAGAGTGAGGATACCAGTTAGTGGTGGCTAGAGTGAGGATACCAGTTAGTGGTGGCTAGAGTGAGGATACCAGTTAGTGGTGGCTAGAGTGAGGATACCAGTTAGTGGTGGCTAGAGTGAGGATACCAGTTAGTGGTGGCTAGAGTGAGGATACTAGTTACTGGTGGCTAGAGCGCAGAGCGGTGCGTGTGAACTACAGCCTTGGGGAAGCCTTCCGGACGGGCAGCACTCAGTCTTTGGGGGGCTAAGGGGTTGGTCTACCTTATAGATAAGGAACCCCAGGTGCATAAAGGCTCATTGGGGTGACTGAGTCCCATGACCTGACAGCAGCGGACGTCTGGTCCCCCTGGCTCTGGGGGGTTAGTCCCACCCTAACCCACACGTGTGCTCTGCTTCTCCCAGTGCACCTGTGAGAGGCACCTACTCCTGGGACTCTCGCCTTGGCAGGCATTTGGGGGCACTCATGTGCCCAAGCAGTGTGTCTAGAGGATCCCGGGCAACCTGGCCTCAAACACTGCCCTGCTCAGCAGAGCCAGGGCCGGGAGGAGGGAGGGGTGTCTGGGCTGCCTGCCCTCAGCCTCCCCAACCTCCCTGAGCCTCACCCCTTGTTAGGTGAGACCGCAGACTGGAGCCTGTCTCCGGTCTGAATCCCCGGGTCTCTGGAATGCTCTCCTGGGGTGGGCCCGGCACCCATGTGGATCGGCCAAAGGGCAGCAGCAGAGAAGACGCCCGTGTCCTGAAGAAAGCGGGGGCGGGAGCGGTTATCAGTGAGCCCGGCAGCTTAGCCTAACTCTTCGGCTCAGAGCTCGTGCCGGGAGGGTTGGAGCGGGGCTGGGCTGCCGCGCATGGCCCCCGTGCGGTGGGGTGAGCCACTGTCCCTCCTCTGCGGCCCTGAGGGGGACAGGATGTGAAGACAGCACGCAGGGGTCAGGCTGAAGCCACGTGGTACAGGCCCAGGTTTCTGACCGTCGCGTCCGGGGCACCAGAGGCGGTGGGCAGAGCGGGGGCCCGGGCTTGGTTCTGCGGCCACCACCGGCTTGACCTGCCTCGTCAGGCAGTCACCTACCTCTCATTTACAGAGAAGCAAAAGTCCGCCTACTCACATTTTAGGACTGTTACGAGATCCCTGCCATTTGTTTTACTGGAGGTCACCTAGTTCAAAAACTTCTGTGACAGAAGAGGAAACAGGCCCGGAGGAAAGTGCTGTATTTAAGGTCGTACGGTGACTCATGGGACAGCCACAGAAGCCAGGTCTCCTCACCCCTAGTCTGGTGCTGAGATTGTGTCCTATGAGTGTCCTCTCTGGAAAATAATTTGGTCACGATTTACCAAGTTACGTGCACGAGCCCTCTAGGAACTTCTAGGAATAACCTTCATTGTGCTCACACAACTGTTCAAAGACATATTTATTATAATACAATGTAATAGCAAAACAAAACCCCTAAATGTCCATTAAGAGAGGAATGTATAATATAAACTATGATTCGTCCATACTATGGAACACTCTGCAAATGCATTAAATGAAAAAAGAGACGTAGCATTGCTTATCTCTTGCAGTTGGGAGAAATTTTTTTTTTAGCTTGAATATAGTAGTAAAAAAATAAATCCCTATTTCCATGTCTCTCGGCCTCTGGAAAGAGGCTGGTAAAGGGGCCTTGCAGTCCCCAGCTTGGGGCTGGGGCTTGGGGCAGAGCCCCTGTGTTAATCGACTGGTCCTGCCGCTTCTCCAGGTGCACCCCGACATCGGCATTTCCTCCAAGGCCATGAGCATCATGAATTCGTTCGTGAACGACGTGTTTGAGCGGCTGGCCGGCGAGGCCGCCCGGCTGGCCCAGTACTCGGGCCGAACCACACTGACGTCCCGGGAAATCCAGACAGCCGTGCGCCTGCTGCTTCCAGGGGAGCTGGCCAAGCACGCTGTGTCTGAGGGCACCAAGGCCGTCACCAAGTACACCAGCTCCAAGTGACCTGGGGCCCAACCTTAATAAAGGGTGAACTGCTCCCTCGTGCTGTGGTGATTTGAAAAAGGGATAGGTGAAGGCAAGGTGTGCTGGGGGGCAAGGGTGTCGTCACGTTTTTGGCTCCCAAGGTGGAAGAACACTTATTCAGACCTTTAAAAACTGCTTTCTGGGGGCTTCCCTGGTGGCGCAGTGGTTGAGAGTCCACCTGCCGGTGCAGGGGACACGGGTTCGTGCCCCGGTCCGGGAGGATCCCACATGCCGCGGAGCGGCTGGGTCCGTGAGCCATGGCTGCTGAGCCTGCGCGTCCGGAGCCTGTGCTCCACAACGGGAGAGGCCACAACAGTGAGAGGCCCGCGTACTGCAAAAAAAAAAAAACAACAAAAAACTGCTTTCTGGGTGGGCCCCGTGAGGGACATGTGAGTGTACATGTAAATGTACAACGTTCTCATTCTTAGTGAGATGAAGTACGACTTGGTCTGGATTAGAATCCTGGGTCTACTGCTGGCTGTTTCCATCATGCCCTCTCTGGGCCTGAAATTCCATGCGTGTTACTCTTGCAGGCCATGGTTTTGTGATGCCATTTCCGGCACACCATAATTTTTGTCCTGTGCCGGGCACAGGGGCTACACAGGTCTATTCTTCAAGACACAGAAATGAAAGGCCCAAACCAGCTTCTAAATAGCCGATTGGGATCTCTACGATGTTTTTATTTCCCCCTAATGCTCTCTTCCCCTTAACTTCAGAACAAATTGGTGAGAATGTTTTTGAGACTCCTAACTTTTCTTTCCCACTTTTATTTTGAAAAATCGCAAATCCATAGAAAAAAATTGCAAAAATGTATGTATACATTTTTGCAATACATACAAAATGTATATACATACATACAAAATACATACATACAATACATACAATACATACAAAATGTATACAAAAATGTATGTATGCATGTATGACCTGCACCTGGATTCACCACTTAACACGTGGCCACATTTGCCTTTTCCTTCTCATTCAGCCTCTGAGGCACTGGGGTGAAGGAGCGGGGTTTAGTGAACAGTCCAAAATCCCTTACGTTCCCCTTGTAATTTCAGCTTCTTGTACTGAAAAGGCTCACTGTAATGATGGCTGAAGTGTGGCCCTACATACTTCACACGTGTTTCTTCCTATGTCAAGCCTACCGTGGAGATGCTGAGAGATGAGAACAAATTATCCACACACTGGTCCCACGGCCAGAAAGGGGCAGGCTCGGGAGACGTGGCCCAGGAACCTCGGCTCTTCCCCACTCCCGCTGTGTTTCACACCTTGCCACTCAAGGTGTGATTCAGAGGCCAGCGGCATCTGTGACGCCGGGGACCTTGTTAGAAATGCAGGATCTTGGCCCCAGCTCGGAGTGCAGAATCGGACCCTGCATTTCGACAACATCCTCGGGTAATTAATTTGCAGGTGCATTATGCCTGAGAATTCCTCTCGGGCTGCTCTTTGCTGCTGCCTCTCTCCTCCCGCTGTCCTTTGCCCCATGCCTTATATATAAGTGACATATGACTTATTCATAAGTCCCTACTGGACACTGAGCTAAAAGATCACCCCAGCTGACCAGGGCCAGGCTGCTGCTGTGTTTCGTGTTTTCCAAAGAGCCTTCTCATGAGCCTGGAGCAGTGATGGGGAAACCCACAGAGGGCTCAAAATGAGCCCCAAACACCACTGAGTCCCACCCACTACTCCCAATGTCATTCTTTACGAGGGTATAGCTTACTCGAACCAAGTGAACTACCGTCAGAGCCCAGGGAAACAACCGTGCTTGTGCTCTCACTTTAAGGGGGAAGAGTGGGGAATTCCCTGGCGGTCCAGTGGTTAGGACTCAGCACTTTCACAGCGGCCATGTGCCTGGTACAGTAACATACGAGAGAGAGTAAGGAATACAGGGTCTCCAGCTGAGAGGTACAGTTGGAGTAACACCTTTAGGACTGCTATCCACCTAGAGCCTCCCAGTTTACAGGGTGACCTCAAATGAAGCCCATTCTTTCATTTGCTGCTCACGAGGGAGGTAGCCACAGCTGACCCACACTCTGCCCTGGTCAAGGCTTGCTAACAGGGAGCCGGTGTCCCCAAGCATGCTGCCTCCATGACATCCTCTAAGTGTCCCCTGGTCTTGTACCTGCAGCCCCCTCCCCTCGCAACCTTAGAACTTTGGGACAATGGGACAGAACTCTTAAAACTGGGCTATTCTGGCTTTGCAGGGTAGAGTCCGGGTGGAGCCACAGTTCTTTGGATTCCAGGACCAGCTCACAAAGGGCAGTGTGAAGAGTGAGCACCACAACTGAAGGGTGAGTGAAGTGATGGGAGAACAAAGAGCAAGGTGCGTCCCTGGCTCTCAGGCTGGGGTTACTGGGTGGGGAGAAGGCCTGGTGGGGAGAGGGACCCCTGTGTGGGCCAGTCCCGGCTGGGCCCCAGACGTTCATACAGCGACCCTGCCCTCCCCTGCCTGTGGTCAGGCTTCCCTTGGACTATTAATTCCAGAACCAGGGCTCTGCTCTGGGGAAGGGACCCTGCTCTACACTCATCCCTCAACCCCCCTTCCCGCCCACCACCCTAGACCGTTGCAGCATCCCTGGGCTGCACCTTCACCTGGAGGGCACCAGCTGCAGACTCCGACGGGCCACTTCCTTAGCAGGAGCCCTAAGGGCCGTGCCCATTCTCCATCCTCCTGGCTTATCCCCAGGGACCCCAGTCCCTCACTTTCTCTAAGCCTCAGGGGGTGCTCACTGTAACTACCCTCTCACTCCCCCTGAGGGCCCCTCACTTCACTGAACTCCACCTCGGGACTGTGAGTAACCTTAACGTCACACCTTCTGGAACCTCGACTTCACAGTCCTCAAAAGCCTCTGTGGAGCCCACCTCCCCTACCAGCCGGCGCCCCTCCTCTGGGGCTCAGAGCATCCCTTGCTGGCTACCTCCTCTCCAGAGCTTACCAGCGCCTCTGGGACTCCTCCCACCTCATCTTGCAAGAGCTGTTGGGCCAAAAGCAGCCCCTGCTGGAACCCATGCCCCACCGGGAGCGGCAGTCCTTCCAGTACAGGCTCTCCTCGCTCTACCTGTACTACCTGGGGCTGCTGTGCTGGTTCAACACCCTCTATGACCAGATGGTGCAGCGACGGCTGCTGGACGGCATGGCGGGCCGCGTGCTGGAGCTCAAAGACGATCTGGTTCGCGTGGACCTGTGCGAGACCCACTGCCTGGACCAAGCGCTGCAGGACTTAAAGCTCACCCCGGTGGGCCGGCTGCGGCGAGAACCATGCCCGCGCCAGCTGGGGGCGGGGACATGGGGGGAGGGCTAGCCTGGACCTCCCACTCCTTGTGGAAGCGAGCCACATCCCAGCCAGCTGGGGGTGGCGGTGACCTGGACCTCCTGCAGGTACCCCTGGCATTGGGACATCTGCAAGGGAAGGAGGGCAGGGCAGATCAGAGGATGGGGTTTGGGAAGTGCGTGTAGGTAGTTGGGGGGTAGCCGGAGGGTCAGGCTGGAGGCTCTGCCTGGCCGGGAGGACCCATGAACTCAACTGCAGGGGATTGGTGAAGAGAGTCCCCCAGAGGCTTGTTCCTCAAAGCGTGGTCGGTGGGCCAGCAGCACCAGCATCGCCTAGGAGCTTGTTAGAAATGCAGAACCTCTGGCTGCACCCCGAACCCACTACAGTATTCTGCACCTGCGTTTTCACAAGACCCTCAGGCGATGTGTGTGCACCAGCAAGTTCCAGAGCACAGAGCTTCTGCACCGGCCTCCAGTCCGCCCCAAGGTCATGGTTCACTGGTCCATGTCCAAGGCAGTCTCCAAGTTTCCCCAACTAGCTGCATCAGACTCAGCTGTGGACTTGAAAGAACAAACATTCTCCAGGCCCTGCCATTCTGCTGTGGTCAAGGCCTAGGAGCCTGCATTTTAAGAGATTCCCAGTTGATTCAGATGCACAGCCAGGATTGGGACCATTGCCCATTACCTACCACGATCCTACAGAATTCAACTCTGGCCACATGGTGGGTGTGAGGGAAGAGAGGGATTCCTCTTGGGGGGACCTGCCCGTAGCCTGGACTTTTCCCACCCCAGAGCTCTAGGATGGAAGAAAAGAGCCCCAGTGTCTGTGTGTACAGCTGAAAATGGTAAGGGATTGGCCAGATGGTCTGAATTTTTATTCTCATCTCCCTCTCCCCTGTTGCCCCAAAGGCAGACCTGGAGGTTCCAATTCCCAAATACTTCCAGCTGGAGCGGTCCAGCGTCCTGAGGGAGCGAGAGCATATGCTGGCAGAGCTCCTGTCCAGACGAGAGCCAGTGTTCGCCGAGGAGGTAAGTCAGGGAGACGCCCTCAGGAACAGAGCTGCCACCCTTCAGGACACAGAGGCCCTGCCCTGCACTTTGCCCACCTCTGGGTGCTCTCTGGGTAATCCCTGGCCTCCTCATGGCTGCTCTTATGCTCCTTGTAACCTTCCAACACCAAGGTAGAGGGACAGGACTTGTGCACCTAGATGCTCTGGGAAAACCTTACCCCTGGGATGTCTTTTGGGGGCTGGTCTCCCAGCTGCCCGCCTGGATGCAAGCCCTCCCTCATTTCCTCCTCCTTTGCCCCTGCTCTGGCCAGAGCTTTCCAATATTACCCCAGACGGAGGCCATAATCCTACTGCAAAGGGCCGAGCGGGCCAGGCAAGGCAGGCTTCGAGCCACCTTCATGTGAGAGATTCGGAAAAAGGAGGAGGGAGATTGAACGATTCGGGAGGAAGGGCGGCCCAGGTTCAGTCAGGACGAAGCAGCGATCATCATACAGAAGGTAACCCCCCACCGCCCTCACCCCCACCCTCCCCACACCCAGGAGGAAGGTCAGGGTAGAGTCGCCTCCTCCAGGAAGCCTGCCTGGCTCAGCAATTGATGACAGAAATGTAGGTGCTTGGACTCTGTTGCCCCATAACTAGATATTAAGCTAGAGACCTTCATCAGTCAATAAACATGTACATTATTTGTTTATTATTTATTCTACATCTTATCCCCAAAAGGACTTAAAGTGGAATACCATAAAAGCCCCCAAAACAGAAAGACCATTAAAATTAGGGGAGAAAGGGAATTCCCTGGCAGTCTGGGGGTTAGGACTCCATGCTCTCACTGCCAAAGGCCCAGGCTTGATCCCTGGTCAGGGAACTAAAATTCCACAAGCTGCACCGCAGCCCAAAAAATTAAAAAATAATAATAATACAAAAATAAAAATAAAAAAATTAGGGGAGAAAGATCCATAATCCAGCAGCAGAACAGAGTAGACGATCATTCCAAAAGCTTTTAAGACTGTTAAAAATGAGTCCCTAAAATGTATCCTGAGCCTCCTGAGGCAAAAGGAAACATGATGAACGAAATCGAGGACGGATGAGGTCCCAGTGTCTTTGGGGTCTGTGCCACCTGGGGTCACCCTTTACGTTAATCACACCCCATCCCACCTGACTACAGAAAACCCAGCTCTGTCTCTAGATTTCTCCATGCCTTCTTACTGTCCTGGCGGGCGTGACTCTCCCATGTCACCTGGCAGCCCTGCTGTCTGCCCTGGCGCGGGGGCATGGCCCCTCTAGCATCCCCCCAAGGGTGCTGTTAAGCCGGCTCACTCTGGGCCGTAGTGGTTACCAGCTTGACGAGATTGGAGGCTGCCTAGAAAACTCCAGGGCAGAAAGGGCCCAGGACTGCTGACCTAGGGCTGCTGGATCTTTCTCTCTTAAATCGATCTCCTCTCCCATCTTCTCTCTCAAGTCCCAGTGCCTCAGAAGCGTCTGTTTCCTAGTCCAATACAGGAAACTTAGAACTCTTTCCCCCCAAAATGCAAAAGCAAACCAATCAACTAACAAGCAACAGCCCTGAGAACAGACATCCTCTCCAAATGAGGTCGATTTTTAGGTTATAAATCAGTATGCAGAGAACCCCAGCCTGAGTTCCCTGCATCTGGGTGACTGTACCCAGGTCCGGCTGCCCCACGGATGAGCAGGGGGTCCTCGCCCTCAGGAAGCGTGGAAGCAAGCCTTTGGAGAAGGAAGGTCAGCCCCAAAGCTAGAGCTTCCCTTCCCCCTGAGAGCCAAAGCAAGTCTCTTGTCCCTTTTGTCAGACATCAAGGGTGTGGAAACACTGCGTTCCAGGCCCCGGGTTCCCCACTACACTCATCAGAGGCCCTTAGTTATCGGGGGCCTTTCCTGTGCTAGTCACAGGAACAGGAGGACGAAGTGGGACGGGGGCCTGGACGCAGAGCCTGCTCACCGAGGCGCTGTCTCAGCGACACTACCAGGGCGACGCCATGGCCCCCTCTGCCCAGCACCCACCCTTCACCCCATGGCACTGGGGTGTCCACGGGTCTGAGAGTGGCCGGCAGCCTGGGAGAGAAGCATTGGGTGAGGGAGGGGTCAGGAAACCTGGCCCTGGTCTCGGCTCTGCACCGAACAGCCCTTGGACTTGGGAGAGGCCATGTCCCGGCTCTGGCCTCAGTTTCCTTGTGTCCACGATGTAGGGGAGCTGCACAGTTCCTACAGCGCCCACGTCTATGTGCCTGGGTGGAATCAAGCATTTCTTCCAAATGCTGGGGGGATTCTGAGAAGTGAGATCAGGGAGGGCTTCTCGGCGAAGGTGGTACTTGAACTCTGATTTGTGCTTCAAAAGATACAGCAGGTTAGAGGGTGGAGATGAGAAGGAGGGGATTCCGGGGCATGGGGTGCTGAGGGGACACAGCCTTGGAGCTGGACACCTTGGGTGCAGACGGGCCCCACCCCGCTCTGGGCTATCCCTGCTCAGGGGGGCAGTTGCCAGTGAGCTGTCCTCTGGAGGTGCCCTCCCCAGAGCTCTGCCCCTCACATCTCTGCAGAAATGCAGTATGGGGAGTGTCTGAGCCCATGTATCCCTGGGTGTGGAAAGATTACCAGCAGAGGAAACGCACTCAGCAGGACCGGCGGACGGAGATGGAGTTCGTCGGCATGGTGAGTGCCCCCCTCCCCGGCCCTGTACAGCCCCTCCCTGCCCACACCCCCGTCCACTCAGGACTGGGGTGGGCATGAGCGGAGGGGGGCCAGGCTGGGGCCAGTGTCCCTGGTTGAGGGATCCTTCAGGGTTTGGTTGAGGGAGAACCACGAAGCCACTACCGGGCCACATCCCTCTCCGCCCCTCCCTCTCTGGAGCCCTTTGGAAGGAACTCACACGTGGGGCGGCGTGAGGGATAGTAGCCCCGAACATCTGGACCCCTGCTCCATGCCCCCAGCTGGCAGGAGAGGCTGCAGTGAGTGGGTCCCGCAGAGGGAGGCGGCCGCAAAGCCAGTGGGAGCCCCGCCAAGGCTCTTGCAGCCTCTGGGAGAAGCACGGGAGGCCGAGTTGGGATGAGGACACACCCCTTTCACACCAGAGTGGGCCACTTGCTCTGGGGGCCCCAGACTTGCTTCTCCTCTGCTCTGCAGGCAGGATGGCTAAGTCTGAACAAGGTGCTGGGAGCGTGAATGCGCTTGCCGGGGAGTGTGGGCGGCAGGGGTGCGCGTGTCCAGGCAGGGTGGACAGACCCCGCTCCCTGAACCTCGTCTGTCCTCTGCTCTGTGATGGTCTGCCCCCAGCTAATCTCTGCTGACTTAGGAGAGCAAGGCCATGATAGAGGTGAGAGGCCTGATCCCTGAGAGGGGGCTTGGCCATGGGCAGAGCCTGCAGAAGCCCAGCGGATAAAGGCTGATGGCGAGGGCCATGGGCTGGGGGGGCAGAGGAATCGGAGACAAGGGCTGGGATGGCTGCTCCAAGGAGGGCGGACGGCGGCTTAGAAGGAGGGAGGGGCCCGGGTGGCAGCTGCCTGGGAGTGGAGGTCCGAGCTCACTGGGGGGCCGGAGAGCTAGACCCCCAGGAGGCCAGGGCAGGCAGAGGGAGGCCGGGCTCGGGCCTTGGCGGGGCAAGGGCAGGGGGCCATGGCACGGCGGTGGGTGAGGAATGAGCCCGGCCGCCCGGGCCCATCAACATGTGAGCTCAGCGTTTTCAGTAATTGTCTCTGCGCAGAGAGATATTTAAAATACATTTGGGAGCCAATGAGGCGGGAAAGTGGCTGCGAGAGCGGCTGCCGGGCGGGGGGAGGGGGTGCAGGGGGGGGGCCGGAGGTTCACAGGGGAGGGTGTGCTGGGGGGAGCGGGCAGCGGGGCCGGCCCGGATGCATCTAGCAAACTCATTATCAGAGTAATTTACGCAGACGAGTTTCAGGCTCCAAACACAATTTCTCCTGCTGCAGGCATGCCCGCTGTTCCGTGTGGGTGTGTACGCGAGGCCTCGCCTGTGCGGGGCTGTGTGCCGGGGGCCGGGCCTCCCCACTCCCACCCCTGAGCCCCTCTGTCTCCCCGTGCACGTCCCCAGCTCCCCTCGTCCAGCCAGGCGGAGCAGTCGGACGTCATGTCCCAGGCCAGCCTCAGGGGGGATGTCCGGAGACTCCTCCAGACGGAGAAGGAGTTCCAGTCGGCCGTGGTGAAGACCCACGATGCCCTCAGGGAGACGGAGGGGCCCGACATGAAAGAGAAAATGAAGGGGCAAATCCGAGTGCCATCAGCCTCAGCTGACCCAACCCTGAGCCCTTCTTTCCCTCCTCATCCCAGTGTTGAACCCCACTTCTGTTTTGTCCTTTGGTCCAGATTGGATTCTCTTCACCATCCCCCCCCACGCCCCGACACGCTGCTGACACACTTGGTTTAAACCTGGGGCCCCCAGCCTACAGGAACAGCACCACACGTGACTTCCCATTCCCCAGATGGCAGAGAAAATGCCAGAATAAGATGGGAAAAGCATCCAGGGACGCCCCCTGACTAGTCTCCCCTCTATTCTGTAACTATCCACTCCTTCCCTCTCTCCCTCTATCTCCCTGGTCCTTCATCTTTCTCCATCCTTCCCTCTATCCATCTATCCATTCATCCACCCACCCTTTCTGCCACCCGTCTATCTAACCATTCATCAATCCATTTATCCTTCTGTTCCTCCACCCATCCGTCCACCCATCCATCCATCTGTCCATCCATCCATCCACCCATCCGTCCACCCATCCATCCATCTGTCCATCCATCCATCCATCCGTCCACCCATCCATCCATCCATCCATCCATCCACCCATCCATCCATCCACCCATCCGTCCACCCATCCATCCATCCATCCATCCATCCATCCATCCATCCATCCACCCATCCACCCATCCATCCATCCACCCATCCATCCATCTGTCTCTCCAACCATGTTACGTTCATTTAGTGCCTTTACTGGCCGATTCCCTGATTATCCACATGAGTCTTTAGGCGGATCCTACCTGATCTTTGCAGACAAGACTCCAGAACAGGTACCGTGGAGCTGGGGATAGAAGACTTTCTATGGTAGGTGGAATCTGAGGTTACAGAGAGTTCTGGGAGTAAGCTGAGGGTGGCAGGGGGTGAGGCCACCCTCAGTAGAGGCAGACGTGGTGGAGGAGATGTACGTAGCCAGTGTGATTGCATGGGGAGGAGGGGATACCCAGAAGAAGCTGGAGAAGGCTTCTTAGCCAGCGAGAGGAAACATGTCTGGTGAGAGCACCGTGGCTCCAGGCCCCTGTGGGCTGGGAGAGCAGCAGCTCTGAGCAGAGCACTCCCTCAGTTGCACCCCTTTCTTCCTGGACCCCAGTCAAGTGTCTGGACTCTCAGTGCCTGGATCCCACCAGTGACGCTGGGCCTTTGGAGTCCTGGGTCCACCCCTAGCTCAGGCCCTTGGTTCTCTTGCTCCTATCAAATCCCTGTGGTCTTCTCTGAAACATCTTCCCTTGTTTGTCACAGTTGAAAATGGAACTGGAGGTGCAGGTCCAGGAGAGCAAAAAAAAAGGACAAAAAGAAAAGTAAGGGAAAAGAAAAGGAGAAAAAAGAGAAAAAGAAGAAGAAAAGGAAGGGAGAAATGACCAGGAAGCGGGTAAGGCACTGCCTGGACTCATGGACCAAGTGGGCAGGGACAGAAGCTCAGAGAATTCCCAGGGGAAGGCAGGTCCTGGGAGAATCAGGGCCAGAGTTTGTGATGCGTAGAGGTGAGAGGGTCAAAGCCGAAGGATGGGGGACTTCCCTGGCAGTCCAGTGGTTAAGACTTCACCTTCCAATTCAGGGGGTGTGGGGTTGATCCCTGGTCAGGGAGCTAAGATCCCACATGCCTCGGGGCCAAAAAACCCAAAACATAAAACAGAAGCAATATTGTACAAACCCAATAAAGACTTTACAGATGGTCCACATCAAAAGAAATCTTTAGGGCTTCCCTGGTGGCGCAGTGGTTCAGAATCTGCCTGCCGATGCAGGGGACACGGGTTCGAGCCCTGGTCTGGGAAGATCCCACATGCGGCGGAGCAACTAAGCCCGTGTGCCACAACTACTGAGACTACGCTCTAGAGCTCGCGAGCCACAGCTACTGAGCCCATGAGCCGCATCTACTGAAGCCCACGTGCTCTAGAGCCTGTGCTCCACAACGAGAGAAGCCACCGCAATGAGAAGCCCGCGCACCACAAACGAAGAGTAGCCCCCGCTCGCCGCAACTAGAGAAAGCCCGCGCGGCAATGAAGACCCAACACAGCCAAAAATCATAAACAAAAATAAATAAATTAAAAAAAAAAAGAAATCTTAAAAAAAAAAAAGCCGAAGGATGTTTCTGTTCTAGGAAGCAGATACGATGCTGAGAGTACTGCCTTCCAAATCCATCCCTGTGATTAATGCCGGACACGAGGAGTACACAGGTGAGAGAGGAGGGACTGGGGAAGAGTGACCAGGCCTGTGGGGTCTTGGGGTGACCTTGGTCCTGGGGACAGTGGACCTGTGCCATGTATCATGAGGTGGCAGTGTCAGAGTGTGGGTGTGGAGGCCGAGGGGAGAAGGCCAAAGGGGAGAGGGGTGTGAGGTGTGATTCCCTGGGTTGGGGGCATTATGTGTTTGGGTCTGAATCCTGCGGCCACAGGCCTTGGGATCAGGCCTTGGTCCGTGGTCTGGGTGGAAGCGTCAGGCAGCTCGGTGAGGAGAGGTGGACCAGCGCGTGTGTACGCACGTGTGAGATTATTTGTGCATGTGGGTGTGAGTGCGTGTGTGCACCTGGAACCCTGACACTCCGTTGCACTCCAACCTCTCCACGGTCAGATCTGTGGAAGAACCGGTTTGATAGCCTACATCGCAGAGTTTTGACTGTGAGATCCTCCAGGTAGAGAAGAGGAAGGAAGTGGAGCAAGAGACCAGCCTCCTGCCCGCCACCCGCTGCAGCACGCTCTACGCACTGCCTGCCCTGCGCAGTCCGGGCTCCGTCTGGTCCATCTCGGTCCCCATCCTCCTCTGCCTCTCCTTGGTCACCCTTTTTCCCTGGGGTGTGGATGCAACCCTGACGTGAGGGAATGGGAGTGGCTCTGAGCCCGGGGTCACACCCTCCACCCTCCTCACTGACACTTGAGGGCTCCCTGAGGCATGCCAGCCCTGTGCCGCGCACTCTGGAAGCATCCACTCACACAATCTTTCCAACAAGGCGTGAGGCAGGCCCCGTGATTTTCCTGACATTATATATGAGAAAGCTGAGGCTGAGAGGTCATGAAATTGCTCAAGGTCACACAGACTTTAAAGAGTGGATCTGGGGCTGGAACTGAAAGCTGACCGACTCCATCTTGGGGGCTCCTCCCCACACTGATGCCAGCTGAGAGCAAGGCTCAGGCGTGAGGTGTGAATCAGAGTTGGGGTGCAGGGGCTGAGGGTTCCAAAAGAACGACCCCCCTGCCCCGCTGCCTTCACTGGGCTTGTCTGGCTCTTCCCTGAGGTGCCCCTCCACCCTGACTCAGTCCTCACCCTCCTACCTGTCCTCTCCAGCCCCTGGTCGCCCCATCACACCCCCTGCTGTCCCCCCAGGTAAATGAGCTGATGCATCAGGAGCTGAAGAGCCTGCGGCTGGCCGCGGTCAGGGAGGAGGGGAGATCTTCGAAGTCTCCGAAGGCAAGATGAGGGGCCAGGGCTGGCACAAGGAAGGGCACACGCCAGGGAGGCAAGGAACAGAAGACAACTGCCTGTGTGTTTGCTTTCAACCAGAAAAAGGTGGGCATGAAACCTGAGAAGAGGAAGAAAGAAAAAGATCTGACCCCAGACAGGTAGCAGACCCTGCACTTCACCAGGGGTGGTGGAGCGAGCCCTGGCCCAGGACAGATCTGACTTCCGGTCCTGGTTCTGTTGCTGTGTGACCTGGGGAAAGTCACTTAACCTCTCTGATCCCCTGCCCTCATTAACCACGTACCTACCCTACCAAACTCACGGGATAGCTGTGAGGATAAAGCAGAAGCACAAAAAAGTGCTTTGAAAGTGATGACGCAGAGCTTACCAGAGGTCGCTTTCTACTCACTGCTCTGGTGATGCAAGCCCACTGGCGCTGGCTGCCTTCATGGCCGTCCCTCCCAGGAGCATGTACATCTTCAATGTGGTTTCTAGGAAGAGGGCCATGTGTCACCCACACTGGGTTTTTAGGGGGAGGGTCTCAGAGGGCTCTGGTCCTTCTCCACCCCGCTCAACCCCCAGAGCACCCACCTGGGGCAAACTGCCTTCTGGGCCAGTGGGCCGGTGTCGGGCCTTTGGAGATGGCTGACGACAGGACTTTGGACAGGAGGGCTCCCTACCCCCTCTCCTCATGCCTACAACACCGCCCCAACCCATCTCTGTGTCCCTTTCCCTGTTCCTCGGGGCCCCCGCTGCGCCATCCTCTGCCAGGTCTGTGGACCTCATGATGAAGAAGAACTCATCATCTTTGGCCTTCTACAGAAGTGCGAGACACCGGCTTTGAAAGACTAGTTGGTGAGAGCCCTCCGCAGCGCCTGCTCCCGAGGTTAAGGAATGGTGCCCCTGGCCATGGCCTTCCCTGCAGCCGACTGCCACCTCCCAGGGACCCTTCTCCTCGCGTGCCCTGCCCCAGTGGGTGCCACTCACCAGCGGGCCACCTGTCCCCCAGGTGACTGCCTCTGTCTTGGATCGACTCTGAATTTGGCAAACAAGCTGCCTATGCCTTCCCTGTTTGACATACGACAGAACGTGGCCTTGTATGGGGTTCTGCAGCTTGGTGAAAGGCAAGAGCCAGTACCGGGCAGGTGGCTCTCGGGGAGGCTGGGTGCAGGGTAGGGTGGCCGAGGCAGGCGTGTCCAGCCTGGGCTTCCTAATCCCAGTGCCATGAACTCATGTCGGACTCACCCCGCCTTCCCCGGGCCCCGCTGGAGGTCACACCCCGACTGGGCTGTCCTGGAAGTCATGTGGGCCCTCGACCTGCTGAGGGGCCACATTTCCAGCCCCTCGCTCAATCCCAAGTGACGTCCCATAGTCTGTCCCATTCCCCGAAGACCAGCCCCCCACCCCCTATAAACACCAGAGGCCGGATCTTTCTGAAGTGGTTTGTCACGTGCCCTTTAATTCCATCCCTTCAAAATCCAGGAGTGAAAACAGATGGTATAGGAAGCAGAAGGGCCATTGGGAGGAGGTGGAGGGCTTTCTCCTGACACCGCGTGTAGCTCTTTGGAATCATGGTTGCTACACCATTGGACTTCCTCCAGGGCGCCTCCCACAGAGGGCATGCCTGGGGCGTTGCCCAGACCCTAGGCGAAAGCAGTGCCGCCAGGACCCGAACCTCGTCCTGCCCAGCCTGGGGCCTTTGGCCTCACCTGACACAACGTCTCCACCCCTGACCCCCTGCCGGCCCCCTGCCGGCCCCTGTTTCCTCTCTCAAACTCCCCAGACATACACTCCATGGCCCCCCTCATCTGCTCCATCCTCCTGGTGGGCCCCTCGGGCATGGGGAAGAAGACGCTGGTCAAGGCCGTGTGCACGGAAACCAGTGCCAGCCTTTTCGACCTGTCACCTGGCAACCTGCAGGGCAAATGTCCCGGCAAGACCGGGGTGCAGACGTGGGTGCATATCGTCGTTAAGGTCTGGGTCCCCGACGGCATTTCCAGTTCTCAGACTGTGACAACAGAGCAGGGTGGGCTCAGGAGGTCACCCAGCTGCCCGGTTGGTGTAGTTTCAGGAGCTGGTGAGGTCTCCCTACCAATCCCTGCTGGAGGCTCGTGGATTCCTGAAGCCCTAGGGATGGGGGAGGTGGGGAAGTGGGGAGAAGAGTAGTTTCTTCTCATGGCAGAAATGAGGCTGCACACGTAGCCCCCCGAGCCCGGCGAGGGCAGGGACTCTGCTGTGATGATATGATGGGTATACAAGGGGCTGAGAGGTGGGGTTCGCAGGATGTGGGAAGCGAGGCTGGAGCTCCGAGGTCCGCCATTGCTCGAGGCTGGCCCTGACCCTGGGTTGGACCAGATGGGGAGGTGACCCTTCCCCAGGGACAGCTAATGTCAGGTTTCTATTCTCTGACCTGTCCAGTTGGCTCGGTACCTACAGCCCTCTGGATTGGGAATGCGGAGAAGAATTTCTATAAGCGAGTCCCAAAAAAAGACAAGGAGGTGAGTGAGGGAGCCTGGGCAGAGCCCGTGGGCGGGACAGGCGAGCATGGGCTTGTTCATGTCACTCCAAACCTCGCCCGCCGTGAGGCCTTGGACAAGTCCCCTGTCCTCCTCCTTCCTTGTTTCCTTATCCTTAAAGCAGGACTGACAGTCCTCCCGTCTGCCCCCCAGGGTCCATGTGAGGCGGAGCGTGGGCACGTGCCCTGTGAATTAGAAGCCCCTATAATGTCACTGTGTCCCCACCCACCTCCCCTCCTTCCCCAGAGCAGATGGACCCCAAGCGAATACAGAAGGACCTCACCAAGGCCCTGCGACTGCTGAATCCTGGAGACCGCGCGAAGCTGATCGGGACCACTGACCGGCCGCAGGCGCCTGAGATGAAGGGGCTGTGCCGCACCTACGAGCGGATCCTCCTGCCGCGGCCCGATTACGCTTCTCGCTGTGGTGAGGCCCTGGGACTTGGGGACAGAAGAGAAGAGGTCGAGGGGCCGCCCCTGCCGAAGCTCCCCGCTTCTTCCCATCCCCACTGCTCTGAGGCCCCACCTCCACAGCCAGGTGCTCTGGAAGTGTCACTGGATAAGCGGCCCAGCGGTCTGGGTCCTGGCCTGGTTCTGTAGACACGGGCAGGCCACTTTAGTCCTTGGAGTCTCACTTTCCCAGGTTAAGAGGGGAGGCTGACCCTTACCTTCCTGGGAGGAGAGGCGCGGTTGCACGTAGGGCCGCCCTCCAGAAGCACAAGCTCTTTCCAGATACAGACAGAAGCGCCCACTGCCTCTCCCTGCCCCGTGTCCTCCCCCCACGCCCACAGTGCTCTGGAAGCATATGATAGAGGCCCAGGGGGTCCAGGTGACCCAGAGCCTGGACATCAGTGCCCTGGCCAAGGTGGCCGATGGCTACACACCTGGCTGCGTTCTCCAAGCCATCCAAGCAGTGCTGACGGAACGGCGGCTCCTGCAATTGTCCAAGCGGCCCCTGGTGGCCTCAGAGATCCTGCGGCACCTGGCGAAGCTGGACCCGGTGTACAGGGAGGAGGAGGAGTCCCTGGAGGTGGGGCTTTGGGTGGGGATGGGGTGGGGGGAGGGGTAGGCAGGGAGGAGGGCTGAGGGCCAGCACCAGTTAGGGAGTCGGTCCTCTGAAGCCCCAGGCTCACAGCCCACTTTGGAGCCCCCCCTCTGCTCCCCGTGGAGCTCAGCTGGGAAGGGAAGAAGAATCAGGAGAAGGACAGGTGGGCAGGGCTGTCTCACCTGGTTTCCTCGACTTGGGGGGAGGGGGGAGTCCGAGAGCGGCACCTGCGTATTGGGAGCCCTTGGTTGGTTCCTGCACCAGCAGCTACTCACGTCCCCACCTCTGAATCCCTTCCCACCCCCAGGGATGGCCGTGGAAGCACAGGAGAGAGGGCTGCAGGGCAGGGGAGGGGGGCTCGCCCCTGACAGTGGCTGGCACGCTGGCCTAGAGTATTTGGTGAAGAGCAAGGGGAACCACGACTCTAGCAGGACGCAAGGACCCCAGAGGAGAGCTGAGGACACAGACCCGTCTAAAGGGAAGGGCAGGGCCAGGGAGCAGAGCCGAGGGTCAGAGCCAGTGCACCTACCGTTCCTCCTCTGCCTCCAAACCAGGACTGGTACTTCAAGACCCCGCTGGGCGAGAAGAGGATGAAACTCATCAAGGACCAAGACGCCGCCGAGGAAGCCAAGCTGGCAAAGGAGGAGAAGAAAAGGAAGTGATGCTGAGGCCGCAGTGCCTGAGATTAGCGATGGGACGGTGGGGGGGGGGACCCCACAGGCAAAGGGGCCAGGGGCAGAGGGATAAACGGCCAGACGGCGCGGGCACCTGCTCTCTTTGCCCATCTCCGTGCTTCCCATCCCTGGCTCTGTGCCCCTGTCCACGCCCAGCCTCTCCCGACCTCCCATCCAGACCCCACCTCGGTCTTCACCTCCTGTCATTCTCCTGTCCTGTCTCCCCAGCTCTCTTCCTCCTCGAGGTATTTCAGGGAGAAAAACAAGAAAAGAAAGACAAAGGGAAAGAGGAGAGAGGGGAGAGAGAAGGTCTGTAGTAAGTATGGAAAAAGAAAAAAGCCAGAGTCTGGGCGCCAGTGGACCCTGGTTCTAGCCCCACTTGGCACGAACCTCCTGTGGTCTTGCACGGTACTTTCCTGTCTCTGGGCCTCAGTTTCCCTGCCTGCGGAGTGAGGAGACGTTGGATCCACTAACCTACAAGGTCCCTTCTACTCTAGGGTTTGGTTATTTCTACAAGAGCGTCTGGGAAGTCGGGGAGGTGAGGGCTCTAGGGCAGCGGTTGGGTGGGGTGAAGTGGGGAGAGAAGGTTCTAGGGAAAAAGGCTGTAGGGAAAGGCAGGCGTTTGTGGCCACAGCAAGGGCTGCGGGTAGATCCAGTGCCTTCTATGCGAATGCTCCACCGCTTTCCTCTGGACACCACCCCTCCCCCCCCCCACCTGCCCAAGCTCTGCACTGCTTGCTCTGACCCGCGGGGGGCTTGCAGGGGTCACAGCCTCCTGCCCCTGGTGGAAGTCCACCTGCGAGCTCCCCTTGTTGTGGGAGCTGGAGTCGGGGAACTCGGGGAGCGGGGGACAACCATGCCACCGAGGGCTGGGAGCCCCAGAGTTCTCTCCGAAGAAGCCTGGTAAGGAATGTGTGAATAGAGGTCAAAGCGTGTTCTACGTGTCATGAGAGCCAGGTGAGGGGAGACCGCTGGGTTGGTGCAAGGAGGCCCTGTGCTGGGCAGTGGTCCCCAGGGGCTGGGTTTTGAATGTCCTTTCTCCCCTTTCCCCTTTTTACCTCCCCAGGTGGGAGTAGTCTCATCCTCCACCCTAAGGTGCCCGAATGGGCAGAGCCACTTCCTCCTCACTCTCCAGGTAGCGATGCCACGGGAGCCCCTGGGGTCACCCAGGGAGAGGGGGGTCAGCACCGAGGTGGGCTGCCTGGAGGCCAAGCCCTCTTTCCCCTGCACAGAAGCCCGTCTTCCAGAGAACCCCTGGAGGGGATTCCTCACAGAGTAGGGTGTTCTCTGCTGTTGGTCCCTGCTGTCCCCCTCCCTTGCATTTGGAAGTGGGGAGGTGTGGGGCTAATTGGTGGCATTTGGGAAGGCAGGAGAAATTATCTGGTACCCACGCGCCCTCCCTCTGGGATCAGAGCCCCGGCCGCTGGAGGCCAGTGTGGTGAAGTACAGGATAGATGAGAACGAGGGAGAAAAGGGCAGCTTGAAAGCCCCATCCCCCATCCCCACCCCCACCCCTGCAACAAGGTGTCACACCTTGGCTGAAGCCCTCCCCGCCTCTGGGCTCCATTTTCCTTTACCTCTGAAATTGTGGATTGGACACCAGGTCTGGGTGGTCCGTTCAACCCTGCTGCATGCAGCTCAGGGTCGGAGGGCCCCACCCTAATTCCCAGCCCCAGACTGACGCCTCCTTCCCTGCCGCTGACAGCTAGGATGTCCGGGCTATTCAAGGGCTATTTGTGGCGTGGCCTCTGTGTGCTCCCTGCCCCTCCCACACCGGACCTGCGCCTGGCTTGGGCCCAGCACCTGCCCACCCAGTCCGCCAGCGGCATCGCCCTGTGTCCTGCCGCTTGGGCTCTCTCTCCCTGAAACTGGCCATGCCAGGGAGAAGGAGCTCCCCTCCCCACTGGGGACACCGTCTGGGGTGCCTCCGTTCGGCCTCAGCCTGCCGGGTCTGGGGTCCCCGGTCCTGCCCAGCCCGGGAGGCCCCTCAGCGCTCGCCGCTGCTGTGCCGGGACATGGCGCTGCAGAACGCCCTGTACACGGGAGACCTGGCGCGGCTGCAGGAGCTGTTCCCCCCGCACAGCACAGCCGACTTGCTGCTGGAGAGCCGGGCGGCCGAGCCTCGCTGGATCAGCCACCAGAGGGGTGAGGGGCGGCCGGGGGACACGGGGCTGAGGGCGGGGGGCCTGGGCGGACCGCACCAGGCGCAGAGGTACCAGGTGCTTGAGGACGAAGTGTGCTCCCAGGCTGTTTCTCTCCCACCCTGAGGCTTGCCTAAACCTTGGCCCGGGAGAGAAGTCATGCGGAGCCTAGAATAGCTCCGGCTGAGCCCAGGGGCCAGGTCAGGCGAGGCTCCGCACACGGAGACACTCTCCTTGCGTCTGTTCCTGTCTCCTCTTCCTCTCCTCCTCTCTGCCTTTGGCCCCTACCTCTCCTCCCCGAGCCCCCAGCCCCCTTCCCCCACGCTCCCACGCTGCCCTCATGAGCTGGTCCCCAGAAGAGTGCAGGGAGCACGGCGAGCCCCCTGGTGACCGACATGCCCTCTGTGCCAGGCTGGTGGAGAAGCCCAGCGGAGGGTCCACCGAGCGCCGGGAGGCAGGCCCGAGACCCATCGTCACGCGCGCGGCCTCGGGACCCGCCCTGGCCTTCTGGCAGGCGGTGCTGGCCGGGGATGTGGGCTCTGTCTCCTGCATCCTCGCCGACTCCAGCACTGGCCTGGCTGCGGACTCCGTCTTTGATACCAGCGACCCAGAGCGATGGAGGGATTTCCGCTTCAACATCCGTGCTCTGAGTACGGGCCAGGGACACTGGGGGGTCTGAGCGGGAGAGGGAAGCCTGGGGAAGGAGCTCTGGGCTCCCTCTTCCTGGCCTCCGCCCACCTCCCCCGTTGCCTGGCAGCTCCTTGCCTCCCTGCAGGGTCTGAGGCCCAGGTCCCGTCTCTCCCTAGGACTCTGGTCGCTGACGTACAAAGAGGAGCTGACCACCCCACTGCACGTGGCGGCCAGCCGGGGCCACACGGAGATCCTGCAGCTGCTGCTGAGGCGGAGGGCGAGGCCAGACAGTGCCCCTGGGGGCCGCACCGCCCTGCACGAGGCCTGTGCCGCAGGCCACGCTGCCTGCGCGCACGTGCTGCTGGTGGCCGGAGCCGACCCCAACATCCCTGACCAGGATGGGAAGCGCCCCTTGCACCTCTGCGGGGCGGCCGGCAGCCTCGAGTGAGTGACCCCTCGCCTCAACCCCCATTCCACTCGTAGGGGAGGCAAAGAGACGAGCGCAGGGAGGATGAGGGAGCGCGTCGAGGGCTGGCAGGCCTGGTGAGCTGGGGCTCAGGTGGGAGTCAGGATGCGATTTCCCCCCAAGCCATCCTACCACTGGCCTGGTGGGCTTTGGAATGGCCTGTCCTTGCACCAGCTTCTGCCTCCCCAGGGCCAGAGGAGGGCTGTAGCAGGGCCCGGCTGCGCGGCCGGCACGGGGGAAGTTGTGGCTCCTTTATGGGGAAGTGGTGTAAAGTTTTCATTTTTCTGAGCTTATGTCCCAGGCACCGTGCATAGTACAGCAGTAAATAAGGCACGATTCTGCCCTCAGGGAACTGACTGTCCAGTGATCCAGATAGGCTGTCGAGGATAGCAGGCCCCCAGTTAGGGCCTGTGGTGGTCCTTGAGGGCAGGGTCTGGTTCTCAGCTTGGCAGGTCTGGCGTTTCCATATTGGCAGGCACCCTCAGATAAATGGGCTCGGGGACTGAGCCCAGCTAACCAGACTCACAAGAAACCAATGGCTATACCCAAATGTAATAATGTGTTATTTACGGTAGAGGACATTCCTTTACAGTGACCCAAATAATTGTGCCCTATGTGGAGGGGACCTTGGAGAATGAGTCCTCATAATTTTTTGATGAATCTGGAAGCCCGGCAAAGGGAGCCTTGGCAAATCTATGAACTAACTGTATGTACGACAGAGGCCTTCTCTCTACTGACGACACACCTGCCAAATTTCACATCTTGCCCCTGAACGGTGCCACAGTTTTGATCCTTGGGTCCCCCTTTCATGGACCTTCTTCCTCCTGTTAGCCTCATCAGCCCTCAGAGGATTCTACCGACTTCCTCGTGTTATGGTTGGAGATGTGTTCTCCATCAGCGTGGTCCAATACAAATACACCATGAGCCACGTATGTAATTTAAAATTTTCTAGTAGCCCTACCAAGGCATGAAAAAGAAACAGGTGAAATTCATGTTTAAATCGTGACGAATTACACGTCACATAAAATTTACCATCTTAACCATTACTCAGTGCACAGTTCAGTGGCACTAAGTACATTCACACTGTTGTGCGACCATCACCACCATCCAACGCCTGAACCTTTTTAATCTCGCCGAACTGAAATTCTGTATCCTTTGAACAATAACTCGCCCTCTCCCTCCCCCCCAGCCCCTGGCAACTACCGTCTACTTTCTGACCCTATGAATCAGACTGCTTTCAGCACCTCTGATAAGGGGAATCATACAGTATTTGTCCTATTGTGACTGCCTTATTCCGTTTAGCCTAACGTCCTCAGGTTTATCCAGGCTGTAGCACGTAATAGAATTTCCTTCCCTTTTAAAGGCTGACTAATATTCCATGGTATAGATCACATTTTATTTATCCATTCCTCTATTGATGGACATTTAGAGTGCTCCCATGTTTTGGCTATCGTGAATAATGCTGCTATGAACATGGGTGTATAAATATCTGTGAATCAAGTGAAATTAATTTTAATAATATATTTTATTTAGCACAATGTATCCAAAATGTCATCATTGGGCTTCCCTGGTGGCGCAGTGGTTGGGAGTCCGCCTGCCGATGCAGGGGATGCGGGTTCGTGCCCCAGTCCGGGAAGATCCCACATGCCACGGAGCGGCTGGGCCCGTGAGCCATGGCCGCTGGGCCTGTGCTCTGCAACGGGAGAGGCCACAACAGTGAGAGGCCCGCGTACCACAAAAACAAAAAAAAATGTCATCATTTCAACATGGAACCAATATAAAAAGAACACATGAGACACTTTACATTCTCTTTTTGTACCAAGTCTTCAAAATTGGTGTGTATTTTGCACTCACAGCACGTCTCCATCAGGACTAGCCGTCCTGCAAGGGCTCGGTGGCCGCACGTAGTCGGTGGCCACTGATTGGACGATGCTGTTCTGTGCAATCCCACGTTCTTTGGCCGTGTTTCAGCCCAGGCTCCCTGAGATCACACTTTGTGACAATCATTCCTTCCTTTTTTGAATAAGCAAGTGCATTTTTAAAATTATTTTGGAGAATTTCAAACATATAGAAAGGTGGACAGGGTAATATAATGAGCCCCCACGATCCACCACCATCTATGCCACCCACTGTCCCCACCCAACGAGGCCATTATGAACTCTCATGCTGACAGCTTTTCAGGCATTGTCTTATATGCCACTCACAGCAACCTCTTCGGTCTAGGTATCAGCAATTATCCCCATTCTATAGATGAGGAAAGTGTCACTCGAAGACGCTAAGTTCCCTTAGCCTTGAATTTAAGGGCACACATCTTGGCAGGCATACACAGTCTTCTGAGAGGACCATCCTGGAGCAGATCTGGCGGCCGATTTTGGTTTTGGTCTTTCTCCCACTGCCCCAGTTTCCATTTGTGCTCACTTCTGCGTCCCCTTCCCCCCTCCTCCTCCCGTCCCAGCACGCAGAGCCCTGGCTTGAGAGAGGGCACTAAAGATGCTGCAGGATGTTGCTGGTTGCCCAGTGCCAGCCAGGATGGAAGGAGCAGACAGCACCAGGAGCCACCCAAGGGTCCCCCCAGGTTTGCTTTGCTCAGACCGGCAGGAACACAGGGGTGAAGGTCTGCACCCTGTTTTCCTCCCCTCGGCCGTCTCGCCCTTACTAGGTGTGCAGAGCTGCTCCTGAGGTTTGGAGCAAAAGTGGATGGTCGGTCCGAAGAAGAGGAGGAGACCCCTTTGCATGTGGCCGCCCGGCTGGGCCACGTGGAGCTGGCAGACCTACTTCTAAGACGGGGAGCATGTTCCAATGCCCGCGATGCTGAAGGCTGGACCCCGCTGCTGGCCGCCTGCGACGCCCGCTGCACGTCCCCCGCTGACGCCGAGGCCACCACCGCCCACTGCCTCCAGCTGTGCCGCTTGCTGCTCTCGGCCGGGGCCAACGCCGACGCTGCTGATCAGGACAGGCGGCGGCCCCTGCACCTGGCCTGTCGCCGAGGCCATGCGGACGTCGTGGAGCTGCTCCTGTCCTGCGGCGTCAGTGCCAACGCCATGGACTATGGGGGACACACGGCCCTGCACTACGCGCTGCAGGGCCCGGCTGCAGCCCTGGCCCAGGGCCCCGAGCACACGGTGCGGGCGCTGCTCAACCACGGTGCCGTCCGCGTGTGGCCTGGGGCTCTCCCCAAGGTACGGGGCTAGGGCCCGAGGGAGGGCCATGAGAGCGAGGGCACGGGGAGACCCAGACCTGTGCTCCATCTTGCTCTGGGTGCAGCTCCAAACTTGGGCACATAGGTCAGTACTTTGTCTTTCATTCATCATGTAAGCAAAGCCCAACGGGGGGCAAACAGCACACCGGCGGGAGGGGTGTATGCGTGTGTGAGTGCACACACGTATATACACTGTGTGTGTATGCATATAACGTGTTTGTACGTGCGTATGTGTTTGCATGTATGTGTGATGAAGGGAGACTGAGGGCACTGGGGCCAGATTATAAAGGAGCTGAAAAGACAGAAGGAGCCAGGACTGATGAGGGTGGCAGGGAGTCGTTTCTTCATCAGCGGAGAGAGCTGATGAAAGAAGCGTTTAGGAGGCTCCCCCTAGCAGTGGGACCCTGAACATGAGACACTCCAGGCACAGGAGACGCTTGCCCAGGGCAGAGTGATAGCCTGGGTCATGAGGTTCAAGGCCTCCTGACCATCTGCAGATGGACATGGTCCTTGTTTCCAAGAGCTTAGCAGAACATACACCACCGAGACCAGCAGCTGCTATCCTGGCACCAAAGAAAAACACCTTTCGCTGTCAATTTCCAATCTCTGTCTTATTTTACGTTAATATCCCCCGAGGTGGGTTCAGCTTGCAGACCTGTGCTACCGAGGCACTGGCAGGGGACACTATCCATGCTGTGCCGTGTCTGGAGGGGCTCTATAATATCACGGAGGATGCTGGATCTGGGGTGGGGACCCTCGTTCTCCAAGGAGCTGGGTCAGGATGGGTATAGGGCAGCAGGCGCAGGTTCCCCACCCCGCCCCCGGGCTTGAACCATCCAGTCCCGTGGGGTCCTGGACTCTCCCTGCTGTCCCTGCCTCTCTTCTTCACTCATAAACCTAGAAGCATCTGTCTAGTTTCCTAAGCAAGACCAAATAGTTAAACAGCCCGAGAGTTCGGCAGATTGGTCTCCCCTTTGGGAAAATACAAGAAAATCAACAATTAACACTAATTAATCTCCTATTAACACCAGATAATTAGGAGATGAGCAATTCCCTGTAATCTGACAGTGGTTCTGACAGCTAATGATTTCCCCTTCGGGGAAGGGGTGGGAGAAGGAGGCAGAGCAGCAAACGGATTTCCTGGGACCCCACTGCCTGTCCCTCAAGCCGTGTTCTGTCCACACGGCCTTGGGGACAGGCTGGCACGGCAAAGTGCCCCATTCGTCCCTTCATCTGGCCTCCACGACATCCCAAGCGATCAGAAAGTCGGCATTCATCTCCCACAACCTGCAGCTGCTCCAGGCTTGGCTGGGGTGCCTGTCCTCCAGTGAGGAACCCCTCCCTGCAAGGAGGCCTCTATGGCCACACCTCCAGGCTTGCATTGCTGGAACTACAACTTGGGCAAGTTACTTAAGTTCTCTGTGCCTCAGCTTCCCATGTCTGTAAAATGGGGATAACCTTGTAGGGACGAGGATTAAGAGTCAATGCACGTGAAGTGCTAAGAAAATATCTGGCATAAATTATGCACGATAGAAATGCTAGCTGTTGTGCTCGTTTCCTGTCGTGGCCGTAACAAAGTACCACAAACTGCATGGCTTAAAACAGTAGAAGTGTATTCCCTTTCGGCTCTGGAGGCTGGAAATTTGAAATCCAAGTTTAGGTAGGGTTGGCTCCTTCCAGAGGCTCTGAAGGAGAACCTGTCCCAGGCCTATCACCTAATGTCGGGTGGTTTCCCACAATCCTTGGCTTGCTTGTAGATGCATCGCTCCAATCTCTGCCTGTGTCATCACATGACATTCTTCCTGTGTGTCTGTGTTCTCTCATAAAGACAGAAGTCATATTGGATTAGGACTCACCCCAATGACCTCATTTTTAACTTGATGACATCTGAAAAGACCCTATTTCTAAGTAGGTCACATTTATAGGTACTGGGATTAGGACATCAACATACCATTTGGGGGACTCAGTTCAACCCACAACAGCTGTTCCTTGGCTGGCTGGCCATCCTGCGTGGACGGACAGGGTACCAGCTGTGTGTGGTAACCCCTAGAGCACTGACACAGCTCTGCCCCCTGCAGGTGCTGGAGCGCTGGTGCACGTCCCCGCGGACCATTGAGGTCTTGATGAACACCTACAGTATCATGCAGCTTCCCGAGGAGGCCGTGGGCCTGGTGCCTCCTGAAACTCTGCAGGTCAGATTCTAGGACCCTGAACACACACTCATTCAGCCTGCCCCAAGAGACTTCTACTGCCTAAAGGGAAGCCCTGTGGGTCCCCCCACTCCGCCCCACAGAAGTTACTCAGAAAAAGAAAACTCACATTGGGAACACGTGAAGCACTCCCTACTTCTAAGAGGCTCCTGGAGACCCACTGGCCACCAGCCTCCCCTCTCTAGGAGAAGTAGGTGCCACGTGTCCAAGACTCCTTCTGAGACCCTCGTTCTGCCCCCAGAAGTACCACCGTTTCTACTCCTCCCTCTTGGCCTTGGTGAGGCAGCCCAGATCGCTGCAGCATCTGAGCCGCTGTGCCCTCCGTGCTCACCTGGCGGCCTGCCTGCCCCATGCCCTGCCCCGCCTGCCCCTGCCAGCCCGCCTGCTCCGCTACCTGCAGCTGGATTTCGAGGATGTGCTCTACTAGGTGAGCCCTGGGCTCTGTGGACAGTCCCAGCCATTGGGGACTGGGGTGGGGGAGTGGGGGGAATGGGTCGGAGGCAAGAGGAGAGTTGGGGGCAGGGCCCTAGACAGAACCACCCAAATTCCCAGACCACCGGACGTCTCTGAATCCACATCTCTCCTTCCAGATGTCCACTGCCTTTTGAGAGAGTCTGAAAGCAGATGCCCCATGCCCTAGGGGATGTCAGCCCACGGCTCACAGCGCCTGGAACTCAGGACTGAGTTGAACGGATTCAGGTGGAGGTGGCCCTCTCAGCAGGAGGTCCAGCTCCACAGGCAGATGTGGATGTCGTCATTCCCACCAGGAGAGGCAGATGGGCCATGTGGCCAGGTGACATCTGATGGACAGAGAGCCGGGACTCATGGCAAACGATAGATACTCCTCTTGGGGTCCCCTGAGGCCCCCTCCAGCTTGTCCAAACCCTGTATGCACATTAAAAATCTCCAGGCCTCTGTTACTTGCTGTCTCCAACAGCCCTTCCTCTGAGCCGGCTGGCCCACAGGGCACTCAAGACGGGCAGATTTATGGGGTCTCCCTGGATCTACCCCATGGTGCCAGCTATCCACTAGCTATTGAGGGACCCCAGGCAGACCTGCGCCTCTGGCCCATGCTGTGGGGGAATAGCCACCAGCTGAGATAGTATCAGAAAAGGGCTGAAGGACAGCCAGCCAAAGGACAGGGGCCAGAGGACGGGGAGCAAAGAGGCTTGTGTAGGGCAGAGCCGCTGCGGAATGAGGCAGCGCAGACAGTGGGGCAGGATGGTAAAGGCAGCCTTGGGGTTGGGCAGTGAGGTGAGGGTCAGGAAGACAACGGGAAGGTGGGTGCACAGGCCAGCGAGCACCGCAGGGTAACCACAGTTCAGGTGAGAGTGAAAGACGCAGGTTTGGAAAAACCACAACAACTCTACCTACTGCCTGTCCTGTAGGTCAGGGAGCGCCAGAAGCACACCTGGTTCCTGTCTCTCCCGTAACTGCTCCTTCAATTAGGCACTGAGCTGAGAGGTAACACCCCTGGGTTCTAGTCCCAGCTCTGCCCTTAACTTGTGGAACAGAAGTCTCGTCCCTTCTCTGGGCCCAAGTTTCTGCATGTGTAAAACAAGAGACAAGGAGAGAGTCCCTTAGGGTCTTTGCAGTACCAGGATTTTAAGAACTTGTA
Source organism: Lagenorhynchus albirostris (assembly GCF_949774975.1). NCBI lineage: Eukaryota > Metazoa > Chordata > Mammalia > Artiodactyla > Delphinidae > Lagenorhynchus > Lagenorhynchus albirostris. The sequence goes on from NC_083102.1 coordinate 5,940,266, forward strand.
GGCGCCCCGGCACCCAGGAGGCAGCCTGCAACCACTGGAGGGAGGGGGAGCTGCTCGGAGCCACGGAGCAGCCAATCCAGTGCACTGTGATCCGTGACGTCAGGGGTCGCCGGACGGATTTCCCAGGGTCCCAGAGTGCGCACGCGCCGGAGTTCACAACTTTCCCACCAGCCGCTGGGAGCGAGGCGGCAAATGGCGGGGCCCAGAGGGTGCGAGGCGGCGGGGGCGGGGCCTGGGCGAGACCGACCGCGCGGAGCTCGCGAGGGCATCGAGAGGGCCGCGGAGGTGAGTGGACCTTGATTCCCACCTGGCCTCACAGGCCTTGGGCTGACCGCCCCCTTTGGGCTTCCACGTGGGGGGCGCGGGGCGCGCGACGAGGATGGGACCGCCCGACGGGAGGGGCTGCGCCTGGAGCCCAGGCCCACAAGCAGTGGGGGCCGACCGAGGCCTGGCCCCTCATTTGTAGACGCTCCAGGCTGGGCCAGTCCCCACAGGCCCACCTCACAGGGGAAGTGGGCGCAGGCGAAGAGACAGGGGTGGGGGAGCGGCTTCTGGCCGGGCTTGTAGTCACGCGTGGTTCCGCTCACTGCTTGGGGCCTTCCCCGGGGAGCCCCGTCTTATCCCAGCTCGGGGTCCTGGGGAGAATCCCCCCTGGCCATTCGTTTGTTTAGCAGAGGTTTGAGTGCCTCCTGTGGCCTGGGCGCCGGCGACACAAAGGCCTGGCTCTCTGGTCCCCACTAGAAAGTTCACTCTAGTGGGGACAGAGACACTAAGCAAACAGATGGGAAAGTAGCAGAGTGATAAGCCCTTCGCAGAGGAATTCCCCGGTGATTGACCAAGAGTGACTGGGAGCTATTTGAGTTCAGGTGACGTGGAAGCCTCCTCTTTGAGTAGGTGACATTTAACCTGAGGCCTGAGTGACAAGGAGGAACCAGCCGTGTGAGCGGAGTGGGGAAGAGAGGGGAGTGACATGAACTGATTTCTGTTTTCAAAGATGGCTCTGGCTGCGGAGTGGCTTGGGGGAGGGGAGGAGAAGGGAGGGATGGCGGGGGAGGGAGAATCAGAGACCAGTTAGGAGGCTACTGGAGCTGTCCGGGCAAAGATGGGAAAGCAGTAGGTGAGACTTGGGACTCTTTCTGGAGACTCCTTGGGACTTGTTTTTTTGTTTTGTTTTTGTTGTTGTTGTTTTTATTTTTGGCCACACCGCGCGAGAATGAGGGATCTTAGTTCCTGGACCAGGGATGGAACCCCCCGCTGCCTGCAGTGGAAGTGCAGTCTTAACCACTGGACCACCAGGGAAGTCCCTCAGTGGGACTTGTTGATAGAGTAGATGTGGGGGGCTGAAGGAAAGCATAATGCAGGATGACTCCCCGCCCCTTTTTCTTGGTGGAGCAAAACCGGATGGATGGTGGTGCTAATTACTAAGGCGGGGAAGATGAGAAAAGGGCAGGTGGTGAGGGAATCAGAAGGTCTGTTTGGGAGATGTAAAGTTGGAGCTGCCTGTTAGACATCTCAAAGAAGCTGTGTTACATGGTCATTTGGATCTATGAATTTGGCATTCAAGGATAAGGAGAGGCCTGGGGATATAAATAGGGAGAAAATGCATGTGTTTGCATGTGAAAAATGTTTAAAGCTCTGTCCCAAGAGAATCCTGACTCTCAAGGGGAGGACTTTCCTGAGAAAGTCCTGTTTATGCATTTTGATGGAAATTCTAGTTAATTCCCATCCACGTCATTCATTTTGCGTTTGCTGAGCCCCATGGTTTAGGCACTAGATACACAGCTATGAATGAGACCTGCTCCCACCCTCAGTGAATTTTCCATGTAGTCTGAGAAACAGGTGTGTGAATAACGAGTTCAAATACAAGGGGGCAATGAAGTGAATGCAAAAGACATGTGGTAGCAGGAGCTGAGGGCCTGAGGGGGAAGACAAGGATAGGGGCGGGGGCCTGGGAAGACTTCACAGAAGGTGGGGTGCCTCTCCAAGAGTGATTAGAAGGGGGAAGTGTTTCTGACCATATCTGGAGAGCACTGGTTCCTTGCCAGATGCCTTTTTAAGGATGGAGGGCGTTAAGAGGAGAAGGGCAATATGGAGTGGTCAATATGAGAGGCTGCTGCCCAACTTCACGCATTCTCCCCTTAGCAAGGCAGTGTTAGGAAGGTCCCTTCTGGGGTTAGACATCCAGACACTCTTACAAGCCAGGGCGCTTCCTCCTCAGCCTCCTGGCTGCGGGTCCCCGCGGGCCCAGAACCTCTCCCCGGTAATTGCTTTCCGTAATGTGTTTGCTCCAAACCAATTTCACGCCTCCGTGAGGACTCCGCCCTGCACTGGAGGCGCGGACCTCCCCACCACCAACCTACCCGCGTGTATCACGTGCGCACACACAATCGGCACACATTTAACACGATACACACGGTTCAAGTACCTGGATACAACCAACATACATGAACCTACGTGTGTGCATATTAGACTTTAAGACTCTCGTGTACAGTCCCCCTGCCCAACCAGTGCACTCACAGTTAAGTCCCCTGCAGCGCCCAGCGCGCTCACCCTTGGACCGCTCACCTGGTGGTGTTCCTTTGCCCTCGGCGCGTCTCCTAGACTAACGCCAGGGGGCGCTGCAGTACTCCGCACCTCTTTCGAGGTGACGCAGTTGCGCGCTGCTGCCACCAGAGGGTACCCGCGGCAGAGCCCGACGTTCCCCACCGTAAGTGGACACTGTCCCGCCAAGGCGAAGGTATATTTGGATTTGACGTAAGAATACTTCGTTCTTTCTGGGTGCTGGTTTCCAGTCTGTGAAGGGGAGGCCAGATGAGGGGGTCGACATAGGCGCAAGCAGAGAGGGTAGATTCAAAATAAAATTCCTCTGTAGGAGCATTTCCCCAACTGGTGGAGTAGTGAGATGGGACAAGCCAGCACGTGGGCAGTTAAAGAAGCACTTGTAGCCTTCCATTTTAGACAGTGAGGGGAGGTGCTTACCTACATGGGCCTGTTCAGGGTTTCAGTAGGAGAACCGCAGAGTTTTCTTCTCAGTAAAGAAAGGAGCCAGCTCTGTTCAGGTTTATGGTGACAGCTTCTGTCCTTGGTACTGATGGGAGAGTAAGAAGCACTGGAGAGCCACTGACTTGGGGAACTTCCATAATTGACCGCCCTGCTGTTCTTTGTCAGTTTAGTGCAGGAAGGACTCATCTGGAAGGTTATTTCCTCATATTCACTTGATCCTTGCACTGGCTGTCTGACAAGGCAGAGTAGATATTAATTGCTGTCTCTCTCATGGATGGAGAAGTCAAAAGGGACTTCTCCATCTCTCATGGATGGAGAAGTCAAAAGGGACTTCTTAAGTCAAAAAGGGACCAAGGTCACATGGCCCAGAGAGGGGTTAGAATAGGAACTTAACTTCAGGTCTTTTTACTCCAGCTAAGGCTTTTTTCCTTTTACCATGCAGCCTCAGTTCCACGGTCCATGAAAGGGGCAGGGACAGGAAATGGGCTGCTTCAGTTGCCACTCTGTATGTGAGGGTTTTATTCTCGTTTAGCTACTGAATGTCAAGGACTGTGCAGAAGTTACACTTCATGACCCCAGCACGGCAAGGGGACAGATCGAGGATGAAAATGGATTATAAAATACAGTATTATTTTATACAGTATTTATTTTATACAGGATTATAAAATACACCACCAGGGCAATACCAAGTCCCCGAGGTCTCACGTGCCTCATTTCAGAGTTGGTGGCCCACTGAGATTTGTTGGCAACAAGCTTTAAGCCTGGACTCTCTGTGCCAGCTTGTGCAGAGAATTCCACTTTACTGAGTATAGTTCTGGGCAGTAAGCTCTTGGCTTGAACTGGGTGACACACATCTTCAAGATCAGAGGGTCTTTAACCTTGAGTCCTTGACAATGCATGATCCATTCTATCCCACCAAAGAGTGACAGGCCTATTAAAGTGGCCTTTTACTGGGGGGACTAGTGGGAGGGAGGTGTTTCAACATCCTTTTGAGCTTTTGGAATTTTGTACTAGGTGATTTTATTACCTGAAAAAGTGAATGCAGTTGCTTTAAAAATGGCTCTTCCTTCAGCTTTATTTGATTGGTGGTGTTACTGCTCATACAGCTTTAATTTCAGTGATTGTGGCCCAAAGTTCCCTTGGTAACTTTTCCAGCCAGTAAGCCTCTATTATGTACCCAACACTAAATCCATCACACCAAGTACTGACCTCTCACTTTTTAAGTAACGTACACTTTAAAAAAAAATTATTTGCTTATTACTATTTTGGCTGTGTTGGGTCTTCGTTGCTGTGCACGGGCTTTCTCTAGTTGTGGCGAGCGGGGTCTACTCTTGGTTGCGGTGTGCGAGCTTCTCACTGCGGTGGCTTCTCTTGTTGCGGAGCACGGGGTCTAGGCACGCGGGCTTCAGTAGTTGTGGCATGTGGGCTTCAGTAGTTGTGGCGTGTGGACTTAGTTGCTGCGCGGCATGTGAGATCTTCTCGGACCAGGGCTCAAACTGCAGGGCTCGAACCCATGTCCCCTGCATTGGCAGGCGGATTCTTAACCACTGTGCCACCAGGAGAGTCCCTACAATACACTTTTTTTTTTTTTTTTTTTGCCGGACGCGGGCCTCTCACTGTTGTGGCCTCTCCCGTTGCAGAGCAAGGCTCCGGACGCGCAGGCTCAGTGGCCATGGCTCACGGGCCCAGCTGCTCCACGGTATGTGGGATCCTCCCGGACCGGGGCACGAACCCGTGTCCCCTGCATCGGCAGGCGGAGTCTCAACCACTGCGCCACCAGGGAAGCCCTACAATACACTTCTGAAGTCTGGTCTTCCATACTGGTACCGTGCAATGCTTGGTTAGTTTTACAAAGGGTTCTGAAGAATATCTTTAGGAGGATGGACAAGGGTTACCATGGTCCCTTAGGATACTGTTCCCAGACCTGAGTTAAGGCACCTCTTCTTTCTCCCTGGAGCCATCTTCCCGCCAGACTTGTCTCTCAGAAGTTTCACTGAGTTCAGTGTAGAGCCCAAGATAGATCAGGACTGCATGGAAACCACCCTCTTCTCCCTTTACCTCTCTGATGCACTGTCAGTCAAGCATAACCAAAGAAGGTTTCCTTCTAGGGTCCCACCCTCTTCTGTCCCACTCTGGTGACAGTGTTTTTCAGGGTGCTGACTTTAATACATCAGCCTGACATGAGTGGTGTTCACAGGCCAACACAACACTCCTGATGTGAACAGAGGTCACCGAGATGCAGAGTTCCTACCTGCCCCGCTCTCTCTTGGAACGCTGAGACTCTGGTGTAGGTTTTCCTCCTCACCTAAACCAAATAACTTCTTCTGTTTAGATTGCCTCTTCCTAAACTTGCCTGGCTATTCATTTCAGCTTGCTTGGCTCTCCCTGGCCCCGCCTGCATAACAGTTTCCCAGTGACCAGATGACCCTCATTTAGCTGGCCAGCTTGCTCTGTGTCCTGAAGCTCCGGTCACCCTTCTTCTGTTGACTTGCCTGTCTTAAGTCTTTCTTGCCCACTGACCTGAGGCTGCTATCAAGCAAAAGTGCCCATGACTTTTGCCTCCAGATTGACAAGTCTACTTCTGGGAATCAGGAGGACGGGGAGGGTAAAAGGCGTCGCCATTTCTGTGTCGGAGAATGGGGGAGGTGAGCAGAGTCATCTGCAATTAGCGGCTAATTAGCGCTGCTGACCCTTGGGGCTCATCAGCGCTCCTGGGGCCAGCCCCCAGCAATCAGCCAGGGCAGGTCGAGAGTGTCAGGCCCGGGAATGAATAGGGCTCATCAGCGGCGCTGGAGTCGGGGAGCCAATCAGGGAAATTAATAGCGGAAGAGAGGGAGAGAGAGCGAGGGAGGGCGACCGAGATTGACAGACAGACAGACAGACAGAGATACAGATTTAGGCGAGAAATGGGGTAAATAGAATGAAGCGGATGGGGTAGGGAGTGGGAAATGGGAATCATCAGCTAGGAACAGGGATAGAAACGAGGGCAGGAAAGGGAAGGGTGGGAGGAAGATGGAGGGAGAAGGGTGAGAGGAATGGTAAGTACTTGACTTATAGTGAGGGCACTCGAGGAAATTACCCGCAGAGGCCTGAGTGAGGGACTCAGGGAGTGCGCGACAGAGGGGGAGTGAGGAAAGGCCAATGCCAAGAGGCACCAGGGGGAGAGTGTGAATGCGGGCTACCGAGGAGGAAAAGGGTCCGAGCCGAGGGGCCCAGAGCCGCCGCGGCCGCGGAGGAGCGCGCCCCCTGCCGTCCCCGCCTCGCCGCCCCGGGGGGCGCCGAGGTCCCGTCCGCCCGCCGCGCCTTGCTCTCGGGCCCGCCCTGTCGTCCGCCCCAGGGGCCGGGGAGGGGGGCGTCGGGGGCGGGGGGCACGCTGGGGGACTGGCCCGGAGTCCGACAGAGGGCGGCGGCCCGGGGCGGGGGGTCTCTGTGGTCCGGCCGCGCCGGCCGCCCGCCCGCCGCCGCCGCCGCCGCCGCCGCCGCCGCGCCCTCGCTGCGCTCTCCTCGCTGGCCGCCCCGCGCTCGGTCCACGCCGGGCCCAGCTCCCAGTCCACGCCCAGAGCTGGGTGGGCAGAGTGGGGGGCGGGCCGGCTGGAGGGAGGGGCACCGGCCCAGCAGCTGCCGCTGCCTTCTCGTCGGCCGCAAACTTTCACAAAGCGGCGTGTCCGGCCTCATCAATCTCCATTAATAATAGTTGGTTGGGCTGCGGGGGGCGGGCGGGGGTCCCGGGCCGGCCGGCCGGGCCGCTGGGAACGGCTTCTGCGGAGGGAGCGGGAGCCGGGCGCGGCGGCTGCGGGCGGAGGGAGGAAGTGAAGCGTAATTTGAGGAAGATGGATGAGTCCGGAGGGCGACACCCCCAGCCCTCCCGCTCGCCCGCCCCCTCCCTCCTTATGAGAGAGAGAGGGAGTGCGGCGCCGGAGCCACACTGCGCCGAGCCCGCGCCCCGCCGGCACCTCGGCCCGGGAGCCAGGGAGCGAGCCCTGCGTGTCCGCGTGGGGCGCCCGAGCCGCGGGGCGCACGGCGGCGCTCGGAGGGGAGCGCCCTGGGGCGGCCGCAGCTCCGGGCACGATGCAGAGAGCCGGAGGCGGGGGCGCCCCCGGGGGCAGCGGCGGCGGCGGGGGCCCGGGCGCTGCCTTCTCCATCGACTCCCTGATCGGGCCGCAGCCGCCGCGCTCCGGCCACTTGCTCTACACTGGCTACCCCATGTTCATGCCCTACCGGCCCCTCGTGCTGCCGCAGGCGCTGGCCCCCGCGCCGCTGCCCGCCGGCCTCCCGCCCCTCGCCCCGCTAGCCTCCTTTGCCGGCCGCCTGACGAACACCTTCTGCGCGGGGCTGGGCCAGGCCGTGCCCTCGATGGTGGCGCTGACCACCGCGCTGCCCAGCTTCGCGGAGCCGCCCGACGCCTTCTACGGGCCCCCAGAGCTCGCTGCCGCCGCCGCCGCCGCCACTGCCACGAGAAACAACCCCGAGCCGGGCGGCCGACGCCCGGAGGGCGCGCTGGAAGCCGAAGAGCTGCTGCCCGCCCGGGAGAAAGTGGCAGATCCCGCACCGCCCCCGCCTCTGCACTTCTCAGAGACTTTCCCAAGTCTGCCGGGTAAGTGCCGGGCGACCAGGGCGCCGGGCGGGAGGCTCGTTCACCTGGAAGTCCCAGGCAGCCGCCTGCTCGGAGTCTCGGCACCTGCCTGGAGCCCTGGAATCCCAGACCCCCAGATGGCGGGTTCTGCGGAGCCACCTCCAATTCCGCTGCCGACGCGGCTCCCATAGACCCCAGCACCGCCGCCCCGCCGCGTCTCCAGAGTGCCTGCAGCCTCACCGGAGACTTGCCATCGCTCCCGCCAGAGCAGTGCCTTTCCTCCCAGCAGTCTAGTCCTCCAGCCTCAGCTCCTGCGTCTCCTTTTCAGAATCCCTTCATTTTTCTCCTCTGTTGGGAATAGAGAAGCTGCCAGTGTGGGATTCCTGGGGACACCAGCAAGACCCCTGGGTGAGGGTACAGTGGGGCAGCTGTCAGTTCATTAAGGGCTTCTGAAGAGACGATTGTACTGACCGCAAACGGGCTCTGTGAGCGCAGGGGCAGAGGGAGGGTCTTAGAGTGGTGCTGACGGTGAGGGTGGCTCTCTTTCTCTCACAGTTGTAGAGGTCACTTTTCATTGGCAGATTTAGAGCTAAGCCTTGAGGAACCAAGTAGGGGTCCTAAGGGAACATTAGCTAGCAGGGGGCCTAGCACTGCTGGACCAAGGTTGACTGGGAGGCCAAGAAAGAGGCTACAGGCTGGGCTGAGTTGGGTGTGGCCCAAACGCCTGGAGTCCAGAATCCAGCTAAGATTCTGGAGCCAGTGAGATTCAGCTAAGAGAGATTCAGGAATCCTGGACCCTCCACAGGAGGACTCCCTCTCAATAGAGGCAAGGTGTTTCCGAACTGAACCCTGTTGCGCATCAATCTAAACAGGCTTCCCTATTGATCCTTAACCTCCAGAAGCTGGAAAAGCTTTCCGCCATCCAGGAGCAGATTCAGGTGTGCTGAGAGCCAAAGCTTACGCAGTTTGGTGGGTGGGCCCTATTTAAGAAGAAACGGGCTGCCTGCAAGTGTGGCGATCCTGACGAGCTTAAAGCTCGTTAGCGGCAGGATGAACCTGCCTCCGCTTAACCAGGGTAGCAGGTGGAAGTGACCTAGGAGGCCTGGGGGCTGACTCTAGTGGAGACAGGGAGGAAAGCCAAGAGCCCTTTTGTCCTTTGCCGGCAGAGAGCAATTCCTGAGGATAGGTTCCTGGGCCCTCTTCCAGACCCCAAGGGCTGCTGTAGAGTCCGCCTTCCTCTTCTTTGCCCCTCTAGCCCTGGGCACTTTGGCTTTGGGGATTCAGCTGTTGGGTTTTTTTGTACCTGGTTGGACCAGGAGGAGCCAGTGACTGACGTCTAGGCAGCATCTCCTGAGGAGGACCTAAAGGAAATGACAGAGCAGCAACTGGAAGGTGGGAGGAGATGCCCACAAGATGAAAGGGGCCAGAGTGGAGGGAAGGAGGGGCAGCTGGCAGGAGGATGGGAAGAGGAAAGGATCAGCGGGATGTTTTGAATAGGGTGGTCCTAAGGCAGAAAGGAGAGCGAGGCAGGCGTCAGAGGGATGGCTTTGGAGGCAGTGGGAGAAGCAGACACCCGAGGAAGAGATGAGCTGAGCAGGAGGAGAGAGGAAGACACCCCAGTGGAGGGGAGCTGGGGGGATTATCCCCAGACCATGGGAGAACAAGCAACGTGTCCTACTCTTTCAGGTTCCCCTCAGTTCTTATTTTGACCCATTCATATAATGGGGGCTCTTTTCTGAAGCAGATAGAATATTGGCAGTAAAACCAAACAGAGAGAGAGAGAGAGAGAGAGAGAGAGAGAGAGAGAGAGAGGAATAAACAGAGGAAAAGAACAGAAGAGAAATATTGAGGAATAGAATAGAGGAAAGGATGAACAAATGAGCTGTATACCCAGATTATCCAAAGAGCATATGAGAAAGGAGAGGGCCACCTCTTGGAAGAGGCATGTGCAAGGGATTTCTAGCGTTGGTGACACGAAAAGGGAACAGTATTTCTGGAACAGAAGTGTGTGTGTATGTGAAAGAGTTCTGTCTTGAGAGGATTAGGAAGGAACTAAATACATATACTAGTAGGAAAGAAGGGAAAGTGTCAACACTAGGAGTAATTTTTTTAAAAAGGTGTTTCAATACTGGGAGTGAGAAGAAACTGGAAGTTATATATAGAGAATGCTGAAGGAAAGATCTTCATCACTGGAGGGAATATTGGAAGCAGTAAAGAGATTGTACTTTGTCCTTGGAGTAAAGACAAGGAATTTCTTTGCTAAGAACGATGGGAAGGAGGCCTTACAGAGGAAGAGTTCTGAGAGGTGCTGGCATGAAGGCAGTCATTCACTGGGAAGAGATACACATAAAGGGTTTACAGTGGGGCTTGCGGGGCTGAGCAGTGAGGAGAGGTGTCAGAAGGAACATTCGAAGGGGATGATGAGTGGGAGGGCTTCTCTGTGACCGCAGCTTCTTATCCCTCTCAGCGCAGACTCTCAACCCTTCCTCGCCGCTCCCGTCCACCTTCCCAGTCTTGATTTTTCCCTAACGTAGTCAAGAAAAGACATGGCAATTCCAGAAACGTTAGACATCACATCAGTTTGGGGAGTGATGACACATGCATGCTGAAAGTGGTGGGAAAACAAACACTCCATCTGGGGAATTGTATTAGAGTATTTAGCATGAAGTGAGAGAGTTCTCAGATTGAATAAAGGGGTTGAAACCTCAACATAGTAGAGTTTGGAGAAGGAACGACATTTTTAAAATGACAGGGGAAGGATTGCTGTCCTAGTTTGAATGGGTGACATGAGTCTGAAATTATTAATTTACATTTGTCTAGCGTTTTACAATTACTAGCCCTTTTAATGAAATTATAGTGAAGATAGGCCAATTTGGAGAACGGTGAGCAAAATTCTTTTTTTTGGGAATTAGAAGGACTATTTCTAAAAATTTTTCTGAGAGTTGAGACAGATAGCACCGTACTAGAACTGATGAAGAAGGAAACAGAACTTTATTATGATTAGATGGCAGGGGTAGAAGCTCTATTAGCAGGCAAAAAGAAATACTGTGTACAGAAATAATGGGGTAGAAAAGGTATTGAGAATGGTATATGGAAAATAATTCTAGGTTTGGCGTGTGGGAGCAGTGGGGGTAGCTGGGAGAGGTGTCCTAGGAGGAGTGATAACAGAGAATTTTGAATTAGTAGGGAAGATTTAAAAGTCTGAATCAACAGAAGCGCCCAGAGTAGTGCTGTCTAGCAAGTCATTTATGTAATTAAAATAATTTTGCTAGCCACATTCAAATAGTAAAATGAAACAGGTGAGACTAACTTCACAGTATATTTTATTTAACCCAGCGTGTCCAAAATATTATTTCAGCATTAATCAATATAAAAACTTTCATGAGCTGTTTTATATCCTGTTTTCATACTAAGTCTGAAACCCAGTGTGTATGTTACACATTCAGCACATCTCAATTCAAACTAGCCCTGTTTCAGGTGGTCCATAGCCGCATGTGGACCATATTCGACGTATCAGATCGAGAGAGTTGTAAGAACAGTCACGTGAAAGTGATGAGGGAAAAGGAGCTTTGAAATGGGTGGATAGTGAAGTCCTTGGTGTATTAGGAATACGGAGAGAAGAGAGCAGTAAGCCCCAAATGACAGGAAAAAAGAGAATTCTGCCTTGAATGGGACAGGGAGAGATGACCTTGTGTGTGAAGGTGTGTGTGAGCTCTGACAGTTATCAAAGCTAACTTAAGGATGTGGTGTGAATACACATCACAGAGAGGACAGGTGAAGAGGATGCTGTGTGCTGGGGAATGATGAAAAGAGCTGGCCATTTGGAGAAATGCAGGAGAAAACTTTAAATTGCAGGTGTCTAGAGCAGTGATTCATTCAGGGAGAAGAGGGTTGGATTGCCTGAAAACAAATAGTTAAGAGCTGAGGGATGGTGGACACTCCATATGTAATTGTTGGACTGACGGTACAAATCCAGTGAGAGGTTGATATGAAAGATAATGCCAGTACTGAGCATGGTGAAGAAAAGAACATTTGTGGTTGAGATGGTATAGAAAAGAGAACATGATGGGACAAAGCTGGGAGATGGCAGTGTAGTGAACATTATTTTTTAAAACTAAACCGAAAAAGATGTGCTAATTTCTGAAGAGAGATTGGCAATGATAATGGAAATCATGCGAGGAGACTAGGGAAACTTCCTGGGAGCATGATATCTGAATGCTGATTGCTGTAAGTCAAGTACCTGGTTATAGCTAGCGAACATTGTAGATGACCATCAATTTCTGAATAGGTGTCCATTATGACAAGATATATTTACTGAGAGAAAAACAGGAAGGGGTAATGTGACATGGGATCAGAGACTTCTGTTGTTCGAAGCAGGAGGAGCTTTTTCTTGGGAGTGATGGAGAGCATGTTTTCCTAGAGATTTTGAGGAGGAGTAAACAGGGAGAGCGATTGCTCCATTGACACGTATAGAAAGGCAAATATTGCATTAACTTAATGTGATGGAAGGAACGTCTACTTAGAAGTCGTGACACATGGGTCCAGGTCTCAACTTTGTCAATCATTAGCTGTACAACTTTGGCAAGCCACTTAGTTCAATTCAGGGAACGTTTATTGTGTGTCTGTTATGGCCTTAGTATTGTTTAAAACACTACAGGAGATTCAAAGTCTTATAACTTCTCTAGGCTTCAGTTTCCTCACCTGTAACATAAAAGCTTTAGTTCAGATGATTTCTTTTTTTTTTTTTTTTTTTTTTGCGGTACGCGGGCCTCTCACTGTTGTGGCCTCTCCCGTTGCGGAGCACAGGCTCCGGACACGCAGGCTCAGAGGCCATGGCTCACGGGCCCAGCCGCTCCACGGCATGTGGGATCTTCCTGGACTGGGGCACGAACCCTTGTCCCCTGCATCGGCAGGCGGACTCTCAACCACTGTGCCACCAGGGAAGCCCAGTTCAGATGATTTTTAATGTTCCTTTCACTTTCATAGAATTAAAGCTTATTTCTCTAGACTCAGTGTTTAGTCGGGCTGTTAACACAGACTCCATGGACCTCCTGTGAGGAGATCTGTTAATTATGGGTGGGAAAAAAATTACATCTTTATTTCTACTAACTTCTCACTAAAATTTGGCACCTCCTGTAATTATGAAGGTAGGCCAGAAACCATGGTAGTTTCCCCAGTACCTGAGATTTTTGTCACAATAGAAATCACAGATATTTTCATAGAAATTTACAATCTTTGGTGACATCTTGTTGTTTAATGATTTAGGAAAGAAACATAAATTATTCTCAAATGCATTTAAAATATTTGATAACTAGATTTTATGTAATTGGCTTCTAACGTAATCCTGTGTGTTTTATGTTATGCACCTAAAAGCATTATTCCAAGAAGGGGTTCACAGGCCTTGTCAGGCTGCCAAAGAGACCCGGTTGAGAGAGAGAGATCTCAGAAATGACAGCGGAAAACGTTACTGGAGGTTTGGAATGCGATCCTGAGATGCCTTGTGCCACAGTGAAGGTAGCACTTGGGAGGGTTGGAAGACAGAGGGGTCTCTGCTGTGACAAATGCAGCTATGGAGGTACAGATTCTAGCTGGTTAGGAGCATAATCCTTAGACTCAGAGTGATGGCATGAATAGTCGGTACTGGGAATAACGGGAGAGAGGCAGTAATTGGAATAATGAGCGGGAAATGTTTTAATTGGAAAGAACGAGGAACATAATCTAAGCAAAGTGCTTTGCATTGACAGTAATGTTACTCTCAATGCAATACAATGGGAAGCTACAGGCAAGGATTTTGCCTTGGAAATAACGGGGAAAGAGGATCTTTGCAGTGAAACGGATTGGGGATTAGGAAACAGCAATGAGAGAAGCAGTGGGGTAGATGTACAAAAAGAGAGAAGCTTAAATGGGAACGATGAGAAGGAAAGAGTTTGCTGGGGGAGAACTTTTACCTAGAGGGGATGGGAAATGCCCCAGGCCGGGGCCGGACAGAGGAAACCCCTCATCTGAAACAGTGAAAAGGACAGAGCGCTGTATGCCCGTGGTGGTGCCCACGGCTGTGATGGTGATAAAGGAGGCCTGGATCGGGAGTGGTAGAGAAGAGGTTGGGGTTTTTCACTGGCGATACGATCATGCTGGGAGAAAGTTACAGCTTAGAGTAATGTGGAAGAAGTTTTGATGTGCTGATTGGGAGAGTGCTAGGGAAAAGAGATGCTTGCATTTGGAGTGATAGGAGAGTGACCTTCACGAGTTGAATTAAGTGTTAGTAGGAAGAGACAGCACTGTATGGCAGGTAGTCATGAGGCAGCGCCTTCATCCCCTTCCCATCATGGAAGGGAAAGGAATACTCTTCCAGTGATGAAATGAGAAGTCTGTATTAGAAGCAAATGCGGGAGGGGGGGAGGGGGGGTGGGCGGGTGGGCGGGGGGTAGGGGGGAGGGCTGGGGGCGGGGCATGGAGTGCGGGGGCTGCTGGGACTAACAGAGACTAGGGTTATGAGGAGAAAGCACTGGGGGTAATGGGAGATGGATTTCTTGACTGTGAATTATGGAGGAAGTGGTATTAAAGTAGAAGTATTGGGTAAGCTGGAACTCTGTATTGGAAGCAATGGGAAGAGAAGTGATGCAACCGTGTACTAGGAGGGAGGAGGATGACACTATCCCAGGAGGGAAGGGAAGAAGCACCTTGTGCTGGAATAGGTGATGACTATCCTATAAATTATGCGCAGATACTGGGAGTATGGAACTGATTGGTCTTGGCCAAATCACACCTCTGTGTGTCCCAGCTTCCTCATCAGTAAACTTAGGGGTTTGAATTAGGTGATCTCTAAGGTCGCTCCAGCTCTACAATTCTGTTTTTATCTGTAAGGATACTTTTATTAATGAATTGTTCCCTTAAAAAAAAGCCATCCTGAGCAAAGGGATTGGGAGAAGAGATTCTGTACTTCTCAGCGCTGAGTTATCGGGGTCACTGACGAGGAGGCGCCTGGGATGCCTACATCTTGAGATGAAATCAGGGCTGGGCTTTAGGATGGAAAAGGCCTCATCATCTGGGATCCGGATGGTGTTACCTGAGCTCTGGCCGTTTACAGCCATCATACTGAATGAGGGAAACATTTGATAAAGGTGGGGGTAGATCTTATCTAGGCCAAAGAGATCGGGGATCGATTGTGACCGAGTTGACGTGGTGAGGAAGGAAGCAGTGCCCAAAAAGAAGACTTGTGCTGTGAAATCAGTTCCTGGTCTTCTGTATTATTTCTCCATCTGGTACAGAAGTTATGATAGGGTGATGGTGGGTTTCGGTCTCTTTTTCATTCAGTGATGACAGAGATGTGGTGTCGCCCAGAGGAACGAACGCAGGCTTTGGATGCAGATCTAGGCACCACCCTTTTCGTGATCTACAGCAAAATACTAACCTCTGCAGTCTCCGTTCTCTCACCAGTAAAATAAGGGCAACAGTTCTTACCTCACAGAGTTAAGGATTAAATGAGAAGATATTTGTCCAGCATCCTAAAGTAATAGGTGTGCAAGAAATCCTGTGTTGTCCGTGTACTGGAAATGGATGGGAATTAAGCTTTCCTGGGAGTTAAGTTGGGGAAGACCTCTTTACTAGGAGTTGTGATGGGTGGCACTCTCTGTACTGAAAAGGACAGATTAGAAATAGCGCTGTGTTCCGAGAACTGGTTGTATGGGACTTGCCGGGAGAGAACATTGCATGAACCTAATACGGGTAGATTTGGAGTTTTGTCTTTAGCTCTTTCTCCCTCTTTTCAGTTTTCCTGTCTCACATTTTGGTGAGACACTCTGTGTAGACACTCTGTGGACATGGCTGCCCAAAGCCCTTCTGTGTGCCACTGGGGCCTGTACTTCCCTTCTCTCTGTTAAAACAAACATAAAACCCCAAACAAGCAAGAAAACACCCCTCCTTTTTTCTTCCTCAGAATTCCTGTTCCCTCATGTATCTGATCTCAGCTCAGCGTTAGGAGCACAGCTATTGGATTAAAGTAATTCACACTGGATGGATTGTGGAGATCTTTTAAAGTCCAGATACATTTCAGACTTGTGAAGTTTTCGGCGGCATTATCATGACTAATTTGAGGGATGACCTGGGTTTCTTTTTGGAAAAATTATTTCCGATGGGATTGGTGTGGGAGCGAGGTGGGGAGGCTTGCCCTCCCTGGAGTCACGCGAGTACTGTCCCTTCTAGTTAGAGCAGTGTCCGCAGTCAGAACTCTTCGGGTTGCTTGTGACAGTAGCTCAGCTCTAAATTAAGCTAAAATGGGCATTTATTGATTCACGTGGATCCAAAAATGCAAACAGTGTCGTTAGGTCTTTTTTTCTTGCTCTCAGTCTGGCTCCTGTCTCTTGTCTTTGCCTCATTTTCTCCTGATGAGAGGAAGGGGAGGACACAAGCATAAGCAGCGCTAAATTCTTATAATCCCAGATCAGGACCCCAGTGAATTCTAGCACGTGTAGAATCCTAGGACAGCTGACTCACTAGCTCGAGTCCAGTCCCCAGAGAGACCGGATGTGCGGATTGGTCAGCTCCAGGTCACCGTCCTTGTGGTCGTGAAGGTGGAGAAATGCAATTGACAGCCCCCCTCTACTGGGCAGTTGATGGGGAGCAGTGGCCAAAGGAAGGGGATGCCATCAGTGAACAGGCAGGTAAGTGGTGCTGGGCAGGCAAAAACAAACCCTGAACAGATGTCTATCAACCAGAAACAAAGAAAAGAATGTGCCTTTAACTCCCTTTCAGTATTAGGGAGGAAAGCCTTCTCCCTGGCTCGATAAGCAGTGCCAGGGGTGCTGGATACTGGGAGTGAGGCTCTGAGAGGGTTCTGTAATGCGGAGGGCAGGCAGAGATGCCGGTGGGAGGAAGATGTCTGTTCCTCAGTGAGGCTGACTCCTGGACAAGGCAGAGCTGTCCTTGAGGGGTGAGAGGCGCTTGTACAGCAGAAGCTAGAGAAGATTGGTATTAAAACTGTTTCCATAAATGGGCAGTATTATTCTTTAAATGAGAAAATACATTTCTAAATAAAAGAAATGGTGATGGGCTTCCCTGGTGGCGCAGTGGTTGAGAGTCCGCCTGCCGATGCAGGGGACACGGGTTCGTGCCCTGGTCCGGGAAGATCCCACATGCCGCGGAGCGGCTGGGCCCGTGAGCCATGGCCGCTGAGCCTGCGCGTCCAGAGCCTGTGCTCCGCAACGGGAGAGGCCGCAGCAGTGAGAGGCCCGCGTACCGCAAAAAAAAAAAAAAAAAAAGGTGACTGGTAAGATTACATCATACAAACAAATAATGACAGAAGAAACAGCAGAAAGATTTGAAGGGAATTTTGTCTTGGGAACGATGGGAAAAATAGCCTGTGAAAGGACAAAGGTGGAGTTTGGTGAGTGAGGCCTCTTCTGTGGTGATTTTAAGAATCTTCTCCACGAAAGGTAAGGGAAGATGTTGATGATTAGGCTGGAGCTCTGGGTGATAAGTGAAAGGGATGCGGTCTAAACTAAAACCGGGTTTGAGAGGAAGCCCACTTGTCTGATGAGGCATCTGGGGAGGGCTTCTACTGCAGGTGGAGGGAAGAGAAGATATTGTACTGGAAAGGATGGGAAGAGCACTGATTGGAGGTTTAGGAGACCAGGATTCCAGACCTGGCTCTGTGCCTAGCTGTGTGCCTGGGAGAAATAATTTCATCTTTGTTCTTTTAATTTTAAAAAATTTTTGGCTGCATCAGGCCTTCGTTGCTGCACGCGGGCTTTCTCTAGTTGCGGCGAGTGGGGGCTACTCTTCGTTGCGGTCCATGGGCTCCTCATTGCAGTGGCTTCTCTTGTTGTGGAGCATGGACTCTAGGTGCGCAGGCTTCAGTAGTTGTGGCTCGCAGGCTCTAGAGCGCAGGCTCAGTAGTTGTGGTGCACAGGCTTAGTTGCTCCAGAGCATGTGGGATCTTCCCAGACTGCGGCTCGAACCCGTGTCCCCTGCATTGGCAGGCAGATTCTTTTTTTATTATTATTTATTTTATTTATTTATTTATTTTTAACTGCATTGGGTCTTCATTGCTATGCACGGGCTTTCTCTAGTTGCGGCGGGTGGGGGCTACTCTTCATTGCAGTGCACGGGCTTCTCATTGTGGTGGCATCTCTTGTTGCAGAGCACGGGCTCTAGGCACGCGGGCTTCAGTAGCTGTGGCATGTGGGCTCAGTAGTTGTGGCACGCGGGCTCTAGAACGCAGGCTCAGTAGTTGTGGCACATGGGCTTAGTTGCTCCGCGGCATGTGGGATCTTCCCGGATCAGGGCTCGAACCCATCTCTCCTGCATTGGCAGGCGGATTCTTAACCACTGTGCCACCAGGGAAGCCCCATTTCATCTTTTTGAAACTCAGTTTTTTCACCTGAAAATAAGGTTACTAACCTCCCATTACTACTACTAATAGGTCAGCTGTACTTCAGTGAGTTGCTCAAAGATGAAGGAATAATTGTGAGAGTGCTTGGGAAAGTTAAAGGTCATACAAGGGTGCTCTTGGCAATGATGATGTTAATATGCCATGAAAGGAGCTCTGAGCTTGGGGCGGTGGGGAAGTCGCCATGAACTTGTCATGAAGGTGGGAGTGATGTAGAGGAAGTTCTCCTGTCCATTTGGAGTAAAGAATGCTGAAGAGTCATGGGGAAATGGGAGAGAGAGAAAGTGAATTTTCCTTCTTGTACCTAAAATTATAGGAAGGAGTAGTAGCATAATGTGGGCATGAAATTAATGAGGATGAATGAAAAGCACATTGAAAGTGGGCTAGTTGCCATCAAGGACGGGAGAAAGGACCGTCTCCAAAGGAAACAAAGAAATAATTACGCACTGGGCGTGTTGATGCAATGAGGGTGGTGGCAGACATGCCTCTTTTTTGAGGGGTGACCTGGGTTTTTTCCCACTTTTTTACCCCACCCAAATTGGTTCTGTATTCAGGAAGCTGGGTAGTTGTCCGGAGAGTGGTTTGGGGTGTGTGAGGGTAGTGGCTCTTTAAATGGAGGGAAGAGAAGACAGAACTGAGTGTAATGGGGGAGAGGCTTCTCCTCAGTGCGTAATGAAGACTGTGTTTTATGTCAGCTGGACCACAGCAGGCTGCGTGAGGGCCGAATGGCACAGGGGCTCTGTCTAAAGTGGTTCTCCAGTCCTGGGGGTGGTTTCCGCTCCACTACCCAGGCCCAGCATCCTTGGTGACCTCAGCCGCAGACGCCCTCTCTAGATGGTACGAGTCTGGTGCTACTTGTTCTTTCTACTGGAGAACACCTACCACGGATTCTTTTGCCCTTGATTTCTTCCCCAGTCTGACCTGACTCGTTACCAAGTTAGGGCTTCTCCTCTCGGAAGGAAAGCCCCTTGCAAGGGTGCCCCTGGAGTCTGAGTGCTTCTCTCTGGGGTGGAATGACACCCCTGGAGTGGACTCTATAAGTAATCATGGTTCGAACCCTGCGATTTCTGCTTCTTAGGATAATAGCATCTACCAGGAGAACTCTGCATGTTTCCTAATAACCAGTCTGCTTCAGTGTCATTTCCCCTAGATAGACGCCAAAGTCTTCACAGACTGTAGACTTACCCACAGGGAACAAGCTGAAAACAATGTACTCTTTTTTTTTTCTTTTCTTTTATCTTGGGGTAGAGTTGATTTACAATGTTGTGTTAGTTTCAGGTGTACAGCAAAGTGATTCAGTTATACATATACATATATCTATTCTTTTTCAGATTCTTTTCTCATACAGGTTATTACAGAGTACTGAGTAAAGTTCCCTGTGCTATACAGTAGGTCCTTATTGATTATCTATTTTATGTATAAAACAATGTACTCTTATATTACCAATAATGTCATTTTCATACACAAAGGACAGAACCTCTCTGTTTGGCCTACCTTCCTACCTAGCACAGTAAAATTGTTTCCAGTTAAACATTTTTCCTTTTGCTAGAATTTTTCTCATCAGGATCATTATTTCCCATTGAAAATTTTCTACGTCTTGTTTTGTTGATCAAGTTTTTTTGTTCACGTCAATCAACTATAGCATCTGCAGTTAGAAATGTACTTTTATGGACATTATATCTACCAGGTCCAATTATTCTAAATCAAAGGTTACAAATAGGGGGCTTCCCTGTTGGCGCAGTGGTTGAGAGTCCGCCTGCCGATGCAGGGGACGCGGGTTCATGCCCCAGTCCGGGAAGATCCCACATGCCGCGGAGCGGCTGGGCCCGTGAGCCATGGCCGCTGAGCCTGCGCGTCCGGAGCCTGTGCTCCACAACGGGAGAGGCCACAACAGTGAGAGGCCCACGTACCGCAAAAAAAAAAAAAAAAGAAGAAGCCATTGGGCTTCATTAAAAAAAAAAAAAAAAAAGTTACAAATAGAAATTTTATCAACAAGATGTGCTTCTGTCAAGTTTTAGCCAAAACCATTTTTCTAGGCGCCATCTTTGTTTTGAGTATATTTACTATTAGTATGCATTATGAATTGGATAAAAGAAAATAGTTTGCATTTATTTTTTAGCTCATTCGTGAGAAGAAAACAGTAAAGCTGTTTCAGGATCGCTGTATTGTAAAGGGTCGACCTGCTGTGCTGCTCGTCGGAGCCCTCACAATAGCTTCCGTCACTTTGGGCCTTGCATTCTAAAGTGCTCCATCTGTCGGTGGAGCAGAGAACAAACAGCAGGGCTGCAGACGCATCACTGTTCAGGGTGGAAAAATGTAGGGCGTGTTGGGTTTTTTCCGAAAGCTTTTTACTCTCTTTCCCCCGTGCCCCGGTGTTTTTCTGTTTTCTCCCTAAACTTTTCAGCCCTTTCAGGTTCTCTGACTCATCATCTACTTCTTCTGCCGCTATGTCTGCCCCCCTCGTGCCCTAGTCCTCCTCTTGCTGTGCCTTTCCTTCCCCCTCCCCCTCAGCCTCACTGACGGCCCCGGACCCTCTCCTCTAAGAGCGGAGCTGTGTTTTCCCCTGTCGGTTGCTTTCATCTATTTCCCCGCCCCCACCGCCTTAGAAGAGTTGCTTATCGGAGCCCTCAATGTCATGATTCTAAAGGCTCAGCGGGGCACTCTGCCCCTGCCACTCAGGACCCCACCGGGATCAAGTAACTGAGAGAGGTTGTGGACCTGTGCTTCTTATTTATATGGCTTTAAAAGCGGCACTGGGAGTGGCGCACTCGTGTGGGCTTGATTTTACGGAATCTGTCTGAGGACAGAGGGATGGATGGTTTGATCTCAGGAGGGCCCTGCCAGATCAGGAACCTGGGAACCTCATCTCAGTCATCATCAGTTTAGATTTACTGGACGCCCCCTGGCTGCTTGGAGCTGTGCTAAATGATTTCATCCTTCAAGCCCTGAAATCCAGTTTCTGCCTTTTTAGCAGCTGTTTAAAGTATTGCAACACTGGGCTGAGTTGTAACAAGCTTTTGTTATTCTTTCTGTTACTCTTTACTGCAAACCATGTTTTAAAAATCAGAAATTAAAAGTTAGAGGATTTAGTAATGATGTTGGGGGTTGTTCTTGATTTCCTTTAGCATAAGATCCTATAGATTCCTACCACATATGGGTTCCTCTACAGCGAATGTGAGATCAGAGGGCACACTGAAAAGTGGGTAGAATAATATTCATGGAGAGAATGTCTTATGCCCGGAGCTGGGGTGAGGGAGCAGGGCTGTAGGGAATATTTTAGGAGAGGCTTGAGAAAGGAGGGACAGAAATGGAGAGGGAGAAAGTGCTTGGCAATAGTTTCTTTCATTCAGTCAACAAATATTTATGCAGTGCCTACTCTGTGCGGGTAACTTTCTAGATGCTGGGGATACAGCCATAAATATAAATAAAATAAAAAATGGTTACCTTCATGGAGCTTATGTTCTAATAGGAAGAGACAGCCAATAAAATAAGTTAATAAAGTTAGTGACACATACTATAGCAACAAGTAAAGCAGAGAAGGGAGATTGGGAGTATTGGGAGTTTTAATTTTAAAAAGGATAATCAGAGAAGGTCTCATTGATAAAGACCTGAAGGACATAGGGAATGAGTCAGTGCAAAAATCTAGGTGAAGAATATAGTGTTTCAAACAGAAGAATAACTGGGGCAGGGGTGGGGGGAGGGGCAAAAGCAGGAGAAAATGTTGATGAACCGGGTAAGAGACGAGGGTGACTCGGGCTAGTTGGACATAGAGGAGGTGGTGAGAAGTCGGGTCGGGCATGGGCGGGGAGAGAGAGTGAAGGTCTGGTTTGAACAACACGGAAGACGGAGTTACCATTAACCGAGATGGGAAAGACGGGGGCTCAGATGGGGAAGGACTGGCTCAGAAGTCTCAGGAGTTCAGTTTGGGACACATCACGCTTGAGTCCTGGGGAAGAGGAAAATGGTGTGGGAAAGAGCCCTTAATGACGTGAAAGGGGAACCCAAGGATCTGAATCTTGCAGAAATGACAGATTTTGGCTAGATAAGGAAGAAAGCCCGGGGTGGTGGGAGGCGAGCATCATGAGGGGTACGTCACCTGTGGACAGTGGCAGTGGATGTATCTCTTGACAGCTCACAGAGCTGGGTGCCGGTGGAGCCTGGGTGGGCTGTTAGCGAACGAAGCCCACCTGCCGGTGGCAGCAACGAGCAGGGACAGCGTGGGAAGCCTGGGTGAGGCTAAACCAGGGTGCGCCACGTGGGTTTTGCAAAGGTCAGATAAAGCATGAAGCCCTCCAAGAAGAGGCAGGGGCTCAGGCATAAAGATACCCCTGGGGTGTGAGATGAGAACACTGACTGAGATGGAGGTGGGTGATCTGGGCAGGGCCTGAACACTGGCCTCTAAGGAAAATAACACAAACGTGGCTCCTGAGGAAAAGGAACAGGTGTGGCTTGCATCCGTGAGGGGAAAGGACAGCTCTGGGGTCCGGGAAGGGAGCTGAAGGTGACTGGTCTAGTCCTGGAGGCCCTGAGCAGTTTTTGCAGGGGGGCAGGCAGATGGCAGGGTTTAGAGAGGAGCTCCAGCCAAGCTCTGAGCATTGGGATGCCGTCCAGCCGCGCACACACGTGCACAGCCCCGTTCTCTTATAAAGCATTTCACTGTTGCCCCAAGTCACTTAGCTCTGGGTTATAGTCTCAACCTCAGTGTGCTTAGGAGTGTACACGTGACATGTGGTGGTGTGGATAGATGTACCGCCACGTCTGCAAAGTCCTCCCCCCTTTACACAGTGAAGTCCACTGGTAAGGAGCTGACTGTTCAGTTTACGGATTACCTGTTTTGTTCTCTTTTCTACTGGTTGGTTTTCTTTTGACTTTTTGTTGCTCCACTGTTTATTGGTCCTTTGGGCAGAAAACAAGGGAGTTTGTAAAACTCAAACACTGAAAACCTTCGTAATGCATTATTTGCAGTCCTGACAAAAGTGTCAATAGGTAAGATTAAAACCAGTGGCTGAATTAAATTTTAGAATTATGTATGGATGAAAATGTTTATATGCCTGGGATTACAAATGCTCAGTCGTCTGCTGAGTCAAGATTTCTTTCTCCGTTTTCCTCTCTGTACCCCCCCTTGCTGAACTTCTGTTTCTCCCTCCTCCTTCCATACTCCCTCCAGGTCCCTCACTGACACCAAGCTCAGGGTCCTCAGGATTCTGAACTTGGGCAGAAAGCAGTTGTTCGTGCTTCTCAGCAACCTTGGCTGGGAAAGAGGGAGGGTGGAAAAGAGATGATGTCTTTTTAAAGTTAAGGAGAAGGACTGAAAGGGTCCTGGAGGGCTCAGTAATTGGACGAAAAATCCGGCAACTGATAAGGTGGCGTGCGGCGGGGCAGGCTCCCTGCTCTGGGCTGGATGGTCTGGTAAAGGAGAATTGGGGAGGTGGGTACAGAAACCTCCTGACTCGCAGGTGCGTGGGCAACACTTCTTGGACCCCGATTGCGGCAGGGGGAGGGACTCAGATGACCCTGAAGTTTCCATCTGGAAATGAGATTCTGAGATTCCAGGACTTCACTGGCGGTCCGGTGGTTAAGACTCTGCACTTCCAATGCAGGGGGCACGGGTTCGATTCCTGGTCGGGGAACTAAGATCCCACATGGCATGCGGCGCCGCGGCCAAAAGGTTAAAAAAAAAAAAAAGATTCCAGATTTAGGGAAGAGGGAAGGGAGGGAGGCGTGGAACAGAGGTGAGCACGTATCCCTTCCCACTAGGCCAGCGAGGAGTCCTAGGAGAATAGCAAAGGCTGCAGCTGTGGTCTCCCCCTCTCTCCTGCAAAAGTGAACTCCCCAACGTTGCTCACTCCTGCCTCTAGCCACTGAAAGGACCCCAAGCCAGGTTCTGCACTGCTTCCCTCTGGCCTGCGGCTGCGCCGTCGGGGTCTGGAGGGGGCGTCAGTGAGTGGCAAGCCCTCGGTGTGGGTCTGGAGAGGGCCGGAAGGGAGCGGGTAGGGGAAGCGAGGCCGCAGGGGTGGGGGGTGGCGGTGTCACAGTCCTGGGGACGGTGCTTTTCTGATCCATGCCCGTTGCCGCCCCCACTTTGCGGAGTGAAGTCTGTGCTGGTTAATACCTTTCTTCCCATCTCTTTGTCTTCCCGAACCTCTTCCCACCCCCCACCCCGGATGTCTCCCCTCCCGCCCCGTCTCATCCCCTCCACGTGTGTGTCTCCTCCCGCTGTCGTGCGGTCCACGCCTGGCCACGGTTCCACGTGCCGCCTCCAACCTGTCCGCCTTCTCCTCGCCGCCTCTCCCCCACCCGCTGGCTCTCACTCCCCCCAGCCGAGGGGAAGGTGTACAGCTCGGATGAGGAGAAGCCGGAGGCGCCGGCGGGAGACCCAGCAGGCAGCGAGCAGGACGAAGGGGGCTCGGGCGGTGACAGCGAGGACGACGGTTTCCTGGACAGCTCTGCAGGGGGCCCCGGGGCCCTCCTGGGACCCAAAGCGAAGCTAACGGGAAGCCTGGGGACTGGAGCTGAGGAGGGGGCGCCGGCGGCGGCGGCGGCGGGAGTCGCGGCTCCTGGGGGCAAAAGCCGGCGGCGCCGCACAGCCTTTACCAGCGAGCAGCTTTTGGAGCTGGAGAAGGAGTTTCATTGCAAGAAATACCTGAGCTTGACCGAGCGCTCCCAGATCGCCCACGCCCTCAAGCTCAGTGAGGTGCAGGTCAAGATC
The DNA here is from genome assembly GCF_949774975.1 of Lagenorhynchus albirostris. NCBI lineage: Eukaryota > Metazoa > Chordata > Mammalia > Artiodactyla > Delphinidae > Lagenorhynchus > Lagenorhynchus albirostris. The sequence continues at coordinate 5,964,938 of NC_083102.1, forward strand.
TGGTTTCAGAATCGGCGGGCCAAGTGGAAGCGCATCAAAGCTGGCAATGGGGGCAGCCGTTCTGGGGAGCCTGCAAGAAACCCCAAGATTGTCGTGCCCATACCCGTGCACGTCAGCAGGTTCGCGGCGCGGAGCCAGCACCAGCAGATGGAGCAGGGCGCCCGGCCCTGAGGGGCTCCCGGGGACGTCCTGAGTCTGCTCGGAGACTGGGCCAGGGTCCTGGGGACCAGAGGGGTTCCCGCTGTGATTCTGCCCTCGGACGGCGCTCAGTCGGCAATTCACGTAGCTCTAGGGGGGCTCTCCTGGCACTTGGCCCTGAGCCACTCCAGAGACCCCCAGGACTGGGGCTTCAGGGCTAAAGGGGCTTTAGGTTCTTCCTGTCGAGGAGCTGCTGGGACTGAGTTGGACCCCTAGGGCTCGGCAGGTTCCTGGCTGACGCCCTGGAATCGCTTCTGACGGGGGTGGGAGGAAGCCGGGGTGAGGCCTAGCCAAGCTGATGGCGGCTCCTTATTTATTTTGTGTGGAGTTTGTATATATGGAGCTGTCTGCCTCTGTCTGTCTGCACCCCTGAGAGGGGCTGGGGAGCTTGTGTGTTTCCTCCATCCTCAGCCAGTTTGGTTCCGTCTCACTGTCCCAGGGTGGGTACCGCCTCGCCTGTCTATAGTACAGGACGCGCAAAGAAGTGAAGTGGAACTGTCACTAGCCCGTTAGAAACCCTTCAGCACCCACCTGTCCTTCCTGTAATCTACCTCCACTAACATCCTCTCCCGCCGCAGGTGCTGCCCACCGTCCCCGCCTCCAGCTCTCACGCTCCTGACGCGGCACCGCTTTTCTCTTTCCCATTAAACAGGCAAGCTTCTGCATCTCTGTTTTCTGCTCTTTGCAAGAGTTTGCAGACTTCAGTTAGAGGGTTCACTCCCTTTTGTGTTCTGAGGGGAAATGAAGTACTTGACCCTAGCTTAGATGGGGCGTGTCTGGCCGTGTCTAAGTAGGTGGAGGTTATCAGTCGTGTGAGGGACTGGGGCCGGCCGGGGGCTCACCCCCATCACCTGGGAGCCCATTAATAGATCCTCTCCCGTGTAGAGGACATGGCAGCTCAGTCCATCTCTGCTGCTTTTTGATATTCCAGACATCAGGGCCTGGAGTAAAAAGACTCATTTCTAGTGCTCTAACAGCATTAATTGTGGTCTCCCCCCACCCCCGGCCCCACCGTCCATTGCACCGTTTACGAAGCTTGGGATCCCAAGTCCTCTTCTGCTATAAAATGAGTTTGGTTGAGAGGGCCCACTGCGACCTGGACGAGGCAGGAATGTGTCTGACGGCTCTGGAAGGGTGTGTGCTGTGGAGGAGGCTTGGGGGTTGGAATTCTGTGAGCAGATTAAGGAACAGCGTTAATGGTGGACGAAGTAAACATACAGACATGAGGCTTCAGGGGCACTTGCAAGAAACAGAGTAGACCGAGAGGGAAACGAGGCAAGCTGAAGCTGTTTGCCATTCCCCCACCTTCACAGACGGGCTACCATCCTGGACCAGCTGTGGAGCCAGGCCGCACAGGCATCGGGGGGACAGAGTTACCACAGAAACCAGCTGAAGTCGGTATCGTGGTTAACGGGGCTTCCTGGGAAGAAACAGGACCTGCATTGAGTTGGGAGGAGAGGTGGAGTAGAACAAAAAAAAAAAATTGGCTGTGAGTGAGGCCAGGTCAGAGAGGGGAGGGAAGTCCAGCTCAGTCCAGCCCCCGGCCAGCTTCCTCACCTGCGTCAGAGGGCACCTTGCTGTGGTTCCCCATTCCTGGTTTGCAAGCCAGCCGCTGTCTAGTTGCTCACGTCTATTGCCTGCCTCTTCCAGTGAGACCGAGACAGCCCTTCCCTGGCAGCTCTTTCCTCCTAGCTGGTTCTGGCAACCAAACGGAACGCAGCCTGGAGGTGTGACTGGTCACGAGCAATGGTGACACGGCGCCCTGGCTGGGACACACACAGCCGGGTCCTCGCTATCTTTTGGCTAAATTCCAGCAAGGCTGGAGAATCAGGCTGAAAACATGTAGTCCAGACCAGCCCCATTCCTGATCTAGATCAAGGCTGTCTGCTACCTTTGACTCACCCACATGGGGAACCTACAGGGTGAGATTCTTTTTCGGAGAGAAGCCAGGCAGAGGTCGAGGATCCCAGGAGCGGCTGTCTTGATGCCGGGAATCCGGGTGGGTCCGCACGTCTAGCTGGGCTGGAGCCGAGGCCCCCTGGCTCTGCCCCCAGTGAGGGGAAGGGGGGGCGGGGAGAACTAGCAAGACCAAGGCCTCCATCTGCCCGTTTGTCCTGCATTTACCTCTGAAGCCTCCTAAACTATACCAGGCAGCATTCAGCCACCCAAGGGGCTTCTTTTCCTTGGGGAACCTGGAGGTGATTATTGCTAGTATTTTCTGAGCCCAGGAGCCCAGTCTCACACACACCCATGGCCCTGTCTCTATTCTGCCCTTATCCTTGTTTAAGGCTCTTGTCAGCCTGGCGAAAGGACCAAGACAGTAAAATCTGGTTTCCTCTCTGAATAGCTTTACTTGGCTGATTTCCCTACACACAGGCAAGGGCCGTGCAGAGCGCCAGCCCGCCACACCCAATGTACAAGGGCCACCAGCAGAGCAGCTCCAGGAAACGGGGGAAGCAACGGGCTCCCTAGGGAGTAGGGACCCTAACTTAGCAGTTCTCACCCTTCAAGAACAGGTACAGAGGGGTTTCTCCCAGGTTTTATTTCTAGAATAACTAAGGGATAGTCCAAGGGAAAAGCAGAAGCTCTGGATTCTGCCTCCAGTTTGGCAAGGGGTTGCCAAGGGGGCTGTTCTGCTGTCAGTGACCCACCCCCTCCCCTCTCCTCAAACGCAAAGCCTAGGGATGAGTTCCTCAGAGAAGCGCTGCCACTCAACCCATCCCGTCCTCAGGACTCTCCCCCCTGGGCACGGACCCGCGTGGCTCCCTGAACCCCTGGCTGTGGGGCTGGTTCCCAGACACCTAGGAAGGGGGGCTGTGCTCCTGCCCTCTCTGCGGGTGAACCGTGGGCAGCTCAGCTGTGCTGTGAGGTCACTGGACAGAATACTGATGAAAATGAGGAGACCCACAGAAAGCCATTCTGAGGGTGGAGGCGGCAGGGCAGGGGGGCAGCAGCAGGAAGCTTCGAGTGGGGAGCACGGAGCTCGACCCTCCTCCTGGCAGGCTCGACCCTCCTCCCGGTGCTGCTGAGAAACTCAACTACGCCCCTGGCAAGAGAGGGCTGAGAGAAACGCACGTAGGAGGCTGGGTGGGGGTCACCTAGCCTCCAGCCTGCCTCCTGGACGGGGGTGGGGGGGTGGATGGGGTATCCTAAAGTAAAGTACAGCAAAGATGAGAGGACAGGGACAAAGGAGAAGAGAGAGATGAGAGGGGCATTTTCGGAACGGCAGGGAGATGAGAGGGGAGATGAAGGCCCCACACACACAGTCTGGTTTATTGGCACATCTCACACACACCAAATATGTACACAAACATAAATATTCCAATGTACACATTTACATGGGACTCGCAGGTCACTCCCCCCAGCGTCTGCCCCACCCAGGCTCCGTTTTAGGAGGAGGCTCCCAGGGGGCCGGCACGAGAAGGCAGGAACCTGGAGGAGGGCGAGGTCCTGCCCCCCTCTCCTCACAGCACCGCCAAAGGGTCCTGTCCCTTCTCAGTGGCGCCGGAGGGCAGGGGCCAGACCCCTCCGACCCCTCCGCTGCAGCTCCAAGCCTGGCGTCTCCTCGGACCCTTCTGTGTCTCCCGTTTAGTTCTTCCCTTTGGCTCTTCCCGTCTCCTGCTCCTCCTCCTCTCCGCGTGTCCCTGCTTCTCAGTCTCTGTGTCTTTGTTTCTCCCAGCGCCCGTAGGGAGGTGGGTCCCCATGCCCTGGAGTCCTTGTGGCCCCTCTGCCCTCTTCCTGGACCTTACAGGAGACTAGGGCTTCGGTGCAGCTCAGCGGAGGTGCTGCTGCCGTTGGCAGGCTCTCTGCTGGGGGTCGGGGCTAAGCTGCAGCCCTCCCCGGGGCAGCCATGCTGGATCAGGATGTCTGCGCACTCCTGGCTGCCGGCCCGGCGAGCATAGGCCAGCGGGGTCAGGCCCCGGGCGTCCCGGCTCCTCACGTCCACCCCGTACTGCAGAAGAAAGCACGGTTGGCACGGTTGGCGGGACACGGCGGGAAAGGTGTGGGTTCCCGGGGAGAAAAGGGAGAGGCGGCTCTCAGAGGGCTGGGGTGAGGAGGACGTCAGGGAGGTCAGGGGCACCTGCGGGGCGGGAGCCCCGACTCACCCAGATGAGCAGCTGCGTGAAGACGACGTTGGCCATGGCGCTGGAGAGATGCAGGGCCGTCCGCCCGTCCCCGTCCCCGTAGGTCTCGTTCACCTCTTCCTTGGACCCGTGGGCCAGGAGCATCACCAGCAGCCGCAGGTCGTCTTCCACCACCGCTCGGAGCAGCTGCTGCCCCAGCGGCACATCCGAGCTGGGCAGCGGGGCCAGGAAGAGCTTCTGCTCGTACTTGGCCCGGATCCAACGCTCCTTCTCCTCTCTGCGAGCACAGGAGGGGCCGGGCCGGGGGTCACGGGGGTGAAGGGGCCGCAGAGGCGAGCCTGAGGGACCCGGGGGCGTCAGGGGGCAGCGGGCGGCACAGAGGGTGTGGAAGAAGTGGAAGAGAGCTCCGGGGGAGGCCCCTGGGGGCCGAGAGGGCAGGAAGATTCCCGGCAGGGCGCGGGTGGCAGCTTATCTGGCCCTGCAGGAACAAAGGAGGCGGGGGCCCACACTGGGGGCCCACGCACGACCCTATCTACCACCCATTCTCCCCATCTCAGAGCTCAGGCCGTGGCCTTCGCGCCACAGAGCGATAGGGCCCTGCGCATGCGCCTCCCGCTGGCCCCCCTGACCTGCTGATAACGCTGAGAAAGGGCCCGTTGTTGTGAGGCGCTGAGTGACAGGAGGGGGAGGGGCACCCCCAGGGGCCCACTGCCAAGCAGAGCAACGCCGGGCTTTAATTAACCCTTCCAGCCCTGTCACAGCTGCCCGGCCCCACCCCCAGTTCTCCCCACCTGGCAGGAGCGCCCACGTCCCCGCCCTTGCCGGCCAGCGCCAGGGCCCCCGCCCTCACCTGCAGGCGTCGGGCCCTGGCTTCGCGTAGCCGTCCAGGGCCCCCTCCCAGACACTGTTGGCCAGGGCATTGCCCATCGCAGTCATGACGGCCAGCAGCTCAGGTGGCCAGTCATCGAGGTCGAGGGAGCGGACCCGGGACAGGTGAGCCCCCAGATGCCGGTGGGTCCCCGAGCACTCGATGCACATCAGGGCGCCCAGGTTCAGGCTGGCCCAGTCTGGATCTAGGTGCGGAGAGGAAGCAAGATGAAGCCCATGGGCAACCAGAGCGAGACCACCAGGAAAGCCCTCCGTGCCGCTGTTCTCGGCCTACGAGAGGCCTCCTGCAGCGCTTCCTCCACAAAGCTGGTCGCGCTTTCTCTAAGCCACCCACAAGCCCGGCCCCGCCGGCCCGGCACTCACTGGGGGCGTCGCAGTCAATACAGAAGCTGTTGCCACGGACGGTGCGCACGGCCTGCACAGCCAGAGCTGCATCCTGGTTCCCCAGTCGAGTCTGCCTCGGGGGGAGACGCAGGGGTGGCTGGTCAGTCGCGAGGCCAACCTGGGACCCCACCCCACCCGGGCCTCCGGGCCAACCTTGTCCTTGGCGCTGCGGCAGCCCTGCAGGCTGGCGAGGATCTGGGCCTGCACGCTCTGCACCCACAGTTCCCGCTCCTCTGCTGTCGAGGCCTCGAAGTGCCACGTCTGCCCGGTGAGGGACACCACCACGAACTCGAACGGCTCCTCGGCCTCTGCGGGCACAAGGGCGCGCGCCGGCGTGAGGGCAGAGGGCCCCTGCCGGCTCGCACGTGCAGGGACACGCCCGCCACCACGAACTCGAACGGCTCCTCCCCCTCTGCGGGCACAGGAGCGCGCGCCGGCGTGAGGGCAGAGGGCCCCTGCCGGCTCGCACGTGCAGGGACAAGCCACCCCAGCCTCGAGGACCGCTCTCTCCAGGGCACCTCGCGGGGAGTCGGGGGCAGAGCGCCGTGTGGAGCCCCCAGACCTCCGTCCTAGCCGCCTGCGGAGCCTGGGAGAAAAAGGTGGGCAAGCGAGGCTCTGGCATCCCTGGCACTGCTGGGAATGGGTCTGGAAAGCAGAGGGTGGCTTCCTGGGGAGAGCAGAGCTGAGTATCTGGAGGATGTGATGGGGCGTTAGGAGACGGTGCTGGGGGGGCGGCGAAGGCGGGGGTGGGCACCATCCGTACATGTCAGCTGCAGCCGCCTCATTTTGCAGCTCATTAAACCCAATATTCCTGACGGCGTCAGCGTGGGGCTCCTGGGAGCCGGGCCCCTCCCCCGCTACCCTGGCACAGGCAGGCAGGGAGGGCACGGGGATGGGGAGAGGAGGAGAGGCTTCCTCCACAGACTAGCTCGGATGTGTGAGCAGATAGGAACCTGAGGACATCTGCAGTGACAGACACTTCCCAAGCAGTGCAGTGAAGCTCTTCCCAGCTCTGCTCCCCCAGGCCCCCCAGGAGACATCACGTGGATCTCCCTCCCGCCGGTCACCGCCCCGTGGGTGAACGGTTCCTAACAAGCAGTGCGAGGGTGTCTGCGGCTGGAGAGACAGGTGCCTGTGAGGAGGCCCAAGTGAGACCACACGTCCTGCCAGGGCAGCCTCCCGCCCCAGTGACACTGGCCATGCCCTCCCCGCCCACCCCCACCCCCCGCCAAGGGAAGTCCTCCTGGTGGGCTCCTGCTCTAAGGCGCCCTTAACGGAACTGTCTTCGTAGAGAAACTGGTACCTTTCTTTCCCCAGGCTCCACCATTCCACCTCACCTCACTTCCAACCATCTCTGAACTACGTAACGGTGACAGTCTGTGGGGTTCAGTTCCCTGGTACAGGTGCACCCCGTGCCGTGAGCGCTGAGCACCCCTGTGTCACCGGTTGGCTGGGAAAGGTGGCTCCTTCCCTTAGAGATGATCGCCCCCACCGAGCCACGCCCCTAACCCTGACCATCAGAGTATAAACCAGCAACTGTGCACCCATGTAGGTTAACCTTATTTAGGAGCAAGGACGCTCCAACCACTGAGCAGAGGCACATTCTGAAGATACTCGGGAAGATCAGAGAAGCAGCGCTATGATTAATAAGGGATTACGAGAAAGGACCTGTGGAAAAATAGCTGAGGAGCTGGAATTCCTCAGCCTGAAGACGACTAAGGAGAGGCTCCGCCGAACACGCACGCGTGTGAAGCACCTGTTTCGCGCCCAGCACTGCTTAAACTCAACGGGTGACACGAGAGACACAGAAAACACGGGTCCTGCCCGCACCCCCTGGGAAGAGCTGCGGGGCGAGTAGCGGCCTGCTGTCTTCTACCTTCTGTGAGAATGAAAGAAGTAAGCTCGCGTTTTCACAGGAAGGCGCTAAGTTAGGCAGAAGAAAGAGCTCTTCTAAGATACCAGGTTGGGGTGACCAGAGCGGTGGAGCTGCTTTACTGGAAATTACTATTAGAGAGTGCTTTCAACCTAATACAGAAAGGGGGACCCTTCAGGTACTATCCCCAAGGCCCGCTGCCCGCCTCCTGTGCCCCGTTTCCCTCGCGGGTCCCCCTAACCTTCAGCAGCACCGCTGGGGCCGTCTGGTCGGGGGGTCCCGGTGCTCTTTTTCCTCCGGTGCTTCTTCCGGTTGGAGTGGGGAGATGGGGGAGGCTCCAGCTTGGGGCTGGAACTGAGCACCTCGGCTGGGCCACTGGCTGGTGAGGGAGAGGTGGAGAAGTGTGGGGGAGGGGAGGGGCCAGCACAGGCCCTGCCCCGGGTGCTGGGGGCTCCACCCTGAACTGCAGCCGGGGCAGGGGGAAGGGGGGCACTCCCGCCCTGTCCGCACCCCGGGAGGGCTCTGCCCACAGGCCCCAAGGCGCCCCCGGCCTTGGAGGAAGGGAGGGTGGAGAGGAGCGTGTGGGAACCGCAGGCAGGGCAGAGTGAAGGTGCGGAGGGAACCGGCTTCTGCAGCCTGGAGGGCGGAAGGCGGCCGGGGGCTGGAGAGCCAGCAGCTCCGCACCAAATTTATCCTCAATCACACTCCCCGCTCCTCACAATTAATAGCAGAATTAGAAACAATCAGGGAGCTGCCTAATTACTGTCAATTAGAGCGCGCTAATCAAGCTCCGTCTCCCACACCCCGCCCGACGCGCACCACTAAATGTCAAACTTCATTAGAGGCAGACACGCGCCCGCCCTCCCTGCCTTCCGCCTGCCAGACTCAACAGAGGGGCCCCACCAAGGCCAGCACAGGCCGCAGGACGGTGACCCGGGAAGGGCCCCTGGCTGCCCTCTGGGGCCTGTACATCCACCGGCCGGAGGCCTGGGCCTGGCCGGGCAGGTGACGCAGGCCCGGGGCCGTGGGCGCCCAGCCGCTTCCTGCTGTCAGAGCTCAGGCCGGGCCGGGCCCATTCCTGCTGGGATGCGGGCCTGGGCAGGGTCTCTGGGAGGCAAGTCGGGGAGGAGAGCTAACGCGCTGCTGCCCAGCAGGAGGGACGCGGGAGCAGCAGTGTGCCCGGTGCCCAGGGAGTCTCCTCCCTCTCACACCCTCACTTAGGAGAGGAGGGCCGGGCTGCGCCCATTTCCCTCTAGCCTTCAGGACTGCTGAGGGATGTGGGGCTACGGGTGAGTGAGGAGAGCGCGCGGAGGTGCTCGCTGCAGAGGCGGGGGAAGAAGTAAGGGGAAGACGAGGCACAGACGCTGATGAAGGGAAGAAGACCACGAGGCCAGGGAGAGCAGGCGGAGGTGGGAAGGGAGAGTTCTTGACCACCCAGACTGGGTGGGGCCTCAGCCAATGGGGGCAGCGCGGGGAAGAAAGCACCTCTCCGGACAGCTCCCTGATCCTGTCTGCGGGGACCCCTCTCCACGCGGGCTAGCTGCCGCCTTCGGAACGTGTTTCAAGCCCCCAGCCTCCGACCTCCCCCCCCCCCCCCGCGGAGAGGCTGATGAGCTGGCGGCGCAGGGGGCTGATGGGGATGCGACACCGCCGCCAGCGCCGCCTGGGGACAGCGGTGGGCGGGCAGGGAGCTGCAGAGGGAGGGTCTCTAGCGCCAACCGCTGGCGCGGGCCTGGGGACAGCACAGGGGCAGCCACCCCAACTCCATGCCCCAGGTGTGGCACTGGCTCTGCCACAAGCCCTGGAGGGCTCCGCCGCGCCCCCTTGCCCATCTCAGCCTCCCCGGCTGCCCTCCGCTGCGGCTTCACCGGGTCCTGCATACCTGGGGGCAGGGCAGCGGCCTCACTCCACTGGTCGGCGCTGGAAACAGAGCAGGAGCGCTGATGCAGCCCCTCTGGGCGCGGGCCGGCCCAGGCTGGGCTGCTGGCCGAGTGGGGGGCACCTGGGGGGGGGCGGAAGGGTCAGACTGGGAGGGGAGGCCGGGGGAAGGGCACCCATAGACTTGCCTGAAAGTACAGCTACGGGCAGAGCTTGAGAAATCCCAGCAGGATACTGACCCAGGATGAGGATACTGACCCAGGATGAGGGGCTCCTGGATTCACCAGGCACCGGGCCAGGATCACTGGAGAACTGGAGGCCTCCCATGGGCCCAGACTTCACACCCCCCCCCTTGTCTCCATGAACACCAGGGTCCACACCTCTGTCCCCTCCCTGTGATCAGGAGCTAGAAGCTGGGTGAGTGGGACAGTCCCCCCATCACTGCCGAGCTGCTCCCCTGCTATCCCAGCCCCTGCCCCTCCTGGCCAGGCCCCGAACCCCGTTCCAGGCCACGTATGCCATTTGCCGTGCCTCAGCTTTGCTGCCGTTCTGACGAGGAATAAGTGTATCAAATTCAAGTAATTATGTCTAATTAGTATTAGTAATTATCCTCTGGGGCTGGAGAAAATTAATCTTTCGTTTCCCATCGGGGAAGAGCAGCAGAGCCAGGGGAACCGAAGGCTCCGGGGCGGCGGGGGCAGCAGTGCGCGCCCTCCCCGGGCCCGAGTCACCCATGGGGAGATGGTGGCAGCGGCCCCCGGGCCTCAGGGCCAGCTGTGGACAGCGACACTGCCCTCTCACCTCAGCCGACCTGAGACAGGGTGGGGCCTGAGGCCAGAAGGCCACGGCCGAGGGAGGTCTGCCCTGAGAGCTGGGCAGCTGGCCAGGTGCCGGGCGTTAGTGACAGGCAGAGACGCGCCCTGAAGCTGAACAAGCGGAGGGAGGGGCGAGCGGCCGACACCAGGCCCCGACCAGCCCCGCAAGCACAGGGGTCAAGTTTCTGGAATCCAAGGGACAGGAAGATGCGCGCGGAAGCCACTAGAAGGTAAAGGAACAGGCTCGCTCCGGGGACAGCACGAGACTGAATGGTGGGGGCAGGTTTTGTGTTTCTCTTGTATCTGTCATAACACCCCCGGCAGGACCAGACACACGGTTAAGTGCTTGTTAACATGCGTGTGGCACCCATGCCAGCTCCTCCCACCCTGCCTAACAGGTCCCTGCAAACTTAGCCTTTCTTGGGGTCCCCCCGCACCGACCCCCATCAGGAAACCTTCCAGGGGAGCAGCCTAGGGTCTTAACTTCTCAGATGCTGTGCTTCTCGCCACCCCTGGCCTGCTTCCATCTCCCCCGGCGCCCCGGGTTCCAGATCTTATGCCCCCTTCCCCCCAGCCCCACCCAAAGACAGCACAGGCCCAAGGTCCTCCTCAAGCCCCCCAACCCAAAACCCCGAGAGAGGGAAAGCGCTTTCCCTTTTCTTTGTTAATTCTCCCCTCATTACGCCTGCAATCCCACAATCAGTGTGCACTGTAATTGTCGAATTTGATGCTAATGATTAATGAATTAAACATGGAGCCATCAATTAGTCCTCGGAGAATAATTCTGCATAAAGCAGCGGATAATGTAATTACAGTAACAAAGATAATGAGATGTTAACATCGCCCGGTGAGCGGAGACATGTGTGAGTGTGTGCGAGGTCGGTGCGCGGCGGAGGGGACGCGGCTCCGGTGGCGCCTGGCCACGTGTTCCAGGGACGTCGGCGAGCGTTTGCGGGTACTGGCAGTTACGTGGGTGAGTGTGCCGCGCACCCCCTTCTCCACGCACCACTAACGCTCCCCAGGTGAAGGTCTTCAGGGACCGGGAATGTGACAGGACAGAGTGTCTTAGGGCTTCCCTTCCTCTGAGGGAACAGCTAGCTTTCCCCTTGCTGCCTGCCTGCAAGGAAAGGCTCCCCTTCCATGCTCCCTCTGGTGTCATCTGAGAAACCCCAAGCCAGTCCACAGGCAGCTCCACGAGGTCCCCAGCCCCGCCCCGGCCCTTCCCTTCCCCAGCGGCCCCCCCTGCCCACCCCCCACACAGAACACCCAGGACCCGCCTCCCCGCCCCCAAGTGCAGCCCCACAGGTCGCTCCTGGCACCCTACCCATCTTTCTTGTCTTTCTGTCCTTAGCTTCCTTCCTTCCTTCCCTCCGTCCACTAGCTCCCTCTCTGTCTATTTCAAGGGCTTAGAGAACAGAACATAGCTTCCCAAGTCAGGCACGCGCAGGTTCAAACCCAGCTCCACCACTTCCTGTGGGATTTTACAGACAAGTTATTTAACCTCTCTGAACCTTTGTTTCCTCATCCACACAACATGGGGAGGATAGTCTCGACTTCAGATCTACTGCAGCCAGCACCCCTCTGCCAGCGGGGTCAGTGCCCGCCACCCGCCCCTCGCAGCGCCTCCAGACTGGGAGGCAGTGGTGGCACACGCAGCAGGGCGGGGTGCCGGCGTCCCAGGGCCCTCACCTCCAACAAGGCGCACACTCAGGAGGCTCCACCTCTCTGGACACGGCGCAGAGTCCGCTCAGCCTCCAGCTTCTCTCTAAACTCAGTCTTCTCTGAGCAAAGACCCCCCCCCACCCCCGCCTCTCACTGCAGACCTAAGGACGGTTACCAGGTTCGCCCCAGGCAGCTCTGTCCCCTCCCGCCTCCCTCCCTGCCCGTCCGGCAAACTCGACTGAGATGTGGCCCTGGTGCCAGAGGGCCCCGGTGTCCCCACCATCACCTGCCTCGGCTCGACGCTGATGCCACCTGTCAGCACGAGGCTATCTGTCCCCATTCTGACCTGCCAGGCGGTCCACCGGCCGCCACCTCTACTAACCGCACGAGGGCAGCGTTGTGGCAACTGTGCTGGCTGAGCGGACCCCGAAGCAAGACACCGGGTGGCCGGCGTGTGTGGAGCCCTGAGGACCTGGCTGGGGAGGGGTGCAGCCCCACACGCCTCCCTTCCGGGCCCCGTCGCGGCGCGCCCCACCCGCCCAGACAGACGGGGCCACGGCAGCCACACGCCCCCTCCCACCTCAGCAGCCCCCTCACCTGTTCCGCCACCCAGCTGCGCGCTACTCCGCTCCAGGGCCAGCCCGTTGGCCCGGGGGCTGGCGCCGGGGGCCGTGGCCGGCGTGGCTCGGGGCAGACGCTTCCCTGGCACCTTGACCGTGGTCCGCAGCAGGTCAATCTCCTTGCCGTGGATGTTCTGCATGTAGTCCTAGGGCCACGTGGACGAGACAGAGGAAGACTCGTTAGGACGGGTCACTCTTAGGCAGCACCTCATCTCTGACCCTCCCAACTCCTGGGTCTCTCCCCCGCGCTGCTGGGGGGGGAGGGGGACAGCCCGAGTTCTGTGGCGCGCACAGCACACCTCCAAGGCTGCCCACGTGCGGCTCGGTGCGGGGCGCAGCCGGGAGCGGCGCAGGGGCGACAGAGGGTGGAGAGCCAAGATCTGAGGCTCGGGGCTCCTTTAGGGAAGACGGCTCAGGAGGCAACAAAAAGGAGGCCACGTACTGAATGAACCAAGATGGGATTTAGGGAGAGACGGCACGTGGCCGAGGAGAGGAACCGACAGGCTCCGTGGGATGTGGACGACTGGGTTGCCCCGGGCCCCGGGTGGCTGGTCACCAAGGACTTCAGCCCTACTTTCAGAAGCTCCCACCACCACTTGGGACTTTGAGAACTTATAAAACCTAGAGCAGCCCCCAGTCCTTAGAACGGCACCTGACGATAAATATCTGTTGAACAGTCAAAGGGAAGCCTTTGATTCTTTCCGCTGTTCTTAGGGATACTGAGACAAGTCCGCGGTTCCACAGATACCAGTGAGTATCCCAACGGCAGGAACAGTAACAACCACTGACAACATCACATCGCCCACCCAGCCACGTGCCAGGCGTCCACTAAGCCACAGCTGTATATCGCGTCTACATTTCTTACACCGCCTCACGGGATCGTCACGACAGCTAGGAGGACGGTGTTACGATGCCCACTTTGCGGGTGGAGAAACCGAGACTTACAAAGGTTAACCTGCCCCAGGTCACACAATCAGCGGGTGACAGCCAGATTCAAGCCCAGGCTTTCTGGGCTCCCAAGGCTCTGCACGGAAGGCAAACTTCCTCCTCGGCCCAGGAGCAAACCCTGCCTTCAAGTCAGTACTGATAGGGCCCTGGAAGTGGATGAGTGGGGAGGGACCCTGAGGGTGGGAGCCACTGGGTGCCGAGCCCCACCATCTGCTGTCTCGACCTCGGCCTGGGACCGCCCCACCCCACCCCAGGGAGTGGCACCTGGAGGGGCCGGGGGGCGCGGGAGGTGGGTGACGCAGAGCACAGCCCTGCCTGCCCTCTGGCTGGCTGCCTGCCGTAAGGCCCGCCTGGCCTGGGCCCCGCTCTCCCTGCTGCTCTGATCTGTCCTTCCAGGCTGCCGACTCCTGCCTCCCTGCCCCTGGCACCAGCGAGTTCCGGGGCAGTTCCCAGCAAACGTCCTCTGTAAAATGTGGCAAAAGCTCCTTCCAGGGGCAGAAGCTGGGCCAGTGGTACCAATTTAACTTCGGACGGAATTCCACCGATCAGACTCAGGATGGGCGCCTCTGGGATGTTCTGCACCCAGGGCGCTTCCCTGAGCGTCTAGGCTCGATGGAGTCTTCGTGTCCTTCCAGGCCCCACCCCTCTCACCCTACCCACTTGCAGCATCACTCCTGGTCACCCAGGTGTTCTCCTACCTTCTCAACGTTTAGCTTCAGGGAAGAGGGACAATGTCCTCTGCTCAAAAGAGCCGATGGGGAGTGCTGCCTGTTGGGAAGCAGGGCCCGGGCGGGCTGGCAAGGGGCTCAGGGGCTGCCCTCACCCTGTGAATGAGCAAGAGGACATCAAGGAGAAAGGGTCGCCTGGTCCTGAGGAGCCAAGAGAACGTGGGAGCTTCCCGTTAGGAAGAGAAGTGAGAACAAGGAAACAGAGCACCCAGCGCCAGCCCTGCTCCTGCACTTCTGCGTCGGGCTGGACTTCACCACAGGGCGGGTCATCAGGGGACCAGCGCGAGGGCCTGTGGCAGGACTATAGCAGGAGGGCCGTGGGGAGGCCGGGGCACCGCCGATACTAGCATGCTGGCCTCACCAGTCAAGCCCGGCTCCTGGAGGCCTGGCCAGGCCTGTACTCACTCTTTACTCTCCAAGCAGCTCTGACACCTTCACAGGCAGATGGCCCTCCAGAAAGACAACAAGGGCACAGCTAGCCGGAGGGGAGGAGCTCCTTTCCCTGCAGCTTTGCACTGCGTCCGTGCCCTCCGGCCACCACCTAGTCCTGCGTGAGGGACAGTGCCGGGTGCCTGGCCTCAGGCACCCTCCGCTCCGAGGGGGTCTGCTTCATGTCTCAGAAGCACAGAACAACATCACTGAGAAGTTGGTGAGGGTGGGCTCCACCCACAGGAGGACCCCCTCTCCTCCAACGACCTCTCACCCCCGCTCTGCCAAGCGCCGCCAGAGCTCCGTCCCCCTGGTCCCTTCTCCAGCAAACTTGGCCCACCCCCCCCCGGTGGCCGCTGGCCCTTTGGTCCTGCTCTCGGCCCAGCATCCACCGTGTGGCGCCACCCTCCTGGCCCTCCTCACTCCAGGCCCGACGGCCCACCGACTCGGCTTCCGCACGCACCCAGGACCCTGCACACGGTCACATCTTAGCTCAGCGGCTCCAGACGACTGTCAACAGCTGGCTGGGCCGAAGGCACAGCTGCAGTTCCTTTCCTGGGGGAGGGGCTTGGGCTGCTCTAGTTCACAAGGAGGTCACAGCAGCTGCAGCAGTTTTCAGGCCCCACGACGGCCCTGGGATAACCAGGCTGGGACACGGCGGGAAAAGCTGACCCCAGGCCAAGAAAAAGAGCCACACGGAGGGGCTCTGTTCAGGGCCAAGGAGCCAGCAACCAACGTAAGGGGAAAGCACCGGCCTCTGCATCTCCGACCACCTCGGACGGGCACTGGTTGCTCGGGGGGTGTGGGGAGCAGGCCAGCACCCGGCCAGCTGCAGGCCCGGGCCCAGAGGCGGAGCCCGGCCCCAAGGAGAGTGCGGCAGGAGCTCAAAAGGCAGCAGCAGGGACGGGGCGTCCGGGGCAGAGCAACGGCGTTTCCCTCCGTCAGCAGAACGGGGGGCTCGGCAGTGGCAGTGGGAGAGCGGTCACCACGGCTGCCTTTATTACCCACCATCAAACAGCAATTTCTTCCCCAGCCTCCTCGCTAATTACCCAGCCAGCGTTCTCATCTCGTTTTATTACTGGAATTAACAACGAGTTCAGAGTGTGGAAAGCTATTAAGATGTGTGATTAAGCCACATTCAATTAGTTTCTACAAACAATTTAATTGATGTTGCAGATAGAATTAACAGAAGGTGATTGTGTGAATGGCTTCGCTGGCTGCAAAACGGGAGAGGCTGTGGCGGGCTCTCTGGGGCTAGGCAGGGGCTGGGCGTGAGGCTCGAGGCCTGCCCACCAGCCCTTCCTCTGCAGCCCGGCCCGTCCCGCCAGCCCCCGTCGGGAGGCGGGTCCCCAGCACCACTGCCCTCGGGTCTCCTGGGCAAGGCCGGGCTAGGCCAGGAGTTCCCGGCCAAGCCTTCCTCTCTGGCTCCCTTGGCGCCTCCAAGGGAAGCGGGCAGCTCCGGGGACGGAGGGTCCCTGCTCACTGCTGGCAGCTGGGAAGCTTGCTCAGGTTGGAAAACACGGCAAAGGGGGGACGGAGGTGGGAGAGCTATAGCAACAGGAGGGCGGCGGCCACCAAGGACGGAAACCAAGAGGCCAGCGGCCTCTGTTGGGAGGGAACTCAGGCCCCCGGGGCCGCGCACGTGCTTTCACTGTCACCACGGTTTCGAATCTGATTCGTGTCTCCTGAATGAGAAGCGTCTACAGGGCAGGGAGGCCGCCATCTGCGCGTGCTGGTTGCTCGGGGCATCCAGCAGGTGGTGAGTTGGGAAAGGACGTGCACTTTGACCCCGGAGCCAGAGGGCAGCCAGTGAGGGGCTGACGGATGGGGAGGCCATGCTCTCAACCTCCTCACCGTGTCCTGCGGCCCCGGGGGGGGGGTGGGGGTGGGGGGGCAGCAGAGGCGGCAGCCTCTTCAATTCACCTCGCAAGACAGCAGCAGCAGCCTGGAAGTGCCTGCCGCCAGACCCTGTCCCGGGCCCGACACACTGAGCCACACTCAGCTCACGGGCAGCACAGCGCTGGACAGGACTCCGAGAGCGTCTGCCGCCCAGCCGTGCCGGGCGCGCGGGCTGCCGGCTGCCCCAGCCACCCTACTTGCCCCAGTGGTAACTCTCCAGTGACTCGCAGGCAGCCCCGAAGGCAGGCGCTCCTGGCACTACAGAAAACTCTGGGCAACGCTCAAAGTCATGGGCCAAGTCACAGCCCAGCCACTGGCTGGGTGACTGATGATCCGGCAAACCCCACCGAGCCTCTGCTCTCCAGTTTGTTAAGTTGTTGTAAAAACAGCAATCCCTCAGGCCTTCACCTTCCCTTCTGAAACCACAACCGAACACAACACCGGGCACTCTCCTCCCTGTGCCGAGACCCCGCTCCCATCCCTCTCCTTCCTCTGGGGGGGCATGGGACCAGCAGGGGGCACAGTGCGCCCAGCCGGGGGCAGCGTGAAGCAGGAGAAACGGGTAAGGATGCAGCAGAGAGGAGGGTGAAGGCCACTGCCACACAGGTGGGGAAACGGAGGCCTCAGACAGGCCAGCTCCCAGCCCAGCAGCCAGGAGGTGCCTGGTCAGGGCCACGTGTGTCCTGCCAGGGCTGTGGACGCTGGAAGCCAGGAGGGCCCAGACCCTCTCTGCTGGGAAACACTGTGGTCCTGCTCCTTCTGGCCGGGGGCGCTGCACCCGCAGATGCTCCCCGCTCCCTAAGACACGGACGGCGCCTCTCGTCAGGGCTCTGCCAGTAGCCTTGCTGCCTCTTGTCCTGCGTGGACTCAGCAGCGGGACCAGGTCCTGGGCGAGGAAGAGGCCAGAACCGGGGAGAGGACGGCACCCAGGAGCCTTTGTGCTGAGTCCCCAACGGCCCCCAGCCGTGGCCCCTCGTCTGTAACCCCCTCAGCCCCAGCATCATGGTACCAGCTCCCGCCCTGTGGAGTAAGAGGCCCTGAGCTGAGGGGAAGGGCCAGGTCCAGAGACACCCCGAGGGCCAGGCTGGGCTCTGGCCTCACTGGAAGGCCCAAACCAGGCCTGGGAGCTTTCTCAGCCGTCCTGGGCGGTGCTCTCAGGAGGGAGCTATGGCCGAACCGTGGACCCCAGCACGTCTCAGGTCGGGGACCCCTGACACCTTGTGCAGATTCAAAGGCCGGCGAAGGACCCTCGGAGGCAGGCCTGGGGCCTCCGGGCCGGGGGTGGAGCCAGCCCACGTGCTGCGCTTCAGGGGCTTCACGGGAGAACTCATCAGCCCCACAGCAGGGTGGTGACAGAGATGGATGCTGGGGACAGCTGTGCACCGGAGCCACGCAGCGAGCGGAGGGGAGGGAGGAAGGGTGGGGGAGCGGCCATGGGGGCCACGCTACCGTCACCGTGCCCCAGCCCCTCCCCGGGCATCGGCCACACCCTTCCAGACCCCTCTGCCCTACCAACAGTACCCCCGACACTCCTCTTCCCAAGGGGGCCTGTGCAGGCCCGCCACCCCAGCAGCCCTGGCCTAACTGCCCTTTCGCTCCGCATCATCCCAGGAGCCCAGGCGTAACCCCAACGGTGCAGCTCCCAGAGACACAACTGTTGGCAACACCGACCCCCCCCAGCTTGAGCAATTCCATGTGAACGGGCCCAATCCAGCTCTTAAAACAACTAGAGTATAGGATGTAGCACCTGACTCGCACACCAGCCTAGCCCAGAGGTGACCGTCCCCAGGGGTGAGTTTACTCCAAAGAGCTCGGCCGGGACTTCCCTGGTGGCACAGTGGTTGAGAGTCCGCCTGCCAATGCAGGGGACACGGGTTCGTGTCCCAGTCCAGGAGGATCCCACATGCTGCGGGGCGGCTGCGCCCGGAGGCCATGGCCGCTGGGCCTGCACGTCCGGAGCCTGTGCTCCGCGGTGGGAGAGGCCACAGCAGTGAGAGGCCCGCATACCGCCAAAAAAAAAAAAAAAAAAAAAAAAAGAATCCACCTGCCAATGCAGGGGACACGGGTTCGAGCCCCGGTCTGGGAAGATCCCACATGACGCGGAGCAACTAAGCCCGTGCGCCACAACTACTGAGCCTGCGCTCTACAGCCCGCAAGCCACAACTACTGAGGCTGCGTGCCACAACTATGGAAGCCCGTGCACCGAGAGCCCGTGCTCTGCAACCAGAGAAGCCACTGCAGTGAGAAGCCCGCGCAATGCAACCAAGAGTAGCCCCCGCTCGCCGCAACTAGAGAAAGCCCACGCGCAGCAACGAAGACCCAACACAGCCAAAAATAAATAAATATTAAAAAAAAAAAAATGAAAGGGAGTGAGCTTTCATGCAGTGTTCAGCCTGGGCCTGGGTCTCAGGGTCTGTGCAACTCCCAAGCCACCAAAGCGAGGCCCTTTCTCGAGGAAAGGTCTTTCCGAGCTAAGGTCGCTTCCCTCTGGACCTGGAGTCAGCCCTTCCACGTCCGCTTCTCATCCTCCGCGCCCAGCCTTCCCCAGGCACGGCCCCCCGGACTCACGTGCAGGCTGGGATGGTAGGTAAGCAGCCCATTGTCACACAGGGTCACGTACTTCTTCTTCCATTCCTTGTTCAGGGACTTGCCACTGCGCTTGAGCAGGATACCCTGAAGACAGAGGCCGGATCAGAGACAGAAGCCAGGCCCACACGTCACAGCTATGAAGAAGGTCTCAGTGTCCACAGGTCACAGCATCCTCCGCCCCCCGTCCTCCCGGGTCACTGTGCTTATCTGCATGGAGAGGCCACACGGGACTAAAACTGAACCAGGGAGAGCCAGGCGGATGAACCCATCTATGGAACTCGGCTGCCCCTGACCGTCCTCAGGAAGCAGCCTGGAGCCCACCTCTCTAGTTACCATGGACACCGTCCCATGGCAGGGGGGTGTCCTCTCCCCCAGGTTGGGGAACTACGTCAGCAACAGGAGGCAGGGGTTTAGATGGCCTCCCAGCAGTGCTGCTCCCACCCACCGTCTCCAGGGATGGGGTGGAACACAGCACAGAGACCTCAGGAGGGCCCGGGCCTCCTACCCTCTGTGGCAGCCCCAAATAGAGCAGAAAAGCCCCTAGCTGTCCCCAGAATGGCCCAGTCTCCCCCAAGGCAGGCAGTGGGAAGACCCAGCCATACAGCCCAGCACCCAAATCTCCCGTGTGAGCTGATAAGACACTGGGCGTGGAGGTTAGATGGGCACCAGGATGAACAAGGGCTCCCCAGGGGCAGGGATTTGGGCGTGTTGTTCCTCGACACCCTCAGCACTGCGACACTCCTGGGATGCAGCAGACGCTTGGGGAACAGCTGGTGGACAGGGCGGGGGAAGAGCCAGCAGAGACCGTGCGGTGTCGGAGGTGCTGCGAGCGGGGGGTGGACCTCACCGAGGCAGACGAGGCGTCCACCCACACCCCAGACGGCCTCTGCTGCCCTCCCCTGATGACAACCCCCGACGGTCCCTCACCCACTGGCTTTCGCCTGGAAACAGCAGACAGCACGGGAGAACGGCCAAAGATGGAGCTCAGGTCGGGACGGGACACGGACGTGCACAGGCGGCAGGTGCCCCAGGACCGGTATCACCCCTGTGGGGCCCCCTCCCCAAACTCGGGAGGGCTGAGAAGAGGCAGTGCTCCCTGGACATTCCTAGACAGAACTCCTGGGGGGCAGCCCCCCCTCACAGCGGGACTGCCCCGGCTGGGCGAGAGCGGGCAGCACGCCAAGTCCCAGCAGGTCGCAGAGGAGCTGCCAGAGCCCCTGTGCCAACCTCTCCTACAGGAGGGGAGGGCCGTGCCCTCAGACAAGCCGGAAATGGGGGTCAAGAGATTCACTGTGAGAGAGGGCGGGGGGGTAAACCCCGGATCCATGGCCCCCTACCCCGCTAAGGCTTCCTACTGTAAGGCTCGGCCCTTAGGGGGATGAGGTTAACAAACAGGTGGGCTGGGATGCCCGCCCCATCTCTCCCCACAACAGGGACTGCGGTGGCGATAACATCACAGGTGTTTCACATCCTTGCTCCCCCACTCCCTTCCCCTATCCTCATCCTCCTGCCCTCAAAGACAGGTGCAGTTGCGGGAAGTCAGGCCACTGAGTCGTAGGCCACCTAAGGACACTGCTGCTACTATCTGGCCCCCTTTTCCTCACAAAGAGCTTCTGAAGACCAAGGGTGTGAACGGGACCTTCAGCAGACGACAGGTCGGCTGGAACGGCCCAGGCCACCGCGGCCCCTGCTTCGTGGTCCGCGAAGGAGCCTTGGCGACCAGCCTCTGGGCGTGGCAGCCATCCCCTCACAGGCCAGGAACGTGGAAACAGTTCAGCCGCCGCCTCTCCCCTGACTGTGGACCACGGCCCTGAGGACTGCCGGCCAGACTCTGGAGAAGGCGGCCCAGGCCTACCCTGCTCCCCTGGGAGTGGCCGCCACGGCTGGCTCGCCTGCGCCCCATCTCACTCCCTCCTTTCCCACCTGCTCCCCAAGGGCCTCTGTTCTCAAACCTTTCACACCTGAGCCCGCCCTCCCTCCTCTGTCCCTTCATCTTCACCAGGTTCCCTCCTGGTCAAGGGAAAGGAAAACCTGACTCCGTGCCCCGTTCTGCCACCAACTAGCTCTTAACATCAAGCAAGTCGTGTCACTGTCTGGGCCTCAGTCTCCTCGGAAGCGCGGACCCACCTACAGGGCCCGCTCCCCGCCCCCCCCGCCCCCAGCAGGAAATCAGGAGCCAGGATGCAGAAGAGGCCGGCGTAAGCGGGAAGCCCTTTTCTACCCAGAACTCTTCCTCCTCCGTCACCTGGGCCCCTCTCGGGAGGAGACCCCGGCGCCACGGACGACGGTAATGACGCTCCGACGCTGCTCTGACGCTCATTAGCAGGGGGCGTGGGAGGAGCGCCGGGAGGGGGCGTGGGAGGAGCGCCGGGAGGGGGGAGTGGGAGGAGCGCCGGGAGGGGGGCGGGGGAGGAGGGATCTCGGCCGCTGGGGCTTGACCCGCGCCCACAGGCTCAGCCCGCCTCTCACCGGCCCGGCCCGCTCCGCCCTGCCCTACCGGCGCCTCCGTCCGGGTCACAGCCCGTTCCGAGGGAGGCGAGCGAGCTCCAGGGGTTCCTGCTCCCCTCCCTGGCCGGCCGGCTGCGCACGGCGGAGCAGGAAGCAATCTGGGGCGGAATGGGAGCGGTGCGGAGGCGACAGCCCCCAGAGGACCCGTTCCCGCCGCCGCCTCCCTCCCAGCTCCGCCAGCCGGCTTAATTGCGGAGTCCGGATTGATTGGGAATGCAAATGGCAACTGAAATGCAATCTCCACTCCCAGCAGGAGCAGAGGGGGGGAGAGGAGAGGAACGGAATGGGGAGAAGAACGGGACAGGAGAGCGGGAAAGGGGTTAGCCCGGCCCTGGGGGCGGGGGGGGGGAGGGGAGCGCGCAAGGAATGGCCACTGGCCCGGAGAGGGGAGAGTGGTGGAAGGACGCGCGGTCCCAACGGCAGGCACGCCCCCAGCCCCCGTGAGGTCGGCGCGGCTAGGCACCTGCCTCCAGCGGGCAGCTTCCTGGCTGTGTGCCGCCTCCTCCGGAGTGTCCCTGAGGTTCGGGGCCTGTGACACTCCAGTACCCTAGCTGACCCCTTTGGCCGGGTTTCACCCCCCACCTCACAGCCCCGCCTTCCCGTCCACGTGGGGGACTCAGGGAGCAGATAAATCAGACCGACCCCAGACAGGAAAGGGGGCGTCTGGGGCTAACTTATTTCAGAGCACGGGCGGGGGGGTGGGGATAAGCGTTGTCTGTTAAATGTTTACATGCGCATGTGTGTGTACTCAGAGCACACGCCCCAAAGCGGGGAGTGACAGTCCCCTGCCTGGCCTGGCGAGGGCCCCGTGGGAGGCCTCGGTCAGCACGGCCCCAGAGACACTCAATCACACCATCAACAGGTTTATGGACCAGTTCTGTGCCCAAACACACACAGGGACGGGGAGGAGAGTGCCCACTGCCATTCTCCCAGGCCCTCCACGCGCCCCCGGGCAGGCTGACCCACCTAGAGCAGTGCCTGCTGGGCGTCACTGTGGTGACACTTCAGGGGAGGGCTGAAGCACAGAGGGCGCGGGGCGACACAGTGCTCCTCACTGTGTCCTCTGGGCCCCGAAACCCTTCCTGAAACCCAGTGGAAACCCCCATCCCTAACACCAGGATTCTGGTCACACTACCTACAGGCTCCAGGAGCCCCAGCCTGGAGAGCCAAACCTGACCACAGGGCCCTGGCCAGGCTGACCTCAGGTGCTCCAGCCACACCAGTCTCCTCTGTGGTCAAAAACTGACATCACAGCCCCCGTGGACACAGCATCTCTAACCACCGGCTCCCAAGAAGATCTGGGCCAAGCGCAGCATCCTGTGGGTACAGCGGACTGACCACCAGGCCGGCTCAGCAGTTCTAGAGCCCTGCCTGCCCAGCACACCAGCAACTCTGCACAAAGACCCCTCCATCACTCAACGTCTTTTTCCAGCAGAGAGACCCACGACAGGAGGTCTGGGAGGATCCAACACCGGGTGGCCCAGCCCTGCCAGGCAGTGACTCAGGAAGGAGGTGAGGGAGGGGCCCTACCAGGACGTGTCCCCTCCACTAAGTTTCGTCTTTACAGAGGCTCACACGGTAAGACTGGGCCAGTGAACCCAGGGTAGGAAGAGGCCTCGGTAAGCCCTTCAACGCGTACTCCTCAGGGTACTCTTTTGAGAATTCTCTTTTCTGGGAGGAGGGGAGGGAGGCCAGAGAGACCATACCCTCCTCCAGGGCCGCCCACCTCCAGAACCACCACCAGCGAAGTGCTGCTGAGGATGGCAGGCGGCTCTCTGCTGCCTCCCTGTGGTGGTGAGGAGGAACTGGCAGCGTAAGGGTTCCGGCCACCCTTCCCCGCTGTGCTGTGAGTTCTTCTCTGCAAGAGAACTCTCCTTGTTAAGGATTCAGGCCTGGCAGGGGCAGGGCGCTGGCCTCTCTCACCATCTTCCAGAGGCCCCGAAAAGAACCATCATCTAACATTTCCTGGGCTTCATCTCAGCTCCTCTCCAGCCCCAGGGGAAGGGAGTGCTGACCTGTTTAATGGGGATGGCCCGACCACTCCCGATGCTGTCCACCTTGCACTCGGCGGCTTTTTTCTCCCGGTCCAAGTCGGCACCCTTTCGAGACTGGAAGAGAACAGAAGAGGCGTGTTAAAGGGGCCCAGGGTCTGCGGGGTCAGCAGCCCACCTGGAATCCCCAGCCAGCCCTCCCGCCCTCCCCCCTCCTGGGCGGGCCCTAGCAGTGGGGCGGGGCCGGGGCGGCGGGACCGGGAAGGAACTGAGACCACGAGTATTCCAACGGGTTTATTCTTACACACGGCACCATACAGAGCAGCACAGGTCACTGGGCCGGGCCCGCCCCTTACAAAAGAGCAAGGACACGAGATACCGAGGGCGTGAGGAGCGCGCAGCCCAGGGGGCTGGGGCGTAAGAGACGGGAAGGGGCGAGGAGAGGTGGACGGTGGGGCTGAGGGACGTGGCCGGGAGCACAGGGCATGACCACCAGGGAGAGCAAAGTCCAGAAGTGAGCGGGTAGCGGCCCGTCTGCGGCACAGACACCACATGGCACGTTACGCCGAGCACGGCGGCGTAGCCCGAGGGGCACAGTGGATGGAGAGAGAGAGGAGAGAGGCCAGAAGAGGCCCTGCGCCCCTGCCGGGCTCCTGGGGCAGAGCCCGCCCGAATGCGGATCCTAGGAAATGGGAGGCCAAGAGAGGGGAAGGCAAGCGCGGCGTGGCTGCGGCGTCCGGAGCGGAGCAGGAACGGCAGAAGTCCATGCAGGAAGGAGCAGAGGAGGGGAGGGGCGGGGGAGCTCCCCCAGGAGCAGCTGGACCGCCGGCCGGCCGGGCGCTCGGACGCCCCGGCCTCTGGGCCTCGTCGCTGGCCGGCGCCGGGCGTGGGCCGAGCTCCCTTCTTCTCCATGCAGCGAGCCTGGCGCAGCGCGTCCAGCAGGGCTGGTCCCTGGCAGCCCCCAGCCGCGGGCTCCGGCGTTCCTAGCCTTCCCTGGGGGTGGGGGTTAGTTACAAAGGTTCCTGTGGGTCTCTGGAGTGGGGAGCACGGCGGCCGCTTCTCATCTGAGAGCAGTCCCAGGGCCCGGCCCGCCTCCGGCCCCGCACAGGGGAGAATGTCCAGAGGTGCTGTGTGTCACCACCTGGTCTTCTAATTTGGAAGGAGTTGGAAAGGCCTTTTTGTTGATGAAAAGTTGGAAACAGTGGCACATATCTGCAAATATCGAAAGAATAAAGATTTTGGCAAGTTATACTCAAGCCCCGCACAGTCGGTCAGCACTGGTGAGGGCAGAGACCCAGGCGGCTGGGGAGAGGCGGCGGCGGGATGAAGAGGAGGGGGAGAGGGTGTGGGGGGCGGGCAGGCGGCGGCAGCGGTGGCGCCGGGCAGTCCATGTCAGCGGGGAGTGTTCTCCACTCCGGGCCCTACACCCTCCTGCTCACCCGGGCTGCCAGGAGCCAAGGGCACAAGGAAGAGGCAAAGGACCGCAGCCGCAGCGCGGGGGCAGCACAGCCAAAGGAGCGGGAAGAGGCAGGCCAAGGGCCACCGCCCGCGGCTCCACCGTCCGTCAGCACCCGCCCCGGGCCTCTCCTGGGTGCCACGGCCTCTGCCCCTTCGGCCCAGGGGGAGGAAGGTGGATGGGCCGCTGCCACCGGGTCCCCAGACAGAAGAGCCGGTCGTGGGGAGCGGGGCGCAGGCTGTCCCAGCCAGGCTGGTGAGCAGAGAGGCCCCAACCAGCAGAGGATCCCTGGGAGCCCAGAGGGGCCCCCCCCGGGACGGGAAGCCAGGCAAGAGTGGCAACAAAACGAGTAACATGAAGTCATGGGGGAGACGGGGGACGCCAGCGGCCACGTCCAGCGGGAGAGTCACGGGGGCGCCAGCCACAGAACAGGCGTGGCCCTGCTGGGGAGGACGAGGAGGGCAAGGGGGTGGCCCCGGCGGCGATGATGAGAAGGGGAGGTCCCGAGATGCACCTCTAGAGACGGACACGTCTTGAGGCTGCCTTGGGGACAATGGCGCAAGTGAGGTCACCATGGAAACAATGGAAAGAAAAAATAAGGTTGCCACGGTGAAGATGGAGAGAATGAAAGGGCCCGGGGCCGGCTGTGCCCAGGACGCGCGCGGCGAGGCGGGCTCTGCTCCGCAGAGCAGGCAGCAGAGCGCGGGGAGCGCCAAGGCGCTGGCGAGGGGGCCCTGGGCCCGGGCGGGTGGCAGAGGGAAGAGCGCGTGCCCTGGGGTGGTGCAGGACCAGCGGCAGAGGAAGGCGAGAGGTGAAGAATGGTGTGGAGGGAGCAGGTGACTGAGGCTGGATGTTAGGGAGCAGGTGCCGAGGGCGTGGATAGCAGTCACTGCAAACACAGGTCGCCCACGGGCTCTACGGCGGCGGCGGCAGCAGCAGCGGCAGCAGCAGGAGGCGTGGGCGTGAGCAGGCAGCCCAAGGCGCTGTGCGTCTCAATGGGCGTGCACGGGAGACGGGGAGCTGCGAGTCCAGGCAGGGTTGGGGCTGGGGGCTGGGGGCGGGACGGCTGTAACGCACGGTAGCAACTGGCAGCAGGGAGGGGGTCAGTCAGCATGGCCGGGGAGGGCGCGAGGCAGGCACGGGGCGGACAGAGGCAGGCAGACTGGGCAGAAGTGCGCCAGGCAGGCGGAGGCGAGGATGAATGGGCGAGGCCTGGGGAGCACTGGCTCTGTCTGGACGGGGTTCCTGAGAGCCTGGCCGGGGCCTGACCTGGTGGGCTGGACTGACAGCCACGCCCTGATGCTCAGAAAGAGGCAGGTGGAGTGACGCAGAAGGACAGGGCGATCTCCTGAGAGTCCACACGGGCAGCTCACCCACCTGTGTCTGACCCAAGACTCCCGGAATGGTCCAGCCAAGTCCCAGCTGGACGGTGAGTTTGGGGATGGGCACTGCGTGTCAGATGCAGGCTCAGGACACCTAAGAGCTGACGGGCTGGGCCCCTACGGCGGAAGGCACACGGGACCCTGGGGCTGGGGTCTGCGGGGAAGGGGAGAGGAAGAGCTTGTGGGGGGACCGAGGCAGGGAATCAGGAGACGGAGGCCTGGGGAAAGACAGCTAAGCCTTCGTTAGGCCGATGGCAGCAGCGGGTGGGAAGCGTGGGAGAATGAAAAGAGCGGGCAGTTGGACTCGAGGCCTGGGCCCTGTTCATTCTAGCTCTGCCAGCAAACGCTTCCTGTAGCCTCAGGCAAACAATCTCGGGGCCTCAGTCCACAACTGCGGAATCACAGGTGCCTCAGAGTTAGAGCAGACGCGTCCAGAGATCCCTCAAGCTGGCCAGGAAGCCCTACGAGGTCGGGGAGAGGGAGGGTGTGTGTGTGCGGCCGGGAGGAGGGTCTGTGTGGATGTGCTGAGGGCGGCCCCGTGGGCTCGGAGGAAGAGTCTGGAAGAGTCTGGGTGTGGACGGGGGGCACCGGTAAGGAGCCGACGGAAGAGGCGCGCGTCAGTGGGGATGGAGGTCGGCAGGTGGCATCGTCCTGCCTGCTCCCTCCTGGCCGGGGGCTGGCGGCTCGGCCCTGCCCGTTTGGTGAAGGCGGCCGGGCAGGCGGGAGGGGCGGGCACGTACCGTGAAGATGTTGGAGCGCCGCTTGGACTGCTTGCGGATGGGTGTGGGGGTGGAGGAGGCAGCGATGGTCTCGATGCGCAGCTCCCGCTGGCTGATGCTGGGGGTGGAGGGGACTGAGGATGAGTAGTCGCTGAAAGCGCTGCTGCCGCCATTCGTGGCCTAAGGACAGAGAGGGCTGCTGAGGGCGGCTCCGGGAGGGGCGCAGGGGCGGGTGGCAGGCAGGAGCTGGGAAGCCTGCGGTGCGGAGACCTGGCCGGGGGCTCGTGGGGCAGCAGAGGGGCCACTAGCTCCTACGGGTGGTACCAAGGGGAAAGGTAGCACGGCCTGGAGGCCAGCAGGACCCGGTGGTCACCACACTGGGCTGCCCCACTAGGGCCCCAGCAGGGGCCATTCAGGGTCAGCCCGGGAGCTGAATCGGAGGCAAAGGCTAGCAGGTTGGAGTCAGTGACAGAGGCCAGAAGAGAACGAACTGTGGAGTCTTGGCTCACAGGTGGGTGTGACGCGAGGTGGCAGGTCACCCTGGATGAGCTCCCCAAGTCAGTGACAAAGAGCAAGACTGCAGGAGGCCAGGGCGGGCCTCAGAGTGCAAGGGGAGGATGAGGTTTGCTTCTAGGCAGTGTGGGTGACAGGGTACAGGATACAGGAGGGCCGGGGCAGAGAGCGGAACAGCTAAGCTAAGACTGCTCCAGAGGAAGCAGCAGGTAAGGGAGCGGCGGCAGAGGATCTCCGCAGAGAGACAGCAGGTGCTCAGCACTGTCCACTCCAGGACTCGGGAAACACAGTGTGACAAGGCCACCCGCTAACGGCCCATTGGATGATCACTAAATAGAGAACGTGTCCTGCTCTGGCAGCCTCCTCGAATCCTAACCCGTACAAAGGGAGCAAGACACCTGAGCTGCTGCCCCTCGGTGGGCAGGGCCCCCGTGCACAGCTGGTTCTGCAGCGGAGGCAGCGCCGCTCAGAGACAGTGAAGAAAGACCTTCTGTGCCTCCTTTCTTCCACGGGGGAGTGCTTACAGGGGAAGCCCTGACGCCGTCTAAAGTGCTAAAGGGAGGGCTCAGGCTGTCATCAGGACACTGGTGGGCCAGGGGGCCTCAGAAAGACGATGGCCCTTGGCAGAAGTAAAGGAGTGGCTGTCGGCTCGACCACTCAGTGCGCACACCTGTGATGGCCCAGGGCTTATCCGCCGAGCAGGGACTGAGCGGGGAGATGCAAGTACTGGCCTGCCTGCCAAGGGCCAAAAAACAACCAGGCAGTAGGCCCAGGAAGTGGGCGGGTGTCCAAGTGGTAATACAGGAGAAACCCTGGCAGGACCCGGCTCAGAACACCCCCACTACCCCACACGTCACAAATGCCACTGGCCCTTGCGGGTAAGTGCTGCCCTTCTAAACGCAAACACCGAGAGAAGGGCCAGCAGGTGAGGGCCAGCAGGGACGAGCTCAGCTCAGAGCCTCCTGAGAACGGCTGCACGGGAAGCGGGCACTGAGATAGCGCTAACGTGGGTGACCAGAGCAAATGCTTAGGCGGCCTCAGCTGCTGCAGAGCTGCGGGGCAAGGAGAGTGTCGAGCAGGGACGGGAACTAGCGGGAAGGCAGTCACCACGGGGTACAGAGGAGGCCAGGCCAGTCGTGCAGGCTAAGGGAACTCGAGCCAGTGCTTTCAAACCATCTGCAAGGCGGCAGACCAGACGAGGTGGGGACAGGCAGGCAGACAGACAGAATGGGAGGCAGGGCCGCGGCGGGCGGGGCGTGCAGTGGCGGGGGGCGGGGGGAGGCTGCCCGCACCTGGTTGATATGCACGGACGGGATGGAGGCAGCGGACACGGCCGAGTGGCTGGGAGAGTTGGGCAGTGACTTGCAGGGCCCGATGGCCAGCTGCTGCTTCTTCCGCAAGGCCACTACCTTCTGGGCCACTGCAGGGGACAGCACAGTCAATTACCCATGTGGGGAGGAGCGAGGAGCCCAGCTTAGAGCCGCCACCCCCCCACCCCACCCCCCCACCCCACCCCCGCCTGCCTGACCCCCTCTGGGGGAGCGTCCCTGGCGCCGAGTTACCGTCCTGGAAGACGCGCTCCACGTTGAGTCCGTAGGTGGCGCACGTCTCGTAGTAGGTGCAGCGCTTCAAGTCTGTGGACAGCTTGCGGGCCCTGCTGTCGTCGATGACCCGCGGGTTCGCGGCACTGATGGCGTCTGTTGGAGACGGGAGAGTGGGGACTGACTCAGCCTGCTGAGAAGCTGAGGCTGCTGGCCGGTGGGCCGTTCGGTCAGAGGGTGGCTGGGCAAAGAGCCCGGGCAGCGGACGACACGGAGCACGAGAATACGGGTGTCTGGGCCTCGTTCCAGCTCTGCCACCGACTCACTGAGTGGGAACGAGCCAGACACTCTGTTTATTCATCTCAAAATGTGGACACGACCACCACACGGATGGCAGGATCTTAGCTGGGGAAGACCCAGTGCGTACGGGGCAAAGAGGAGGCGCCCGCTCTAGGGCGACACGAAAGGGCTGGTCCAGCGCCAGGAGGGCGGGGCAGCCAGGCTTTCTTGTACCTGCCACCTGGGGGCCCAGAGCCCCCGCGTCACCCCTGCTGGCCCGCTCACCCTGCGTGCCCACCAGCACCATGGGCACCTCGCTGGCGTTGCGGAAGCTGCAGAGCCGCAGGAAGTAGTTGTACACCGTCTGGAAGCTGATTTCATCCTCCAGGCTGAACACAAACACCACCGCGTCCACCCAGGCAGCAAACTAGGGGGGACCGAGCACAATTACCACCCTCACCTGGGCACGGGTGAACTGCGTACCCCTCTCCCCACACGCAACCTTGCCCAGTCCCAACTGGGAACCTCAAGAAAGGGGCACCAAAGGCCAAGGCTGGGGGCAGGGGCATCACCTGGAGCTCAGGGGGGCCTCCTTCATCTCGGATCAGCAGCAGGTAGCTCTGGCCATCCACCACAATCTCCTTCTTAAACCGACCCCCTAGGACAGAGTTCACGGTCAGGCCCAAAACCAGAAGAGCGAGCCCACGGGGGCCAAACGGAAGAAGTCCACGGCTTCCAACAGAGAAGACGGGAGCGCTGAGAAAGCCAAGGGCTGCAGCCCCCGCACGGACAACTGGAAAGAGGGACGGCGGCCATTAAGGCAGGCCCGTAACGCTCACCTTCTGGGGACTCCTCCTGGACATAGGTCCCCGTCAGATAGCGGTGCACCAGGGCCGACTTGCCACTAGACAGGTTCCCCACAATGCCCTGCGGGACAGGAAGGCGGGAGAGCTGCGGTCAGAGGGCAGGACGGAGGACACGGGGCAGGAAAGGCTGATACGTTAGCAAGGAGAGGGGCCAGTGCTGCGGATGGGCGAGCAAAGAGAAACAGGGAAGAGAGGGGTGACGGGAGAGACCAAGCCTAGAGACGGAGGGGACTGGAAGCGGGGGAAGCAACGCCGGCCCACCACTCCAGCCCGCACCCCCAGCCCCTGGGCTGCCGGGCCTCCCATGGGCCTCACTCACCACTTTAAGCTCCGGCACCGAACGGCTCAGGGTCCACTCCTGGCTGTTCACAAAGGAGTCTGCGGGAGAGAAGGCCGCCTGTCAGGACTGGGGTGGGACACACACCTTTGCTATCCACCACCTGCTGCCTCTGATGCTGCCCCTTCACAGGCCAAGGCCAGAAAACAGCACTCACGCCCTGGTCTCCTGGGAAGCAGCAGGAACGTTCTGCGCAGCTGGGACAGAGCGATGCCAGCCCCCACTTCCACTGGCCTGGCCCCGATCCCTCCTCTTACTGCTACAGCAAGGTGCGTAGTTGCTACCTCGAGCCACACTCGGCCTGCCGCCCCCCACCTGGTGAGAGGCCTCCAGTGGGTCTCAGCCAGACCCAAGCTGGGCGGCAAGGCTGCAGCTTCTGCTGCGAGTAGGAACAGCTCACCCTTGCAGGGTGCGGCCACCTACCGCATTCCTGGAGGCTGAAGAGGGAGGAGCCCTTACCTGGCCCTGTTCTGTGAGAGGCAGGTCCAATGGGGAGCGGCCCTCGTCCCCAAGCTCCTCCTGGGCAGGAGGCCACCACCCTCTGTGTCCCAGAGACCCACCTCCGGGGCTCTTCCTCTCCAGTCCATCCTCAGCTCCTGCCGGGCTCCAGCCACGCAGAGCCCCCCTCTCCTTTATCCTCTAGGTTGTAATGGACATCCTGCGATCGGCTCCCGGCAGCTTGGGCCTGGGCCAGCCTCTCTGGCTGGGCTTGCTCCCCCTCCCCAGGCTGTCTCAAACAGTGCTTATGACGGTCGGGTCCACAAGCATTCCCCAAACTCATCTGCACAGGCAGCTAGAGGTGAGGGCTCGAGCCTCGCCTGGGAGCTAGAAATGCTGCTGTTCTAGGCTCCCACCCAGAGCCCGCTGGCTCCGAGTGCGTCTCCATCCCTCCCCTCCCGGGCCCCAACTCCTCAGGCACCCAAAGTGATAAGGGGCCCTTCCGACCCGCTCTCATTCCACCACGCTAGGGCCACGGGCGGGAGGTCCTGCCCCGACCCACCTGGAAGGCCACCTCTGCCACAGACACCTTCTCCAGACCCACTGGCGACCCCAGAGCCTTGCCTGCCCGGCGCCGATCCCACTCGGCCAGCCCCGGCTAGCCCCCAGGCCCACAAGGCACAGGCCCGCTTCTCCCAGGTAGGTTTCCGGTTTGTTTCACACCCGCCCTCAAGCCCGGACTCCAACCAGGGAGGCCACGCAGGCCGGGGCTCTCCCCCTTACCGCTTGGCGCGCCCAGGAGCCCAGGGGCCGCGGCCGCCCGGCGGCTCCACAGCGGCTCGGGGGGCGCGGGCGCGGGCTCCCTCCGGCGGAAGCGGCTGGTGAGCAGCCTCCAGAGGCCGGCGGCAGTGTGGGGCCGGCCCGGCTCTGGCGCGGCGCTCGGGGCCGCGGCGCCCAGCAGCAGGTCGCGGCGGCTGGAGAAGGCACCCAGAGAGCTGGCGTCGCCGTCGCTGCGGGTGCGCGCCCGGGGCAGCAGCCCCGACTCTGCGCGCCGGATCTCCTGGCCGCGGCGCAGACGGAAGCTGAAGCTCTTCCTCAGCGCCGACAGGCCGCGCCGGGGGCCCGGGGAGCTGCGCCCGCCGCCGCCGCGTAGCACCTGCCAGCGCTGGCTGCTCCACAGCGAGGCGCCCCGCAGGAAACCCGCGCTGCCCGCGCGGCCCAGCCCCGCGCCAGCGCCCTCGGCCTCGGCCGCCAGCTCCAGGCGGTTCACCTCCAGGAACGTCATGCTGGTGGGCCGCGGCGCCTGGGTCCGCCGGGGGCGGCTGCGCCGGGCCGGCGCGGGGCTGGGCGCGGGGCTGGGCGCGGGGCTGGGCGACGGGCTAGGCGCGGCCGAGCCGGGGCGCCCCGAGGACGCGGGCCGGGGAGCCGGCGGGAGGCCGTCGGGCGGGCCGCGGCGGCCGAGACGCGGGCGCAGGAGGCCGAGCAGCAGGCCGCGGACGCCAGCGGCCGGTGGCCCCGGGCCGCCCGAGCACACGCTCTGCGGCCGCGCCGGCTGCTCGCGCACGGCGCACAGGGCAGAGGCAGCGCGGCCGGCCGGGGCGCCGTGCAGGTCCAGCGAGTCGCAGACGCTGAGGGCGCGGCGGCAGGCGGCGGGCCGCTCCCGGCTGCGGCTGTCCCCTGGCGGCCAGCCCCGCTCCATGCTCAGGGCCCGCGGGCGAGGGCCAGGCCCATGGTGAGGGGCGCGGGGCTGGGCCCGGGCCGGGGCCGCGGCCGAGGCGCACTGACCTCCGGCCTCTGGGCACCTGGTGTCGGCCGACTGAGTCCCTCAACGCCTCCACCTCGCAGCCGGCAAGCCCAGACCTGGAGAGGCCGGGAGCCAGCCCAACACCGAGAGAGACGTGGCAAGCCTGGCCTGGAACACCCAGGAACGGCGGCCGCAGGAGAGCCAGCCTGCTGGGGCAGCCCCCGAGCCCTGAGAAAACAGGAAATTCCAGCCCAGGGCTCCTCCTCGGTTGGGGCAGGCAGGTGAGGAGATGTCATTAAGAGCAGGCCAAATAAGTAACAGTCCTCGGCACACCACACACTGAGTTCGGTTTTGCAGAGAAGCAGGCCATTTGCTCTTTCTCCAGGGAAGAACCAGAAGGTGACCCACCAGGGTGGGAGTCAGTAAAAGCCTAAATTATGAGTCAGGAGTTATGCCGACTTCGGGCCTCAGTCTCCTTATCTGGAAAGTAGGGAGCCTCTACGAGGCAATCCTGTCTTAGCTTGGGAAACTCGCAAATCCGAGTTGCTGTATGTTTTAGTCAGCTCTTCTGTTAATGACCGAGGCTGTCTTCTTCCCTGGAGATTATAAAATCATCTGTAGTAGGTTAAGTGTTGTCCTGCCCAAGGGCAGCAGAAAATCGAAAGAGAACCTCTGGACCTGGACCATACAGTTCTGGACGAGTGACTCACTTCTGAGCCCCTGAAGTCTCCAGCCTCCACCCGCTGGCTGGTTCTCACCTCCTGTCCAGAGGCTGTGCAGAGGTGAAGCTTCAGACTGCAGTACTGGTTGGAGCCTGACGCTCAGCACCGATGCCCTGTGAATTTCACGTGTGTGGGCTGCAACAGACACTCAGTAAATGCAGGGATGACTTCAGGACGGGGGCAGGGGGCAGGCAGTTGCCGTGCTGTGCTCTCCACTGCAGTGTATACATCAGTCCCCTCCAAGGCGCTGGAGATGAGCCAGTTTACCATAATCCACAAGGACCCCAAGCAGATCAGGAGAAACCAGTTGAGGCAGGTGGCAAGGATGAGTGGGGCTTGCCTTTCCTTTAAAGACGTGATACACCCAGGTTTCCTCCACCCCCAGTCCAACCCAACTCCCAACGTTCCTGTCCCTCTCAGCTTTAGAATTCCAGGGTCCTGGTCAGAAGCAAAGTACGAGATAAAAGTGGCACATTCCTGAGGGGGCTGGGGTGGGGGAATGCCTGAGAAAGGCAGGGCCTCTCCATCCTAGGTGCTCCTGGGGAACCCAGAGCTGGAAACTCCCAAGTCCTGGGCTGGATCTCCCAGGCCTGGAGAGGCCCCCGGGCCTGATTGCGTATTTTCCTGGGACTAGTTATTAACAACAACGAGGATGACTTCTTCCTCTCCGGGATGCACACCCCCACGTAAGAGTCGCTCCTGCACAAGAGCCTTTCCCAGGCTCCTTCAGGCGTGGAGACAGGAATGCAACCCAGGAATCCTGACTCACGTTCCCAAGTTTAAGTCTCCTACGCTGAACTTCCCTATCTTCGTATCTGTCTCTCTGTCCTCTCTCACACGTAGGGGATTACCCCTCCCCCAGAGAAGAAGCCTGCTCATTCCAAACCCTCCCCCCAAGCCAATGAAAATGCAAGCACAGGACAGCAGCTATCAGAGACAAGTGGGGACTGAGGGGGGACGGGGGACAAGGTGCCGAACAGGGGATGGGCTGCTTCAGAACCCAACTGGCTAGCCTCAGGGGGCGAGGAGCAGGCTGGGATAGGAGAGTAAAAGGCCCCCAGTTACACACACACACTCACACACACACACACACACACAGGCTACAGGACATGCAGCAGTGCCCAGTCCAGGAGGTGAAAAAACATGCCACATTCTCAGAGGACACACCAGCGCCTGACTCCCCTTGTACCTGCAAAATCGGTCCAGGCGAAATGCTCAGACTGGGTCAATCCCAAACCTGGGACAGCTTCCTCTTCCTCATGGGGCTGCCTCCTTCCTATTCCTGCTTCCTAGAAACCTTTCCTGACTCAGGGAAACTAGACAGAGAAGGGCACCTGCCTGCACATAAATGTCCCAGGACATCAGCCAAAGACCCCAGAAAGGAGATCGGTGCAGACACACACCTGTCTCCTTGTTGGTGTCACACACACACACACCCCCGCCCGGGTCAGGGACAAGGTCTCTGTGTTCCATCTGCAAGATTCTACTCCAGAGACATGTGACAAACAGCTTACTACTCAACACAGCCCAAAGGAAACTAGGACAATCCTAAAAAGCATCGGGCTGGGGCCACGTAAACCGTACAGAAATCCCATAAAACTAGCCCTAGTGTCATTTCTCTGACTCTTAAGGTCATCAGAAACACCAGGCTGAACCTGTCGTGTAGGGGCGAGACCCCACAGAAGCTTCTGGGGGAATTAAAGACGCACTCTCTCGCAATGCCTGCAGCGTGCATCCTGGGTGAGGATGGACACGCTTCCCTGGAGGCTGAGCGCGCAGAGGCTGAGCACTGAGCACCCCCTTCTGTTCTGAGCGCAGGCAAATCAGAAGGAGAAGGGCAGTCTCTAGAGCTGGCTGAGCTGGACTGGCTGCTCGGACCTGAGAGAGGAGGGCGCCTGCGTGTGCAGCTGTGGCCTAGGGCAGCAGGGGTGCACTGCTGAACCCAGGGTGTCTAGGGAGAAAGAGAAAGACCCCTGCATAAAAAAGGCATGAGCTGTGAGGCACTGCACAGAAGCGGTGCACTGGTGGGGGGAAAAAGAAGGGCGGCCTCTGGCGCAGGAATCCCACAGAACCTTGTACCTAGTCTCCCTCAAATATTTGCTAGGTGATCCATTGATAAGTGTCGAGGCGCGCCCTGGTGAGGCCACGCAGCAGCCGCAGAGAGCCTGTGGAGGTCCTTCTCAGAGCCCAGGAGGGGCTGGCTTTCTGCTGGAAGCCAAAGGCTGCGGCTTCCTCCCGCCGCCAGAGTGGTCCCAAGAGCCGCAGGGCCCTCCGACGCCGGTCGGCATCTTCTTGCCCACGAGGTGGCAGCAACACATCTTCCTGCAGCCAGGTGGCCTCCGGCTGTGCGGCGAGCAAGGCGGTAAGGACCCCAGCAGTGGCCCGGCGGTGAGTGGCCACGCGGGTTGGCCAAGCCCTTCCATCACTGAGCTGAGGGAGGCGACGAGTGTCACACCCGGAGGATCGCAAGGCCCGCAGGTCTCTAGCAAGCTCTGTCCTCTCTGCAGGTCACCGGGTTGGGGATTAGGGAGCCCGCAGAGACCCTGGGCCGCCCCCGCCAACGACCCGCCACTCACACGGGCGGCCTGCAGGACCGGCCTCCTTACAAGTTTCAGCTGTCCACAGCTGTCACAACATTCGTCTAACACTCATCCCTCTGGGATATTTTTCTGGTGTGTTTAATGTTCCCCCGCTAGAACTCGGCAGGGCACGCAGGTGGTGTGCAATGATTCTGTGAATGAACGAGTGAATGAATGAATGAACGTGCATCTTTGCTGAGCATGAACTATGCGCCCCCGCTAGTTGTAGCTCACGAGCTCTAGAGCACAGGCTCAGTAGTTGTGGCACACGGGCTTAGTTGCTCTGCGGCATGTGGGATCTTCCCGGACCAGGGCTCGAACCCACATCCCCTGCATTGGCAGGCGGATTCTTAACTACTGCGCCACCAGGGAAGCCCTCATCCGTCTTTAAAGGTTGTTCTCTACCTTCAAAACTGAGCAACGGTCCAGCCAAATCCCATGAGCTAAAAATCTGCCTCTTCCAGTCCAACAGGCTTTGAAAATGCCTTCATTCCATATCAGCAGCATCAACAGGCTAATGAACGTTTGCTTCATCTTTCTTACAGAAGTCAAATAGTTTCATAAAGGGAAGACCACACAGTATTCAAATAATTGCGCCGTTTTGGCTGTAAGACGGAGGAGCTGTGCCCCCACCTGGGAACCCCAGTACAGATGCACAAGCTCTGGGTCTCAGGGCAAGGGGGACTGAGGGTCAGTGTACACTACTAAGAACAAAGACAGGTAGTTTGAGAGTCTAATGGACAAAAGTTTAAAAGCATCTGAATTCCAGGTGGGTGAGGGATGGATTGGGAGTTTGGGATTAGCAGATGCAAACTATTTATATAGAACAGATAAACAACGAGGTCCTACTGTATAGCACAGGGAACTATATTCAATCTCCTGTGATAAACAATTGTAAAAGGAGGGATTTCCCTGGCGGTCCAGTGGTTAAGACTCCGCGCTTCCACTGCAGGGGGTGCGGGTTGAATCCTTGGTCGGGGAACTAAGATCCCACATGCTGCTCAGTGTGGCCAAAATAATAATAATGTAAAAGAACATGCAAAAGAATATAGGTACGTATGTAACTGAATCACCCTGCTGTACACCAGGAATCAACACAACATCGTAA
Source organism: Lagenorhynchus albirostris (assembly GCF_949774975.1). NCBI lineage: Eukaryota > Metazoa > Chordata > Mammalia > Artiodactyla > Delphinidae > Lagenorhynchus > Lagenorhynchus albirostris. The sequence goes on from NC_083102.1 coordinate 6,002,117, forward strand.
ATCAACTATGCTTCAATAAAATAAAGTTTCAAATAAATAAATAAAAGCATCTGATTTCCCATCATCAATTTTGAAAGCAGGGCCTCCACTGAGGCCCAGGGCTCTGCCCCACTGGCAAGGCCAAGCCTGCCCATTGCCCCGAGCATCCAACACACGTGCCCAGACCCCGGGAGGCCTCTGGATGGGCTCCCCATCAAAGGAAGCCACAGACCTCTCAGGCCAGACCCAGGTTGACACCAGCAGGGCCTGGACGTGGAGGCTACCTCCCTCCCCGCCGCCAGCCCAGCGGGAGTCGTCGGTATACACTCAGCTCAGGCCCACTGCCACCACAAGCCCTCCTGGACGTCCCGGCCTCCTCTCACTGTCCCCAGTTCACCTCGTGTCTTCTGTAGATGCTAACATCTAATCGGCTCTCACCTCATGGGGGCCTGAGCTCCCGGGCACAGAAAGGTCACAGATACCTGGCCCTGTGGCTCAGAGCCAGACTCGGCCAGCCCTGGGGACGGCAGAGCCATTTTGGTGCCCTATACAGCCAAGGCAGCAGCCACAGGGGACGGCACTGGTCACCCGATAGTAACGGCCACTTCCTGAACATGAGAGGCTCTACTCGGAGCACTTCACACACACAAAACCACTTAACCCCTCTGAGAAAGGTACTGGTCTTCTTTTTTAAAGAAATATTTATTTATTGGCCATGCCTCGCGGCATGCGGGATCTTAGTTCCCCAACCAGGGATCAAACCCGTGGCCCCTGAAGTGGACGCTTGGAGTCCTAACCACTGGACCGCCAGAGAAGTCCTGAAAGGTACTGTTTTGTTTGTTTGGTTGGTTGGTTTTTTGGGGGCTGCGTTGGGTCTTCGTTGCTGCGCGTGGGCTTTCTCCAGTGGTGGCGAGCGGGGGCTACTCTTCTTTGCGGTGCGCAAGCTTCTCATTGCTGCGGAGCACGGGCTCTAGGCGCGCGGGCTTCAGTAGTTGTGGTACGTGAGCTCAGTAGCTGTGGCACACGAGCTTAGTTGCTCCATGGCATGTGGGATCTTCCCGGACCAGGGCTCGAACCTGTGTCCCTTGCATTGGCAGGCGGATTCTTAACCACTGTGCCACCAGGGAAGCCTGAAAGGTACTGTTAATCTCCCCGTTTTACAGATGAGGACTCTGAGGCACAGCGGCCAAGTAACGTGCCTAAGGTGAGGGCTGGTAGGTGGCTGAAGCTGACCTTCCAACCTAGGCCACCTGTCTGGCCCCGAGCCCTGAGGCCTGCTGAGCCCTGGTACCCACATCGGGGCGGCCCAGCCTTGCCCTTCCCAGCAAGGGAACCTCCTTCCCAAAAGACTCCCCAAGGTTCCTCATCACCCACCTTCCAAACAAACTCCTGCCCCCATATCCCACTCTCCCAGCCCTGAATCAGTACGAGGGGCTGACACTGGTTCATGAGCCAGCCCTGCTAGGTACGCATGGCATTCACAAAGGAGAAGCCACCTCGACAGGCCAAAGGGGCGCTGTCTGGGGCTGAGGGGCCCTCGGCACACCTCACATTCACGCCATTAGACAGAGCCCAGAGCAGCCAGCCCGGGCCTGAGGTCAGACCACCCTCCCGCAGTGAAGACACTTCCCTGGGCGACTGCCATCTTCCTGAGCCCTTCAGGTACCCAGCAACATGTGACAGTTAATTTCCTACTGTGAGACACACCTTTCCCACCTCCCCCCGCAGGGGGTCCACTGCCCAGCGCTGCCTGGGCCACACAAGGACTGGAGTGGGGTGGGGACAACCCGATGAGGCCCCTGGGGGCACAGGGCTACCCCTGTCCCATGCAGCCGGTCCACCTGCACACTCTTCTGCTCAACACCAGCAAGCATTCCCAGTCCCACCAGCACTCCCGCATCACAGAGCGACTGGGAGTGGCAATCAGAGCTTTGGCGCCTGGCAGTTGGGTTTCAGACTTTCCTCTTTTTTTTTTAATGTAAAAAGGGTTTTATTTGGAATTCCCGGTGGTCCAGTGGTTAGGACTCCGCTCTTTCACTGCCGAGGGCCCGGGGGCCCGGGTTTGATCCCTGGTCAGGGAACTAAGATCCCGCAAGCCACGTGGCACAGCCAGAAAAAAAAAAGGTGGCGGAGGGTGCTTGTATTTGCAGGGGAGCAGGACTCTAGTGGCACAAGCCAAATGCCACGTCATCGTCTGACTCCTCGGCCTCCTCCCCCTTCTCGTCTTTCTGCAGATCCTGGGGCAGTGGAGATGGCTACAGCCCCGGCAGCGGGCGCGCCGGCCAACATGCCAATACCCTGGGCAATGACGCCCTCAATTGTTCTTTCCGTTCAGCTCACAGATGACCTTGTTGAGCCGGTCATCGTCCGCCTCAGTGCCGCGCTGTCCAGGATCTTCTTGATGTCCTTGGCGCTGGAGGAGGTGCTGTCCCCGAGGGCGGCCGGCAGGTAGGAGGCGACGCAGCGCATCTCTGCGGCGGCGAGAGACCTTGCACGGGCGACCTCAGAGGCATCAGGGACCCAGGCTTTCCTCTTACTTCTACTCTCATCTGTCTTCAGCCTGAGGACTCACCGCCCCACCGGCCCATCAGCTCTCAGGCCTGGGCCCCCGGGCCACACCATCGCTGTGAAACAGCGTCAGGGAACCCTGGTGACCGCATGGGCGCTCAAGGGAGGCCACCCAGGAGGGAGCCCCGGAGGCCACGTGGCCAACTGCAGCCTCCCCACGGCCCTCGGCTGCGAGATGAGACGGGCGCAGAGGTCAAGGCCGTGTGCAGAGCTGCCGTGCTTCGAACTTACGCCACAGGCAGAGCCGACGAGGGGCCCCCAGCAGAACCCCTGCGCAGAGAGTAAGGGTCCCCGGCCCGTCAGCAACAACTGGGCAGTGGGGACGACACGCAGGGCAGAGGTGGAGGGGTCCCTGCAAACCATCTTCACAAACGCCCGTCCACAGCCTGTAGACCCCACGCGGGCGGGTCTTCTCCACCTCCCCTCCCGGCACCTTCACCTGTGCTCCTCTGTGCAACGGCCTCACTCAGCCCACCTCCTCCCCGAGGCCTCAGACCTCAGCCACCAGCGCTCGCCCCAACCTCGCCGAGCCCTGCACAGCTTGGCCGGGCAGCCGGGGAAGCCCACTGGCCGCGGAGTCTGCGAGGAGCTACGGCCAAGCCGCAGGGAAAGCTGTGCTGGACCCCGGGAGAGGGGGAGGCAGGACACAGTTTGCAACAAGGTTCCTGGATTTAAAGGATAGAGAAGATCGATAGATTCACTGCATAAAAATAAGGTCCTGAGCGATTTTTTAAAAGATTGTAAAAAAAAAAAACCTAAGAGAAATATAACTAAAGGGAAATCAACACGTGGACAAAAACATGACTATGCTGATGGGTTAATATCACTAATACATGCAAAGCGCACAGATGTCGCTAAAAAAATAAATAAAATCTTGACAAAGTAAAGAAAGTACAAACAGCCAATTCACGTGGAAATCACTCGCTCTCACTTGGGACTCAAAGAAACAGAAATTAGAAATGAAGTTCCAGGGCTTTCCTGGTGGCGCAGTGGTTAAGAATCCGCCTGCCAATGCAGGGGACATGGGTTCGAGCCCTGGTCCAGGAAGATCCCACAGGCCGCAGAGCAACTAAGCCCGTGCGCTGGAACGACTGAGCCTGCGCTCTAGAGCCTTCGAGCCACAACTACTGATGCCTGTGCCCTCTAGAGCCCACGTGCCACAACTACTGAGCCCACGTGATGCAACTATTGAAGCCCACGTGCCTAGAGCCCGTGCTCCGCAACAAGAGAAGCCACCGCAATAAGAAGCCCACACACTGCAACGAAGAGTAGCCCCCGCTCGCCACAACTAGGAATGAAGACCCAACGCAGCCAAAAATAAATAAATAAAATTAAAAAAAAAAATGAAGTTCTACTTCTCACCTACCAAAGCCTTAACATGACTTTTGTGTCCGTGAGGCCTAGTGCTGGCAAGCGTGCATGTGCCCAACCCCTCTCCCCAGCAGCTCAGCCCTTTGCCCCTCGTACTAAATTAGCCACAGGGACTCCAACAGAGACCGTCTGACATGGACACAAAGGTTTAGGCCCAAAGAAGTCCAGCACTTCCAAAAAAGTGAAATCAACCAGAGTGTCCACCAATACGGAAACAAGGGAGTAAGCGACAGTGTCTCCAGATGGTGGGACATCAGGCAGCCACTTAAAACAACATCTGCAGGGGCTTCCCTGGCCGACCAGTGGTGAAGCCTCCACCTCCCACTGCAGGGGGCACGGGTTCCATCCCCGGTCGGGGAACTAAGATCCCACATGCTGCACAGCACAGCCATAAATGAACAAATAAATAAGTAAATAATAAAATAACATCTGTAGAGACTTTTTTACTCAGCACAGCAGCAACACTTGTGATCATTCTTTTTAAAAAGCAAGATACAAAACTGTACGTAACATGGACCCAGGTAAAAAAACGCAGGGAAAAAGGAACATATCAAAAAAATAAATAAAATAAATAAAGGAAAAAGGAACATATCAAAATGAGGACAGAGGCCAACTTGGCAGTTAGGACCTGCAGTGATTTTTTTCTGCCTCTATTTTTCTGCAAAATGTACATTTCACCCTGTTTCCTAAAATGTTTGTAGAGGATACACTACAAAGAAAACAGAAGAAACAGAAGAGTGTTTCACCTAGGGATGAGGGCTGGGTGAGGGAAGAAATGGCTCGCCAGAAAAACGCGTGGGTTTGCGCTCTCCCGGCTGAATCCGGGCCCCCAAAGGCCCCCGAGCCTCCACACCTGCAGCGGCTCTGGGTCACCACACAGCCTGACTGGGGCTCACAACAGCTTTCCAACTCCAGCTCTGCGCGGGACACAAAAGAAGAAAGTGGGCTGGGACTCGTCTAATAAACACGCACTCTGCCCTTCTTTTTAGAATTATATTTGACAGTATAAAAGCACGTTCACAACACGCTGGGAAAGCTGCTTTTGATCCTCTGCCCCCTTCCCTTTCCTTCACATGGAAGCTTCCAGAATGAGTGTCCCCTCCCGTCCCCAAAGCCCCAATGCTAGGACTTGGACTTAGCGTTTCACCACAATGCCCGGCCTGGGAGCAAGGAGCCGCTACTAACACAATACGCTGGCAGGCCTCCCCAGTCCCTGGGTACAGGCCTCACTCATCCGTCATCCAGCCGTTGCCCTACTGAGGGCCATTCAAGTTGCTTCCTTTTTTGTCTTTAAACCTCTACAAGCAAGGCTGTAATCAACACCTGTGTACCTATGTGTTTTCTTTCTTTCTTTTTCTTTTTTCACAAATTTATTTATTTATTTTTGGCCGCGTTGGGTCTTCGTTGCTACGCGCGGGCTTCTCATTGTGGTGGCTTCTCTTGTTGCGGAGCACGGGCTCTAGGCGCGTGGGCTTCAGTAGTTGTGGCTCTCGGACCCTAGAGCGCAGGCTCAGTAGTTGTGGCGCATGGGCTTAGCTGCTCCGCGGCATATGGGATCTTCCCGGACCAGGGCTCGAACCCGTGTCCCCTGCATTGGCAGGCGGATTCTTAACCACTGTGCCACCAGGGAAGTCCCACCTATGTGTTTTCTTTCCACAGGTTACATGCCCCAAAGTAGAAAAGTTGGGTTCAAAGAAAAATATGAATTTTTCATGTTCATGGATAATGCCTGATTACTTTCCAAATAGGAGGCAGCAATTCACTGCCCCCCCCATTCCCCCACCAGCAACACATGGGAACACCCACTGCGCCACTCTCACCAGCATCGAGTCATCAGCTCACCTTCTGCTACTGAACGAGGAACCCAGTACCTTGCTCTTCAGCTCTGTGTTTCCCTGATGACTCTGAGGCTAAGCATCTTTTCATGGTCATCAACAATTTCCATTTCCTCTTCTCTGAATTGTCTGCCTGGTCCTATTCTTTGTCCACTTGTCTTTGGGTTTTTTGGTTTTGTTTTGTTTTTTGCTTGCACCGGGTCTTAGTTGCGGCACACGGACTTCTTAGTTGCAGCATGCTAACTCTTCGTTGCGGCACGCATGCAGGATCTAGTTCCCCGACCAGGGATCGAACCCGGGCCCTCTGCATTGGGAGCATGGAGTCTTACCCACTGGACCACCAGGGAAGTCCCTGTCTTTGGGGTTTTAAAAACCTTTTTCTTAACAATTTAGAGGAATTCTTTGTATAATAGGCATCTTAACCATTTATCTGGCATATGTACATGGCAAGCAAATTCTCCTACTCTATTCTACAAAAGTGTAATTAAATCTGTTAATTTTATAATTGATTATAACATCTGAACAATAAGAACCACAACAAAAATCCATGAAACAAGAGTGTTCCTAAAAAAAGGCAAAGGGGGTGGGGGCGGCCTTCTTGACAGAAGAGTACCAGCTAAGACTTGCGGAAGGAATGTCCAGATGAGAAAATCACCACGTGGCAGCCCCAACAGAACAGATTCAGGCACGATCACTGAGGCACTGAAAACCACTGACTGAAAGTTGTGGGGAGCAGTTTACTTCCAAGGTGCAAAAGTCTCACCCTACAGATTACTGATGAATTACAAAGGGGGAGGCAATGGGCCTTCAGGATTAGGACATCTGGTAATCATGTCCTTAACATCACTAACAGCAGGGCCTGATGTGACACAATAGGAGGTATTCCTGTCAAAAGGGTTTAACCTGGATCTCATCAAGCCCCTGAGCTCGCTTCAGGTCATAGGCAGCAGGCGGGATACAGGCACAAGTTAAATAACACCAAGCAGCCTCAGCGCCTGAATCAGAGCGCAACCTTCTACAGGAAAACTGCCCCCAGACGCTTCAACAGTCTGTGTGATAAACCGGTCAGAATGGCCGTCATTAAAAAGTCTACAGGGCTTCCCTGGTGGCATAGTGGTTGAGAATCCACCTGCCAACGCAGGGGACACGGGTTCGAGCCCTGGTCCGGGAGGATCCCATGTGCTGAGGAGCAACTAAGCCCGTGTGCCACAACTACTGAGCCCGTGCTCTAGAGCCGGTGAGCCACAACTACCGAGCCCACGCGCCTAGAGCCCGTGCTCCCCCGCAAGAGAAGCCACCGCAATGAGAAGCTCGCGCACCGCAACGAAAAGTAGGCCCCGCCTGCTGCAACTAGAGAAAGCCAGCGTGCAGTATCAAAGACCCAACACAGCCAAAAATAAATAAATAAATAAATTTATATTAAAAAAGAGAAGTCTACAAATAATAAATGCTGGAGAGGGTGTGGAGAAAAGGGAACCCTCTTAACACTGTTGGTGGGAATGTAAGTTGGTGCAGCCACTATGGAAGACAGTATGGAGGTTCCTTAAAAAACTACAAATAGAGCTACCATATGACCCAGCAATCCCACTACTGGGCATATAGCCTGAGAAACCATAATTCGAAAAGATACACGCACCCCTATGTTCATAGCAGCACTATTCACAATATCCAAGACATGGAAGCAACCTAAATGTCCATCGACAGATGAATGGATAAAGATGTGGTATAGATATACAATGGGATACTACTCAGCCATAAACAAGAATGCTGGGGCGAAGTGAGAGTAGCATCGACGTATATACACGACGAAATGTAAAAGAGCTAGAGGGAAGCAGCCGCATAGCACAGGGAGATCAGCTCGGTGCTTTGCGAAGACCTAGAGGGGTGCGATAGGGAGGGTGGGAGGGAGGCTCAAGAGGGAGGGGACATGGGGATATATGTATGCATGTGGCTAATTCACTTTGTTGTACAACAGAAACTAACACAGCATTGTAAAGCAATTATACTCCAATAAAGATGTACTAAAAAAAAAAAAAAGAGGGGCTTCCCTGGTGGCGCAGTAGTTAAGAATCTGCCTGACATTGCAGGGGACACTGGTTCGAGCCCTGGTCCAGGAAGATCCCACATGCCGCGGAGCAACTAAGCCCGTGCGCCACAGCTACTGAGCCCATGTGCCACAAGTACTAGAGCCCACGCGCCTAGAGCCCGTGCTCCGCAACAAGAGAAGCCACCGCAATGAGAAGCCCGCGCACCGCAACCAAGAGTAGCCCCCGCTCACCACAACTAGAGAAAGCCCGCGTGCAGCAACAAAGACCCAACACAGCCAAAATAAATAAAATAAAATAAAATAATTTATATAAAAAAAGAATAAAATAATGCCATCGGCAGCAACATGGATGGACCTAGAGATGATCATACTAAGTGAAGTAAGTCAGAAAGAGAAAGACAAATGCCATATGATATCACTTATATGTGGAATCTAAAACATTACACAAACAAACTTATCTACGCAACAGAAACAGACTCACACGTAGAGAACAGACTTGTGATGGCCAAGGAGGTGTGGGTGGGGGAGGGAGGGTTGGGAGTTTGGGATTAGTAGATGCAAACCATTATATATAGGATGGATAAACAACTCCTATTGTAAAGCACAGGGAACTATATTCATTATCCTGTGATAAACCATAATGGAAAAGAATAAGAAAAAGAATATATTTATATATAACTGAGTCACTTTGCTGCAGAGCAGAAATTAACACAACATTGTAAATAAACTATACTTCAATACATTTTTTTAAATATTAAAAAAAGAGTCTGTGTGATGGGGAAAAGCATCACGATGGATCCTGTGCCGTCCTGATCCCATCCTGATTTGGAAAAACAAAGAGGTTATTATATAAGCCCCGTGGGGGTTACTTGAGGACATCTGGTTATGGATGAGCTAGTCGACGATGGTTGAGAGTTCTCACTCATCTTTTTGGGTGTGACACTGGTACTACGTTATGTAGAAGGACTGTTCGTAGGAAATGCCTGCTGGAGTGCTTGGCGGGAAGCATCCACAACTACTGACCATCACCTCCACCAAAATATGTGTGTGTGAGAAACAGAGGGAAAGCAAATGGGGTAAATGTTAACTAAGAATCATTCAAGGTGGTCATTTTTCAAAACGAAAGGCTTGGGGAGGGCTTCCCTGGTGGCGCAGTGGTTGGGAGTCCGCCTGCCGATGCAGGGGACGCGGGTTCGTGCCCCGGTCCGGGGGGATCCCACGTGCTGCGGAGTGGCTGGGCCCGTGGGCCATGGCCGCTGGGCCTGCATGTCCGGAGCCTGTGCTCCGCGGCGGGAGGGGCCACGGCAGTGAGAGGCCCGCGTACCACAAAAAAAAAAAAAAAAAAAAGGCTTGGGGAAAAATCTGTCTGTCTTTCCCTCTATAAATTCTGGGTTTCCTGTCTGGCTTAAGGGGATACCTCTTATCCCAAGATTAGACAATACACTTTTAACTTTCTTCTGTATTTTTAAGAGCTGTATCTTTTTCGTGGTGCAGCAGCGCATGCCGGCTCGGAACACAGAATCTGAGAATGGACTCCCCGGGTCCGGGTCCTGCCTCTGCCATTGTGAGGCGACCAACCTCGGGCAAATTCCTCTACATCTCGGTGCGTCAGTCTCCTCATCTTCAAGATGGGGATGATAACACCCCAGGAATGTCTCGAGAATGACAAGCAAGCACGGAGGGCAGAGCCTGGCACATAAGCACTAACAGAAAGCTATTCTTTCGAGTTCTTTCTGAGATGCCAGATGAGATGCAGCCACCCTTCGCTCAGAACCCTGCGGCTCCCTGGCACCTGAAGCAAGAGCTGTCAATCTTGCGATGTCTGCAGCACAAACAAAGTGCTGGAGTGTGGGGTGGCGCATCTGAATAGTTTAAAAACACGCTACGCCAGCAATTTTCATAATAAAATCACGACTCTGGTAAAACAGCGCCTCGCGGTGCCTATCAAAGCAGCCAGGTACGCCACAGGGCTCCCCCCACGTCCCTCCACGCTGGGTCACTGGGTAGAAACCCCATCGAGGCCCTGGCGTGCGGCGCGCTCTTTCGGAAACACAATTTTTCTTCGGTGCCAACTCAGCATCACCCAGCCCATCCTCTCCTGCTTGGAGCAGAGGGACACCCCACGCAGCCCACTCCCAGCTGGGCTGCACCAGGCAGCACTGGGACCTGTACTCCCGCGTGCCGCAGAAATCAATGTTCCCCTTGATCGAGTTCAGGGGGCACCCTGGAAGGAAAGGCAGTGGCAATGCCCAAGGCACCCAGTTCAGAATTCAGAAGGGCCTCCCCGCTCCTCCCCCCACCCCACGGCTGCACACAGCTCCCTCCGCCTGGACCACCCAGCCCTCACTCTCCAGGACGGATTTTCTCTTGCAGACAGAGGGGAAGGACTCTCTCCCGTGCCCCCCGGGGACCCTGCCCCCTCAGTGGGTCTGTGTTAAGCTGTTTGGACTTGGGTCAGGGTCTCCGTATCTATGCCATTGGTGCTCCCAACGTGGACACAACTGACTGCCCTGAACCTGCATGGGGCCTGTTCCCCCTGCACCCATGGGAGAGACACAGGTGGTGGCCGGTGTCCCTCCCTTGGCCTCACACCCACTGTCGCCAGGCGAGGGTCACACAGTTGGGGCAGAACGTGGCCGCCTCCCGGGGCCGCAACCCAGGGCAGCTTTCTCCCCGGGCAGGTCGCGGGTTTTAGGGCGACCAGTCAGAAGCACACGCCGGAAAGCAAGACACCTTGCTCTCGGGGACCTAGCAGCTCTGGCCCAGCTCTGAGCCCTGGAGGAAGAGGCCAGAGAACTCCACGCACCGCCCCTCCTCCTGGTCACCCCAGTGCCGGCGAGGCACAGGCTGGCGGCCCAGACTCTGCGGGGAGGCACAGGCCTCAGAGAGAGAAGTTAGGCCCCTCCACAGACAGCCCCCGCCCCACCCTGCTCTGGGGGCTGCAAAGCTCCACCTCAGGGGCCTCACAGCCCACAGGCCCCCTGCCCTTGGCTGCTCGGGGCCAGCGGGCTGGGAGGGGACCCCACGGGCAGCACCGTGGCCCTGGAGGGGACGGAGCAGTGTGATACAGGCGAGGGCTCCCTGAGCCACCTCCAGGTCCAACAGGGCCCCTGCGCTGGGTACAGAGCAGGGAGGGCCCTTGGTCACTGGTACCTGCCAGGCTGGTACTGGGCTGGGGGCCCGAGGCCCACTGGCCATGGGCTCAGTGTCCAGGAGGAAAGCAGCAGATGAGGCCGACACCAGCTTGGGGCCAGTGGGGGGAGAGCACCCACTGCTCCAGGCCCCACGAGGGACCAGGCCAGGGGAGACTAGGGGCTGGGGAGGGACACCCAACAGACCAGAGCCTCGAACGGGAAAGGTGGGCGATGGAGCTGGACAGAGGCAGGTTTAGATCCCAGCTCTTCTCGCAGGTAAAGGGAAGTAAGGGCCCTGGAGGGGCTGCCGTGCGCTCAGGGCCCACCGAGAGAAGCGAGGCCCAAGGGCCACAGCCGGCAGGGGATGGGGGATACCCAGGAAGGGAGGTGAGAGCCTGTTAACACAGTTTCAGGATGGCGTGTCCGCCCCCCACCCGAGAGTGACAGCCTGGGAGAGAATGAGAGCTCTGCAGGGTGATGGGCTCTGTCTTCTCTGGGTTGGCTGGAGGGGCCTCAGGACATCCCATCCAAGATGTCAGTCACCAAGGGCCTGCTAAAGGCAGAGAGCGGCCCAGCCCAGCCCACTGGCAGGTTCCCTGCTGGCTCCCCGGACAAAGGTTAACCAGAGGGAGTTGGTGAACGCAGCACCACAGGATGCTCCTTCCTGGGCGGCTCCACAAACATCTCATCTCCAAGCAGAGCGGGGAGGGGAAGGTCTCCTTATTCCAGGGCCCGGAAGTGGACTGAGAGACAGAGCAAGGAGGCCAACCCAGGCTGCTGGCTGAGAGCGGCCTTATTCTGTGCCATGTGTTTTCAGAGAGCACGTGTACGTTTACGAAATTTTCGCTATTATATACATGTTACTCAGCGTAAAGACAAAACACAAACCAAAAAAAAAAAAAAAAGCTTCCAAAAAACAGCTCCTGCCTAAGACACCAGGATGCGGTGAGGGGAATATTGTGACTTTGCTGGTGACACATCCTGGCACAACTGCTGTGGGTCATGGCTGAAGGGGACATGGCCGGGATCACCCGGCCCACCTCTCCTGTGAGCTAGAAGGAGAGTACCACGGTGAAGTGCAAAGGCCCGGGGCCTCACCACCCTGCTGCTCAGCAGTGACCTTGAATCCCTGGTAGGTGGCTTCCACCCTCTCTGGTCCACAGAGCGAGGGCTGGGCTTACAGTCTGCACGGCTGGCCGGCTGGCTGGCCTGAATAATCGGCACCCTATTCCCTGGTGGTCTGCACTTCACAATCCAGCACTTTAGTCCATCAAGCATCAGGAGGATACGCAGAGGCCAGCCAGTCCACGGACTGTGCTGTTCACACGAGCTCTGCCCAGCAACAGGCTCGCTGTCCGGCACGTCCACTCCAGGTCGGGCCCACCGGCCCTTGCCCCCAAGCAGATGGAATAGCCTTTCCCTGCCATCTCCCTTCGCCTCACCCTAATTCAGGATTATCCTCGGGCTGTGATGCAGAGGGGGCGGGCGGGGACGTAAGTAGGGCAGAGCGGCAGCCACGTGGGATGAAACCGCCAAACCCAAGTGACGCGAGCCACGCTGGGGCCCATGGGCAACCCATTCTCAACCAAGACGCTGACTAACAAGAGTCTGGACATGATCCACGCTGGGGCCCGTGGGCAACCCATTCTCAACCAAGACGCTGACTAACAAGAGCCTGGACGTGATCCCCCCAACAGACACGCGCCCTCTCCTCCAGCTTCTTGCAAAAGAGCGGGGTCTGGGCTCACTCCCCACCTTCCGCCTTGAGCAAAACCGTGTGAACCTCAGTTCCAGAACTTGAGAACCCCTGGACGGGAACACGTTTCGGGGCCGAGCCCCCTCAGCAGCAGTTGTGCTTCCGCGTTTGAAGAAAATCCACGGCGACAAAAAACTACTGTGACTTCAGTAACCCTTCTAAATAGATTTATCTGCTACCCATCACCACGGCCTGAGCAGGTACTCAGGAGTGTTTGTTGAATGACTGAGTGAAAACGGCAGGATATACGTGAAAGGCACGTTACTTAAAAAATTTTAATATGATACTTTAGAAAGATGAATCCAAAAGGATATACTTCTGTATTCAATTTTTCCAACGAACAGGAATTCTTTTGTTACCTTATAGGCTAAAATTAGAGCTGTTTTTCCAATACCAGAGACACTGGCCACGCACGGCTCTTGAGCCCTTGAAATGCGGCCAGTCCAAATGGAGAGGCACTGAGCGGGTGAAACACCGTTTGAAGACTTAGTTGAGAAAAGAATGTAAGATGTCTCATTAAAAATTGTTATATTAATTAATTAATTTATTTATTTATCTTATTTAATTTTTGGCTGTGTTGGGTCTTCGTTGCTGTGCGCAGGCTTTCTCTAGTTGCTGTGAGCGGGGGCCACTCTTCATTTGCAGTGCACAGGCTTCTCACTGCGGTGGCTTCTCTTGTTACGGAGCACGGGCTCTAGGCGCGCGGGCTTCGGTAGTTGTGGCTTGCGGGCTCCAGAGCGCAGGCTCAGTAGTTGTGGCGCACGAGCTTAGTTGCTCCGCGGCATGTGGGATCTTCCCGGACCAGGGATCGAACCAGGCGGATTCTTAACCACTGCGCCACCAGGGAAGCCCCGTTATATTAATTTGTTAATTGTGCATTGAAATGATAATATTTCAGATACAATGGGTTAAATAAAACGCATTATTAAAGATAATTTTTTTTTGCTTTCTTAATATGGCTAGTTGAAAATTTAAATTTACACACGACTCACATGTGTAATTGGTGCTGAATTAGAGGAAATAGTTTAATCGACGGGCAAGCAATCAGATGAAAGCAATGCTGGGTGCCTGTGTGACACACTCCTTGTGACCAGCTGTGGGCCAGGGTCTGCTCCAATCAGCTGGAACTTCAGACAAGTCCGGACCTGGCACCCCTCCTTGGGGCCTGCCAGGCTAAGCCAACTTACCCCAAACTCTGCCCCGCCAGGTTCCCCCATTCGCCCGCTCGGGTTCAGGGAGCATGACTGGGGAGCCACCGCTGCAGGTGCCATGAGGGACACTCCCTCCCTGAGTCCTCTCCACAGCCCTGCAAAGGCTGGAGCCCCTGTGAACACTTCCGAGGGGCCGGGGCTGGTCTAAAAGCTTTGCACGCGGTAATATACTTCACTGTCACACCTACACGATGAGATGGGTGCTTGTTAAACTCATATGAGCAACAAGGAAGCCAAGACACAGAAAGGTTACGGAACTCACCCAACAAGGAAGCCAAGACACAGAAAGGTTACACCACTACTACGTGTTAGGAATGTACATCTAGGCAGCCTGGCTCCAGAGCCGGGTGTACCCACTACCCTGTACAGACTGTGACGGAGAAGGAATGACACCAGGCTCCATCCTACCACATCATCCAGCCTAAAACAGTCTAGAAGAGTCTAGAAGCAATAACCAGGACGAGTGGGGCTTCAGAGGGACTGAAAGCCACCAAATCATCCCAGTGCTTCTTAGCAAAGGGCCTTCACCTAGGGTCTGTTTAACCAAAAAAGTTCTCTGGGCAGGGAAGTGCATCTGCCCCTCCCTGGAAGAGACCACACACAGAGGAGGGGCCGGGAGCTCCCACCAGGAGCAGAGCAGGAGCCCCGAGTGGGGTCCAGCTCTCCCGGCCTCCCAGCCCTGCCGCACACACAGACCCACAGACACACACGGAGAGGCCATGACTGGGCTCGAATCCCACTCTACCAGCTTGGGCTCCAGGTTCGCAAGGCAACAAAGCATCAAATTAAAAGGCAAAAGAGAAACTGCTGTGGGCGGGTGCACCAACAGTGGCAAGGAGGGGTGCTGACAAACAAGAAAGAGAAAGCAAATACACACTATAAACAGGCACGACAACAGCAGAGGCATAGACATCTCTCTGGGACCATGTGCTGTGGGCTCACTCACCTCGGTGCCCAGGGCCCCGGGAGGGCCAGAGTGCCGCCAGAGAGATCAAGACCCCAGCTCCCCTCCAGCAATCGGCAATGTACGCCTGATATATGTTTGCATATTAAAACTGTCCTACACAGGGGCTTCCCTGGCAGTCCAGTGGTCAAGACGCTGTGCTTCCACTGTAGGGGGTGTGGGTTCAATCCCTGGTGGGGGAAGTAAGATCCCACATGCCGCACAGCCAAAAAAAAACAAAAACAAAAACAAAACTATCTTACACAAATTAAGAAAAAGAGTAACAAACCACGAGGAAGATGAATAAAGGATATGACGGGAATTCAACAAAACACAACCACCAAAAACATTATGTTTCATGTTGACTCTCACTAGTAATCAGATACACACAAGATAAAACAACAACAAAAATCATTTCTCTTCACCTTTCAAGTGGACAGGGTGGGCAGGGAAAAGGCAGTCTCTGCCCCAGGGAAACGGGAAGGGCCTTCCTGCAGGGCAGTGTGGCGCACAGAGAAAGTCCCCAAAAGGTCGTGCGTGCCCGACAGCCTCACTGTTTTCTTCCACTTGGGAATTTGTCCAAAGGAAATAATCAGACAAGTGTGAAAAGATCTAGGTACCAGGAGACTTGGATCAACTGCACGCAGCCCCTCAGCTCACCACGAGCACGCACTGCGCGCTCGCTCTGTACCAGGCACCGCTGTCGGCACCCGCCGCGCCTAACTCCATCACACTGTCACTACCCCTCCTCCTTACCTGAGGAAACTCAGGAACAGAGGCGACGACCAGCTCCTGGAGGGCTCCCGGGCAGCGTGTGTCATATGCTGCGCACAAGAAGGCAGCCTCAGAACCTCCCACTGAATGGAGTCTGCCCTCCCTGGACCAGGGACCCAAGACTGAGATGGTCCAAATGCTCGAAGGCGGGGTCACAGCGAGCTGTGCAGATGAAACCAGAACTGGGTTCTAGGAGAACAGGCCGGGGGGATTGGGGGCGCCTTTATGACTTGCCCGAGTTCTCACAGCCAGTCGGTGGCAGAACAGGAATGAGAACCCAGGTATCCCAACTGCCCCGCAGGGAGCTGCCAGATGGGTGCATGAACGCAGATGCCTTTCTTGAAACTGAGACTCTGGTTCCCCTTCTCCCAGTGGAGTATTTCCCACAGAAGTCCCACTTTCGCTGTAAAACACCAAGAGTGTCATCAATCATAGAGCAGTAGACAGTAGATATATATAGGAGAGAAAGCAGATGGGAAAGACACCCATCAGACAGACAGACAACAGCAGGTACCTTGGAGAGGGGTGGGGGGCACACACATTTCTTCGACTTCCTTTCCACATTTGAATGTGTTATAACCAGCATGCATAATTTCTGTCATTTAAACATATATTTAGGGGCTTCCCTGGTGGCGCAGTGGTTAAGAATCCGCCGGCCAATGCAGGGGACACCGGTTCAAGCCCTGGTCCGGGAAGATCCCACATGCCGCGGAGCAACTAAGCCCATGCGCCACAACTACTGAGCCTGTGCTCTAGAGCCGGTGCGCCACAACTACTGAGTCTGCACTCTAGAACCTGTGAGCCACACTACTGAGCCTGCGCTCTAGAGCCTGTGAGCCACAACTACTGAGCCTGCGCTCTAGAGCCCGTGAGCCACAACTACTGAAGCCCGCGCACCACAACTACTGAAGTCCGCGCACCTAGAGCCTGTGCTCCATAAGAGAAGCCACCGCAATGAGAAGCCCGCGCACCACAACGAAGAGTAGCCCCCGCTCACCGCAACTAGAGAAAGACAACGCGCAGCAATGAAGACCCAACGTAGCCAAAAATTAATTAATTTTAAAAATAGTAAGTTATTAAAAAAATATATATATATACTTAAATTTTTTAAATGTTCAAATATTTTGGAGTGTTTCTTGACCAAGCATCTTTCTCCTACGCACAACATCCATGCTGCTCATAGAAGGGAGAGCCCCCCTCCAAGAGCCAGTTGGGGATTCAAGACACTCAGAAGAAAACCATGGCAGGAAAGAAGAGCTCGGGGTCACCCTTAAGTGATACTCTAAAAGCTTCCAAAAGTTCAACTCGAGGTCAAAACCTTGCCTGAGAGGCACCCAGAAGGGCTGACTGGGTGTCCAGCCTGGCCCAGCAAAGCTCAGTCAGCCCATCCATGTGAGGGGAGGAGCACGAGGCCTGGAGGTGGAAAACCAGGCAGAGTCCCCGGCTGTGCCGCTCCTGTGCGGCCTTGGGAAGTGACTCCGTCTCAGTCCTAGGAGATCTCATTTGCAAAATGGAGATGATACCTGCAAACCGGAGAAGACTGCAAAGGATTGCAGAGGCCTCGTGACCATCTCCAGCAGGCAGGTGAGGAATGTTAACTGGTGGAACACTGCGCAGCCCATGGTCCCCATCCTCAAAGCAGGAGATCCCGGTCCCCTCCCCTTCCCGCTTCCATAACCCTAGAGCTCAGCTCCATGCACCAAAATTAGCTGCCCCTCACCCCTGGCCTGCGTGGTGGAAGTTGGCTAGGCGTCAGGAGGAATGCTCTCTGGTTCAACTAATCTCGAGTTACCTGCATATTAAGAAGAGAATGGGGGCAAGCCAAAGGGACCTAAGTGGGTGTTCAGGAGATGCTGGGCGGAGACACAGGAGTTCTCAGGGCCCCGGGCCTGCCTCCCCCAAGCTAGGGCCTCCTTCCCCCTCCATTCCTGAGGTTCTGAGGCCAGAGGCCCACTGACAGCTGCTAGGGAGGGGTCACAGTCAAATGTACGGCGTGGACACTAAGAGCTCATTAATCCACCTCTCCTGCCTGCTCTCCCCGTGGCCTTCTCCCTCTGATCCAGCCGGCACTGCACAGAGAGTAAGTTCTCAAATGCAACCGGCTCTCAAATACGACCTGCCGGTTGGCTTCTACTTCAACCCTCTCGTGACAGCCCATCTCCTGCAGGCTTAAGGGTCACCCTCGTATGGTCTTCCGGAACAAGGTGAGGTGTAAGTGAATTAATACAGGATAAAGCATTCAAAACTCCCGAACCAGGGTCCCCCCGCCTGTCCCCCGTGGACTCAACGCTCCAGGCACGCAGACCAGCCTGCTGTTCCTCGAACCCCGACCCTTGCCGCCTTTGCCAACCTGTTCCCTCTGCACGGAGCACCTGTCAGACCCTGCGCCTAGGCACACATTCAGTTAAAGAAATAACTGGTAGAGGAAAGTTAGGGTATGTGTCAGCCACAGGGTGTTGACCAGCGAGGACCGTCTTATCTATACGGTGCCTTCCACCTGGCAGAGAGCTGGAGCGCAGTGAAGGAGGACTGAGTGGGGGGTGGGGAGGCTGCATCTCGAGGCTGCCCGAGTTCCCTCCGGCTTGGGGTCCTGACAAGGCTTCCCCAGTCTCTCGTCTCCGCCCTGCTTTTCTTAAAACCCGGCCTTTATTCCTGCCACTCCCAATCCCCCCTCTGGCACCTCCTACACGCTGATCCATTCACCTCCAGGGTCTAGAGCGCTGGCTCAGCCCCCTCTCTCCCCTCCTGCTCTCCACTGCGCTAGATGCGACTGGACCACACAGTAGGCGCTAAATAAATGTATCTGGAACAAACGCAGCTTTCCCAGGCCACTGGCACCCACACTGATATCCTCTTTTTCAGAACTCCTAGAGCTCTTCTGTGCAAAGTCCTAAATAACCAGTCCCCCACCAGGCACTCATTCTCCAAACCAGCTAATTCCCAGAAGGGGCCGGGGAAGTTACAAATGCAGATCCCTGGGCCCCCATCCCGAACCCACGGGAGGGAGCCTCAGAAACGCAGACTTGAGCAAGTCCCACAGGCGAGAATTAGCAGCAGGTTGGGGGACGCCCACCCCGAGGAGCAGGCAGAAGGGAATCAGCTCAGGAGAGGGCTTCTCTGTCTCCAAAACGCACACCACTCTGCTCTCTGCATCAGAGCGCTGTTGCTGGGATCTAGTCACAGCACACAGACGAAACAGGGGACAAACTCTAGAGCCCTGGGCAGGCCTGCAGGGAAGCCTGCAGATGCTGAGGCTGCCCCCTCCGACTGCCCTGCCCACAGGTCCGGACCCCCTTCTCTCTTCAGCCTAATTTTGAACCAGACAGGAAAACCCGCACCTCTTTTTACCTGAGTCCTTTCAGAATGTTACCAAGCCCGGAGCCCACAGGGGCAGGCAGACGGTGCCTCTCCGAGGAATTTCACTGCTTAAAAACCCCTGGGGGAAAACCAAGGGCCAAGGGAACAAGTCACCCAGTTGACAAAGCCGGGTTCCTGCCGCAGCAGTAGCCTCCCGGGGCCACAGTCCGCTTCCAGGCCCTCCATGCGGGCCTCCCCTTGGGCAGACCTCCCCGGGCTCACATCGACTCAGGGACAAGCCTGCCTTTCCAGGCCACCTGCTGGGACCCCAAGGGCTGCTTCTCCCAACACCTCATCCTGGCTTCCGGCTCACTTGGCCCAGCACCCCTGCGTTCTGTATGCCCAGACTGTCCCCCATCTGGACCAAGGCCTGGTTCCTTCGTGTCCTCTTTCTAGGACACAGCCAGGACACCCGAGCAAGCCCCGAGAGCACCCCTCGCTGCAGGTCCCTCGCTCCTCTGAGCCTCGGTGTACCCACCAGGGAGGTGAGAGTGGCTCAAGGGCTCCGCACGCAGTAGGCTGTCTATGCCTCCGTCCCAGCTCCTGGTGACATTCCGCTCGTTCCTTAAGACCGTAGGGTGGACAGGTTTTCTCTTTCCTTGGACTTTGGTGGGAAAAGGAACTCCCTCCCTCCAGATCCTGTCCTGAAACACAGGAAAGCTCAAAGTTCCTCTGCTTCTTCCTGCCCTGGCCACGGGGTGAGAGGGGCTGACAGAAGCAGACAGAGAGAATACAGGAGGGCAAGGTGCCACCACGCTTCCTCAGTCCCAAATGCATCCCGACCGCATCTCCGCAGTCACCTTCAAAGCTCAAACGCACCCTTCACTAAAGTATTACTGAATGAGGCTTCTTACACACTAGGAAAATGTCATCCCTTTCCCCTAAGAGGCTCACCCCTAGTAAACATAGGATCAGCCTCCCAGGCGATGAATGTGTTTATGTAACAGTCTCGACCCAAGTCCGCTGGGCCCTGGCAGGGGCCTCGGTCAGGCTCAGAGAGTGAGCAGGGAAACGCCCGCCAGAGAAGCTGCTGCCCTCCCTCCACAGAGAGAGAAGGTGCCGACGCCGCTTTGCAGGACGGCGGCAATATGGTTTGGCAGATGGGGAGAGGAAGGATATACGGCAGAAATCGGAGAAGGAGTTTTCTGGATTTTTTTTTTTTTTTTGATGCCTGCCTACAGCAGAAAAGCTGGGGCGACAGGAGTGGGAAAGCAAGAGTGAGGTGGGTAATAAGATGGGTTCCAAGAGAGAGGCTGGAAAAAAAAAGGGGAGAAGAAGAAAGAGGTGGGAGGTCTTGCCAAGAAAGAGCAGGGAAGTAGGGACCAGGAGAGCTGGGAACGGATGTGTGAGGAGCAGCTGGGCCCTGGTGACAATGAAACACTGGGTCCCAGGATCCGCAATGGTGATACCAAGCTTCCAGGCTAAGCAGACGGAATGTGGGGTACTTCCAAACCGCAATGGGGAAGCTGGTCACGGGGGAGGGCTCTAAGGGGAAATTCCGCCTATCGTGTTGAATTCAAGATGGGGGTGAAAACCCAAGTATGTCCCAGGAACTCTGGCCTCCACATCAACGGAAGATGCCGGGCCAGAGACCTCCTGAGCTCGGGGGGCGGGGGTACTGTTAAGGAAGCGGGAGTTAGACGTGGAATCCGGCCAATTCTGCCTCTCCCTGCTCTGGACGCCATCCCTCACCCCTCCTGGGGCTGTCCCACCCCCTCCAAAAGGGGCTGTGAGGGGTGGGGGAGGCATCTTGGTGCGGTCAGGAACTTACTTCCTCTGGGGAAACAGGGAAGCTGCAGGGAATGGCATTTCTTCCCCCCACCCCCCACCCCTTCAGATCTAGGAGGAAATATTGGTCATCTCCTCTCTTTGGGGCCCCTGGCTCACACAAATGCCATCTCCTGGTCCCCAGCCACACCGATGATTCAGGCCATTTACTCAGATCCATGCTAATGAGTTTTTTTCTGTCACCTAATTAGTTCACAGTGAACTCAGCCTTCAGAGGAAAGAGATGCGATGCGAGAGAGCTGGGAAAAGGACAGAAAGAAGGCAGACGGGAATGCTACACGAAAAGAGCAGGACCCCAGCTCTAAACTGGGTTCCCCTACCCCCAAAAGACCAACTATGCCTTCCTCAGCCACGGGGACCTCTGAAAGCAGAAACGGGGTGTTCAGGTGAAGGACACCCCCAAGAGCCTCACACAATGAGAGAAAGATGGGAGTGCGGCCCTAACTCTGAGGCCCAAGTACTGGACAGGGCCCTGCCCACAACTCCAAGTCATCAGCAAAAGGCCTTGCACTCTTCCTGCATTTCCGAACCCACCACCTGCTGGTGGGCGTCCCCCTGCAAATGGAGCCGGAGGAGGAAGCAGATGGCCCAGGGCCAGGCCCATCTGCCCCACATGCGTTCAAAGGTCACCACGCCGCTGGGGTGTCTGCCGGTGCTGCCCGTCCCCACCACACCCGGGGTCGTGGTACATCTGCCAGCAGCGTGCACCCACTTCCTCTGCCCCTCAGTAGCCGAAGTCCAGGGCCCGAGAGCCTAGAGAAAGGAGCGCTGGGCAGCTCAGTGGCCCGGGGTTCTAGTCCCCGACGCCTGGCGCTGTGTCCCTGGAGGTCGGTCAGCGCCCACCAGCCCCGAGCCCGCCTCTCGAGCGGCTCCCTGGAGAGCAGCGGCGGGTGCCCGGCGCGCGGGGGACCCAGCGAACGCGCCGCTGGTCCGGCCGGGGCTTCCCACGCGGCCCCGGCGCCCAAGCCCCGCGCCAGGCCTGGCCCGCGCCCGCCGGGCCGCGGCAGCGTGGAGGGTGTGCGTCGGGAGAGCGAGCCTCGGCGAGCGCCACCCTCCGGGACCCGCGGGCGCTGGGCCCGGGAATGTTGCCATCCACTAACGGGAGGCTCCGATCCACCGCTCCGCTGCGGGCAGGGCCGGGACAGCGGCTGAGACGCCTCTCCGGCAGCGGCCCCACCTCCCGGCCCGCCGAGGCCCTCCGCCGCGCCCACCCTACCCGGCCATGCCTGACCAGACCTGGCCTCTGGACCCCAGAACCTCTGTGGTTCCGAGCGCACCCGTCCCCGGAGCGACACCACCCTCACGCCCTGGAGCACTAAGATCAGAAAACCTGTCCCCTGGCACGGGACCTGCCCCCAGCCCCAAAGTGTTCCCGGACGAGAAATGGCGAAGCCTGGCCGCCGGCTTTGCAGCGCCAGCGATCAGCAAACCGCGTGGCCCCGACCTCAGGCGCGCGAGGACCCCCAACGGGGAGAGCGTGGCCGGAACGGGCCAGCAAAGGCCCCGGCCGGCGCCGGAGAAGCCACCGCGCCCCAGCTCCCGCAGCCCCCGGCTCAGCTCACCCTCGATGGAAATGACGTGCTCCCGGATCTGGTTCTGCAGCGCCAGGTCCTCGATGCGCTCGATCAGGTCGTAGATGGCGTAGATATTGGGATGCACGGACTCGAAGCGCTGGATCTCGGCCCGGATGGCCGCCGAGTTGGAGAGCGCGAACTGCTGGGGAGGCCCGCCGGCCAGCTGCTGCGAGGGGCCGCCGCCGCCCCCGGCCCCCGGCCCTGCGCCGCCGAACTGCCCGCCGCCCCCCGCGCCGCCGCCGCCGCCGCCCCCCGGCGCCGCCAGGCTCGGCTGCTGCTGCGGGCTCTGCCCCCCGCCCGCCTGGAAGTTCATGGTTCCGGAGCCGCGGGGCCCGAGGCGGGCCCGGCCGGATCCCTGGGCGGCGCGGCGGCAGCGGCAGCGGCGGCGGGCGGGCGGGCGCGCGGGGCTGGCGGGGCCGGGACTAAGGAGCCGGCGGCGCGGGGCTAGTGCATGGGGCCGGGGGCCGGGGGCCGAGGCCGGGAGGCGCCGCCGCGCACGCTGTGGCCACCGCTGCCGGGCGCTTCCCGGCGCCGCGATCCCGCTGCCTGGGAGCAGCCTCCAGCGGCAACAACAACGGGACCGGGAGCGCGCGGCCCGGGCCCTCCCCCCGCGTCATGCGCACGCACCGCCGCCCCCGCCGGCTCCAGCACACGCAGCCCGAGCCCCCCTCCCCGCCGCCCCCGCCCCCGCCCCTCCTGCGCGCGGGCCCCAGCGCCCCCGCCCCTCGCTTTGCTCGCTGGCTCTGCAGCCTCCACCCCCGAGCCGCGCGCTCCAGCCCCAGCGGCCGGGCCCCTCCCACCCAGCTTCGGCCCTTCCGCCTCCTCTCCAGGCCCCACCTACACCCGCCGCGAGGGCCCCTCGCTTCGAGAGGACAGCTGCACTGCCCCCCTCCCGGCCCCGGCTGTCGCTTTCGCCTCCCTGCGCTGGTCTGGGTGGGGCGTCCGATCTCTGGGCAGCGCCCGCACAGTGCCCTGCGCCCGAGGGTACTGATGAACGCGGCTGATTGGCCGAGGAGGGTCGCCAGGCCAGGCCCAGTTGCGCCTCCCTTACAACGCCCTGCCTTCAGTGCGGCACAGGCTCCCCTGTCCCAGGGCCCTGAGGTCAACCCTAGAGACCACGCCGACCCAGGGTTCTCTCTTAGGCCCTGCCTGGACTCTCCATTGCCGGCTGCAGCACCTAGGCTGGAAATCTGCATTCCCGGATTCTATTTCCAGTTCTTCCTGAGGAGAGCTTCATCTGCGGGGCCCTTGGAAATGACACTTTAAACAACAGCGTCCCCACACTTATCTTCCAGCCTCTCCAAAAAGACACCCACTGCCGGACCGGGAGAGGACCAGTGAACACAGCTGGACCCCACTGAAAGGGGGAAGGAAGAAGAGAAAGGAATCAAATATTGTGCCTTCTTTCCCACTCACCCCATTCAAGACACGCACCAGAGTCCACATGACTGTCTCAATTTTCTTTGTCCTCTCTCCCTTGTCTATACTGTGTTCCTGTCCACTCCTGGGGCCAGGGAGTTCCCTCAACGTCCTAGTTCCTCTGCATCCCCATTGCTAAAGCTGTATGCAGTTCTGCTAGCCACCCCCCCCAACTTTTCTGAACCCCATAAGAGGGGGCATTTGCAGAGCACTGGTCCCAGCCAATCAGCCTGCCAGGGCTACACCCCGACGTCCTCCGGCACAGTCATCCTTTTTACCTATCCTTCCACTTCCCAGGCCAAGCTGGGTCTTTTCCCAGCAAAAAGTTGCCCACCATTCAGCTACCTACACAACTCTACCCCAGTACCAACCCAGTCACCATTCCTAAGTTTCTTGTACCTTCCAAAGAAGCTGGTGCGAGCTAATCAACACCGGGGGCCTCCCAAACTCCTGAGGGATGTGGGTTCTACGTACCTGCTTGACCTTCAGAATGTCTTGCACCCTCTCTGGGCTTCATCTGCAAAATATAGTGGTTGAACAAATCACCTACCCTATGTTCTGTAAGTCTAAGAGCAATATCTAACATATCTTTTAGAAGCTTAGTTAGAATTGACATCAAGCAGTTGCACCAGGTACCTCCCAGTAGAGCTGTTGAGGGTAAAGAGTCCCTCAGAAATGTTGCCCCGGCAGCCAGCACATTCCTGTTTTAGCACTGGTGGGCTACTTGTCTCCTTTATTAGTATATGAGCGACAAGAGGGCAGGGATAGAGTCTGATTCACTGTACTCCCAGCATCTCACCCAGTGCCCAGCACATAGTATACATTTAAAAAATATTTCTAGAATAAATGAATAAATGGGAAGGAAGGAACTAGAAATAAGTTAGTTCTTTATATTATAAATCTAAACTGACTGTCCCAAGGCAACATTTGGAGTGCTTGCTCCCACAAGTAAGCATTTGCTGTCAGAACACTAGGGTGCATTACTTTTAATCAAGACTGGTCTATACAATCTAGGATGTAAGATCTCTGTGCCTCTCTGTGGCTATAGAAGCCCAGAGGGAGGGAAAACCCATGGAAATTAACTGGCCCGGGCCAGGCCGAGGCTCAACATCCCCTGTACAGCAATACTCTAGGGACCTAATTTCTGAGGCCAGATTTGGGTGGAGGAAGTGTTCTAATACCAAGTGAACAAATATCGCTGTGTGACAGATCCCCTACATAGTTTTCACACTTGTTTAATAAAACACCTAATTTTTTCCTTACAATTGTCTTATGAGGTATGTTTTAGGAACGAAGAAATTTAGGTTCAAAGAGATTCAATAACGCACACAAGGTCATATAGTTGATAAGCACGGGATAAGGGATCAGCATTTGTGCCAGGTTCCAAAGTCCATGCTTCTTGCACAGTCTTACAGGGGCAAAGTGGAGAAGGGGACCAGGTAAATAAGGCAGCCCAAGCTGCGGTGGCCAGCCCTGAAGATGGATATCCTCAGCCAGCCTGGTGGGGCAGCCCAAGGCTACTGGGCTCTGGGCTGAAGAGTCAATTTGGAGGGTCCAGGATGCCTTCCGGCGTCCACTCTGACTTAAGAGTAGGCCGGGGTAGGGTCCACCTGAGCTCCCCAAAGGCTGTATCTCGAAACACCGGTGCTCTGACACGCTCCAGCTGACGCTAGTTTCTGGAGTGATACATGCCCTGGCTGCCCGAGGGGGAGGGGGAGGATGCTGCTGCCGCCCAAAACCTCTGCGGGCTGGAACAACCCCCAGACACGCCCCCACCAGCCCCTCAGCGATTTGCGGGCACCGAGACCCGGCAGCCGAGCCCGCACGTGGGTCCGCAGGGCGGAGGGCGGGGACTGCTCACCGCGCCGGACTACAAGACCCACAATACTCCGGGCTGCGGCGGCGGCGCAGCGGCAGCGGGGAAGGCGGGGGGGGGGGGTGCCTTCAGGTGTCTGCGACCTCGCCACCTCCCGCCCGGAAGTGCCTGAGGGTCCGCTATGGGGCTGGCGGAGCCAGGCGGTGAGTCCCTGCGCCTTGACCGTACCCACCCCGCCGCCACCTCAGCTGGCCCCCGCTCGCCCCGCCCCGGGATCGCCCTCCCGCCACTCGGGGGTGGGTGTGGGGGGCGGGAAGATGGGAGGGGTGATAGAGGATCAGGGTGGGGAGGGCGAAGTCTCGGATTCCCGGCCGAGATCTGGGGTCCTGCAGCAGGCTGAGTTTGGAGAGGCTTCCAGAGGAGGCGCGGGGTCGGGCCGCCTCGGGGTGGGGTTTGAGTGCACCAGGAGGGGCCGAGTTGGGTGGGGGGTGGCAGCCCTCGGAGGTTCCAGTTTGCCAAAGGGCGCAGTTTGACTTTTGGCGTGGGGAAGCCTTGGGAAGCGGTCCCGTGCCGCGGGTCGGGGTTTGGGTAAATGGTAACCGGGAGGTGTGTGTGTGGAGAGACCTTCTTCTTCCCCCTTGGAGAAACTTCAGCGACGGAAGAGTAGATAAGCTTGGGGTGAAATAGACGAAGGAGTAGATAAACTTTGGGATGACCTAGACGGGAAGAATAGGTCAGCTTTGGGGTGAAGTTTGGTGGAGGTTGAATTTAGGGGAGAGTCGCTTAGAAGGTCAAGGCCCTGACCTCGGAATAGGGTTTGGGTGAATTGGGCAGCTGGTTGAAGACCTGATCTCAGGTTACAAAAAATTAGGACTTGGGATTTGGTGATGGGAAGGGGTACATGGGGCAAGTTTGGGGTAACTGGGTGTCAGAGCGGTCCGTGTCCCACGGTGGGGCTCGGGTATGTGGGCAGAGGTCTGAGGACTGTGGGAGAGTTGTGGTGGGGGGGTCAGGAGCCCCCCCGAAGTTCAGAGGGCTCCTGGCGGGTGAGCCAGCCCCTCATGGGTTCTTTGTGCCTCTCCAGCTCGGTAGCGCAGCGGGCAAGGCAGGTGCCATGGCCCTGATCGAAGGGGTGGGTGATGAGGTGACCATCCTTTTCGCGGTGCTTGCCTGCCTTCTGGTGCTGGCTCTCGCCTGGGTCTCAACACACACTGCCGAGGGCGCTGATCCACTGCCCCAGCCGTCAGGGACCCCAGCACCGACACAGCCCAGCGAAGCCATGGCAGTCACCGACAGCATCAGAGGGGAGGCCCCAGGAGCTGAGACCCCCAGCCTGAGACACAGAGGTCAGGCTGCACAGCCAGAACCTGGCGTGGGGCTCCCAGCAACACCGCCACCTCCAGACTCCCCCCAGGAGCCCCTAGTACTTCGGCTGAAATTCCTCAACGATTCAGAGCAGGTGGCCAGGGCCTGGCCCCATGACACCATTGGCTCCCTGAAAAGGTAAGCCGGGAAGAGAGGACAGGAATAAAGTGCTAAAGAGTGGGGTGGGAATGATCACAGACCTAGAAGGGCCACTGAGGATATCAATATCTGAGACTTATCCCTCCGTTTATAGATGAGGGAACTGAGGCCCCCAAATCACACACCGTATTGTTCCCCTGAAGCAGGAGGGGCCCCCTTAGAGGCCCTGACTTGGGTGGTAGGTGGAGGACAGAGGTGAGGGTGGGAGAGTTATTACGGGCAAGGGGCCAGGATTGCCTGAGACCTGCTCTATTACCCAGGTCGCTCTCTCCTCAGGACCCAATTTCCTGGCCGGGAACAGCACGTGCGACTCATCTACCAAGGGCAACTGTTAGGAGACGACACCCAGACCCTGGGCAGCCTTCACCTCCCTCCCAACTGTGTTCTCCACTGCCACGTGTCCACTCGGGTGGGTCCCTCACACCCACCGTGCCCACCGGGGTCAGAGCCAGGCCCCTCCGGGCTGGAAGTAGGCAGCCTGCTGCTGCCCCTGCTGCTTCTGCTGCTGCTGCTGCTCTGGTACTGCCAGATCCAGTACCGGCCCTTCTTTCCCCTGACCGCCACTCTGGGTCTGGCCGGCTTCACCCTGCTCCTCAGTCTCCTGGCCTTTGCCATGTACCGCCCGTAGTGCCTCCACGGGCTCTTGGCAGTGTTGCTGGCCCCTCCGGACCTTGCTCCCCACGACACGGTGGGAGTTGCTGTCTGCCCAGGCCTGCCTCTCCGACCTGCCTCTTCCCACTACCCTGGAGCCCAGCCCTGCGCCGCAGAGCACTCCGGGGGCCAGCGGAGGCCCCTCCCTGCGACCTCCACGGCTCTGGGCCGCCCCCCAGGGCAGCTGGCCCTCAGCGCCCACCAACAGTCGGCTCCTCCGGGTCAGACAGCTGCTGTCGCTGCCTGGGCCCTGGGCACAGCCGGGCCACGCCCCTGGGCCCTTCTTAGTGTTCTGCCTGAGAATCCAGCCACCTCTAGTCCCTGACAGCTCCTTGGGCTGATTTAGGGACTCAAAGACTGAGGGGCTGGAGAAGGGGAGCTGGGAGGGGTGGAGGGGGTTCTCTGGAACATGTGCAGATTAAATAACTGTGAAGTTTTCACCCTTGGTGTATGTCTGCGTGTGCGGGCCCGGGGGCCGGGGAGCTCTTGCCCACTGGGAGACAAGGCATGAAGGGCGCCGACCGGGCACTTCGCTCTGCCCAACCTGCCCAGCCCGGCCGCTGACTGCCCGTCACCTTTTCATCCCAGCTTCAGCCCCCTAGCCCTTTGGCCCCGCCCCGGCCCCGCCCCATCGCGCGCGCAGCTTCCCGGAAGCAGGGGGCGGGGCGCGCGGCGACCTGGAGCGCGGGGACTGACGGGAGCCACGTCTTTGCTGGCCGAGGACTGTGCCGCGGTTGGCGTCTGGGCGGCGATCCGGGGGCTGCTGGGAAGATGGCGGACTCGGTGCCCCCCTGATGAGGAGGCCGCGGGGGGAGCTCGGCCCCCGGGCCCCGAGACCGACCGAGGGAGCGATCTGCGCGGGGCCTGGGGAGCCATGTAGGGGTGGTGCCTGCGGGGCGGGCCGCGGGAGGGCGGCGGGAGTTGGTGTTGGCGACCGTGCCCACGGTCTCCTGGCATCCCCGGGCCGGGTGGGCGTTGGGGGAGGGCCCTGACACCGCCGACTCCGCGCCATGGCAAAGCTGAGCCCTCGGGCTCCACGGGCGCCCTCCAAGGTGGGCCCTGCGTTCTCGTTTCACGGGCGAGGAGACTTGGGCAGAGAGACGAAGCCACTTGTCCAAGGTCACGCAGCTGGTAAGTGGGAGCACCCAGCATGGAACCCAGGACCGTCCGGCTGCGGAGCCCGCGCTCCACCCTCTGTGCCGCCGCCGCCTCCTGCGGGAGGGGGAGGTGGTCGGGAGGGCGTATCGTCGCGGCGAGCTGGGCTCCAGGCTGGGCGCGACCACTAACCAGATTCGTGACCTCGGGCTTAACGTAACCCCCTCGCCTCTCTGGGCCTTGGTTTCTCCACCTGTGAAATCGAGGTAATGCCAGCCCTGCCTTCCTCCTCATAGGCCTGTAAGGAGGACGAGAGGGGATAATGCATGTGGAATTGCTTTGTAAATATCCCTACGCTGAGCACACTGAAGGATTACGATTGCTGTTTCAGAGGATGGAAGAAGGCAGAGAGGGGCGGGTTGGGAAGTGGAGCAGAGCAGTCACAAAGAAGGGTGAACATGAGTCAGGGTTGCTCTGACCCCAGGCTCCACCGGATGGGGAGCGAGGTGAGGAGTAGATAGCTGGTCTTTCTCACCGTTGGAGAATACCTCACCCCCTTTTCTGGGCCACCCCTCAGGGTCTCCATCACCCAACTCCATGCTTCGAGTCCTGCTCTCTGCCCAGGCCTCCAGTGCTCGGCTGTCTGGCCTGCTGCTGCTCCCACCAGTACAGCCCTACTGTCTGGGGCCCAACAAATGGGGAGACCGGCCTCCTGGAGGAGCCCCCCATGCAGGCCCTGTGCAGGGGTTGCAGCGGCTTCTGGAACAGGCGAGGAGCCCTGGGGAGCTGCTGCGCTGGCTGGGCCAGAACCCCACCAAGGTGCGCGCCCACCACTACCCTGTGGCACTCCGTCGCCTGGGCCAGCTCTTGGGGTCTCAGCCACGACCCCCTCCTGTGGAGCAGGCCACACTTCAGGACTTGAGTCAGCTCATCATCCGAAACTGCCCCTCCTTTGACATTCACACCATCCACGTGTGTCTGCACCTTGCAGTCTTACTTGGTGAGGACGGTGTCTGGGGGGTGGGTGGGCGTTAACGGAAGAATAGAGAAACAGCAGAGGACCCGAGATCGCGGACAGAACGCACCCCTCGGCCTTGCCAGGAACGGCACATACGCCGCCACACTTGCTGCTGCTCCCCTGTATCCGTGGCAGACATCACGAGTCAAGCAGCAGGTGTTGCAGCTTAGCTAGGGTGCCACCCCAGGTCCCTTCTAATACAGCGCTCTAGGAAGCCCCTGCAATTTGTTACCACTGGCAAGAGATGAGAACTCACTTGCCTTCTTTGTATAAGGCCTTCCCCACAGACTGTTCTGATACCTTAGTGCACGTGATATCTCACATTTCTCTAGTGTTTCCACGTGCTCTGTAGCAAACCTTCCAGCCCAGAAAACAGAGATGAGAAGGATTGGGGATTCATTAACTAAACCAGGACTGGAGCAGAGCAGAGCAACTCCCGGTTGCTAGGTCTGCCTCCTCTGACCCTCTCCTCCTCAGGCTTCCCATCAGATGGGCCCCTGGTGTGTGCCCTGGAGCAGGAGCAAAGGTTCCGCCTCCCTCCGAAGCCACCTCCCCCTCTGCAGCCTGTCCTTCGCGGTGGGCTAAGGTTGGAAGCTGCTCTCAGCTGCCCCCGCTTCCAGCGGCATCCACAGCATCACCTCATCCGCAGCCTGGCAGGTGCTGGAGGGGGTTAAGGTTCATGGGAGGAGGGGAGCTGAGTCGGAGGCAGGTGGTGTCTGGTGGAATCTAGTTGAGGTCTGACCTGAGGGTCCGGTGTGATGAGCTGTTCTTCGCAGAGGCCAGGCCAGAGGAACTGACGCCCCACGTGATGGTGCTCCTGGCCCAGCACTTGGCCCGCCACCGGTTGCGGGAGCCCCAGCTTCTGGAAGCCATTGCCCACTTCCTGGTGGCCCAGGAAGCCCAGCTCAACAGCAAGGTGGGATTACCTCCCACCTTCCCATGCTCCTCTCCTACTCATCCCATCCTAAGACACCTGGCAGGCCTAACCCCCACCCAGCCTGATTGGCTGCTTCTATCTGCAGCAGACAACCCAGTTAGGCTCTCTGCTCTTTCCCGTGGGGTTCCACCTTTGCTCACACCCTCGCTGGCTTGTCCAGCTCCCCAGCATGTATGTCTGGGTTGTCGGCACTTCTCCAAACACTCTTTTTTTTTTCTTAAAGATGATGTTGGGGGTAGGAGTTTATTAAGTTATTTGATTATTTTTGGCTGTGTTGGGTCTTCGTTTCTGTGCGAGGGCTTTCTCTAGTTGTGGCAAGTGGGGGCCACTCTTCATTGCGGTGCGCGGGCCTCTCACTATGGCGGCCTCTCCCGTTGCGGAGCACAGGCTCCGGATGTGCAGGCTCAGCGGCCATGGCTCACGGGCCTCGTTGCTCCGCGGCATGTGGGATCCTCCCAGGCCAGGGCTCGAACCCGTGTCCCCTGCATCGGCAGGCAGATTCTCAACCACTGTGCCGCCAGGGAAGCCCCGCAAACACTCTCAGCCCCTGTCTTAACTTGGTTGATCCCACTCTGCTAAGTCTTCAGGGACAGAACCCACAGCCACGTCTCCTCTGCTTGTTTGAAGACAAATCGCGTGGAGCTCAAGCAGTGCTTACACTGTTGAGCTTCTGGTGTGTGTGTAGAGGGATTGTTCTGCCTTTATGGTGATGCTGTAAGCTTGCAGGCCAAGCCTCCCTGAGGTCCAGCTTGTAAAGGATACTGGAGAACCGCTTCGCGCTGGGTGATGGGCTGCCCTTGCTCCGCAGGTGGTACAGAAGTTGGTCCTGCCCTTTGGGCGACTGAACTACCTGCCTCTGGAAGAGCAGTTCATGCCCTGCCTTGAGAGGATCCTGGCTCGGGAAGCAGGGGCAGCCCCCCTGGCAACTGTCAACATCTTGATGTCACTGTGTCAGCTGCGGTGCCTGCCCTTCCGAGCCCTGCACTTTGTTTTTTCCCCAGGTTTCATCAGCCACATCAGTGGTGCGCGGACTGGAGGGCTGGCAGGGTCCCGGGGAGCCAGTGGGCAGGGGAAGCAGGGTGGGGGTGTGCAACCCAGTAAGCCTTGTGCTGCTTTCCTGCAGGCACCCCTCACGCCCTGATTGTGCGGCGCTACCTCTCCCTGCTAGACACGGCCGTGGAGCTGGAGCTCCCAGGATATCGGGGTCCCCGCCTTCCCCGAAGGCAACAAGTGCCCATCTTCCCCCAGCCACTCATCACCGACCGTGCCCGTTGCAAGTACAGGTGGATGGGGCAGCTTTGGGGAGGGGAGGGGAGCGGCCCGCGAGAAGCGCGGGGTAGGCCAACCCGGGGCACCGTGTTCTGTGTGTGCTGCTGCGCCCTAGGCAGTCAGAAAGAGCGGAGCAGCAAAGGCATTTCCCGGGGCCGTGGAACTAGGCAGGAGGGAGCTAGAACCAGTGTCTTGGGGGCTTTCCTGATACCGGTGTTCCTCTCCCCCTCAGTCACAAGGATATAGTAGCCGAGGGGCTGCGCCAGCTGCTGGGGGAGGAGAAGTACCGGCAGGACCTGACCGTGCCTCCAGGCTACCGCACAGGTGAGCTCCGGGCGGCCGGCGGCTCGCCAGGACGCGGAGCCTCGCTGAAGGCCAGCAGCTCTCTCTCTCCATGCCCTGCAGACTTCCTGCTCTGTGTCAGCAGCTCTGGTGCTGTGCTCCCCGTGAGAACCCAGGACCCCTTCCTACCATATCCTCCCCGGTCCTGTCCCTACACAACCCGTGACCCTGCCCAAAGGTAAGGGAAGAGGGTGGGAGAGCCTTGCCTGCCTTCATAGACAGCAGCTCTGAACCAGTCACTTCTCCTCCAGGGTGGTACTGATGCTGCGGGAACGGTGGCATTTCTGCCGGGATGGCAGAGTGCTGCTGGGCTCACGGGCTCTGCGGGAGCGGCATCTGGGCCTGATGGGCTACCAGCTCCTGCCGGTGAGAGCCCTCCCCACGCCCACACACTCAGCTAGTACCCCTCCCCTGGCCGGCCAGGCCCTGGGGTAACCTGCGACCCTCTCCCCCTGCAGCTACCCTTTGAGGAACTGGAGTCACAGAGAGGCCTGCCCCAGCTCAAGAGCTACCTGAGGCAGAAGCTTCAGGCCCTGGGCCTCCGCTGGGGGCCTGAAGGGGGGTGAGGGCGTGCACATGGGTTCAGGATGGCCCCCCCATTGGGGGATGGACAGTTTGCACTTTGGCTCCCTCTGCTTTGATTTGTCATTAAAGTTCCTTTCCTTCCCCATTGCACATCTCGTTTCTGGGACAGAGCGGGCTGGAATCCGTCACCTCTTCCATTCATACCCGGCTCACACACACACGCGGCCGGGGATAGGTGGGGGCCGAAGCACTTTATTGCGGGGGCGCTGGTAAGGGGACTTTAAATTATTCACTTAAATAAAAATGAGGGAGGAGGACGGGGCGAGCACCCCCAGCCCCTGTTCCCTCTGTCCATCTGTCCCTCGGCTGTCCATCCAGGTAGCAGCTACACAGGCATGGGCATCTCGTTGTACTCGTCCACGCCCTCCCGCTCATCAAACACCGGCTCTGCCTCGTTAGCGTCCAGCTGTGGTGGGGCAGAGTCGGAAGTTGGTGCTGAGCGCGACCCCTTGGCAAGACCGAGGTGGGGCCGGTGGGGTGGGGAGGGGCGCGGGAGCCTTACGCATTTCATCTCTCGCTCGGTGAAGATGCGGGTGAGCACCAGCATGCGGAGCGGCACCGTGAGGATGAGGATGAAGGGGAAGGCCAGGGAGGCAGCTGTGGACATGACGGCCCAGAGCACGGCCAGGCAGAGCAGCTGCAGGGCTGTGAACAGGTGCATACGGAGGGTCCGAACCTGGGGAGGGGGTGCAGAGCAAGACAGGTGAGCCCAGGCTTCTCTCCAGCCTCCGAGCGCCCCGGTCCCCGGAGGGCCATCAGGCCTGCCACATCCAGAGGACGACGACCCCTCTCCCCTCCACAGGGGTGGGACAGAAGCGCCTCCTTGGGTCTGCACGGGCTGAATGGGGGCTGGCCAGGGTGGGCAGATGGGGGGCTGGAGGGTGACCCACACAGACCAGGAGGGGGCAGAGGCCCTTCCGAGCCAGGTCTCACCTTCTTGACATAGGTGACGTCTGGGTGGTGTTTGGGTGGCATGAGAAGCAGGTGCAGCCGCTCATAGAACTGGATCCCGTTAAGGGAGGTAACTCCCATGTACAGGAAAATCCCGAAGAGCACAGCCAGGGGGATCTGCCGGAGCAGATCCCCGATGACCAAGGAGAGGCCTGGGGGAGGAGGAGAAGAAACAGCTGGCCCCAGGGCTCTCTACCCCAGTGGCCCTAAGACCCCTCCGGGAAGGCTGGGCGCAAGAGGTGAACGTACCCACAAGCAGGGCAACCAGCAGCCCCGTCACCCGCTGTTCCTTGACCTCCTGGATCTTGGGCTTGTCCCCGGGCGCCACAGCCTTGCTCATGACAGTAAGCGCGTTGGCATGCGTGACGGAGCGGACGGTGGCAGCAGCCAACCAGGGCAAGCCAAAGAGGGCACAGATGCCGCCCATGGCCACGATGAGCAGCAGGTCCAGGTGGAAGCCGGAGCCCTTCTGCAGCATGCGCTCCTTCTTGGAGATGATCAGCCTGGGCGGAGACAGGCACGCACTGAGCCCCGGGCCCAGCCTGGCAGACAACTGTGTCTTTCCAGAGTGCCCAGTCACCTCTGTCTGTTTCTGGAACCTGATGGTCCCTGCCTCTTCCGTCAGGGCGAGGGTCCCATCACAGAACTGAGTCCTATCTGGCCCTCCCCACCCTCCTGGACAGCTCCCAGCCCGTACTGTGCCCATCCGAGCAAACGTCAGTGGGATTTTCTGCTGCCTACAAAGTCAGCTCCAGCAGCCAGCCTGCCGGGGGCTCCAGCCCCTCCACGCAGCAGGCGGTCGCCGTCTGCACGGCACCCCGCCTATGCCAGGACCACTCACGTGGTGATCTGTGTCTCCATGAAGATAAGGATGAAGACCAAGATGGCAGGCAGCAGGCTGGCGACCATCATCCACACGGGGAAGGAGCTGCGCTCCCCCAGGGGGTTGATGACCCAGCCCCGCTTCTCTGGGGCTGTCACTGAGATTCCGCTGGGCACGCTCAGCTTCTGCGGGGCAGAGGGTGGGGCCAGGGGCAGGTGAACCTTGGAGGGAGTGCCCTGAGCTGCACTGGGCAGGGTGGACGCCGAAGGCGTGCTGTGGGAAAGGCCTGGTGTCTGCCCAGTTTAGAGGCAGCTCTGGACTCGGGGGCCTGGAGGGGAATGTCCAGAGTCCAGCACCGCCTCACTGCTGCGCGCGCTCCGCCGTACCTGGGTGTAGGTGTCCTCGATACTGTAATCCACAAGCACCATGATGAGGATCGCGATGGGTACCCCGAAGTCCCCGATCACTCGCCGCACCTGTGGGCGAGCACCATGCTCAGAGGCCCCACACCTCGCTGCAGCCCCGACTCCGAGTCGCCCCCCTTCCTGCCCCCAGATCTCGCCTCCCTCGGGCCCGCCAGCCCACACACCCGGCCAGGGAAGAACCGGCTGTTCTTGAATTTGCGCAGGAAGAAGGCGATGAAGAAGGTGCCAGCCATGAGCACCAGCGACAACAGGGCGGTGTTGGGCTGGCCCCGGGGCCTCCCCTGCCTGGACGGCCCGGCTGAGCTCTCATTCCTCGGCCCCAGCGTGGCTGCTTCTGCTGCCCCAGCCCATGTGGCGTTCTCGCTACTGTCTGCCTCGGAGCTGTTGGAGACTGAACAGCCGTGGAGGGGATGTTCCTGGAAGATCTGGGGAGAGGACAAAGGATTCTATCAGCTTAACTGGTGAGACATCCGGGACTCAGCTATATGCTAAGTGGGACAGGTAGGGCTGGGGGTGGCTGGCCTGCCCTCAAAGAGCTTGTCTTGATTAAGAAAATGACCGAGGTGACCAGATGTGAGCACAAGACAACTAGCAATTAAGAGAGGGGCTGGTCTGGGACTTCCCTGGCGGTCCAGTGGTTAAGACTGAGCTTCCAATGCAGGGGGTGTGTGGGTTTGATCCCTGGTCAGGGAACTAAGATCCCACATGCCACCCGGCATGGCCAAAAAATTAAAAAACAAAAAAAAGAGGGGTTGATCTAATTCGGGAAAGCAGCTGCAGACGAGGCTCCAGCCAGGCCTGGAGGAGCGACACAGGGAGCGTGGTGGACCTCGGGGGCACATCTTCTCCTGATCCTGACACAGACACAGACGTGGGTCTGATGCCCAGACCGTGACCCTGTCTGTCACCTTGGGGGCCTTTCCCTTTGACATTCTGGATTGTTCGCCACTTTAACAAAAGCACAGGGGCTTCCCTGGTGGCACGGTGGTTAAGAATCCGCCTGCCAGTGCAGGGGACACGGGTTCAAGCCCTGGTCCAGGAAGATCCCACGTCGTGGAGCAACTAAGCCCGTGAGCCACAACTACTGAGCCTGCGCTCTAGAGCCCACGAGCCACAACTACTGAGCCCGTTCACTTAGAGCTGGTGCTCTGCAACAAGAGAAGCCACCGCAATGAGAAGCCCGCACAACACAACGAAGGGTAGCTCCCCGCCCCCCACACAAAAAAAGAGTAGCCCCCACTTGCCGCAACTAGAGAAAGCCCGCATGCAGCAACAAAGACCCAATGCAGCCAAATAAATAAATATATTAAAAAGAAAAAAAAAGAATTCACCTGCCAATGCAGGGGACATGGGTTCAAGCCCTGATCTGGGAAGATCCCACATGCTGCAGAGCAACTAAGCCCATGCGCCACAACTACTGAGCCTGCGCTCTAGAGCCCGCGAGCCACAACTACTGAAGCCCGCGCGCCTAGAGCCTGTGCTCCGCAACAAGAGAAGCCACCACAATGAGAAGCCCGCGCACCGCAACGAAGAATAGCCCCCGCTCGCCTCAACTAGAGAAGGCCTGCGCGCAGCAACAAAGACCCAACGCGGCCATAAATAAATAAATAGTTATTAAGAAAAAAACAAAAGCACATATTACCTTCGTTATTAAAGATATGTGAGCCATCCACCTAGATATTCAGCCTCACAGGTAATGAAATAATTGCAGAGTAAGCTCATAAGGATCCCCCTTTTCACATCTTAAATTTTTGAAAATTTGTTTCACAAAAGATACTGTGAAATATACGTCTTATATGCTGTGAAGCACGCATACTACTTTTGCAAGAATGTATTTGCAAGTTTAAAAAAAAACAAAAAAGTGAGTCTTTAAGACTGATCTGAAGCTCTGATGTATATGTTGGTGACAGGGAGGGAGGGTGGGCGGGGAAGGGGTGGGGGCAGCAGGAAGGACCAGCCTAGGTTCCGTGGCTCCATGGGGCAGCCCGGCCTCACGCTCAGAGAACAAAGGGGCAGGACGCCCCCGGCTCCCTCCAGTCCCAAAGCCCGGCCCCTCCTGGGCCAGGTTCCGTCAGGCCCACCCACCTTAACCAGCTTGTAGAAGGTCTCGTAGATGAAGATGAGGGAGATGAGGAAGGCGAAGATCTCCTGGGTGAAGCGGGAGACGAAGCGCACCAGGAAGCTCCCCTCCAGGGCCACCATGAGCAGGGCCAGCAGCACCAGCCAGAAGCCAATCCACACGCGGCCCACCAGGTACTCCAGGTCGTTGCTGCTGCAGAACTGGGGCACGGTGGGCAGTCAGGCTCGGAGCCCGGGGCAGGCTAACAGGGCGGGAGTGCTCGGGGAAGAGAACGGGGAGCTGAGCTGGGCAGGAAGGACCAGCCCGGGTAGCCCGTGGCCCCTCACCGAGAAGAAGGCTTCCTCGAAGACCAGCAGGGGCCCCGAGAAACCGATCACCAGCAGCGGCTGGGCCCCCAGCAGGCAGAAGATCACGCCCTGCACTGCCGTGGACATGATCAGCTCCGATACTCCAATCAGGTCATGCGTCTTCTCTCCTAGGGCGGCAAGAGCCAGCTCAGCGGCTGGCGGCCGGGGGGACCCGTGCGCTCCCCACCATGACCTGAAGCCTCTCCTTACCCAGCAGCCCCCCGAAGGTGATGGCAGGAGACAGGGCCGCGAAGTAGATGAAGATGACGGCGGCCAGGCACTGGGGGTTGAGCGCGTCTCGGAAGTCGCTCAGGTAGTGGGGATAGCGGCGCCGCACATCTCGGATCAAGCCCCCAAAAGGCCGGCCTGTCCGCCGAAGGGGATCGTCTTCCACCACCCCTGCCACCTCTACCATCTGCAGGAGCGCTGCAACCCGGGCCTCCGTCAGGGCGCCCGTCACAGCCCTCTTCCTCCCGTCCCGCTCTCCTCCGTGTACAACAGACCACCCTCCGGCCTAACCCCCAAGCCCCCAGCCGGCAGCCCAGACCCGGCCCCCGGCCTGCACTGGCCCGTACCCTTATCTTGGGCTGACTTGGGCTCCAGCCCAGCCCCCGGGGGCAACAGCCGGACCTGCTCCTCTCGCTTCTTGAGCATCTGCCGCTGGAAGTGAGCGACGGATCGCAGCAGCTCCTCGCCCTGCACCTCCGAGGGCGGCAGCACCACGCTGCAGTCCAGGAAGGCGTTGATGGCCGTCAGCAGGTCCTCCCGTTCGTCTGCCAGGTAGGCGGCCTCGTGGAATTGCTGCCGAGGCAGGACGGGGCTAGTGAGGACGCGGGACGGGGGCCGGGCCAGGGCCAGGCTGGGTGGGCTGGACGGCAGCTGACCTTGTCGGACATGAGGGTGGAGATGGAGCGGCCGATCTCATGGTAGTCCATGTTGGCACTGCTCGGGCCCAGCAGCAGGAAGAGGAAGCGCACAGGCACCGGCACCTCCAGCACCGCGTCCAGCTCCGCTGCCTCCCGCAGCCGCACGAAGGCCATGGTGGGGCGGGAGAGGAACTCCACGCAGCCTGGGGGTGTGCAGCCGGCATGGGCACGGGAGCAGCAGTCGCCTCCCGGCCCCCAGCGCAGGGGCGCCCCCAAGGCAGGCCCGGCCACCCGTACCCTGCCCCTCGAGCTCGCCCCACATACCCACAAGGACCACCGTAGCCTCGGCGTTCTCAGGGATCTTCTCCAGAAGCTTCAGCTCATGCTTGGACTTGGAGCGGGTGATCCCAGCTGGAGGAGCTGCAGGAGGCAGCTCACGCTGGGGATGCAGGAGAGCAGAGCTCAGCCTGGCTACCCCCCACCCCCGGCCCCGCCCGTTCCCGCCCGACTCGCTTGGCGGTCCTGCAGCCGGAGCCACAGTGGCGGCTGGACCTGACCCAGGCAGGGTCACTTTCTCCCCTCACCTCTCGCTCCACCTCCAGCCGGGTCTCGGGAACACCTCCAATGAGAGGCTCGGTGACGTGGGGGTCGCTCTCGGCTCCCTGGCCGTGGTGATGCCCCAGCAGGGAGCCCAGGGAGCCGGCCGAGATGTTGCGGGGAAAGGAGAAGTCCTTCTCATCACTCGGGTGGCTAGTGGGGCAGCA
This sequence comes from Lagenorhynchus albirostris, assembly GCF_949774975.1. Taxonomy (NCBI): domain Eukaryota; kingdom Metazoa; phylum Chordata; class Mammalia; order Artiodactyla; family Delphinidae; genus Lagenorhynchus; species Lagenorhynchus albirostris. The sequence goes on from NC_083102.1 coordinate 6,041,366, forward strand.
GGCAGGAGGTGAGGAAGGCCGGCGGCCGGCGCTGGGCATGGGCAGGCGCTGGGCATGGGCGGGCGCTGGGCGCGGGCGGGCAGGGTGTGGCGGGCGGTGCCTCACCTGTGTTTCAGCAGCAGGGCCCTCAGCACGTTGGCTCTGTCCTCGGCCTTGATCTGGTCAGAGATGACCATCTGCTCCACCACCTGGTGGGCCACGCCAGGCAGGGTCTGCTGGTCCAGGTCCAAGAGCACAGCCCCTGGAATAAGGACCACCGCGAGAGGCCCTCATCCCCAGGCAAGATGCAAGGGCGGGGATGGGAGGGAGGGAGAGCGGGAGCGAGGGCAGTCAAGTAAGTGCGGCCAGGGCTCGGTGAGCAGGGCCCAGCGCTGCCCGAGGCCCAAGTCCCACGGCCTCTCTGACCCATTTCTTCCAGCCCCCCTCTCCCCGCAGGAATGCCTGTGGGGCTCAGCAGAGGCCAGGGAACCCCTGCCATCAGAGAGGCCACCGGGGCCGGGTCCTGCCCAGATGCCCCTTCCGGGAAGCACGCAGCAGGAAGTGCCCCGGGCCACCCCCTCGGCCTAGACTGCTCTTCACTGCCAGCAAGTGCATCCTCTGACTTCACTCTAGGGCCCTAGTTCCGCCCTCTGGAGCGCGACACAGCCGGTCTGTGGCCTCGTCCCCATGGCAGCCCTGGAGCCATCTGAACACGTCCCCCTCCAAGTCTAGCAGCTGCTCAAGGACAGTTTCTATGTCTCTCCACCCCGTCACTGCTCTGAGCTGCCATTTCATATAGAAATGAAGGTCCTTTCAAAAGTCACCAGGTCATTTTTCCGTCAAGGTCAACTCACAGGAACACAGAACTAAAGACCCAACAGAACCGAAGGCCCCCTGAGCAGCCGAAACCAAGATGGCAAAGCCCGGCGATAAAGCACCCGCACTTCGGCGCCTTACCCCAAGCCCTCAAGCCTCACTCAGAGCCGAGTTAGTTTCTGCTAGTTTGGAAATAATTCTGACAGCAGGTTTCTGAGTCCTCAGCTGCTTAGAAGCAGGCCTGCTGACAGCAGCTGGGAGCGATTCCCCAACAGGAAGGAGGAAACGAGCAAACGGCAGAACATCAGACACAGCGCTCGCGAATCCTGCATCCGCGCTCATGCAGTCGTTTACACAGCCCTGCTACAGGTTAGGTCACATTCCCCAGAGTCTCCAGAATTTCCCAAAGCGTTCCACTAAAACTGTTTGACAACACTGTAGCATCCAAAACATACCAGCTTCCGTTATCTGAAAATATCACTTAGAGAAGCTGCTTGCTGAAGATGCCAGGCAAGAGGAGAGGGTCAGTCCTGCCCTGCAGTCACCCAATGACAGAGCCCGAGGCACGGCAGGCATCGTGACAGGTGATATCATGACAGGAGATGCTCCCTCCTGGGCTCTGGTGACATTACACACCCTGTTGCTCAAGACAAACGTGGGACCGTGTGGTCCTCAGAGAACGGGCTTGGCGGGCGAAGGGAACTCCTGGGGTGACGATGGGCAGGGGGTGGGGCGTGGGTTACCGTGGGCCAGGGTCCGGCGCAGCTCCAGGAGGCTGCGGAACGAGAGGGAGGCCACGTGGGGCTTCCCCCAGCGCTCCGTCTCTTCCTCTACATCCTCCTCGAATTTGATCCAGCGCGCCGTCTCCCGCCACTGAGGCTCCTGGTTTTTGTCCAGCAGCAACTCATTCAGTTCCACAAACACCTTGGGGTGAGATGAGAGGGCATGGCAGGACGGAGGGCACAGGCATGGAGCCTGGGCGAGTTATTAACCCATCTGAGACTGTCCCTCATCTGTGAAATGGGAGTAATACCACCCCCGTTACTAGAGTACAGCACAGGGACCTAGTGTATAGCACAGAGATTTATACTCAATATTTTATAATAATCTACGAGGGAAAAGAATCTGAAAAAAATAGATATACATGTACGTATAACTGAATCACTTTGCTGTACACCTGAAACTAACACATTGTAAATCAACTGAACTAATGATAATAATAAAAGGGCTCTAATGGGAGCTAAAAAAAAAAGTATACAAAACATTTAGCACAGTATATGACTCTTAGTAACCGTCTGATGAATGGTCACTACACACACACACACACACACACACACACAAACTGGAATTTTTTTTTTTTTTGGCCTCGCCACGCAGCATGTGGAACTTCCCTGACCAGGGATCGAACCGATGGGAAGTGGTTACTGGACCACCTGGGAAGTCCTACATTGGAATTCTGTAGGATTCATTTATATGCATTCAAGAACTGGCAAAACTAATTGAGAGTGACCACAGGGCGGTCACCTCTGAGGGTGGTGACTAGGCAGAGGCCCGAGGGAACTCCCTGAGTGTGGGAAATGTCCTATATCTAGGTAGGGTTGGCCAGGTATTTACACGTGCAGAGTGTCACAGAGCTGTCTGCTTAACCCGAGTGTGCTTTACGGTGTCTGTTCGACCGCAATAAAAAGGTTACCAAAAATAGCCACTGGGAGGGTCAGGGTTCAGGACCAGAGCCCTGAGGTCTAAGGTGGGCAACATCGCTACGTAACTGAGTGGCCTTGACCAGTCACTGCCCCCGATGTATGGCTGATGCCGCCTGGGCCATCATCCTCACAGGTTACGGGAGGACTGGATGAGCACAGAGGTGACTGGATTCTGAAAAATGAAACACGCTGCTCCACGGAGCTGCCTCTGGCCCAAACGGTCTTCAAACACCTCGCTGCCAGCTGCCAGAAAACGGGCATGAAAGGGAAGCCGACCTGTCTAAGATGTGAACCAAAACTGTAAGGCCCACACCAGCAACTGCAGGTAATACCATAATAACTGTCTGGGGACAGACGGCTACTAGACTTACCGTAGTACACGTCGTAATATGCTTAAACGTTGAATCGTTATGTTGTACACAGGAGGCTAACATAATATTGTGTATCAACTATATTTCAATTAAAAAAAAATCAATGCTGTTTGAAGATGTGTATATTGCACTCTTGTGCAGTGTACAACCTTCAAAACCATACATGGCAACCCTGGTGCTCGAGATAACCGCAGGTCTGAGAAGGGACGGGGGCTGTGGTAAGAAGACGGATGGGGAGATGCTGCAAGACCGTGAAGCGGAGAAATTACCTCGTGGGGCTTGTGGGGGGCCCGGGGCCGAGCCCGAGGGGTGGGGCCAGGCTCGCGCCCTTCCCGGCCACTCTGCACAGATGCTTTGGCATTCTTCCGCACCAAATGTCGCCGTACCCCAGGAACGTCCTCAAACCGGTGACCTGTGGGTGGGGGGTGGAGGGACAGGATCAAGCGCCCCTTCCTCTTACCCCCACCCTCGTTCCCAGCAGCTCCGGGCTTGGCCCAGGCCCAGCACTCACTCTTCATGAGGTCTAGGTCGGCCGTGGCCAGCGTCTGGGCCTCGCTCTCGTCCGTCGGGACCCGGGGCAGCAGTGCCTGCTCAGCCCCAGTCATGCTGCCGATGCGTCTCCTCTCCTGCAGATTGTAGCTGCGGTGCCCAGGCTGCACTTTGGCCAGGGGGCGCCCAGAGGCACCCCCGTCATCACCTCCCGCTGTGACACTGGCCACAGCCGCCACCTCTTCCACCAGGGCTCTGGACAGACAAAGCAGCCATGAGCCTGAGAAGGCTGGCCCCTCTCCCTCGGCCGGGAGCCACACAGGAAGGACCCAGGAAGGGGACCCCGCTGGACCTCAGCCCTCTTCGCTCCCCACCCTCGGTAGGTGCGGATGTGAAAGAGGATTCTGGAAGCAGACCGCCGCATCTAAATCCGGCTCGACCATTTACTGGCTGTGCCCCCCAAGCGATCACACAAGCCACCCGGAACATCAGCTCAGCAGCAAAATGGAGTTGAGGGCAGCCTTCCCAGGTGTGGGGAGAGTGAAGTCCGGAAAAGTACCCAGAGTGGGACCTGCTTCCCCTCCCAGGCACACCCCTAACAATGGACTCGAGGTTCACAGGGTCCCGTGTTTCTAACCAAATGGAGTAAAGTACATGGAAATGGGCCTTTGAAACTGTAGACACCCCACCCCTACCCAACAGTCAAGGAGGATATGAACCCCTGTCCCTTACAGATTCCAGCTTCTGCTCCCGTCCCCCAAGCTGCGATGCCTCCTTTCTCTCTGCCACTGCCAGTGGGTCCCTGTCCCTGCCGCACCATTCCAAACCGTTCTCCCGACATCTCACCTCCCACAGCTCCAAGCCCCCATGACAAGTCCCTCCTCTGCCAGGCTTTCTCCACCTACAACCTACCTTCCGTGCCCTCGCTTCTGCTCGCACCCCTGCCCACAAATCTGACCCACTTTTCCAGCGCAACGCTGTGCTCTCTCTGGGGCTCCGCCACCTCCTCCTGGCCGTCCAGCCACCTGCAGGCCTGCGCCCCCAGTGCAGACGGCCAACGCGGACCCAGCTCCAGCCACATTGTGCTATCTCCCCAGCGAGCCTGTGCCGCCCTGGAGGGGCAATCCGCCCTTCACTTCCCCGGGTCCTTCGCACTGCCTGGCACCCAGAAACCAACAGGGAGGTGACAGTAGTGACCTTGAGACCCAGTTCAAAGTGATTTCTTCCAAGAAAGCTTCTCTGGCTAACAACCCCAAACTCCAATCACCTACTAGTACCGACACTACACCTGAACCAGGTCGTCTGGCACGGTAACTTGTTCTGATACCATTTCATGAGACCACAAGCAGGGTAGACTGGCAGCTAGTTCCCCAAGAGCAAGAGGGGGTCTCCTGTTGCTCTCACACCCTTGGGGTCCCAGGGGTGCGTGGAGGTCACCCGTCCAGCCCCTGATCCGGGGTTTGACGCTGCTCTACCTGAAGCCACGGGCGGGGGGATGGCAGGGGGTGGGAGAAGACGGCTTAGACCACACATCTCTTCCGTGCCGGGCGGACCCGTACTTAAACTTCCGTTCACACCACCCTTTAACCCCTACCACCACCTTGCGAGAAAACTTCTATTATTCTTGGTTTATAGATGGGAAAACAGGCTCACAGACACTGTGACTCGTGCAAAGTCAAGTCGCAGCGGCAGGACTGGGATTTCTGAACCTGTCTGAGGACCTCAAGGCTCCTGCTTTGTTCCCCACATCAACTCGCTGGTGCCGGCCCGGGAGGTCCCTGTTTGGGGACACTTACCCAGTCTGGGCCCCTTTGGTGGCCTGGGGAGCTGCCTCGTGGTGGGGCAGCATTGGAGGGGGAGACGGACTGGTTGTTTCCGCCTTCCGGTCCGCACCTTCATCCTCCTGGAGAAAGAACTAGAACAGGGACCCGTGTGAGCAGGTGAGGCCAGGCCAGGGGTACCGCAGACATCCCCAGGAGCCCCGCCCCCGCTCACCTGCACGGAAGAGGGTGTGGACGCAGGGGGCTGGCTGAGTGCCCGGGCCCCCTCGGCCTCACTGGCCTCATCCTCCTCTTCCTCGCCCTCCTCGATGGTGGGGGTCTCCCCGGTCGGGGAGGCTGCAGGGCGCCTGCGCGGCTTCCGTCCTGAGCCCTGGGGTACTTTTCGGCGCCTGGCGTCGGGAGGCAGGTGGGTGGACAGCGGGTGGTGGATGTGGTGGGAGGACTGCCGGTGGTCTGCAGGGAGGAGGGCGCTTAGCTGCCGGCGGGCACGGCTCCCCACTCAGCTGGCCGGCCCCCAGTGCCCCCCCCCAGGCCCCCGGCTCCATCCTGGCTCCATCCTGGCAGCCAGAGCACCCCTGCCCCCCGCTCGCTCCGCCTCCCCGAGCCCCCTCACATTCAAAGTCTGCCTCCCCGTAGCTTCGGCCCGGCTCCTCCCCTCCTCGGGACCCGGCCTCCTGCAGGATCTCCTCAAACCGCTCCACGCCCAGGGTGCGGTGAAGTTCATCCTCCTCCTGCTCAGGGAAGCCTGGCGTCACAGGGCCCAGGCTCTCTGGCTCCGGCTGTGAAAAAGAAGGGGCGGTGAGAACGCACGCACGGGAGACGCTCCTCGAAACCCCACCCCGCCTAGCGGCAGAGTCCAGTACCACCCCCAGCCCCGGCTGCCCTCCCCTCGAGTGCCAGGGACTCGGGACTCGGCACCCACCGCCCAGCGGCCCGTCCCCCGGGTTCCGGGCTCTCAGGACACTGGCTGGGCGCATTCCAGTCAGTTCTAGGGCATGTGGAAAGCGTCTGCCCTGGAAGCCTCAGCAGAAATGCTGTGTGTCCAGCCCGCAGGTCAAGGTCGGGTGTGTGATCTGGGCCGTTCACACGGCTGATAGTAGTGAACGCAGCCCCTGTGCTCAGGGATGGCGACTAAGCCTGAAAAGTAACTTCTGCAGGCGGCTGTGCTACCTGACCCGGGCTTGGTCTGAATCGAACTAGAGCCCAGCTCCTGGACAGGGATGCGGCGCTTCCCCTTGGGAGTCCGGAGCCCGGGACCTCAGCCGCTGCGGGGCCCCGCCCTGCCCCCACCCTCACTCCCCCCCACCTGAGTCATACTGCAGGAGCGGCGGGACTGCGGTGGCCTGGCGCTTTGGAGAGCTCAGCCTAGCTGAGCAGCCGGCCGCCCAGCCCACGGCCTTGGTCCAACCCCCCCCACACCCCTCCCCCTCCCCCTCCCCCGCCGGGCGTCTCAGCTCCAGGCACCGCTAAATATTTGCTCGAGAGCTTCTGGACTTGAAGGGCATCGAGATCTCCAAGGGCAGGGGTACCAGAGCAAGGAAGAGCAAGGGGGAGGTAGGCTGGGAAGAAGGGCGGGCCTTGGAGAGTCTCGGAGGTGGGGTCACGAGCAGCTGGGGGTGGCAAGGATACTGGGCAGGAGAAGATGCAGGGGTGAGGAGTCTGCTTCTCCCCAGCCCACCTCCGCAGCTCTAGCCTGGCTCCCCCCGCACTGGGCCTCACTCTCACCAGAATTAGCACGCGGGCTAGCCCGGGGTGGGGGGAGGAGGGTCAAGAACCCCTTGCACCTGAGGCTGAAGGAGGAAGTCCATGGCGGGCAGGGGTGAACTCGGGAGGGAGGGGGAGGGGACCAGCCGGCGCCTCTTCCTGGTCACGTGTCCCGCTGGGCCAAGGTGACCAATAACGGGCTGATTATGGCACTGGGGTTAATCATTAGCCTTCCCAGGAAGATGGGAGGGGTACACGTGGGGCGGTGGCCACGTGGGGGCCAGGAGGGGCGGGGCTGAGTGGCACGTGGGGCCGGGGGTGCAGCGGTCTGCCCAGAGCTACCTTGCAGCAGACCGGCGCCGCCTATGAGACCCAGTCAGAGGGGGGGGTCGCTGGCTTAGAGACCCAGGCTTCCCAAAGTTCCTCTCTCGCTGAGGCTAAACAACAACCCGGGTCTTCAGGACACAGAGCCTCAACTCCCTCCCTAGGACCAGAAGCTGTCTGACACCCACCCCCCCAACGGACACCTGTCCCAGACCCAGTGCCCCACGCAAGGCCCGGAGCGGGGATGGCGGTGCCCCTCCCAAGTCCCTCACAGGCTCCCCTCCCAGGCCTCTCCGGACACACACGCCCCTGTCTGACACAGACCCGCACCCTGGCCAGAGCCCCGGGGGTGATGGTGGAGAGGGACAGAGGGGCAGCGGGCAATACTCACAGTGCGGAAGGAATCTGCGCCCGAGGCGGGGCGCCGGGGGGCGCTGCTCATGGCCAAATCCTAGCCCTTCTCGCTGTAGCTGCGGCTTTCAGGGCAACAAGGCGGCGGCATAACCTGGGGGGGGCGGGGGAGGAGCAATCACTGCATGAGAGAGGTGCCAGGCCTGCAGGGGCACCCCAACATTGCACAGCCAGGGGAGGGCAGGGCACGGGGCTTCACGGAAGCCCGCCGGCCACGAGGGGTCTCCTGGTTGCACAGGATCCTCCCAGACTAGGAAAGGCCTTAGAGTGGCCCTTGGAGGGTGGGGGGAGCAAAGAGAGTTATTTATGGGAAGAAAAGAGAGGAACAAAGAGAGACAGAGGCAAGCACTGAGGCACAGGAGGCCACAGAGGGCCAAGGGACTAAGCGGAGTGAGGGGGAGAGAGCCGGGGGTGGGAGATGCTGGGGGGAAAAAAAGGCAGACAGGAGTCAAGGCCCAGACCCGGAGAGAAAGCAGCGATCAGGGAGGGGAGACAGAGGAAGCAGGGAGGAGAGGCCGAGCCAGAAACGGGAGCGGTGGGAGCGGTGGCCCAGCGGTGGCACGGCACACTGAGGCGGGCTGAGACCAGAGAGGGCTGTGCTGGGGGGAGTGAGACACCCCTGAGGCAGAGACGATGGCCGTATGAAGGAAGGGAGAAAGAGAGCTCTGGAGAGAGCCCAAAACAGCAAGCAACGGGGCTGTTCATGGGCCCCCCTCCTCTGAAAAAAGCCCAGCCCCGAAGTGGGGGGGGAGGCTCCCTGGGGGAGGGGCAGGAGCCCAACTCCACTCACTCAGTGGGAGGGAGGAAGGGAGGCTGGCAGGCACAGGCCGGGCACGACTTTATAATGGGGGAGGGGCACGTGACGACCAGAAGGAGGGTGGGCACAGAAACTCCGAGGTTCTGCCCTCAGGAGCCGTCCAATCCCTCCCCTCCCCAAGCCTGGGGCCAGGAAAATCTGAGTGGCAGGGCTGACGCCCTCCTGACCGTGACTGTAGGGGTGTCTGGGGAGGACACCGTGCGGGGGGAGGGCAGCGAAAGAGCTGCGGTTAGGGAACCCGACCAGTGCCAACTGGGGTACCTATTCCTAGTGGGGGCAGTGCTGGGGACACCCAAGGCTCTGCGACGGCAAAAGTACCGAAGCTCCCCAGTGTGTCACTGGGGGATCAGGGTTACCGGATTTAGGGCCAACTCGGGGGTAAGACAGGTCAGTGCAGGGTCAAACAATGTAGGTCTGGGGGTCAGTCCGGGGTGGGGAGCCCGGAGCGACACATTCCTGGCCGGCCTTCCAACTCAGCTGACTGCCCTCTTCACCTCCCCCTAGCAGGCCCTCCGCCAGGGCAAGTCTGTGCGGGGGAGAGGGGTGCTGGGGGAGGAAACCCGGTCTGGGAAGGAGTGCCGGCACCTGCCGGCGCCACACGCCCCGCTCCAGGCTGTGCCCTCAGTGCGCTCCTCCATCCTCCCCTCCTCCCTTTACCTCCGCCCCCCCTTCGCCCCCGCCCCCACCATCCCAGAACACAAAGCAGCCTCTGTCCAGAGCATCGATGCCGATAATCCGGGCTGGGGGCACATTCCGGGGACCAGCCCCGACCGGCCCGGAGGATTAGCAACTCTCCCCTGCCCAAGGGATTAGCACTCCGGACCCCCTTGGGGGGCATTAACCACCCCCCAGGTGAATTCGCACATTCCACAGCTCTTCGATGTGGGCCTGGCGGGACTGGGGAGCGAAGGGAGGAGGGAAAAGTGGACCCTGGATTTCAGGCGGCGCCGCCCCCCACACCCAGCACAGAGCTCCCCACCCAGCCAGCCCCCCAGGAGCTAGGTCGAACTGTCCGCGCTCGCCTTTCCCATCCCCACCCAGTTGCTCCCTCTTCTGCCTGACCCCTTGTCCTGACCTGACCCGCCAACCCCTTCCCGGCTCCGCCTCCCAACCCCGAGATCGGGGGCAGAGGCTTGGGGCAACACCTAGGCAGGGCACCCTGGACGGGCTGAAGGATAGAGTAGGGGACCAAAGGGGAGGGGTGTCGTCTTGGAGTCCGTCCAGGAGTTGGGAGGGCCGGCGGCGCCTCCCAGAGAGTACCCCCTCCTGGTGGCAGGGGGCGCGGCACCCTCGCTTTAGGGAACTCTAAGAAGCGGACCCTGGATCCCGCTTACTACCAGCAATCACTCCTCTCGCCTCCCCATCCTTCTCCCCAAGACCTCGCTTCCCCGCGCCCCAGTCTCCGCCCTTTCCTGCACTTCCACTCCCTCCCAGCTCCGAGTGCCGAGTTCCCCCCTTTCCTTTCCCCTCCCTTCCTCCCTCCGCGGCCCTGGCCCTCCCCCTCCGCCACCTCTCCGCTTACCCGCTTCCTCTGGACTTCGTGCTGCAGGGGTCTCGGGGTCTCTCCCCCTTCTCTGGAGCCCTCGCGCGCTCCCGACGACTCCCCCGTGCCCACCTTGGGGCGCGCCCCCGTCGCTCCCAACTTCTCCCAACTCAACTTTCCCCCGCGCCACAGGCAGGCCAGCCCCCTGCGTGCGCGCCCCCTGGCGCACCGTGCGCGGCCCCGCCGCAGCGGGTTGGGAGGCGCGGAGTGGGGGCCGAGACCCGGGGGCGGAGGCGCGCTCCCAGGCAAGGCCCTGCACTGGGAGCCCAGCGCCGAGGAGGCCGCCCCGGCTGTCCCTCGGCGCTGCCCAGCGAGGTTGCCGCCCCAGGCTTCCCCGCACGGACGCCCCGGGGACGTCGTTTCTTGGCCCCATTAGGCACCTCTGGGCGGAAAGGGGCCCGCCTCATGCTGGGGATCCCAGGCAGGAAAAAGGAGGCACAAAGATGATCAGGAAATTCGAGGCGGAGGAAGTTGAAATATAAATGCATCGGGGTCAAGCTTCTCTCGCGGCCGCGGGCGTCCCCCGCCTCCCACCCGCAGTTTCCCCAGTGCCTCCAAGAAAGCCCCTGTCTTTGCCTGGAGGACAGGGACAGGAGCGGGGGGGGGGGGGCGGGGAGCGCGAGAGGGGTGATGGCGGGGATGGATGCCCATTACCCTGAACTTAGACTTTACGAACCGGGGAAATTCTGCCTCGGAGAGATTCCCTGCGGTGACCTTCCTTCTCGAACCCTATTCATAGTCATCACCTGTCATTTAAAGATCTCTGTGTGTACTTCTGGTTTTCTAATAACTTATAACTTGTTCCAGATAAGGAATATACGTTTCGCTTCTTTAGTCTGCCACCGGCTGAAGCACTGTAATGTGTATGCAGAAAACGTTCAGATATAAACGAGTTAATTAACCAATGTTTAGCACCAACTTTGGTTCCGGCGCTGAGGAGTGCTGTTTGGGGCAGTTATCATCCAGGTCACGTCCCTCAAGAATGCAGTCATGAGACAGAGAGAAGCGCAAGAAAAATCTATAATCAACTCCTTAAGGGATGAGGTCAAGGCTGCTTCAAGCGTAGCTTCTGCCTGTCCTTCTGTCTGTTGAGGGCAGTAACCAACCTGCCAGCCCTCGGCCACACGCTGGCCGACTCCAGTGGGTCCGGGCTCTGCCGGGGGTGGGGACACCCTCCCAGTGTCCAGCCAGCTTGCCTCGGGATATCAGAGTGTAGCGAAAGGCTGGAGTTGGGTGGGCTCCGAGACGACAAATGGGTCTCACAGGAGAGAGGAGTCTCTGGCGTTTGGTGAATCCAGTCTCCACTGGGGCACACCTGCCTCTCTTTCCAGCCCTGCGGTCAGCTGGTCCCTGTGAAGTCATCGTCAGCAAGATATGGCTCAGAGCCATTCCCCAATCAATCCTGAGGTCACCAGATGGCCTAGGGAGAGGTGGAAACCCGTGCTGAGATTGTCAGGGAGTCGATGGAACCTCAATATCATCAACCGGGGCAGAGCAGGGCCACCTGGGCTCAGGATGCAGGCCGCAAAAACCCAAACCTTAGAAAGCGCCCTACCCCCACCCCTGCTGCCTTCTGGAATGTGTAGTCCCGGAGAGGTCCTTCTCAAAAGAAGGTTGTAAGCGCTGAAAAGGAATAACACTAGCAGGGCACACTGGGAGCCGCGCGCGACGGCGGGGAGCCGGGAAAACGGACACGCGATGCTTCCTGGGACTTGAAGTCCAAGGGTTGACTCCGCGGTCGAACAGGAGTCCCGGGAGGCAAGTGCTGCAGAGCGCCTGAGCGCAGCCTGCTGGGGGTTGTAGTCTTCTTGTTGTCTAAGGCCCCGGACATTACTGGGAAACCTGGCGCCCTAGGACTACAAGCCCGAGAAGCCCATGCGCAGGCAGTGGGGCGGGGCAGGACCGGAGGCTGGGGTGCCGCCTCCTCTGCAACGCCGGGCCCGGAGTCTCAGAACCCAGGGCCCGCAAGGGTCCTCGCGCGGCTGCCGCGATGCAGAAATACGAGAAGCTGGAGAAGATTGGGGAAGGTAATGGGACCACGAGATGTTCTTGCAAGATCTCTTTCTGCAGACCCTTTAGCATTCCTTGCATCCCGGGCTGCTGTACCGTCAGCAATACCCACAGACTCCAACCTCAGCACTGGCTGCAGCCCTGGCCCTGAGCTCAACACTCCTTGCAGACACCAATCCTCCCCCGTTAGCATTTCCCATAGACGCCCCCCTCCCAACCTTAGCACCCCCTGTAGACCCGCCTCCGACCTCTGCACGTGCTGCATATCCTACCCCTGTCCTCAGCGCCACTTGCAGAACCTCACCCACAGTTCTCGCAGCAGACCTCCAACCTCAGCGTTCCTGCCGGCCCTCATTCCTCTCCCAGACCCCTGCTCCCTACTTTCAGACCCTCCAGAAGCTCGGCCTTTATTGTAGACCTCCTCACCCAGCAGCTGCAGCCTCTCCCTGTTGCAGACACCCTTGAGCCATCTGCAGGCTCCTCCCTGCCACATCCCCCACTTCTCCAGGCATCAGAAGTAACACACCCCCACGCTGCTTGCTCTCCCGGCAGGGACCACCTGGGTTGGGGAAGGGTGCCCCATCCTTTCCCTCAGCCCTGACCTCCTTCCTCTAGGCACCTACGGAACAGTGTTCAAGGCCAAAAACCGGGAGACTCATGAGATCGTGGCTCTGAAACGGGTGAGGCTGGATGATGATGATGAGGTAGGACTGGGGTATTGGGGCCAGGGAGGGGTTGAGGGCCTAGGCTGGGTGGGATGTGACTGTGGCCCACCTGGCCCCCTCCAATGTGTAGGGAGTGCCGAGTTCTGCCCTTCGGGAAATCTGCCTACTCAAGGAGCTGAAGCACAAAAACATCGTCAGGTGTGTAGATGGGTGGGGTCCTCCTTGCCTGTGTGGTCCGGTGGTGGGGGCTTCAGAGATGGGCTGGGCTGACACTGGGATAGTAGGTGCAGACCTGCGGCGCTGCCTGGCTGAGCACTCGCTTCTCCCTAGGCTCCACGACGTCCTGCACAGCGACAAGAAGCTGACTTTGGTTTTTGAGTTCTGTGACCAGGTGAAAGGGGGACTTGAGGGACAGTAGCCTTGGGAGGATATAGGGACCCAGACTGAGGTTAAACTCTATCCCATCCCCCACCCCCCCATCCCTTTTTTAGGACCTTAAGAAGTATTTCGACAGCTGCAATGGTGACCTAGATCCTGAAATTGTGAAGGTGAGGATACTGGGGCTGGGGTTGGCGTCCGGATTCAGTGGACGTGCTCTCAGGCCCTGCACGGGGACACTCGGGGCACGAGGGGAGGAGAAAACCCTGGTTCTGTCTCCGAGAGCTTCCATCTTAGCAAAAGCACTTTCACGTGATCGCTTTGACCTGAAGGGAACACTCTGATGTCAGGGACAGGATTTACATTTGAGAGGCAGGAAAATGAGGTTCAGAGAGATTCATTCATTCAACAAATACGTACTGAATGCTTTGTGGTGTGGCAAGCACTGTTCTAGGCCCAGGTTCCAGGGCAAAGAAGTGCTGAATAATAATACAGCACAGCATATACGTTGTTGGTTATGATGTTCGTGTTCAAAGGAGGCCAGGTAGGGGAGAGATCAGTGTGGGCTGGAAAGGTAGGAAGGCCCACCAAGTTGTCAGTTCTGGAAAGGTGGGGACCGGGGCCCCCGTTCACCTTTCGAGTACCCAGCAAAGAACGAAGTAGGTCCTCGATAATGAAGGGGTGATGCTGGGCCGAGCTTGGTGCTGAAAGACTGCTGGGGTTTCAAGGCAAAGCAGAGGGGAGCGTGACCCATCGTTGGGCCCGCTTCAAGACGGTTTGATGAACTCCTCCCTGCCCCTCCCCCAGTCGTTCCTCTTCCAGCTGCTAAAAGGCCTGGGATTCTGTCACAGCCGAAACGTGCTACACAGGGACCTGAAGCCTCAGAACCTGCTCATAAACAGGGTACCTCTGGGCGAGAGGACGGGACCTCAGGGAGGCTGGCGTGGGATGAGGGGAGCTGGACGGGAAGGCGGGAGCGGGGGGCTGCCCTCAGACTGTGGAAGAGCCCCTCTCCGTGCCCCTCCCCCTCAGAATGGGGAGCTGAAATTGGCTGATTTCGGCTTGGCTCGCGCCTTTGGGATCCCTGTTCGCTGTTACTCAGCTGAGGTGAGCTGCGGGGTGGGAAGTGGGGGTGAGGGAGGGAGTCCCCAGCCAGCATCCCTCAGCTCCTCCGGGACTCCTCTCTGAGTGCTCTCCTCCCCAGCCCTCAAACTGGGGGTCCCTGTGGTGGGGTCCTTTCCAGGTGGTCACGCTGTGGTACCGCCCACCGGATGTCCTCTTTGGGGCCAAGCTGTACTCCACGTCCATTGACATGTGGTCGGCGGGCTGCATCTTCGCAGGTGACACGCCGGGGTCTGCGGGGGCAACTCCGTCTCCCGTTTGAGTGAACAAAGAGGGTCTGGAGGGTCCCCTCTGGGGAAGGGAGTGGGGCCCCTGGGTGGGGAGGAGGCAGGGCAGGGCTGTGGGGGGGGCTTCTTCGCCTGTCACCCCCGCCCCCCGCCTCTCTCCCAGAGCTGGCCAACGCGGGGCGGCCCCTGTTTCCTGGCAACGACGTAGATGACCAGCTGAAGAGGATCTTCCGATATTCTTCCATCTCCCTTCACCTCAGGCCCTCTGGGAGGGGATCTGGAAGCCCCTGGAGCTCAGCGTGCAGGCAGGGAGGGCGGCGGTGGGCTGGGCTAGGCCTGGTCAGGCTTCTCCTGAGGGCAGAGGGTGCCCGCCGCCAGCTGGAGAGCCTGCAGCCTGTAGGCAAGGAGGGCTCACTCCTCCAACTGAGAGCCGAGTCCTTAGGCCGAAGGAGCCAAAAGGAGCAGGGGGACGATTAGTGAGAGCGGGGGACCGCTGACCGCTTCATCAGGACCATGGACCTCAGGGTTTAGGTCAAAGTCGTTAACGGCTATACAGAACCTGGCCTGCAGAAAACGGCACGCAGCTGGGACTGCGTATGAGGGTCGTGTGGGCCGGGGGCCGCCTTCTGTCGTGAGCTGGGGGATAAAGTGAGGGGGGCAGGGGTGGGTATGAGGAATCCCCCTTCCCCAGGGGAAGAGCCCCTCACCTGCCCCTTTCCACCTGAGTGATCCTTGACCCCGTGGACACGCTGCTGGGGACACCGACCGAGGAGCAGTGGCCCGCCATGACCAAGCTGCCGGACTATAAGGTGTGATGGGTAATGGGCTCATGCGTGGCTCGTCAGTGGCGCCCCTTAGGTCCTGGCTCTAGCAGCCTCCAGGCCCCCGCACCCCTGGCTGACTCACCCTGCCCCCCACAGCCCTACCCGATGTACCCAGCCACAACGTCCCTGGTGAACGTCGTGCCCAAGCTCAGTGCCACAGGGAGGGACCTGCTGCAGGTGACCAAGGGCAGGGTGCGGGGGCGGGGCTGGGGCCGGGGCACTTGTCGGGAGGGACCCGGGGAGCGCGGGGCTCTGGGCGTGAACCTGCCTCGCCTTCTTCTGTGCGTCCAGAACCTCCTGAAGTGTAACCCGGTCCAGCGCATCTCAGCAGAAGAGGCCCTGCAGCACCCCTACTTCTCCGACTTCTGCCCCCCCTAGGCTCCAGGCCCCCGGCGGCCAGGCTGGGGCCTGGCCTATTTAAGCCCCCTCTGGGGAGGGGAGGAAAGGCAGGGATGCACGGTGTGCCAAGCTCCAGCTGTGCTGGGCCCAACCAGGGTGGAGGTGCCCTAACCCATGTTCTTCACTCCCTCTGTGGACTTTATTTAATTTCATAAATTGGCTCGTTTCCCACAGTCTGGCTGATGTGCTGGAAAAGTGGCTCTGGGCGGGGGGGCGGGGGGGACGTGGTGCTGGGGGGGCCTGAGGCTCTGTTTCGCTTCCCCACCCTCTGCAACCCTGCTTCCAGCTCCAACACAACCCAGCTGTCCGGCCCTGGCTCTGCTACTCTGAGTGGCTGGAGGCTGGGGGTTGGAGGCTATGACCCTTACCCTTAGGTCTGCACCAGACCCTTACCCTTAGGCACTGCCACCACACGTGTGCGTATGTGCTCGTGCCCTTCCCTTTCTCTGCCCAGGAGGCGTTAGGCTCCCAGTGTCTGAGAGCAAGGATGGGCTTCCACCAGAATGCGGAGAAAAGAGCCGGGCCTTTCTTTATGGTTCTTGTCCCACGTGTTCCCGCCCTGCCACTTCCCTCTTCATGCCCCCCACACCCAGGCCCTCAGGCTGGGACAGGAGGCACCCAAAGCGGTGGTTGGGAGCACCCCCTCCCCGGCTCCCTTATTTGTCATTTTCCAGGATTTAGGGTGCTGAGAAGGAGCTGAGAAAGTGGGCCTGGGCGTGTGCTTACTGGCAGGGGTGGGAAGGGAGGGCCTGGGCTCCCCCCCCAAGCTGGGGCCTGCAATTCTTGTGCAAAGGCTGCGGAAGCAGGAGCGGTTCCTGTGCGGGGCGGGCAGGCTGACACTCGGTCCCAAGTCTGAGAAAGTCACGAATGCCTAAGACAGGACAGCAGCTTGTGTTCTTGGAAGCGGGCTAGCCACGCCAGCTTCTCCCCACCTGCTCCGCCGCTTCTTGCCGGGCTCTGGATCAGAGCCTTCTGCCAGCCCTTCCCTGATCGGACCCCAAGTGCGGCTGTCCTAGCACCGCCGCCTCTGCCTTCACACCCGGCTTTGGGCTCCGTTCACTGAGATGTCGGTTTGACAAACTCATTCACACTGAGGTTCAAGTGACCCATGCCCGCTTACTATTCTTCTCTCGTCGAGAGATTTCTGGAGGTTAACGTTTCAGACATCACGTCTGCTGGGTGATGGCTGGCAGAGGTCTTGTGCCCGAGTAGGGCTGACTGTGGCCTGGCTGGTCTGCCTGTAAGTGGAACAGCTGAGGCTGAGGCACTAGAACTTTATTTGGGTGAAGGTGGACAGACACGTGCGGGCTGGCCACGTCCAGGATGTCAGGGTGCGGCCCTGAAGACGCAGACGCCCCATCTAGAGCTGGGTGACGAGGTAGCAGGTGCGTTGAGAGGAAGAGAGTGTCTTGGTGACGGCACAGGGAGGGGTGGGAGGCCTGGGGAGACACGGACCACGGCCCTGGGATGGGAGGCCTCTCACCCACTGCCCTGCCCCTGTCCTCCGGACTGGAACTGCCCCATCTCCCTTGACCTTAGGGGGCCATTTCTTGTTACCTGGAGCCCAGGCTGAGGTGGGGAACTGGGGTTCGTTGGCTGCCCAGCCCTTCCTGAAGCTGTGGGAAGAGGGTCAGAGATTGGGGGTGGTGGCGGCGGGGATGCTCCCTCCCAGAGACCAGCCAAGGTCACTGCACGCCCCTCCCCCATCACTTTTTCTCAGCTGGGTGGGGGGGTGTTCTACACTTAGGAGGAGGGGCTCAGCACCCACAGTGGAGACGGCAGGGGAGGAGGGGGGGGCTATTACCAGGTTGGCGCTGGAGTGCCTTTGGGAGCGCTTTCGGTTCCAGAAGTATCCCAGGACTCTGTCCCGGAACACCTGGGGGAAGCAGTGCTGGAGGTGGCCAGCGCATACCTGACCCCTGGATCCTGCGGCGTGACTCTGCCCGCCTCCCACAGCTGGAGCCCAGGCCCACCCACCTCACAGAGGTAGTCCAGGATCTCAAGGACAGTGAGCAGGCTGGCGCCGATGAACAGCCCCATCTGGCCCCCAATGTCACCTGTGGAGACCGGGTCACCTGTCAGCTCACTGCTACCTGCTCTGCCCACACCTCCCCAGGCCGCAGGTTGCCTGCACGCGCACGCACGCACACGCACGCGCACGCACGCACACGCACACACAGACACGCACACGCATGCACAGACACGCGCACGCGCACACACGCACCGAGCAGCTCCGACATTTCGTAGGCCTTCTTCTGCTCCACCGTCTCGTAGTTGAGGGCCTCAAAGAAGACGTCCAGCATCAGCACGTTCTCCCTGGAGGAAGAGAGGCCAAGAGTGTTCGCTGGATGCCCCCAGTGCCAGCTACTGGCAGGAACAGGTGCCCCAGTCTCTGGTCTCTGAGTCCTTTCGCGAGCCCTGGGGAGGGGTGTCACTGTCCCCATTTTCGGAAGAGCTGGCGTCAGAAAGGTTAAGCAGCTTGCCCAGAGTCCCCGAGCCCGGTAATGATGTGTAGCTTGGTGTCCCATCCCTGGGCGCTGCGCACGGAGGCTCGGCCCGGAGGCTCGGTGCTCGCCTTAACCCCGGGCCCCCGGCCCCCTGCGCGGCTCACGCGATGTAGGCCTCGCTGCGGTTGTGCTTCCGGGCCAGGTAGCGGGCGGCGGCGCGGCTCGGCATCCGCACCATGGAGAGCTCCTTGGCGTAGCGCGTGCTGGCGCACGGGTTGGGACAGGTGCACGCGTCCTTCTGCAGCATGGCGTCTGCGGGCCACAGGCGCCTGGGTCAGGGCCGCCCGCCCCACGGGGTCGGGGTCGCGGGTAGAGCGGGGTGGGGACGGGATGCGGAAGAGGCTTGCCCCTTACCCAGCGCCGGGTGGGCACAGTCCTTGTACTGCTGGGGGCTGCACACCGGCGCGCCGCCTGCATGGGGGCAGAGGAGACAGCTTCAGGAGCGGCGCCCCCCGGGCCTCCCCGCCTCCCCGGACCCCCTCCTCCGCTGCCCCCAGCCCCTTACCTGGCATATGCATCATTCGGCAGCCGCACTTCCGAGCCACATAGCGGCTCTCGCAGGCCAGGCGACACCCTATTAGACTATAGGGAGGGCTGGGGCCTAGGCTGGGCCTGGGGGGGTCCAGAGGACCAGAGGGTTCCGGCTCAAAGTCGGGGTCCAGAGAGACAGAGCTGCAGTCACCCCAGGGCGGCGGCAGGAAGCTCAGCTGTAGGCGGACAAGCTAAGGAGGCTCTGGGAGAAGCGGGGGCCGCGTAGAACGCGAGATCGCTGGGACGGTTCTGAGGAGCTGGGGCTGGGGTCCGAGGTGGCGCGGGCTCAGGAGGAGCTGGGGCTGGGGTCCGAGGTGGCGCGGGCTCAGGAGGAGCTGGGGCTGGGGTCTGAGGTGGCGCGGGCTCAGGAGGAGCTGGGGCTGGGGTCTGAAGTGGCGCGGGCTCAGGAGGGGGGCGGGGCCCGGTTCTGAGGAGCTGGGGCTGGGGTCCGAGGTGGCGCGGGCTCAGGAGGGGGGCGGGGCCCGGTTCTGAGGAGCTGGGGCTGGGGTCTGAGGTGGCGCGGGCTCAGGAGGGGGCGGGGCCCGGTTTCGGAGGCACAGACAGGATACTTGCTGCTTCTGGCAGGACACAAAGGTCTGGTAGCCAGGGGCCGCCCCGAAGCCCAGCTGGTCAACGAGCGGCGGCTCCTCCTGGCTGTGGATCTGCACTCGGATCCCCACCTCAAACGGCGTCTCCTCTGCAGGGAAGGGGGGACCCTGAGTCCCAAGAGGCCCCCTCCTGCAGCCCCCTCTCCCCAGGGCTGTGACCAACTAAACCCACCCACTTCCCACGGGAAAGGACAGGCCTGGGGCCGCCCCCGCACCTCCACTCCTCCCCAGGGCCTTCTGCACCCCACCTGCCACTCCCCGTGCGCCCCCGCACCCGTGTCCCTCCACACGGGCAGGTACTCATCCTGCTGCACGTCCAGCAGCACCTCCAGCCCGTTGCCCATGCCGCCCTTGGGAGTGGTGAGCAGCTCTGCGCCTTCGGCGCCAGAGTTAAAGGTGTAGCACTGCCCCATGCGGGTGAAGACCTGGGGCAGGGCAGACAGATGGCAGACCTCACCAGGGAACCAGGAGCTCAGGCGGCCCTTTCCCCTGGGCCAGTGCGAGGACCGTGGGACCCCTCCCGCCCCATCCTCTATCTGGGTCTCTTCTTTGAACACTGAAGCCCACATCTTAATGCCCCGAGACCCTCCCTCAACCGGCACATGTAGCTGGACCCTCGCTGCACTGTGACCAGCTAACCCTGCCCCTTTCCCACAGGAAAGGACAGGCTTGGACCCTCCAGTTCCTCGCTCCCACCTCCGCCCCCAGCCCAGGGCACGGCCTGCAGGGCAAGTGTTTCTTTGGAGACTGGCATGAGGAAGAGGGGCCCAGCTGCCCCCCTTCAGGTCTGGCAGCGTGTGGAAGAGGCAGCGGGGAAACCAGCACCCTCCCCCTGGCAGAGAGGAGGGTCTCCTGCCCTAGAACACCAGATCCCCCCACCCCCCAGGAGCAGGCTCTCCACAGACCAGACCTTGGGCCCAGAGCCAGCCGGGGTGAGTGCCCCTGGCTGGAAGGCGTGACCTTGCATGCTGCAGTCCAGCTGAACAGCAGGGAGGGGCCCGAGGAGGACAGCTTCCTGGCTGAACAGAAAGGCACTGGTGGGGTGGGGAAGGAAAGGATCCCCCAGCATGGCTGTTAAGGTTCCCTGGCTCTGGGGGAGTGTGGGTCGGCAAGGCCCGGCAGGGACCGCCTGGCGCTCCCGGGCCCCTGGCTGGACGGATCGGGCGGCCGGCTCACCGTGGTGAAGTTCTCGGGCCCGCACAGCCAGCCTCGGTAGCGGCAGGCCAGCAGCATGTCCTCGAGGGCGTGCCCGGCCCGGGCGTAGAGCCGGGCCACGTCGAAGGTGGGGCTGGGCATGAAGCCGGGCGGCGCGGGGGGCCGGCCCAGGGCACGCAGGTAGGCGGCGTGCTCGGTGGGCTCCAGGCCCAGCAGTGCGGGCCCGGCCCAGTGCAGGTCATTGGGCGTGAGGCGTGAGCGGCGCAGCGGGTTGATGTTGCACAGGGTGACGGCCGGGAAGGTGAGCCGGCGGCTCTCACGCTCCTCCAGGGCCGTCTCGTGGTGGAACTCCCCGTAGTAGCGCACCCTCCCAGCCACCTGGTAGAGGAGGGTGGCCAGTGCCAGGAGCACGGCTGTGGTCCACAGCCCCCGGCGCGCCATCGGGCCCCCCGGGCCGAAGACGTGGCCCAGGCCGTGCATCGAGCAGCTGCTGGCAAACACGCGGATGTCTGAGGCCGGCGACTGGGCCTCCTCCAGCCCTGAGGGGCGCTTCATGGCCGGAGCCCAGGGCGCAGGGGGAACCAAGCTACAGAGGCTTAGGAGGAGGAGAGAGGGTTGGTCCGAGGACTGGAGGGGCTGAGAGGGGGGTTCGGAGGGTCAGGCAGGGGTCACGCGGGTGTCGGGCCAGGAGAGGAGAGGGTGGGGAGGTACTGGCCTGGCCGGTGCAGCTCGGCCTCCTCCAGGACCTGGCTGTGGCTCTGCTGGGCGCGGTGCTGAACTGGGGGCTCCGAGGCAGAGACCAGGTAGGGTGCGGCCGACGAGGCAAGCAGGGCGGCTCTGCTGGAGGCGGTTCTGCTGAGCCGGAGCTGCAGCAGAGGATTGGGTTTCAGCGGCGAGGGGGCAAGGGGGCTGGCAGAGCAGCCTGGGGGGCGGGGAGGTCCCTGGGGCCCCAGGCGGAGCCATTAGTGCAGCGTCGGGGGGAGGCCTGGCTGTGGAGACCAGAGGCGCCAGCAGGAAGCCACAGCGATCCCGGGTAGGCTTGAGGGGAGCCGAGAGAGAACTTGGGGCCGGGGGTGCCCTCGGGGCCCTCTAGGTCCCCAGCTGCAGCCCCCGTATGTCGGGCCTGAGGGTCAGTCGCTGACCCTTGGCCCCGTCCCCGTCCTCTGCCCTCTCCGCCCGTCCCCCTAACCTCTCGCGAGATCATCTGCTCTTCCGCAGAGCGGAGCTGGCTCCTGACCAGGCTGGAAGGTGGTGGGAAGTTGGCATCAGCAGACTCTTCTGAGCCCCCAGCGGCCCGGCCTACTCTGGGTGCCAGGGTCTCCTCCGGCCCCACGTGCAGAGGTGGTCTGTCCCCAGTGACCCTCTCTCCCACCTCCCCATGCTCAGGTCCTCGTGTCTGGGGGGCTGGCCTGTGCCACAATGACTGTGGGCTCACCTGTCGTCCTTCAAGTATAACACGGGTGCCCGTGTGACGCCCCCCCAGGTAACATGGATGCCCTATGATGTCACATCATTTTTCACTTGACAACATTCTGGAGACCATGTGGTATCCAGTACCTGGAAAACGTCCTCATTTTTTAAATGGCTGCGTAGCATTTCATTTATGTGGATGTACCATCATTTATATAACCACACCCCTGTTGATGGACACTGGGGGTTTCCAGTCTTCCATTACAAACAGTGGTGCTCTCAGTAACATCGTACAGACATAAACTCCTAGAAATAGAACTGCTGGGTCAAGAAGAGGCAACTGCATGGGTAATTTGATAGCAGAAAATTCCCCACCGTAGGCATTACACCACTGTGCGCTCCCATCAGTAACATGGAATGTGCCTGTTTTGCATGGGGGCTTTTCTAAAGGAGGAGAGACGCTGCCCCCAAACCGGCTGGAGTGCCCTGGGCCACAGTGCCTATCACAGCATGGCGACACTGGCCTTGAGGGGGCGGAGCCGGGGCATTTGACTGAGATGCCGAGGAGACGCTGGGTCGGGCTGGGGCGGACTCCCAGAGGCTAGAGAGGACATCTCCGAAAGGCAGAGCTGCAGTGTGCAAGGCCTCAAGCGGGACTCGGGGGTCTTGCTAATCCAAGGTACAAGGGACGGGAGGGAGCTGCTGAGCGCTGCCGCTGTCGCGGAGGACTGTCAGGGCTGCTCCTCACTGGCGTCAAGCCCTGCGTTTGGTTAAATGCTCACCTGCCCCCGTGGAGCTGGGAGTTGCACTGCAGGCCTGAGAGAAAGCAGATTTATCTCCACTAATTTATTTACTGCAATTTATTTCTACTCCGTGCCCCTCCACAAAGCATTAGAGGTGAGGGTCCACGGGCTCTTGGCAGTGAGTGGAACGTAGTTCGCCAACTGAACATGATCACGTGGCGCTGTGATCGCCTGGCCTCCTGTCCGTCCTCCTGATGAGACCGCCGCAGGTCTCACGGGGGCAGGGATGTCCTCACCGCCCCCACCCCGGCAGACAGGGCGGCACACAGCAGGTGCTTAATGAACACACACCTTGAAGGAGTGAATAACGTGGTTTATTGCACAGATGTAACCAGCTTCTGAGGCTAAGTGCTTTACCACAGATTATTCTAATTAAACTCTTAAAAGAAACTCGCGAAATTAAGTGCAGCTAGGTTTACGGTCTGCGTGGAATCGCTGCAGGAGCCAAGGCTGAGGTTAAGGCTACACAGCAAGTGTGCAGCTGACCGCAGGGCCTTCCAGCTCAGGGCTCGCCATGGATCTCAGCACTTCCCTAAAGAGGGGATGCGGGGGGCGGGGGGCAGGATTTGGAGAGGCCACCCTGCAGAGGTAAGGAGAGACCTAGAATCTGGTGCCAGAAGACGTCTGGGTGGCTGGAGGCCGCGGCTGCTGCTGGCAGAGCACGAGCTGGCCTCGGCCGGGAGGGGCCAGGCAGGCCAGCGTGGACTCGGCCGGGGAGTTGAGGCCTGCCCTTGGCTGCCCTCACTAGGGAGGCATTTAGTGGCAAAGCGACCTGGAGCTAGCCCGTGCTCTGCTTCCCGGGCCAGGCCTGCCCTGGGGTGCGGCCTCTCATCATTAAGAAAGCAGCGCATGAAACCAGGGTGGCTTTGGCCCTGGGATATTTCCCTAAAGTAGCACCTGGTCCTAAACCACACCCAGAAGAGGCTGTGGGCACTCTCAGCTGAGCCGCTGCAGCCTCCTCCAGGCTGGCCTCCAGCCATAGCTGCCCCTGCTGGTTCTGCCCCTGCTGCCAACCCCTGAAACATGGCATCGTCCTTCTATGCCACAGGATAAATCCAAAAGGTCTGGCTGGCCTTGAAGGTCCAGCATGGGCGGCCCCTATTCCTCAAGCCAGGGCGCAGGACTCATGGAGTCCTCAGCCCAGACGTGGCTGTGAAGGGGGAAGGTTTCCTGGTGGGATGTGACACGAGCAGAACCAAGGCAGGAGGGGTGCCCGGTTCTAGGAGCTGACCAGGGCTGGGGGCAAACCCTGGCTGCTCTTAGGTCCCCAGAAGCGGACAAGAGTCCAGCCCCACCCCATTCACAGCTTTGGGGTCACAGGGCTTGTGCCACCTGGGCAGCTGGCCTATCCTCTTTCAAAGTGAGGCTCTGGTCCCACCTGCTCCAGGGACCCCGTCTGGCCATGCCAGGGGGGCCGGTCGGGCAGTGACCGCTCCTTGCTGGACGGATTCTGTATTCTGTCAGCCCAAGGGGCTTAGCATGAGCCGCTCCTCAGTGCTGTGGTGACTGTTAGCACTGGACGTCCCGTGGCTGGAGTTTGCGGTGCATGTCCTCTTCTGTCCCTTTCAGAGGTAAGTGTCCTCACATAGAGGGTGGCGGTCCACAATCTCACCGGATGACGGGCTCAAGGCGCACGGGGCTGGGGCAGAACCTCTTGTGGATCAGACCACAGCTGCCCGCCCCTCCTCGCCCTCCCCAAGAGCCAGGGGGCCTGTTAGGCCCCCGTCCTGTTTAGATGGGGGGAGGGCACAATCTAGAGAAAGGACTGTGTAAAGGCACAAGGAGAAGGAAGGGAAGTTGTTCCCAAGATGTGGGCTGAGGGTGTGAAGGGCTGGCTCAGTGGGTGGGCGCCTTCTCGCAGGGCCCTAAGAGGCCTGTCGGGATTCCGCAGAGGAGGCCGAGGTCCTGGTACGGGTGTGGGACGAATCCTGGGGCGAGTCCCTACTCCCACCCCCAGTGCTGACTTGTGAAAATTCCCTGCAGCTGCGGCCTGCACACCTTTAGCCTGTCGGGTACAGGGGGAGGCTCGGCAGGGCTGGGAGAGGGGTTGGGGAGGGCTTGGCAAAGGGAGGGGACAGAGCAGGGGCCCGCCGTGCAGCCAGGGGCTCTCAGCTCTGGCAGGAGGAGTGCGCCCAACCTCCCCCAGCCCGGCGCCTGGCCCGGGTTTCGCTGCGAGCAGGGGAGCGATGGCAGTAGCCCCCACCCCAGCATGCTGGCCCACCTGGGGGCTCGGTGCCCGGGATCCCCCCCGAGCTGAGCCCTGGCCCTGGGCATGGATGCACGGCGGTGACCAGACCTCTCAGGACTTGGGGTGCTGCTTCCCGTGGCCCCTGGGCGTCTCAGGAGGCGGGGCATCTAGGGCCTGTCTCCGGATGAGCTCCGAATAGAGCCTGCCCTTCTTTAGGAGCTCCTCATGGGTCCCCACCTGGAGAGAGGAAGAGGGGCAGACGGTCACCCCAACCCAGCTCAGAGTTCAGAGCCCTTGGAGGGCCAGCTTCTTATGAGCCGTTGTGCACGGCTTCACCTAAGCCAGCGTCAGTCCTGAGGCGAGTATGAAACCAAAGCACAGCTGATTACGGATTGCCACTGGCGCATCTGTATTTGTCAGCTGAGCTAGATCGTGGAAGAGCATCTGGGTCCCCCTGTCTTTCTTACAAGGCCCAGTGCCCCTCGCCCAGCGCGAGTGGCCAGGGGGCTGTGAGCCGGGCCCCATACAGCCCCCAAGCCCTGCTGCAGACACAGCCTCTGGGCTGCTCCTGCCTGGGCCCTGATCAGGGTCCCTGGTGCGGCCTCTTCTGTGCCTCAGCCCCTGGGCCCCTCGCCCAGCAGCGAACACGTCTCTGAGAACTTCCGCCTTTGATCCTGGGAGCCACGCTGCAGCTCTACTCACTGCCCCACCCCAGGGGACAGAGGAAGAAGCTGGGGCCCCGAGAGGCCAGGGCTTATCAAAGGGCAGGAACTCCTGAATCCACACGGGTGCTGCTTTCAGACTATGAGCCCAAGGCCCCAGGGCCAGGCCAGACCCTCACACAGCTCAGCTGAGCCGCCCGTTCCACTGTGTCCATGGCTGAGCCCCCTGACCTGCTCCCCAGGCCCCAGCTGACCTCGCAGACCCGGCCGTGGGCCATGACGACGATCTGGTGGGCCCCACGCACGGTGCTGAGCCGGTGGGCGATGACCAGCACGGTGCGGCCAGCGCTGGCGCGGTCCAGGGCCTCCTGCACCAGCCTCTCAGACTCCGAGTCCAGTGCGCTGGTCGCCTCATCCAAGATCAGCACTAAGGGCTGCTTGACGAGGGCTCGGGCGATGGCCAGGCGCTGCTTCTGGCCTCCAGACAGGGTTGCGCCCCGCTCGCCTGGGGAGGGAGGGGATAGGGCGGGGCCTGGAGTGGCGCTCAGCTCTGCACTGGGGGGCGGCCCTGCAGATGGTCACCGGGGCCGTCTGGCGCTTCCCACCTGGCCCCTCAGGGCCCTGCTCCGGCCCTGTGCGCATTCGTCCTGCCTCTGAGGGCAGGGTGATGCCTGGCGGCAACACGATCCCAGGTCCCCGTGCAAACGTGCACGGCACTCACACGACGACGGGTCGTGAACGCAGCGGGGCTCAGGGATGCCCAGAGGTGTCGCTGAGCTCCACCCACACACCAGGGCAGGGGCTCGGAGCCGTGACGGGCCTGGGTCCCAGCCCCTGCCCTGGCCCTGCAGCGCTAGCCGCCTTCTCCTGGCCTCCTGGCTCTCTGCTGCTGTGGGGACATCCAGGATCCAGATGTGACTCCTGCGGTGGGGTAGGGGGTGGCAGAACAGTGGGATTCAAAACCCACCTGGGCATTCTGGGAAGACCATAGTGGGGTCCAAAATGCCCACAGAGAACAGCAGAGGTGGCAGCCTGGTTGCCAAAGAGAGCTTCAGGTGACTCTGCAGTCACAGAGCAGGGGGGCAGGCTGCAGCCCCGGGCAGCCCGCGAGTGCACGGGGTCAGGGGTACAAGGCGCGCGCACGAGAGAGGAGTGGGCCCGGCTCCTCCCGTCAGGGCGGGGTCCGCAGGAATCCGAGCAGTGAGTAACACGGAACACGAAGGACGGCTACCCACAGAGGGGGCGCCACTCGGAAGGCTAAGCTCAGCCAGGCTCAGGACTAGGTTTCGAGAGGAGTCGAGAACCTTGGATATGCCTGTGCCGTGAGATATGCTGGAACATTCTGCAACAGAGCCAAGAGACCCTGGATGATAAACATGAGCCCAAAGGCTGAAAAAAAGGCCTCTGAGAGGAGCACACGAGGTGCAGGCCGCACTGCGAAGACTCCAGTGCGGTGCTGCAACGCTGCAACGCTCCAGAACCACCAGAGCCCTCTTCTGGGTAAGTCAGAAGACAGACTGGCTCAGCCAAACCCACCCCTACGGAGAGCCAGGGGGAGCACCTTTCGTTGAAGGATAAACAATTACAAGGAGGTAACACCCCCTTGCTTCTGGTCAGGTCTTGGGAGCTGACGTGGCGAGCTCTGAAGAGTCCCCACGTCACGGATCACTTGTGCCCCTGCCCTCCGTCACGCTCCTGTCCCTGCAGGCTGCCTGTGCCTGAACTGCATGGGCCTCGTCTCCCCTGTCCCCACAGAGTCGCCTCTGTCCCACTCGGCCATGGTTGTTGTCTGGTCTTCCCCGATGCTGTGACTGTGTTCCTGCCCCCCGGATCCCAGCCTCGCACGTGGGCCCCGCGGACCCCAGCAGGATGCTGTCTCTGAACTCACCCACGACGGTGTTGTATCCCTCGGGGAAGCTGGTGATGAACTCATGTGCATTGGCTTCCCGGGCAGCTGCGTAAACCTCTTCGTCAGAGGCGTCCAGCTTCCCGAAACGGATGTTCTCCATGATTGTTGTTCCGAACAGGACTGGCTCCTGGGGGTGGGAGGTGGAGGGTCCACCGGAAACATTCTGATTTTGCCCTGAACCTCTGAGGGGCGCATCAGCAGAAGCTGTTTCGGCCAGAACAGGACCACTTGGAGGGCAGGTAGAGGCAGTTCAAAGTTACAGGTCAAACACAGAGAGGTCCATCAAAGGGGGAAGAAGCCGAGCTCCTGCATGGCATGGAGCCCCTTGAGAAAGGGAGCAGGAAGGCGGCTGGGAGAGCAAGGCCAGCTGGCCCGGCAGGGTCCCCCGTCTCTGGGGAGATGGGCAGGGAAGGGTTTTACAATTTGGCTTTCTCCTGCCAAAAGGGCGCCCTCTATCCACACATGGGGGGTGGGGGGAGGTGGACCTCGCTGGGAAAGCAGTGGGGCTGAGCTTCAGAGCGGGGCTGCGGGGCCTTGGTTGGTGGGTGAGCCACCAGCAGTGCCCGGCAACACCGTGTGGGTGTCCAGACCTTCTGGACACCACAGAACCCAGGGATCCTAAAACGGCCACCCCATTTCCACCTGCTTGGACCTTTTACATCGAGGAACAGGGTTCCAAGGGCAGAGCTGCAGTCGCTGGGACCCCAGTGAACGCTGGGGACTGGTGAAGAGAGCCAGCTCACCCCCGTGCCCCCAGGAGAGCAGCAGGTGACGGGGCTGGGAAGGGGGAGGGCCGCAGGGACTGAGAGAAGCAGGCACCTGGCTGATGAAGCCGATGACCTGACCCCGGAGCCAGGAGGGGTCGAGGGTGCGCAGGTCCTGCCCATCCAGCGTCACCATGCCCGCCGTGGGGTCGTAGAAGCGTTCAAGCAGGGAAGCCACAGTGGTCTTTCCTGGGGGTTCGGGAGGGGGGCGTTGGTTTCTGGAGCATGTCCGGGACAGGGACGCCCCCGGTGGCAGTGGAGGGGCCCCTCCTTCCACAATGAGTGGCTCCCACAGGGAGAAGTCACAGGTGGGAGGGTGGCGGGCTCCTCTTACCTCCCCCGGACTGGCCCACCAGGGCCACAATCTTGCCCGGGGGCAGCGTGAGGGTGAAGTCTCTGAGCACCTGGAAGCCGGGACGGCAGGGGTAACTGGGAGGAACCAAGAGACCCTCAGTCAGACCAGGTTCCTGGCCCCTTGTTGCC
This sequence comes from Lagenorhynchus albirostris, assembly GCF_949774975.1. Taxonomy (NCBI): domain Eukaryota; kingdom Metazoa; phylum Chordata; class Mammalia; order Artiodactyla; family Delphinidae; genus Lagenorhynchus; species Lagenorhynchus albirostris. Next base: position 6,069,949 of record NC_083102.1, read on the forward strand.
CGGGTCCCTCCCAAAGTCTCCCTGCACCCCCAAGGGGGGCTTACTTAGAGGGAGACATTGACCCACAGGTCCCCAGACAGGCTCCCTCTCCTGCCCTCAACCCGCAGAGAAATACCCCTGCGCCCAGCACTGACACTGACCTGAAGCAGACGTTGTGAAAGGTGATGGAGCCGCGCAGGTGCTCCCTGGGGATGCAGTGGCCCCCGGACAGTGGGATGCGCGGGCTCAGCGTCATGTACTCGAAGACCCGGCTGCCTGCACTGAGCCCCCGCACCACCTGGGGAGGGGGGTTAAAGTCTGCGTGAGGGAGGCACGGGGTCCCAGGGAATGGGCAGCACCTCCTGGACTCCCACTTGGCGGCGGGGGAGGGGCTTGTCGTATCCCCTCCGCCGGACACGCAATTCCCACGGCACACAAGTGACATCAGTGGCTGACGGGATTCCAGCCCAGGCACCGCATCCACATCCTTGGACCCACCCAGCTCTGCCACTCACCTGGCCAAACAGGACAGAGAGGTTGGCCATGGACCTGCGAGTAAAAGAGGAGGGTTGAAAGAGGGGGATGAGGAGGGCCTGAGAGAAGGCGGGCCAGCGCCAGAGGGGCAGGTCTGGGTCTCAGCTGCGTGGGGGATGTGTTGGGTGAGGCGAGGAAACAGGCGGCCGGAAGCCAAACGCAGAGGTAGTTCCCGAAAACTGGGGCCCTAGGCGCCCTGGGATCCGGCACCACCGGGGAGGTCTCCTGGCAAGTAACTTCTCCTTTCAGGGCCACGCTCCCTCCTGGCCCGGATGGGCTGACAGTCATCAGTACCTGAGGGCCGGGCTCCAGGGAGGAAACAGGGAAGGCAGGCGCAGGGCGCGGCGGGGCCGGACTCCACGCTGCCCGCAGCCGGCAGGGAGGGGCTGTGAGGCCCACCAAGGGGGTCAGACCTAGCGCTGTCCACTCCCGGGGGAAGCAAGGGCTAAGGAAGGTGGAAAAAAGCATGTTACTCCTTCTAGAGAAAGAAGGAAACAGAAGACATTGGACCACAGAGGGAACTCAAAATTCCCTGAGGACATGTCATCACGGGCTCCGCCCTGTGTGAGCAGAGGGGCAAGTGTCCATCTGTCCAGACGGTGGGTCACCTCCTCATCGTCGTGCGGGGCTGCCGTGCTAGGAGGAAGGTGAGTCACTACTCCTGAGTCACCGGCCCCCCGCTTAGTCACGGGCCAGGCCAGCCCGTGACTGTGCGTCTCCGATTGTGCATGCGGGTTCTTCTCGAAGAGAAGAGGAGGCAAGACTGACTCCCTAGGATCTCACTTCTCCCAGCACCGGGGGTGGGGGAGGGGGGGAGCCCACAAGGAAACGCCCGGAGAACTTCCCGAGAAGAGCCAGGACAGCAAGTTAGTCTGCGCCTGAGGCCTGTGGCTGGGGAAGCCGCCCCACCTAGCACCTAGCAGCCTGCGAGACAGGCTCTCTGAAGTCTGTGACACGGCTCTGCCAACGGGCTAGGCAGTGCAGCGGGGAGGAAAGGAAAGGGTCTGGACGCAGGCCATGAAGGGGAGGGGCCCAGGGCAAGGCGAGTCTGAGGGAGCGGGGCCAGGCCTGGGACGGGGGGCTGCCGTCCGCCGGGGGAGACTTTCTGCCCCTGCCCCTGCCCCGTTGAGCACGGTAGGGTGACCGTGAAGGGAGCCAGTGGTGCTCGTCTGGGTCAGCACCGGGGGAGGGGCAGCAGGGGGCCGCCCAAGTTCCACCTCGGAACAGCCAGACCTTCTTAGTCCCAAGGCCACCAGGGATCAGTTCCTGGGCCTGCGGGAAGGAGGGGTGAGGCTGCCCAGGACAAGAGAGGGTCTGAATGGGCCCAGATTAGGAAGCACTGAGCAGAAATGGGTGGTATCTGGTCTTTGTGGAATGCTGGGTCTGGGGCTGAGAAAGGGAGTCTTTTCTACCTGCCTGCCTCCAGCTTAGCTCCATTCTGCCCAGGACAATATTAATAAGGCTGATGGTGAGGGATTCTGGAAGAAACGGCGGACACTCGCACAGGTGGTAAGCCACAGGGCAGAGCCATGACACAAGGACCGTCGGCGTCGGGAATAACGAGGAAGGGACCCAGAGGGGCGTCTGAGCTGATGTTCTATCTTCTGGACGTGGCTGGTTGCTAACACAGGTCTTCACTCTTCAATTATTTATTCTACCATATTTACGGTAATTGCTTATCTAACTTGTATTTCTTTCTTTCTTTTTCTTTTTTTTTTTTTTTTTTTTTTTTTTTTGCGGTACGCGGGCCTCTCACTGTCGTGGCCTCTCCCGTTGCGGAGCACAGGCTCCGGACGTGCAGGCCCAGCGGCCAAGGCTCACGGGCCCAGCCGTTCCGCGGCATGTGGGATCTTCCCGGACCGGGGCACGAACCCGTGTCCCCTGCATTGGCAGGCGGACTCTCAACCACTGCGCCACCAGGGGAGCCCCCCCACTCTTCAATTATTTATTCTACCATATTTACTGTAATTGTTTATCTAACACATATTTATGTTTTATGTGTTTTGGTATACATGGTATATGGCGGGGAAACAGTGAGGAGAAACAGCAGAAGGAGCTGCTAGGAACTTAGCTTGGAAGGGACAGGGGAGGGGAGCAGGCCCACCCTGGGCACTCTTGAGGCAGAGCCAGCGGGGAGCTCTGGTGCCTGCGGGCAGATGGGATCCAGTGAGCCAGCAGGGTGGGACCTGCAGGGGAAGGTCAGGCAGAGGGTGGGAGGCCAGCTCTTAAAAAGCGTGTCGGGCTTCCCTGGTGGCGCAGTGGTTGAGAGTCCGCCTGCCGATGCAGGGAGCACGGGTTTGTGCCCCGGTCTGGGAGGATCCCACGTGCCGCGGAACGGCTGGGCCTGTGAGCCATGGCCGCTGAGCCTGCGTGTCCGGAGCCTGTGCTCCGCAATGGGAGAGGCCACAACAGTGAGAGGCCTGCATACAGCAAAAAAAAAAAAAAAAAAAGAATCTGCCTGCCAATGCAGGGGACATGGGTTCGAGCCCTGGTCTGGGAAGATCCCACATGCCACGGAGCAACTAAGTCCGTGTGCCACAACTACGGAGCCTGCGCTCTAGAGCTCGCGAGCCACAACTACTGAAGCCTGTGTGCCTAGAGCCCGTGCTCTGCAACGAGAAGCCACCACAATGAGAAGCCTGTGCACTGCAACTAAAAGTAGCTCCCACTCAGCAACGAAAACCCAACGCAGCCACGAAAAAAGAGAGAAAAAGAAAAAGGCTTGGGACTTCCCCGGTGGTCCAGTGGTTAAGACTCCATGCTTCCACCGCAGGGAGCATGGGTTCGATCCCTGGTCGGGGGACTAGGATCTCACATGTCACGTGGTGTGGCCAAAGAAAAAGAAAAAAGGACAAAAAAAAAGGCTCATCGAAGAATTGTCTGGAAGGTGAAGATGGCAACTGCGTTTCTGAGTGTACGGTCAGCGAGTTAGGCTGCAGGGGCTGCTGGGAGCCCCGAGCGGGCTCTGGACGAAGGCAGGGGCTCCCCATCGCCAGCCCTGAGCTTCGCCAGGGGACCTGGTAGCTGTCCCCGCAGCAGACTGGCACCCCCGGCCCCTGGCCCAGCCGGGCCCCTTAGGAAAGGGAACGGCCCCACACTCACCTCTGCACTGTCTGCGAGGCCACCAGGAAGGACATGAGGTCTCCCCCCGTCAGCTGCTGTCCGGCCACGAGGGAGCCCCCAATAAACAGGGTGCCCAAGACCATGCCTGAGTGGGGCAAGGACAGGGGTTCAAGGAGGAAGCAGCGGAGGGCAGAGGACAGAGCCTGGCCCACGTGCTGGTCCCCAGTGCCAGTCCCTGCTGTGCTCCCCACTGACTGGACTTCAGGTAAGTCACTTGAGTGGTCTCTGCCTCTGTCTCGTCATCTGGCAACGAGTGGGCTGGGGGCACCTCCACGGCTCCCTCGGGGGCGGCCCAGCAGCGCGCTGTACACGGCTCGGCTGTGACACTGGGTCTCCCTGCCCACTGCCTGCCGGCGGCAGCAGCCTCCAGAGGCCGGCTGACTGGCCCTCGAGAGACATGTGAAGGACCTCGAGCAGGTGGAGAGCTGCCCGTCGCCCGCCCTGCTGGGACCCGTCCTTCGCTCCTCCGAGCTCAGCCCAAGCCACAGCCCAGGACCCCCGGCAGGGCCTCGCTCACTCACAGTTGAAGGCGATACTGGAGAGCCCCTGGAACAAGGCGATGCCTCTGCCCAGCTCCTCTGCCTTAGAGCGGGACCCCCCCAGCTCCGCTCCATAGCGTCTGCGACAGAAGCCGAGCCCAGCCCTCAGGAAGCAGGCAGGCTGCGCGGGGTGGGGGGAGGTGCATCTGGGGAGGCCGCCCCCTGCCACCGCTTTGGGCTCCACCCCCGCCCGGCACTCACTCCTCTTCCCGCTGCTCCATGGCGAAGGCTCGCACGGTCCGTACATTGCCCAGGGCCTCATCTGCCACACCCGTTGCCCTGGCGACCTGCGGGGAGTCCAGGAGTCAGGGAGCCGGGATGGAGACACGGAGGGGTGACAGAGGAGTACAGGGCAGAGAAGAGGACGGGCGGGAATGCTGGTACCTGCTCCTGACACTGGCGAGACAATTTTCTGAGAGCTGAGCCCATGAGGGTGCCAGCGCCCATCAGGGCAGGCGTGGCCACCATCAGCAGCAGGGTGAGGCGCGTGGAGAGCATGGACAGGGACACCAGGCAGCCGGCCACCTGCGTGAAGCTGCGCAGCCCCTGGGGAGCGGACAGGAGGGCGTCTGGCATCAGCAACATGATGTGGGGAACTCGGCAAGAGTCAGCTGGCTACAGCTAGCTCTCCACTCACAAGGCCAAGGCCATAGGTCTGACCCCTGGGAGGCCAACCGACAGTCCACTGGTCACAGAGCGTAACCCCTTCCTGATGCGCAGGCGTGAGGAGAATGCCTGCGGACCGAGGCATCCTCCCCCGGGACAAATCCCACTTTTATTCTCTTCTGCTCTAGAAACTGAACAGAAAGAGAATCGCCTGGGGAATTCCCTGGCCGTCCAGTGGTCGGGACTTGGTGCTTTCACTGCGGGGCCCGGGTTCAATCCCTGGTCGGGGAACTAAGATCCCACAAGCTATGAGGCGCGGCCAAAAAATAAAAAAAGAGAGAATTGCCTGGTGATGCCGCCCAGGGACGGCTAGGGGTCAGTGACAACGCGGGGGGAAGAGGAGAGGACATCAGGAACAGAGCAGAAAGCCATCGCGCCCTCTCCTGTCCGCGTGCCCGGCGTTCCGGGGGCAACGTGGTGATTCTGCTCTGGGCAAGCTGGGCCAGGACAGGCTCGTCTGAGCCTTCCTTCTTGGGACGGTTTTCCGGGGACGTAGGATTTCAGAACGGGAGAGAAACAGCCTGTCTCGACCCCAGACGCTGCCGTGGCACCTCCTGCTGTGAACGTCCCTCTTCCCTCACCCGCACCCTCACCAGACAGCAGGCTTCTCGCTTCGGCATGAGCCTGGGCGCAGGGCCCAAGGGTGGGGCGGGGGGTGGGGTGGGCAGGACTGGCCTGCTGCATCCGCACTAGGGAGCATGCGCGTGTGAGTGAGCGTGGGGGGACCTGGGCGCTGACCTGGGAGATGACGAGTTTGAAGGATGATTTAAACTCCTGCACGTCAGTCGTCAATCGGCTTACCAGCTGCCCTGTCTTTTTAGCATCGAAGAAAGCAATGTCTTGTCTGGCAGTAGGACACGGGGGCAGCGGGTGGGGGAGAAGAGGGAGACACGACCTCAGTATGAGGCCCCGCCCCTAGGCATTCACCAGTCCCCCCGGGGGGCCGCTTGGTCCCCGCCACCACCGCACCCCACATCCCGAGGCTGGCAGTACCGGAGCAGGTTGCTGAAGAGGGCCCTCCGCATGTCCGCAGCCATGCGCTCGCCGATGCGGGACAGAAGCACCAGGTACCCGAAGGTCAGCAGGCCCTGGGAGAGAGGCCAGAATCTCAGGGGCGCCCGCGCGGTTCCGCTGGCGGCCCCCGGGCCCTCCCTTCTGCTGTACCTGGAGGCCGTAAAGGATGAGCAGGTGGGTGCTGAGGTTCCGGGACTCAGTCAGGAAGCTGCCCACGTGGTCCCTCGTGTACTTGGCCACGATCTCCACCAGCTGACCCAGAAGCAGGGGGATCTGCACATTCACCAGTGCTGCGCCCAGTGCCAGCTTGGGGGGTGGGAGACAGACGTTTACAGGGGGACCACGCTCTTCCCTAACCCCAGCCCTTCCTCTCCCACTATTGCCCACGCTTTGGGGGCTCCTGTGTCTCTCGGAGAGTTAAAGCCCAGCTGCCAGCCCCAGGGGACCCCTGGACCCTGTTCACCCAGCTGCCCTGTGCAGGTCCTCCTGGTGACCCCCAGCCCCGCTGCTTCCCGAGGTCTCCTCTGAGATTCGGCCAGGCAGGAAAGCTGTCCCTAGGCGGCTCTGGCTGGGGCTTCCGCGAACCCCTGGCTGGGTTCTTCCCTGTCCCTGGCGTGGGGCGGGGCGGGAGAAAACCTCACCACGATGGCTGCCCCCAGGACCAGCAGATGGGGGCGTAGAAACTGCCAGAAGAGCTTCCAGTTGAAGCGGGGCTCCACGACACGGGGTCCAGAGCGGGCCGGAGGGGCCGCTTCTGCCTCACAGAGTGCCACAAGGCCGCGGCGGGGGCACTTACTCAGGATCACGGGGCCCAGGAGGACTCCCCCAACCCAGAGCCAGGCAGAGGGGCTGCGGCCGGGAGCTGGGGGGGCTCGAGGGAGGCAGGCCCGGAGCTGGGGCTGCAGCCGGGCCACGGCCCCGAGGAGGCAGGAGCTGGGGCGGCCATCGCGGGACCTGCAGGGAGAGAAGGGCACTGAGGGCTCGAGGGCCCAGCTGGCCCCCAGCTGAACAACAAAGCGGCCGAGCTCTCGGCTCAGCCCTCTGGAGAGCAGCAGCTCCTCTCGCAACGGCCCACCCTGCCCTTCTCAGGGCGGCTCTGAAGCAACCTCGGTTTCTGAGATGAACACGCCCAGTGGAGAGCAATCGAGTGGTAAAGGTGTTCTCCCTGGCTCGCCTCTCAGACGGCGGGCCCCAGCCAGTGACCGTCTCCAACCCCTGCTCTCTCAGAATCACAGGACACCAGAGCTGGACGGCGCTCCTCTTACAGCGGAGAACACAGAAGTTCCCAGTGAATGCAGCTCGGAGAGGGACAGTGCCCCCCCACCTCACCAAGTCATCAGTCCACTCTGTTTGATCCTCACATCCCTGGGAGGGAGAGGCCAGTATTCTCACTTGATAGATGATAAAATCCTGCAGGGCTGAGAGCTGAAATCATTTGTCCCCAGGCAGCAGAACTAGGACAAGAGAGGAGCCCTGCTGTCTGACTCCAGAATCCAGGCTCATCCTATGCTGCCATGTGTGATGAGCCCAAGGTTATGTGTGGCAGGGCCAGGCCTGGACCCAAGTCTCTGACCACTGGTCGGAAGCTTATTATATATCCCATCGCCCTGTCTCCTTCCTGGCCTTGAGCGCTTACGTGACAAGGCAAGGAAGGAAAGGGTGACAGACTCCCTCTCTGTCAGCTGAAGGAAGAAAAAGAAATAAAATCCAAATAACGTAGTATCTTGTCATCTTGGGATAGGCCAAGATCACCCCTTTCCTGCAGTTCCGGTACCTGCAGATGGCAACATAGGGCCGCAGCCTACTGTGCGTCAGTGCCCTGCTCTGTGGAACAGGAAGAGGGGGTGAACGGTACAGACCGAGTAACTACGCTGCGGTAGTTAAGCTTTAGTGTGCGTGTGGGTACAAACGACTAACGACAAAGCTTGCCGAGGCTGGAGGCTGGGGGTGGGGTGGGGGGAGCCATTACCGTCCTTTTAAAACACCTGGACTTGAGAGGGCAACGAGGACCATAATCATAATTGCATTTTTTTAATAAAAAATTTTTTCAAAAAATTTATTTATTTTTGGCTGTGTTGGGTCTTCACTGCTGCGAGTGGGGGCTACTCTTCCTTGCAGTGCACAGGCTTCTCATTGCAGTGGCTTCTCTTGTTGCAGAACACGGGCTCTAGGTGCGCGGGCTTCAGTAGTTGTGGCTCGCAGGCTCAGTAGTTGTGGCTCGCGGGCTTAGCTGCTCCGCAGCATGTGGGATCTTCCCAGACCAGGGATTGAACCCGTGTCCCCTGCATTGGTAGGCGGATTCTTAACCATTGCGCCACCAGGGAAGTCCCCATAATTGCATTTTAAAGATCACTGCAGAGGGGAGTGAGCTGGAGAATGACAGGAGTGGCTATAGGGAGGCCTGTTAGAAGCATAAGTTATCTGGCCAAGAGTATATGGTAGGACGATCAAAGATCCAAATGAGATTATTGATGAGGAGAGGCTTTTAAAAAACAAATAGATGAAAGGTTTCTTCTTTACTATGATGGCCTTTCATATTTCCAGACCCTCCTAACTACACACTCCATCTCAACCTTCCCTTGTTTCAGGGAGGCCTGGGCTTCTTGCCAACTCTATATTACACCTCCCCCGACCCCATCCACCTGCCTGTCTTCCACTGTGTACTATATATCTATCCAAAATATAAACGGAGAAGCTCAATGTCCTTCTGCCCTGTGTAAATGCCCCTCTTCCTCATTAGACCATATATTCCTTGATGGCGGGAAGCGCTATCTTATTCACCACCGTATCCCCAGCACTTAGCAGAGCTCTGGTACATAACAGCGTTCAGCAAATGGTTATGTTTCTTGAGCACATGCTCTCATTAGAAATGCAGAACAAGCTGCCCTGACTCGCTGCTGCCGCGTTTGCAAAGCTTTAGACTTACTGTGGATAACAGTAACAAATATGTTTTACTTTGCGATCCGGCACAATGTCACAGAAAACTGAAATGCTTCACAAAACAGTACTTCCCTTCATTTTTTTTGGCTGTCCTGTGCGGCTCGCAGGTTCTTAGTTTCCCCACGAAGGATTAAACCCGGGCCCCGGCAGTGAAAGCACCAAGTCCTAACCACTGGACCACCAGGGAATTCCCTCCCTAATTTTTAAAATTAATTAATTAATATATTTATTTTTGGCTGCATTGGGTCTTCGTTGCTGCGCGTGGGCTTTCTCTAGTTGCGGCGAGCGGGGGCTACTCTTGGTTGCGGTGCGCAGGCTTCTCATTGCGGTGGCTTCTCTTGTTGTGGAGCACGGGCTCTAGGCATGCGGGCTTTAGGACTTGTGGCATGTGGGCTCAGTAGTTGTAGCTCATGGGTTCTAGAGCTCAGGCTCAGTAGTTGTGGTGCAGGGGCTTAGTTGCTCCGCGGCATGTAGGATCATTCCGGACCAGGGATCGAACCCATATCCCCTGCATTGGCAGGCAGATTCTTAACCACTGCGCCACCAGAGAAGTCCCCCTACTTTGTTTTTAACACGTATTCCATTATATTCACTTTTATTTTTTTATTTATTTTTTTTTATATTCACTTTTAAATGATTCAGACTCACTAAATTCACTTTATGAACTATTGTGTTGTGGCCTGACGTTTTAAAAACACTACACTATGAACACACAAATAGTAAAACGTTGTTTGATGTCTTTTCTGGAGTTTCGCTCTGGTTAAAAAACATCGACACCCTTACTCTTTTCCTAAGGACTGTTTTCAAGCCTTTTAATAATTTACCATGGCCACTTTCCAGCTTTTCTCATCTTCTCCAAACTAAGGTCTAAGCAGTGCTTGGTCACTGCCAAGAACTGGCAGATTACTTCCCAGCACCGGTACTTCTAGCTGCAGCTCCGCCCATCTCGCCCTCCATCAGTCAGACAGGCTTTCCAAAGGACACAAGCCCACATCCACCCGCCCCTACGAATCTGCTGCCTGCCTGGCTCTCGGGTTCTTCACTCCAGGATTAGAAAGGCATCAGTCGCTTCTCATAAAGCATTTACAGCGGAGTGGCAGTTTCAGGGTACATGTTCGTTTCCCACCTGTGTCTTTCTCTCTTGAGACGAACGTGTATAGAGCATACAAGAACACATACATACGCGTTACCAAACTGACTATCTCTGCTGAAACTATCCCGATTTAGTAACCATTTTTGTTCAGTTCACACTGAATTTTTGGAACAACAGCAATACTAAATGTCTCCGGACACTAATAATTTTTGTCCACATCGCCAGACCAATTCCAAGAACGAGGACTGGGGCCGGAAACGGGGGCCCGACACCTGTGCAGCACGGCGCCCGCTGGTGGGAAGAGACCTAGCGTGGTCACCGGCCAGAGCGCCCCCTCCGTCCAGCACACATGCAGATACAGACGCGCCGAGCCTCCTGCTGGCACCCAGGTCTCGCTTTAAATAATTGAGGCCAATCCCCGGGGGAGTGACATTCAACCCCGGGCCGGGCCGGCCTATAACTCCCAGCAGGCGTTGCGCGAGCCCGGGACTCCATCTCCCGGCGGTCCCCACGCCCTGCCGGCAGGTCAATGGCCCGCGCTCCCAGTAGGTTTGTCCCTTTTTACCTGACGGCCGAGAATGTCTGGAAGCGGAGGGATAGTAGTGGCTTGCCTGCGACAGGGCTACCCCGAATCCCGACCCGAAATAAGTGCACCAACATGGTGGGGGTAGAAAAGGAGCAGCCGGCAACAGCAGCTTCACCCTTACTCCACTGAGGGCTCCATGTTGCCTCCGGCCCCCATCCCGACAACCCCCTCGCGACTCGGCGATGATTGGTGGAAAGAAGCATCAATTTCATTGCAAGCTGTGATTGGAGAAAACCTTGTTAGCCCCCCTTCTGGGACTGTGATTGCAGAGAGTCGCCTGTCTCCCGCCCCCAGTTCCGGGCGGGCCCTGCCCTGTGCACGCCGTCCGAGTCGGCTACGGGGTGACGTTTTGAGGGTGTGCAGAGTGCGTCCCCCCGCCCTGGGGTATCCATAGTAACGCGTCAGCTGCTGACCTCCGGGTCATTCTCTTATGGGCGCTCCTGGCGGACTCTAGATGTTCCGGAGTCTCCAGGGAGTGTAGACCGCTGGTTCTGGGAGACTAACGGACAAAAACCGTTTGGAGTTTTTTCAAAACATGTGCACGTGCTTTGCCACCCACCCCGCTCTCCTAGGCGAGTCGGAGCTCCGGGGACGGCAGCCACATATATTTGGGGGAAAAAAAACCCTGGTGATTCTGATAAACTGCCCCTACTCAATGGTTTAGAACCGCTGGCGCGACCCTAAATCCATCTCCCCCACAGATGCCTTCCTACCGCAGTTAGGCTGACTGTGCCTGAAGCTGCCACCGCACAGCTCTTACACCTCTGTTTCACTCTTAGTTATTTCTTCTGTGTAATTACTTGTTTGCATAGCTGCCTCCCCACTGGGCTGTGACTTCCTTTTGGGTAGTGGCTCTGTCTCATTCATCCGTCCCCTCCTTCCCCTCCAAATGCCTGGCAGGGAAGAGTGTCCTTAATAATAAATTGACGTGAATTGGGGCCGGTGGTAGGGAGGCTGTTCATCGATGAATCTGGAGTGAAACTGGGTAGGAAAACGTGTCAGGATTAGTCTGAGGTTGGGCTGGGTGAGGAGGCTGTATGGGAGGGTCCTAAAGTGAGTATGGTGGAATATCAGGGTGAGTGAGGCTGGGGAGAGACCAGAGGAAACCCCACATATCTGATTTTGACAGGTGTCTCAGAGAGATCATGGGAATTTCCTAGCCCCTCTGCAGTGTGGGATTCCATTTTGGGCACCAGGAGTCTTGTTTTCATAGCTCTGCCTCCTGCTCGGGGATAAAACTATGCAAGTCCTGAGCTACCACGACAATTCCCCTCCCAGGAAGGAAGCACAGGTTCCTCCTCTAAGTTCCTCCAGTGGGCAATCTGGGATGTACTCTGTTCCTCTGTTTCCATGTCTTGGACACTGGTCCCTACATCAGCACTTGGGCTTAAGCCCTGGAGGCCCTGACACATGGGTGGCTGAGTCAGCACCTCAGGAATGGACTTCAGTAGGAAACCTGATGATTCAGGGCCTCAAGAATGGTATTGGACAAGCTACCATACCAGCTGCCTGGGCTTCCGCCTCCTCCTTGAGGTGGCAACGAGGAACTCAACACAGTCAGCTCATCCCTGGGGCACCCAAATTACCTGCCCTTCCAAATTCCTGACCTTCAGCTGCCCTCTGCTGGGTCAGCCCTGATGCATCTCAGGGGGCTCCCAAAACTGGATCAGAACTTGGTAGAGGGGGTTTCAAGAGGATAAATAAGCAAACATACTGGAGCTTCCAAGGAAACCCACTTTCCTACTGTAAAATCTCCGAGAACCACCTCTCGTCCCAAATAACTGCCTCTCCTCCCTTCACTTGCTCCCTCTCAGTCTCCCCCACCCTGGCTGCAAAGTCAGACGGTCTCCCCTTTTCCATTCCTTAGCACTGTCATACAAGCAAAACATGCAGCCATTCTCGTTTCCTTTTTTTCTTTTTGTGTTTGGTCTTCAAGTGTTTCTCTGTGGATCACTCTGTGTGTGTGTATAGAGGGAGGGGAGATAAGTTGTTTTGTTTTATTCTGAGATAAGGTTTTAAGAAACTAAAGATGTATATCTTGGCCCCATAGCCCTATAATCCTAACTAGATTCTTTCTGTCTTTGTTCTCGGCTTCTGCTCTCTGGCCTCCCGTTTTAAGTCCGCTGGGGGTCTGAAGGTGGGACCGGGGGGATCTCCTTCCATCTGCCGCTAGTCTGCTCCTGCCTCTCCAGGTATTGCCCTGCCAGGCATGGAGGCGGGGCCCTAAGAGGTTTGGCCGCGGTTGCCCTGGAAGGGGTGTGGGTGGTCGGGCTGGTGACTGCGAGTTGGGACGCCTGAGGCCTGCCCCAACTGGGTCACCGGGCTGTTGTTGTCACCGTCCTGGTTGCTGAAGTCCCCGCTCAGCAACGCAGACCTCTTCGGAAACAGCAGCAGCTCCCATCTTTCCAAGCTTTCAGGAGATGCCGCTGGCCTGATGGTGAGGCAGATGGGCGGGGGGTGGGGACCGGGGGCAGCTGGGGCGTGGATCCGTGCCCCTCCTCCCCGTGCCACTGCCTCCTCTTTCTCCTCCTCCGGGTCGGGGACCTGGGGGAGGGAGGGTCTCCATCTTCTCTCTGGCCCCTGCACCTCACACAAAAAGCACGCCTTCCTCAGCTCCTCCTTCAGCCCCGGGGCCCCCCTACCCAGCGGTGCAGGCCCCAGGGGCTTCTCAGCCTCGCTATAGTACCCTCCCCACTCCCGCTACCCCCGCCACGCAGCCCGGCCCGCGATGATGCCCATCTCTGCTCCCCATTCCTGGGGTTCCCACCCTGCCCCTGCCCCATGCCGATGCCCCCAGGACCCTCCTGGGCTGCGGAGAGGCCCTCTGATCCCTGAGCAGGATTCTGAGAGGCTGGAGGACTGTGACCCTGAGGGGTCCCAAGATTCAGCCCTCCATGGGGAGGGGCAGCAGCCCCTGCTTCACGTGCCTGAAGGGCTCCGAGGTGAGGGGCTGGGGAGGGCCTCAGGGCTCCAGAGTGTCCCCTGGGCTGGGCCTCTGGCAGAGGCTTGAGGGCACGGAGGCAGGTGAGTCCCAACGCTCTCCCCTCTGTGCCCAGGCTCCTGGCACCACGTCCAGAACCTGGACAGCTTCTTCACCAAGATATCCTTTTGTGCTCTGCCTGGCAGAAGGGGCACGGGAGACAGGGCGACGGGAGGCAGTGGGCTGGGGACTTGGGGGCTAGGAGTCGGCGTCCTCAGGAAAGGCCCATCATGCCTCAGGCTTAATTCTCGGCGCCCTGCCCCATGCACAGCTGCCACCAGAGGAGTGGCCCTGCCTGTATCCTGCTGGAGGATGTCTTCCAGCTGGGGTGAGATGCTTGTCCCAGACCCCAAGCTCTTCCCCTTGCTTCCTCAGTAGTACCTGCTGCTTCTGGGCCTCCAGTGCCTTCCCAGGCAACCTAGGGGCTCAGCAGGATGGGTTAATCCGGGCGGGCCCGGAGGCTGGGGCAGGAGCCCTCCCAGCCCGCAGGCCTCATCACTGCACTCCCTCCTGTCCCAGACGATTCACTTTCATTGTCACCTTCACAACCTTCCTTCTTCGCTGCGTGGATTACAGCGTTCTCTTTGCCAACCAACCAAAAAACCGAACAAGACCTGGGTCGCTCCACAGCCAAGTGACCTTGTCAGATGCTAACCTACCCTCATCCCAGTGTGCCCAGCGGTGAGTGACAGCTGGTGGGGGAGGTGATGGGGGAGAGCAACCGACAAAGACAAAAGCCTCCCCTCCTTTTGTTCCTTGGTTTAGATCAGCCATTCTCCAAGTTTTTAGTCTCAGGCCACCTTTGATACACTTAAAATTGATTGAGAACCCAACTCCCGAGACCTTTTGTTGATGAGAATCCTATCTAGATCCACCTTGTTAGAGATTAAAGCTGTCCCTAAGAACGGACAAACATACATTCCATCGACTGACCGTGATGTCACGTAGCCGCTGGAAAAGGCCACTGCGTACTCTTGGGAGAAGGAGAATGAAAATGGCAGAAAACCTTAATATTATATGAAAAGTTTTGACTTTGCAGACACTCACAAGGGTCTGGGGACCCCTAGGGCCCACACTTTGAGAACCACCGGTCTGGCTGGGTCCCCTCTCCAGGACCCCCTTGCTCCCCAAGCCAGGTCTCCCTTGCTATGGGGCCACTGCTTTCTCTCTTCCGTCTGTCCCGCCTGGCACAGGATCTGCTCCTGCTTGTCTTCCTGCTGATCCTGGCGGCTGCCGTCTGGCTCTTCCAGCTGCTTCGCTCGGTCTGCAAACTCTTCAGCTACTGGGACATCCAGGTGTTTTCCAGGGAGGCCCTGCACATCCCCCCAGTGAGTTGGGTGAGCGTGTCTGTGGAGGCGTGCCATGTCAGGGGGCGGAGGGTGGGAAGGAGTAGGGAGCTGTACTGACAGAAGGATCCACTGGGAAGAGGGCAGAAGCCCTTAGAGACACCTACCCTTGGCCCCGAATAATGTTAGGAGGTGGGGTACCGCCCCTTAGAACACAAGGTCCTTCCTGTTGTGGAGCTTAGTTGATGTAGATGGTTATGGAAGATGATGCACAGTCACGTGCTTGTGGTCCAAACAATGGGTCTTTAGAGGAAGGGCAGTCACCTGACTTTCCAGAGCAGGAGGAACTGGGCTTGGGCTGGGGAGGATAGGAGGCGGGGAGGCGTTCCAAACCCCAGGCAGGAAGGGGGCAGGGGAAGCAATGCGCATCTTTGGGCAGCAGTAAGGAGACTGACCCACCAGCCTGCAACTGAGTGTTCAGGCCCCCGTCAGTGAGCCCACCCCCCTTTCTGGCCCCTGTTTGCAGGAAGCTACTTCGTCGGCCCCTTCACTGTCCCTGGTCACGCTTTGCTCTTTCCTCCCTATCTCGCTCATGCTCCTTCTGGCTCTGTACCCACGTTCTTTCTTTCTTTCTTTTTTTTTGTTTTCGCGGTACGCGGGCCTCTCACTGTTGTGGCCTCTCCCGTTGCGGAGCACAGACTCCGGACGCGCAGGCTCAGCGGCCATGGCTCATGGGCCCAGCCACTCCACGGCATGTGGGATCTTCCCGGACCGGGGCACGAACCCGCGTCCCCTGCATCGGCAGGCGGACTCCCAACCACTGCGCCACCAGGGAAGCCCCCCAAGTTCTTTCTTTAAGGCACGGCGCAAAGGCTACTTTCAGCAGCCAGCTTTCTCTGCTCCTCTCAGAAGTGCAGAGACTTTTACACAGCCCTCCTGTGCAGCAAAGGGGAGAGGTTCTCGAAAGCCCACCTGAGTGCGGAAGCACAAGCCATAGCACAGGAAAGAGTCGCGAGGGCTGGGGATGGAGGCAGGGAAGCTGAGGAGCTGGACCACTGCTCCTCCAGGAGGTGCCTGACCCCTCTTTCTCCTTCCTTCTTTCCCCTCTTCCTTCCAGGGGAAAGGGAGACCCTGGGATGGACTGGAGAGGCTGGCCTGGAGGGACTTGACTAAGCTGGACTGGGGAGGCTGGGTGAAACTGGGCTAAAATGAGGTTTGCAGATGAGCTCCAAGTGAGATCTGACAGCCTCCACCCCGACGGGGACAAGGCCACTGTCTTAGGAAGGTTAATCTGTTCGAGTGGGATGGGGCGGGGTGTGTGTGTGTGTCTCAAAGCATGCTGAGGTAAAAGTTTGGGGGCTTCCGGGCCCAGCGGGCTGGTACCCCAGGAACGGGAAAGAGACTGCCTTGTTACCTGCAGCTCTGTTGTACCTTGTATGTGTAGGGCTGCGGGCACGGGTGGGCGAGCGGTGGCCAGGAAAACCTGCTCTTACGGAGCTGAGCTCAGATACATGTAGAGTTGGTTTATGAGCTCTTCCTGGGAAGCACATGACTCACGGCCTCAGGAGGCGCAGGGGCCCGAGGAACACAGTTCAGAAGAGGGTGAGGGGAACTAAGAGGTGCCCCTTGTTGGTGGCAAGGCGAAGGGAGGGCGAGGGGGCAGAAAGCGAAAGGTGGCAGCTTTCGTGCCCAAGAGACACTGGGTGAGGACGGCGGGGATACATCTCTGGTCACGGGGAGTTTGGGCATCGCCGTGGAGAGGAATCCAGGTGGCTGGCGCTCAGGCGTCCCCTCTCCGCAGGAGGAGCTCAGCTCGGTGCCCTGGGCCGAGGTGCAGTCCCGCCTCCTGGCGCTGCAGAGGAGCGGAGGGTTGTGCGGGCAGCCGAGGCCGCTGACGGAGCTGGACGCCCACCACCGCATCCTGCGCTACACCAACTACCAGGTGGCGCTGGCCAACAAGGGCCTGCTGCCGGCCCGCCGCGCCGTGCCCCGGGGAGGCAGGGCGGCCTTCCTCAAATGCGGCCTGGCGCCCAACTCGATCTGCTCCTCTCCCGCGGGCCCTTCTCGTTCTTCCGCGGCGGCTAGGAGCTGCCCGACGCCTACAAGCGCAGCGACCGGCGGGCCGCCCTGGCCGCGCGCTGGCGGCGCACGGTGCTGCTGCTGGCGGCCGTGAACCTGGCGCTGAGCCCTCTGGTGCTGGCCTGGCAAGTGCTGCACGCCCTCTACAGCCGCGCTGAGCTGCTGCGGCGCGAGCCCGGCGCGCTGGCGACGCGCCGCTGGTCCCGCCTGGCCCGCCAGCAGCTGCGCCACTTCAACGAGCTGCCGCACGAGCTGCGCGCGCGCCTGGCCCGCGCCTCCCGCCCCGCCGCCGCCTTCCTGCGCGCCCCCGCGCCCGTGCTCGCGCTGCTGGTCCGCCAGCTCGTCTTCTTCGCCGGCGCGCTCTTCGCCGCGCTGCTCGTGCTCACCGTCTACGACAAGGATGTGCTCTACGTGGAGCACGTGCTCACCGCCATGACCGCGCTCGGGATAGTGGCCAGTGGCCAGGTGCGATGGGGGAGATGTCCGGGGAGGGGCATTCTTCTGTCCTGGGGCTGAGCCTCCCGCGCATCCCTACCCCTTCCACCGCTAGTGGCCCCCCAGCCCTGCATCCCAGCCGCACATCCTCTAAACGGCAGGCCCCTTTTCCATCCCCATCCCGCCCTCTAGGTCTTTCATTCCGGGCGGGCAGGGCCAAGGTCGTTCGCCGCAAATCCTGCTGCCGGCGGCCTTGGCGCACACGCACTACCTCCCGGTAGAGAGCAGGACCAGCTCTTACCGGCAGATGGCGCGGCTGCTGCAACACCGAGCAGTGAGGGTCACGCCCGTAGCGGGGCTGCGGAGGAGGCTTGGCTGCCCGCGGTGTCTGGGGACAGAGGGGCTCAGGGCTGGCCCTCCCGGGCGTCGGGGAATGACTGCGTTGGAGGTTTCCTGCTTGGCGAGTTTGGTTGCCCTCAGCAACCCCTTCTTAGCCTCAGCCCTGCTTCCCCAGGTCTCCCTCACGGAGGAGCTCCTGTCCCCTGTCCTCGCCCCACTGTTTCTGCTCTTCTGGTTTCGCCCTGGCGCCTTGGAGATCATTGACTTTTTTCGTCACTTCGCTGTAGATGTGGCCGCGGTTGGGGACATCTGTTCCTTTGCCCTTATGGATGTGAAGCGCCATGGCCACCCTCAGGTAAGAGCCTGTCCCTGGCTGTGCGGGGCTGTGGTTTGGTAGGAGTTTGCTTGCCTCGCTCAAAGCAGAGCTGGGTTCCACCCCCAGCTTCATTGCCTGCCACCTGTGACCTCGAGTTAGTCACTTTACTTCCCCTTAGGGCCCTCATTTGTCAAATGAGGACAGTGCGTGGGACTCTTATGAGGATTACGTGAGATGACATGTGTAGAGCCCTACCAGAGTTCCCAGCACGTCATAACACCTGTAAATGGGAACGTCTCGGTCAGTGGACAGGGCTGGAGTCAGGCCAGCCCTGGTATCCAGTGTGAACAGGTTTGGCAAAACACTGAGGTCCCGCCGTATCCTAGTGCTGAGTCTGCACCCGGGTCCAGTTCTGCGGCTGTGTTTCTGGGTGTTCTTGAGCTAGTCCCCATTCTTTCCAGTTCACCTGGAAAGAAGGAATGGGGGGCTAGTGTTTCCTGTCCTGCCTACCCCAGGTGGCACCCACTACAGCTATAAAAGTGGTGTTCACGGGAGTTCCCCAGTGGCCTAGTGGTTAGGATTTGGTGCTTTCACTGCCAGGGCCTGGGTTCCATTCCTGGTAGGGGAACTGAGATCCCGCAAGCCACGTGGCACGGCCAAAAAAAAAAAGAGGGACAGACAGAGGCCTCACTGTCTGAGCGGGCTGAGGACGGGAAGACTGAGCTCTCATTGATGAGGTTCTCCCTGGTTCATCCACAACGGTGCCCCCCAAGCCACAGCTCCAAGTTCCTGGGGCACCTTCGAGGCCGGGTGCAACAAGATGCAGCCGCCTGGGGCGCCAGCTCGGTTCGCAGCCCCCCCAGCCCTGGGATCCTCAGCAGCTCTTCCTCCCCTCTGGTGAGTCGAAGCCTGCCTGCCCTGCTGCCTCCCCCCGGCCCCTCCCCCCTCTGCCTCACCTCTTGTATTAACGCACTCACTAGCTCAGCCCGCTCTCCTGCCTTCCTTAGACCTCCGCCTCCCCTCCTGTCCTCTCTTCTGACTCTCTCTTCTCTTGCGCCCAGCCGGAGGCCTTCCCGGCCAACCTCTCCATGCAGCCCCTCGTGCCCCCCCAGGACCTGAGCCCCGTAGTCCCCTGCCCAGCTGCAGCCACGGCCAGCCTCCTGGCCTCCATTTCCCGAATGACCCAGGACTCAAGGTGAGGGGTGGGGGACTGAGACGCAGGGAGCAGGGCTGGTGGGGCTGATCCTCCAGGAGAAGGGTGCAGGGGCATGGGGGCGGGGGTGACCAGAAAGGGGAGGTGAAGCCTGGCCCTCCCTGGGGCATTTGGGGACGGGGGGACCTGTCTTTTTTTCATCCACTGTGCCCTCTGTTCTAGCTGTGTGTCCCCAGGAGGCAGTGGGGGCCAGAAGCTGGCCCAGCTCCCAGAGCTTGTGTCTGCTGAGTCTCCACGCCATTTACCTGCACCAGGTGAGTAGAGGGGTGCCAGAAAGAGAAATGCGGGGAGAAAGCAGCTGAACAAAATGGAGAGTGTGGAGGGGCTGGAGTGTAAGGAATTACCCAGCAGGAAAGAACACAGTTCAGAAGAGGGTGAGGGGAACTAAGAGGTGGCCCTTGTTGGTGACAAGACGAAGGGAGGGCGAGGGGGCAGAAAGGGAAAGAAAGGTGCAGGTTTCGTGCCGAGGGACACTGGGCGAGGATGCGAGGACATGTGGGTGTTCGCACTCCCCTCCTGGAATCCTCTCAACGGCCCTGCCCACTGGCTAGTCACTGCTCATTTTTTTTTTTTTTTTTGCGGTACGAGGGCCTCCCACTGTTGTGGCCTCTCCCGTTGCGGAGCACAGGCTCCGGACGCGCAGGCTCAGCGGCCATGGCTCACGGGCCCAGCCGCTCCGCGGCTTGTGGGATTTTCCCGGACCAGGGCATGAACCCGTGTCCCCTGCGTTGGCAGGCGGACTCTAAACCACTGCGCCACCAGGGAAGCCCCATTGTCCTCATCTGACAAATGAGGGCCCTAAGGCTAGGGGAAGTGAAGTGACTAGCTCGAGGTCGCAGATGGCAAGCAGTGGAGCTGGGGGTGGAACGCAGCTCTGCTTTTAGTGAGGCAGGCAAACTCCTACCAAACCACAGCCCCGCACAGCCAGGGACAGGCTCCAAGCTGAGGGTGGGGGAGGAGATTTCAGCACCCTCTGCACCGAGCCCGGGGGCGGGGCCTCAGGCTGCAGGGCCGGAGGGAGCCCTTCATTCTTCTTCTCTCCATTTAGCTCCATCGGCAGCAGCAGCAGGAACTGTGGGGCGAGGCTTCAGCCTTCTCCCTGTCCAGGCCCTGGGCCAGCCCGCCGCAGACACTCTCGCCGGACGAGGAGAAGCCATCCTGGTCCAGTGATGGTGAGGCGGTCAGGGTGTGTGGGGGACAGACCCTGGGTGAACTGCAGGTATCATGGCACTGCCCAGCTGATGGCTTTTCTCACCAGGCTCCAGTCCTGCTTCCAGCCCCAGACAGCAGTGGAGAACCCAGAGGACCCAGAATCTGTTCGCTGGAGGGTTTCAGGAGCCCACAGACACCCAGAAGGAGGCTGGCCAGGCCACTAGCTGAGAGGCCAGGCCACTGACTGAGAGGGCTGCTCACGGCCAGTATTGTCTAACTGGGGTGGAGGCAGGGCAACGAGTAGGACACTGGGTGGACTCAGACTCAGAGGTATGGGAACGGTGGTGGGGATGGCCATCTCTGGAACCTAAACCCCTGGACTGCTTGTCAAGAGTTCTTCCTCCCCCAGGTTCCCTGGCTGCTTCTCCAGCCACAGGAGATCGGACGAGGTAGAGTGGAAGGGCACGCCGAGCCCTCTTTAAAGACCCCCATGGATGCTTTAGCTGGGCGGAACTTGGGAGTCAATGAGGAACTCGCCCCGGAGAAGAGAGAAAGGGTAGGAGAGGAGATGCCCAAGGCATCGGGAAACATGTCTTAGAGACAGTCCTCACACGGAGGGGCTAAGAGACAACTATCTGTCCTGGAGTGGTCGCCTGGGAGGAAGTACCCAAGTGACCTCACGTTGGAGGGCAGAGCCAAGATGGAGGCCAAGCTGCACATAAGGGAGCCACGAGGGGCTGGACCCGAAAGGCAGTAGGTTCTTTTTTTTTTTTTGCGGTACGTGGGCCTCTCACTGTCGTGGCCTCTCCCGTTGCGGAGCACAGGCTCCGGACGTGCAGGCTCAGCGGCCATGGCTCACGGGCCCAGCCGCTCCGCGGCATGTGGGATCTTCCCGGACCGGGGCACGAACCCGCGTCCCCTGCATCGGCAGGCGGACTCTCAACCACTGCGCCACCAGGGAAGCCCCAGTAGGTTCTTTAGACACATCTGGACTTCAGGTTCCCATGGGACTTGTGGAAGGGCATGGGGACTGGGGGTGGGAAGACTAGAGAGGCCTGACGTTTTCGGAGTTCACGTCAGTGTGACATCTGAGGAAGCGGGTCTGGCCCCTCGTCCTGTCCGAAACAAGCAGTAAAGTTTGCTCATGGTTGTGCTGCACAGCTTTGCGGCCTTAGTCCTGGAATCCCCACTCCTGTCAGCTGACGACTGCACCTGCTTCTCAGTCCAGATCAGGGAGCAACACAGAAGAACTGCCCGTGATTGGCTGGGGACCACCACTGTTCTCCAGGACTCCCTGTCAAAGAATTACCACCTCCGCACTGTCTGCACGAGTTCAAAGACAAAGCTTGTCATTCATTCTGTAACTGTAATTGACAGCGCTGGGTTAGGCATCTTAGTAGCTCTCATAACTTCTGATCTGGTCTCTTATGGTGAATCGTCAGTAATAAATATTTCAATGATTTAGAGATCAGGCTTCAAGATAAGATACTTCCGAGAGAGGTGAGGGGAATCTAAAATTCACCTAAATAACACAAAAGGGCTGTGGAATACCACGGCTGGGAGACGGCCTTCCAGATTTACTCAGACCTAGGGTAGGGAAACAGACCTAGACAAAGAAAGAGATATTCCCGGGGAATCAGGCCAGTCTCTGCAGACTCTGGACAGAGGTGGGACGGCACCTCGGAGGGGAGGGAGAGGTGGCTGGTTCCGGTCTGACGGCCCCTCTCTCCGCAAACTGAAGCGGAAAGCAAGAGGGCTCTCAGGGGCCAGCGGTGTCTGGGCCGGGCGGGTCGAACGCCCAGGGCACTGCGCCCCGCATATGCCGCTCCTGCAAGGAAAAGCTCTGGGTGCGTATGCGGCTTGTCACTTCCTGGGTGCGCAGCGTGAGCCCGAAAATGTCCTCGTGATAGCGTTGCTGATCCTGGCGGGGGAAAGAGGGCGGGAGATCAAAACCCAAGTCGGAGTTGCCAGCGGGAGTGGGGGCGGCCCCCGGCCCTGCCCCTCCGCACCCGCAGCACGCCGATGACGTCGCCGGCCTCATCCAGCTCCATGTCGCCCTCTGTCGCCAAGATGCGCTGCACCGTCTGCAGGACGCTGGTTGCCATGGTGACATCGCCGCAGACAAACATGTGGCCCCGCTCGAGGCACAGCACGCGGTGCACCTCAGCAGCCAGCTCCGTCCGCAGGATGTCCTGCACGTAGGTCTGAGGGGAGGCGGGGTCAGGGGCAGACCCCGGCGGGGCACCAGGCAGGGAAGGGCAGGCCCCGGGGGGAGCGGGCAGGGCGGGTCCTGGGTGCGGGAAAGATACCCGGCGCACCCGGTGGGGCCTTGGTGCGCTGGGGTGGGGTCTCAAGGGACGGAGACAAGTAAGGGGCGGGGCATGGGTGAGGGTGGGTGAGACCCAAAGGGGCCTTGGCACGACGGTGGAGCCGAGTGGGGGCGGGCGTCTGAGCGCCACGGGGTCGAGCGATGGGTGCGCACTGCAGGGGGCGGGGCCGGCCTGGGCCTAGGCGCGCCGGGTTACCCCTGCCCCCTCAGGGTCTCGCACCTTAGGGCTGTTGGGTTCCCGGGAGAAGGCGGTGAGGACGCGGCCAAACACCCCGCGCTGCTGGGCATCCTGCACCTCCTCGCGGTAGAGATGGTCGAGCTGGGAGCACCGGCAGCCGAATACCAAGGTCATGGGGGCAGGCTGCAGCCCTGCAAGCATCACTGCGGCTTGGGAGAGCCCCCCAACCCCCTCCTGGGGACACAGCCCTAGCGACACCTCCCACTGGCTACCCTCACCCAGGCTGAGGGGCCCACCCTTTACGGCAGAAACAACCACTCAGCTGTTTGGCCTCTAGGAGGGTTGGGATGCTTTCACAGAGATCCTGCCTGACGCTGATTTACAGAGAAGCCGAAGGTCACAGGAGATGGTGACTTCCCTCTGGTGGCATGGCCAGTAGTGACGCTGTGCTACGCCTGGGGCTTCTGACTCCATGCCCTTTGTACCATCCAACACTGCAGTCTGAGACTGCCTGGCCCCTTCCCTGCTCTAAGCCCATATTCTCCCACACCTTCAGTTCCTGCCCTCTACACCTTCCTCTTAGTCACAAGCTCCCTTCTTTTGATTTACCAGCTCCCCTGGGCACCCCATGCCCAAACTGAACACCCTGTAGCTTCCCTGGGTCTCAGACACACCTAAGTGACCTCTGACACAGTCCAGAGTCCACCTGGGGCATATCTGTCTTCTGAGTCCCAGCCCCATCTTCTCCAGACATCCGGGTTCCCTTTGTTGTTAATCCAATCCAACACTACTTTGTGCTGGGCACCAGGAAGCCAGACCAACAGGGCACTGCCCTTGGCTCTAGGTCCCCGACCCCCTGGTCTAATAAAATTCTTTTCACCTTTGTGGCCCTGTTCCTTGCCCTCTTTCCTACCTGGTTCCTGCCTTCTAGCCCCCTGCTCTTTTGTGCCCCTAAGTTGTGTGACTCCCTCCTGCCTTCCAGTCATTCCCGTGGGCCCCAGCCTCACCTTTGCTCTCGATGTCGTGTAGCCGCTCCTGCCAAAATCCCCGGAAGGGGGCGATGCCAGTGCCCGGGCCCACGAGGATGCAGGGCAAGCTGGGATCAGGCGGCAGCCGGAAGGAGGGAGCCCTAGCCAAGAGACCCTCCATCAGGCCCACTTGGTTTCCCCACATCCCCCATTCTTATCAATCTCAGCAGGGTTGGGAGAGGAGAACTCAACTTCCACTGAAAATGAGTTAATGCTTGTGTCTAGCTCACAGTAAGCACAAAGTGTTTAATAAAAGAACTCTGCTGATTGGCAGAAACTTCCTGGACCTGTGGTTTCTGGAGGTTGGGTCAAAGGAAATAAAGCTTAAATTTGAACTGAAGAATGTTTTGATGTCTCAGTTCAGGAGATATAGAAAGTATGGGGGAGGGAAGGACAGACAGCCTTTTAGTTCATCATGGGTTCGCTGAGTGTCTTTGTTTTAAACCATAGCCTCGACGTTGGCATTTGGTTTGTACTCACTAGATTGGCAGTTTATCTGTAATTTAGCCTGCTGGATGGGTTTGGGGCACTAGGCCTAGCTGGTACCATCCTGGGAACACTTCTTTGTCCCACCTGAGACTTCCAGCTCCTGGGTGCTGGATGGAGCAATTCTGAACACAGCAGGAGGGAGGGGTACCCTGAGATCCTTCCCTTTCCTCCAGTGCTCAGTGTTACTGTGGTAACCTAACCAGTTCTCCCCGGACTAAATGCGGATGGGGCACAGTTCCCAAGCACCCTGCCTGCCAACATCAGACTGACCCCAGAGATGTAGGGAGGGACACAGTACACCGTCTAAAAGCAACAGAGCCTGCTGGATCGAATCCCAGCCCCGTCTCTGGGAACTGCAGTTTCAAGATAAGACCCTAAGTCCAAATTAGTGAAAGGCCCCAAACTTAGCCAGAGTTGTGAAGTGGGTGCCCCGTCCTGGATATGTTAAGTGGGGCGTCCCTGCTCCCAATCACACCTTCACCAAAGCTTCTACCCTCACCCTGTGCAACTGCCTGCCGATCCCTCCACCTGTCCTCGGCCATCCGTGACGCACTCTGCCACCCCTGCTTGGACAGACACTCTCTTCTTGGTGCCCCGCCGGCCCCCCTCCCCCGCAGTGCTCACTTACCCCCTGATGAAGCAGGGTACGGCGTCTCCAGCCTTGAGTTGGCTCAGCCACGTGGAGCAGACTCCATAGTGCAGGGGACCCAGCCCATCTAGGGGGTTGGGGAGGGAGGGGGCCGGTGAGGGGTCCATCCTGGGGTCACGGTGTGCTCCTGGCCCTGCCCCTGCTTCCCAGCCTCACCTTGGGTCCTGTATGCCAGCACAGCTACTGTGAGGTGGATCTCTCCTGGATGGGTGCTGGGTGCTGAGCTGACCGAGTAGTACCGGGGCTGGAGCAGGGGCAGCTGGGTGAGAAGCAGTGGGGCAGGCAGTGCCACGGATGGAAACTGCTCGAGCACCTCCAGCAGGGTGGGGCAGCGGAACCACTTCCACTCCTCGTAGCGCCGGGGGTCCTGGTGGGGGCAGGGGGCGGTGAGCTTGGAACCTGCTAGCCCTGCCTCATGACCTCCCTTCTTGACCCCTCCGGAGCTGAGCCTCCTGGGGTTTCTCCCCGCTCAGTAGTTCAGGCCAACAAACATTTCTTGAGCACCTTCTCCGTGCTTTTTTTTTTTTCATCCTTTTGGCCGTGCTGCGTGGCATGTGGGACCTTAGTTCCCCAACCAGGAATTGAACCCACGCCCCCTGCTGTGGAAGCGCAGAGCCTTAACCACTGGGCCGCCAGGGAAGTCCCCTCCGTGCTTCTTTAAGGCGAGAGAATTCAGAGATGAGTAGGAACTCCAGAGCTGGGTCTTAGAGCCCCAGCACGATAGCCAGGTGGGCTCCCCTCCTGGCCCGTCCTGCCTCACCGGCCCCTGCTCCCCACTGGGGTGGCCCCCACCTGGCTGAGGGTCTCGAGCTCTTGCTGTTCACTGGGCTCTTCAGCCAGGGTGCTGAGCAGACGAAGAAGTTGAGGGCTGGGCGGGGAGGTGATGTCCAGGAAAAAGGTGAGAGCCTGGCGCAGCGTACACGGGGGCAGCCGGGGGTCCCGCACCCAGCCGGGAGGAGGGCCACCTGGGGGGGGCACAGGGTGCTCTGAGGGAGGGGCCGAGCCGGAATTGCATTGCCTGGGGAGCACAGGGGGACTAACCACCTCACGGTGTCTTATCAGAGGCCTGGCCCTCGAATAGTGGTGGTGGGCCTGTATGGGCAGCCCCTGTGAGTGTGAGTGTGTGTGTGTGTGTGTGTGTGTGTGTGTGTTTGAGGGCCCCTGCTGGACTGGGGTGGTCTGGGCTCCTGCCTTTCCCCACCCAGCTTGTTTGAACTCCAGGAACTGGTGCAGCATGAGGTAGACCTGATGCCAGCTACAGAGCGGGCTAGGCTGTCGGGGGTGGGGGGAGTGGGGAAGCCTTTGAACGGAGCCCAGAGGGAGGGGTGGCCTTCCGCGGGAGGGGGGGTGTCAGGGAGTTCTGAGAAGGGAGCCGCCCTCAGTGGACCTTCCAGCAACAAGGCCAGCCCGTCAGGAGGTGGCACAGCGCCTGTGAGTGGAGATGGCCCCCTTCCACCAGATCCTGAACCTGAGGGGACCCTGGGGACCAGAGGGATGGAGCCCCTCACCTGGGCTGCCCTTCTCCAGTTGCTCCACTGCCACAGACTCGGTGGGTGGCGGCGGGTCCTCCACGCGGCTCATCAGCGCCTCCACGAGCCCCGGCCGGTTGGGCGGGCAGATGCCTATGTGGTCCCCCGGCTGGTACTGGAGCCCCTCCTGGCTTCCAATGTCCAGGCGCACCAGGATCGTGGCCCGTCTGGGGGTGGGGAGAGGGGGCAGTTATAGGAGGGCTGGGCAGGAGGGGGGCGGAGCCAGGGTCTGGGGCGCGAGGGGCGGGGGCCGGCGTGGTGGGGCCGATTGGTCCTCCTCACGTGGACTTGCTGCTTTGTAGGTTTTCCACCAAGAGGACTGTGGCCTGGAACATCTTCCTCCTGTGCACGTGGATCAGGCCTGCGGGGCGGGGGACAGATGAGACAGAGCCGGAGCCGGGGACCCTGGCCTGGCCCCTGAGTGAGTCGGTCCCGGGCCCAGGGGGAGCTGGGGGTCCAGCAGAGTCAGGGTGAAATCAGGGCCGCACCTGGCAGCAGCTGGAGGCCCTCAGCCTGGGCGCTCAGCCGGTACCTCTGGCGTTTCCAGCTTCGTTTGGGGCTGAAGATGTCCTGGGCCGCGGCCTGGGCATCCTCCCCCACGCAGAACGTCTCACAGGAGGCCTGGGGGGTGAGGAGGTGAGGGCTGAGGCCCTCTGGCCACCAGGGAGGGCCTGGTGGCGAGCAGCTCAGGGGCGCTGATGCGGGAGATGGAGCTGGGCCTGCTGGGGCCCCAGTCGCCACCTCCCATTCCTGGGGCTGCTGGAGCAGAGGCGCCCGTCTCAGGCTCGCACCTGTGGGACAGGCAGCCCCGGGGGCAGGAGGGAGAGTGGAACCGAAACGGAGGCTGAGACTGATGGCATCGTGTCCTTCAGCCCATTTCGTGTCTTGGCCGCTGTGTTAGCTATTCCTTTGCATGTATTTTTGTCACGTCCACTTGTTAGTTAACCTGGTGAATGTTAATCTTGTGTCCCAAGGAGCACAGAGCTTGGCACACGGAAGCTTCAGCAAACGCATCTACGCGTTCAGACCTGTGTTCACATTCTCACTCCTAGACTTAACAGCTTGCAGGCCTCCTTTTCCCCGTCTTTACACCTCCTTAGGGTCTGCTGAAGATAATGACATGCTTTTATAAAGCCCTTAGGTGCTCCTGGAGTGGGCACAGAATTCCGGTGGCCTTGGGAGGGGTCTCCGGCTGGTCTGTCTTCCCCTGCACTGCACACCAGGGGCTAGAGGGGGCCCCTGGGGCAGGACCCCTGGGAGGGCGTGTATCCTATTTGTTTCTGCTCAGGTGCAAGCCTGGCAAGCCGCTAGGCCGGCCATCAGCTTGAAATCTAGGGCTCACCCATGACGGGCTGCTCCCACCTGTATCACCAGTGCTGTTAATCTTTCTTTTGTGTGTGTAAAGTCTTATATCTCTTCCTTCCTTCCCTGGCCCCCTCCCTTCCTTCCTACCCCCACTGCTCCCACCCTGCTTAGCTCAGAGCCTTCCTGCTCTGGCTGGATGCTCCTCCCGTTGGCCCTGTGTCTCTAAAGTGGTGTCCCCAGGCCTCATGCCCTCTCCTCCCTTCTCCTGTCCCACTCCCAGCTTCCTGCCGAGTCCCTTGTCTGGATTCTTTAGTCTTGTTTCCCATTCCCTCTTCTTCTCCCCAGCAAACACTGCACCTGTGCTGGCCGGCCCTCCTGCTGGGATGCCCGCCTCCTTCCCATCAGTCCAGACCTGCTGAGCTCAAGCCTGGGGACCTTGGCGGGGCCAGCGCTGCCCTGGAGCAGTGTTAGGACTGCGAGAAGGAGGCCCGTTCAGCTCCAGGCGTGATCCCCAGACCAGGCAGAGCTGTTCTGGAGGAAGCCCAGGCTTGGGAATTCATGGCCCTGGGCTGGCCCCTCCTGTACTCCCCGAGCCTAGGACCCCCTCCAGTCCAGGCGCGGCCCCAAACCTGCCTAGCCTCTGACTTCCTGTAGTTCCTCAGCTTCAGCCCTCGCCTCTGACTAACCCTCTCTTGATCCTTCCCTTCTCCCTCCATCCTGCCCTGCACCCCTCCCTCTGTGCCCATGGGGGAGGGGGCGGGCAGCCCGTGCCTGCCTGAGGCTGCGGCCTGCGCCTGCAGAGGCCCTAGCTGCTCCACCCGTGCTGTCAGGGCCATGTCGTCCCTCACCACTCGGGACTCAGCCAGAAGGGCTGGCGGTGCAGTGGCAAAACGAGGGTGGATTTTGGAGGAACAGGACGGGGCCAGAGAACCCAACGAGTCCGGGCATCGGGGAGGACCCCGCCTCCGTAGGTACGGCAGGTCTTGGGAGCAGATGTCCAGGCTGGAGTGACTCAGAATTCGGGGGGCAGGGTGGCAGGAGCGAGACGTCGGGAAGGGCCCGGGGGCTCACCTGGAAGGCAGCCTGGGCCCAGCCACGGAAGGCCTCCTCCTGGCCGCACAGCTCATCGCCCTGGCCCAGCTGAAGCAGCCGCTCCCCTCCCAGCTCTTCCAGCCGCGTGTCCACCGCACGAGCAAAGGCGCAGAAATGGGGGTACGCCCGGGAGCCCAGCCCAAACACACAGAACCTGGGGTGCAGGGAGCCGTCAGCGGAGGCCACCTCGTCCCCCGCTCCCCGGGGCCCAGGCAGCTTCCCTCCCCCGTGGCTCCCCTAACCGAGCCTCCCCGGACCTGAGGGTCCCCAGCGCCCCTGCGCTGTCGGTGTTACTGGACTCCTTCCTCTTCCGCCGCCAGGAGGACACCAGCGGGTCTGAGCAGGAGACGCTGTTGAAGCGGATTTTGTAACTCCTGCAAGAGAGGAGGGAGACGGGGTGTCACAGGGGACTGGAGACCAGGCGGGGCCCAGACGCGGCCAGGGTACAGCCTCAGGGTCTCCGGAACAGGCTTGGGATCGGGGCTGCGGCCCCAGGGGGTCTCTGAGCCTCCAGGCCCTGCCTCCCCTCCTGTCTCTGAAGGAGACCTCAGGACTGACGGCCCCTTAGAGCCCCGGGGCCTGGAGTTGGGGGGTCGCAAGGAAGAGGGTGTCCTGAGGCCCCGCTCAGCTGTCCTCCAGCTCGTTGGGAAAATGAGTGCGGAGCCGTGGGAGAACTCTTTAGACCTCCTTTCCTTTCCTTTTTTTTTTTTTGCGGTACGTGGGCCTCTCACTGCTGTGGCCTCTCCCGTTGCGGAGCACAGGCTCCGGACGCGCAGGCCCAGCGGCCATGACTCACGGGCCCAGCCGCTCCGCGGCATGTGGGATCTTCCCGGACCGGGGCACGAACCCGCGTCCCCTGCATCGGCAGGCGGACTCTCAACCACTGTGCTACCAGGGAAGCCCCCTCCTTTCCTTTTGTGTCTCCAGATGCCTCCCTGTCCCCCCGCCCCCAAAACTCCCATCCTACTCACTTGTGTTGCTCTGGCCGAGGAGAGCTGTTGTAGGGGCCCGACATCTCCATCAGGGCTGCCGCAAAACTCTGGCGAGGGCAAACGTTGGCATCACGATTAGTTTTGTTTTATTTCAAACTATACAAAATTTCATTCTACACTGGACTGGCCCTTGTTATTATTATTTATGACCTTAAATTTTAATTTGTTTTGAACATTTCAAAAGAGAGGTATTGGCTTTTTGAAAACATTACAGAAGCGTGTAAAGTAATAGAAGAGAAACTCTACCCTTCCCTTCCCTCCAGTCTCATCCCCCAAGGCATGTGTACCATGGACAGATGTTAAACTTTCTATAGTTTATTTTTTAAAGTAAAAATGGGATCCTATTATGTTTACCTGCTTTTTGTCAATAACCTATCATGGATATCCTTCCAGGTCAACACACCAAGATTGACCTCATTCTTTTTTTTTTT
Source organism: Lagenorhynchus albirostris (assembly GCF_949774975.1). Taxonomy (NCBI): domain Eukaryota; kingdom Metazoa; phylum Chordata; class Mammalia; order Artiodactyla; family Delphinidae; genus Lagenorhynchus; species Lagenorhynchus albirostris. Next base: position 6,100,245 of record NC_083102.1, read on the forward strand.
TTTTTGGCCGTACTATGCGGCTTGTGGGATCTTAGTTTCCTGGCCAGGGATCAAACCCGGGCCCCCTGCAGTGGAAGCACAGAGTCCTAACCACTGGACTGCCAGGGAAGTCCCAGATCTCATTCTTTCGAATGATTACACAGCATCCCATCATTTGTAGGTACCATGGAGACTTCCCCCTGCCTGGGGATATCTGGATGGTCTAGGCACAGTGCTGGAACCCTCATATACGCCTGTTTCCTCCTTTGCATATTTCAGCAGGGTAGTCCTTAGAAGTGGAACTGCTGAGTCAGAGGGTTTAAAAGCTTGGTGGCGTGGTCAGATGGTCCTGTAGCATCAGGATAGAGGAATGCTCTTTCCTCAGTCCTGTCCACACTGGATGTGACCAGTCCAATCTGATAGGTGGGAAATGGCTCTCAGTCTCCCTGCATTGCCTTGATCCCTAGTGGCACTGATATCTTCTAGAAAGCTGGGCCGTATCATACGCTGCCACGGAAATAGCTTAGAACCACACACGACAATCTTTACACAGGAAAACCCAAAACGCGGCAAGGCCATAATATCCTAGGGTTAACTGTAGACGCATTTAGACGGTGAGCCTACAGGTTCACCGTAATTAGCATGGACTACCTTAATTTTATTTCTTGAACATTTTCTTGAAGTGTAATGTACATACAGAAAAGCACCCACCTTATAAATGCACAGCTTTACAGATTTGCGTAAACTGAACCTACCTGTGTAATCAGCATCCCATCAAGAAACGTCACCAGCGTCCTAGAAGTCACCTTGGTGTCACCCCACCCCAGTCACTCCCCACCCCCTCTCTGGGGTAACCACCCGGTCTCCTGATTAAAAGCCCACGGAATTGTTCTGCCTCTTCCTGAAGCTGATACAAAGTGAGTCCCATGGTCTGATTCTTTCGTGTCTGGCTTCTTTCCCTCTGCGTGATGTTTGAGATTCATCTGTTTTGTTGGGTGTGGTTGTATTTTGTTGTGTGTGGTTGTATTTTGTTCACCCTCATGGCTGCACTGCATTTCAATAGACCACGATGTATTTATCCGTTCTATGGCTGAGAGTCATTTGAACTGTTTCCAGCGCGGGGATATCATGAACAGTGCTGCTCTAAATATTCTTGTTTGTGTTGTTAGTAAATATATACCATTTTCTGTAGGGCAAATTCCTAGGTTTGCTCCCTTTAGAAACATTTGAGGTAGAATGTACACACATTGAAACGCACGGAACTTAAGGGTGCAGTTCAATCGGTTTGGCTGTACGGTAGTTTCATTAAAAAAAAAAAAAAAAGTTAAACATAACATCTACCCACTGACCTAGCAGTCCCACTCCTAGGTATTTATCCAAGAGAAATGAAAACATAAGGCCACAAAAGCCTTGTACAGAAATGTTCATAACAGCTTTATTCACAATAGCCAAGCGCTGGAAACGGCCCAGGTGTCCGTCAGCAGAGAAGGAGAGAAATAAACTGTTCACGCCATGGGCGTGGCTCAGCCATGGAGAGGAATGAGCCACTGAGTCACTCAGCAGCGAGATGAACCTCCAAAGCGGGGGGCAGTGAAAGAAGCCAGAATACCGTGCTCCCCTCTCTATGATGTTCTAGACCAGGCGACGGGAATCGGGACGGTGGTCGCCTTTGGTGGGGAGACTGAGAGGTGGATTGACTTGGGGAGTTGACAAGGGGGACTTTCTAAGTGATGGAAGTGTTCTCTGTCTTGATGGGGTTGTGGGTCACATGGAGGTAACTATTACTTTTATACTAAAAGAACGTAGTGACTCTGGTTTCTTTAAAAGGCAGATCAGAAGCAGGGCTGAATGGGCAGCGAGGCAGGGGAGAAGGCTTCCACGAGCATTCTGCTCTAGGGGACGTGAGGAGGTACTTAGCACTAAGAAGGCATTTAGAAACAGAAGCAGATAGGGGCTCCAGAAATGAATGTTCCTGGGGACGGCCAGAGACAGAGCAGCAGGAAGGACAGTTATTAACAGGAAAGGATTCAGTGGTGGGACTCCAGTTTATTCCTTTCAAGATTTGTTCAGAAAGTGAAGTTTCCTAATCTCTGTGGGCATCTGAGCAGTGCTCTTTTCTTTTGTTAAGAGAAGAAGAAATGACAAAGCTGAGATCTCGCTTTAAGTGCCGTCTTTCCCATTTGTCAGTGCCTGGCCAGCCAGGAGGTGCCTTCCGTGTATTAAACACTTGCTCTGATAATGGAAATGACCTGGGGACCCAGCTAAGCAGGTGTGTCTGTGTGTGTGTGTGTGGGGGGGCAGCCGCAAGGGTGGGCCTGGAGTGTGGCTTGTGTAGGCCCTTGGGTCCCAGTGGAAGGTCCACGCTCCTACTCTCACGGCATCTCTGCTTTCCATCATGGGGTTGGGGGTCCTGCCCAGCCATTCCAATTCTGAGTCTCCCTTCGTTCCCAGCGGCCCCTTTCCTGGCAGGCCTCACCTCTCCATTCTCTGGGGGATCACCGTTCCCAAAGGTGCTGGTCACCACCAACACCAGCGTCTCGTGCTCCAGGGACACCACGTCATACTCATCCATGCACAGGACCTGTGGGCAAGGAGAAGACCATGTCCTGGGGACCTGTGCTGCGCTGCTCTGGTTGTTTTTATTCTAGTCCTCCCGGCAGGGCAAGATTCAGGCCCCGACTCGATCCCTGAATCCCTGAGGATCCCGGGGTTCCTCGTGGGCCCTGCCTTATGACCCTCTCCTGTTCTCCAGGCTGTGTCTGAAGGTGGGGGCAGAACCCCCCTTCTTTTCAGATCCCTGACCTCTGGGCTCAGTCCTACCCGAGGGTCGAAGGCCTTCCGGAAGAGCCTCCCCAGCTGCTGTGCGTAGCTCTGGGCCCGGCCGGTCTCGGAGGCGTACAGAATCGTCGCCTTCACTCGCTTCGCCATCACGGTGCCCATGAGTGAGGCAGAGATCTTCACCGCACTGTGGGCAAGGGTGGGGTGAAGGGGTCCCGGGCGCACAGAGACGGGGCCTCCCCAGGTGAGTGACCCAAGCAAGGTCTTGGTGGGTGTGGAGGGGTGGAGTGCCCAGACCACTGCTGGCGATGGGGGGAGGGTCTGGGTATGTGGGAGGGAGGGCAGCACTCCCAGGGAACCTACTTGGCCACTTCCTTAAAGGTCTTCTTCCTGGTGATGCCGGTGCCCTTGGCTGCGCTCCCCTTCCAGGGGTCTGGCTACAGGGAAGCGATGGGGGGGCAGGAGTGGAGGGAGAGGTAAGGAGAGAGAACAGAAGATTGGAGGCCCCTGGGGCTGCTCAGTCAGAGCTGGCATGGTGGGCAAGAGCCAGTGGGGTGGGCACCTGGTAGCGGAAAGCAGGGGACAGGACATAGTTGACCATCTCCTGATGGAAGACTGGGGTGAGGCTGCCCGAGATGGGGGGCACGATCCAGGCCCAGTCGGCAGGGCAGCCCCCCCTGGCCTTCTGCTCGTTCTCCAGGTGCTTCATGAAGGAGGCCGTGGCAGCGTGGTGGTCCACAATGGTCACTTTGGCAAGCTGGGGTGAGGGACGGGCTTAGACTCAGCCCACAGACCCTGCGCTTCCGTCACCCCAAACCTAACATCTACCGTCTTCCCTGAACCAGTGTCGCCCCTAACTGCGGCACGCGTGGTCAGCAGGCAAAAGGAGCTCCAGTCTGTGCTCTCGGTATGCCTCCCACACCCAAATAGCCGAAACCCTCGAGACCACATAGAAGTACTCAGCAGGCACTAGTTTCCTCCAATGGCAATGCCCAGCATGCCCTCGTCCTGGAATTAGAGTTTCCAGAATCCAGTGGGTCCCACAAACTGCAATACGCAGTATGCCCTGGGGGCCAGAATTACCGAGCATGCACTAATCAGCTAGGTTCCCATAATTACAGCGCCTGGGACTACAGGCCCGGCGCGCCCCGTGGCGCTCAGACTCCTTCCAGCTTTCTCTGACCCCCGGCCCAGTCTCTGAGTGCCTCCCTCTCTTCCAGCCCCGATCTCTTGTGCTCCTGGCCAGTCGGGGCCTGTGTACCTGGTAACTGTGCAGCACAGCCAAGTTGATTTCCACGGCTGCTTTGTCTTTCCACAGGGATGAGGTGGTCCGGGTATCCAGGTCCATGCAGACGGCCACGTCCTGAGAGCAGGGGTGTGCGGCAGTGGTTGGCAGGGGGCGGGGGAGGGTGGGTGGAGAACATCTTTGTCTCCAGCTCGTGAGTGGAAGGGGTGAGGGCGGGTGGGTAGCCAGCAGGAGGCCTGAGTGCTTCACTTGGGGCTGATTCAGGTTCCTGCCTGCAAAGGCTCCACAGGGCAGAGAGGGACCCTGGGGCCGGCCACATCTCAGCCCCGGGCCTTCATTTCTCATCTCTAAAATGGGTTTTACCATGTTTTGAATCAAAATATGCTTTGAGAAACTGACGAAGGTTACAGTTACAGCTCCTGTCCCAGAAAAACCACTGCATCTTCGCACGCAGGTACATACCGCCCTTTGCCCTGACCTTGGTGCTTCCAGAGCCCTCCTCTGCAGCTCTAGGTCGGGAGGCCGACCGGACCTGACCTTGTTCAGATTCTCCGTGCTGCCGACATCCTATACGTGCCCCCAAGGCCCCCGCCCCACAGGTCCTCACCTCCAGGATGTTGTAGCGGTGGAGATCACACAGGTCCCGCATGCCAATCTCCGTGCTCATGTACCAGCCGCTGAAGGGGGCTGCAGGGAACTCCAGGCCCCCAATTTCCAGCAGCATGTTGGACACTGCTGGGAGGGCGTACCAGCGCAGGCCCAGGGCCGAGAACCACTCCAGCCTGGGGGCGTGAGGGCGTGGGATCAGCCCTGTGGAGCCTTGCCTACCGGGCCAGCCCCTGGGCAGCCCTCTCCTCCACCCGTCCCGGCCCCTCCCGTGCTCACGTGGGGTGCTCCAGGGGGACCTCGAGGACCAGTTCGGGGGGCAGAACAAAGAGCTCTGGAGCCTCATCTGGGGTCTGGAGCAGCAGGGGCAGCACATCAAAGCGGCCGTTTCCTGGGGTCCAGCCGTGCTGGATGCAGAGCTGCGGGCAGAGGGGCCGGAGATGGGAATGAGGGGCCCAACCTTGTGCCCTCCTCAGGGACCTGCTTCTTTGGTATCTCCCGTCCTTCGTCTCAGTGAGGTCTCCTCTCCCTGCGGCGCTGACCGCTCTTTGACTGGACCCTTTGGCCTCCTCCCAGAGCCCTCGGGCTGGCCTCCCCGTTTCCACCCGCCCACGCCCACCTCGGTGATCTCCACGTTGGCTGGGTCCCCCCTCACGGAGCCGTCCTGCTGCCTGTAGCCCGCGTAGCGCACCAGTTGGCTGTTCCAGATGCGGAAGTCTCCGCGGCCCGGAGCGCGCTGGGGGAACACCGTGATGGCCGAACTGACGTGGGGACAAGAGCTGGTCAGAGCCCAAGTTCACTGCCTGTGCCTGGGGGAGGGGGTGGGGTCTCGAGCAGGGTGGGGGGCACTCACCGGAGGTTGCCCCGGTTGGTGGCGTACTTGACGTGGTTGCAGATGTAGGTGAACATCTCCTGTGCAGAGCTGCAATCCCGCGCGTCAAACACCTGAGCCATCCGAGGCAGGGAGACAGGAGGGAGACGGGGGTCTTGAGTATCAGCCCCAGGAGAAGGCAAGGACGCGGGGCAGGGACTAGTGACCTTGTCTGCAGCCTTCGAAGGCTGCGGGGGGCGGGTCACAAGCTGCGAACCATGGTTCTTTCTCCTCTCGGGAGCCTCCCTGACCATTTGCACCCACACTGACCCTTCCTGCCCTGCACCCCACACACCCGGCGTAGTCTGGCCTGTTCCTTATCTGCTCGCCGGGGCAAGTGTCTCCCCATCCCTACGGAAGCTGACTCGGCACCTGGTACAGAGGAGGGACCCAGTCACTGTCAAACTGACGATCGGGGCAGGGCACCAAATGATGGGGATGCCGCCTGGGGGTGTGGGTGGCGAGCTCCCCATTTCTCATGGTGCTCAAGCAAAAGCAGGTGACCCCCGCCAGTCTTCTGACTCTCCTTGAGCACACTGATGATGAGAAGGGGGGTGGCTGCAGTAGGTGGCCTCCGGGGACTCTGCCCATCCTGACATTCCGAAGCAAGGAGGAGTCATCCTGACTGGTGGGGTGGAGGTCCCAGCAAGGGGCTGGGAGGTCCCTTTCCTGCTTCAGGGAGGAGGGGACTCGTGTTGGTGATAGGGGCAGCGGTGACAGTGGCTGGCCTGGGGCCAACAGCGGGGTCAAATACGGAACCTCTGGTGGGTTCAGAGTTGAGCTGGAGCTTTGAACAACTTAAAGCGTTTTGTTAAGTGTCAGGCAGGATTGTTCTGATTTTATTTGCGCCTCCTTTGGGATTTACTCCGCACATGGCTTTTTTCCAAATTCTCTGGTGTCCGGTTACAACTAAGGAGGCCAAGGTCACGGATCCAGTTCCCCTGTGGGTCGGCTCGCTTCTGGTAGAGCCAGGCCACAGGCTGTTCCTGTAGCCCACGGGAGCTGAGTCACATGGCGGGGTGTGTGAAGGAGGGTGTGAGGCCCAGGCTCCGGGGGACTGGGAGGGAGCAGTGTGTTTGGGGTGAGGACGCTGGGCTGGGCAAGCAGGGGCCTTTTTCTTTTTTTTTTTTTTTTGTGGTAGGCGGGCCTCTCACTGTTGTGGCCTCTCTCGCCGCGGAGCACAGGCTCCGGACACGCAGGCTCAGCGGCCATGGCTCACGGGCCCAGCCGCTCCGCGGCACGTGGGATCTTCCCGGACCGGGGCACGAACCCGTGTCCCCTGCATCGGCAGGCGGACTCCCAGCCACTGCACCACCAGGGAAGCCCGGGGGCCTTTTTTGGAAGACTGCTCTTGTTGCTCTGACCGTACCCCCCCGGGATCACCGCTCAGCTGTCCTCACCTACTCAGTGCGTCCCTCTGTCCGTCTGGGTGATTCTCCCCCCCAGACAGCCAAGGCGCTGCTATGGGGCTTAACGACCAGGTGGTGGCTGCTGGGCTGTGGGCTCCCCTGGGGTAGAGGGAATGGGCGGGGTCTCCCCACTGCTCGGGAACCCCCCGGGAAGCCTCAGGAGCGTCGCACCCCATGTTTTCCTCTCCCGTGTCCCCCTGTCCCCACACTGGGTGCTGGCTAGCCAGCCACACCTGCAGCTTCCCCCACTGGATCCGGCCCACGCAGCGGGGGGCGTTGCGCCAGGCCTGCTTGGCCCCGAACACCAGCTCGCTCTCACGAAGCTGGTAGGTGCCCGTGGCCGCCACCTCGGCTTCCACTTCCTGAAGCCGCTCCTTGTGAGCCTGGGAGCCGCTCCTGGGGAGGAGAGGGGAGCAAGAGGAAGCCGTGGGCGGGGGAGGGCCCCCCCGGCTTGGTGAGGGTTTGGCGAGGGTGGCGGTGTTGAGCTCCGGCCCCACGTGGTACCAGGATGGGGGGAATGCGAGGGGCCCCGGGGGAAGGGCCACCTGCCTTTAGGTCTCAGCAGGACCAGGGCCGAGGGTGGGCTGCGGTCTCGGGGGAGGGCTTACCTCTTGATGGAGCTGTAGTACTGGTTGATGAAGTCCCTGGCCTGGCTCAGCAGCTGCTCAGGGGGCGGAGGGCCCTGGGAGGGTCGGCTCTGCAGTTTCCGTGGAAACACCAGGGAGCCCAGGCAGCGTCTGGGGGTGCAGGGCCCGTCCTGGGTCGGGGTGGGGGGTGGTGGCCGAGAGAGCAGGGAGCATCAGATCAGGACCAGATCGGGGCTGGGGGGCAGGGCCTGGAGGCAGAGTCTGGGGCAGAGGGAAGGAGGGTCCCGGGAGGTGTGCGTTGGGTCCCCCCACCCCCCAAGACTGGAAATAGCCGGGAGGTTGGGCTGGGCTAGGGAGGCTGAGAGTGCACGTTCCTTAGCTCGTCAGGCTTTTCTCGGTCTCCTCTCCCTTTGAGGGGACGGGCCTCAGCCATGTTGACCTTGACTTGGGAGACGGGCGGGGGGGAGGGGGGGTGTCTCCAGGCCTTACCTGCTGTGACTGCGCACACAGAGTGTCGTAGGTGATGCTCCCCGCCTCCCAGTTCTTCACGCGAGGGAACTTGGGCCCCTCTGGAGGCCGGGTTAGCTGGGGGCTGTTGGGAGCCGGGCTGGGGTCATGGGAGAGAAGCGTGTGACCCTTTGGACGTGCCCCAGAGACCTCTCCGCCAGCACTGAGTGTCCAGTGATTGCCTGCTTGCTTGCCACGTGCTAGCTCACCCTTCCTCCCAGCCCTCGCCACAGCCTTGGAAGGTAAGCACTATTGCACCCCGTTTACAGATGAGAGATCTGAGGCTCAGCGAAGTGAAGGATCTCGCCAAGGGCCGCACGGGCAGAGCTGCCGCTTCTCCACCCAGGCCCCCCGCACTCCTCTGGCTGCTCAGCCAGACCCTGGGCTCCCGGGGCTGCGGCGCTGGGATCCTGAGGCCCTGGCCCAAGGCCGGGTCCTCATCCCCACCGCCTCCTCTGGACGTGGGGTGTCCAGCCCCCTGAGGTTGAGATGAGCCCGGCCTGGAGGGGACGGAGCCCCAGGAAGCCCCGGCAGGGATTCCTCAGCCCAGATTTCCCTCCGGCCTCAGAGGCCTTATCACTTCCTCCCAGGGCTGCCAGCCCAGCCTTGGGGAGGAAGGGAGGGACGCAGGCCTCCCGCGTGCCTGTGCGGCTAGGCCCCCGGCCCCTTCGCCCTTCCGCGCAGAGCTGCCTGCAGCCCGGCCACCCCGGCTGGCCTGTCACCCCACCTGGCCTCGGGCTGCGTCCTCACTCTCTCCAGGGACCTCTGCCCCAGGGGCGCCGCTGCTGGGGTCTGGGGCTGCAGGGTCCGTTTGGGGGTTGATGGCCAGTGGGAGGAGGGGTCTGGAGCAGGGGAAAAGGGCCTAGCTGCTCTCTTCACAGTTCCTCCCGAGGGCCTCAGTCTCTCCCCCGTCCTCTCAGTCCCCTGCACCTACCTCTCCCCAGCTCCTTTCCACTCCTGTTAAATAATCATGGCTGTCTGTCAGTCTTGCTGTGAACTAGAAACTTAACAGCAACTCCATGGGGTCAAGTACTGCTATCTCCATATCTTGCATAAACGGAGGCTCAGAGAGGTTAGGTAACTTGCTCAAAGTCGAACAGCTCTTGCAGCAGAGCGGGGTTCAAACCCTGGCCATTCGCACCTGGTGAACCGGCACCCTTACCCCCGACCTTCACCTGTCGCCTGCCGGCCTGGATCCCGGCCTCTTGTCTGAGCCTCCCTGACCATCTTGTTCTGTCCACGCTGACAGCCGTTTGGGTGGGCGACCTGGCCCTCCTGCCTGGGCTGCAGGCTCCAGCCCTTCCAAGCTGGGCCTTTAGGCCTTGACCTGCCCCCCTGCCGCCTGTTCCCAGCCTCCGCAGCCCTCACCTGTGGTCTGGCGCGGGCGGGGGTGCGGGTGCCGGCGCCCGGCTGGGCTCGGGCGCTGGGGAGGCCGGGCCCTGCTTGCTGCACAGCCCGAGGCCCAGCCCTAGCCCCAGGCCGCAGGGTGGCCCGGGCTCCTGGCCCACGCTCTTCAAGTTGCCCATGTCGGCTTCGGCCGCGTCTGCTCTGTGGCTCCCGGCACAGCCTCAGCCTTTTCCTTAGGAAGGGGAGGGGGCAGTGGGAGGGGGCTCTGCACTGCTGGCCCTCGCCCCGCCCCTGTCCCACACACAATGGGACAGGAACAAGCCCAGCTGGGAGGCTCGAAAGCTTCGGCTCCATGCCCGCAGGCCCGGAGGGTGGAGGGCCGGACGCCTGGGTTCCGCTCTGAGGACGAGGGAAGATAAGTGGGAACCCAGGTGCTGGCAGACCCCTGGGGCCGGAGTGCAGGAGCTGGGGTGCAGGGGGACGGTGGGGTGGGCTAGCCAGAGCGCCAGCAAGACCCTTCTGTGGTATCTGACCAGAGGGCAGGTCTTCCACCTCACCCTTGCTGGCCTTGCCCTGAGGGGTCAGACAGAAGGGGGGCACTGGGGCAGTGGCTGGCGATGAGTCCCTGCTCTTAGTGACCACAGGGACCTCTAGGGTCACCCCGGTGCCCTCCTTCACCACCTTCCCTACATCTAAGGGCTCCTGGACCCCTACCTTTGAGTCTTTGGGGGTTCTTGGGGGTACAGGCTCAGCAAGGGTACCGTGACCCTTTGTCCTTGGGTCTGGCATTAGGGTATCCCTTTCCATCCCAGCCCCAATTTCCTGGAACCCCCGCCCCCTGTGACTCAAGTGGGGGACACAAAAGGGCAGGAAGCTACCACCCAGGGCCTCCACGCCCACCCTGTCATGCCGTGACGCATGCTTCCCTGGGGGAGGTCGGTCAGCAGGCAGACCCAGCAGTCAGGGCTGGGGCAGAGACTGACCACTGGGGAAATCTTGGGGCCCTAGCAAGAGCGGGGTGGGGGTGGTGGGGGTGAAGGGAAACTAAATTCCCAGAATGCAAGTGGTACACATGGGCACTTTTCAGGCACCTCAAGGAGTAGTGCATGCTGGGGTTTGTAGTTCTAAGCCATCTAGGGGCTGGAGAAAGGCCGTGAGCTGGGGTTCCTGGGTCTACAGGGATCCAAGCCTGGCGGATTTGAGACCACAGAGACTAAGAGAAACTGTGAGAAAGAAACGGAAGTTGAGAGACTGGGATAGGCAGAGACAGGGAGAGGCAGACCGGCAGACAAACAAACATGTATATTTGTGTTGGCTGGACTACTTTGAAAAGCAGTGGAGGATATGATTGGTGTGGGCCTGGGTGGGGGGCGGGCAGGCGGACCAGCCGGAAGGAACGGGCCGTGCTGGGAGCTCTGGGATCACACCAAGAAGGTGGGGTCTGCCAGTTTGGAGGCAGGAGGGTGAGGGGGCTTTGTAGACACGGACAAGCCTGAGCTCCTGGGCTTCCAGAAAACTTGGCTGCCCCTCCGTCAGCCAAGGGGCAGGTGAAATGTGGAAGCACAGGGCCTGTGCTCATCCCGGCTTTTGCCCGCCATGGCCCTGGAGCCCAAGGCCCCACCCCGCTCGCCTTCCTTTCTCAGGGAGGCAGGAGATGGGAGCCAGGCGCCTAGCTCTCAGGTACTCTTCCCCACCATGGCTGAGGCGCTGAGGCAGACAGACCCCACTTCTGGCTCCCATTCAGCCACCACCTAACACGCACGTGACTGAGAATGACTCCTTTTTCCGGATTCCAGTTCATGGAGCTGTGGCTGGCCTCCCCTGGGACAAGGTGGCAACAAGCATCAGGTGCTGAAGTCTTCACGACCTCTCGCCTGCAGCACTGACCATAGCCCTTCCCTGTGGACTCCGGACCTTGGGGTCTCCCCTCCCATCCGCGCTCCACACTACGGCCAGATTCATCTCGAAATCAGGGCTAACGTCATGCTTTGGCTCCCCCGAGACCTTCAAATCAAGGTCAACACACTGGCCCAGCCCTCAATTTCCCAGATGTGCTACTCATACCCTCTGTTCTAGACAAATGGGCTTCCTCACAGATTCTCAAACTGCCCTTGTGTTTTCCTGCCCCTGGGCCCTTGCTTATGCTGCCCCCTCCTCCTCTCCCTTAGCCTTCTGACTAAAGGAGATCTTTCTTTTCCTTCCTCATGGCCCAGCCTTGGCAGCCCAGGAGGACCTGCTGCAGGAGATGCAGGTATAATGCCCTCAGACTCTGCCCAGCAGCCAACCCAAGACCACATGCTCCCCCAAGGCTTCAGAAAGTCCCTGAGCCCCCGAGGTACGTGGGCTCACGTCGCTGCCCACCAGGGGCCTCTCCAGGTGGTCTTCCTGCCGCGTTCCTGTTGGCCTGAAGAGACCATCTCAGGGCTCCCTGTGGTCTGAGGCTGTTCCCATCCGGTCCTCCCCCCACCTCTCCTTTCACAGGTGTCAGACCTGCATCCTGTTCCAGAGGCGTTCCCTCCCTCCCCGTTATCTTTTGCAGGCATGAATCTCCTATGCTTCCAATTCCTTCTTGGTGTACTTCCTGGAGGATCCGACCAGCACACGGCCCCGTGATGTTTCCTCTGTGAGGCCTTCCTCCAGCCCCCTTCTCCAGGCTCCCCGGGCCACAGGAATATCTCTTGCTCTGGTTCCTCCCAGCGGCGGTTCTCGGGCAGCTTGCCCTGTCCGATTTCTCTTCCAGATGAACTTGTGTGCTCTGGAAGCACAGGGCAAGTTCTGCTCATTTGCTCTCCTCGGGCCTGCATCTCCTGCCCCAAGCAGGTGTTTTGTGAATATCGGCTTGTTCAGCTGCAGATGTGTGCAGCCCCCCGGGGGCCCGCAACAGTGTTCCAGGGGCAGTTGGAGAGGGGCCGCTGGGAAGGGAGTCAGCGGGGCTGGCGGGTCGCGGTGGGCAGAAGGCACGGGGTGGGCTGGTGAAGGAGGCAAGAGGGGCCCTTCTCTGGCCACAGAGAGGCTGGGGACAGTTCAGTGCAGCTGCACTGATGGCGGGGACCAGGGGGCCCTGAAATTTGGGTGGGGATCTGGGTAGAGGGAGCCACAGCAGGGATTTTAGGAAGACAGGGAGAGAAAGTAGAGCTAGAGAATCAGAGGTGAGGTTTTTACCACAAGGAGGTTTCCCTTCGGCCGCTTTTCCTGGAGTTTTGGCGGGCGCTGCCCCGCGTGTCTTAACTTTCATCAGAACGGACTCTGGCATGCCCGACGGTTTTTGACTCTTCCACCTCTGGGATGGGGCCTTTCCCATCCTTCCCCAGGCCCTGCCTTTCTCTTTGCCAGCCATCCCCACTGGGCATTAAGGCTCAGCGGCTGACTGCTCTTCTTAGCTATTGCATTTTAAAGAATAACTGCTGGACTTCCCTGTCGGTCCAGTGGTTAAGACTCCGCCCTTCCACTGCAGGGGGTGCGGGGTTCTATCCCTGGTCAGGGAACTGAGGGGAAGTAAGATCCCACATGCCGCATGGCCAGAAAAAAAAAAAAAGTAATTGCTGAAAAAACAATAATTTCAAAACCCGCAGAGTTGAAGTTTCCACCGGTAGGAAAGAATTTTAAATTAATTAATTAATTTCTTTCTTAGCCGCGCTGCACGGCTTTCAGGATCTTAGTTCCCCGACCAGGAATCAAACCTGGGCCCCACAGTGAAAGCACTGGGTCCTAACCACTGGACTGCCAGGGAATTCCCAAGAATTTTAATTTCAAATTATGGTATTTCAAGCTGGAATCTGTTGAAAGGAATCCAGCAGAGGATCTGTTTGGGAATCTAGCCCTTCGGTCTCTGACAGTGGCGGTGTTTTCTGCCACTGCGGGGGCGGGGGGCAGCCCAGCCCCCAGCCCCAGCCCCATCAGTCCTGGTCCCGGAGGGTGACAGACGTTCTGTGGGTGAGTAGCCAGGCCCTTGGCCCTTCCTGCCCCCTCAGAAGGCAACAAGCCTTGCTCCTGACTTCCCTCTTGGAGCAGGAAGCTGCGCAGGGCTTGGGGGATGCGCTGACCTTGGGGGAGGGAAGGGCCTGGCTCCTGGGGTGTGTGCAGGGGCTGTGGAAGGTGGCGGGTGGAGGGGGAAGGAGCGGAAGGCCCTTGCTCTTTATAGCTCAACCGGGGTTGTTCAGTGTGAGCTGGAAGTGCCCCACCCTCCCCACTATGAACAGCTTCCTTCCTGCCTGCTGGCAAGCCTGGGTGGGAAGCCGAGGGAAGGGAGGCCGGAAAGCAGGCAGAGGGGAGTGGGGTAGCCCTCTGTGGCCCAGGGAGGCCCCTGTCCTCCTCAGGATGTAACTCCTGTTGGGAGCAGAGAGGTTTGCTGAGCTTCCAGACTGCAAGGCGGAGGCTGGGTGTTTGGGGAGGGGCTTTGGACAGGGTCTGGGGTGTTCAGGGCTCAGGCTTCGGGAGACGTTGCCTGTCGGAAAGGGGCTCCTGGCTGGTACTGGGGCAGCGTCAATCAGCCCGGCCTTTCTTGAGGAAGCCACATGGAGGCAGCAGAGAGCTGGAGACAAGAGATTGGAGCAGAGGCCTGAGCTCAGACACCCAGACCCTCAGACAATGAGACCCAGCCTGCTGGAGGGACAGTGGCGTGTGCCTCTGGCCCAGCTTGGGTGGTGGGTCCACACTACCCCTCTGGGACCCTGAAGTGGTTCGTTTGCGTAAGCCTGAAGTTCCTGATGATGACTCTGACCAGCCCACCCCCAGACCTTCCCTTGGGAACCCCCCTGCTTCTGCACAGACCCCAGGGGTGTGGTGAGTTGAAAGCGCAGGGAGCACGTCCAGCAGGGCCCGGGGTGTGGGCAGCAGGTGCCCCTTGGCTCCCGTGAGAGGACGCAGTTCTGGCAGCTGCTGGGGAGTCGTGGTTAGGGTTAGGGTGCTTGTAGATGCCACCCCATCCCACAGGTGGGCTCCCTAGGGCACATGGGCCCTGTTCTGCAGACTTCTGCTTCCTGGCTCTCAGACTGGTAAGAAAGTCATGGGAGAATCCCAACACCTTGCCCTGGGAGTGACAGCAACCGTCGACCTCTGGGAGCTCCTGGGGGGAGGGCACTAACTTCCGGAAGGAAACCTGGGTGTCTCCAGGCCTTGATTCTCCTTGAGGTCTAGACTCTTGCTTCTGAACTGCAGCCCTGAGTGCATTCTGTGTGTGTGTGTGTGTGTGTGTGTGTGTGTGTGTGTGTGTGTGTGTGTAAGTATGAGTATTCGTGATCGTGCATGGATGTGTGTGTATATCTGAGGGTGTATGTACATGTGTCTGTGTGTCTGCGTGTGCATGTACCCTTGGGCAGCGTGACCTGGGGCTCAGTCCGTGACCTGCCTCTCCTTCTGGTCCCTGACCTTCCAAAGCTAATTTGGACTGAGAACATCAGGGTGGATATAAATGTTTTCACATCCTTGGGGACTTGAAAATGTCCTTTGTTCCTGGGATCCAGAGTGAAAGCGAGGAGTTTTTGGGGCCAGGCTGAGGCTTCTCGGTTGATGAACATGGAGTCCCCTATGTCAGGCCATGGGGGCCCTATGTGAGGCCATGGGGGCCCTATGTAGAAGGCCATGGGGGCCCTATGTCAGGCCACAGGGGCCCTATGTCAGGCCATGGGGGTCCTATGTAGAAGGCCATGGGGGCCCTATGTAGAAGGCAATGGGGGCCCTATGTAGAAGGCAATGGGGGCCCTATGTCAGGCCATGGGGGCCCTATGTGAGGCCATGGGGGCCCTATATCAGGCCATGGGGACCCTATGTAGAAGGCCATGGGGGCCCTATGTGAGGCCATGGGGGCCCTATGTCAGGCCATGGGGGCCCTATGTGAGGCCATGGGGGCCCTATGTAGAAGGCCATGGGGGCCCTATGTAGAAGGCCATGGGGGCCCTATGTGATGCCATGGGGGCCTGATGTAGAAGGCCATGGGGGCCCTATGTGAGGCCATGGGGGCCTGATGTAGAAGGCCATGGGGGCCCTATGTCAGGCCACGGGGGCCCTATGTCAGGCCATGAGGGTCCTATGTAGAAGGCCATGGGGGCCCTATGTAGAAGGCCATGGGGGCCCTATGTGAGGCCATGGCGGCCCTATGTGAGGCCATGGGGGCCCTATGTGAGGCCATGAGGGCCCTATGTAGAAGGCCATGGGGGCCCTATGTCAGGCCATGGGGGCCCTATGTGAGGCCATGGGGGCCCTATGTCAGGCCATGGGGGCCTGATGTAGAAGGCCATGGGGGCCCTGTGTAGAAGGCCATGGATGTCAGGGCTCAGTCTGACGGGCCCTACCCCCTTCCCCTCTCCTCCTCTCCTTCAGTCCCTCAGTCTGGCCCAGTTTGCTGGTGTGGTTTGCTGTGGTGCTTGGTCTCTCGGGAACTAGGGCTGTGAGCAAAAAGTGTGCCCAGCATGGAAATTCTGTAGCAACCATCACTGGGGATTGGCTGGGAAGAATCCTTTCCCCCTGCCTCTCAGGTGCCCGGGGTGGGGGCAGGCACTCTCTCCAAACCAGTGTGGGAGGAGAAGACTTTATATCACTGCTACTGATTTGTGAGATAGAGAGACCCTGATTCCAAACCCCGATACACCTTCAGTCATTCTGTTGTCTTTTTTCCTATCCTCCCAACCAAATTATAAGCCCCCTGATGCCCAATGACCAGCAAACGAGCCATTCCTGGTATATTTGCTGTCGACGGTGATCCGGGACTCTCCTGGGTCCTCATTCTGTTGTCTGGCTTCCTTAATTCTAGTCTAGGCTGCTGCAGGAATTGGTCCACCTCTGATTTATAGGAGCCTGATTTAGACGGTGTTCTGCCCCTTCCCCAGAAGAGGAAGCGCTCCAAGCCCTTCTTTTTTCTTCCCCAGGGGAGGAAGACAGAATCCTGGCTTCCTGGACATTCTGGGCCCCTGCCCCATGACTGGCTTCTGCTGTCACTTTCACAACCTCACCAGCTTTTTCTTCCTATAAGAAGGCCCCACGCTGGACTGATATCCTTCAGAGGGACAGAGATGAAGTGTCCTGACCGCTGTTCTCAGCTCAGCCATGTCCTTCTCAAGCCCTGCTCCTCTGTGAAGACTTTCCTTCCCTTTCCAGCCTGAAAATGATCTCAACCTGTTCTGAAGTCAAAGCGTTCATTGTCTGAACCATTACCTGGCGCTTGGGGTCTAGGACCATGTGACTCATCGTATTGGCTGCCGTTCTTTGTATTTGGCTGCTGTAATATTGTCTATTCACGTGTAAGCATCTTTTCTTCCCAACTAATTGCAAACTTTTTAAGGCCCGGGGGCTGGATTGTATGCCATGTATTTCTCTAGGGGTCCCTCACAGCATGGGACACATAGAAAGTGACAGATGATTGTTTGTGAGTAGATTGGGGAGATGATGGAGTGAGAGACCTGGTTGGATGTGAGTTCTCTTCTCTGGTCCTTCATGTTGGCTGATGATTCATGGGGTGGAATGGATACCCTTCAGGATATGGAGCTAGTGTTGGGTTAGCATTCCCAAACTCATCTCTCCCACCCAGGCTGGGGTAGGCTCTAAATTCTGCCTGATGAGTTTAGCAGAATGAACAAGGAATAGTTCTGGAGAGCTGACATAGCCACCTCTGTATCTAGAGGTCTCTGGGTCTTGTATCTTCTCTCTCTCTCTCTCTCTCTCTCTCTCTCTCACTCTCTCTCTCTCTCTCTCTCTCTCTCTCACACACACACACACACACACACACACACACGCACACACACACAATCTTGAATTCTCAATTTCTTTTAGCTCTTTTTATATGTGGCATATGATCCCTGACCGGGCCTGGTGTACGTGATGGGGAAACCACTTGACTGAGAACTGGGGGACCTGCTTCTGTTTCTCACTTGTAGCACAACCTTGAGGAAGGGCCTGTACTGGTCCGAATCTGTTTTCTCACCTAAAATATGAAAGTGTTTCTTTCTGGCTCTAATATTTCATAAAGCAACAGAAGCCTTCAAGGGAGAGAGGTGCAGGCGTAAAGGTCAGAGGAGGATTCATATTTTTTCCTTGATGACTTGTATGGAGGTGAGGAAGGGAGGCACCTTCTGGACGTTTGGAAGAGAGACTTCAGGCTTCCCAGCACCGACTGGCAAAGCCAGCTCTTGCTTCACCAGATGCTTCCTCCTGGAGCTGCTGTCCAGTTCCAGAAGCATTTCCATGGTTTGGGGTGACTGTCTAATTCACTGTGTCTGGAGGAGAGCCCCAGTCTTGGTCCCCTGAGCTGCCCTCCCTCGTTCTCTGCTGAGCCTGGCATGAAGGGCTTTCAGCACCTTGGACAGAGACAGAGCTCCTGGGCAGCCAAGAGCGCTTGGGATCTCCTGCCGGGCCAGCTTCCCTGGCGGAGTGGCACCAAAGCGTGGTTTGCTCCTTAATTTTTTTCAGCCTCTCAAAGACACTCTAAAATAACCCCCCAATCTACGTCAAAACCGTGCACTTGTGCTGCAAACTGAGGGCATTTTTTAACAACCACCACCCACCACAACTATATCCTCCAACAGTGTCAGGTACATAGTAGGTGCTTTGTAAATACTTATTTTTAAAGAATATATGAAAAATTCAGCCTCCAGACGAGTGCCCTAGTCTCCCCCCCCCCCCGCTTTTAATCAGGTTGTCCCTCCCCATCAGCACCTATATAATAATTCCGGAGCTTCTGCTACTTGCCGCGTTTTGGAGCCTCGCTTAAGTCCCTTCTTGTGTCTGAGAAGGCTGAGCCCCACCCTTAAATCAAAGGGACAGATGGCTGTTAAGCTCTCAGGCAGAGTAAACTTAAACTGGCCCCTCCTCTTTGTCATTTGGGGGTAAGTAGATGGATGTGAGAACTCAACACCTGACTCCTATGGGATCTCGTTTTATGAAGACGTTCACTCCTTTCCTCTGTGCCTGAGAAAACTCTTACAATCCAGGAGGGCCCAGTATTCCCAGGAAGCCCTCCTGGCTTCCCCCGCCCACTCAGAGCCCTCCCTCCTCTGGACTCCCTTGCACATACTGTCAACAGCACAGTGTCACACCAGATCGTTTTCATGACACTTCATGCCCATTGGTTCTCTCTCCCCAGTTAGATTGTGGTGGAGTCCGTGCTGTATGTCTGTCTGTTTTCAAGAGACCCTCCAGTGAGGAGCACACGGCAAGGTGGAGTGGAAGATGGATGGGTCTGTTGGTCTTCTCACCTGCCCTTAAGGTGTCTCCCACTCCACTTATTTTTAGTCTGAAATAAACAGGTAGGATGGACCAGGGTCCTATCTGTGGAGTAACCACTGGCCTCAAGGGCACCTCGATCAGAGAACAAAGGTAGGAGGTGGAGGTGGAGGCGGGTATTGAGGGAAAATGGAGAGTCGGCTGATGGGTGGAGGATGTGGTTGTGTAGAATTAAAGAATCACTCACTGTTGGGACTGGAAGGGATCTCAGAGATCAGCTTGTTTGGTCTCCTCATTTTACAGGTAAGGAAAGTGAGATTGAGCGATCCTCCTACAATGACCCAACAAACGGGCCCTTTTCCATCACCTCTGACCTCGTTCACGTCTCCCGCATCTCTCCCTGGACTACTGCACAGCTTCACGTAGCCGATTATATTTTTCCAAGGTGCTCACGCCAGTAGATCACATTGCACATGCTTTTCTTACGTCAGTGACACTCTTCCATTGAGAAGTAGGAGTCTATGTTCCTCTCGTTGAATCTGATGGGCCATGATTACGGCAGAAGTTATTTTGTGTGACTTTGTAGGTTGTTATTAAAGGTGGTACAGCTGCTGCCTGGACCTCTCTTGGGACACTTGCCCTTGGAACCCAGCCACCACGCTGTGAGGAAGCCAGGCAGCCACGAGGAGAGGCTTCATGTAGGCATTCTGGCCCCGGTCCTGAGAGCCCAGCTGACAGCCAGCATCAGACACCAAATGTGAGTGAATGAGCCTTTCAGTCCCAAGCTGAGTGGAACAGACACAAGTGAGGTCCTGGTGGAACCGGCCCAAATGGCAGACCCATGGGCAAAATAAATGCTGTCATTGATTTAAGTCGTTGAGGGTTGGGATGATTGAAACACCTTATATCTGCCTCAGTCTCTCCAAACTATCATGCACATTTCATTAATTCAACAGACCTTTATTAGACACTGACCATATGCTAGGATCTGTGCAAAGACAGACATGACTTCTATATTCAAGGACAATACATGTCAGCTGCCGCCACTGCTCCTTCGCACACAGAAGAAAACCCGCACTCCTCAGCCCTCTGCTCATGGTTCCAGCCTGTCACCCACCGCCACCACACCAAACTGTTTTGTCCCCAGATCTGATCTCCATCCTCTGCTCTCTATGCCTTTGTTCATGTTGTCCCCGCCCCTGCAGTGCTTCTGCCCTGTCCCACCTCAACCTTCAAGGACCTTCGCTCTGAAACCTTGTCCCCTCACAAGGCCGCCCCCCGCCCCGACTCCTCCAGCGGAAACTAATCAACGCCTCCTCGCACTCCCACGGCGCTTACCTCAGATGGCACAGCTTCTGTCTGCACACCACCTCTCCCGAGCTTCAGTGTTCTGTGAACCCCTGGAGGAGGGGCCCTGGCTCGTCCCTCCTGTCCCTCACAGCATCTCGCAGAGGGCCCAGTACATATGAGGCCCCCAGTAAACATCTGTAGATGCGACTAGTAGCAGAACCAGAATTGAAAGTTAGGTGTTCTCCGGTGCCTTACTTGCTTCTTTGGATATTACCACGGCAGGGGAAAAGCCCCATCAGTGGAGGGTATCAGGTGGGTGGGAGAAGCCCTTGCCTGTGGCTGGGAGTTGACACGATCACTGCACGTGGAGCTGCAGGTGGCCACGAATGGACAGAGCTCTGGCTCCTGGCCAGGGCTTTGTGGTGGGTCCCCCCCCTCCGTCCCTTCTCTTCTTCTCAGCAAGCCCTGAGCACCCACTTCCGGAGGGGAAACATCCTGTTTCTTTGATCTTCCTCTCCTCCAACCCCGGCTCATTTCTGAGAACATCTTCCTTCTCACAGGCCCGCTGTGCTGGCTAAGCCTCCCCTGGCACAGCGGGGGGCGGCCCCGCGTTCTTCCCCGTGGGTTTCTGAGGAGCCATTCCATGAGCTGCCTTTCCTGCGCCCACCTACCTGGGACTGCTTCCTGGCCCCCTGTGATTGTCACTTGCTCTCTTGGGTCCCATTCTGGCTGCATCTTGCCTGGCCCGTCCCTTGGGGGTACACCGGCAGGGTCAGGCTTCAATCCCTTTTCACTTCCCAGGACAGGATACCTCACACTGAACAGGAGTGGAGAGTGGGGTGGGCGGGATGTTTTCCAAAGGCTTTTCTCCCCAAACTGTCTCTTTCTAGGAGCTGGGAAGTGCCTCTGGGTCTCACAGTTGGTACAGCCTCCCGCTGCCTCAGCACAGTCACATCACAGGCCGGGTGGGGGTAGCTCTTCCTAGGACTGATTCCTGCAAATGGCTCACTGAGCCCCAGCGGGGCCGGGGCGGGTTCTGGCGGCTCGGGTATTAAGGTTGAGCACTTTCCTCTCTCTGAGGGATCTGAGGTTAGTGGAGGTGGGGAGGGGGTGGCAGGGAGGCTTCTCTATCAGCTCCTCTGTTGCCCGTTACCTCTTGGGGGCTGGTACCTGTGGCCCCACGAAGGATGCCTTTGGGGGAGCTCATCCCCATCTCACAGTCTCTCTTGCTTGTCCCAGGCTTGGCTGTGGGAGGGGCTCCGTGAGGCTTCCTTCAGGCTCTCTCCTCAGCCTCCAGGAAGGCGGAGATCTGCATTCAGCTCTGACTTCTGAGGTGTGTGCGCGTGTGTGCGTGTGTGTGTGTGTGTGTGTGTGTGTGTGAGAGAGAGAGAGAGAGAGAGAGAGAGAGAGAGGGAGGGAATACACAGGACGAGGGCTACTCTGTGTCCAGTCTCCTCTCTGTTGGGAGGATCAGTGGTCCCTCTGATTCCTTCATCCCCCCGAGGGATAAGAGCAGAGGCCTGTCCTGGGAACATGGGAACCTCAGTGTGGACAGCTGGCCAGGCTAGATGAGATGCCCCTCTCTACTGCCTCTCTTCCCATGCCCATTCTCACTGCAGGCCCCTTCTCACTCTCTCAATCCCTTGACCTGGAGGGGAAGACACCCCAGTCGTAGGTTAATCACGCTGGACTTAGTGCAGTCAAAGCAGCATCCAGGGGGTGGTCCCGGGGCGGGGGAGGAGCTGGACCAGTCATCAACTAGGTTCCTCGCAGTACCCAGACGGGTGATGTGCCTGGTGCCAGGTCACAGGGGAAGGGGAGTCTGTGCCACAGAAGGCCTGGGGCATCTTGAAGTGTGAGTGAGGAAGCTGCCGGAGGTGGAGCGGGCCGAGGGGATGACTGTACAGATAAGAGCCTCTGGTCTTTTTTAGCATCAGCTGGTGGAACCACCCCCTTCTCTCCCACTGGCTGCCTCCCTGAGTCACTGCCCACCCACCAGCAAATTAAAAAGGGGTGTCATCTGCTGGCCAGTCGCCCCATCTGGCCCCGGGTTTGGCTCTTTTTGCTCCTGGGTGGAAGGTGAAAGTCTGGGTAGGGTGGTCTCACCAAGACCTGTTCCCCTGGGCCTTTCTCTTGCCAGACTCTGCTTCCTTCTCTGCCCTTTGTTCCTCCCCTCCCCCCCACCCTGCATCCCAGGATGGTTCTCCCCGGTGACAAGACCCACCCCCTTGCTCCAAGGACAGAGGCAGCTGCAAACCCTCAGGGGCCCCCACATGGCCCCATCCATCTGGCCCGTCTCTGATCTGGGCTGCAGGGGAGGGGACCCGCGGGGGGCAGCTCAGTTGCCGACTACGCCCCACCGGCCAGCTCAGCTGTCAACACTCGCCTGCCGGCCCTGGCCGTCCTGAGGCCCCGCCTGGCTGCTCAGGCCGGGGACACTGTGCCCCGGAGACCCTCAGTCAGACCCAGGCAGGCGGTGGGCAGGCGGCAGGCAGACACCCTGCCTGCCCTTGAGCATCCTCAGGCCTCCTTGCCTAAATAAGGGAGCTGTAGCTGGAGTGAGCCAGCCGGCCGCGGGGAGGGGCCTGCGGCTAGGCCAGGGTTTTCCGAGGGGCTGGGCCGCCGCAGCGCCGCAGGGCCCCGAGTCCGCCGATTGGGCCTGCACCGCTGGCCCCGCGCAGCAGAGGGAGGGCGGGCCGTTCGCACAAGGGGATCCCCAGGCTGGAACCTCGCGTTCAGAGGCCTCTCTTTGATCCCGAGGCTAGGAGGCTGAAACTCCTGTCACAATGTCCCGCTCTGGGCAGAAGGGCCTGGAGTAACCCCAGGGAGGGCTCTGTGTGCGTGCGCGCGCGTTGGGTGGCGGGCGCCCCTGCTCTGGGTGCGTGCCCCTCCTAAATCTCACCCACCCTTATTTCAAATCTCGGTGGCCTTAGGCCCCCAGATTGTCTTGCCCTTCACATTTCTCGGGTCTCCCCTGACCCTGGGCTCGTCTTCCCAGGGCCCAGGCCTCGCCCGTGTCACCTGCAGCGGGCACTGAGCGCAAGCTGTGTGTAGGAGCCCGTGCTCGGCGCGGTGGGGGACCAGGGCATAAAGGACCGGCCCTCTCCCTTCAAGTCAGGTCCCTCGGTCCTTCCAGCGGGGAGGGGGGGGAGGCGGGGCGGGGGCGGAATCCCCAGGCTCCTCCTTGGCCGCCTCAAAGCCGGCCGTCGCACCTGTCCTCACGGTTCCCCTACCTAAGGGCCCCTTCCCCCTCTTGGGGCGCGCGAGTCCCGGGGGCTCCTGGGCTGAGCGAGGGGCTGGGGTCGGGGGAGCCCTCGGCTCGGCTCAGCCAATGGGAAGGGCGGGCGCGCGGCTTGTGTGGGGGGAGAGGGCGGCGCTGCGGGCGCGCGGCGGGCGGGAGGGAGCCGGGAGGCGGGGGCCGGAGCCCGAGGGGCGCGCGCCGCGTTAACCCTTCCGCGGCCGGGCCGAGCAGCAGGCGCAGCCCCAGCCGCTGGCGCCGGAGCGGCTGTCGGCGCAGCGGGCGGGAGCCGGGAGCCCGGCGCTCGGGCAGGCGGAGCGCAGCGCGGAGACGCGGCGGAGGGGGGCCCGCGGCTCGGCTGGGGCCGGCAGACAGGTGTGCGGGCGGCCGGGCGGCCCGAGCTCAGGCAGCTCCAGGCCGGGCCCACGGTCCGGAGCCGGCGCCGAGCGGAGACCCCGCGCCCGCACCCCAGTCCGGGCCCCGCCCGTGCTCTGCCTGGCCGCGGGGTGCGGGGACCACGGCCGGGCCGGGCCACCGGAAGCCTGTGTTGGGCCGGGCCGGGCCGGGGTGGGTGGGGGTCCGCCCGGCCCGCCCATGGGCTCAGGATGCCGGTGCGGAGGGGCCACGTCGCGCCGCAGAACACCTTCCTGGACACCATCATCCGCAAGTTTGAGGGCCAGAGTGAGTGGGGGAGGGGGCCGGCGGGGAGGGGGCTCTGGGGGCGGGCCGAGCTCTCCAGAGTGTGAATGGGGGGGCGTGCCCGGGCCGTGTGCGTCCTGCTAGTGAGTCTACGGGGGCTGGTGACCCCAAGGCGCTGGCCAGGGGTCGCGGGGTCAAGGCTTGGTGCTGGGTGCCGTGGGCTTGGGGCCAAGGGGCCTGGTGTTGGGGAGCGCAGCAGGAAGCTCAGCTTAGGTTTCCGGGATCGGGGAGTGTGTGTATGTGACAACCTGAGTGTGCAGGGAAGGGAGGTGGGATGGGAGTGTGCAGGTATCCTTAACTCTGGGTGCCTGGATGTGTGAATGGGGCTGTGTGGACGCAAGAAGGGGAGAATGTATCTGGCCCAAACTGTGGGCCCCGAAGAGTACCGTGCATGTGCCCGTCCAGACTGTGTTGCCGGAGACTGAAAGCCAAGTATGTAGGGTCAGTGCCTAACACGCTCTTTGGTGTGTGTGGGGTGTCTGTGTGTCATCCATGCCTTTGACCCTGCACGGGCGGTGGGGAGGTATCTTTGACAAGGCTGGGAACTGTGGGCCCTGGGGTGAGAGGGAGCCAGGGCTGAAGCTGGCCTTTGGGGGCCTAACAGTCTCCAGGCGATGACCCTATGTTGTTGCTTTTCCTGTCCTGAGCCCCTTTATGGGGACTACAGCAGCCCTAATGCTGGCCTGGTAGGGGAGCCTTCCAGAAGTGTCCCGGGCTAGGTGAATGTTCTGTGTGTGGGTATTTGCACCCTCCTGGCATGCATGTTTGTCCCCAAGGCTGCATGTGCCCTGGTGGGTGTGACTGCCAAGGGCTCTGGGAGGGGGTGACATTCCTTGCCCATGACCCTGTGAGCACAGGACAACGTGTGCTTGTGACCGTGGTGGGGGAAGGGAGGGGTCAGTGCGCTGGGCAGCATTGTCTGAAGCAGAGGAACAGGGTGATCCTGAGGGGGAGGAGACTGCGGTGGTGGAGGGCAGTGAGGCCGGGGCTTTCACTCCCACAGGCTCGGGGAGGCTCTGTAGGCTGGAGGTTGGGGGCCTGCCTCTGGCCCCACCTTGCCACTGACTGCTGCGTGACCTTGAGTGACTCTCTTCCGAATCTGGGAAGGAGGGGGCGGCCAGAGGGGCCTTTCAGGTCCCTTCTGTCTCGCTTATTCTAGGAGCTCAGGGAAGGAGGCGGGGTGGTGGGGGGGTGGCAGGGGTGGGGCCTGCCTTCGAAGAAACTCACTCTCCTCTCCAGGCCTGGGAGCGGGGCCCAGGTGGTTTTTCCTCTCTGAAGATGGTGCGTACGTGGCTGGTATGTGGCTGCTACGAGGGACCGCCTCGGGCCCAGTCAGGAGTCTTTTCCTGTGACCGGGAGCCCTGCCTGTGGGGCTGATGGCTGCCTGAGAGTTCTGGGGGGCCTGGGGAACTGACCTAAAGATGACCCAACTTCAAAAAAGTAATTTCCTGGAGGCCAGGGTAAGGGAGGGGAAGGCAGGACGAGGCCAGATCCTGGTGCAGCAGCCTGGGCCTTGCACATGTGATTGCCCAGGGCTGCAGCCCGAGGGCTATGCCCACTAGGAAGGGGGAGGGCAGCGTTCCGACTGCTACCCAAAGCCCCAGCAGGAAAGGCCAAAGTGGCCGGAAACTTCTGTGTTTATAAAAACCTCTATCCTCAGAGCATCTCTCCTGACACAAGCTGGGGCTGCCGCCCGCCTGCTGCTCACCCACCAGCCTGGCTCTTGGGGCATGTGTGGAGGGAACGAGCCAAGTCTAGCTGCAGTGGGTCCACTGGGGCCTCCCCTTGAGGGGGCCGAACTGAGGAAGGTCTCACATCCCTGGAGAGCCGCTTTCATGGGTCTGTTTACAAGTGGGCCCCTCTCTCAGGCCAGGCTGGGCTCCAGGTGTTGCCAGGGTTTGGAGCTGCAGGTCCCTCTCCTTGCTCCCTATGACCTTGGGCCTCCGCCAGTGCCCCGCTTATTCCTCACCAGCTGCCAGGCCTAGGTTCGAAAGCGGGCTCTATCTTTTACAAGCTGCAAGACGAGGGCAAGAACTTCTTC
Organism: Lagenorhynchus albirostris; assembly: GCF_949774975.1. Taxonomy (NCBI): domain Eukaryota; kingdom Metazoa; phylum Chordata; class Mammalia; order Artiodactyla; family Delphinidae; genus Lagenorhynchus; species Lagenorhynchus albirostris. The sequence goes on from NC_083102.1 coordinate 6,125,996, forward strand.
TGAGTCTCAGTTTCTTCATCTACAAAACGAGGATAACGATGGGGTTGTCAGAGTATTAAAAGAGAGAAAGGATCGTAGGTGCTCACGTGGTACTTCTTCCCTCGTCCTCTTTGACGCGCCCACTCCCCAGCTCCTGACTGCCCTTGGAGGGGTCGCAGAAGTCCTAGGAAGTACTGACCTGGCAGGGTCCACAGATACTTGGGGGAGTGATTTCCTAGGGGTCCCCGGGGTAAGGAGTGCCCAGGGAGCGCCCCCCAGTCTAGAGAGCGGGGGTCAGGAAGAGAAGCCGGAGCGGTGCAAAGGGAATGCTGGCCGCCATCTCTGGCCCTTCTCAGGCTCCCTCTCCAGGCCCAGTGTTTATCCCTCCGCCGCGGCTGCTGACACGCGTTGCTGACACCCGCCCAAGGCTGGCCTCGGCCTCGGGCGCGGAGGGGGCGGCGGGCCGCTGGCTGTCCGCCCGGGGGAAGCCACGCAGCCAGCCCGCGGGCCGGGCGGGGGAGGGGGCGCGCCGCCGGGCCGGGCCGGCCAAAGCACCTGTGTCGGGGCACAGCTGCGTTCGTCCCCTGCTGGGGACCCCAGGCCCGCTGTGCTTCCTGGGGCGGGGAGTCCCCGGGCGGGCAACTGTGTAGGACAAGAGAAGGCGGGGAAGGGCTGGGAACCCTGGGGGCAGGGGTCCCGCTCACGTGCCTGCTTATCCCCGCCCCCCAGGCCGCAAGTTCATCATCGCCAACGCTCGGGTGGAGAACTGCGCTGTCATCTACTGCAACGACGGCTTCTGCGAGCTGTGCGGCTACTCGCGGGCCGAGGTGATGCAGCGACCGTGCACCTGCGACTTCCTGCACGGGCCGCGCACGCAGCGCCGTGCCGCCGCGCAGATCGCGCAGGCCCTGCTGGGCGCGGAGGAGCGCAAAGTGGAGATCGCCTTCTACCGGAAAGATGGTAGGCGCGGGCTGGGGCGGGGCGGGGCGGGGCGGGGCGGGGCCGAAAGGCCGGGGGTGGGGGTCGGGGTCGGTGGGGTGGGGGCGGCCGGCGATTGGCCGGAGCCCCGGCCTGTTGCAGGGGGGCGTGACCTCAGCAGGGACCTATGGGGTGCGCCAGGTGGGAGGCGCGGGCTGGGTATTGGCTCTCTTTACCCCGAGCACTCTGGTGGGGTGCTTTACGGGGTCCCCAAGGGGCTGCTTGGTTGTGGTCTGGAGTCTCTGGTTCCTTCCTCCCTGGGCAGATGTGGGCACGTTGAGCTAGGTGGGTTGGAGTTTGACGGCAGCACCGGGATGGCAGGTGCGTGCATGGATGGAGGTAATGGAAGTCCAGGCCGGTGGCTGGGCGCCGACCTCCGCCCACAAGGCCTCTAGCTACCCTCGCCTCTGCCAGGTGACTGACTGGTCTGGGGAGTCGTCGCTGAGGGCGAGGCGGGGAAGGGCTGCAGGACTCTGGCTGGCTCTCTGCCGCCCCTCTCCTGCCCCCTCTCTCTTCTGCTCTTCAGCTGCACCTGGCGGGAGGTGTGTGCCTCTCCCCACAACCTCAGTTCCCTTTGTCCCATCTTTTGAGCGCCCCGCCCGCCACCCCTTCCTGCGCCAGGTGTCTGCTCAGCCACCGCCTCCCCGCCCAGCTGCGCTGTCTTCCAGCGAGCGGATAAACAGAGCCATGGGCGGGGCTGCTCCCACACCGCCCCTGCCCTGGTGGGGTGGCCTTTGCTCAGGGAGGGCAGTGCCGCAGGGCTTGGGGGGACCTGCAGGTATCAGAAGGCTGGGGAGGGGGCTCTGGAAGGTGCCGCAGGGCTGCCCATCGGTGCCCAAACCCTGTCGCTCACCAGGGTGTATCTGATGAGCATTTACCGAACCCCGTGAGCCACGTGCAGCAAGGTCTTGGAGACGGAGCAGTGCTCAAGACAGAGGAGGTTCCTGCCCACAGCAAGCTTACCTGCTGTAGACAGCGCTCTCTGTCTCTTCCTGGGGGCAGTGAGCCAGCAGCCCCCGTGTGCCTCTGGCCCTGTCCCTTGGAACCTCCCCTGTATGCTATGCTCAGGGTTGGCTGCAAAGGATTACATGCCCTGATGACCCTGCTTTTGCAGGGGTGCCCAGCTGTGAGATCCCTGGACAGAATCAGAGTCGGGGACAGTCACTGGGGACCTGTGGAAGAGGGTTTGCTCACGGCAAATGGGCCTCTGGCTGGGAGATTAGATGCAAACTCTGAAGGCAGGGCCTCCTTTCTGGTTCTTCACTGATATCCCCCCAGAACCTTCATCAGAGCAGATGTGCTTTTATATCTGCCTGGCTATCTAGTACTAGCTAATATCAGTGGGTGCCTTCTATGCGCTGGACACTGGGCCGAATGTTTCACTTGCATCATCTCATGGAATCTTCACAACAACCCTGGGAGGTAGATACTCTTTTTTCTGCATTTTGTGGTTGAGGAAACTGAAGTTCAGGAAAATTAAGAAACTTCCGTAGCGAGTGCAGAGCTGGGAATGGAACCCTGTCTGTCCGATCAGAGCCCTGTCCAGTCTGCTCTGCTGTCATGTATTAAAAAGGAGGCAAAATGGTTGAAGGTATGTCTCTAAACCGCACGTTACTTTACGCGCACTTTTATTTTGAAAGTTCGCAAACCATTGGTGTCACGAGAAGAATGTGAATACACACGTCCTGGGTTCAGGTCTAACACCAGAAATTCTGTGATGCGGATCAAGTTGGTTACTGCCTTGAGCCCGTTTCTACTTCTGGGATAGTGTGCCCGCCGGACCCCTCGGCGGCAGGGGCCTGGGTGATTCTGTCTTCCCTGGAGTGTGTGTGAGGAGCTGCCCTCCCTCCTTCCTGCCCCAGGCTGGCTCCCTTGGGAGAGGATGGCCGTGGGACCCCTTCTGCAGAGGTGCTCTCATGGAATCTTGGTGACCTTGGGGATCACTTAATCCAGCCCACTCAAATTACAGATGGAAAACCTGAGAAGCAGAGGTCAAGTTACCAGCGAATCAGTGGAGGGAGTGTGGGACTAGAACCCAGGCCTCCCACCCAAGTTCAAGCGCTTTCCCCACCCCAGGTTACTGCTCCAAATGGTGCTGTGACCCAGAAGGTCCTATGCCGGCCATCTCGGCCTGCCCCCTTCTCTGCTCTCACCTAGTTTCCATGGGGATCAGGTGTCTCCTGGTGGCCAGCAGGCTGGCCTTGGCCCCCAGGTTATGTGGGCCGCTACTTGTCCTGGCACTTGAGGCCTCGGGTGCAGACATTTCCTCTGCCTCCCCTCCCTCTCCCTCTGCTCAGTCCCTTGGGCAGATCTCTGTGCCTGACCCGGGCGGTGTGTGTGTGTGAGTGTGTGTGAGTGAGTGTGTGTGTGAGTGTGTGAGTGAGTGTGTGTGTGTGTGTGTGTGTGTGTGTGTGTGTGTGTGTGGGTGTGAGTGTGTGTGTGGGTGTAGATGTGAGGAAGCCCAATGCCACCTCTTGTTTCTGTCCAGGCCTTTCTCAGGGTCTTTGCCTGGGCCGGCCACGGCAGAGCAGGTCCCTGGGCTTTAGCCCCAGGGAGGTGGGTGGCTGGGAAGGAGGCGGGGCCTTTTGCTGGCAGGCACCACCGTGGACAGCTGTGCTGTGTCGGTGCCTCTAGCCTAGCTCTGTGCAGCCTCAGGGCCTGGAGCCAGACAGCCCCATTATTTAGCTGCTGGGACTGCTGGGAGGTGGGGAGGCCAGACTGGGGGGTGTGGGCTGGAGGGAGAGACGCGAGGTGCCAGGCCCTCACTGGCCCCGTGTCCGTGCTCCTTCAGGTCAGGCCTGGGAGTAAGGTGCAGCTGGAATCAGGGCCCAGCAGCCTGGGGCCGGCAGTGGCGGCACCCCTTGGGGCTCTGGGCCGTGCCTCGGCAGGAAGTGATGCTGGTGCACACCTGCGTTCCCACATTGCCCCGGGGAGGCTTCGGGCCCTTCCACCATGGCTTCTCCTCACACGCTCCCCTCCTCTTCCAGGCCTCGGGAGGTCCCCTGCCCTCTGGCCCTCGTGTTCTCTCTGCTCTTTGTTCCCACCTCTCTGCCCCGCCCCTGCCATGCTCAGCGCCGCCTGTGCCGTGGTCTCTGCTTCAAGCCTCCCTGCCGGCTCTGTCCCCCGCGGTCTGCATCTCCCTCTCCCTGCAGCTGTCTTCTTCCCCCCCTTCAGTACCCCCGAGGCTTCCTCCCTGCCTCTCTCCCTCTGCCCCGGTGGCCCCCGCCTCTCTGGGCTCCATCTCCAAGTCTCTGTCTGGCTCCCCGTACCTCTGCCTGTCCTGGCCTGGTCTCCATGTCCCTGTGTCCCTGGGAGGCTGTGCGTGGGTGGGGATGGGGGTGTCTCTAGAGAAGAGTCTGTTGGCTTCTCCACTCCAGCTGCAGGCCGGTTGTCATGGTAACAGGGTCAGAGGGCCCCCCGCTGCAACAGCTGAGCTGTGGGCTGGGGGAGGGGTGGGGACAGAGGGCCAGCGTGCTCCCCAGAGCCCATGGGGAGCCAGAGCCCCAGAGGTGACCCCACACCCACTGGTCTGTGGTCCCCAGACTCGGACCTCAGCCTCCCAGGTGCTTGCGCAGGTACTCCTGGCACCAGTGACTCTCCGCACACCCCAGGCCATTTCACTGCCTCCTCCCTGGTCGCTGAAATCTGACTCTGCACTGTGACCCTCCCACACCACCCCCTCCTCCATCACGGCCCCAAGCTCAGACATCCACTCCTCCCCTCCCAGCCCTGTCCCCTCCAAGCTGTGATCCTCAGGCCCCCAGGCCCCCAGCAGGCAGGATGGCTGCTGCAGGAGCCCTTGGGTACTTTGAGGCTGGCAGGCAGGTCAAATGGAGGCTGGTCCCTGCGTGTGCTCTGTGTCCTGAGGTGGAGCAGGCCGGGGTGAGCCCCGGGGGAATGAGGTTAGACACAGGCAGCACTTTACTTAGGGGCGGTGGGGAAGCCATCGAGGGGCCCCTCCACCTCGGGCCTTCTGGTCAGGAGTCCGGCAGGTGCGCACACCTGCACCGTGGTGGCCGGGAGCAGGGCTCGGGGGCTGCGTCCGAGCCCAGCCTCGCTTTCGCTCCGTGGCTCCAGGGAGGGCAGCTGAGCCGGAGCAGGGTGCCCTGGCCTGCACGGGGGCTTCCTGTCCCAGCCCCACCCTGGGGGCCGGGCGGGCCTGCCAGGACCGAGGGTGTGGGCCCTCCTGGCCTTCTCTGGGGTCTGGAGAGTGTCGGGCGGGTGGCTCCTCTGTGTTGTGTCTGCCGTAGCCCCTGAGAGGAGCTATGTAAATATTTGTGCAGAGGCATCTGGGATGGGAGCAGATTTTGACAGTGGCCTCGGGCTCTGGGGAGGGGGGCCGTGGGCAGCAGGAGGGCCAGCATGGGGGTGTGAGACCGGGTGAGCCTCAGCCTCTTTTCTGCCCAGTGGTGGCTTCCAGGGTGGTGGGACTTCAAGGGGTCCAGGAAAGTCCTTTCACGATTAAACATCTTCCCCGAGGGTGCTTGAAATGCCTCTATTTGGGAACCTTTAGCTTGGGTGGAGAACGAACCTTTTTCTTTAAAAAGACATTCTCAAAAAAAAAAAAAAAAAAAGACATTCTCTTCTCATCACTCCTCCCCTGTAAGCAGGGAGGAGTGTGGAAATAGCTCGCCCTCAGTGTGAAGGAGTTTCACAGAATCATTCCTCCCTGACATGGGGAGGGGCCCATGGGGTCAGGGCCAGAAGAGGGGGCACAGAGGGACACCTGGGACAGGTGATGAGTGTGGGAGAGGCTCTGGATGAACCGCTGTCCCCCTAAAGTCCCTTCCTGTCCTTAGTCCAGGGGCCCATAAAGATCTCCACGCTGTGCACTGTGGTTGGCCTTGAACGGACTTCTTTCCGTTTTGGTCGCGTGTCTACTGGAGTAGAAGCACCTTGAGGGCTGGGCAGCGTCTTCTCTTTAACCCACCGTCTCCCTCACGTACAGTTCCGGGCAAGGCTGCCGTGTCTGACTCCCCCACTAGATTGGAAGCTCTGGGAGGGTAGACAGCGGCCTGCTTTGTTCTCTGTTGTATCTCTGTGTCTGTCGCATAGTGGGAGCTCAGTTCATGCTCCCGCTGAATGAAGGACTGAATGAATGTGGTGGGCAGTGTGCTGTGTTGCAGAAACCCTATACCAGGAGTCAGAGCCTTGGGAGCAATTTCTGGTTTAGTTATAGACTTGCTGTGTGACCTTGGACAAATCACTTCCCATCTCTGGGCCTCGGTCTCTCCCTCTGTGAAAAGCCTTAGAATAATAGAATGCCAGGGCTGGGAGGGGTCTTAGAGGTTGGGGAGGCTATTGGGGCCAGAGGAAGGTGGCCTGAGGTGGCCACTGAGAGAGCTGCAAGTCTTCCACCCCTGCCGTGTGGGGGACATTGTGGGGTACAGGGAAGGCATCTGGGGATTCTCAGCCTTCCTGCCTCATAGAGGGACGGAGGAGGGCTGGATGGGGGAGCAGAGCTGGAGGAGGGGGTGGTGGCAGCGGCACTCATTGGCACCCTCACTGTTGCGGCTGCACTTTTTTTGTGTGTGTGCGGTACGCGCGCCTCTCACCGCTGGGGCCTCTCCCGCTGCGGAGCACAGGCTGCGGACGCGCAGGCTCAGCGGCCATGGCTCACGGGCCCAGCCGCTCCGCGGCATGTGGGATCCTCCCGGACCGGGGCACGAACCCGTGTCCCCTGCATCGGCAGGGGGACTCTCAACCACTGCGCCACCAGGGAAGCCCTTTTTTTTTTTTTGGCTGTGTTGGGTCTTTTTCACTTTGCGCGGGCTTCTCATTGTGGTGGCTTCTCTTTGTTGCGGAGCTCGGGCTCCGGGTGCTCCGGCTTCAGTAATTGTAGCGCATGGGCTCGGTATTTGCGGCATGAGGGCTCAGTAGTTGTGGCTCGCGGGCTGTAGAGCGCAGGCTTAGTAGTTGTGACGCACGGGCTTAGTTGCTCCGCGGCATGTGGGATCTTCCCAGGGCTTGAACCCGTGTCCCCTGCATTGGCAGGCGGATTCTCAACCACTGTGCCACCAGGGAAGCCCCTGTGACTGCACTTATAGTTTGCAAGCTGGGACGCATGCTTTGTGGCAGGTGGTCCTTAGATGGGGCCTCCTTGCCATCATTTTACAGGTGCCGAACTCACGGGGTCTTAGCCAGCCGGCAGGTACCTGAGTGGGAACTCCAGTCCAGTTTTCCTCTTTCCACTCGAGTCCTGCCCAACACGGAACACCACTGCACAGGCTGTCTCGCCCCAGAGGGCCCTTTGGGGTCATGATGGGCTCAGAGCCCCAGGAAATTTGGCTTTTAGCTTGGGTTCCCAGAGCTGCAGTTCCTCATTTGCTAAGTGGGATCAAAACACCTGTCCTCCCGCGTACTGCTGGGAGAGGTTCGGCAGATAAGAGTGTAGGTGCAAAGCAGTGTCGGGTGCCGAGGCTCTTGGCATTCTACTCGCCATCAGGCAGGGCGTCACCCATGTGGCCGCAGGTTCTAGTCAACCAAGGAAGTGAGCTGACCAAGGGTCTCAGCATCCCTGTTCCCTACGGCCACCACCCTGTGCCCTGCTCCGCCCCGGCCTGCCTCTCTGCCTCTCTCCACGGGCTTCTGCTGGGCCAGCTCCCGCTTCTTCCACAAATCATAGAAACCAGGGGTGTTTGTGTTACGGGTTTCTTCTTTCTCTCTCATTGGTTTTTCTCCTTTTCCTTTTTTCTCACTCCCCAGTCCCGTTACCCTCCCCTTAGGCAGCCATTCAAATGTACTTCCTGTGAATGTGTTGCTTGCATATGTTCTTGCAAAACGTGTGTTTTGTCTGACTGCATATGGGCTTAATTTATGTAAATGATATGTGCTATATATTGTATTCTGGTGTTCACTTTTGTTGCACAGGAGTCCGCCTTTAAGTCCAGCCAGCTTGTTCCTTGATCTTGAGCCTATAGCTCCGTGTTCTCTGGTGTGCTCCCCCGTCGTTTTACCTGTCCACTCTCCTGGGGAGGGCCCTCCAGGTTGCCTCTATAAATGATGCTGCAGTAAACTTCCTCATGCCTGGCCCCTTTGGGACTCATGTGAGGATGTCTTTGGGATTTTCTCCCCAGGGGTGGAACTGCTGGATCACAGGGTATGTGGACACTTAATTCAACCAAGTACTGTCCGGCTGTGCGTGAGCAGGGCTGCATCTGTTGCCACCCTCCTGAGCAGAGCACGGGATTCCCCTGCAATCCGGCCACACGTGGCGTTACCCACCTTTCTCATTTTTGCAAGTTTAATAGGTGGAAGTGATATCTTTCTGCTTTAATCTGCATTTCTTTGATTTCACGCGAGTCGAACATCTTGTAGGCAGCCGTTCAGGTTTCTTTCCCGTGAATTCCGTGCTCATATCCTTTGCTCACTTTTCCATGAAGCTGCTGTCTTTCGTTCTTGTTGATCTGCAAGAGTGGCTTATTGATTCTAGAAACACAAATGCATACAGTTAAATATCCACTGTGTATGCTGGATACTAATCCCCGTTGAATCAAGAGTTCGTAAATATCTGCTCCCCTTCGGTCGTCTGTCAAATTTATCCAACAAAAATTCTTAACTTTGATACAAACAAATACATGGATTTTTAGCTTTCTTCATGCTTTTGAAGTTTTGTTTAAGAAATCCTTCACTGTCCTGAGGTTGCAGAGGTCTACATTTTCTTGTTACCTTAATTGTTTTACCTTTCTCAGTTGGGTCTTTAATCCATCCTGACCCTACCTTTGTCTGTGGTGTCAGACAGGGATCAAGGTGTGTTTTTTTCTGTTTACTGAGCCGATTTTCCCAACACATCTAGTAAACAGCCTGTTCTTCTCCGTTGACTTGTGGGGCTACCTTTGCCACTGGTTAATTTGCCGTATATCCATGCGTCTGTCTTGGAGCTCTCTGTTCTGTTCCAACTATTTGTCTGTTCCTGCATCAAAACCATATTAAAAATATACGGCAGTTAGTATGTCTCAGTATCTGCAAAGGCAAATCTTCCCTCTCTGCTCTTCTTTTGAAAGGTTGACATACATATTTGTGGACCTCTCTTCTCCTTTGCAAACTCTAGAGAAGGTTTATCAAGTTCCTGGGAAGAAAAACCCCACCAGAATCTTGACTGGAACTAGACTGGTTTTATGGGTTAATTTGGGGAGAATTGACATCTTTCTAAGATTTGTCCCATCTGAGAGTCTGTAGCGTCTCTCCGTTTATCAGATGGTTTCTGCATCCTTTATTAGTTTAAGGTTTTCTTTTTTCTCCCCCATAGAGACCTTGTGCATTCTTGGTCACTTCCTAGACACTTCATAGTTTTTTTTTTTTTTTTTTTTGGCCATGCCATGCGGCATGTGGGATCTTAGTTTCCCGACCAGGGACTGAACTTGTGCCCCCTGCATTGGGAGTGTGGAGTCTTAACCACTGGACCACCAGGGAAGTCCCCACTTCATCGTGTTTGTTGCTATTACGAAAGAGATGTTATTTATTTATTTTATTTATTTTTATTTTTTTGCGGTACGCGGGCCTTTGTTGTGGCCTCTCCCGTTGCGGAGCACAGGCTCCGGACGCGCAGGCTCAGCGGCCATGGCTCACGGGCCCAGCCGCTCCACGGCATGTGGGATCTTCCCGGACCGGGGCACGAACCCGCGTCCCCTGCATCGGCAGGCGGACTCTCAACCACTGCGCCACCAGGGAAGCCCGAAGGAGATCTTATTTCTGACTACCTACTCTAATAGCCTTCTGCTGGTGGAGAGGGGGCTGATCTTGTATCTGGCAGCCTCACCGGATGAAGTCTCTCATGAGCTAGTTCTAATTGTTTATCTGTTGATTTTATTGGTTCTCTAGGGAGATGATCCTATCATCTGTGAATAACGCTGGTTTTCTCTGTGTATGTTTGGGTCATTGCCATATGCGTTGACGTTGGAACGTTCCATCTGCCTTTTCAGCAGGCTTTCACATGCACTTGTATTTATTTGCTGGAGTCCTGTGAGGTGGGTGAGTCAGGGAGGGATTGCAAGTTTCGGATTAATGATTGAGAAGCTGCGGCCGACTGGGTGACCGATGGGACAGGCCTTCTGGGGTACGCCGGGAGCCAAGGTGGGAGCGGCACTCTAGAAGCTTGCGGGGCCCTGGAGGAGGGCAGGGACCCCCACTGTCCCCTAGCGGACCTCGGCCCTTTGTGCCCTTGCTGCCCGTGGCTGGCTGTGTGAGGGTCACAGAGAAGAGGGCTGGTAGGGGTCTGAGGCTCAGAGATACCCCAGCCCCCTTCCCCGGATTCCTGGGCCGTCAGCCTCCGTGTTCCGTGCTGTTGACTAGATTGAATAGTGCTTCAGCAGAAGACGCCACCTCATTCCTCTGAGGGTTCTGACTGCTGTCCAGACTCAGGGTGGGTTTGAAATGGGCCAATCCTGTCCTGAAAGTGTAGTCAGTCAGTGCCCCTGGATCTGAAAGGGAGCTTAAAGCATGGGGAGATGGCCCTGTCCCCATCTGCCATCTGGGCAGGTCCCTGCCCCAGTCCATGATCGACTGGACCCCTGTTCACCCAGTTTGTCCCGTGAAGCCAGCCCAACGCTGGCCTCAGGCCTCCGGCTCTGGGCAGAGGGAGGAAGCTCCCCCAGAAGCCAGTGTACAGTTACCTCTCTCATTAGGAGCCAGTGTTAGAGGAGTTTTCAGCGAGAGACGTCCCTGTGGCCAGAAAATCTTTGTAGAGCGGGTCCTTCGGGGGCCTAGAGGGACGGGAGGAGTTGGAAGGAAGCGGGGTGGGGCCGTGGGGAGTGGGAGGGCCTGTGAAGCTGGGGTGCACTGGAGGGGGCACTGGGGCCAGCCTGCGTGTCCGGGGATGGGAGGCTAAGTGTGGAGGCCTCAGGGAGGTGGGGAGTGCGACGATGCCGTAAGGGAAGCTTTCCCCGAATAAACATGGCCTCGTTTCACCTTCCCGGGGCTGTGACTCCCAGTGTACAGACTGTGAGGCTGCAGCCCCAAAGGAGGTCGAGTAAGGCTGAGCCCCAGAGCTTTTCTAGAAAGAGCTCTTCTCCCGAGGCCATCACAGTGGCCCCTGGGAAAGGTAGCACAGACAGGCCACATGCAATGGGTTTGGGCGGGCACCTGGATGACCCACAGAGGCCCTGAGGCCCCCCGTATGGCCCTATACATCTCTGGGAAGGTGTTAGGCTGGAGGGGCTCGTGGGGGGGTCTGTCTGGAGATGCTCCTTCTGTGTGAGTTGGGGTCTGGATCGTGGTTCCCCAGCCCCAGCCCTGAAGTGGGTATTCCTGGGGAAGTCTGTCCCACTCAGCTCCTGGAGCCATGGGGATAGGATTGGCCTCTCTTTCTCTCTCACACACAGACACACACACGAACATACACGTGCACACTCATTCACTGGCTGGCCTCTCAGGCTCCCCCGCTCTGTCCCCTGGGCCTGTAGTGTCCCTGGCCTTCCTTAGGTCCCCACTGCCCGAGAGAGCGACGTTAGCGACACGGTGGCCCCTGGCCAGGAGCAGCTCCTGCTGCATCTTCCTGTCGCCGCCACCAGGCTAAATATAACCTGACACTGCACAGCCCTGGGCCGCCGCCGTCGGAGACAGCCTCTGCCTGGGGGCGGACAGGCCGACTGGAGCCCCAGCCTCCTGCCCCAGCAGGGCAGGACAGCGACCGGGGCGAGGATGGCTGCTTCCCCGAGGTCACCTTCCCTGCAAGGACCCGGCACCCCGCCTCGTTACAGCTCTGAATGCTTCCACAAGGCCATCTGTCATCTCGTCTGGTACCCAGAGTACGAGTCACTTGTCCCTGCAGTACCCACAGGGAGTCTGAAGCCCAGAGAGGTGGCTGACCTGCCCACAGTCACACAGCGATCGCCCAGGTCTCCTGAGGGTCGGGGCAGATCAGCTCGGCTCAGCTCCCCAGGACCCCTCTCTCTGCCAACTCATCCCGGACTCCAAACTGGGGGTCCTGTTGACTCCCCGGCTCCGTGAGGGTGGGTGCCACGCCTGTCTTGTTCACGAGGCCCTGAACGCTTCACGTGCGTGTGCTCAGTGAATACTCCAGGGGGATGAAGAGCCCCCTGCAAAGGAGCTCGATGACACCTAGTGTGCAGACGAGCCACTAGAGATTCTGACCTGGGGAGCTTGTCCAAGGACACTCAGGTCACCCGCAGGCCTCCCTTTCCCCACCTGCCCGGTGCTGCCCCAAGAGATAAGGCCTGCCCCCGCGAAAGCCGACGGCGGCTCCTGCCTGGCGACTAGCCAGGGGTTCCCAGAGGTGGGCAGCTGGGTTTGGGACCGTGGGTGGGTTGGGGTGCAGGGCAGGGACGGTGCCCCAGGTGCACTGTCGGGTGTGGGTTGGCACCAGGTGAAAGCAAGCCAGCGTTGCGTTCTGATGAAGATGCTCCCTTCCCCGGGGTCAGGAGGAACTGGACCGGCTGCACCTGGAAGGTAGCCAGACCTGGTCCCCTGAGGCCCTCCCACTGCCCCCCTGCCCCTTCCTCAGTGGCCTGTGGTGAGCTGCATGACCTCTGCGGCCCTTAGGATCCGAGGCGCAGAGGAGCCTGTCCTTGTGTGGGGCTGTCAATCCATGACCACCTCTCCTCTCCCGGTCTTCATTCTCACAGGGCCCAGGGTGCCCCAAGCCCAGGAGGCAGGCCGAGGCTGGGTGCCCAGATGTCTTCAGCTGGGGCTGGGTCGGGGGTGGGGGGGTGGGGGGGGTGTGAGCCGGGTGTTCTTCAGCAGCAGCCACGTGAGCCAGGCTGCCCCAAGGGCCCTCTCCCTCTCCTCCTTCTCCAGTTACCAAGATGTCCCTTGGGGGACTTCCCTGGCGGTCCAGTGGTTAAGACTCCGCGCTTCCATTGCAGGGAGCGAAGGCTCAGTCCCTGGTCGGGGAAACTAAGATCCCGAAAGCTGCGCAGCGTGGCAAAAAAAAAAAAAACCCGCAAATAAACAGAAGCAAAAACAAACAAAAAAACCTCCCTTGGGCCCTCCGGCTTCACAGTGTTCTGTCATTCATCCCTCCAGCCCAGTGGGGCGTGGTCATCGTCCCGTATTGCAGATGAGCTCCCTGGGGCTGGAGGAGGGCAGGTGACTCGCCCAAAGTCATTCTGATGCAATGAGTAAAGGCCACTTAACTCCATAGCCTGTGCCCCGCCCTTTCGCGCCCGGGAGCCCCACAGCCGTTCTGCGGGCCGGGCAGGGGCCCTCCGCTCCCCGTTCCCTCCTTCCCCGGGCGCTCCAGACTCCGGCTGTCTCGGGAGCGCGGGCCGCTCCTGCCACAGAGCGGCTCTCGGCGGAACTGCAGCCTCCGCCAGCTCTGGGCTCAAGTCAGCCTCTGCTCCGCGGAGCTGCTCTGCGGGGGTGGGGCGGGGCGGAGGCGGGAGAGGAACAGAGTCAGGGAAGAGCGGGGTCTGGGGTACGTAGGAGCAGGGCTCATGGGGGGCGAGGCACTGGTCCCGGCGTGCGGTGCCAGCCCAGGGCTCCGGGGAGGCGGCCCAGACACTGACTCTGAACATTTCTTCTCTGCTGAGAAGTTGTGTGAAGGTCACAGCCCCGCAGCCTGCAGGCCGCGATGTGCCGCTGCTCAGTTCTGGCTGTCCCTGTGCCCCACCCCTGGCCTGCTGACCTCCAGCTGCCCTCAGGGACCCCCCCCGCCAGAATTCCAGCCAGTGATGGGATGGGGTCCCCTGGCAGGTCTGGCTGAAGAGCTAGGGGTGGGTGATACGGCAGCTCACGGAAGACCCAGCCAGCCAGGCAGTATGGGCGGGAGGCAGAGCCTCTCGGAGCCCTGGCTGACCTGGGGCTACCCGCTTTCCTTCCTTTCGTGGCCCCTCGAAAATAGTAGCTGGAGCCTAACACCCCGCCTCCCCCCAGCCATCAGGCAGGGCTCCAGTTCACATTTTCGGTATAACAAGGGCTTTTACAGGGTTATTTGAAAGGGAAAATTCCTTGAATGTCCACCAAGGGAGAGGACCAAGGGGGCTCCGTGTGTGAGTGTGTGTCTGTGTCCAAGGGCCGGGAGTGGGCCTGTGCCGTAAGAGGGCTTATATCTGGAGTTTCTGCGGCCTGGCGTGAAGGGGGGCGCAATTTGGGATGTCAGGGTGCTGGGCTGTCCAGGCTGCAGAATGCAGTTCTGGCCTCTCTTGCTGAGAAGCTGGAACTGAAGTGGGCACGGGGTGTTGAGGCCTCCAGTTCAGAATCCTGAGGCCGTGCCCTGGGGGCAGGATCCCCAGGCCATCCTGCAGGGTTGGGCTCATCAGGGTTCCAGACTCTGGACTTATGTGAGACGAGTTTCCCAGCGAGGAACCAAGACCAGGGGCCTGGATCGCTGGGCTCCGAGGGGGTGGGTGTTGGGGGGGGTCTCCAGGGCTACGGTTTCCTGGTCTCTGGCCTCTCCTTAGTCCCTATGAGGGCCGGTCCCTGTTCAGGCTGCTGCCGGCCATCACCATATTAGGGCATAAACTCTAGGCGGGCTGTCTAGGTGCCAGACGGTCTCCAGCTGGGCCCGGCCTCCTGCAGCTCCCAACACCACGGCAGTGTTTCAGCCAGGCCATGTCAGAGGCTGGAGGTCAGGGGACAGGAGCAGCTACTGGAAAGAGACCCTGAAAGAGCCCCCCAGCTCCGGTCCCGTGGGCCAAGCCGTGAGGGCCTGGGACGCGGTGAGTGGAAGGGCGTTGGGGTAGGGCAGAGAATTCTTGGCCAGCCCCTGCCCTGGCCCAGCTCCCCTCATCCCAGTGCCATCCTGTTTCCGTTGGTTTCAGAGGATCTCCTTCCACCAGATTAATCCCACAGCAGTTAGAATTGCTCCCCTGCCGCTCCCTCTCGGCCCTGTCCCTATAGCAATCGCCCCGGAGCCCGGCCAGCATCTCCTAGGAATCAGGCCCTTTACGCCTGGCCTTCTCAGGTCTGTGGAGGACCTGCGGCTGCACTTCCCAGGGCTGGCCCACAGGGCTCATTGGCCCTCGGCCCCTCCAGCTGGTTGGCCTTGACTCAGTTCACCCCAGCCATGTCCTCTCCACCAGCCCTGATCCTTGACTCCTCCCCCGCCGTTAGCCCCACCCCATCACCAACACCACTGGCCAGCGCCTGCTCCCTGGTGCGTTGTTCTGGGTGCTAGGCCCTTCAGAGGGGACACAGATGCTGGTGAGTTAGGACCCGGCAGTTCAGAGAAGACAGATGAGCACCAGGAAAGAAGTCTCTGCCCTGGGAAGAGAAGATGAGGAACATGCTTGGTCCCCATCAGGTCCATGGAGGAACAGAATGTTAATGCCCCTTCTTGTTGCATCAAGGAGGGCTTCCTGGAGGCGGGGGTTCTGAGCTGGGCCTTAGGCAGAGCCTGAGAGCGCACCAGGGTCTCTTTCAGAAATCAGCAGAGAGGAGGGTGTGGGGGCCGTGCGTTGGTCAAAGGCAGAGGCGGAACAGGTACATTGGCCTGGTGAACTGACAGCAGCTGGAATAGGGGGCCTGGTGGCCAGAGAGAGACATTGGGAGGGGAAAGAAAAAATCAAGAACAGAGAAAAAGACGAGAGACAGATGAAAGATCTAGAAGCAGCGCCTCTCAACTCTGGTGAAGGATCAGTTTTGTTTCTAACGTGTCACAGACCAATACTTGTGTGAAATACAAAAATCACATGCTTGGGTTTTGCGGCAATGCCCAATTGCTGTAAAGGTTTTGAAGCTCTTGCTCTCAAGTTCTGAACTTATCTTCTTGTGGATGACACAACAGTTGGGTACGAACGAAGAGGAGCAAAGACAGACAGAGAGACAGAGGGTGATGGCTAACCTGTCTCTAGTGTTCGGCGCACGCCAGGCACTGCCCTAGGTAGCTGGCACGTGTTGACTTATTTAATCTTTACAACTCATGAGGAACGAATTATCATCGTTCCCATTTTATAGATGAGGAAAATGAAGCACAGGGAGGTTAAAAACGTAAGAAAAATGCATCAATGACAAGGCAGCAGAGCTGGGATCTGAACCCTGAGATCCTGGGCTTAAAGTCTGTGGGCTTAACCTCCAGGCTGCACTGCCTTGCATGAGGAAAAGCAAAGATAGAGTGCGAGAGGATAGGGAAAAAGGTGAGACAACCCAGGAAGAAAGGAGCAGAAGGCCGTGTGAGGAGAATGCACCTCGGGAGAGAGGGCTGGAGAACCGAGGCAAGCAGAGAGGGAAAGGGAGAGCTTTGAAAGCGGAAAGCTGGAGCGGCCAGATTAGGGAAGCAGCTCTGGCCGGCAGGTGGCAGGAGGAGGGGGTGGGGCAGGAGGCAATGGCGAGAAGGGGCAGGACTGTGTGTGGGAGCCGTGGGGGAGGCAGAAGTGGACAGGCCCCTTCAGGTTTCGGGGGTGCATTCCGCCTGGTAGCACAGCGGCCGTGTCTCCGCTTTGCAGGGAGCTGCTTCCTGTGCCTAGTGGATGTGGTACCCGTGAAGAACGAAGATGGGGCTGTCATCATGTTCATCCTTAACTTTGAGGTGGTGATGGAGAAGGACATGGTGGGGTCCCCAGACCGTGACACCAATCACCGTGCCCCTCCCACCAGCTGGCTGGCCCCCGGTAAGTGCAGCTGTGTTCTTGGGCTGGTGCAGGAATACACGGTTTCCCTTCCCTGGGGCTGTGAGGCTGCCCGAGGGCAGTGCTCTGTAGGAAGGGATGCGGAGGGGATCCCTTCAGGGATGGGGGAGGGAACATGGAGGACACGGCTGGTCCCCTCCAGCTCAGCATGGACAGATGCGGTGGAGTGACTGAGCCCAGATTCACAGGTCCCTGGGGCAGGAGCATGGCTGGTTTCATAGCCTTACCCGCTTGGAGTCCCACCACAGCATCCCCTGGGAGTGACCCTCTCTCCAGCCCCAGGGATGGGGGATTCACCCTTCCCAGATGGCCCTGGCTACTTCGGGGCAGCCCCCTCTGCTCATGGGAAGGCCCCGTCTCTCATGGACTCAACTCTGTGAAGTTTCTCTCTCTGGTCCTTGTTCCCGGACGGGTCAGCTCCCTGCCGTGGCCTTGGCTACTTGAGAAGAGGATGTGAGGGGACTCCTCCCTGTGGCTGGAGGCGTGGAGGCCTCACCTCATCCCCCCATGACTCAAAGGCTCAGACATCTCCTCCTCCCCCTGCGTGTCCTTTTTGGGTTTAATTTTTTTTTTTCTTTTTTGCCGGACGCGGGCCTCTCACTGCTGTGGCCTCTCCCATTGCGGAGCACAGGCTCCGGACGCGCAGGCTCAGCGGCCATGGCTCACGGGCCCAGCCGCTCCGCGGCACGTGGGATCTTCCCGGACCGGGGCACGAACCTGTGTCCCCTGCGTCGGCAGGCGGACTCTCAACCGCTGCGCCACCAGGGAAGCCCCACTTGGGTTTAATTTTAAATGTTCCCTCAGAGTCATGGGAAAGGAAACCACCTCTTGGTTTCTCAAGCTCTAAAGTGGCAGCATTAGTAACACTGGCCCCACCTGTTCCATGGGTACCACCTCCAAGGTGGCAGGGTACGGCGGGAACCCGTGGCATCACTCCTCCATGTGGATGCAGGCCCTGCCATTTACTGTGTGACCTCCAGCAAATCACATAACTCGCTGACGCCTAAATTTCCTCAAGTCTAAATGGAGGTAATGATACCCGATGGGTGCAGCTGTGAGAGCCACAGGTGGTTTATGTAGAGACTGCCGGTGATGTGAGGCTCAAGAAATGGTGGTTTATTATTGGCGGAGTCTTAGATACGACGGCACTCTAGACTTTTTCTGGAGACTTGAGTTCTGTGCAGTAGGAGTGGGGGTGGAGGGGTGCCGGCGGCTCTCGGGGCTCCCACTTTCCCTCCTCCCTCCCCTTGGTGACTGGGCTGCAGCTGCTAGGCCTGGCCCTCTCCCGGGCTGCTGGCGCCACGCACCTCCCCTCTCCCCGCAGGCCGCGCCAAGACCTTCCGCTTGAAGCTGCCCGCGCTGCTGGCCTTGACCGCCCGGGATACGTCGGTGCGGCCGGGTAGCGCAGGCGGCGCCGGCGCCCCGGGGGCCGTGGTGGTGGACATGGACCTGACGCCCGCGGCGCCCAGCAGCGAGTCGCTGGCCCTGGACGAGGTGACGGCCATGGACAACCACGTGGCGGGGCTCGGGCCGGTGGAGGAGCGGCGCGCTCTGGTGGGCCCGGGCTCGCCGCCCGCCTGCGCGCCCGGCCCGCACCCGTCGCCCCGGGCGCACAGCCTCAACCCTGACGCCTCGGGCTCCAGCTGCAGCCTGGCCCGGACGCGCTCCCGAGAGAGCTGCGCCAGCGTGCGCCGCGCCTCCTCGGCCGACGACATCGAGGCCATGCGCGCTGGGGCGCTGCCCCCGCCGCCGCCGCGCCACGCCAGCACCGGTGAGGGTCGGCCCCACCCCTGCAGGAACTGCCCGGCTGCGTCCTCAGCCGCGGGCCTGTCCATTCCAGGCCCTCAGCTTCCTCCCTCTCCGCCCTGTCCTGTGTGCCTGGGAGATGGAAATCCTATTAAGCGCTTACTTAATCCCATTAAGTAGCCTTTTATTCCATTAAACGTGCATTCATCCCGTTGCATTCTTCCACTCTCAGAGCAGGTGCTGGCCCCGAGGAGCTGGCTCTCCCAGGCTGGCCTGGAGCGGGGATGCCCACGGGAGTCGGGAAGGCGGGAGAGGCATCTGGGTCCCTGCCACCATCTGGGCCTCTGGCAGGCTCCCAGTGCCTGCTGAACAGACCCGCATAGAGGCTCTTTCCCCTTCGTCATCTCATAGCTGCGTCAGGCGTGCTTCCTTACGGTGGGGAGGGGCCTGCCCTCACTTGTTTCTCAGGGACTCCACTCCTGTTTCCTGAGCTGGCCTCAGTGAACCCCACGGCCTGGCTCCTGCAGGGCCCGTCTCCACCTCAGCTCTGTGTCGTCGACCTGACGGCCTTTGCCCCTGCCTGCCTGCCACCCTGACCCCCTTTCCCCTCCACCCCAGGGGCCATGCACCCCCTGCGCAGCGGCCTGCTTAACTCCACATCAGATTCGGACCTCGTGCGCTACCGCACCATTAGCAAGATTCCCCAAATCACCCTCAACTTTGTGGACCTCAAGGGCGACCCCTTCCTGGCTTCGCCCACCAGCGACCGGGAGATCATAGCCCCCAAGATAAAGGAGCGGACCCATAATGTCACTGAGAAGGTCACCCAGGTAGGTGTCCAGCTCGCTGGCTCTCCGCTCACGTGGGAGGAGCTTGGAGGGAGTGGAGTGGGAGTGGACTGTGGTCAAAAGGGGGGGTGGAGGGTGCAGTCAGTGAGGGCCTCCTGAAGGTGGTGGACGTGCCGGCTGGGGGTGAGGGTGGCGTTTCAGAGCTGGGACGAGAGAGATCCTGGAGCAAGGGAGACTGGAGGGGGTGCCCATGGGAGGAGCAGATACAGAGGACAGGTGGATGGGGCTCAGGGAGGACAGGGCAGTTGAGGCCGGGCACCTGGCAGGGTGAGGGTGGGTGGGAGAAGGTGGCCACGGGGCACAACAGAGTCCTGGGCGCAAACCAACGGGAGGCTTCCCGTTAGAAGGGGCCACAGAGGTCAAGGTTGGGGGTCCTGATTCTTCTAGGCAAGTGTGATGAGCCAGGCAGAGGGTGGGAACCCGGTGCTAGGGCCAGGGTGGCCTAGAGGTGCCCACCCCTGTCCCCAGACCATGGGAGAGGAGAGTTTTCCTTCCCAAGTCGGGAGGGGAGGGTATGGAGTTGGGCGCACAGATACAAGAGGGGTCGAGTCCCCGAGTTCCAGACCAGAGAAGATTGCCAGCCCGGGGGGGGCACTGCCCAACACTGCCCAGTGGCAGGGCCAGCCTGGTCTCCTGCCCCCTCTTGGCAGCAAGCCAGCCCCACTGCCCAGTCCATCCCAGCTCCTTCCCGTCCTGGCCTGGGGGTGGGGTGGGGGAAGGTCAGGACTGAGAAGCCGGGGACGGAGGGGGCTCCCGGGCCACGCCTGGCTCGCCTCAGTCCCACCGCCCCCTCCAGCTCCTTGGGGCTCCCTGAGCCGCCCGAGTGAGGGAGCTGTCCGCGCGCTGCCGTGGGCCTCCTCAGCCCTCCTCCTGGCCCCGCTCCGCTGCCGCCTTGGCTCTCTGGGTCCCTGCCAGGTCTCCGGCCCCTTGGCCTTGACTCCAGAACGTTCCCCCCCACCCTAGGCCCCATATCTGGCTGCCTCGGCCTCACCCCCTCCCACCTCTGCCTCTCTCGTCCTCACCTGGAGCCCTGCCCCTGTGCCCACAGCGTGTGCTGTCGTGTTGTGGTCTGTGCGCGACAGCGTGAGCCTGTGCTCCTGGCTCTTTGGTGGCCGGCCGGTCGCTCCATCTCTGGGTGTCTGTCTGACTCTGGCTGGCTGGGCACTGGACCGGCGGGCGGGGGTGTCGGGGAGACCATTAATCTGCGGTGACAGGCCGGGCTGCCGGGGGGAGGGGGAGGGGCACGGGCCGCGGGAGTGGCTGCAGCGGGAGCCCGGAGCAGCGGGGGGCCGCGGGGGAGGGGGCCTCTGGCCGGCGGGCGGGGCGCGGGAGCCCGGTGCCGGCGGGGCGGGGGTGGGGACCTGGGAGGAGGAGGGGCCGGCTGGAGGAGCCGAGGTTCCTACCGCGGTGCCCTGCCGCTGCTGGGCTGGCAGCGGGCAGAGCGCAGCACCCTGGCAGCGCGGCCGGCACCAGGGGGCCATGGGCGGCCTGAGCCAGGCGGGCTGCTGTCCGCGCTCACTGCCAGGGTGACCCCAGCCCCGAGGCCCAGCCCCAGTGACCCTGGCTTCGTGCCAGAGGCTGCCCTGGGAGCCAGGCCGCCAGCGGCTGGGGCGCAGCCTGGGCCGAGGCTGCTGTTGAGGTGCAGGTGAGGCGCTGGCTGGGCCCTTGGGCCCCGGGCAGGCAAGCTGGGGGGAGCCAAGTCCTCCATGGCGGCCCCAGCGGGGAAGGCGAGCAGGACAGGGGCTCTGCAGCCCAGGGCCCAGAAAGGCCGGGTGAGGCGGGCCGTGCGCATCTCCAGCTTGGTGGCCCAGGAGGTAGGTGACCGCCCCAGCCCCTCCCCTCCCTCCGGGGCGGGGGCACCGAGTTGGATGCGGCCCAGAGGGCTCTGGCTCCAGGCCGGGAGAGGGCTTCTGAGATGCAGGATGGTTTGGGAGCCCTGGGATCTGTGGCCCCGCTCGTCCCACTCCTGGCTCCGGCTTGCTCGCTCTGCTCCAGACCCGCTGGGCCTAGGTGGACAGTGTTTTTCTTGCCAGTGCTTCCCTTCTCCTTGGGCTTCCGTGGCCCAGCCTTCTAGCTCGAAACGCACAAGGAGGAGAGGGGAGAACAGGAGCGAAGTGGGTGCGCGGAGGGGATGGCGGGGAGACGGGGGAGGAGAGGATGGCTTCCACCCCCACCCCACCTCCCCCAGCCAGCGGGCAGCAGCTGGGCCTGGCACAGAGGCGCAGGGGCTCCACCCCTCCAGCGCTCTGTGTGTCGTGAGCGGACCCTGCGGCGGGCGAGGGAGGCGTGGGCTGCTTCGGGGGTCTAGGTTGGGGGGCTGGGACCCGAGGAGGCTGGGGTCAGAGGCCACTGGTTGAGTGGTGAGGGCAGGCTGAGCCGGGCACCGGGTCCACCTCTTCTGGGGCAGCCTGAGGTGCTGGTGGCTACGCTGTGGTCCCCCAGGCTGCCGACTCTATGGGCACCTCCTGGGAGCCACGTCTCCAGCCCCTGGGGGGCTTCTGGCAGAGAGCCAGAAGCCAGCTCAGGGAGGATGGCCCGGGGAGTTGGAAGCGGCTCACGGTGGGTCTGAGAATCCCACCCCTGTCGCCACCACCAGCACCTAAACTCTCTGCTGTGGCTCCTGTGACCCTCCCAGCTGGGGGACAGGTGTGGGAGGGGATTCTTTGCAGCCACAGGTGAGGCCCGGGGTTTGGCTTAAATGAGCTTCAGTATTCTGTGTGACAACAGGTTATGTAACAGGGGAGGTTAGATACCGGCAAGGCCGTGTGGCGAGCTGGTGGTTGCAGAGCTGAGCAGCCCGGCCGGCCCCCACAAGAGGAGGGCTGCGGGGCCGGGCCTCGTGCCCTGGCCTTGCCCCCGGCATGTGTGCTCGTGTCCTGGGCGGTGCTGGTCCTGCTGTGGGTGGACTCAGGTAGGGGGCAGGATCCCATCTGTCAGGTGTGGTTCAGCACCGCCTCCGGGGCCCTGGCCTCTCAGGTGTGGTGAGGAGCCCCATCCGGGAACCTTCTCCTGCCTCCTTGTCTCTGAGGGCCCTTTGCAGTCCCCACTTGACCCCTGAAAGTTCACCGCCCATGTTTTCTGCCTTAAGGAGCAAGGGGCTCGGGCTGAGGGCAGGGCAGAAGCGGGGGCCTAGAAGCCACGTGCCCCTTCTCCTGCCCCAGGCCCCAGCTGCCCACCCCACCCATCCTGTGCCTCTGGAGCCCCTGTGGCCAAACCCGTAACTATGGTCCATCTTAACTTCCGGTTACTTCCACTAATGAGGGTCTCCACACAGTCCATCTGGTGAGGGTGGTTCCAGGGGGTCCCCAGCTTGAATATGAATGGGAGTCTGCGGCTCCACCCACCACGGCCCTTCCCAGCACAGAGGCCTGAGGATGCGGGGCCCTGGCGCTTAGCGCTGCTCCCGCAGGGCCGGCAACCTTGGCTCTCAAGGGGGCGGGTGAGGCCCCGCCCAGGGTTTGGCTGCCCAGGGATGGCAGGGCCAGGCTGGGAGAGTTTGGGGATTCTGAGGGGCAGGAGGAGGCCGCAGGGGGACAGATAGAGGCTCCTGGGACAGCGCGAGAAAGCTGGTCTCGGCTCCTCTAGTTTGGCTTGGGGGGAAAGAGGGTTGTGACTTGCTGCCACCTGGTCCGGATGGCGAGCCTGCCTCTGCCTGGGTGATGAAGGGGCAGGACAGGAGGTGAGCCGGTGTGGGGCTGGGTGGTCACTTCTGAATGGCTGCCCTGGGCCAGGGTGAGGAGGGAGGGGGAGTGAGTGTCATGGTCTCTCTTTCCGGGATGCCAAAGGGCCTGAGGCTGGGTGGCTGATATCCTTGGGCCAGAGGCATGAGGGGACATTTAGGCCCTCAGTCCCTGGGCCACCAGCAATGGGACTTGTAAGGAGCTGCAGTGACCACCACCATTTACATCGCCCAGGCCGGAAGCTGTAGTCCTTAGAGCATTATCTGGACAGAGACTGTAGTATATGTGGGACGCGCGCGCGTGCGCGCGTGTGTGTGGTGTTGGGGGGGGTGGGTAAGATCTCACGGTGGGAGTTATATCCATAGTTATCGGTCTGTACTGCTGGTGGGGAGCAGTGCTTGTGGGTGTTACTGCTCGGTGCCCTGGACTCAGCCAGCCAGGAGGTCCCGTGCCACGTGGGGAAGGAACTCTGGTGAGTGGCCGTGTCCGCTTGTCTGAGGTGGGCTTCCCCGCCTACTCTGCGTGGCCTCTTCTCTGGAGGGCCCAGCAGAGATGCTAGCTGCTCCTACCCTGGAGGGCCCCATGGTCTGTCCTCCCTGCCCAGACCCTGGCTGGACATCATACCCTCACCTGCACCTTCCCCGCCGGCTCAGGTCCTGTCGCTGGGGGCCGATGTGCTGCCGGAGTACAAGCTGCAGGCGCCGCGCATTCACCGCTGGACCATCCTGCACTACAGCCCCTTCAAGGCCGTGTGGGACTGGCTCATCCTGCTGCTGGTCATCTACACGGCGGTCTTCACGCCCTACTCGGCCGCCTTCCTGCTGAAGGAGACGGAAGAGGGTCCCCCGGCCCCCGACTGTGGCTATGCCTGCCAGCCGCTGGCTGTGGTGGACCTCATCGTGGACATCATGTTCATCGTGGACATCCTCATCAACTTCCGCACCACCTACGTCAACGCCAACGAGGAGGTGGTCAGCCACCCCGGCCGCATCGCCGTGCACTACTTCAAGGGCTGGTTCCTCATCGACATGGTGGCCGCCATCCCCTTTGACTTGCTTATCTTCGGCTCTGGCTCTGAAGAGGTGGGTTGGCAAGGAGGCAGGGGCAAGGGGAGGGCAGCGGGTGGTGGGGTGAAGGGATGGGTGGGGACAGAGGGAGGGTGGCAGACGCATGGCAGAGCCCCAGCTAACCCGCACCTGCTCCCCTTTCCATGTGAGCCACTCCCCAGCTGGAGCGGTCCAGAGGGCTCACCTTTTCCTAATGTGTCTGTGTCCAAAGTGGCCACTGTCTTTTACTTCACATGGAAGTGCCCTGGAAGCTAGTGGGAGCTCTGGCCGGGCACCTGAGGGGGGTGCACCTTTCCGAGCCCCACTTTCCTCATTCTGGCCCTGGGAACCGTGAGCCCTTTGTCACAGAGCTGGCACGAAGGTGAATGGGCTCCGTGCTGCGCCCAGTGAGTGGGAGGCGCTTTTATTTTGAGGAGGTCCCGGGGAGAGCTCCTCGGGGATCTCGCCTCCGATGTCCCGCGAGAACTGCAGCGCCCCCGCTCCTCGTTTGCCCCCCTCCCCCACTGAATATCCGCCGACCCCCATAGCTGATCGGGCTGCTGAAGACGGCACGGCTGCTGCGGCTGGTGCGCGTGGCACGGAAGCTGGACCGCTACTCCGAGTACGGGGCGGCCGTGCTTTTCCTGCTCATGTGCACCTTTGCGCTCATCGCGCACTGGCTGGCCTGCATCTGGTACGCCATCGGCAACATGGAGCAGCCGCACATGGACTCCCGCATCGGCTGGCTCCACAACCTGGGCGATCAGATCGGCAAGCCCTACAACAGCAGCGGCCTGGGCGGGCCCTCGATCAAGGACAAGTACGTCACCGCCCTCTACTTCACCTTCAGCAGCCTCACCAGCGTGGGCTTCGGCAACGTCTCGCCCAACACCAACTCGGAGAAGATCTTCTCCATCTGTGTCATGCTCATTGGCTGTGAGTGCACCCCTGGGGCGGGCGCGGGGGCCAGCCAGGGGCCCGGGGTCTGGGAAGGGCCCGAGACAGAGGAGAGGGTGGGTGTTAGAGGAGCCAGAGCGGGGCCCTGGGCCTTAGAGACCCCAGGGGCCTCCACATGGCATGTCTGGGGCTGGGACACCAGGGCAGAGGCGCAGGGCAGAGCCGAGGGGTGTGTGTGCCTGGGCTTTTGTGTTTGTGCATCTCGCGTGTGTGCTTACAATGAGACGTGACTGCATGTGCTGCTGACCCGGTACAGGGGCGGGCGGGGCCCCTCAGACGCTGACGGCCCCGCTCACCCCGCCCCCAGCCCTCATGTACGCCAGCATCTTCGGCAACGTGTCGGCCATCATCCAGCGGCTGTACTCGGGCACGGCGCGCTACCACACGCAGATGCTCCGCGTGCGTGAGTTCATCCGCTTCCACCAGATCCCCAACCCGCTGCGCCAGCGCCTCGAGGAGTATTTCCAGCACGCCTGGTCCTACACCAATGGCATCGACATGAATGCGGTGAGGCCGCTGGGCTTGGCCTCTGGTTGATGGTGGGCTGGAGGGAGCCGCGTGATGGTAGGGACTCCTCCTGATGTAGCGGGCACGTCTCAGACCGCCAGAGTCACCCTCCTCCGTGGTTCAAGTGGTCCCAGTTAGCGCCAGGCAGGACCCTGAGAGGAACGTTGCCCTCCTTTTGCCCATGGAGCTCGTTTACTGGGTGGGCGGTCGCTTTGGGGCAGGTGCTAGACCAGGCTGTGGGTGATCGTGTTTAATCCTTACCACAGCCCCAGGCAGGAGCTGGTCTCCGAGCCTCACGCGTTAGAACGTGGAGGTTAGAGCAGTGAGGCGTCGTCCCCAAGGGGGCACGGCTGGAAGGGGTGCAGCTGGAGTGGGCACCCAGGTCCTTCTCCTGATACCGGACGCCCTGGTGCTCCCCGCTGGATCTCCGGGTGGGGGTGGGAGTGGGGTCCTGGGAGAGGACATGCTGAGCTGCCCCCTGCCTCCAGGTGCTGAAGGGCTTCCCCGAGTGCCTACAGGCCGACATCTGCCTGCACCTGAATCGCTCGCTGCTGCAGCACTGCAAGCCCTTCCGAGGGGCCACCAAGGGCTGCCTGCGGGCCCTGGCCATGAAGTTCAAGACGACGCACGCGCCGCCAGGGGACACACTGGTGCACGCTGGGGACCTGCTCACCGCCCTCTACTTCATCTCCCGGGGCTCCATCGAGATCCTGCGGGGCGACATTGTCGTGGCCATCCTGGGTACGGCAGGGACCGAGGCCTGGAGGGGTCCCACCCAGCCCGTTAAGGACACAGCCCTAGGAGCTGTGGCCCCGGGACTACCCACAGGGACCTTGGGCTCCTTTAACTCACCCAAGCTCAGGCCTTCCAAGGGGTCGGTGGAAAGGACTCGGGGGGTTTCCAGATTCTGCTTCCCTTCAGGGTCTCTCACGGGCAGTGACACTTTTGTTCCTTAAAACAGGACCAAATCCAGATGCTCCAGGGTAGACAGTGGAGGAAGGTTGTGCAGCCTCAGGCAGTACAACCAAGCCTTCACCTCCAAAGCAAAGGGAGTCCTGCCGCTCTTCCCCTCACGCTCCTTCTCTGCCCTACCTGTGCACGTGGGCAGGTGTACCTGGGCACTGGGACTCCCTGCCCTCTGCCTGTCCTTCCTTTGGCCCTGGACACCTCAGGGCAGATGTGCCAACGGGGGGGGGGGTCTTTATAGATTTTTTATTTCAGTTCGGCATAAACACATGCTTATGCCACAAACACCCCCAAACACAACTGAAACCAAAGTTTTGCTAAACAACGGTCGCCTTAACTACATTCTGGTGTTTCCTGTTCTATGCTGTGCTAAGCTGTGCTATCCTGTTTTCTTTCAGTAAACAGAATGCTGGTCTTGATTCACTACTGTGTTTGATCTGTAGTTTGAAGAACATTGTTTATGGGGGGTGCAGTGTTTGGCCAGGAGGGTGTTTGGGACGTGGGCTTTGGGGGGTACCAGAGGAGTTAGAACCCAAGGAGGAAGCCAGGGCCACGGGCAGCTGCTGGCTGGCCCGCACGCCCCGCCTTTGCGAGCTGGGGGAGGATGGGCTGGTTGATGCTTCCCTGGCCCTGCGGGCTGGGGCCCGGCAGTCGGTGACCAGACTGAGGGGAGGCGCCTGGCCAGGGTGAGAATGCCTGGAAGTCAGGTGCCTGCTGCCTCTGCTGCCGCCCCAGGGGCTGAGCCCCCCTCTCGGTGGCCTCCAGGGAAGAATGACATCTTCGGAGAGCCTCTGAACCTGTATGCGCGCCCTGGGAAGTCCAACGGGGACGTGCGGGCCCTCACCTACTGTGACCTGCACAAGATCCACCGGGATGACCTGCTGGAGGTGCTGGACATGTACCCCGAGTTCTCCGACCACTTCTGGTCCAGCCTGGAGATCACCTTCAACCTGCGGGATGTGAGTGGGCCGCGCTGCATGCTGGGTGGCTTCCCCTTCGCTGTGTGACCTTCTCTCTGGGCTTGTTTCCCTGTCTGTCAAATGGTATCCGGGTCAGACCAGGTTGTGAACGTCCCAGCCTCAGCCCCGGTCCTGGGGCAGAGCTCACACCCCCAACCCCACCCTCTCTGTTCGGCAGGGGGTCTGGCCGGGACCGGGCAGGCTGGGTGGGCGCGGAAGGGCCCTGACACCGTTCTCGGTTCCAGACCAACATGATCCCCGGCTCTCCCGGCAGCGCGGAGCTGGAGGGCGGCTTCCACCGGCAACGCAAACGCAAGCTGTCCTTCCGCAGGCGCACTGACAGGGGTGAGGCGGGGGGAGGGGAGGGGGCGGGTCCAGGTGAGCCGGGAGGCGGGTGGGGGCGGGGTCTAGAGGAGGCGGGGCTGAGGGCGGAGCGCGGGTCCGGCGGGTCTGCTCCCCCCAGGCTACACAGATCTTCCGGTCCTACCTTCAGTGTCCCGCCCCCCACCCCATCACCCCATCCTTTCAGGCCCACTTGAAATGTCGCCTCCTCCAGGAAGCCCTCTTCCACCCTCCAAGGCAGGGCCGTGCCTAAGTTTCTTTGGTCCTCACAGGGCTGGTGTCCTGGTGGGCACTGCTTTGGACTGATGAGGGGAGGAAAGACAGGACAAAGGAGGGCAAGGAGGCCAGCACGGGGGCTGAGGGCCCGGGGTCCCAGAGAGCCCCTCCCAGCAGTGCCACTGCCCGTGCTTGGGCAGCCAGTGGTCACAGATGACCTGGTCCCGCCCTCGAGTTCTCAGTCCTCTTGAAAGTGGGGGAAAGACAGCAGAAGAAACAACTGGGGACAAACCAGGGCGTCCAGCCATAGTTGTCTCCCAGACCTGCTCCAGTCCCCTCCCCTCTCCTCCCCTCCCCTCCCCTCCCCTCCCTTCTGTACCTCCTACCTGCTCTGAGGCCCCTTCTCTGTTTCCCACAGACCCGGAACAGCCAGGGGAGGTGTCGGCCTTGGGGCCGAGCCGGGCGGGGGCAGGGCTGAGTGGCCGGGACCGGCAGGGGGGGCCGTGGGGGGAGAGCCTGTCCAGCGGCCCCTCCAGCCCTGAGAGCAGTGAGGATGAGGGCCCAGGCCGCAGCTCCAGCCCCCTCCGCCTGGTGCCCTTCTCCAGCCCCAGGCCCCCCGGAGAGCCGCCGGGTGGGGACCCCCTGACTGAGGATGGAGAGAAGAGCAGCGACACTTGTAACCCACTGTCAGGTAGGGCGAGGGCCCCCTGGGCAGGCGGGCGGGGCGTGGCCTCTGTCCCAGCCTCAACCCAGCTCTCTGGCTCCAGGCGCCTTCTCAGGAGTGTCCAACATCTTCAGCTTCTGGGGGGACAGCCGGGGCCGCCAGTACCAGGAGCTGCCTCGCTGCCCCGCCCCCGCCCCCAGCCTCCTCAACATCCCTCTTTCCAGCCCTGGCCGCCGGCCCCGGGGCGATGTGCAGAGCAGGCTGGATGCCCTCCAGAGGCAGCTCAACAGGTGAGGGTGGTCCCTGGGATCAGCCTGGGCCCGGCTGTGTGTGTCCAGGGGTGCGGGCTAGTAGGGGTGGGGCATGGGCATACTGCAGTGTGGCCTGTGGGTTTCGGGCAGTGTTGTAGGGTGAAGTGGGTGTCTGCTCTGTCTAGGCCTGTCCACGTGTCCAGCAGCTTGACCCTCTCCTTGTGTTCAGAGCCGAGCCAGGGGCTGCCACACCTAGAATGAAGAGTGGACCTGGGGTTGACCAGTTGGCTGTCCAGAGGGTGGTCCTGAAGTTGCAGTCACTGGTGTCTCCACTTCCCTGAGACCCAGGGCGTCCTCCTCCTTCTCGCCCCAGGCTGGAGACCCGGCTGAGTGCAGACATGGCCACTGTCCTGCAGCTGCTGCAGAGGCAGGTGACGCTGGTCCCGCCTGCCTACAGTGCTGTGACCACCCCGGGGCCCGGCCCCACCTCCACCTCCCCTCTGCTGCCCGTCAGCCCCATCCCCACCCTCGCCCTGGACTCGCTTTCTCAGGTAAGTTCCAAGCACCCCAGCCCTGCCTCTTCTGCACCGATTCCACCCCAGACCGGCTTTGCTGCCCTTTTTGCTTGGCCTTGGGCCCCAGCCGCCTCCCACCCTGTTCCTGCCCTCATCCCAGGCTGTACTCCTGGAGGAGGGCTGCCCTAGGAGCTGCGAGCACAGAGCACAGCAGGAGAGCCCCCAACTAAGCCCCCAGACAGCTGGGCCAAGGAAGCCAGCAGGCCGAGTGGCATTCGCTCCCCTAGTGTCACCTGAATGGCCATATCTACTCAGGGTGCCTGTGTCATGGCTGTGGGTGGAGGGACTGTTGAGCCAGGGGCCTGGCGGTGGGTGCTGGCTGCCAGCGTGCCCTTGGGATAGGGTCCCAAGCCCCTGCTGCGACTGATACCCTCTGGGTCAGGTTCTGCTGCCAACCGTTGACTCTCATGCTCAGCGCTTTGCGGGGTTGTCCTGAAGGCTCTGGCTAAGCCCCAGGGTAGCACTTCCGGCCCGCATCTCTCCCCTCCTGCCAGGGATGGGCCTCTGTTGCCCTTTGTCCTCTCCTAAGTGGACACCTGTGTTCCTGGCCTCCTGACAGGACAGCTGTGTCTGGGTCTCAAGAATGGGGCTCCTCTGGCGACAAGAGGTGGCCTGGCATCTGCTCCTCCCTCCCTCTGGCATCTGCTCCTCCCTCCCTCTGGCGTCTGCTCCTGTTTGCAGACACCAGGGCCCACGGCAGCCAATGTACCAGTCTCCCTTCACAGCCTCCTCCGCAGGGATCTCACAGCAGACTCGCCAGCACCCACAAAGCCCCCCTGCCGGCCCTGGTACCCTGCCTGGCCTTCCGAGGCCTGGCCGCCCGCCTGCCTCTGTGTCTAGGTCCCTGAGTTCTAGATTGGAGGAGAGAACCCTGTCTCTCTCTGTACAGCTTCTGTGTCAGCTCAGGGCCCCTTATCCTGGATGGGGTTTGAACCCAGCGGCCATGTTCCCTGGGGAGGGGAGCGGCTGTGGCCTCAGGCTCTCCCCAAGTCAGGCAGAAGCTCCCGAGGCCCCCAGATGCCCGGTCTGGCTCTTGCCCACCCAGAGCGCGTTTCCCCCAGAGCCCGTGGGAGTCGTGCTCTGTCTGCCTTGGCCCTTCTCCTGTGCCCTCCAGGCCTCTTCTGTCTGTCACCAGGGTCTCCTGACCCTCTCTATCCTCTGACCCTCCCCTGCCCCTTGGCTTCTAGCTTCTCACACTCCGGTTTCTTTGCAGGTTTCCCAGTTCATGGCGTGCGAGGAGCTACCCCAAGACGGCCCTGCTCGACGCCTCTCCCTGCCGGGCCAGCTGGGGGCCCTCACCTCCCAGCCCCTGCACAGACACGGCTCAGACCCGGGAAGTTAGTGGGGCTGACCAGTGTGGACACATGGCTCACCCAGGGTTCAGTGCGCTGCCTGGGCCCCTCCTGTGGAGGCCCTGCCCGGGAGGCCCTGGCCGCTGACGGGAGAGGAATAGGAAGGCACAGCTCCTCCTCCAGCCCTTGGGACCATCTCCTCCTGCGGTCCCCTGGGCCCCGTTGCGGGGGGGAGGGGCAGGGACAGGGCCGGGCAGTAGATGGGGGTCTGTGGTCCCCTCACTGCCCTGGGGGCAGTAGCCGGTCTAACTGCCGGAGGCACCCGGCCCTGGGCCTCAGGCACCTCAAGGACTTTTCTGCTATTTACTGCTCTTATTGTTAAGGATAATAATTAAGGATCATATGAATAATTAATGAAGATGCTGATGACTATGAATAATAAATAATTATCCTGAGGAGACTCCAGGGGTGCTGGGAGGGTGCCGCCATCAGCACGCTGTACCCCGTGTTCACGTTCATAGTGTCCGGTGCACTGGCCTCTCTGAGGGAATCCAGGCCGATCTGTCTGTGCGCACAGGGCCTGCAGGGGCAGCTCCGACGTCTGGGTGTGGAGTCTGTGCCGTCGGGGTGCTCCCTCGGGGCTGACACAAGTCACCTCCAGGACCTCTGGCCTCCGGAGCGCCCTGCTTCCATGTGGTCCTGGATTCAGGATGGCAGAGAGCCACCTGGACTCTTTTACATATAGAGATTGTCCTAATGGGATGCCAGGCCTGGGGTCCCGCCCCTCAGGGTCATGGTGGCTTGCTGGGTGGCACACTGGCCCCCAGAGCTGGCCCCAGGCTGACTGCTGGCGGCTGTACTCTTCCCTCACACAGCTCGTGAGCCCAGCCCGTACTGATTTTAACCTGGGGCTGTATTTGGCCAAGCCCCCAACTTGGCCTTCTCTTGACCTTGACTCAGACTCACGCGGATCCTATATAATTGGCCCCCCACAGCAAACCAACTCTGGGCACGCCGGTTTTCTCTACCCTGACCAGAGCCCCCGCCCCCTGGTGTCTGGCTCCAGACGGGCCTCACCTCCGTCACCTCCGTCACTTGGTCACCTGTGATCCCCGACCAGCGGAGCTGCCTGAAGAGGGTGGAAGTTTCAGGCGGCTCATTCCCAGTATCGGAGGGGCAAGTCAGAACAGATGTCCTGGGGCCAGTGAAGGGCGGTGGCCGTGTGCATCCGTGTGCTCGTGAGTGTGCGCGTGTGCACGTGCTATTCTGGTCTTGCGTGCCACGTGCCATTCTGGTCTTGCGCGAACACCCAGCGTCTCAGAGGAGCTGCCGTGCAGTGGCCGTGGTAGGGCGGCTGTCAGCCAGCAGGAGGGGCCGATGGGCAACAGTGCTGCCCAAGGCCTCCAGGGTCGCTTAGTCCTGTAATCCCTGACCCTCCGAGGTGGGTGTGTTAGCCTTGCTTTGAACAGAGCCCATTACTGCCCGTGCCCGGGATGGGGAGGGGGTTGGCAGGAGACCCTGGTCTCTGAGCCACCTGGAGGGTGCTCTGTTTCCAGAGCGGGTAGGAGAGAAGTTCCTGGTGGTTCTGCAGCAGGGCCTTGGCTCCCCTACCAGAGGGTGGGACCAGGGAGGGGTCCCTGTGAGTTCAGCGTGCCCTGGGGGACAGGGCACGGAAGATGGGCACGGGGGATAGAGGTGGGGGAATAGACCCCGGTGGTGGGGAGGGGTGACCCAGAGACGTGGGCCAGGCAGAAAGGGCAGCTCTGTGCAACGGAATCTGGCACGTGTGTACGCGGTGTACACGTGAGCGTGAGCGTGCATCTCTTCATGGTTTGGGAGCGCACACGCAGGCCTCCCTGGTGGATTGATGTGTGTGGGCGTGGGGTGGGGTTCTAGCTGGGGGGATGCCCTAGATTCAGGGTCAGCTCACGGATTACGGGCGCAAGCAGACGCCGTCAGGATCTCAGCCCCGGACACGGGCAGAGGCCCCCGTGAGGTTGATGGTGAGAAATGAAATGACAGACGAAGCTCGCTGCACTTGGCACGCGGGGACCGAGGTGCTGGGCCAAGTCCCCGCTCTCCGGCACTCTCTCCATCCTTCTTACCATCTGTCCCGTCCTTAGAGCACCTTCATCTGGGAGCTCAGCCCCGATTCGCAGCACTCTGTCCAGGTGTGGCGGTGAGGGCTGGGGGAGCCTGGGACAGCCTGCGGGAGGGGCTGAGGGCCGGCGCAGCGAGTCAGGGCCCCGTGCTGGTGGGCGTGGGGAGCAGAGGAGGTGAAACCCGGGCCCGCACTCCCTAGGCTTTGTATCACGTTTGACGCTGGTTATTCTCTGGGGCACATGCCGGCGTCCACAGTCAGCTGCCCGCCACCAGGGGAGTGCCCTGCCTGGGCCTGGAGGCCTGATGTGTGCGCTTCCAGGGATGTGTGTGTGTGTGTGTGTGTGTACACGCACATGTCTGTGCTCACGGTGGGGGCTGGCCCAGCAGAGGGGAAGCCTCTCTGTGCTTGTCCTCGATGGAAGCATGTGGGTGCCCAGGGGCTGGGCTGCTCAGTCCGGTTGAAGGAGCTTTTCTGCATGGCCAGGACACCAGTGCCAGGTCCCTACCAGGAGCCACCACTGAGATCTGAGAGGGGGCGGAGGCCAGCGGTCACAGTGGCTCCATTCACGATGGTTCCACCTGCCCGGCTGTGTCATTTAACCCCTAACACCCCGCAGAGGTGGGTGCCGCTGGTCCACGTGAGGAGGGTCGGCAACTGACCAGTGTTAGTGTTGCGGGTAGGTGGTCGTGCGCAGCTCCGGGCTTCACTGGAGGGGCCGCAGTGACCCTCAGGGCACAGCATTGGGGCTAACGCTGGCCGGCCGCAGGGTATGGGCTTGGACCTGGGCCTTGGGGGACCTGAGAGGCCGGCGGGGGTGCAGTGAATGGGCAGTGCAGCCCAGTGTGGAGCCCAGCGAGGAGACTGCTTGCCTGCGTTCCCAGCCTGCCCCACCCTCCCCTGCCCTGGCCAGGTGGAAGCACACCCCCTCCTGCCAGCCTGGGACCGTGCTCCACCCAGCGCACGAAGGGTACCATGAAACACAGCTGTGCCTGTGACCCGGGAGCTCTCTGTCGGGCGGGGGCAAGTTCTCGGGCAGGGTCTGCTCAAGGCTGAAGGCTGCCTAGAACCCATAGGGGGGCCCCAGCCCTCATGGGGTCCTGCTGCGTCCCTGGGACCAGGCGGGCTCCCAGGTGTGTTGGGAGGGGTGGGTGGTAATGCTGGGGGCCGGCTGGGGGTACAGCAGGCTGTTTCCCTCCAGGGACCACCTTTGTTCACCATGCATTGATGCATTGCCCACTCTTCTAAGGTCCAGCCTCATCTTTTCTTTTTTTAAATAGAAATCAGTAAAAATGCTTTGGAAGGAAGATGAAGGACCATCAGAAGCCAGTAGCCTGGGAGGCTGGGAGAAGGGATGCCTAAGGGGCATCTCGTTCCTGGGGCTCAGGAAGAGAGGGAAGAAGGAGGTGTGGGGACCACTGTGCCGCCACGCTGCACCCTAGGACAGGTTCCATGGTCAAATGAAGGGCGCTTCCCCTGCCGGCCTGAGGCAGTGAGCTCTGGACTGTCAGCTCCCTGTGGGTGGGGCTACTGTGACTGTAGGGCCCCCGAGCAGTGCCGGGCACTGGGATGTACGCAATGTTTCCTGAATGAACGAAGGAAGCACAACCCTTCTCCCCGGGACGGAGACCCTTGGGCTTGGCCAGCAGGGCTGGGGAAGGCCTCCTGCGGCTGGCGGAGCAGAAGCGGGGCATCTGTGCGGGGCTCTGGCCCTTCACCCTGGACCCGCGGGTCACCATGCTCTACTCCATTCCTGTCCTCCGGCCTGCACTGCCCGGTTCTGTGGCAACTGCCCGCTGCCCCAGACCTGATCCCCGCCCCCCCGTCACCTGGGCTCCTGGAGCCACAGGACTCTGGTGACGGGGGGGCAGGGCGAGGGTGCAGTCCCCTCCTCTCCTGCAGGGCCAGTCACCAACGGCGGGGGGTGGGCTGTTGTGCAGACTGGAGGGTTCTCCCAAACCAAGAGGGCCAGAGGGGTGGGGCGGGAACTGCAGGGGCCGTGGCGGGCGAGGAAAGGTCCACGCGGTAGCCGATGCCCAGGAAGGCAGGTGGCAGAGCCTGGAGCCGGAGTCTGGTCAGGGGCGGGGGACAGGAACCGCGGGGCAGGCCCGGCCTGCCTTCCCCCACCTCCACCTCTGCACCTAAA
Source organism: Lagenorhynchus albirostris (assembly GCF_949774975.1). NCBI lineage: Eukaryota > Metazoa > Chordata > Mammalia > Artiodactyla > Delphinidae > Lagenorhynchus > Lagenorhynchus albirostris. The sequence goes on from NC_083102.1 coordinate 6,160,773, forward strand.
GGTCCAGGAGCGGAGTGAGGTGCTGGTGGTGCCTCCTGGCCGCGTGACTCAGCCACTGCCCGGAGTCCAGGTGCAAGTGCGCCCCGCCCTGTCCTCACGTGGACCCCCGCTCCTCTCCGTCCAGGCAGTGGCAGCTCTCACGTTTCAGTGACAAGTAAGAGTCATCGATACTCATGGAGCCCATCCTTTGCGGTGAGCATTATTCTGACTGCCTGAAACCCGAGGCCCAGAGGCTCGCGGAACCTGCCAGCATCCGCAGCTCCTGAGGGTGGAGCTGAGGCATGAACCCGGGCAGTCTGAGTCCCCCGGGCTGGCCCGAGCCTGGGGCACACCATCTCCCTTAGGCAAGACAGGGACTAGGAGACCTTTGCAGGTGTCTGCGATTTCTAGGACCTCTCTCCCCTGCAGGCTTCTGTACCTTCTGTTCCTTTGCCTGGAGCGCCCTTTGGTGAATTCCTGCTGGTCCTTGGGTGGCTCTTCCAGGAGTTGCTTGGTGCGCCCCCTCCCTCGGGCTGGGGCCCCCTCTATGCTCCTGCAGCACCCTCTGCTCTCCCCACCCCGCCTTCCCTACCCTGGACTGCCAAATCCAGGGGCTTGTCATCTCTGCGCCACACCGTCCCTGTCTCTGTCCCCCAGCACCACGCGCAGTGGCTCCCCCGAGCGAGCACGCAACAGTTTACTGAATGAACGTTTCTGGATTTGGGGAGCGATTAGCAGTAAAATCCTTTTTTTTTTTTTTTTTTTTTTTGCGGTACACGGGCCTCTCACTGTTGTGGCCTCTCCCGTTGCGGAGCACAGGCTCCGGACGCGCAGGCTCAGCGGCCATGGCTCACGGGCCCAGCCACTCCGCGGCATGTGGGATCTTCCCGGACCGGGGCACGAACCCGCGTCCCCTGCATCGGCAGGCGGACTCTCAACCACTGCGCCACCAGGGAAGCCCAGCAGTAGAATCCTTAATATCCAAAGGGCCCGTGTGCTTGACTTTGGGGGCTGTGACTTCCTGTGCAGCCAGGCTTGGGGTGTGAGGGCTGAGGAGGGGGCTCTGGGGTAGCTGGCATTCCCTGAGCCGCCTCCGCTGATAGGCAGACGTGAGGTCTGGTTGGCCCCTAAGGACCCACGGGGTTTACGTTTTCTACCCCACTCTGTTGGCTCAGCTCAGTGCCTGGGGCTTGGTCCTTGCTCTGGGTTACGATCAGGGAACTTCTCTGATGCCACCTGGAATCCCTCCCGGTGGGCATCTAGGGGCACAGCTGGATATCCCGTGATGGCCGTCGCTCACCTGAGCTTTGGGGAGCCCCTGCCTTTGCTTCCCATCACAGCAAGTTCATCACCCTCTCAGATGCCTGGTCCCTGGCCTGGCCATACCTCCGGGGGCAGCCCCTGCAGGCCTCTTTTCCAGGCTCTGTTCTGCCGCAGTGCAGGGCAGCAGGTCTTGTGCCAGGCCCTTCCTGCAACCCCCCTGCCCACGTCGCAGGAGCAGATGGGCTGAAGCATGCCCAGGTCCTGACGTGACAGATGGCTCCTTCCTCTTTGCCTGCAGGACAGAGCCCTCCACGTCAGCCTGGCACAGAGGGTTCTCATCTTCCTTTCCAGACTCACCTGCCTTTATATCTCCTGCTGCCACGTGGCCAATACTCTAGCCTCATGAGATCACGTCCTGTTAACTATGCTTGAGTTCTCCCTGCATTTGCCTGTCTTTCCCTCTTCTTGGAAACAGGCTCTGTCCTTCCCGGCCTGGAGAAACTCTCCGATCCTTCAAGTCCTAGCTCACACGTCACCTCCTCCAGGATGTCCTCTCTAGGTGCCTCAGTGGATCTAAACCTCGCATTGCACTGGGCTCAGGCCTTTGTCAGCGCCTCCACACACCCTGCCTGTTCTCCTGTCTGTCATCCGAAACAGGACTGGCTGAGTATTGGCCATCTTCTCATCTCCCTTGGAGGCCTCTGTCGTGGGGCCGGGGAGACGGCAGGCCCTTTGCCAGTGTGTCTTGCTCCATCTCCACTTCCCAACGGGCCTCTGCGTGGAGGGCTCCTGCCCACGGTCCTCTGTGTGGCCGCTCATTTGTCCTTTGATGGTCAAGGCTGAGAGCGATTTCTCGTAGGGCTTTTCTGTTTCAACCTCAGGTCTGAAGGATCCGCCTTTCTCCCCAGTGGTGGCCAGTCCCGTGGGAACTGGAGGGTGCTCAGCCTGGCTGCTCAGGGTGACCTCCAGGGCTCACACGGTGGTCCGACCACACAGGGGCCGTCAAAAGCACACAAGTAGTGGGTCTCGTCTATCTCAGGTGCTCAAAACTGTCGGAACAAATTTGAATCATAGGGCCTTTCAAGGTCACTATTTGGAAACAATTTTAGATAACTGTATATCATAAAAGAGTGGTTGGTGTAAAAATCAATAAGATTTAGTAAAAGACTGAATAGTAACAGGTTTTTTTAAGCCGCGTAGGTGCATGTTATTAAACCCCGTAAAGACTCAATTTATCTTGATCATCTTATTGTATCATTTAAAATAAAGTGATTCTTGATACTTTATTTTCTAAAAGTCTAAGTACAGGTCAAGCCCTTTTCTTCTCTTTTTGGCAAACTTCTGTCTTTCAAAAAAAAAAAAAAGAACGTGTTCTGAGGCATTTGTTTAAATAATCAGCTTCATTATTTTCTAATCACACCTTATAAGTGAGTTGGAAGTTGGCAAGAGCCATCGCTTAGAAACCAGAGCAGAAGAATTTAGCTCAGCCGTCTTACCATTATTTTAAAATTAGCAATAGCATAAGGTCTGGCTGCAAAAGGCTTAGATGCTAACTGGCAAGAAACTCAGTCATTAGGGAAACAGCCTGGAGAGGGTAACGGCTTGGCTTCCTCTTTCTGTTCTGCCAGGTGATGACAGCTGGGGAAGCAGAGGGAACGCATTGGTCAGGGACACCAGGAAGGTCAAGTGAAGCTGATCTCATGGTCTCAAGAGGCCTAAGTGGAATGAAACCCTTAGCAGATGGGAAAATGAGAGTAGAGAGCTTTAGTTAAAGTCAATCTTCCCTGGGCCCCCAGAACTGTGACTGTCCCGCAGGGAAGTTTGGCTTGATGTGAGGCTCTGAGCGGCCATAAAGAAGCGTTATTCTCAGGGCCGGTGAAAGGAGCGTGGGGGGACGAGGTTAAACAGTGACTGTGCCATGACCCAGAGGCCCTCCGTCCTCCAGCCCCCAGGGAGCCCTTCCCCTAGGGTGCTGAGAAGTGGCTGGTGCCCCATCCAGGGGAGAGTAGGGTGTGCCTAGTGCCTCCCCGGGTCTCTGGGGATGCCCTGGGGGTGAGGCTTCTGCTCTAGGCTAGCTGCCCTGTGACCTGTGAGACACCTGTCCCCTGAGTGTGTGGTAATTCCTGTGCCTGCTGCCACCTCTCTTCCAGGGCACTCGGGCTTAAGGTGGACACCCCTCCTCTTCATTATCCCAAAGCACCACTAATTAAAGGTGTTGCACGTAGCGGTTGATTAGTAAAGATCTTGGAGGTCATTGTGAACACTGGGGAAGTCATCTCACTGTACAGCCCAGAAAACAGCCTAAAAGATGATCCCAGACATTCCAGTCCTAAATTCTTGGCTGCTTCCTTGTTGATGCCTTTCTCATTGGCTGACCTCCTTCCTAGCCCTTCCAAGACCCTCTTGGTCAGTTCCCATTTTCTGAAGACGCTTCTCTGACTCTTCTTTTTCCCACTTCCCTGGCCTGCCCCACATTTACCCTCACTACCTCGGGCAGATCCGTTCAAGTGTCTCCAGGCTGCTCTTAGCTGACCTTGCCCGGGGCACCACTCTTCTCCTTCTGAGGCCCTTCCAGACTATAGGGATGCTATCCAGACACGCACCCGATAGACCCAGAGTGAGCTCCCCGTGCCCCTAGCGGAGAGAGGGGGCTGCAGTGAAGCTGGCTTTCTTTTCCCTTCCTTCCTTCTTTTCTTTTCTTTTTATTTTTGGCCATGCCGCGTGGCTTATGGGATCTTAGTTCCCGACCAGGGATTGAACCCTTGCCCTCAGCAGTGAAAGTGCAGCGTCCTAACCGCTGGACTACCAGGGAATTCCCCCTTCCTTCCTTCCTTTTTTTTTTTTTTTTTTAATATTTACTTATTTACTTGGTTGCGCTGGGTCTTAGTTGTTGCAGGTGTGCTCCTTAGTTGCAACTCGCCGGCTCCTTATTTGCGGCTTGTGGGCTCCTTAGTTGTGGCATGAGAGCTCTTGGTTGAGGCATGCATGTGGGATCTAGTTCCCTGACCAGGGATCGAACCCTGCCCCCTGCATTGGGAGCGTGGAGTCTTAACCACTGTGCCACCGGGGAAGTCCCCCCTTCCTTCCTCCTTCCTTCCTTCCTCCCTCCCTCCCTCCCTCCCTCCCTCCTTCCCTCCTTCCTTCCTTCCTTCCTTCCTTCCCTCCCTCCCTCCCTCCTTCCTTCCTTCCCTCCCTCCCTCCCTCCCTCCCTCCCTCCTTCCTTCCTTCCTTCCTTCTTTTTGATTAGCAAACAGTGTCCCTGCAATAATAATTAGTGATGCATAATGAGGGCATCTAGGGGCAGAGATGGGGGTTACAGAGGAGGTGAGGAAAATGCAAAGCAAACAGCAGAGTGGGAGGCGAAGAGCCCAGAGGGGCAGATCTGAGGACCGCTCGGCTCTGCCGCTGTCCCTCCACACAGGCATCCCGAAGGGCGTGCAGTCAACGCTTGGTTTGGGCCTGAGCTGTTCCGGTCTCAGGAAGTTCTCTTCACGAGCCAATTAGCTTCCCTCTCGCAGAGGCACAGACTCGTGGGACCTCGGGTGTTTGGAAGGGGTGGGTTCAGGAAGGGACAGTAGGAGCCACTGCTTATTAGAGAACCACCTCACATCAGACACGGCCCTGAGGAAGGGTTAGGGGCAAAGGGCTGCTTCTCGAGGACAGAGTCCTCGTGGTCTCCTGCTAACTTTTTGCCAACTGACTGGCCAACATTGAATATTCTGAGTCACTGTCCAGTTCGTGGTTTGGAAATGCATAAAATGAGGAAGAGCTGCAAGCGACCTTGGAAAAGAGGCAGCTCCTTGGACTAAATGCTGGACAAGGGGGACGGAATGGACGCCGACGGGACCAGCACTTCTCTCTCCACACTCCGTCCTCCCCGGCTGGCGTCCCCCTGGCTCTAGACCCTGCTTAGCCCCCCGGGTGCCTGGGCAGCGCGGCTGAGGGTCCTGGCCCGTTGGCCTAGACTCCAAGCAGAGCAAACTCAACTGTCTGGGGTTTTCACGACCACAGCCTCCCCCAGCTTGACCTCAACCAAGAGCTGGATAATTTTCAAGTGGAATATTTTTGTTGAGCGCCACCCAGAATGTTAGAAAGTCAAGAAAGGCCCTTAAAAAAAAAAAAAAAAGGCCCTTAAAAAACAGAGTGTGTCCCCTTTAATTTTCAGTGGAAGAGTTGCCAAAGGCCGGAGAGTTCAGGGCAACATGGCTTCCTGCCCCACAGCCTGCTGCAGGCCGGGCGCTGGGTGGATCCCAACAGCGGTTGTATGAGACCCAGCCACGGCCTTCAGTATCTTGTAGTTCAGCTGGAAACACGGGAGGGAGATGGAAGAAGATAGTGAAGGTCCCCTCCTGAGGGCCCAACAGAGCTTCTTGTATTCCTTCTCGAGTCCTTCGCTCCTGCCAAGCCTAGCCTCGCAGCTGAACTTCTCCACGAAGACTTGTCCGTGGCGTTCCTGTGACATGCGATGCTGCCCCATCCGGTGACGACTCTTAGCTGTAAGAGCTGTGTGTGCAGGTCACGCAGAGCTGGGATTTAGGGGGACGCCTCTTCAATGTGGGTGGAGATGCTCTCCTCCATGATGACCTGTCCTCTCCCAGACTTTTTGCCTGAAAACAGGCACATCGTTTTATTTTATTTTTTTTAAAAACATCGAATCATACACTTTATTTATTTATTTTAAATAAATTAATTTATTTATGTTTGGCTGCGTTGGGTCTTTGTTGCTGCACGTGGGCTTTCTCTAGCTGCGGCGAGCGGGGTCTACTCTTCTTTGTGGTGCGCGGGCTTCTCACTGCGGTGGCTTCTCTTGTTGTGGAGCACTGGCTCTAGTCACGCGGGCTTCAGTAGTTGTGGCTCTCAGGCTCTATAGCACAGGCTCAGTAGTTGTGGCACACGGGCTTAGTTGCTCCGCGGCATGTGGGATCTTCCCGGACCAGGGCTCGAACCCGTGTCCCCTGCATTGGCAGGCGGATTCTCAACCACTGCGCCACCAGGGAAGCCCACACATCCTTTTGGACTTGCTGCATGGTGGGGCGTCCCTGTGGGGTCTTCACAGATGGGATTGGGGAGGCCCGCTGTTTAGGGGGTGGTGACAAAGAGCTGTGACCCACCTGGTAGTCCCCCCCATTTAGCCTCTCCACAGTGTGGTCTCTCCGCAGTTTTCTCAATTCCTGATTTTCTCCCTGGATGCAGGATGCCCCCTGACTCATGGGGGCACAGTGTGTCTGTGCCTTGTCCTTCCTCCAGCTCTGTGCTGGTCCAGTACAGCTGGTAATTTGGGGAGAGTGTTCCCCCTTTCTTCAGTAGCAGAGGCTCCCCTAACTGTCAGGTCTCTGGTTCCAAGTCCTCTCCACCCCGTCTCCCCAAAAGATCGTTGGAAGCTGCCCCACATGGGACCAGCGTCCTGCGTGAACTGTAGCCTGGGACTGAGGTAAACTCAAGTTAGAAGAAATTTCCTTTTAGGGCCACCCATGTGCTCTCTGGTCACCTGGGATTCTGATCTCACTAGCCACCCACACACCCAGACGGTGGCCCCAGATAAATCTTGAAAGGATGGGACTTTCATTTCTTGCCGCAAAGCCAGCCGGGACAGAGGCTTTCTGGACTCAGGTTGCATTCTCTTTGCTCTAAAAAGCCCCTTTGAAAAGGGGCTTCGGTAGTTAACACCAGCACTACGTTACTTTCTAAAATCTTTGTGGCACAAAACTGTCCCACATAGAAGAGAAATCCACAGACTGGAATCCAAACCTGGGTCCCATTTGTCCCCTGGCTCCTCAGACGGGGCCAGTCTGATGACGATTCAGCTGAAGCCACACACTGATGCGCAGTTGTGCGTGGGGCGGGGTCGCTAGAACTGCAGCTCTGGGGGCTCTGTGCGGGCACCTGGGAATGAGATGCGGGAGCAACAGGAGTTCGGACGCCAGCACCCGGAGGTCTGCGAGGGGCTGGAGGAGTCTTACGATATCCAGGCTGCTGTAACAAAAATACCACAGACCGGGTGGCTTGTAGACAGCAGAAATGTGTTTCTCATAGTTGTGGAGACTGAGAAATCCAAGATCAAGGCACTGGCAGATTCTGTCTGGCAAGGTCTGCCTCCTGGTTCATAGATGGCTGCCCTCACGTGGCTGAAGGCGCGAGGGAGCTCTTGGGGGGCCTCTTTCACAAGGGCACTAACCCCACTCATGAGGGCTCCACCTTTATGACCTAACCACCTCCCAAAGGCCCCACGTCCTAATACCATCACCTTGGGGATTAGGTTTCAATATATGAGTTTTGGGGACACAAACATTCAGTTCAGAGCAGAATGGACCAACCATAGCAGGAGGGTCCAGTTAGACCAATTGGCACACCCTTACATGGACCAGACATCCACCTGCTCCTCGGCCAGAGGGAGATCCAAGAGTACGGGCAGTGATCTATAAATGATGGATTTGTTCTTTTCATATTGTTTTTGTAAATCTTTTTTGGTAAATTAAAAAAAAGTACCATTTAATAGACAGCGTCTCCCTCCATATTTTTCCCTTGCTTTTTTGGTTTTGATCGAAGGATCTAGGTTGTTTTTTTCCTAGAGTTTTCTACAACTGGGTTTTGCTGATTTTTGTCCCCGTGATGTAGCTTAATATTAGGGTGACCAATCAACCCAGTTTGCCCTGTGCTCGAATCCGGAAGTCCTTAGCAAATCAGGTTGGTCACCCAACTTTTTTTTTCTGTCATCTATATTTCTCATAAGTTGGTAGTTAAAGCTAGAGCCTTTATCAGACTCAGGTTTAGTTTTCTGGCAGGATTCTCCCCTAGTGGGCGGTGCTTTAGTTCCAACAGGAGACACATAAGTAGCTGGTTGCCTCTCTCTCTGTGATATTACAGCCTTTAACGACCACGGCTTATATTCATTCATTCAGCACGGGTTGAAGAATGGTGACCTTCTCATTCTACCTTCCCATTCCATTTATTAGCCGGACTTCTTTTATTAGAGAAACACTCTCAGCAACTCTTTGGTTACCCAGAGCTGCAGTTCATAGATTAAAGGCACTATCAGTGCTTGATTCTTTCCCTTTGTTACCGGCTTTTCAAAATATGGTTCCCTGGCATGCCCCCAAAGTAAAGAATGAGTTGCCTTTAGGAACATTTTAAGCTCATGGATAGCAAAAAATATTTCAATCTTTTGTAGTTATTATTCTTATTGATGCTCACGTTTCCATCTTCGAGAGAACTTATTCAGGTTGGTTCCTGAGTTATTTTGCTATTTAAAAAAAATTTATTATTATTTTGGCTGTATTGGGTCTTCGTTGCTGCACGCGGGTTTCTGTAGTTGCGGCGAGCGGGGGCTATTCTTCGTTGCGGTGCGCGAGCTTCTCATTGCGGTGGCTTCTCTTGTCGCGGAGCACGGGCTCTAGGCGCGCCGGCTTCAGTAGTTGTGGCTTGCGGGCCCTAGAGAGCAGGTTCAGTAGTTGTTGCGCACGGGCTTAGTGGCTCCGTGGCATGTGGGATCTTCCCGGCCCGGGGATCGAACCCGTGTCCCCCGCATTGGCAGGCGGATTCTTAACCACTGTGCCACCAGGGATGTCCCTGATTCTGCTTCTCATGTACCTTCCCACGCTCTCCCTCCCCTGTTTGTGAGAGTTGTGTTATATCCACCGTGTTGGAGCACAGCCATTTCCTTCCCTATGTTGTCCCTTATTATTGTCATTTAGTCTTGGTGCCAAGCTTGCTGCCCGGCTTCACACTGATGTCTTTCCAGTCAGCGTTGTTGTTTGAAGCTTCCTCTCTCGTGGATTCCTTATTAAGAGCTCATGAGAGTAACAGCCCCCGAATTCTTGACTGTTTACAGCAGTCTGTCTATGGTCTTGACACTTAAAGGTTGGCTTGGTTCCCGTTTTCTTTCCTTGAGTAGCAAATATTTCACTCCACTGCTTTCTGGCATACGGTATGGCTGCTGAGACATCAACTGCACTCCTATACTTTTTCCTTTATAAGTGACTTGGACTATTTAACCAGCGTCCAAAGACATTTTTCGTCCTGAAGGTCCTATCATTCTACTAGCATATGTCTCAGCGAACTGTGTACTGTCCTGGGTGGACATTAAGTGCAGTTTCAAGTATTTTTACTTCAGGAAAAAGGCTCTAAACTTTGATTTTGAGTACTATCCTGTTTTATAGCTTTGGTTTTCTTCTTGAGGTTTCCTATTATATGAATATTTGATTTTTTGCCTATATCTCCTGCCACTTTCTCTTGAAGTCTTTTCATCTTCTTACTCATTCCTTTTGACTGAAACATTTCCCTTTTTCATCTGTTTCACTTAAGACATTATCCGCTGTGTTTATGTGCATTTGTGAGTCTGGCTCAGTCCTCATTAGTAAAGTCATTTTACTTCGTATCTCATTCTCCCTCCCCCCCTTTTTTTTCACACACTCTTTTTCTTCAACTTCCTTTCTGAGCTTTTCTAATTCTGATTCATGATGTTCTTTCATACTCCTTTCCTTTTATTTATTTTAGCTCATTTTGCAATATGAAGTGGCAAGTTTTTTTTAAAAAATATTTATTTATTTATTTGGCTGCACCGGGTCTTAGTTGCAGCATGTGGGATCTTTAGTTGTGGCATGTGGGATCTTTAGTTGCGGCATGCGGGATCTTTAGTTGTGGTGTGCGGGATCTAGTCCCCTGACCAGGGATGGAACCCGGGCATCCTGCATTGGGAGCGCAGAGTCTTAACCGCTGGACCACCAGGAAAGTCCCTTTGAAGTGACCAGTTTTCCTCTGCGTCTGGCCACGTCATTCTGCTGTGTCTTCGTGGGCTGTGGGGATATCTCATTACCCCTCACATCTTTTCTCTTAAATTAACTTACTGTGATATTTGAAAGAAATTATCTTCCACTGCTCATGTTCAAGTAAAATGAATTTTCTGTACTCCTGGAGGAGAAGTTTGGACCAAGAGAGCTGTTTTGAACTTCACGACTCCAGCGCTTTTGTTTCTGTTCTCTTCACCAAGGTTCATAAAATATGGCCTCCTGTGCTCTGAGATCTGTCTTCTCACCCGTTCTGCACTATTAACTGGGCCTTCTCTTCCCTCTGCCCCTGTGGGCCCTGACCTGATCAATTCAGATTCTTTTCTTAGCAGTTTCCCCCTCAGCGCTGGGTTTGGGTTTGAAGGGAGCTCTGGTGTTAGTTTTGCGAGTTCACAGGCCCAGGTCTCTCTGGCATGGTGTGGTGGTCCCTTCTTCTCACCTACGACTTGCAGCCTTCGTGGGGATACACTGTCGCCGTTTTTGCTGTAGATGTTGTCCATGAAGTTTTGGTTTTGTTATTCCAGTTCTGTTCTCTTTTGCTGTGGAGATTTGGGGATGTTAAAAAAAATATGGGCCGTTAATATTCATCTCCCATCCTTTTGATTAATTGAAATTATTAGGAAATTTTAAATGTAGCTAGGTACCTGGTGGTATTAGTGAAATGCTAACCAACCATTGTGTGTCAGAAATGTCCTCTCCAGGCCACACATCCTCTGAAGGTTCTAAGGAAGGATTCTTGCCTCTCCTGCAGCTGTGGTTGTTACCCACAGTCTTTGGCTTGTGGCTGCGCAGTTCCTATCTCTGCCTCTGTCTTCACACGATGTTCTCTCTGTCTGTGTCTGTGTCTCTCCTCCTGAGGTCACCAGTCATTGGATTAGGGCCCACCTCATCCAATATGACCTCATTTTACCTTGATTACCTCTGCAAAGACCCTATTTCTAATAAAGCCACATTCCCAGGTACAGGGTGGACATGGACTTTTGGGGGACACTATTCAACTCAGTACAAGGGTCTTAGGCTAAATAAATGTATAATAGGAGGATTTCCTGGATAAAGAGAAAGAAATATGTCTCCCGAAGAAGGGAGTCAGAAGATGTAAGCTCTTCCCGTCTCCACATCAAGCAAGAGGCACGTGCCTCATGACTCAGCCAGGGCCTCAGAGACAAGTGCCCTCCAGTCAGCTCCGGACTCCTCCTGAGTTTCCACTGTGCCCTTGGAGGTCTCCTCTGGGCTAATCGTCACGTGGCCCTTGCACAAGGCTGGCGCCTAATTCCCTGCCATCCTTTAGGGAGCCCGTAATCTGAAAAGCTGTCATAGAGAAGCCTTCTATCTCTGGACCCAGTGGGTGGGAAGTCAGAAAGAACTGTTCTGTGCTCCCTTTCCTGACCATTGAATTCCTATAATTGAGCTTCTTTTTAAAAGCCTGAAACCCTCACACATGCAGAGAAGGAAGCAAGGAGTCAGAATACGTGCCAAGAGCTATAAATTTTCTCTGTCTGTCTGGGGCCATTATTCCACTGCCTACAGGCACTCACTCGGCAGCTCAGAGCACATCAGTCACATCCACCAACCCAGGTGGATGCGTTGGTTATTTAATTAGTTGGATGTACGTAGTTCGGTGTCCTGGCTCTTGCATGGGGGTGTCCGCCAAATTCTCAGCAGTCTAGAAATATCCCAAAGAACTTTTCTGGCTTATAAATAGAATTGTTATAACCATCTCTCCTTTGTTCACCCCAAGGCCCAGCTCTCATCAGTCTGTTTTAACAACAGTAGTAACAATAACAACAGCTCCATTCCAATCCATCATTTCTGGACAGCGTTCTGTGTTTTTGGGACCTCAGCAGCCGCTTCACAGTCAATGTGGGAGGAGTCTCCTAGCTTGCTGACATGGTCTTAGGCCAGATTAATGTGCCCTTTGCCTTTATGCATCATTTTGAAAGGATTTGAGGAGCTTTTCCAGGAGCTTTAACTCTGCTGGACATCACACATTGAACGTTTGCGACCTGAGGCCGCCTGGCCGGGTAGAGTTAGCTGCTTATTCTCCAGATCACATAATTACCCAGTCTGTCCCTCACTATCCCCTACCATTCTCATCAGTCTCCTATTCATCTTCTACTAACTCCTACCAACTTTGAATCAACCTCACAGCAAGTCGGCCTCTCAATTCCATATCATCAGCCAGTTATCTCTCAACCTCACGTCACTGTTCCTAGCAATCCAAGGCCAGATGCCGTATGGTCTTCCTTTTACTCTCTTTTTTTTTGCGGTACGCGGGCCTCTCACTGTTGTGGCCTCTCCCGTTGCGGAGCACAGGCTCCGGGCGCGCAGGCTCAGCGGCCATGGCTCACGGGCCCAGCCGCTCCGCGGCATGTGGGATCTTCCCGGACCGGGGCACGAACCCGTGTCCCCTGCGTCGGCAGGCGGACTCTCAACCACTGCGCCACCAGGGAAGCCCTCCTTTTACTCTTATATGGAACATCTTCTTGGGGCTCTAATGGATGGTGCTTTTGGATCATTTGGGCACTTGTATCTGTCACTGCACGTATATTTCCATTTCTGTGTATCTTAACACATTCTTCTTTCCCTTCTGGTCTTCCTCCCTTGGATTTCTCCTCTTCCTCTGGGAACTAGATCTGTCTAGCCTGCTTTCCCTCTATTCCTTTCTCTAACAGGGGTATTGGGCAGACTTAAGTTGCAGGCAAAAGGAGCAGCTCCAGCTATTTCAGTCCAAGAGGCATTCAATACAGAGAATAGCTGTTTATAAAATTGTTGCCAAGACAGGAAGCTCAGGCTCTAGGCTGAGTGTCCATGCCCAGCTCCCAGAGAAACACTGAAGAACCGGCACAGGCATATTTGGTGAGCACCAATATCTGAGCAAACATCTCAGTTCTTTACTCCGTAAACATGATAGCTTTCTGCCTTTTCATTTTCCTTTGAATTATTATCTCATAACAATTCCTGTAGTGCATCCCAACATTGCCTCAGCTGTAATATCAGGAAGAGGGGTGTTCACACTTTCAGACTCAGGCCAGGATTGGGGGGAGGACCTGGGATCACCTAGAGGACGTAGTGTTGAGGCTGCAGCAGGAAAGACATTTCTAAAAGAGATAACTAAATACATCAGAGAAATGAAGGAAATAAGAAAAAGGTTATAGGAAGGAAAAACTGTGGGAAAGAATCAGGGCTAGTGCTAAATATAAATTCCTTACTCTTGGAATATTCCATTATATCCATACGAAGTGAAAATCCCCTCCACTCTATCCCAGATGGATGGACCTCTGACCAAGAATGGAGCGCGTTCTCCTTTACTGGACAATGTCTGTTATTAGGCTAAACGTGTCTTCTTGCAAATTCCATCCATCGGTTCTATTTCTTTTCTTTTCTTTGTATGATATATAATTTTATTTTGATTAAGTGTTGTTTTAACTCCTAACAAATATTTTTATTATTTTTTATTGAAGTATAGTCGATTTACAGTGTAGCGCCAGTCTCTGCTCTACAGCAAAGTGACTCAGTTATACACATACAGACCTTCTTTTTTTATATTCTTTTCCATTATGGTTTATCACAGGATATTGAATATATTGAATATAGTTCCCTGCATATATACAGTGGGATACTACTCGGCCATAACAAAGAACTAAATAATGCCACTTGCAGCCACATGGATACAACTAGAGATGATCATACTAAGTGAAATAAGTCAGAAAGGGAAAGACAAATACCATATGATATCACTTATATGTGGCATCTAAAATATGACACAAATGAACCTGCCTGCGAAACAGAAACGGACTCTCAGACATAGAGACGTGACTAACAAATATTTTTCACCAATCAGCTAACAAATAGCAAGATGGCTAGATTTTATTAAAAATTAAAAAAATTGGGCTTCCCTGGTGGCGCAGCGGTTGACAGTCCGCCTGCCGATGCAGGGGACGCGGGTTCGTGCCCCGGTCCGGGAAGATCCCACATGCCGCGGAGCGGCTGGGCCCGTGAGCCATGGCCACTGAGCCTGCGCGTCCGGAGCCTGTGCTCCGCAACGGGAGAGGCCACAGCAGTGAGAGGCCCGCGTCCGGCAAAAAAAAAAAAAAAGTTTTGTTTTTGTTTTTTGTTTCATTGGTTCTAGTTCTTCTTTCACCAACCCCCTGACAATGACTCAGATATATTAGGCAGATGCCTTCGTCTCCTCAACCTCTTCTTCTCCAGGCAAAACGATGCCCAATACTTCAGTAACTCCTTATACGGTGTAATTTTGAGATGCTGACAGCAAATGGCACCGCAGCCCTCACCAGTGGCCTGAAGCCACCGATCTCATTAGCCCGCAGAGCTTCAACCTTGGGTTACCCCCGTGGGGAGGAAGTGGGGGAGCCCCTCAAGGCTCCGGGGGCTTGATCGATCAACACAAATGGTAAGAGGCCATTTGTCAGACCAATGGTAAGAGTGCTTCTGGGTCAAACACAAACCAAAGAGATGGCATTAACAGAGCTATAGAAATAATATGACAGGAGAAAAGGGGATTTGGGCATAGATGCAAAATGGGGGATCAGAGAGATGAAAGCTGACAGCATCTGTCCGGTACAGTCGGGGGACTGGACGTTGAATCTGAGTACTATGAACAATCAGGTCATGGAACAACCGGTCGGCTTGGGTGAAACATCCTCCAGTAATAGCCACCTGCCTTTAATCTGATTCCACGTTCATCAAGCAGTGTTCAGATGAATAATTTCACTTCCTGTTTCCCTGATACTGGGAAGGAGAATGTGCTGGTGGGAAACATGAGAATTCTGGTCACTGGAATGGGATCCGCTGCTCTGCGAATGAAGACGTTGGTGTCTGGTTAATATCTTAGTCTATGTAAGTTGGGAAATATCAAATGTTCCCTGCTCCCATCACCCATAGGTACTGTGCATCACAGACAGTTGCCTTCCTATCTATTTTCCATTCTTCCTTATTAATAGAATCCCATGTGTCCACCTAAAAATTCTTACTTCCCCTGATTCCCTCGCAGCTAAAGGTAACCACGTGCCACAGTTCTGGCCAATGCACCGTAGATGGAAGTCCCTCGGAGTGTGTTTGTTTTCTGGAGAATGAAAGGAAAGCCTTACTAGGAGAAAGTGTTTTTGCCCTTTCCGCTTTTATCTACTAGAACATGGCTGTGATGTCTGGAAGCACAGCAGCCATTTTATGACAACAAGGACAAAAGTCACACCCGAGGATGTCAGAGAAAGAAGATAGAGGGGCCTCTGGCTCCTTATGACATCCATGAGCAGCTGCATGGGCCCTGAATTGCTTTCCTCCAGAGACTGTTAGAAAAATAAGCCACTATCTGTTTAGGCCAAAGTTGGTTGGGCGTTTTACCATTTAGAGCAGAATATAGTCTTCATTGGTGCAGGGTCTAAGTGGAGTTTCTAAGCCGGCAAAGCAGACAAGACTCTAGAATGTGGTTAATTCACAAGGTGAAGCATCTGTGAGGCTCCCTGGTGGTCATGCCCTGGGGATGCCTCTTGGTTTTCTTCTGATCATAAACGTAACTCATATATTTTGTGAAAATTCAGGTGAAACGTAAAGAATAAAGAAAAAAATCACTCTAAAGTCTACCACCCAGAGATAACCGTTGCTTGCACAGTAGTGAATGTCCTCATAGGCGTTCGTTTATGTAACACAAATGTTGATACTACAGTTTTGACATAAAAGGGATTTGCATTTTGTAACTTGCTATTCACTTGACAGTTGTGGACATCATTCCTGTGATTTTGTTTAGAAAATCCATTCTATTGTCAGATTAAATATAGATCTCTCTTATTAATTGTAGCGATTTTAATATTCAAATATTGTTATTTAATTAGGTCTACTATAATTTAGCCAACAAATCCTCGGTTGGTATCTAATTTTTGATATTCTGTATAGGGCTGTAGTACAATGTCTTGGGTAAATATTTTTGGGAACTTTTCTGATTATCTCTTAAGAAATCCCTGGAAGCGGATTGCTGGCTCTGAGGGTTCTGCAAGTGTGCCTAGGTCTCACTCATGCGCTCCAGGCCACACTGCTTCCTACTGTGTGATCCCTGCATTCCAAGGTCGTTCTGCTGACTCGTCCTTCTACATGTTTAAGCTCTCTAGTTTCAGTGGGGCCTGACATTGCTTAGAGTGGTTTAACCACTGCCTTTTCTCTAATAAATGCTCCACGAGAGCTGTTCAAGATTCTGCGGCATTTCTTAAGCTCTTATTATGGGCTGAACTATGCCACCTCTCCCCAACCAATGAATACGCTGAAGGCCTAACCCCTAGTACCTCAGAATGTGACTGTATTTGGAGATAGAGCCTTTAAAGAGGTTATTAAGATAAAGTGAGGTCATAGGGGTGGGCTCTAATACCATATAACTGGTGTCCTTATAAGAAGAGGAGATTAGGACCCAGACACACACAGAGGGAAGGTCATGTGAGGACATGGGGAGAAGACGGCCGGCCATATGCCAAGTAGAGAAGCCTCAGAAGAAGTCAACCCTGCCAACACCTTGATCTCGGACTTCTAGCCTCCAGAATGTAAGAAAAGAAAATTCTGTTGTGTAACTAGCCAGCGTGTGGTCCTTTGTTATGGCAGCCCTAGGAAACTACCAGAGTCCAAATCTCACCTTTCCGGAACCACTCTCAGGGGAGGTTTCCTTCTTCGGAGACCCAAGTTAGGCTCAACTGGGGTTCTGTTTATGAAACCGTACAAGGTTCCACTTTCTAAGAGAGACAATAGTCAGAATGGATTTTCTTAACCAAATCCCTTTATTTTCCAATAAAGCACACATTGAGTAATAATCCCACCCTCAGTGGCATTCAGCCTCTCTGTGGAAGTGGTCTCTCTGCACAGCACCCAGCATCCCACCTGTCTCCACTCTCCCCACTTAGGAGAGGCAGGCAAAAAGAGGTGAGGCTGCGGGACACTTAATGGGTATAAACACATCACTGCTTTTCTCCAGGGAGGCTAGCTGCACCTCTTCTTTCTGCCCAAGTCGATCGACAGTGATGACGATGGATTTCAATATTCCTGTCCTCGCAGGGGAATTGAGAAGCAGGCTTCCTCTGATCTCTCATAGAGATATTGTAAAGTAGCTAGCATGCAAAGTTTTCTAGTGAAACAGTGTAAGACATAAAGACTAAAAGAAGATTCCGTATCTCACTCTGGCGATGTCTCATTCCTGTTAGGTTTATACTATCACTTAAAAAAAATTCCATCTGTGGGATTTTTAGACATTTTTGGATGTCAAGGTGTCTGTTCCACCGCGGCCTGGCCTCCCTGGAGACTCCTGTCCCCCGTGTGGGGCGGAACCACGCCGGGCTGGACGGGTCCCTCACCTCATGCGTTGTTGCCGTGGCCAAGCGTGGCCCTGCATCTTTTGGTTAAACGGAGACTTCAGGCCTCTGTCACAGGGGCCCCCAAAACTGGAGGGTGCGGCTGGGCCCAGGACAGGCCTGGCAGCCCCTCCTTCCCCGAGCCAGGGTCCTCATTGCTCTGTGATGTCCAGGGTGGCCTGAGGCCTGCACCAGGCAGAACCAGGACCCTCCGTTTCCAGGCTGGAAGACCGCCAAGGAGCCGAATCACATGTTGACAGGTCTTCAGGCTTTTCTACCACAATATCGGAGTTGGACACATTGGCCAAATAAAGTTGAAAGTTTCTGCCGAAAAAGAGAAGATTCGTGCCCTCTTCTATTCACTTGTTATAACTCCATGAAGTGTCTTGTGGGACCAGGATATCCTAGGCCTTGGTACCAGTCTCTCTTAGTGATGGTTTTCAAAATCCATACATTCACAGGTGACGGAAACATTGTAATTGGCAAATGGACAAAGGTCATCCCCCAACCCACCACGTCTACAGAATCGCCCAGGTGTCCCTGGCAGAACAACTCTTTTTTGATTGCCTCCTGGATACGAGGAGAGGGAGACTTTTTTTTTGCCTATTTTTCTTTTCAAAAATTGTGGTAGACTACACAACATGAAATTTACCATCTTAACCATTTTTTTTTTTTTTTTTTGAGATACGCGGGCCTCTCACTGCTGTGGCCTCTCCCGTTGCGGAGCACAAGCTCCGGACGCACAGGCTCAGCAGCCATGGCTCACGGGCCCAGCCGCTCCGCGGCATGTGGGATCTTCCCAGACCGGGGCATGAACCCGTGTCCCCTGCATCGGCAGGCGGACTCTCAAGCACTGCGCCACCAGGGAAGTCCCTGTCCCATTTATTTAGATCTTTTATTTCATTTAATAGAAGGTAAAATTTTCCTCTGTTGAGAGTGATGTATTTTTTGTCATATTTAAAGATATTTTATAGCTTTTGTTGCTATTATGAATGGTACCCTGTCTTGTACTGTATTCTAGGTGGTTATTGTGGTATAGAGAAAGTGTTATTGATCTTTGTAAGTTGATCTTACATTCATCCAATAACCCTCTTTTCGGTTCTAATACTTTGTTCAGATTTCTATGTAGATGATCATATTGATCACAAATAACAACACTTGTAGCTCTTTCCTTCCAGCTCCTACATCTTTATTTCTTTTTCTTGTTTTATAACATTGACCGGGACCTCTGGTTCTTTGTTACATAATAGCAGTGCTAACAGGCATCCTTATCTTGTTGCCAATGTTAACAGGAATGTTTCCAAAGTTTCTCCATGAGGTATGATGTTTGTTGTGGAGTTTTCATATACAGCCTTTAAAAGTTGAGGTGGTTTCATTCAAATTCTGGTTTTCCGAATTACTCTGTGACTCTGTGCCGGGAAGGGCTGTCCATCCCTGTGCCCCCAGCCCACGTGGTGTAGCCACACTCCAGCCATTGGATCCACATTGCAACTTCATGATTTGAAGATTTCCAAGTCAAACACATATAGCATGTCCCTACTCATGGGAAGCACCCTCCATTGCTGTCCTGTCCTCCATCGCAGCTCGGCCCAGGTGGAGATGATGACACCTTCCTACTACACACAGACATCATCTGGGCACACCTGTGGGGCCCAGTGCCTAGATGGGAGGTGACGTGGAGGGAACACTGTGAATCAGGCTGTCTTGTGTTTGAAACTGCAACCGGCCACTTGCTAGCTGTGTGACCGTGGCAAATTATTTAACCTGTCTAAGCCTCAGTTTCCTCATTTGTAAAATAGGGAAAATAAGGGTACCTACTTCCCGGGGAAGCTACTTGGTAGGTTGTCAAATAAAATAATCCGCAAAAGCATTCGACAGAGAGTAGTAACTGTCAGCTATTGGCTTTGTAACCATGAAAGGAAAGTCAGTAACACATTCAAATATTTTCACAGGACTTTGAATGATATGCAGAAGGCTCTTGATAAAACGTTAAGCGAAAGCCGCAGGTTTCACAAACTAAGTCAACATTTGTTTAACAGTGTTTTAAAATCTGCATAAGTAAAAGACTGAAGAGAAATGTATCAAAATGAAGCATTATAGGTGATTTTTTTTCTGTGTTTTCACATTTTTCTCCAATGAGCACACGATTACTCTTATAACCTTTAAAACATGTTTTATGGAAACAAACAACTCAGTGTGACTCAGCTGTGACAAGTTGGCCAAGAAAGCTAGTGCTGTCTTTGGCTGTCTCAGGAGAAATCCAGTGCCCGGAGCTGGAGGTAACGGCCCTGCCACGCTTGGCACTGGCCAGACCCCGTCTAGATTAGGGTTTTGTTTAGCTCTGGGCATAGGTAACCATGGGAATCTTAAATGTCATGGTGGAACAAAAATGTAAGTGTGCGAGGGCCTCAAAGTCTAGAGGAAAACAGGGCTGGAAAAGCAGACAGGGAGTGAAGACAGATTGGGAGAAGCAGAGGGGCTCCCAGCCCGGGGCGGTGGGGGGGGGAGGGGAGGAGGAGAGGGGAGAAGAGAGGAAGACAGTGAGAGAGAGAGAGAGGGAGGGGGAGAGGGAGAGGGATGGGGGAGGAAAGCAGAGCCGGGGGGGGGGGTGGGGTGGGGAGAGGAGCATCGGGAGAGAGGAGCCCCGGTTGGGGACGCGGCTTCTGCTCGGGGCCATCTGACTTAGGGCCGCCATTGCCTTTCTTGTCCCCGGTGCCTGGCACATTCTCCCGGGCGCTGCCCTTTTCTACCCCAGCTGTAAGGTTGAGTGTGGGTGCAGATTCCTTACAGATCCTGCCCACTGCCTCACGGTCCATGGATCCTGGCCAATAGATGTCCTTCCGGGAAGTTTGTAAACTGGCCCTGGGGACAGCATCACCTCCTGTCAGTCTGGGGGCCGCGAGTCCTGCACGTGGAGCGCTCCCTCTGGGAGGATGGACTCCCCGCAGAGGCTCAGGCACAAGGCGTGGACGTTGACCTCTGGCGGCGGGCTGGTCCCGGGTCTGAGGGGATCTGTCCTTCTCCAAGGTCTGGTCCTTTAACCTGCCTTCGCTGGAAGCACCACCCAGATGGCTTTTCAAAGCCTGTCTCTCTTTCCTCAACCTGATTCAGGCTGGGTGTTTATCACTTGCAACCAAAACAGTCCTGAGTAGTTCAGAACGACAGATACGAGTGGCTGTGAGGAGCTGAAGTGAGAGGCTCTGTCTGTTTGTGTGTCTGTCTGTCTGTCTCTCTGTGGTTTCTCTTTCTCTCTGTCTCTCTCTGTCTCTCTGTCCCTGTCTCTCTGTCTCTCATTTTCTCAGCCTCAGTGTCTCACTTTGGCTCGTCTGTCCAAGCCCTCTCTCCCCCCTGGCCCCCACTGTCTGGAATGAGTTCTCCCCAGGCTCCCATCCCGCTTCTCAGCTCCCCTGCACCCCTGCCTGTCCACCTCCCCACCGCCCCCCCCAGCGGGGCTTTCTCCACCCAGGGCTCCAGCTCTGTGAGTGCTCCTGGCCCGACGTCCTCTTCCTCGTCCACAGCAGGCCCCCCTCCTCCCTGCCCTCCCCCGACCCTGGGGTCCCGCTCGGCGGGGTTGGGGGGTGCCGGCACATCTCCACAGTCAGGCTGGAAGCCCCGCGAGCTGCTCCCCTTCCATCCTTCTCTACCTCCCATCGCCATGCGCGGTGCTTAACTTCCTGGAGTGTTCTGGAATCTGCCTCTCCTTCTAACCCTCCCGCCCCTGCCTGAGTTGGCGTCTTCTGTCTCTGGTATGAATACTTTGCGTGGTAAATCGTCTCTCTGCCTCTATGTTTGCTCCTCTCGAACCCACCCTCCTGGCTGTCATCTTGTACAATCAACAGATCCATCGTCTTGCCCTGCGGAGAGCAGTGCCGAGGGCCCATCAGCCCCAAGGAAATCTCAAGGGCCCTCGGAAGGGTAGGTGGCAACTCCCGCCTTCTTCTCCCGCTCCAGCCACAGAGGAATTTGCAGTTCCCAGCGCAGAGCACCACGATTCCCTTCTCTGGGCCTCCTCTCAAGCCGCCACCCTGCCTGAGCCCTTTCCTCCCTGCCTGGGCCACTCTGTGCCTCAGTTAGACCCCCAGTCTCTGCCAGACCCTCTCCACCCCTGCCGCACCCCGGCCCCCCGGGAGGGAGTTCTCTGCAGCCCCACCAAGACTTCCAGTTATTTCCTCAGGGATTGGTGTTTCCTACTAATCTCGGGCGCATCCGGACTGGCGGCCTCTGCACCCCGTCTCTGAGGTGTGGTCCAGGAACGTGGAGAAGATGAGGTCTAAGGGTAAAGAGATGGAGATGGTGTTTGTGTAGCGGAAGCAGGGTGTCCAGGATGGCTTGCCGGTCCTTGGCATAGGTGGGGGACTTGAGGATGGAGTCCTGGAGCTGGGAGCACGGGAGGAAGAGCAGGTGGACGGGGACCGGGGTGGGAAGGTGGGGAGCTGGCTTGGATTCTTGTAGGACATTTAGGTAAACATGCAGATCCTGGAGTTTAGGAGAAGACTCTGGACATGGGACACACATTTGTGAATCATATCAATAAAGGGGTTGGAAAGTATGCTGTGTTGGCATAAAGGAATTTTCAGCGTCCTATGTTAATAGGTGGCCGAGGTTGCTGGTTGCTTTCAGCTCTCCATTCTCACATTCTTTTTTCCAAACTGAACCCTGAAATTATTTGGGGGTAGTGATGTTAAGGTAAAAGATTCCAGTCTCCGGCCTCCCTATCTGGCCAATGAATTGTAAGTAGAACTGCACGATGTCTCTGAATTCTGGGAAAGCTCCTTAGAGCATGGGGCCATGCATTTCTCTCCCCTCCTCTATCCTACAGCATAGTACTCAGATGTGATGGCTGGAGCTCTAGCAGTCACTTTGGAGTAGGAGGCTGAAGGCCATATCCTAGGGGTCTGTGTTGAAGAGGAAGGAGGCCGCCTCCTGGACACACACCTTCGTGGAGCTCCTACACCAGCCCAGGGCGCTTTTCACATAGAAACAAATATAGCTTCTTTCTCGCCAAAGCCACTGTTTTATTTTTCTGTTAAATTTGGCGGAATTTAGGTAGTCCAAATGAGCAC
This sequence comes from Lagenorhynchus albirostris, assembly GCF_949774975.1. Taxonomy (NCBI): domain Eukaryota; kingdom Metazoa; phylum Chordata; class Mammalia; order Artiodactyla; family Delphinidae; genus Lagenorhynchus; species Lagenorhynchus albirostris. The sequence goes on from NC_083102.1 coordinate 6,183,204, forward strand.
ATTATTGGTCAAGCTCTAGCCTTGCACCTGTGGGCATTTCCAGTGTCGGTGAGGTTAGCAGTGAACACCGGGCTGCCTGTGGGAGCTGACAGCTAAGGTGTGCTGTGCCACCTGGTGGACACACGGCAGACAGCACGCCTTTCAAAGAAGCACAGCGTTAAGCTGCTTAAGCCGGGATGCTTTTCTGGGCTGTCTGGCTTTTCCCAATGGTCTGCACCCCAGCTTGCTAAATTGACCTCAACCCCAAGTCGTCTTTTAGCCAGCAACAAAATGAGCGTTCCAGGGTCCTGAACGTCAGTGGACCTCTGAGAACTCCAGGAATTCCCAGCCGCACTGAGTTTTTTGGCCCGGGTGTGTTCTCAGAACTAATGAGGCTGTTTCTAGCTACCCCGGCTGGGTCCTCCCGCCCCTAAGCTGAGAACTTCTGTACTAAATAAAGGATTCCATGTGACCTCTCCTCCCGCAGACTCTGGTCTCAAAGCAATCGTTAAAGGAGGAGAAGCGGGAGGGAGATGACTCACTGCCTCTCCGAGCGGGAAATGAACACCAAGGGAGCCTAACCTGCCAGCCGCAGCGAACAAATGGATTTGTAGCCATTGTAGCCACAGGCAAAGTGGGCTGGAGTGGGCAGGCTGCCGGCTGCTTCCTCCTGCTGACCGCTGGTACAAGCTTCAATGGCCAACCATGTCCCAAGTAGAGTTCAAATTGCAAAAACGAGTCTTGGAGGTTTAGAAATTCCAGAGATTTGGTGGAAAGATCCCTGGCACCCGGACACACAGGTTTACACCCAGTCTGGTCATGGGCGGTGTGTAACCCGGGGCCCACTTTCTCTCTCTGGCCTCACTTGGAACAGGAGGTGGCTGGGACACCACTGTGTTGCCGCCTAGGCCTCTGTAATAAGTGTGGCCCTGCGTCACTAAAGCAAGACCGCGTAGGCTTTGGGGAGAAGCACAGATACCAAGAGCAGGAAGACGGCTTCTCCAGCTTTAACTGGGAGCAGGAATGAGACGCCTGCCATGCGGGGAGGTCAATGTCACCTAGGAAGTGGTGGACTTCAGCAGACTGACGTAGGTCCTTGGTTTTTCCCGGGGGTGGGGGCAGGGGACCTGTAAGGCCGGGGTGGGGGAATGCGGTGGGGGGAGGAGAGCCAGAGGGCAGGCAGCACAGCTCCAGGGTCAAGGGCGGTGGGGCAGTGAGTATGGAGGAGATAGAGCTGGAAGAGGGAATGAGGTCTATGGGGAAGGGAGAGGGGGACGAAGGGTACCCCCAGTCCAGAAGTTGTGACCCTCAGGCTGGAAGGAAGGAATGAGTGTCAAGCCGAGGAAACTGAGTCGTGTGTGAGTTGCACCGCACGGCGCTTATTGGCAGAGCTGGGCTGGCCCAGGCTCTCTACCTCCGGGGAGGATGCTCCAGCCTGAGGGGCCCTGGGGTTAGAGTCCTGCTTCCCTGGAATCAGAACCCAGATGACCGGGAAGGCTCTGCTTTGTAATTCTTTCTCCTTTTTATAATTGAAATGAGAAAAATGAGAACATTCTTAAAGAAACCCTACACCTGTTGACTCTGCTCTGAGACAGGGGTTCCTCCGTGTGGGCCAGGAGGTCCCCCACCACCCCCTCCCCCGCCCCTCCTTCCCAGAGAAGCTCTCCCTCCCTGCCCTGGGGCTGCCTTAATCTGTGCCCCATTCTTGGAAGGCCTCTCAAAGCAACAGGTTCCTGTTTCCCTAAATCTTCTGGCTTCATCCTCTGTCGTTCTGTAAAGCAATCTAGTCCTCTCTCCCTTTTTCCTATTTGCATCTCCACCTGGTAGAGGAGGGGCCACAGACAAAATGACAATCTGCTTTACGTGGGAGGGGGAGCGGAGGGAGGGGGAACCTGTTGTTCTCTCCTCTTCTCTCGATGGTCCAGGAAGTTTCCTGGTGGGGCGGTGTCTCTTCCCACTCAGAGCTTCTCCTTCTTCCCGTGCTTCTCCTTCTTCCCGTGCTTCTCCTTCTTCCCGTGCTTCTCCTTTTGTCGCTGCCCCGCCAGCAGCTTTGCCGAGCCTGGCATGGGGGAGCCCCGCAGCAATGCTTCCAGCAGAGCTGGGGGAAATGCATAGGACCAATCCCCCCATCCCGGGGTCCAAGCCTTCGGCAGGTACGGATCCGATGGGGGAAGGTGTGTATAACATGGTCTCCCTCTTCGGTACATCTTCTCCCTCAACCAAACACACGTAGAGTCGTGCCAGGCAGCCCCTATATTCTGGGGTCTGAGCCGCCAGAGGACCGTGGGCCAGTCTGGCCACATGGGAGGCAAATCACAGGACACACCCACGGCCCAGGCTGCAGTCTGCCTACCCCAAAGGATGCGGCCAGGGTCCTCCTCCTGGACACTAGCTTCATAGATGTGACTTGGGTCAGACCACCCTGGCAGCCCTGTTTGAGCACCGCCGGTCCTGTTTCCTGGGGGCCAACGTGACATGAGCCAACTTACTGAACAGTCTGAGCCAGAAGGGGCGAGAAGTGGAAATGGAGGCTTCCGGGGCTTCCCTGGTGGCGCAGTGCTTGAGAGTCCGCCTGCCGATGCAGGGGACACGGGTTTGTGCCCCAGTCTGGGAAGATCCCACATGCCGCGGAGTGGCTGTGCCCGTGAGCCATGGCCGCTGAGCCTGCGCGTCCGGAGCCTGTGCTTCGCAACGGGAGAGGCCACAACAGTGAGAGGCCCGCGTACCGCAAAAAAAATTAAAAAAGTCCACATGCCACCGCAACTAAGAGGCCCATATGCCTCAAGGAGGATCCCACGTGCAGCAACTAAGACCTGGTGTAGCCAAAATAAATAAATAAATTAAAAAAAAAAAAAAGAAACGGAGGCTTCCACCTGCTGCCTTTCCACCTGCCGTGCAGGTCCTGGGACACTTCCTCTCCCTCCCTCCTCCGTCTGTCTCTCTGGGGACAGGCCCTGCGGCTGTGTCTTCCACGCTGCAGGTTCCACCAGCGGGAGGCCCTGCTGGGAGATTGGGGTGGGTCATCCCCATCCGTCTCCGTCTGTGGACAGACGCCCACAGGGTCCAGCTTCCAGGGGTGAACCTGGCCCCTGGGTCTGGGAGCCCCTCTTCCTCCCTTTGTCCCCCACTCCCGGGCTGGACGTGTCTGCTGTAACTGCCGTCTCTGGAATGCCTGCCCCTGTTTGTTTCTTAGCACCTCTGTCACCCAAGCCACCAGGTCCCTAACTTCATGGGTCTCTGTGCTAAGTGCCCCAGGGCTTCTGTTTCCCCACAGCCATGTCTGCTGGGCCTTTCATCCTGGCCTTAACCTGGGAGCAGATCCCACCATTGATTTTTTTTTTTTTTTTTTTTTTTTGCGGTACACGGGCCTCTCACTGCTGTGGCCTCTCCCGTTGTGGAGCACAGGCTCCGGACGCGCAGGCTCAGTGGCCATGGCTCACGGGCCCAGCCGCTCCGCGGCATGTAGGATTTTCCCGGACCGGGGCACGAACCCGTGTCCCCTGCATCGGCAGGCGGACTCTCAACCGCTGCGCCACCAGGGAAGCCCCCACCATTGATTTTTTATTATGTTCGGGTATTAAACACCCTGTCGAGTTGATTTAAAACTCTTATCTGACATCCAATTCAAAGTTTTTCCTCCCACTTCTGCTGGATCCCAGGTCCATGGGTCCTGGCCTGGGAATGGGCAGGGTCTGCTTTCCCCCCACTGGGGCAGGGCCAGGCAGGGGTGGGATGAGGATTGAGGAAAACTGGCCCTGCTGTTGTGGGCCATTTCCTGCCATCCCCGGGCTCAGGACGGCAAGCAGCAGGTACGTGGCACCCAAAAGGACCAGGTGGAGTGCAGCGAGCTGTATGGGAACCCTCTCCTGCCTGCTGGGGGGCGCGAACAGGAGACAGCTGGGAACTCATGGTTGGGCCTCTGGGGCCCTGTGACGCCCAAAGGTGTCAAGGCAGTACATGAAATTTCAGGGCCTCCAATGCATGGGGATACTCTGTGTTTTCAGCTTTGGGCTTTACCAAAGATTTGTGGATGCGGGAAAAGCCCCATTCCGTAATCAGTTGCCTTTTCTCATCCTTCTTTCTAACTAGCTTCCCTAAGGGTGAGAATTCAGGCATCTGCTCAGGCTTATGGTCAAGTCTAAATCTCTCCAAATTCTTTTTGGCTATAAATTGTTCTGGCAGTGACCTGACCGGCCAGTCCGGAGCCTCCTGCTGGGCCACGGACACTCAGCTCGGAGGGCCAGCAGCCAGGTCATGTGGGTTTCACTCTCATGCTGACACTTCTTCCCTCTTGTTGACGTGGATCACAGCCAGGAATTCCAGTGTGGAATCGGAGATCTTTGTGGCTTGGGGCAGAAAATACTCCTAATTCTAGATCCTGTAGGAAAATGTAAGAAGTGATGAAAAGCAAAAAGACCCTAATCTTTCCTTCCTTTTTCTCTCTATGCCCCGTCTCTTCCTCTCTTCTTTTTTTTTTTTTTTTTTTGCGGTACGGGGGCCTCTCACTGTTGCAGCCTCTCCCGCTGCGGAGCACAGGCTCCGGACGCGCAGGCTCAGTGGCCATGGCTCACGGGCCCAGCCGCCCCGCGGCACGTGGGATCCTCCCGGACCGGGGCACGAACCCGCGTCCCCTGCATCGGCAGGAGGACCCTCAACCACTGCGCCACCAGGGAAGCCCCCTCTCTTCTTTTTTAAAAAATATAACAGCTTTATTAAAATATAATGCACAGACATACAATCCGCCCATTTAAAGTGTGCAATTCAGTGGTTTTTAATATTTTCACAGAGTTGTGTGACCATTACCACATTAAATTTTAGAACATTATTTAGCATCTCCAGAAAGAAACCGTACACCCATTAGCAATCACTCCAAATTTCTCCCCAACACTCTCCAGCCCTAGGCAATCGTTAATCTACAGAAATAGCAAGATGGCTGCAGCATTTTACATTTCCACCAGCAATGTATGACGGTTCCCATTTCTCTACATGCTCGCTGACATGCGTTATTGTCTGTCTTGTTGATTTTAGCACCCTAGTGAACGTGAAATCGTATCTCTTTGTGGTTTTGATTTGCATTTCTCTAATGACTAATATAATGTTGAGCATCTTTTAATATGCTCATTGGCCATCTGACATCTTCTTAGGCGAAATGTCTATTCAATGCTTTGCCCAGTTTTAATTATTTGTCTTTTTTTATTGATAAAGTGTGTGTGTGTGGGCGTGCACACGCGTACACATATAGAGTCTGGACATCAGACCCTTGTCAGGTATATGATTTGTAAATATTTGCTCCCATTCTGTAGGTTGTCCTCTTATTTTCTTTCTTTCTTTTTTTTAAAAAATAAATTTATCTATTTATTTTTGGCCGCATTGGGTCTTCGTTGCTGCGCGCAGGCTTTCTCTAGTTGCGGCGAGCGGGGGCTACTCTTCATTGCGGTGCGCGGGCTTCTCATTGCGGTGGCTTCTCTTGTTGCGGAGCATGGGCTCTAGGTGCACGGGCTTCAGTAGTTGTGGCACGCAGGCTCAGTAGTTGTGGCTTGTGGGCTCTAGAGCGCAGGCTCAGTAGCTGTGGCACACGGGCTTAGTTGCTCCGTGGCATGTGAGATTTTCCCGGACCGCAGCTTGAACCCGTGTCCTCTGCATTGGCAGGCGGATTCTTAACCACTGCACCACCAGGGAAGTCCCGTGTCCTCTTAATTTCTTGATAAAGTCCTTTGAAGAACAAAAGTTTTTAACAGTGGTGAAGTCAAATTTATATATTTTTTCTTTAGACCATTAAGACAGTTAAGACAAACTTGCACTGATACTGGACACTGCCCCTGCCCCCGCCCCCGGGCTTCTTGCTGTTGCTGGTTTGTTGCTTTGGTGACTTTGCTGGGTTATTTTTGTGGAGTGTGTTTACCCGTAGTGTGAAGGCTCTAATGTTGCTCCTCAGAAGGTGCAGACTCAGCCTGTGCACAATCACCCTGGACGAGAGTAGCTTGATTTTCTCTTCCCCTGACCTCTCTCTTAAACCTTCTGTCTCTGTTGGCATCACACTCAGATGTTAGGCTCCACTGACTACTGGCTGACTGCTCTATTGTTTTCAACCATGCCTGGGGTATACAGTGCCTCACTGTCTGATCCAGTTTAAATTTGGGCCTCTTTATGGGAGTGGTTTTTTTTTTTTTAACATCTTTATTGGAGTATAATTGCTTTACAATGGTGTGTTAGTTTCTGCTTTATAACAAAGTGAATCAGTTATACATATACATATGTTCCCATATCTCTTCCTTCTTACGTCTCCCTCCCTCCCTCCCACCGTCCCTATCCCACCCTCTAGGTGGTCACAAAGCACCGAGCTGATCTCCCTGTGCTATGCCGCTGCTTCCCACTAGCTGTCTATTTTACGTTTGGTAGTGTATATATGTCCATGCCACTCTCTCACTTTGTCACAGCTTACCCTTCCCCCTCCCCATATCCTCAAGTCCATTCTCTAGTAGGTCTGTGTCCTTATTCCCGTCTTACCCCTAGGTTCTTCATGACCTTTTTTTTTTCTTAGATTCCATATATATGTGTTAGCATACGGTATTTGTTTTTCTCTTTCTGACTTACTTCACTCTGTATGACAGACACCTCACTACAAATAACTCAATTTCGTTTCTTTTTATGGCTGAGTAATATTCCATTGTATATATGTGCCACATCTTCTTTATCCATTCATCTGTTGACGGACACTTAGGTTGTTTCCATCTCCTGGCTATTGTAAATAGAGCTGCAATGAACATTTTGGTACATGACTCTTTGTGAATTATGGTTTTCTCAGGGTATATGCCCAGTAGTGGGATTGCTGGGTTGAATGGTAGTTCTATTTGTAGTTTTTTAAGGAACCTCCATACTGTTCTCCATAGTGGCTGTACCAATTCATTCCCACCAGCAGTGCAAGAGTGTTCCCTTTTCTCCACACCCTCTCCAGCATTTATTGTTTGTTGATTTTTTGATGATGGCCATTCTGACTGGTGTGAGATGATATCTCATTGTAGTTTTGATTTGCATTTCTCTAATGATTAATGATGTTGAGCTTTCTTTCATGTGTTTGTTGGAGATCTGTATATCTTCTTTGGAGAAATGTCTATTTAGGTCTTCTGCCCATTTTTGGATTGGGTTGTTTGTTTCTTTGTTATTGAGCTGCATGAGCTGCTTGTAAATTTTGGAGATTAATCCTTTGTCAGTTGCTTCATTTGCAAATATTTTCTCTCATTCTGAGGGTTGTCTTTTGGTCTTGTTTATGGTTTCCTTTGCTGTGTAAAAGCTTTGAAGTTTCATTAGGTCCCATTTGTTTATTTTTCTTTCCATTTCTCTAGGAGGTGGGTCAAAAAGGACCTTGCTGTGATTTATGTCATAGAGTGTTCTGCCTATGTTTTCCTCTAAGAGTCTGACAGTTCCTGGCCTTACATTTAGGTCTTTAATCCATTTTGAGTTATTTTTGTGTACGGTGTCAGGGAGTGTTCTAATCTCATACGTGGGAGTGGTTTTTTGAGGCCAGCCTTTGAGGTTTGTTCTAACTTCTGGAGGAGTCTTCACTGTCTCTCTTTTTTTTCTCTGACAAACTAGCTGACCTGCAGTTTAGCTCATTGCTCTTATGGAGCTACCAGTGTTCTCGTCACTGTTTACCACCAAAATCTCCATGGTTTTCAAGAGCACCCTTATGCTAGAACTTCCCCAACATTTTGTTCTAAATAAAGTCAGCTTGCCTTTTTCTTTCTTTCTTTCTTTCTCTTTCTTTCTTTCTTTCTTTCTTTTCTTTATTCTCTCCTTTCTTTTTCTTTCTTTCTCTCTTTCTCTTTCTTTCTTCCTCTCTCTCCTTTCTTTCTTTCCCTCCTTCCCTCCCCCTCCCTTTCTTCCTTCCTTCCTTTCTCTCTCTCTCTCTCTTTCCCTCCCTTCCTTCCTCTCTCCCTCCCTCCTCCTTTTCTTACATCCTTTCTTTCTCTCTCTTTCTTTCTTTTCTTTCTTTCTTCTCTCCTTCTCTCTTTCTCTTTCTTTCTTCCTCTCTCTCCTTCTTTCTTTCTTTCCCTCCCTTCCATCCTCCCTCCCCCCTCCCTTTCTCTCTTTCTTTCTTTCACATCATAGCTCTCTATTCTTATGGCCTTCTCTTTCCATGGCACAATTTGAGCCACTGCTTCAGAGCTGGGGGCAGAGACAGTGGCTTCCTTCTCTGAGTGACGCCCCTGCTTTACAAGGTGGGGCTTTGGGTGGAAGCAATAGCTCTGGTCTTCTCAGCTTGCTGCTCCCAGCATGAAATCTCTGACCTACAAGCAAACTGAGGCAAGAGGAACTGAGGTCCCAGAGACTTTAAATGCTTAAAAAATACAATTAAATATATTTTTTACCAGTTATGAGTGTTTTGCTCCGGAGGAGGTTTGCAGAGCTCCTCACACCACCATTTTGAAAGTGGATCTCTTCTTCTTCTTCCTTCCTTCCCTCCCTCCCTCCTTTCTTTCTTTCTTTCTGTGAGTTTTGTTTTGTTAACTTATGAGTTAATCATAGAATATTCCAGGTGTTAGAGATGATGTTCAGATGTGGGATGCCATTAATAAGTATATCAGCTAATGTTGAAGACACTCCTCTTAACTCAAGGAAGCTATGATCAGAAGTTAAAAGAAGTTTTTGTTTGTTTTTGTTTTTTTTTAAGCACAGTGAACAGCTTCCTCAGGAAGATTGAAGGTTAAAAGTAAAAAGTTTCAAAGCAAATACATTTCCTGGCTCCTCTTTGCAAGAAGTTATTTTCTACTGAACTGTAACTCTTTGTGTTTAAGAAGATTAGATTTTCCCCCTAATGCTAAAAGATTTGTTACCTTCCTTTTCCTTTTACAGACATTCATCATCTTTTGTCTTTTAGTAGTTTCAAAGCTTTGAAACAATGTTCAGATAATCTCAAAAATTAAAAAACAATGGCTAGGATAAAAACTGTTGATGTTTTAAATATTGGATCAGTTGTTATAAAAGTGCTTTGTCCAAATCCTATAACAAACTTGCCTTAATGGTGTTAAGATGAAAGGTTTAAGATTTACCTCCTTAAACCTTGAAACATATTTGGCTAATTGGAATAATGGTTTTAAACTACAATTATGAACTTTATTTTTTTCTTCCAGTTTTATTGAGATAGAACTGACATAAAGTACTGTGTAAGTTTAAGGTTTGAAGCATGATTCATGATAAGTTTAGTGAACATCTGTCGTCTCATATAGATGCAAAATTAAAGAAATTAAAAATTTTTTTCTTGTGGGGCTTCCCTGGTGGCGCAGTGGTTGGGAGTCCGCCTGACGATGCGGGGGGCTCGGGTTCGTGCCCCGGCCCGGGAAGATCCCACATGCCGCGGAGCGGCTGGGCCCGTGAGCCATGGCCGCTGAGCCTGAGCGTCCGGAGCCTGTGCTCCGCAATGGGAGGGGCCACAACAGTGAGAGGCCCGTGTACCAAAAAAAAAAAAAAAAAATTTTTTTCTTGTGATGAGAACTTAGAATTTTCCCTCCTAGCAAATTTCATGTATAATGTAGAGCAGTGTTAATTATATTTTTATCATGTTGTACATTACATCACTAGTACTTATTGATCTTATAAGTTTGTACCTTGTGACAGCCTTCACACAATCTCCCTTTTTCTCATCCCCTGCCCCTGGTAACCACAAATCTCATCTATTTTTCTATGTCTTTTTTTTTTTTTTTTTTTTTTTGCGGTGCGCGGGCCTCTCACTGTTGTGGCCTCTCCCGTTGCGGAGCACAGGCTCCGGACGCGCAGGCTCAGCAGCCATGGCTCATGGGCCCAGCCGCTCCGTGGCATGTGGGATCCTCCCGGACCGGGGCACGAACCCGTGTCCCCTGCATCGGCAGGCGGACTCTCAACCACTGTGCCACCAGGGAAGCCCCGTTTGTCTGTTTTTGAAGTGTAATTGACCTACAACATTATGTTAGTTTCTGTTACATAACAGCAATTTGATACTTCTATACATTTCCAACCAATCACCACCATAAGTCTAGTTACGGATATGTCATCCTACAAAGATATCACATAGTTATTAACTATTCCCTATAGGGTGCATTTCTTACCCATGACTCATTTATTTTGCAAATGGAAGTTTGTATCTCTTAATCTCCCTCACTTCTTTCTTTCTTCTGCCTGCTGCCCTCCCCTCTGGCAAACACCTGTTTGTCCTCTGTACCTATAACTCTGTTTTGTTATGTTTGTGCATTTGTTTTTTAGATTCCACATATAAATAAAACCATACAGTAAAAAAAAAAAAAAGATTTACCTCCTTACTGCTGGAAAAATAAAAGGTATTCAGACAGTTTTCTGGAATATTAAGCACAATGTGAAACTTTGTTTGCTTAATTCACATTCCTTCGGCACCAGGGAACCCGGAATGAACCTGCCCCACTGGAGTCCTGGGGTTAGGGGTAGGCAAGCAGGAGCAAAGGCAAGAGAGCTCACACGAATTGTTAACTGGGGGTGGCCCTAATCTCTTTAGGGGAGACTACAGCAGAGAGTGGAGGGCTGTTCCGTGAGTCTCCTCTCACCCCAAACTGTCTCAGATTTTCCCACCAGCTGGATGCAGGTGTGGAAGGGAGGAGAGAAAGATGACAGGTGTGCTGGTCTGCTGTCCACTCCCTCCCGCCCCAGTTTCCATAGATGATCAGGTAGAACAGGAATGGGCAGCGTTGGCCCATCTCCCAGGTGGAAACGGCACTAGCCCTTCATTCCGAGGCATGAGGGGAGGGAAGGGAAAACCAACCACACCCATGGGCTTATTTTTTCCCATGTCTCCTTGAAAACAGAAAAGAAGGTTGGGGAAGGTGGCAGCCCAGGAGGAAGCAGGCTTCTCCTCTAGCTTGCATTCTCTACATTTCTTTGTCCCTTGTTAACCTACTCAGTTTGATGGCCAAGTCTGGTCGGCCAGGAGCCTGGCTGCACACCTTGGAAGGCTGCCAAAGAGTGGAGCCTGTCACTTCTTAAAGCCACTGCTGTGATCCCTGCCTGCCCCTGGTTATCCTCCCTGGACCGGGAGGTGGCTAATGCGCATGTGGTACCAGGATTCCAGAATTAGTTCATGGCCAGCCCAAATGCCCTCTCTATTATGGCCAGTTACGTAGAGACAGCCCTGCATGCCGGCAGTACGTTCTCCATTCGTGCTTTCGCGAGTTGGAGATGGTTCTGTTACTTCAGCTACAGACAAGGTGAGACTAATCTACAGAATTAAAGTAACCCACTAATGCAACAACCCGGTGCTTCTTTCCCTGATAATAAGAGGCCTGTTGTAGTTTTTGGCGGTGCTCTTTCTGGCAAACGTGTTGCTTGCTCTCCCGACTCAGAATGGAGCCAGTAGGCGGCCTGAGACAACCCAGGAGGTTTGGAAACATAAGCTGAAGGCACATTCTTAGAGGTCCTGGAGGAGAAACGGGCCCCGAGGAGGGGGCAGGAAGGAGTAAGGGAAGTGAATAATATGTAATAAGACGTGAATGCTGGGCTTTGGAGAAGACACTCCCTGCAGGAAGGCAGGCGTCTGGCCACTCTGTAGCCTGCCATCACTCCCAGGCCTCCCCAGGTGCACCTGTCTGGACGCTGAATTTGGACCCAGTGGTGCATACAGCAGGGCTGCGGAGGAGCCTCGGGTCTGGAGGGGATCTCGGGCTCGGGGCGGCGTCGTGGCGGGGATGGGAGGGAGGGTGTGGGTGGGCGCAGAAGTGCAGCGGCGCCACCTAGCGCCCAACCGGCGGCGGCGCCGCGAAATCTCAGCTCTTTCTCCCCAAAGGAGCAAAGATGCGGAGGCCTGAAGGAACGGGTCTTCAGCGCCTGGGAAGCCTTGGCGAAAGGAGGGCATGAAGATGGTGAGGAGAAGAAGCGTAGGGACAGCCTGAGCCCCCTTTATTTTTAAATTTGACATATACCCTTGATTTCGTATGTATTCTTATAAAATATGGTGATGCGGCGCCGCAGATTTCAAGATAATGCTTTTCTCTCTTTCCTGGGTCGTGTCTTCCTTATTTTTAGTAAAATAGTAATTGCTGAATTACACAGATGCAGTGTTTTGTTCTTATGATCCAGCTTTTGCGTGTAGGAAGCTGAGACTTGGTGAAATATCCCCATCACATATTTGCTCATGCCATATCCTTTTATTTTTTTATTTTAAATTTTCACCAGTTTTATTGAGATATAATTGACATATAACATTGTATGAGTTTTAGCTGTACCCATAATGATTTGATACATGTACGTATTGCAAAATGTCACCACAACAAGCCCAGTTAACTTCCATCACCTCACATAGTTACATTTTTTTTTCTTGTGATGAGAGCTTTTAAGAATTACCCTCGGGGCTTCCCTGGTGGCGCAGTGGTTGAGAATCTGCCTGCCAATGCAGGGGACACGGGTTCGAGCCCTGGTCTGGGAAGATCCCACATGCCACGGAGCAACTAGGCCCGTGCGCCACAACTACTGAGCCTGTGCGTCTAGAGCCTGTGCTCCACAACAGGAGAGGCCGCGATAGTGAGAGGCAAGCGCACCGCGGCCCCTGCTCGCTGCAACTAGAGAAAGCCCTCGCACAGAAACGAAGACCCAACACAGCCAAAAATAAATAAATTAATTAATTAAAAAAAAAAAAGAATTACCCTCCTAGCAACTTTCAAGTAGAGTGTAGAGGTTTATATCAATATATACGTTTGAACTTATTAAATGTATTATTCAGATAATCTATATCTCTGCTTAGTTTTCATCTGCTTGACCTGTCAGTTTCTGAGTTATGTACTAAGTATGTTTTCTTCCTGCACTTGAGATAATCTTGTTAGGTGCACACATGTTGTATCTCCTTCATCTCTTGTTTCTTTTATCAGGGTGTATCATCCTCTTTCAAGCATACACGGAAGTAGAGAAAAGAATAAAACAAACCCTCCTGAATCCAGGTTCAACAACACGTGGTTAATCTCATTTCATTTATACCCCACGGACTCTTCCACAGCCCTTCTACTTGATTATTTTGAAGTAAGTGACAGACATCATATCATTTTATTAGTAAATACGTTAGCACCTATCTATAAAAGGTAAGGAATTCTTATTAAAACATAACCACAATACCATCATCACTCCTAAACAATTTATAATAATTTCTTAGTAGCGTTAAATATCCAATGAGTGTTCAAATTTCCCAATTGTCTCATGAATATTTTGATTCTCTTTGCTCAGATTAGGATCCTAATAAGATTCATACATTATGATTAGTTGATATGCATCCAGTGTCCTTTTTAAAAAAAAATGGTTTTTTGGCCGCTCTGCAAGGCTTGTGGAATCTTAGTTCCCCACCAGGGATTGAACCCAGGTCACAGCAGTGAAAGCGCTGAGTCCTAACCACTGGACCACCAGGGGATTCCCTCCAGTATCCTTTTTTATATATAGGTATGACATATCTCTTTGTCCCTTTTGATATTTCCTGGTCTTGAGTTTTATTTTGTCATATATTAGAATTTCTAGTTTTGGATAATTAAACATTTTTCAAGATTACAAAAATTATATACGAATAAATGCTCCTCTCATTGAGATGTGGGGTCTGTGTTTTCTTCCCTTCAATTTGGGTGAGTTGGTGACTTCACCGACCAGTAGAGTATGGCAGAAGTGAAGTCATGTGACATCTGAAGCTCGGTCATAAGAAGCATGCAGTTTCCTTCTTGTTTGCTAGAACACCCACTCTTGAAGCCCTGTCTCCACCTAGGAAGTTTGGTTACTCTGAGACCACCATGCTGTGAGGAAGCCCAAGCCACGTGGAGAGGCCATGCATAAGTGCTCCGTCTATAGTCCCTCCTGAGCATAGCCTTCGAGTCATCCCAGCCCAGGTGCCAGACACATAAGGGAAGAAGATTCCAGATGTTCCTCCTCGTCTTCTGAGATACTCTCAACTTTTGAGCCCTCCCTGCTGAGGCCCCAGACATCATGGAGCAGAGACAAGCCGTCCCTGGTGTGTCCTGTCTGAATCCCTGTTCCACAGAGTTTGGGAGCATAATAAACTACTTGTTATTTTATGCCACTAAATTGGGGCAGTTTGTTATGTGGCAGTGGGTAACTGTAACACGGAATCAATTCTCAGGCATTGATGGGGGGATACTGTGACTTTTGCAAACCAACCCTTGAAAGCTCTAGCAAATAAGCCTGTGGGTTTGGTAGGTGTTTTTTTTTTTTTTTTTTTTGGCTGCCCCGCACAGCTTGTGGGATCTTAGTTCCCTGAATGGGGGTCAAACCTGTGACCTCAGCAATGAAAGTGCAGAGTCTTAACCACTGGACCACCGGGGAGTTCCCTGGTAGGCGTCCTTTTAACTTTCTAGCCAAATCCTTGGATCCAACATCTACACTTGGTATGTTTTCATTTTTATCAGATTTACCCTGGTTTCATCCATTAGAAATTCCAGATTATGGGATGTGGAGCTCAAAGTGGCCCCAGGACAGGGAATCGTGCAATTCAAAAGAGCAGGCCAGTTATCACACAGGTGGTATTATCACACAAAGCAAGGAGGTTGAAAAGTGGTTTGCCTGCAAGGACCACCAGGGGTCTGGAGCCTGCACGAGGGGGAGGTGAAGACTCTGGGGTGCTTGGGGCTGCCTTTTTAGGTGTGACACTCAGGTTTTCTTGCCGTCTCATTAGGTGGGGAGGCGGTGCTGTAGCCAGGGAAATGGCCCAAATTATTAGGGCCAGGGAACAAGAACAGGGTGGGGGGAAGAGGACACGAGGAGTAGGTGTATTTGGAGTTTGCATTTCTTAGGCTGTTGGTGACTCAGCCACTCAACAAGCACCACTGGGGGCCACTGAATGCAGAACACCATCAGACCTGCTATGAAGAGACACAGAGGTAAGTGAGGGATGGGTTTTGGTCTTCAAGCTGCCCCAGTGTGGGTGGGGATGCAACAGTCCCACACACACAACAAAACACATGTGAAGGAGCCCCTTGTCCTCTGGTTTCTAACCTGCTCTCATCTGGGTCCCCTTAAACCAATTACGATCTTCTGTCTTGGGGGAAAGGTTGGAATCTGTATAATTAACATCCAGTCAGAAAGCCAGGACTCGGCCCCCTCCCCCTGTGTGCCCTGGTTCCCAGTCGGCAGATCCTGGTCCTGGGCTCGCTTGGGTGACTGAGCTCCGAGCAGAGATGGGGACACATAGGTGGTGGTGAGGGGGCAGCGGAGGATTCGCTTGTTCTGCTTCCTTCCAGCCACAGTCGTCTGGGTGGAAATCCACACCTGTTGTATTGGTTCCGATCGCTGCCATAAACAAGCTGCCATAAGCTTAGTGGCTTCAAGCAACACGTTTATTCTCTTACCGTCTAGAGTCTGCAGGGCTGTGTTGCTAATAAAGGCTCTCGGGGACAATCCACGTCCTTGCCTTTTCCGCCGACACCCCTGGCTCCTTGCGCCTTCCCCGACTTCAGAGCCAGCGTGTGGCAGCTTCTCTCCTCTCTGACCCCCTGTCTCTCTCTTACCGGGAAGGACCCTCAGAAGGAAAAAACCCACCCCAGACCCAAGAACAATATGGAAGATTTACGCTGAGAAATCCTTGTGATGATATCGAGCCACCTGGAGAATTTCCCATCTCAGGATCCTTACCTTAATCACACCTGCAGAACGCCTTCCTTTTGCCGTGTAAGGTGACGTATTCCCAGGTCCCAGGGACGTTAGAATGTGGAAATCTTTGTGGGGGGTTGAGTCTGTCTATCCGTCCATCCTGGCCAGCTGCTTTATCCCGTTAATCAGCAATAAGAGTTCCTTCCTTCCTCCCTCCTTCTCTTTTTCTTTTAAAACTTAGATTTTATTATTTTGAGTAGGTAATATGTTCCCATGATTAAAAGATAAAAACAACATAGCACTGGGGTGGGGGGTGATGGCACCTGGGGACCCACCGACCTGGGACTGCGCTGTGGCCGGGACACTTGGAGGCTCCCTCGACCTCCAGAGGGAGGGAGGAGACCCCGCCCCTCCCCAACACCCTGCCCGCCCCACTGTGGGTCCCTTCAGGCTCTCTTCACTCAAAAAAAAAAAGCCCACAAAGAAACCCAGCCAAATGGAGCATCTCTTCTCCCTTCCCTGCCTCAGCCATCCCATTTCTCCCTGTGTCTTCAGTGCTGTGGTTTCAACGCCTGTGTCCCCGCTAATGTCCAATGTGATGGTGTTAGGAGGTGGGGCCTTTGGGAGGTGCTTAAGTCATGAAGGCGGAGCCCTCACGAGTCGATTAATCTTCTTATAAAAGAGACCCCGGAAGACCCCTCACCCCTCTGCCATGGGAGGATGTACCGAAAAGTCACAGGTCTTTGACCCAGAAGAAGCCCCTCACGTGACCTTGCTGGTACCCTGATCCTGGACTTGCAGCCTCCAGAACTGTGAGCAATAAACTTTTGCTGTTTAAAAGCCCCCCAGACTACGGTATTTTGTTACCGCAGCTTGAATGGACGAAGACGATGGGTAACCACTTATATTAGAATCATGTGTATTTTTCTTGGGTTTTTATGAATACATATATTGCTCTCTTACACGAAGATTAGCATGCTATCTATATATTGTTCTATACGTATTTTCTTACTTAGTACATCCTGAAGATCTTTCCCCATCCGTCTAGAGAATGCCCCTGTTCATTCGTTCCTTTTACAATCCCCTAAACTGTCACTGTGTGGACACTCCGTACTTTATTCAGATCTATAGGCTCTCTCCTGTAGAAGGACGTTTGGGTCGTCTCCAGGCTCTGCCAGTACAAACAGTACTGCAGTGGATTACTGTGTACATCTATTCTTCCTCTGTTTGTAGGTAGATCTCCAGGATAACTCCGAGAAGTTGGATCAGTGTGTCAAAGGGTAAAGGTGTTGGCAATTTTGCTCGATTTTTCCATAGTGTCTTCCTGTGGTTGCACTATTGCATGCCTGTCAGCCACCCAGAAGGGTCCCCCACAGCCCCCCGAGAGGGAGCCGTCAGCCTCAGATTCTCCAAACTGATCTGATAGGTCAACTAGTATTTCAGTGAGTGTCCTCGCCTTAGTGATGGAGGTCTTCTCTGGGGTGGAGGCCAAGGCCTGTGTTTCTCATCGGTGTGTGTGCCGCACGCCCGGCCTGGTGTATGGCCTCATCTGCTACGCCTTCTGCAGGAGGCAGCATAGGAGCTGAGGCCTGAGGGGGTTTACTGTCTGTGCTTGGGGTAGGGGGGGCACTCGGGCTTCAGGTGGGAGTTAGTGGGGGGAGGGGGCCTTCACACAGGCCTGTAGGTTCCATTGTAGCTAAAAGGGGGAGGCATCAAGCAGCCCCCATCCTCCTCAGGGATCCAGCGCTGGACATAGGTGGAGCCATTTTCCAGAGGCCTCACGACCACGAGGTCTCTGGACGCCAGGGACGGGTCCTCTGGGAAGAAGTTGAAGGGCCGGAGCAGGAAGCCCACGGAGTTCCCGGGCGTGGCCGTGTTGGGGATGTCCTCGGAGTGGGGGATGTGCAGGAAGCCCACTGTGACCCAGGCCACCAGGTCCTACAGGAGAGAGGGGTGGGCGGTGCTGAGGATGTTCAGAGGGGAAGGGGTGGGCAACCCCCCTAAGCCCCATGTTTAAGGAAGGGGCAAATCCAGTGACCACCGGGCTTGCTCCCCAAGCAGCAGGCCGGCCCTCACCATCCTGGGACCGGGCACAGATCTTGGGACTAAGCGGGGATCTGGTCTCAGGGTGGGGCTGGAAAGGGCAGAGCTGGTACCTCATCTTCAATGTTCTCATTGTTGTGAAGAAACTCCTCAAAGACCACAGGTGGGTCCCAGGGGTCGTTCTGGTTGTAGACGCTGCTGCTGCGTAGCTCCGACTCCCGGTATTTGGTCACTGCCAGGGGATACCTGTCCGGGCAGAGAGAGGAAGGTAGCCTCCAGCCGCTCCCAGGGAACATCTTCAGGGCCAATGATGGGGGAAAGTTACCGCCTTCGCTCAGCTGCGGGATCATCCCCTGGGAGTCAGCCGGACGCACTGTCAACAGAGGCTCCGGGGCTCCGCAGGGCTCTGTACTTCCCCTCCCGAAACACAGAGCCACGTGACCAAGATCGTACACACGTGCACACGTACACACACACGCCCAGACACACCACAGCATAGACTCAGAATCTCCTGGACAGAAACACAGACGCGCATGGACACAGGGAAACACAGGGACACGGAGAAGAACCTCCCGCCCTCCCGGCCCCCTGGGCCTCCCTCACCTGGCCCAGGTGACAGCCCGTTCCTCCTGCCAGCCCGGGGGCAGCACTTGGTCGGCCATGGAGTGGATCTGCAGTCGGTAGCTGCGCTTGTGGCCCCAGGGGTTCTTCTTGGGGCTGGTAAAGAGCAGGTACTTGGGCAGAGTCTGTCTGAAGAGGAAGGCCGCCTGACGCTCCCGGGAGAACTTCGTCTCCTGGAGAGTCGGCTGGACCAGGCGGTGTCTCGGGCTCCAGGGGTTGGTAATGTTTTCTAGCTTCATGTGCAGGGTCTGGAAGCTATTCCTGGCGCCTGAGTGTGTGCAGGGAAGGAGGAGAGTCAAGCGCTCCGCCCTGGGCCCTCCTTCCCGACCACACCCAGCAACAAACCACGGGAGTGGAGAGGGTATCGGGGCGTGCACTGAGCCAGACGGTGGTGGAGGGAAGGGACCGAGGAGCTAGCAGACAGCTCAGAGTCGGGCACGGCAGCTGCGGTGATTCCACCGCGACTCTGCACAGTTCCTCTTGAGAGCAGAGCTCTGTGTCTGTTTGCTGAGGCCTTGGCCCCAGCAAAGGGCAGCTGACCTTTCCCCAGGGGAAGAGACTATGCCTTGGTCCCAGCAAAGGGCAGCTGGCCTTTCCCCAGGGGAAGAGACTATGTCAGTGCCCTCTGGGCCCAGGGGCAAGAGGGGCGGAGTGAGAAGAAGCTGCCCACCTGGTCACGGGGGGCTCTTCTAACATGTGATTTGATGTCAGGCCAAATCCTGTCATTACGCCCGTGACATCTTTTAAGGTGACACCACTAACTCAGGAGACACGAGGAGTATTCCCGACGTCACCGCATCCACTCAAAGCACCACTGGGCATTGTCACCTCCCCCGCCCTGTGCACGCCTGTCTCTCCGGTCCGTCCCCCTAGGGGGTCAATGCAGCACCAGGGGAAGAGCTGGCACTATTCACGTTCACCATTTTGCAGGGGCACACGGGTTTCTAGCACTGCAGGTTGCACGCATGCAGGCTGGGTAAACTCTCCTGGTATTGCGCTTCCAGGGGGGGTCTAAGCACCATCTCCCACGAGTGTAAGTTATTGCTCTGATGTGGACATTTGGCCCGGAGGGTGGTTCCGAGCCCGAGTCCTACCTGCCACGTCCAGGTCAACGCGGTAATGCACTAGGTGGGTGTGCAGGTTGCCAAGCAGGTGTGTGTGCAGGCGGGTCCCGTGGCGCAGCCCCTCGGGGGTGTAGAAGGTGGCATGGACATAGCCGGTGGCGTGCATCTTGGCCTCCATCACCCCATTGGGGTAGAAGATGAAGTCCCAGATATAGTCATAATTGTAGACCGTCGAAGTGGTCCTCAGCACGAGCACCTGGCCCTTGAGGCCCGCGTAGAAGTTGAAGCCGTCGCTGAAGTTGGAGTTGAAATGCCGCCGGATGGGCACCCCCGTAGGCATCTCGAAGAGACAGAGGGCTCGAGGGTAGAGGACAGGACCGTCGGCGTCGTAGTAGTGGAGGGCATCCAGGAAGGTGGCCGTCTCCGGGCAGTCGATGCCAGGGGCCAGCTCATGAGTGACGCTGCCCAAGCCCCAGCCGACGTCTATGTACTTGGTCTGCATGCCCGCGGGCGTGTGTCCTCCGTACAGCGCCACAGCCTCCTGCACGCTCACCTCGTAGGCTATACGCTCACCTCCGAAGTGCACGTCCAGGACCTGCAGCCCTGAGGACGAGCGCAGCCGGAAGGCGAAGCTCCAGCCCCCGTAGAGCACAGTGTTGTCCTCCAGGCTGTAGCGGGGGCCCTCGGGCTGCACCAGGCGGGGGCCGTTCTTGGTGATGGCGAAGTCCCCACGTGGCTGGTAGAAGGAGAAGAGGGCTGCCTCTGGTAGGTTCTCTCCATCCTTGTCCTTGGCGAGCGGGTCTTCCAGGACTACCGCATCCACCTCTCCGTCGTCATACTTCTGAGCCAGCTCTGCAGGGCTGCGGTAGAACTTCCCGTTGTACCAGACCTGCTCCACCGTCCAGTCTTGGGGGTTCGTGCTTGCGTGATCCACCAGGAGCTCCAGCCCCGTGGGGTGCAGGAAGTAGCCTTCCATATGGCGCTGCAGGATGAACCAAGAGCGGCGCTGGCCGGAGGCCAGGCCACGGGGTGCCACGTCTGTGAACGTCAGGCACCGCTCGTGGCAGTTTCCAAACGTGAAGCCCGTGGTGTGATGGAAAAACTGGTGCAGGGGTTTGCTGGCCTCCTCCAGGGTGTGGCTCAGGAGGCTATACTCTGCCTTGGACATGGGCCTGGAGGCCCAGGAGGCCTGGTGCCCGGGCTTGTGGGGCAGGTGTCGCATGTAATGGGGCCTGGGCAGTGGTCCCACAGCAAACTCGGTGATGTTGGGATGCTCCTGGGCTCCGAAGAAGATGACAGCGCGCGCTTCCCGAACGGGAGCCCGGCGGCCTTTATCCAGAAATTTCAGCACGTGTTGCTTCTTGGGCAGCAGCATCTCAATGAGGAACACGGAGTTCTTGGCCATGGTCAACGTGCTGGCTGGCTGCAGCCTCAGCTCCTTCTGGGACCAAAGGAAGCCGTGCACGGCCTTCAGCTCTTGGGCGCTCAGGTCCGCAAACACCCTGCCCTTGTTGCCCGGGGTCCGTGGGGAGCCCTCTGCCACGGCCAATGTCTGTAGCACCAGGATGACAGCACCCGCCCAGCCGAGGGCCAGGGTCTTCCGCCCCATGGTCTGGAATGCAGTGGAATAGATGAACTTAGTTTTATGGGAGGAAATGGGTTTCCACCAGGTCGGGTCTTGGACTACGATATCCCTTGGCCTCGTGTTTTTCCCACAGACTCACTTCCTGGCTCGTCCCCGCCCAGCTCGAGGCAGCCCTCAGTGGCAGCAGGGGACGCACGCAGCTCCCAACACTGCTCTGGTCTCTGCTGTCCCTCGACTTTAATTCTGCTGTCTCCTCCCTGGTCCGTAAACCTCTTTTAGTCCCGTAGATTTTCTTACTTGTGCAAACTCCTTTTCCCCTTCTCTGTGCGTTATCTGCGGGACAGCTCTTATCTCTCCAGCTTTAGGTCACTCGGAGATTCACAGTGCCCCTCAAATCCCACAAAATGCCTATTGTGCCATGGGTATTGATGGCAAAACTGCATTTTTGATACAACACGATATTTTTTATGTAGATAAAATCTGAAATTTAGCGTAGAAGTTCAAAGATGTGGCTCTGGAGCCAGGCTGCCAGATTTCGAGTGCTAGTACATCTCACCATTGGGAACAGCTGTGTGGCCTTGGGCTCCTTGCTTAAACTCTCTGGGCCTCCACTCACCCAACGGTGAAATGGAAATAAATGGAAAAATCGGTTGGACAATAAGGATAAAGTGTTTAGAACAAAGCCTGCCTCCTGGGAAGCACTCAAGAAGTGCGAGCTTTTTGTTTTATTTATTTATTTATTTTTATTTCGCGGTACGCGGGCCTCTCACTGTTGCGGCCTCTCCCGTTGCGGAGCACAGGCTCCGGACACGCAGGCTCAGTGACCATGGCTCAGGGGCCCAGCCGCTCCGCGGCATGTGGGATCTTCCCGGACCAGGGCACGAACCCGCGTTCCCTGCATCGGCAGGCGGACTCTCAACCACTGCGCCCCCAGGGAAGCCCTAACCATGCTTCTTAAGTCTTTTGTCATTTATAGAAAGTTATTGTTTTAACCTGATGCTTTTACAAAAATGCCTGTAGATGACTTGCTTTATGCTCCAAAACTAAGTTAAACTCGGTAGCAAAAGGACTTCCACCTGGTATGAGGGTTATTTCGGAACCAGCTCTCTCGTAAGGCTACTGAAGAAATAGTAACAGGGTCTCCTTTAACTATTTATGTCATACACTCAGCTGAGTCTCTTTTAAACTCTCACCACACTCAGCACAATTCTGTAAGCCAGCTAACTTATGAAGTTGTTGCTTTCTGCTCCTAATACTACCTTGGTTTGATGTAATAGCATTAACCTTGCAACTTTACTTCCAGAAGCACAGGAAGAAAACAACCATGACCGTATCTTGTTAACAGATTATCTTCTTGTTCCCAGGAATGACGTATAAGAAGCTGCTATCGATAAAGCTGACCTAATTTAATTTATAGATGGGTCCTACTTATGGGATGAACGGGACATTGCCGAGCCAGGTATGCAATAACGTCCACAATGGACATAATTGAAAACTTTTTTTTACCAGAAACAAAGTCAGCACAACAAGCCAAGTTAACTCCTTATCTCTAGCTTGTCAACTAGCTAAGCCCAGGTAACAATTTTTGCCGTACGCGGGCCTCTCACTGCTGTGGCCTCTCCCGTTGCGGAGCACAGGCTCCGGACGCGCAGGCTCAGCGGCCATGGCTCAGGGGCCCAGCCGCTCCGCGGCATGTGGGATCTTCCCGGACCCGTGTTCCCTGCATCAGCAGGCGGACTCTCAACCACTGCGCCACCAGGGAAGCCCAGGTAACAAATATTTATACCGACAGTTGCTATACTTTTGGAGTGGCATACAACTTTGGAATGCTGTGAAAACAGTGAGGTTTTAAACCTCTTCAGGACAACTTAAAAAGAATAGAAAACAGGTTGAAGAGTTATTAATCATTATACAACTGCCCAAACAGTTAGCAATTAGGAAAACAACACAGCATTCCAAATCTGACGCTGCAGAAGCTAAAGGAAACCAGCTTGCGGCTGCTGCCGCCAAATGGGCAGCTTTAATATTCGTCCTGTCCAGCCTCCGGAATGTCCACTGCTGTCCGCTAACCCTGCTAACTCAATAAAAGATTTCTTTCTACAGGCTCCAGAAATCACCTCTAAAGGAGAGAAACAGATATGGCAACAAAAAGGGGGAATTTTGACCCCTCCACACAAATATGGTTTAGACCTGATAAAACAAAATGAAACCTATAGTGTCTTCTGAAGCCCAATGGCTATTACTCCAACATGTACATTCTTTAACCTGCTGGGTGTCTGAAAAAAGGTTTTTCTGGGGAAAACAATATTTTGGAAAACTTCACCCATAGTGGTGCAGAGGAAATATATTGTATTATTGACAGGGACTTACTGAGACAATTAAAAAAATCGGTAACTACTTTTACAGCAAGCTCCCAGGAGGTGCAAAGGATCGTGGATTACAACCTAGAGATTTTGTTTGTTGGAAAGGACATCAGATAAAAGATTCTTTGCAGCCATGATGGAAAGAACCTTATCAAGTATCAGTATTATTAACTAATCCATGCACAGCCAAACTGAAAGACACTAATTCATGGACTCACACCTCTCGTCTTAAAAAGACCCCTCCACTTGAATGGACTTGGATCCCTGTTTCTGGCTTCAACTAAGGCAAGCATCACCAAGCTAGGATGAGAAGAAGATGACAACAGCAAGAGTCGAAACCAGGCCTGTAAGACCCATCCTACCGGTTCAATTGTACTGTTTACCAAAAGTCTGTCTCTCTATCAAAAAGTTATTGTTTTATTTCTAGCTATGTTTTTGCCCCAAAGTTCAGGACAGGAAGAGAACTCTTTAGTGACACTGTCACAGAATATAGTGACTAGGGGCAATTTAGCTGCGGTTGGATTTGTCATCCAATTCCTAAGTCCACACAAGGCTGAGATAACCCAACATAACTTTCTGTCACTGACTTTTCAGATGTTTCTATTATCTATAAAAAGTCTCCCCATCGGCCTATACCCCCATATTGGTTTACTACATTCCATTAGTTTACTCAGTTCTGAAGTTTCTATGATGAGAAAGTCCTGCTGAAAAATCAAACGACACTTGATTTTTAAAACTGCTTTGCAGGTGAAAACTTACGCTATAATCCAGACAGCGTTATGCTCATACCAGATGAGTCCTCTAACATAACCTTCTAATGACTCACATAAGAAGCCAGATTTCTGCCCTGGGGAATTCCCTTTCTAGTCTAAATGAAATCTTGAATAAATGGCTCAGTTCTGGGGACTCGTAGCTTAAATCTCTGCTTCTGACTTTGCTATTGTTGTTGGCCATGTTGATTGTGTTCTATGTCATTTAGAGAGTAATAATCTCTTGTGCCTCTCGATGTATATTCAAAACTCCACCTAAAATACCGATGTCTAAACGACTTGAAACTACCGATCATATCTATAGCTCTATATAAAATAGTGGGCACGCACAGTTCACATACAGAGTAAAATTGGCATAAGTCTTATCGGACAACCTAGAGTTGCCTATCAGTCCATGCCAAGCATTCTACTAGCCTAATCCCCTTAAAGGACGGAAAGAACTGGGCTGTTAAGACAGGGCCTTGGGGGACATGGTGGATCCAGAGCAGATAAGCAACCCTCCTGGCCTTGGGGGACCAAATATTTGCTCACCAAATGCTTTCTACTGAAAGATTAATGATCTTAAAGGGGGGAAATAATGAAATAAAATTTACATGTTAAGGTAGGGCAAGAAAGACTTAAACATAGAATTCTCTCTCTGTGTTTGTTTGGGCCTCCCTCCTTCCCTCCTTAAAATGCAAGGTGCATCTGCGTTACACATTAACCAGAGGTCCTCAAAGATGGGAGTGCCTGCTGGACCGTAACGATCAATTTTCCCCCTTTCTTCTGACGCTAGCAATGCAACTGCTTATAAGAAGAGTGTGCTTTCCCGGCTCTGCAGGGGGTCATGGTGACTTGCGGCTTTGCTCCCTGTGTGTTTACCTGGACTGTGCATCCTTGGTGAACTTTATGTAAAATGTCAATATGGCATTTTGATGTATGATCCTTTTGTCTTGAAAATGTATGTGACTGTGCCTTCCACTTCTAACTGGCAGAGCAGCTCTCAGAGCTTCCTGAGAATCTGCTCCCTGAGTTCTAATCCTCAGTTTGACTTGCATCAAATTCTCCTTTTTCCTTCTTAACTTGGTAGTTAACTGAATTTTCATCAACACTTCTTATCCCCAGATTGCTTTCTGCTCCGCTAAGGAGGGAGATGAGGAAGAGACCTGCGGTCCTTTAAGCCGAACTTGGCGATTCCTTTAACCTTTCCCTTTCCCAGGACCATCCTCTTGTCCAATGTCCAAATGGGCAGTGGGTGAGGTGGACAATGAAGCCATGGGAGAAGGGAGAACTTAGTGGCCAGTGAGACCTCCATGCTGGGAGATGTGAAACGCGCCCTCTCCTCCCCACTGCTCGTCTCCAGCACCCGAAGCACAGAAGCCGCCTCCTCGCGGCACATTTCCCGTCTTGCCCCCGGGCGGCTTGTGCCCTGGAGTGACACCTTCTGGGCTGTGTCTTGTGTACTTGTTTCTCTTGACCCTTCACTCCATGTCCATCTTCCCTTGCTTCCCTCCTTCCCAGTCAACCCCTGCTTGACTCTCCCCGGATACCCCATCAGTACATACCTGTGTGCTCTGCTCTGGACTCACCTCTGCTGCCAGACTTTGTCTCTGACTCCTTGAGCTTTATGGCTCTACTGGTCCCGCCCTGGAGGGAGGGACAGGGTGAGGCATGTGCTGACCAAGGTGGTGACCTACAGCTCAGGAGCTCCACAATGGGCAAGGGCAGTGGTACAAGGAAGTGCACGGGGCTCTGGCGGCTGCAGCCCAAAAGGTGCCTGTTACCCCAAGTACCCAAGTTTGGAAACTGCCCAGTCCTTCACCACTTTAGCAGCTGGGTTCACTTCTGTTCTCCCCAACAACACCTGTGCCCTAGATCTGCTTCCCTATCATCCTCCTTCTGCAGGGACACCTTTCACAGGAGTTGTCTGTGTTTCCTCTGTTATGATCTGTGCTGTGCCAAGGTCCGTTAAAGTAGGTGGTGAGTTTCAGAGGCCGGAGATAAGGAAAAGGAGAAATTTACCAGCAAGTAGTCTCACCTGAAGCAGATATACGGACGGAGGCAGAAGCTGGTAGAGACGGACACCAAAACAAAAACCAGAGAATTTAACCCATGTGTAAATGGAGAATCAGAGACAGAATAGTTTGGGAGAGAGAAGCCACTGAGCTGAGACTCCAGAAGAAGTCATGTTAGCCATCTCTGAGACCCTGACAGGATTCAGGAAGGAGGGAGGAGTTGGCTGGGAAGAAAGTCTATCGGGAGGGCTGAGGCTGTGGCCCAGAGAAGGGAAAAGGGAAGTGCAGGTGGGATGGGGCAGGTACCCGTGCCAGGAGGGGAGATAGTACTAGAGTGGCTTAGTTAGATGGCAAGGGCAAAACTGGGCAGAGAGGATGCTCTTGGTCAAAGGGAAAGAACAGTCAGGAACATTGTGTGGCTTGGAGAACCAAGCTACACCATTCCCTTGCTCACCGATTCCTGACGGCTTATTCTTTTATTATTACACGCCTTTTGTCTTTCTCATCATTATCTTCCTGCTTCTTGCAAGTCATTTCAGTATTTACTGACAGCTAGATGAAGGAAGGAGAAAACTGTTAATCAACCCAATACTTGTTTGCAATTTCAGAAATCAGAACGTCAGATAACAAGTGCTGGTTAAGGATGTGGAGAAATCAGAACCCTCTACAGAATCCTCAGGAATGTGAACGGTGCAGTCACTTCGGAAAACAGGCTGGCAGCTCCTCAAATGATTAAACATAGAGTTACTGTATGTCCGGAAATTCCACTCTTCAGTGAATGAGAAATGAAAACATATGCTCACACAGAAACTTGTATATGGATGTTCATAGCAGCGTTATTCATAATAGCCAAAAGGTGGGAACAGCCCAATGTCCATCAACTAATGAATGGATAAACAAAATGTGCTGTATCCACACAATGGAATGCTATTCTGCATTCAAAAGAAATGAAGTACTGATACATGCTACAGTATGAATGAATCTTAAAACATGTGAAATGGGGCTTCCCTGGTGGCGCAGTGGTTGAGAGTCCGCCTGACGATGCAGGGGACACGGGTTCGTGCCCCGGTCCGGGAAGATCCCACATGCCGCGGAGCAGCTGGGTCCGTGAGCCATGGCCGCTGAGCCTGCGTGTCCGGAGCCTGTGCTCCGCAACGGGAGAGGCCACAACAGTGAGAAGCCCGCGTACCGCAAAAAACAAAAACCCAAAAACAACAAACATGTGAAATGAAAGAAGTCAGTTAAGAAAGACCACTTATTATATGATTCCATTTAAATGAAGAATTCAGAACAGGCAAATCTATAGAGACAGAAAGTAGATTAGTGGTTGCTTCAGGCTGAGGAGGGGAGGTTGTGCAGGTGGTGATACCAAATGGATGTGGGGTTTCTTTTTGAACTGATGAAAATGTTCTCAAATTGACTGTGGTGAGGGTTGTATATATCTGTGAATATACTAAAATCCATCCGATTATTTACTTGATGGGTGAATTGTGTAGTAAGAGGATGCTATCTTAAGAAAGCTGTTTTTTAAAAAATATCGAGAGGGACTAATATCTAGAAACACACACAAAACTCCTAAAAAATCAACCAGAAAGAGGAAATCATCCCAATGGAAACACGAGTGAAGAATCTCAGGGTAACTTACAGAAGGGGAAGCCTAAAGAGATATAAAGATATAAAGATATAAAGAGATATAATTTTATACCCATTTCTGGCAGAAATGAGAAAGCTGGATGACGCCAAGTGTTGGCAGAGACGTAGGGAAATGTGCTTGAGGGAGGGGATGCGATGACACAGTCGTTCTGGAGCGCCATCCCCAGGACGCGGGCACAAGGTAGTTGCATCGCAGGGTAGAAACAGCCTCGGGAGCAGGTACCCCTGCAGGGCTCACTCCTGGAGGATGAAGGATGGTGAGGCCACCGCTTACTTTTGTGCAGGCAGGGAGGGAGGGCGTACAAGTGCGCATTTCACTGTTGTTTTGGAAGGAGTACAAAAAATGTTCATAGAAAGATAAAAATGTTACAGGGTAGCACAGAATAAGTGCCGCAGGAGCTGTGCCCGACTGGGATCCTGCAGGATTCAGAAGGAGCTGGCCCTCAGGACTGCCGGCTTCTCAGGGCCTGCGGCTCTGTTTAGATTCCCCTGCGTTAGACGCCCAGGGCTGCTGTAACAAAGCGCCACACACTGTGTGGTTTTAAACAACAGGAGTTTATTCTTTCACGGTTCTGGAGGCTGGAAGGCTGACATCAAGGTGCTGGCAGGGCCAGGCTCCCTCTGAAACCTCTAGGGGAGGGCCCTCGCTTGCCTCTTCCAGCCTCAGGTGTTGCCGGCAATCCCCGGTGTCCCAGGGTTCCTTGGCTTGTAGACACATCTCTCCAGTCCCTGCCCCCGTGGTCACATGACATTCCCCCCTCTCCCCCGCCCCCCCACCCCGTGTCTATGTCTCTCCTCTTCTTACAGGGATACCTAGTCATTGGATTAAGGGCCCACCCTACTCCAGTATAATTTCATTTTATCTAATTAAATCTGCAATGACCTTATTTCTTTGTACTATTTTTTTTGCGGAACACGGGACTCTCACTGCTGTGGCCTCTCCCGTTGCGGAGCACAGGCTCCGGACGCGCAGGCTCAGCGGCCATGGCTCACGGGCCCAGCCGCTCCGCCGCATGTGGGATCTTCCCGGACCGGGGCACGAACCCGCGTCCCCTGCATCGACAGGCGGACTCTCAACCACTGCGCCACCAGGGAAGCCCGCAATGACCTTATTTCTAAATAAGGGCGCATTCTGTGGCTCCAGGAAGGACAAGAATCTGGGGGGACGCTATCCAACCCAGCACACCCTCTTCACATCCCCCCACCCCCTGCCCTAGCAGGTGTGTGGCTCAGGGCAGGTGAGCTGCTCCACCTTGAGGGCTCCACAAAGCCCTGGGGGGCCAGGTAGGAGCAGAGCTGCAGAGCTGAGATGGGTGGTGTATTCCCAGGAGCCCGGCTGGGGTGTGAGTCCTGGGCAGAATCTGCTACTGTGCCGAGGAGGGTGGAGGTGGGGTGTCTGGGAGGAGGTGGTTAGAGCCATGAGCCCCTTGTGCACGTCTGTGGAAAAGTGGGACGAAGAGGGGGACTTGAGGGAATGCCATGGAGACCGTGGAGAGAAACGTCTTTAAGAACCACCTCAAGGAAAGACAAAAGAATGGGGCCGGCAGAGGTGTCGGGTGAAGCTATGGTTGTTCACGTGGGGCCAAGGGTAGTGAGGTGTGGAATTCTGGGATTTGGGCTCTGCTACCTGGCTTCCTGCTCTGTTTTCCCCGCTCACCGTAGTCTCTGTCTGGCTGCTGGTCCCTCCTGTACATGACCTTGATTTCTGAGGTGTGGTTCCTCCCCTCTTGGTGTTAATGATTGGTGAGAGTTACAGATAACACTTGGGCAAAGATTGTGTCCTTGAAGTTCTGGGCTGCCTGCCTCCCTTAAAGGGGCAGAAATGATGGCCTTGCGGACGACCGTGTTGTAGGGGACGGATTATCCAGTCTTGGGGAGGGGCAGCGTGACAGGTGAGGATGGATCCAGTGTCTGTGGTTAGTGGGCCAGAGGCCACAGCTCACAGCTTCCCCATTGCTAACTCTTGATATTTTGTTTCTGGAAAAGTCACAACACATCAGAGATAATTTGCGATAGTCTAGAGAGCGTGAGTGTTTCTGCAGAACCAGGAGAAAGAAATAGTTCCGCAGGTGCCGCACCACCGAAGTCGCCTGATGAGCTCTCTAGACTAATGAAGCCACCGTCATGGGTTGCATCCCTGATTAGGGAAGACTGGTTCACAAGGAGAAAATTCTACCGTTTTCAAAAGGGGTCCTGGCACCACTGGTATTTCGAGCCTGGTCGCTCTTTGTTACGTGGCTGTCCTGTGCATCTAGGGTGTTTAGCAGAATCCCTGGCCTTTACTCACTCACTAGATGCCAGTAGCACCCACCCCGCTCCCGTTGTGACAAATAAACATGTCTTCTGACATTGACAAGTCTTTCCTGAGGGGCAAAATTGCCCTCCTGTTGAGAACCATTGGTCTATATTTAAACCCTCATGATTTGTACCTGGAAATTATTATTATTCTATTGGATGCTATTATACAATAGCATTCAAACTCCCTGACTCTCCGCTGGGGCCTCTCCCATCTGGCCTTCATGCTTTTGCAAGAATAAATCTGACCACGGGCCTTCCCCGCGTTGGTGGGGTACTGTTGCCTATTGGATAACACTCATACTATTGAGTTGGCATTAAACACCCTTTCCAGCCCAGCCCTGACCTTCCTTTTGTTCTTGGAATATCCCTTTCCCTCTAATTTGCCATCACCTGGCCCCGTGCTCCAGCCATTCCCAACCAGGCCAGGCCCACAGGGCCTCCTGGGCTTGGTCCACATCGTTCCCTTGTCTGAAAGCTCTCTCTCACTCTCCTTGTTCACTCACCGAGCTCCTTCCTTCAAGGCTCAATGCCAAGGCCCCTCTTTCAACCCCTTTTCCATTCCCCCATGGCCTTCCTTCACTGCTCATAACTCTGTTCACAGGTCTGTCTCTTCTTATCTGCTTCCTTGAGCTCAGGGACTGTGTCTTAATTTCTTCAAATATACAGAGACCAACACAGGGCCTGGCATACGGCAGGGGCTCGAGGTTTGTTTTCAGAGTGCATGAATGAACAGATCATGCGGACACAAGGGGCACAGAAGAGATGTTAGAACCCAGAGGTTAGAAAAGTCTTGACGGATTGCTGTGTGGCATTCTAAGGAAAAGACGTGCTCCATGGTGAAGTTGCGACTAGATTACGCTTCTAGCTTTATTGAGATATAATTGACCTACAACAGCGGGTAAGTTTAAGGCATAGAATGTGTTGATCTGATACACTTACGTATTGCAGTATGACAACTGACCAGCTGTAGTGTCAGCTGATGCCCCCATCATGTCACATAATGACCATTTCTCTTTCCTGGTGAGAACATTTAAGATCTGCTCTCTTACCAACCTTCACGTATACAGCACAGTATCAATAACCACCATGCTGCGCGTTAGATGCCCAGAACTTATTCATTTTCTAACTGGAGGTTTGTATTCTTTGACCAACATCTCCTCATTTCCCTCATGCCCCAGCCCCTGATAGCCACCATTCTACTCTATATTTCTACACGTTTGGCTTTTTTTAAAGATTCTACATAAAAGTGGGATCGCATAGTATTTGTCTTTCTCTGTCAGACTTATTTCACACAGCATAATGCCCTCAAGGTCCACCCATGTTGTCACGAGTGGCAGGATTTCCTCCTTTCTCATGGCTGAATAATATTCCAGTGTGTAAACATACACCGCATCTTCTGTATCCATTCATCTGTCAGTGGACCCCTAGGTTGTTTCCATTCCTTGGCTATTGTGAATAATGCTGCAGTGAACCTGGGAGTGCACATCCTGTTTTCATTTCCTTTGAAAATATACTCAGAAGTGGGATTGCTGGGTCATATGGGAGTTCTATTTTTAATTTTTTGAGGAAACTCCGTACTGTTCTCCATAGTGGCTGCACCAACTCACATCCCCGCCCACAGTGTTGGAGGGTTCCCTTCTCTCCACACCCTCCCTAACACTTCTTACCACTTGTCTGTTTTTTTTTCTTTTTTTTTTTTTTTGCTGTATGCGGGCCTCTCACTGTTGTGGCCTCTCCCATTGCGGAGCAACAGGCTCCGGACGCGCAGGCTCAGTGGCCATGGCTCACGGGCCCAGCCGCTCCGCGGCATGTGGGATCCTCCCGGACCGGGGCACGAACCCGTGTCCCCTGCATCGGCAGGCGGACTCTCAACCACTGCGCCACCAGGGAAGCCCCCACTTGTCTTTTTGACGACGCCATTCTAAGAGGTGTGAGGTGATACCTCATTTTGCCTTTGATTTGCATTTCCCTGATGATTAGTGATGCTGAGCGCGTTTTCATGCACCTGTTGGCCACCTCTATGTCTTCTTTGGAAAAAATGCCTATTCAGTTTCTCTGCCCATTTTTCAGTCCGAGTGTTAATTGTGTTGTTGTTATTCAGTTGTATGAGTTCTTTTTTTTTAAAGTTTATTTATTTATTTTTGGCTGTGTTGGGTCTTCGTTGCTGCACGCGGGCTTTCTCTAGTTGCGGCGAGCAGGGGCTACTCTTCGTTGCGGTGCACGGGCTTCTCATCGCAGTGGCTTCTCCTGTTGAGGAGCATGGGCTGTAAGCACGCAGGCTTCAGTAGTTGTGGCACGCGGGCTCAGTAGTTGTGGCTCACGGGCTTAGTTGCTCCGCAGCATGTGGGCTCTTCCCGGACCAGGGCTCGAACCCATGTCCCTCGCATTGGCAGGTGGATTCTTAACCACTGCGCCACCAGGGAAGCCTGTATGAGTTCTTTATATATTTTGGATATTGACCCCTTCTCAGATATATGATTTGTAGATATTTTCTCCCATTCTGTAAGTTGCCTTTTCATTTGCTTGATTACTTCTTTTGCTGAGCAGAAACATTTTCCTGAGCAGTCCCTCAACCAGGTTACTATTAATATGGCCACATGGCTGGGGTCTGGGGTGGACCCCTTGGGGCAAGGACAGCTGAGGATGGTGTGAGTCCGCTCGGGCTTCGAGGACGTGCAACCTGTGGGGTCTG
The DNA here is from genome assembly GCF_949774975.1 of Lagenorhynchus albirostris. Classification (NCBI taxonomy): domain Eukaryota; kingdom Metazoa; phylum Chordata; class Mammalia; order Artiodactyla; family Delphinidae; genus Lagenorhynchus; species Lagenorhynchus albirostris. The sequence continues at coordinate 6,215,836 of NC_083102.1, forward strand.
CCAGGCTCCACACTAGGAAGGGCTCTGCCCGCAGTTTAATGCTCTACTACTGCTGTCTTGAAGTTCTTAACTTTTTGCAAAAGGGGTCCCACATTTTCACTTTATGCTGGGCTCTGCAATTCATGTTCCTGCTGCTGGCTTCATAAGGACAAGATTTAGACCTGCCTTTAGAAGGCCAAGGAAGGGCAGGTCACGGGGACAGGGCGGAGGGCAATCAGGCTAGCCCACTGAAGGTAGATGAACAGGGTTGATAAGATAAAGGGGCGAGGCTGAATGGCAGAGGGATCCAGGTCAGGGATCAGGAAAAGAAGCTCTGGGAAGATGGGTGACAGCAGCAAATATGTAACATCAATTGGGGCCAAAGTCTCAGGTGCCTGGTTCTGGGCGTAACCCTTGCCGACTCCTATTTCTTACTCTTAAGGATGCTCTCTAACCCCATTGTTCTCATACAACTCCCCGTTTGCTGGAGTGCTGGACAAAGCCTTATTTCCCTCAAAGCAGATGCCCACTTTCAATGTGGCCCCTGGGTCTGGAGGCAGGTTGCGGACTGATCGAAGGGAGCAGGATTGAAGAAGCTGCTCTGAGCCGGTTGATGTTTGCTGTAGAAGAAAGGCAGTGGCCACAGGAAGCCCCCGGGGCCAAATCAAAGGCATGACGAGGATGAACCTGGCCCAGGGAGCTGGGTTGTGTCCCCCTCAGAGCCAGGGCTGGCGAAGCCTGTCTCACTCTGTACCCTCAGGGCCCAGCTCCAACCCCACCCTGAGAGCTTGATACTCTGTTAATCTGAGCTGGAATATTACTCAGCCATGAAAAGGAACAAACCCACATTCCAGTCTGCAGCCTGCGGGAGCCCTTGACAGGCTCCTCGGCCACTGAATTTGAGGCCGGGCATTTCTTCTCTGCTCCTTCTCCGCCTTCCTGCTGAAAGCTGTAGGATTTTATAAACAGCAAGAAAAGGAAAACATCTATTATCATACATTATCCACATCAGTGGAGGGATGAATGAGGCCCAGGCATGTAGCTCAGGTTTTTTATTTTTTTATTATTAATTTTTCATTGGAGTATAGTCGCTGTACAATGTTGTGTTAGTTTCTTGCTGTACAACAAATTGAATCAGTAATACGTATACATATATCCACTCTTTTTTAGATTTCCTTCCCATTTAGGTCACCCCAGAGCATTGAGTAGAGTTCCCTCTACTCAATGTAGAGAACCTTCTGTGCTATACAGTAGGTTCTCGTTAGTTATCTATTTCATACATAATAGTGTATATGTGTCAATCCCAACCTCCCAATTCAACCCTCCCCCGCTTCTCCCCTTGGTAACCATAAGTTTGGTCTCTACATCTGTGACTCTTTCTCTAATTTGCAAGTAAGTTCATCTCTACCATTTTTCTAGATTCCTCATACAAGCAATATTATACGGTATTTGTTTTTCTCTTTCTGACTTACTTCACTCTGTACGACAATGTCTAGGTCCATCCACGTCTCTGCAAATGGCACTAGTTTGTTCCTTTTCATGGCTGAGTAATATTCCAGCTCAGATTAACAGAGAGAGTATCAAGCTCTCAGGGTGGGGTTGGAGTTGGGCCCTGAGGGTACAGAGTGAGACAGGCTTCGCCAGCCCTGGCTATGAGGGAGCCACAACCCAGCTCCCCGGGCCAGGCTCATCCTTGTCATCCCTTTGATTTGTTCCCCACTAGGACCCGGTAGAATCTTGTTTTACAGATTTTGAGGGTTAGGCTGGGCGTGCTTGTTAAAGGGAGGTGCAGGCAGGGGACCCAGAGGAGGTGACACTCATGGGGTAAACTGAGGCCACCGGCCAGCTTGTCTCTTCAGTGAGGAGGGTCCCTTCCACATTAACGTGGGAGGTTCTGGGTTTCACTGAGGAGTGAACACCCCCCACCACGCCCACCACTCACGCAGGCCCAGGTGCCACTGTGCCAGGGGCGCTGTGCATGGCCTCGAGGAGCCCTAGAGGTGGCCCTGCAAACAGGCATCATCCCTGAGGCTGCGCTGCTGGTCAGTGGCAGGACTGGGATTTGCACCTGGGTCTCTCTGGCCCCCAAACTTGCAGCCATCCCTGTTCCCTGCGACAGGGTGGTATTCAGTCCTGTAAGGGGCAGGTGAGCACCTTCCTTACAAGAGGCATCTGCTGAGCCCCCTTCATCTGTGTAGGTAGCCCTTCCATGTCTCTTTCAGGAAAGGAACTTTTGTGTCTATGCCAGGATGGGTGTGTGGGAAAAAAAGGCCTACTGCTAGTAACAGATACCTTTGCTCACACCTACCTAAAAAAAATCTTCAAACAAATATTATACCTAGAGGATATCTTTCGCCACCTCAATGGCATTATAACTTAACCTAGAAGGTAGGGCATAAGCTGGAAAAATTTGCTTTTTCTGGTAAAGATTTTTGCACCTAAACAGGTGCTTAATCTCTGATTGTAAGCTATCGGAATCTGTCCAGGATAAACCCAGATTCCACGCACTGGAGGCTTCCTCTGACAGTTCTGGGTCCCGTCTGGAAGAGGAAGGGACCCTCTCCGGCGGGGGCTGCGTGGGGCACCGGAAGGACGGCCTGGTGGTGCCACACGTGACAAGGCTCCTCACGGGGGCAGGAGTGAGCTGGTCCCCGCCCCCCCCAGGGATGGCGCCGACTTCACGCATGAGCAGAGCGGCCTCTGCCCTGCGTGGGCGGTCAGGCCCGTTAGCAGGCTGCCTTCGCTTTGCACACAATCCAAGGCTTCTCTAGAGCTGTAGGAGCCGACGAGCCGGTGTTTTTCGTAGGCTCCAAGACATGGGAGATTTGTGAGCACCCAGGGTAGAAAAGGCTTCTCAGCTGTGGGGCTTTGACACTTGCTTGAAGAAGCAAGGTCTGGGCTCTTCTACCTCAAAGCGGGGAAAAAAGGACTGAAAACAAATATGGAACTCTAGTTAATGATATGTGTGCTGAAGTAGTTAAGGGGACGGGTACAGATGTCTGCAACTTCCCTTAAAATGCATAAAAGACAAAATGCAAAAAGAGATGGAGAGGTGGACAGGTATGTGACAAAGCAAACATAGCAAAATATTAATCGTAGAGTCTGAGTCATGGGTACATGTAAATTTTCCCCCCAACTTTTCTGTGTGTTTGAAAATTTTCCTAGTAAGATGCCAGGGGGAAAGGCAGAGGCTCCCTTGGTGGTGGTTAGGAGTGGGCAGCTGCCCAGCGATGTTGTCTGTATTGCTGAGGGAGCAGTTGGTACAGCCAGTAAAAATGCCAGAGAGGTAGGCAAGGGCCGGACGTGCAGGGAATGTGGACTTTATCTCGGAGACCATGAGAAGCCAATAAAATGTTTGAAACGGGGAAAACAGACATGTTTTTGCATTTTCACCTCTCACTGCGCAAGTCACACCCCCAGACTGAATTTTCGGAACGGCTGGTTACTTGATTTGAAATGCAAATCATCTGGAATGGAGTTAGGAGACGATTCTGCATTAGTCAAAACATTACTTCCCTCGGTTTTCTTTCTCACTCGTGGGTATGGGGGCAAAGTCCCAGGCTCTTTCAGGAACACGTACAAATTGGAAAACTCAGAGTCTGCAGGCATAGAGCAGTTAATTCTAGTGTTATCTTTCAGACCTACCAGTCCTTGGGGGTAAACAACATGAAGAAAAAAATATAAAACTCTAGTATAGATTGAGCAACCGAGGAGCTCATTCAGTGAAATGATTAACAAAAAGCCCAGGATCAGGAGTCAGACTCTCTGGATTCAACTCTCCGTGATGACATTTCCTAGCGGTGTGACCTTCGGCAAGTTACTTAACTTCTCTGAACCTTAGTTTCCTGTTTGTAAAATGAGGATCACACTAGTCAGTGCCTCACAAGGGTTGCTGTGAGGATTATAATAAATGAGGCAAAGGCATTCAATCACCGTAAAATACTTGGTTTAGTGCCTGGCGTGCAGCCAGTGCTGAAGAAATGTTCAGCAAATAATTATTGCTCACTGGTCTACTTCCCCACATGCAGTTTATCTGTACTCATGGCTTATGCCATTCCACCAATGTCTTTAAAATGGTTATTAAGCGCCTATCTTTAGTTCCTACTATTTGGAGTTTCAGACCTATAGCTCCCTTATCATGGGAATGCCCCTTCCTTGCACCCTCCAGCTGGGCATCTGACAGTCCTGCCAGACCTGGACTTCTTGGCCTCCCAGCCCCTCCAGCACACCAGCCAGTTCTATGCCCAAGCAGCTCCTTCATCTATTGCCTGCTCTCCACTCCTCCTGGTATTGATGCCGAGAACTTGGCCTCTGTGCACCGGGGCTGAATCGAATCTTGGAGACAGAGTTCTGGGTGAAGTAGAAAACGATAGCTTTATTGTTCTGCCAGGAAAAGGGGAACACAGAGGGTTCCTGCCCCTCAAAACTGTGTGTCCCAACCCAGGAGGATTTGGTGAGGAGTTTTATAACAATGGTTCAAGGATGGGGTTGTTGATAGGGTTAGGGTGTGTACAGTGCCTGCACTCCTTTAATCTGGTCTCAGGTAATCTCTTTTTTATTTATTTTATTTTATTTTTTTGCGGTACATGGGCCTCTCACTGCTGTGGCCTCTCCCGCCGCGGAGCACAGGCTCTGGACGCGCAGGCTCAGCGGCCATGGCTCACGGGGCCAGCCGCTCCGCGGCATGTGGGATCTTCCCGGACCGGGGCACGAACCCGCGTCCCCTGCATCGGCAGGCGGACTCTCAACCACTGCGCCACCAGGGAAGCCCAGAAGTCTCTAATTTTAATGCATTTAAATGTATCAGTCTTTTCTTATGGCTGGTGCTTTTGGTGTCTTGTTTAAGAAATCCTTCTTGTCTTTTGTGCTGAAGGTGACCAGATTGTGCTGGAGGCTTGGAGCTGTGCTTCAGGGTATCTTCTTTGGGCCCTGGATCACACTGCTTCCGCTGTGGGGCAGGCAGGTTCTTCTGGGACCCCAGGCTTGGCCGGGTAGGGGAGGGAGAGGCCACTTCCGGGGTCCTTCTACCATGGAGCCCAAGTTTCCAAGAAGAGATTTTCCGTGGACCATGTCCCCGCCATTCTTGTGAGTGTGGAAGGTCTTCCCAGTGGATGGGCAGGCCTGTGTCCCAGTGGGCCAGGGTTGGGGCAGGACCGAGCTACCACCTGTATGGACGCTCAGGCAGGGTGGGCTGTGACAGGGGCTGACTCCAGCTCAGAACTGGGATATCTGGTTCCTGAACTGTGGGTCCCTGGAGCAGATGAGGTGGGACAGGGAGAAAACTGGAGGTGGTAGAGCAGTAGGAAACCTCCCATCTGCCCTCTAATTCTGGATTCGAGGGGATGTAATGGCACGATTCTAACCAACTGCCTCAAGCAGAACAGGTGGCAGGTTTACGCCTGTTGGGGGACGGGGAAGATGTCCTGCCTCCTTGGCCCTCACTCCTCAAGGTCACCTGGGTTAGGCAAGGATGGTCGCACTGTTCACAGTTCCCTTCCCAGGACCCACAGTGCCTGCCACATGGGAGGCATTAGTAGATATTTGTTCAGTAATACATTGACAATTTTCAAAGAATTGTGTAAAAAAATTAATTTTCTAGTTTCTCCTGAAGAACACTTTTTGTAGCCACTAGGTGGCGGAGTTAATTACATCAAGCTGGCTTGTGCGGGTGGGTGGGTGGGGGGGTGGGGGGGAGGGGTGGAATTCAGATAGGGAAGCAGGCATTTGAATTTAAATTCAATCTTGTTTTAATTCTGTTTTGGAGCCTGTTAATTACTAAGTTTAAAAAACATATTGTCCTAAGAAATATTTGCAGGATAAATCTGAGATAAAGACCGTGGTGGATGACTTTCTTTCTCAAGCTAAAGATGGTATGAATTTCTCTTCTACATTGTTTCCAAATTCAGTCATTTTAGGGCTTTGACTAGATGTAAATTCTTTCCATTCTTTTTTCAGTTAAATGAATGTCAACTCAGTTTGCCCTTTTGCTCAGAAGTGATCTTTTACTGTCAGAATGTGGCAACCTCCTTTGTTTATTGCATCTGGCAGATCTGAGTCTCTGGGACTGACCCCTTCCCAAGTCCCCCGCCCCCCACCACCACCCCCGAGCTCTTCCTCAGCTTCCATCCCCGTTGATTACCCTCCCTCGTTCCGAACAGCTTCAGAGAGTCCTGGATCTTCGGTTTTCTCTTCTGTAGGAAATCAGGTATCTTGCCAGCCCTGCCTTTTGTTTAAAAAATTTTTTTCAAAAGCAATTTTTTTATTTGAAAATACAGGGCTTCCCTGGTGGTGCGGTGGTTAAGAATCTGCCTGCCAATGCAGGGGACATGGGTTCGAGCCCTGGTCTGGGAAGATCCCACATACCATGGAGCAACTAAGCCCGTGCGCCACAACTACTGAGCCTGTGACACAACTACTGAAGCCCACACTCCTAGAGCCTGTGCTCTGCAACAAGAGAAGCCACTGCAATGAGAAGCCCTCGCACCACAACAAAGAGTAGCCCCTGCTCACCGCAACTAGAGAAAATCCATGCACAGCAACAAAGACCCAACGCAGCCAAAACAAAACAAAACAGAACAAAACAACAACAACAACAAATATATATATAAAGTACAGCTACAATCACAGGCTTGCATCAAAGAGACTCTTATTTTGAGGGGGAAAATGAATGTACACATCTGGAAATGACTTGGAGGTGTTGAGATAGGGATGGACAAATAATCCTAAATTTATCTCCGTATCATTATGAGTTATTACGATAGTAAAACTGTCCTTTGTTTTTCTGTGTACAGGTCTGTGAGTTTTAATACATGTACAGATTCCTGTAACCAGTACCATGATCAGGATAAAGGACAGACCATCACCCCCCAGACTCCCTTGTGCCAGCTCTGTTTTTAGTCACACTAAAATGTTGCTTTTCAATATTGTGCTTATATTTAATGATTTAAAATAGCATGGTGCCACTTTCTCTGGCCATCACAGTTTCTGATGAGAAACCACAGTCATTGGATTACCCTTCTCTATAGGTAATGGGTCATTTTTGTTTGGCTATTTTCAAGGCTTTGTCTTTAGTTTTTAGCAGTTTGATTATGATATATCTAGGCTTGTACTTCTTCGAGCTGGTTCTGTTAAGGGTTCATTGAGCTTCTTGAGTCTGTCTGTTTATGTCTTTCAGCAAATTTGGGAAGTCTTCAACCATATTTTTTCACACACAAACAAAAGTAATTGTTTCAGATACCATTTGTTTGCCTCTCCAGATGTCCTTTCCATATTTCTCTGTGCCCCAGAGGGGTGTCGTATACGGATCATATCATTGCCCAATGTCCCATGACTTCCTGTTAGGTTTGGCGAATAGGGAAAACTAGCAAGAGGTAGAAATGGGTAGTTTGGGTATTTATTCCTCAGGATGCCTCGCTGCAGAATCATCTCAGGCTGGCTGTGTTTCTCTGGGAAGGTGAGAGCTCAAATCAAGCACCATCTCCATCAGGTTTCTCTGTCTCTGGCTGAAACACAGTAATTGCTCCCCTTCCTCGTTTTTTGGGTTTAGATGATGATACGCTCCCCTCCACCTTGGTTAGCAATCCTGGTATGACAAAATTCATACCAGGGAGTGGGGATCAGAGTCTCTCTTCCTTTCATCCTTCATTCCCAGGCATTTGGGCCTACAGTCCCAGGACCAGCCTCAAAGAGAATCTGTTTTCAAGACCGGCAACTCTAGACCCAGACTGGCTGTTGGGAGTGGAACGAGCTTTGTAGGTTTGCTGTTGCCTCATTCTCCTCTGCCTCCCTCCAGCCAAGAGAAATACCCTAAGCAAGAAACTGGGAGCAACAGCACGAGAGTTTATTATCATCATTGCTCAAGAGGGGACATGAAGCAGGCAGGATGGTGAAGGTGAGCAGGAAATGGACCAGAGCAGCTCTGATGGTTGGTGGTGCAGGGCAGTGGCTGTGGCCATGGGGGAAGGATAACAGGGGTCAGAGGAGAGCCTCTCTTCCCGGCCTGGTTCTTCTTCCACGAGGCAGATGCTGGGACACCCAGTCCAGGTGGAGCTCCAGACATGAGTCCTCTGGAGAAGCAGGGCTAATTTCACTCACTCCCAGCAGTTTCTTCCAAGGGAGGGTCTCTTTTCTAAGGGAAAAGGAGGGGGTGGGACAGCCCCTGGGGGAGAGAAAGTGTAAATGCTCTGTACCAGGGCAGCTTACTTCTGGAGCCAATCAGATCCACCATCAGCCTCATGGTACCTGATGCAAAGAGCCCCAAGGTCCCACCATGTACATGGACTTCCCTAGCTTCCTAGGATCTCTTTTTCAGATTTTTTTTTTGATGTGGACCAATTTTTTAAAAGTCTTTATTGAATTTGTTACAATATTGCTTCTGTTTTATGTTTTGGTGTTTTGGCCGCGAGCCATGTGGGATCTTAGCTCCCTGACCAGGGATTGAACCAGCAGCACCCCCTGCATTGGAAGGTGAAGTCTTAACCGCTGGATTGCCAGGGAAGTCCCTCACTAGGGTCTTTGGACTGGGTGTTACTTGGTCAGGGACAGGGGGTCTCTGGGCTGGGCCACTACTGGGGTGGAAAGACAGGAATGATGCCCCTTGACACTCACTGTAATGACACTTTTCTCCTCCCCAAACCATCCGCTCTCCATTCCTATCTCCCCTGGACAGCACTGCTGCCCCAAACACACAGACACAAGCTTTAGGCACTCACCTCCTTAGATCAGTATTTTCTCCAGCAGCACAGACACAGGGGGACCAGAGATGCTAGAAGCAGCAGAGCCCAGACCCCCAACAGCATGGCATTGATGCTTATGAACAGGGCCTGGGGACAGAGGACCGAAGCTACAGGCACCCAGAGAGACTGTTGCCATTTGTGGTCTGTCTTCACGCTGATCATGGCACAGGGTCACTCTCCACCCCATTCATCCCATCCCCAAGTCGGTAGCTTCCGGGGTGGGGGGAGGCTGACGAAGGAGCCCGGGGTGGGGGTCAGTGGGTGTAGCATGCAGAGAGCGGCCAGTAACCCCTGTCACCGGGTCTCAGCGTCCTCATCTGAGCAGCGATGGGCTTGGGCTGTGGTCTGGTTCCCTGACAAGCCCAAGACTTGAACATGCATTTAACACCTTCGCAGCTCTTCACGTATTTGCAGTATTAGCTCCTTTATTATGAGTTCAGTGTTTGTATTTCCCACAGATCTGTAACTCCCACAACCATAGGAACCGCTTCTGTTTCGTTCGCTGCCACGCTGTGGTGACGGGAGACACGCTCAGGGCAGAACAGGTCACGCCCTTCTTGGTGGACAGCCTCACTCTCCTCCACTGTCCGACCCTCCCTGCCCACCGCCTGCTGCCTCCCCCGGCCCGGCTACCTTCAGCATGTTCACATAGGAGGTGCACAGCTGCAGCCTTCCCTCGTCTGCACTCGGAGAGCTGGGGGCCCCGGTGGGCCTCCAGGAAGGGGAGACATCACAGATACCATTAAAGAGGAAATGGTGGTACTCATGGAAACTTCTAGCCCCAAGGATGATGGCGGCTGTGGCCGTGGAGAAAGCTGCCAGGGCGAGCAGGGTCCTCAGCAGGGCCTGGTGAGGGCAGTGTGCAGAGACAGACCTTGGAGACTCAGTCTCTCTGGAGCCCAGCCCGGGACGAAGAGCGGGAAGCCTAGTGGAGGGGGCGTGGGATGGGCGGCAGGCTGGGGGTGGCCTCCAGCTTCCGGGGCTGGTGTCAACCCCTCCCCGAACTCACCCAGTAGGTGCCACCTCGTTTCTCATAAATGAAGGCGACAGCTCCAGCCAGCACAGCCTGGGGAGAGATTGAAGCAGCAGGGGTAGCTCGGGGCAGCCGAGCCCCACCCCCAGCAGCCTGCTTCTTTTTCCTTCCTAAAGTCCCACAGGCAAAACCAACCGTCCTGCTGGCCTTTCCCCACAGCACCCCACGTGGACCCGAGGTTTTGAGCTGAGCTCTGTTGTCTTCAACGGTGAGGGTATTGAAGGCCGAATCAAACGCCCGAGGCTGCAGGACCCTCTATTTTAGGGACATCAAAACTGCTCATGGTCAAGCCGGGTGTAAGCCCCCCTTCCCTTCTCCAAAACCCTCTCTTTTTAAGCAACACCAGGTGCTTTACGAAAGCTCCAGGGCGGTGGGGTGGAAGGTCCGGGGTGTTGGAGGAGCTCTCAGTACAGGATCAGCGTCCGCTGCCTCGGGGTGAGGGCAGGCGCTCGTTCCAACAGCGCTCAGCCTCCCACCCAGCGGGTCTTCCAGGACAGGAAGTCTGGCTGATGCCAAGGGAAAGATGGATCTGAATCCTGTCTGGCAGTTCTGTAGCTAATCTCAGTGTTTTTGGCCGTGGGGTGGATGACGATCATTACTTTGGGCTCCTCTCTTAATCGGTATGTGTGTTTTGCTCTTGTTCTGTGAGGGTGGGCAGGACAGAGGGCGCCTCCTTCCCGCTATGATCCGCCCACCCACCTCCTGCCGCAGATGGTACACGTCCATCTGCTGACATAGCTGCCGTTGTCCGGTGAGCCCCCCTGGACTTCCCCTGTGTGCAGGGCCCGCAGAGGGCAATGGGAAACCACCGGGGGGTGCATCTCCCTTGTACACACGCTCCAGCACGTTCCGCCTCCCTCCATCTCAGTGCAAGTGCCTGGAGATGAGCCCTGCCCTAGATCCTTAGCTGATCTGCTGCTGAAGGTGGGAGACGTGGTGGGAGAAGCCCGGTGCAGGGACCCGGGAGAGCTGACCGGTGACCGTGGCCCTCCCAGCCCTTAGCTCAGCTAGTTTCCCGTCTGTAGAAGCCTGGTGTCAGCCTAGAGATCTGGGAGTCTTTTCAGCTGCAAACAGTCTACATTCTGATGGGGTCGATGGTGGTGGTCTCTCACCTCTGATAGGGGGTCCCTCTGCCCATGGTCCTCCCGCCCCACTCACCACAGCCCCTTTCCAGATGGGGGCTCCAGATCCAAGCAGCGTGGTGTAGTAGGAGATGAAGAGGAATCCCCCCAGGACCCCACTGAACACCCCCAGCACGATCTGCACCGCCTGAAAGATGAAAAACCCAAGAACCCGGATCCCGGGTCCCAGGCCCAGTCTGCGTCTAAGCCTCAGGGGAGTTTTGAGGACTTTCCACTCCATGTACTAAAGGTTAGAACCCTATGAAAGGGGAAGAGAGAGAGAAGAGAGGAAGAGAGGGGGCACGAGAAGGGAGAGGACAGGAGGGGAGAGAAGGCAAGGGGAGGGGAGAGCTAGCCCACGCTGGGCCGTGAGAGGATGAACTCCGGGTTCCACCAGCTGGGACTTTAAATGGTCAGGGGCTCCTCTGCACCCTTCAGCCCACAGCCCACCCTACCTACAGCTTTCACTGAGAGGCCAGTAAGTGAAGGAAAGGCCGGAACTTGATCTCTAGGAAGAGCATAAGCATCCCACTCAGAGAGAGGCTGGCTGGGAGAGCGTGCAGCCAGAGGAGGGGGCTTACCCTTCCCAGTCTGGGGAGCCTGGGCGCCCGTCCTCGCCCTACTCACCCAGGAGGCCACCAGCAGCCGGCGGTGGCCCAGGGCCCGGGAGGCGGCGTGCGGCGAGGGCACGTGGGGCTGCAGCAGGGGACACCTACTCAGCAGCAGCTTGGCCAGAGCCGACTCCTGGTGGATGTCCACCTTGATGCAGGTGGGCTGGGGAGCCCCAGAGGCCACGTCCCCGCCATCTGCCATCTTCAAGCCGGTGGACACCCGCCTGGGAGGGAGGAAGGGGGCGTCAGGGGGAAGAGTTGGCAGGAGGTTTGCACAGATTCCGCGGGAGCTGGCGAGGCCCTCGGTCACAGTGCAGCATCTGGGACCTGCCTTGAGGGGTGTCATGTGAGGGATCCCTGCGTCTGCTGAGGCTGTGGCCACCGCCCAGCCCACTGGAGCTGCCCTCTTCACCCTAGACCTGCTGTGTCTCCCCATCCTCCACCCACGGCCTCAGGGTCTGGACCAAGCAGTGCCCTGGAGCCCTCACCTCTCTCCTTTCTGCTCCCAGCCCGCTTGTGTGATCACAGCCCTCACCCTGGCTTTCCCCCCTGCCTCTCCCCGTCCAGAGCCCTCAGGCTGCCGGACAGAAGAGAGTCCTGGCTGCCTGTTGAACTACTGTTGAGGTATCTGCTTCCCAGCTGAGCCCGGGGACCCACCCCCCGCCCCTACATATCTCCCTTTCCATCAATGGCTACTCAGCCCCACGCTGCCTGTTCAAACTGCGCCCCCCAACCCTCTGCATGAAGCTGTGGGTGCAGATGGAGGCCCAAGGCCAGAATGACTTGACTTCAAACGGGGACGAGGCTGTACCTGGCCTCCACTCCTGCCGCCTTTCTGGATGCATGTCCTCTACACGGTGGTCAGTCCTTCCCTCCCCAGCAAGTTCTGGGGGGCCTTTGAGGGGGCAGGGTGTGGACTCCTCTGGGGAGGGGCCCTGTGAGAAGGGTCTCTGGGAAAAGGCCGCCTGGGCTGAGGGTCTGCCTCACCTGCTCTCCTCAGGGACCGGCAGTCACGGTCGAGGGTGATAGGAGGGCTGGGGACGGCTGAGTGGGGGCTGAGAACCAGGCAGAAAGGAGAGGGGTTTGGTGGAGCTCCAGAAAGGGAAGGATGAGGCAACTTCTCAGCACACAGCTGGAGCAAAGGGCCCCTCCAGGGTTTTCTAGCTGCCAGGGGAGATCACTTGGCTCCGACGCTCTGGAGAGCACAGAGGAGACTGCAGAGCTGACCAGCCCTGGAAAATCCCCCATCCCCACCAGGGCAGGGGTTTTCTGAACAAGGACTTGCCTGTGCTGTGTGCACCGCAGCGTGTGTGCTGCGTAGGGATGAACACGCCAGCGTGTGCGTGTCTGTGCGCTCTGCCTTCTCCCGCCAGCCTGATTATCTACTCAAGACCAACCCCCCGCCCCCAGAGGGGCCCCTTTGGGCCAGCTCTTTTCTGGGAAGTCAAGACGCTGAAGGTCAAACCCTCATCACTCCACCCCTTCCTTCTGCTCTCTCCCACCCACTGCCGGGTGCCTCAGCTCTGGGCAGCTCTGCTCCACTCGGCCGCTGGTTCCCAGAGGACAGCAGGTGAGCAGGGCCCTCAGGTGAGCAGTCCAGGTGACCCGTCCCAGGAGACTCTCAGTGCAGGACCCTCTCTCTTTCTCTCGAGGAGTCTCCAAGACCAGTCCCCAAAGCCCCCATCCTGTCTCACAGGATGCCATTCTCCCCCCATTCCTGGTCCCTGTAGGACCTCCTTGGGAGGGAGGGATACACTAGATAGAGGACGTGACACTAGGAAAATGGCTAGGGAGGTCGGGGGGCCCGTGCCCGGCTGCGTCGGCTGGACTCTCCCTCCCCAGTGCCTCATATCTTTATTCTGAGGGTGGGGTGGTGAGGCTCGGGTGGTTTCCTGGTGAGAGGTCCTTCAATAGCAAAGGCAGAAGGTGGAGGGCCCAGGGTGTAGCTGGGATCCTGGCCCTCTCTCCCCAGCTTCAGGGGCACAGGGAGGAGCTGGGCAGAGAAGAGTGTCCAAGGCAGCAGGGAAGAGCCCCACACCCTGGAGTTAGGGTGGCGTGAAAGGGGATCTGCATGGGGCTGGCCTGGCTCAGAGGAAGAGCAGGAATCTAGGTTGAGCTGGGGATTGGAGCTGGGGGTGAGGCGAGAGGGGGAAGCAGTGGTATCCGGAGGGCTCAGAGGGAGCCGGAGCCCAAGGCACATTCTGGACTCTGCAATATGGTGCTGATCGCTGGGTCCCAAGGAAGATCTGGCCAGAATCCCGGCTGGGCTTCCTTGTGTGTCTGTGAACAGGTCTGAACCTCCTTGCACGTCTGCAGAATCGTCAAACACCTGCCCTTTATACTGCACGGAGGCCAGGTAGGTGAAGAGTGAAACTGCTCTGTAAAGTTCATACGATACAAACGGGAAGGCCTTAAACTTATTGCTCTTGCTGGTGTTTTTAGAATTGTTATTAATAATGTTATGATTTAAACAGTGATAAGTAGGATGTCCATGAGAATTACCTGGAAAGGATTTCCTTTGGAGCTAGGCAAGTTGATTCTAAAGTGCCTAAGGAGAAGTAATCTAGCAAAAGTGGCCATGAGGGGCTTCCCTGGTGGCACAGTGGTTGAGAGTCCGCCTGCCGATGCAGGGGACACGGGTTCGTGCCCCGGTCCGGGAAGATCCCACATGCCGCGGAGCGGCTGGGCCCGTGAGCCATGGCCGCTGAGCCTGCGCGTCCGGAGCCTGTGCTCCGCAGCGGGAGAGGCCACGACAGTGAGAGGCCCGCGTACTGCAAATACCAAAACAAACGAACAAACCAAAACAAAACAAAAACAACAACAACAAAAAAAGTGGCCATGAAAGAAAAAAGTAACGTGGGGGGGCAGGTCATGAAAGAGCTCAACTAAATATTAAACTCTATACTCATTATTAAAATTACAGGAATGTTGCATGACTCATCAGATCCACCAATGGGCAGAATATAAAGACTAAAATAGGCTTGGATTCCTACGGGAATTTTATTTTTGCTCAGGGGAGCATTTTAAATCAGTGGGAGAAAGATGATATATTCCGGAAACAGAATATACTCTTCAGAAGTTAACCATCTGAAGAGGACAAACCAAAACCAACTTGGACCCATTTTTTCCAACTTACAAGGTAAATTCCAGACGGCTCAACATTTAAATGTGAAAACTGAAAACATAAAAGCACTTAGAAGAAAACATGGATGAATTATTATTTTATAATCTTGACATGGGAAAGTCCCTTTTAAGTACAATATAAAACCCAGAAATCATAAAAAATGACTGAAACCTTTGATTATATAAAAATACAAATGAAGTCAAAACTAAATCACAAATTGAAAGCACTATCTGTAACGCGTGTCGCCGATGGTAATTTTTCAAATACACGAAGAACTCCTATAAAGACCAAAACAAGACAGAGTAACACGAGGAGTTCATAGGATATGAAAGGAAAGCTCGCAAAAGAAGAGGAAAAAGGCTCTTAAACGTATGAAAGATGACCAACCTCACTCATAATAAGAGAACTGATACTGGAGTAGTCACAGAAAGCAGACTGGTGGTTGCTTGGGGCCAAGGGTTGGAGGGGTTCCCAGGGAAGGGACATTAGGGGACTTTTTGCAACATAGAAATGTTCTGTATCTTCACGGTAGTTATGGTTGCACATATGTACACATTTGTTAAAAGTCACTGAGATACACAATTAAAAGGGGGCATTTTATTGACTAAAAAGGATTAAAATCTACAACGGAATGTCATTTTTCCAAGAGACGTTTGAAAAGATTAGAAAGTTTGCTGACACCTTCTGCTGGTCTTGGGGAGGAGCAGTGGACACTCTTGGAATTGCCCTTGTATGAGAATTGCATGGAAGTAACTCCGTGGAGGGAAATACCTTTTAAAATTACAAATACACATTCCCATTGACCTGCTGATTCCACATTGCTTGTAAGAAAAAAAATAAAGGTCTATAAATAGGGGACTGCTTAAAACAATTATGATGCATTCGTACAATGGAATACTATGCAGCCATAAAAACGAGTGAGGACGCATTTTATGGACTGATGTAGGATTATTATTATTTTTTTTTTTGCGGTACGCAGGCCTCTCACCGCTGCGGTCTCTCCCGTTGCGGAGCACAGGCTCCGGATGTGCAGGCTCAGGGGCCATGGTTCACGGGCCCAGCCGCTCCACGGCATGTGGGATCCTCCCAGACCGGGGCACGAACCTGTGTCCCCTGCATCGGCAGGCGGACTCTCAACCACTGTGCCACCAGGGAAGCCCAATGTAGGATTATTTTTAAAAGATGGTTCTGTGAAGAAATCATTGTGCAGAAACTGTGTGTGCTATCCTGCCATTTGTGGGGAAAGAGGGAGAGAAAGAATATTTTTACATGTTTTTATATGTAAAAAAGTCATTGTAGGATATATTAGAAAATGATACTATTTTTCCACCTGGAAGACAACTAGCTGGCTAGGAGAGAAAGAGAGGAGAGTGGGTTTTAGCAGTATACCCTTTTTTATCTTTTGATTTTTTTTTTAACCATATGAAAGTGTTACGTGTAAATATGTACACTATGTTGCTGAAATAATTCAGATTCCTTTCTTTGTCAGTCCCAAGACCCAGACAAACTGTATCGGACCATTTTGGGAAGAGGTCCAAGAGTCTATCTGGTGAAAACTCTAGAGGTGATTCAGATTTGCATCCCAGATTAAGGTCACTGTGACAGAGACTTCCCTGGTGGTCCAGTGGTTAAGACTCTGTGCTTCCAAGGCAGGGGCCTTGGGTTTGATTCCTGGTTGGGGAACTAAGATCCCACATGCCGTGACTTGGCTTGACTCAAAGACTGTTTTCTCTCCCTGCACTCATGCAGTGTATTCCTTTTTCCCTTACTTAGATCTCAAACCTCACTTCTGTGCATCTCCCCAGCAGGCAGGATGACCCAAAACATGCTGGCTGTGAATGGAGTCGATGTGGTCTCTCCGCTGTCCCAGCCCACTCACATCGACATCCACATCCATCAGGAATCTGCTTTGGCACAGCTGCTAAAAGCTGGGAGCTCCCTGATGGAGCGCCTGTCCCACCATCCTGCCAAGGCCAGCATAAGCTACGGACAGCTGGCGCTAGGGGTAAGGGCGGGATGGAGACGTGGGCTAGCAAGGTGACACAGAGGAGGGTAACGCTCCTTCTTCAGTACGATGCGGAAAAGGAAAGTGGGTTGAATCCCCATGAAAACCCACTATTCGTATCCCATCTTGTTTGGGAAAAGCACGCTTGGGAAGTTTCGCCACAGAGATGTCGATGGAAAGGAATAGTGGATCCCTTCTTTGGTGCAACGTGAGCAGTCCCAGCCAGAGCTGGGGGTGGGGGTGGGCGGAAGGGCCCCTGGAGGCTGTTCATTCAGGTTGATTGAACCCACGTGGACAGAGGGCCTGTGATACAAGGCAATATGATAGGCACTTTGGGGGAAAAACTTCAGAGAGAATATCTAGGTAATAACCTGAAGGTGCCCAGCGTCCATCAGAAGGGATCAGGCAACTACACTAATGCCTAAAATTAAAGGTAGCTCAGGTGACATCCTTGGGAGGCAGGATGGCGTCCTGCAGGGGTAGGCATCTGAGCCAGACCTTGAATGGAGAAGCAGCATGTTTAGACAGATAGAGGTGGAAGATGGAAGAAAAGGAATTTCGAGTTAAAAGAATGGCAAGAAAGAGGGCAAAGAGGCCAGAAAGCATAGGACAAGTTCTGTCAGGGTACAGAGAATGGGACTCATGGCTGATTAGACTGGAAATACAGACCAGGGCCATATTGCTGAGAGCCTTGAGTGACAAGGTGAGGAGTCTGCTGTCCTGAATCAGCTTCGATAGTGGGAAGACTGTGGAGGGATTCTGAGCAGGTGCCTGAACTTCAGGCAGCCTCACAGCCAGGAGGTGTCCAGGTAAGAAGCATGGCGGGTCTGCACCTGCAACGTCACAGCAGAAATGAGGAGGAAAGAGAGGAGTCCAAATCCTTTGGGGATGGGGTTGCCATGACTTGGGAGTGAGTGGATGTGGAGTACAAGGGAGGAGAGGAGTCCGGGAAGATGCTGAGGTTTGGAGTGAAGGAGACCGGAAAATTGGAGCCCTGGAAGTCAGCGAGGCAGACACTGAGGGTGTGCGTAGGGTCTGGAATTTGGACGCAATGAATCTGAGAAGCTGGCAGGACATGTAGGTGGTGACGTCCAAGAGGCTGTGATAGTTGGATCCTCCAGGAAGCAGACGCTGAGTGGGAGTTGGGTGTGCGAAAGGTTTATTGGGGAGTAACATCCATGCAATGAAAAGGGCAGGAGCAGGGCTGGGCAGGGGGAGACATCAGATCATGAGGCAGGGCTGACGAGGTCTGGGCCCGCCCAGTGGGGAGCTCGGGAGCAAAGACTGCCCATCACAGGAGTTCCGTGTTAGCTGAAAATGGCCCTTGAACCACTGCCTTGCTTAATCATTGGCTGGTTAGCCACCCCGAAAGACTGTACCCTCAGTTTGAAAGATGAAGGGACCTTGAAGGCGCTGACCACTGTAGGCTGTCAGCTGACCACTCTCCTTTCCTGAAGGAGGTCATCATGGCCCATCATGGATGACGGGCTTCCCAAGGGAAAATGAGGAGGAAAAAAAGGAGGAATCATCAGGTGGGATGACAAATTGTGGTATTCAGGAAAAATGGGATTTAGAAAAGAATGAAGGATAAAAGGCTGGCAAGTCAGAGAGATGAGGGAGAACCAGGACGGGCTGCTTCACGGACATTAAGGGAACAGAATTTCCAGAATCGGAGCTGCGGAGAAGTCAGGGCAGAGGAAGAGGAGAGGAAAGCCACCTAGGTGAGAGCTGGGGGGCTGCTCCTGGAGCAGGTGGCTCACGGGAAGGGGTGTGGCTTTCCGCATCTCTTGCAGGTGACCCAGATATTGCTGGGGGCTATGAGCTGTGCTCTTGGAGGGCTTCTCTGCTTGGGGCCCTGGATTCAGCTGCGTGCCTCAGGCTGTGCCTTTTGGGCAGGGTTTGTGGTGAGTAAGAAAGGGGTTGTGAGCTCTGAGGGAGGCAAGTGTTTATGGACAAGGAGAAAGAAAGTTCCTTTTGGACCTGGGTCAGGGATTTGGGGAAGAGGCCACAGACCCAGAGTCCAAACGCTCTCTGTTATGAGGAGGCTGCCTTAGGGGTGGGCAAAAACCTTCCACCCTCTGTTTTTCTCTTTAAGGCAAGGCTGGGAATAGCGGGGCAGTTGTAGGTGGAGTCCTGTCCATCTGCTAGGTTTCTTTGCCTGTTCCTTGGATCCTGCTTCAAATTGGCTGTTCTGGGGCCTGTTGGGAGAAGTTTGATGGGAGATCATTTCAGGACAGCCAACTGGAGGACTTTTCTGGTGTCTTCTCTTCCTAGGCCATTGCAGCAGGAGTCGGGGCCATTGTCCATGAGAAACACTGCGGCAAACTTTCAGTGAGTCTGGGCATCCTCTGTGCCCCACCTTGTCCTCTTCCCCCTCCTATGTCTCTGTTTCCCTGCCCTATTTTTCTGTCTTCTCCCCTTTGGTTTCAAATATCCTAAGGTCTTTCCTGGAGGGGTAGGGAGGGTTTCCTCAGCCAGGAAGCTGGGGAAGAGGAGACCGGTTTCAGGCCGGGACCCCACGGCTCTGCTATCCACAGAGGGAGTCTGCAGCCTGAACCTCTCTCTCCTAGGGCTTCATATCAAGTCTGCTCACCCTGGCTGGCATTGCCACGGCCGTGGCCGCCGTTGTCTTCTGTGTGAATAGTTTAACCTGGGAACTTGTCTTCTATGACATCAGCTCCGTGTATGATTCCTTAGACCCTGACAACCCCACCTTTGGGTACGAACAGACTAGACGTACATCGTGGAGGGAGGAGCGCTGCAGAAGCTACATGCAAATGCTGACGGTGAGAAAGGAGAGTCAGTCTTCCAGGACGCGTCACAGCTGTGCATTGGGGAATTAGGGCACCTGAGGGCAGAGATGTAGGCTTTCTAAGCTTCAACCTCATCCGAGATCTTTGGTTCAGGAGGTTTTAACTTAATCTGAAGCCATTGTTCAGATCCTCATGGCATGAAGATTCCCTGAATCAAAGGGGATGAGGACAAAGAGGAGACATTGAAGCGAGGATTTCATGAACCACCCTTCCGTCTTTCCTGGTGTGTGGCTGTTATCAGTTATCTATTGCTGCATAACATACCACCCCAAAATGTACTGGCTTAACACTGCAATTTACTATTACTTCTCCCATTCTGTGCGTTGACTAGGCTCACGTGGGCAGTCCTCACTTGCATTTTCTCATGCAGCTGCAGTCAGGTGTCAGGTGAGGGTGAAGTCATCTAAGAGCTTGACTGGGCTGGACCACTAAGATGACACACTCACACAGCAGGGAGCTCAGCTGGGGCTCTCAGCCAGGGAGCCTACAACGGCTTCTCCATGTGGCTTGGGCTTCTCGTAGCCCAGCAACCAGGTTCCAACAGGGAGCATCCCACTGTGAGCATTTCAAGAGGTAGGAAATGGGAGCTGCCAGGCCAAATAAGGGCCACCCCATAATTGACCTAGTGTCACTTCTACTGTATTTTGTTGATCAAAGCACTACCAGGCCCTTCCAGATTCTAGGGGGTGGAACAGTGGATCCCACCTCTTCACAGGGGGGAGGTAAGGTCACATTGCAGGCAAGCAGATGGGATGGAGTCAGTGGCTGCCCCCATAGTTGGAAGATGCAATCTGCTTTGGTGGGAAGTAGTTAGTTGGCCAGGGTCTGATCCCTCCTGGGGTAGCAAGATGACAGTAACAGCAGAAGCAGAGGAGCAGACCCCTGACTGTAACTGTTTTCTTCTTTTATCTTCAGGATTTGTTCCTAGGAATCCGTGGTCTGCTCCTGGCCGTCTGTGTCCTGCAGGTCATTGTATCCTTGGCTTCCCTGGGCATGGGTCTCCGACGCTTCTGTGGCCAGAGCTCCCGGGCCCTGGTGAGCTGTTAGGGAGGCACTAGGGAAGGAGCAGATCTGGTTGGTGGAGCTCTAGGGATGGGAAGGACAAGGGGGCAGGAACACTGCTGAGCAGGGGTCACGCTCCCCCTCACTCAGCCCTCTTCCCGTGCTTCGATCTGCCCTTCACTGTCTGGGGAGCATGACCCCATCACTGTGTCCTGGGTTGAATTCCGCCTTCTGCCTCTGCGCCCTTCTTTGCTCTCATTTCCCCACGTTCCCCTCTTTCCCACGTCCTAGGTCTTGTCTAGCTCCCCTTCCTCCATCACCTTTTTCTTTCCTCCTTCTTTCATTTGTCTGATTTCCAGTTCTATGGAGCTAACTATACTCCAACCTTTTCCTCCCAAGAATTGATTTTCCTCCTGTTTTTTTTTTTTTTCAGGATGAAGAAGGGTCAGAGAAGAAGCTGTGGGGGGAGAATTCAGTGCCTCCCTCTCCCCACAAGAAGAAGAGCACAGCTGTTGTCCTGTGAGCAGCCAAAGACCCTGCCTGGACCCTGCATGTCCCCCCAGAGTAGCCCAGGGCCCCTCACTGCCCCGTCCCTCACACTCGCTTCCTTAGGCTGCCCCTCCTCTCGCCAACACCCTCACCCGCTATTCCCACTCCAGGGTCCTCAGTTCAGTGAACAGGTATTGTCACATTTTTCCCAATGCTGATTAAACAGAAACAACCACAAAAAATGATTTTGTGCAGAAAGGATGTAGTCTCCCTTTGTTGATATGCACGGTGCGTTGGTACACGTGGAATTAAATGAGAGTTATGGGTCATATGGAAACAAGGTCCCAATAAGACTTAATTTACGTTCTGCTCTATATCCCAAGTGCAAAAACTCCTTTTCATGATTTCCTTCTGTTCAGTGTAAAGTGAAAATAACTCTTACATACTTAGAATCTTTTTACCTGCTAAGGTTTTCTTGAAGCATCTATAACTGATCAGTGGGCTTTACAGAACCATGTGAGACATGAAGCAAGATCATTTCCTCCCTCCCTCCCTTTCTTCCTTCCCTTCATCTCCCCCCCCCCGTCTCTTTCCTTCCTTCTTCCTTCCTTCCTCCCTCCTTTCCTTTCTTTTTTCTCTTTCTCCCCCATCTCTCTCTTTCTCTCCTGTTTTTTGCAGTAATTACTGTTGGTTCTCTCGCTATACACACACACACACACACACACACACACACACACACACACCCCTGTTATTCTTCAGTTTCATTGTAAATGATACGATTGATTAGTTTTTCACTTTTAAAATTTTCTATGTACAATGTAAGTATATAGACGTAAGCACTTCTGCTATGGACCCAGGTTTATTTGTCCAATGTGCAAGCCAAATGCTGAGATGCTGAGGTGTGCAGCAGAGAAAGTGTTTGTTCACGAGGCAGCCAAGCGAGGCAGCCAAGCCAAGCGAGTTCACAGGAGAACAAATCTCATATCTGCCTCCCTGAAGGTGAGGGGCTTGAGATATTTATGGGATAGAGAAGCAGGGTGGTCTTAGGCATGGAGAAAGGTGATTGGAAGTAGGGAAAATGTGAGGTAGCTGGTATTCCATGCCAGCATATCTGAGTTACATGCTTCTTCAGGGGATACATGTCCAAAAATGGAGGTACTTAGCATGATCTGAGGGTGGAGTTTTCACCCCTCTGATGTCAAAAGGTCACTCACTGGACCCCTGGGCAGGCCCAGTTTTAGGGTCGTTGGTCCCAACCAGGCTTAGCCAGCTTAAACTGGACAGGAGCCGACTCCAAGCCTTGGAAAACAACTTAAGCCCCCGTTACTATAGTGACCCATTCCTCAGAGGTGTTATCTATAGGGGGCCACCAAGGAGTCAAAAAATGATTAAGACAAGCTTAGTCAGTGAACGCAGGTTACAAGGGAGGGGTTTTTAACAAGCGGCTCCCTTCCCTGCAGTTCTGTAGGATGAGCTCAAGAATTTGTTAGTCACCAGTTTCTGTTAGCCTTATGGTGCATGATTTCATCTCTGAAGGGTAAAAAAGCGGCCATGGTCTGTAGAATTAAGACGTCATAGGGATTCTGGCATTTTCCTTTCCAACATAGTGAGCAGACTTGCATTTCCATTGCAGTTTTATGAAATCTCCGAGAGGTAGGTGTTATTACTAGTTAGAAGACCCACAGCAGAACTGGCTGGGAGCCCCGCCTGTACCCCCTGCACAATCCTGCCCGACGATGTGGTGTCGGCAGGGGCAGAGCTGCTGGTACGGGTGAGGCATAGCCCCACCATTGGAGGTAAGGGTGGTGGGCTTATAGATAGAGATTTGTAAGCAAGCTTGTGTAATAAAGGTCAAAGGGATGAGGTGGTATTATGTTCAGACTATTGGACAGTGCTTGGCAAATTGCACCCTGAGGGGCAAGTCTGGTCTGCCACCTACTTCTGTAAATGAAGTTTTATTGAAACACAACCACACTTCTTGGTTTACACATTGTCTATGCAACAAGGGCAGAGTTGAGTGGTCTCAGTAGAGACTAAATGGCCCACAAAACTTAAAATAGAGTTTGCCGTCCCCTGGTGCGGGTGACCCCAGTGGAGGAAGTAGCTAGTCCTACTGGGTGATTGATAGGAGCCGGGGAGCCTGTGCTCTTGCTTCCCCAAATGTGAATCTAGCATGGGCAACAGGGAGAAGGCTTTGCCCCACCCTAGACTGGCTGAGTCAGGATTTGCATTTTCTCAAGATTGGCAGGTGCTTCGTGCCCCCGTCACCTTTAGAGAAGCACGGAGATAATCACATCTAGGTGTCTTGTTCAGATATAGAACAAGCCCCTTTGAATTTGATGTCTTTCATTCTTTTGATGCATTTGTTAACCTTAGCATTTTAAAAAGGAATTTTCGCGAGAAGAAACAACAGCAGGGCAGACGCAAAGAGGAAGCACCTTTCCTCTCTTCCTTAGCTTAAGATGCTGTGGGTTTTTTGTGGTTCGGTATTTCTAAACCGTCCCTTTAGAGCTGGATTCGATAGAAATTCTTTTCGTTTTTCATTCTGGTAAATAAACGACAACTTGGTAGTTTGCTCATTTGTTGATTTTGCTGCTGTTTTTCTAGCATGAAGCGATCTCTTACTGTCAGAGTCTGGTAGCTTCTTTCTTTTCCCCCTGACGTCTCTGTATGTCTCTGAGGGAAGGGGTCGCCCCTGCATCTGACTTCTCCCTCTCCCCATTTCTTCTTTTCTGGGCTCCACTGCCCTCCCTCTCCTTACCCTGTGAATAACCTTGGAAGTTTCATAATCTTTGTTTTTCTTTTCTGTAGGAAATCTGATATCATCCCCTTCTCCCCTTGCTTTTGTTTACTTGGAAAAACCAACAGTTATTTGTCTATTTGCACAACTCAGTTTCGGTGACCAGATTGTATTTATGCAACTGACTTCATGACCCTGGGATCCAGTAATTAATCACAAGCCTATTTATATTTACTGAAGTGTTTAAAACCATTCAGAGTGTAAACGGGAAATGGTTTTATTTTTCTTTTCCAATCACTGCTTTTTTTGTGTGTGTGTGTGTG
Organism: Lagenorhynchus albirostris; assembly: GCF_949774975.1. NCBI lineage: Eukaryota > Metazoa > Chordata > Mammalia > Artiodactyla > Delphinidae > Lagenorhynchus > Lagenorhynchus albirostris. Next base: position 6,239,811 of record NC_083102.1, read on the forward strand.
ATACGCGGGCCTGTCACTGTCGTGGCCTCTCCCGTTGCAGAGCACAGGCTCCGGACGCGCAGGCTCAGCGGCCATGGCTCATGGGCCCAGCCGCTGCACAGCATGTGGGATCTTCCCAGACCGGGGCACGAACCCGTGTCCCCTGCATCGGCAGGCGGACTCTCAACCACTGCGCCACCAGGGAAGGCCTCCAATCACTGCTTTTAACTGTGTTTTGTCAGCTCCCCATTTCCCCATTGGATATTGGTCCTTTTAACATCAGGACCAGATTCCAGATTCCACAACCTGGTCATTAAAATGGTCTCATGTTTGGTGTACAAGACCCAGTTCTGGTCATGTTTAAAACTGCAGTCATCAGAGCTTGGGTCCCCCTGTCAGCAGAGGCTGCCGCTTGGACTGGGAGGGTTAGGGATGTGCTGTGCTAGTGTGTGGCCCCTCCCTCTCCTTCCGGTTTCCTAAAGAGTCCTGAGGGAGGCAGGGGAGGGGATGGGGGTCCGGGCTTTCTTGGCTCAGCGGGGGGCCAGTGACCATTTGCTGATGTGATGTGGGTAGTGTCTGTTCTTGCGCCGTCTCGGAGACATCTAGGAATTTCCCTGCCGGCTGCTCCGTTAGCTGCGTGGCTCAATCAGGAAAACTTCCTGGAAAGTACATCCTAAGGAGACAGCTATGAAATGCCGGGGGTGGGGAGGGCTTTCCTGCAGTACGAGTATTCACTTACTATTTCTTGCCCCTGCAAGGCCCAGAGTCTCTTCAGAGATATTTCAGTGAATGGGATAAAGCCCCATCGCCTCAGGCTCCACAAAGAAGGCCCTGGAGCCTCAGATGCAAAGAATTGCTCACAAAAAAGTTTGCAATTAATTTTTATGGGAAACTAACAGATGTGTGGACACGGGGTGGGGGGACGGGGAGGGTGGGATGAACTGGGAGATTAGGTTTGACATAAATACACTACCAGCTGTAAAATAGATAGCTAGTGGGAACTTGCATATAGCACAGGGAGATCAGCTTGGTGCTCTGTGATGACTTAGATGGGCAGGATGGGTGGGGGGATGGGAGGGAGGTCCAAGAGGGAGCGGATACATGTATACGTACAGCTGATTCATTTTGTTGTACAGCAGAAACTAACACAACACTGTAAAGCAATTATACTCCAATTAAAAAAAAAATCCTTTCTGAAGTAGGAAGCAGACATTATGAAAGTGTTCATTTCCACGGTAGGTACTGCTTTGAACTTCTTCAGCGTTTATTGGTTTAGTTTATTTCTCCCTCTCCCATCTTCAGTGCCCCACTCACTCCTCATTCAGGAGGATTTCTGCTTTCTTAGTGGTTTCCTTTGAAATCTTTTTTTTTTTTTTTAAAGCATGTGCACTTAACTAAACAAATTCTAAAGGTAACCAGTAACCTTATCCTCTACCTGAAAAGTACTGTGCCTTTAGAATGCTCCTTGTTAAATGATATTCTTGAGTTTTAGTTCTATATTGACTTATTTCAACCCCATAAATTAAATATTTTATTTTTTTCGTATACTCAGTGTTTGTTTAACTTTACCTATATTTTTATTAACGGGTAAAAAGCTCTCCTTTTCCTCCTGTAATTCAGGCCTTCTTTCTGATATCCTTTTTCTTCTTTTTTGAGGTACATCCTATAAACGTTTCTTTAATAGTAAAGATCTCTTGGTGGTAAACCTTCTTAGTTTTTATTTATCAGAATATTCCTTATTATACCTGGCTCAAGATAACTAGTTTCACTGGATATACCATTCCAGCTTTAGTTAATTATATCTAATTCTGGTTGCTTTTGAGATCTTTACTTGTCTTTGATGTTTAGAAAATTTACTTCAAAGTGTGTAGGTGTGCATGAATTTATTTTCCCTTGAAAATTCCTCCTGAGAAAGTATTTTTAAAAATTCCAAGTCTCAGAGTTCACACAATTTTTTTTTAACCTGGGAAACTCTGAATTATGCCTTTGAATAATTCCTTTCCCACATTCTCTCTAATATTTCCTTCTGAAATTTTGATTTGCCGCATGTTAGACCCTCTCACTCTAGCTTCCTTATCTCCTAACCCGGTTTGTGCTTTTTATTTTTCATCTCTTTATTTCTACCTGCTGTGCTCTGGTTAAATTCTTCATAATTATTTACCAAGTTACCCAATTTCTGCCTCAGTTATGTATAATCTGCTTTTTCCGTTCCATTAAATTTTAAGTTCCATTTTCTAGATATGATATTTGCTTCTTTTTCAGATCTTCCTGCTCCTTTTTGATATTTTCTTGTTCTTAAGTCATGCCATCAATGACCTATTTTATTTCTCTAAGCTTACTACATTATTTTTTTATTTTCTGTAAGAGAAGTACCAAATTTGAAGTCTTTGCTGTTTTTTCTCCCAACCCTCCCAACTCTCACCAATACTGTCTTATTTATTTTATTAACATCTATTTATTTTTATTAATTTTTTTTTTACCATTTTGACCATTTTTAAGTGTATAGTTCAGTGACATTAAGTACATTCGCATTGTTGTATAACCATCACTACCATCGATCTCCAGAAATTTTTGTTATCCTAAATGGAAACTCTGTACCCATTAAATACTAACTCCCCATTTCCCCCGCTCTCCAGCCCCTGCTAACCCCCATTCTGCTTTCTGTCTCTATGAATTTGACTATTCTATGTACCTCATATAAGTGGAATTATATAATATTTATTATTTCGTGTCTAGCATATTTCTTTCGTGTCTAGCATAATGTCTTCAAGGTTCACCTATGTTGTAGCTTATATCAGAATTTCCTTCCTTTTTAAGGATGAACAGTATTTCATTGTACGTGGCACATTTTGTTCACCCATTCTTCTGTTGATAGGCGATTTGGTCTTGAATTGTAATGGTAAATAAACCCTCCTGTCTTGTCTATACAAGAGTGATATTAGAGAGAGTTGGGAGGACAGCTTCTAAATATTTGCTGGATGAATCAATAAATGGCACGAATTATTTTTTGCAGTGTGAGTAGAGTTTTGTTTGAACTAATTATACTGTCTGCAGTGGGATCAATGGGATGTATTTGCGGGGTAACTGAGTAGGGCAACGATTCTCAGTGTGGGATTAGAATAACATTCCCACTAGGAATGAGAACCCCCTGGAGGCTTTCACGAGCTATCCTACCGTTCTTGGTTGAAATATCTTGGTTCCACCTTTGGAACCAATGGACTAGTGTTAGTATGCAGTTTCATAAGTAGATGGCCCCAGCATTCATCATTCCCCAATTTTCTAGGCACAGCCCTAGGTTTCCATTTGGGGATCCAGTTTTTCCTCATTGTCTGGCTGTGTGTTCATGGTGGGGCTTTATCCTCAGTTCCAGGCATAAGGCATGTGACCCAAACTTAGATTAAGCGCAGATCATTTCCCGCAGACCACGGTGATTGTTTCAGGAGTGTGCCCATTGCCCAAGTCCGTCACATTACAGTAAATCTTAGAGCTACCAGGAAAAGCTCTTGCACTTGAAGAGTGCAAGGTTCACTTGAAGCGTGAACTTGAACCTGCAAGGATGTAAAGTTGGAGCTGTAGCAGCCACCTCGCCCCCACGAGCGGTTCTCCTGGAGCTGCCAACGACCACACCCCCTCCACGGGCTCGAGAATGAGGACAACCTGTGGAACGCAGAGCTGAGAGGTGGGAAAGAACCACTCCTGAAGGTGTTGCTCGAGCTCTGAATTCAGCAGTGCCTGAAGCTGGGCTGAGCCTTGACTTTAGTACGTGCCCAGTAAGTAGTCTTTTGCTTAAGCTTCTTGCAGTTTGAAAGAGTTCTAATTAATAGGCTGAGAGACTGGGCTAAGGTAACTGGCATTTAAATGGGTGCCCAGGAGTCCCCAGGTCCCACATCCTAGGGTGCTGCACTCAAAACCGCCTGGGTGGGCTGCTGTTTTGTGGGGGTGAACCCAGGTGTACTTACTCCATTGCTGTTACTTGGGGGGATAAAACATTGTGATTTGGGGGTTGGAGGGAAATCACATGTGCCCCGATATGGTTTTTACATTCTACTGCCTCCCTTCCCCCCATTTTCCATGCCCTTAGGAGAGAATTTGGTTACAAAAATATATGTGCGGCATAACAAGTTGTATATATTCTTTGCAATGAATGCAAATATACACATGCATATATATGTATAATTTATATACTCATAGGATCGGTTTTTGGAAGGAAACACCAAAACTGGCTCCCCTGATTGCCTGGAGGGATGGAAATTGGACATCAGGAGATGAAGCAGGGGGACTTTTCATGGTAGACTCATTCCTACATTTTGAGTATTCCCTAATCAGAAAAGTAGTTTAAATTAAATTATTAAAAAACTAAAATATTTGAAGACTTCCACTCGATCCCTTCTGTCCTCGCTAACCCAGTGCCTGCTGGGCGTTATCACCAAGCCCATCTGCTTTGTCCCTTTACTACTTTAGATGGAGACGACAACATGACATGATCCAGGGATGGTCCGCATGCGCAGAGAACCCAAAGCACAGTCAGGCTTTAGGCAAAAGAGCACAAAAAACACGTCAACTGCCAAGAGCCTTTCTCCAAAATGATTGCGCAATCTCTCTGGGGAGAACTGAGGTTTCAAGTAGGGCTATGATACTGCATAGGAAAGCCCCTGTTTCTGACATTTGGGGGGTTGGGAGTCCCTGCCTGATGGACCAGAGTCGCTAATCAGGCTGCCTGGGCAGGGAGGGCCCCCGGGAAAGTTCCCGCGTGGAGGCCACAAGTTCAGGCTGCCGCCACCTTCATTTGTAGGAACGAAGACCAGGTACCTGAGGAAAGCAGAAGCCCAGCGAACTGATAGAGAAGCCCTGAGAGAGGCAGAAGGGAAATTAAGACCATTCAAATAACATCTTTAGCAAGATGAGGAACTGCATTAAATATTGCCTCTATCAGCATAAGAAGGTGCTATCGATAAGGACAATTAGCAGACAAGAGTTACTTAGAGATTAAAAATATGGTTGCTAGGGCTTCCCTGGTGGCGCAGCGGATGGGGGTCCGCCTGCCGATGCAGGGGATGTGGGTTCGTGCCCCGGTCCGGGAAGATCCCACATGCCGCGGAGCGGCTGGGCCCGTGGGCCGTGGCCGCTGGGCCTGAGCATCCGGAGCCTGTGCTCCGCAGCGGGAGAGGCCACAGCAGTGAGAGGCCCGCGTACCGCAAAAAAAAGGAAAAAAAAATATGGCTGCTAAAGTTAAAAAAAATCCAAAGAAAATCTAGAAAAGAATGAAAAAGAGGTATGAAATATGAGAGAAGAGAATAAGAGCAGAAGAAGGCCATCCCTGTGGCCATGGCTCTGTTAGAGAAACATCCACCAATAGCGGTGTCTGCAAGAGAGAACAGAGAAAAATCAACATAAAGAAAACTGCAGAGTTAAGAAAGACTTTAATTTGCAGAGTGAGAAGGCCCATTTAGTGGCCAGCACAAGAAATAGGAAAAAAAATAGACTCTTTCCCACGTAGACCCAACTTCATGAAAGGATAAGAAGATTCCAAAAGTTAAATAACAACAATAATGATTTGGTTGCTTGCAAAGGTATAGGAGTTAGATTGGCATCAGACCCAATCAGTCTAAGCTGGAGGACAAATGGAGAAATGTCCTCAGCATTTTGAGGGAAAATGATTTTGAATCGGCGTTTTGATAGTGCAAGTCAATCCAGTTCTTGAATGAAGGGGCAGAAAAATACTTTATTTTCACAACATCTGGAATTCAGAAAGTTTGCCTCCTACTCACTTTTTAGTGATAGCTATTTGAAGGTTTGCGCTGGCAAAACTAGGGAGAGACCAACCCAAAGGAGAGATGGGCTCTCCCAGGGCATGTGATCCAGAAGAAGAAGGACAAGAGGTGCGGTTGGCGGCAGGAGGGAGGTGGAAGTTGGGGGGGTGGATGAGGGAGGAAGGGCAGGGTGAGGATATTTCATCTTCCCTGTGAGAACCTAGAAAGTCACTCCTGTTGACGGAACAAGGCCGGTACTCATAGATAATGAAGGCATCATTGGCTGAGAAAAAAGTAAAAATGCCAAAGAAAACTCGAAAACAACTTAGAAAGGGCATATATGAACTTAAGTTATGCATAAATAAGTCCTCAAACCACATCATCTTGGTGTGCACCAACATTATCAACACATGAATGAAACATTCAATTTTGATTAATCTTTATTGTCTACATACTTCATTTTATTTTGAATATTTATAATTTCAAATAGCATTACTTAGGGATTGAGCCCTAAAAGTACAAACGTTAAAGGACATTTTCAAGCACAAAAAACTATAGCCAATTGCAACACACGCACCCACGCGCCCTCAGAGCACATTTTCTACTTTCAGCGATCAGATCTAGTTTCATCTCTATCCCCCTCATATTTCCTCTCTTTGGAGAATTTGTTTTATTGTGAAGGGTGTTTGCTGGTTTCTGTAGTGAAGAGCTGTGTTTAATACCAGATGAGACTCACATTATCTCCGCTGCCCAAATTGATCTTCAGAGGACCTGGTTTCAGAAAATAATACAGGAAGGATCTGCAAATGTTTAGTGATTATTTCTGGTATTGCATTTTTCATCATTCGTGGACTGATGACCATTTATGGAAGATGCTGGGAGTCAGAGGAAATCACGGCTACCCAACTGGAAGAATTAGCGGCATGTGTAATTAACCAGGATCCAATTGAGGCTTTAGCAGCAGAGAAACGGAGAGACTCCAGCTCAGTATGATCTTATATCAAACCTGAACATCTTTGGGTATTTGGGCCTTTTAAAAGTTTCTTGAACACTTAAAAAATAGACATAAATACTGGCCTTAAAAAAAAAATCTGATTAGTCTTTTATGGGGGACATCACTAAGCGCTGGTTTTTCAGCAGCTCAGCATGCATTCCTGCTCTTTCTGGGAACAGGCCCCTGGTCTCCTTTGGAAACAGTCCTCCTCGGCTGTAAGCCCTTGAACCTTAACTAAGTGACTCTGACTTCACCAGTTCTCAACCCAGGACTGGCAGGATGCAGGGCATCATGTGAGGCAGGGTAATCGGTGTATCCCAGCCCCAATGCTTAGGTATGGGCTTGGGCTCCGAGGCTGTCCCACAAGACTCAGTCCTGGGATTTTTTTGTTGGAGGGTTGAGGAGAGAGAGAATATAGCAATGACTGAAGCTAGATACATTTCCTTTGCTGTTGAAGCTGTGTGAGTTGTACTTCTGTTTCCTGCAGCAGGAGGGGCCTGAGGGATTGGTTAGCTTACTTAGAACTAGAAACAAAATTGTAAAAGTGATGAGAATGTTGCCAAGCACACAGAACAGGCCAGGCTGACTGTCATTGCTGAGAGTGGACCAAAAAGTAGGAAAGCACACCAAAATTGGCAAAGGCATCTCAGGTTTCAGAAAGTTATCCACAGATATCCGTCCCTGATTCTGGGACCGGACATAATTGCTTACAAGTAGGTGAGTTTGGGGCTTCCCTGGTGGTGCGGTGATTGAGAGTCCGCCTGCCGATGTAGGGGACACGGGTTCGTGCCCCGGTCCGGGAAGATCCCACATGCCGCGGAGCGGCTGGGCCCGTGAGCCATGGCCGCTGAGCCTGCGTGTCCGGAGCCTGTGCTCCGCAACGGGAGAGGCCACAACAGTGAGAGGCCCGCGTACCGCCAAAAATAAAAGTAGGTGAGTTTGAAAGACAGCAGCCATCGTGCACAAATTGTAAAAACGTGTAAAACCAATCACTAGAATCAGTAATTTAAAGTATTTTTTCAATTGTGACCCTTTCATACTAGTTTTGATTTTCAGTGCAGTATTTTTCTTCTTTTCCTTTCTGAAATCCTCGGTCACTCCTTTGGCCAGCCCCGCCCATTCCCAAGTGATTTGTCTTAACAACTGATGCTTGTTTGTACTTTTCTTGGTACTTGTTTATCTTTATTGAGGTATAATTGATACACAGTGAACTGCACATATTTACAGGATGCAATTTGGTAAGTTTTGACATATATACACCACGATTAAGGTAGTGAAAATATCCATCACCTCCCGGGAGTGTCCTTGTGCTCCTAGGCAATCTCTCCCCCCTGGCCCTCCTCTCCCCCCATCCCCAGGCAACCCCTGATTTGCTTTTCGTCCATGTAGATGAGCGTACATTTTCTAGAGTTTTCTATAAGTGGAATCATACGATGTGTGTTCATTTTGTCTGTTTGTTTACTTCTTTCCCTCAACCTAATGATTTTTTTTTCAGTAAACCTGATTTTGTTTTTTTAATTTAATTTTTATTTTATATTGGAGTATAGTTGATTTACTAAGCCTAAGATTCTGAGAGCCATCCATGTTGTTGTGTATCAGTCGTTCATTTCTTTTTATTTAGAATACTATTCCATTGTGTGGCTATCCCGAAGTTTCTTTATCCGCTCACCTGTTGATGGATTTTTGAGTCGTTCCCAGCTTGGGGCTGTTACAGGTAAACAATCTTCTGTAAGCAATCAGGTACAAGTCTTTGCAGACATATGCTTTCTTTTCTCTTGGGAAACACCTAGGATTAGAATGGCTGAAACATCACGGGTGTATGTTTACTCTTTAAGAAAGCTACCAAGTGTTTTCCAGAGCCATGACACCATTTTATACCCCAACCATTTCCCCCACATGCTCACCAACACTTGGTGTGGTCAGTGTATTTAGTTTCAAGCATTCTAGTTGTCCTTTTTAACGGTTGCACAATAATTCCATGATATCCTGACCGACGAACTTTTACCTCACTACCTGTATTTTTGCCTCTAGAAAAAAAGCTGTGCTCCTGGGCTGCGGTAACTGGAGCTTCTACTGCTGTGAGATGGAGTCTTTGGAATAGGATCGCTCATTAAAGGGTATAGCTATTTAAAATTGCAATAAATATTATCAGAGAGCTTTCCAAAAAGGCTAGAATCATTTTCATTTTACCAGCAGTGCATTAAAGTGGTCTTTGTCCCTCTCCCTAACCTCATGACTGACTTTTGCCAGTAGGAGATATTGGAGCTCATTTTAATTTTTGCAAATTATTTTAATTTTCACCTCCTTGACTATGAAGTTGAGTATCTTTTCATATATGTATTGGCTGTTTAGTGTTCATCTTTGAACAATCTACACATATATTGCCCAGTTTCCTTGATTTTTGTGAGCTTTTTTTATGACATGCATTTCAAGATTTCATTGTATTTTTCAAATCTTTTTTTTTTTTTTGTCTTTAACTTTGAGGCCATAATAAAACATTAAAGAATCTTTTCTTTGATAACTTCTGGCTTCATGTCTTGGTTAAGAAAGTATATCCAACTCTTGTCCATACAGTTTCCTATATTTTATTATTATTATTATTTTTGCGGTACGTGGGCCTCTCACTGTTGTGGCCTCTCCCGTTGCGGAGCACAGGCTCCGGACACACAGGCCCAGCGGCCATGGCTCACAGGCCCAGCCGCTCTGCGGCATGTGGGATCCTCCCGGACCGGGGCACGAACCCACGTCCCCTGCATCGGCAGGCGGACTCTCAACCACTGCGCCACCAGGGAAGCCCTTTTGGTTTGTTTTTGAAGTATAATTGACCTACTACACTATGTTAGTTCTTGTTGTACAACATAGTGATTCAATTATTTTGATACATTTCAAAATGATCACCATTATAAGTCTAGTTATTACTCACATCTTCTTTATCCATTCATCTATTGATAGGCACTTAGATTGCTTCCATATCTTGGCTATTGTAAATAACGCTGCAATGAACATAGGGGTGCATATATCTTTTCTAATTAGTGCTTTTGTTTTCTTCGGATAAATACTTAGGAGTAGAATTGCTGGGTCATATGGTAGTTCTATTTTTAATGTTTGGAGGCATCTCCGTACTGTCTTCCATAGCAGCTGCACCAATTTACATTCTCACCAACGGTCATGAGGGTTTCCTCTTCTCCACATCCTGGCCAACACTTGTTATTTATTGTCTTTTTGATAATAGCCATTCTGATAGGTGAGAGGTGATATCTCACTGTGGTTTTGATATGCATTTCCCTGATGATTAGTGACACTGAGCATCTTTTCATGTGCCTATTGGCCATTCGTATGTCTTCTTTGGAAAAATGTCTATTCAGATCATCTGCCCAGTTTTTAATCAAATTATTTTTTTGACGTTAGTTGTTTGAGTTCCTTGTATATCTTGGATATTAACCCCCTTTTGGATATATTATTTGCAAATATCTTCTCCCATTCAGTAGGCAGCCTTTTCATTTTACTTTTTATTTTCCTTTGCTGTGCAAAGCTTTTTAGTTAGATGTAGTCCCATTTGTTTATTGTTGCTTTTGTTTCCCTTGCCTGAGGAGACAGATGCAAAAACATGTTACTAAGACGGATGTCAAAGAGCTCACTGCTTATGTTTGTTCTAGAAGTTTTATGATTTCAGGTCTTAGATTTAAGTCTTTAATCCATTTTGAATTTATTTTTGTATATGGTGTGAGAAACTAGTCCAGTTTGATTCTTCTGCATGGAGCTGTCCAGTTTTCCCAAAACCATTTATTGAAGAAGCTGTCTTTTCCCTATTGGACATTCTTGTCTCCTCTGTGTAGATTAATTGCCCATGTAAGTGTGGGTTCATTTTGGGGCTCTCTATTCTGTTTAGGCTAACTTTTTCTTCTTGAGTGAGTTTTGGTGGTTTTTGTGTCTTTCCAGGAATTGAAAGACTATTTCACCTAAAGTGTCAAATGGATGGGCATAGAGTTGTTCACAGGATCTACAGCCATCTACATATTAAATAACCACCTAATAATGGCTATTTAATATCTGTAGGATCAGTAGTAATGTCTTCTCTTTTACTGGTGATATTAGTAGTTTGTGTCTTCTCCCTTTTTCCCTTGGAAAAATATATTTAAAAAATTTTTTACATAATATATTTTTTTTTTTGGCTGCACTGCATGGCATGTGGGATCTTAGTTCCCTGAACCAGGGATGGACCTGTGCCCCCTGCATTGGAAGCATGGAGTCTTAACCACTGGACCACCAGGGAAGTCCAGGAAAATATTTTTTAGATGTTTATTAATTGGTCTTTTCAAAGAATCAGGTTTGGGGTTCATGTTGTTTTTTCTGTTTTTAATTCCATGATTTCTACTCTCATTTTTATCATTTTTCAATCTTCTTGCTAGCTTTTGGGTTTATTTTTGCTCTTCTTTTTCTAGTTTCTTAAGGTTGATGCAAAAATAGATTTTCTGAGAGCTTTCTTCTTTTCTGATCTAAGCATTTGATTCTTGCTATGGTCTGAATGCTGTGTTCCCCCCAATTCATATGTTGCTTTAGTGTGGTACATTTGTTGCAGCTGATGAGCCAATACTGATACATTATTATTTAATTAAAGACCACAGTTTACATGAGGGTTCCCTCTTGGTGTTGTCTAGCCTATGGGTATTGACAAATGTATAGTGAAATGTATCCACCATTATAACATCAGCCAGAATAGTTTCACTGCCCTAAAAATACTCTGTGCTCCACTTATTCATCCATCTCCCCAAACCCTGGAACCATTGATCTTTTACTGTCCCCATGGTTCTGCCTTTATTAGAATGTCGGAGTTGGAATCATACAGTACGTAGCCTTTTCAGATGGCGTCTTTTACTTAGCAATATGCATTTAAGGTTCCTCCATGTCTTTTCATGGCTTCATAGTTCATTTCTTTTCTGTTTATTTATTTATTTTTAATTTTTATTATTGTCTGCGTTGGGTCTTTGGTGCTGCGCCCAGGCTTTCTCTGGTTGCAGCAAGCGGGGGCTACTCTTTGTTGCGGTGCGCGGGCTTCTCATTGTGGTGGCTTCTCTTGTTGCAGAGCACGGGCTCTAGACGTGCGGGCTTCAGTAGTTGTGGCACACAGGCTCAGTAGTTGTGGCACGCAGGCTCAGTAGTTGTGGATCACGGGTTTAGTTGCTCCACGGCATGTGGGATCTTCCCGGGCCAGGGCTTGAACCTGTGTCCCCTGTATTGGCAGGCGGATTCTTAACCACTGTGCTACCAGGGAAACCCCTCATTTCTTTTCAATGTTGAATAATATTCCATTGACTGGATGTACCACAGCTTATTTATCCATTTGCCTACTGAAGGACATCTTGGTTGCTTGCAAATTTTGGAGATCATGAATAAAGCTATTGTAAATATTCATGTGCAGATTTTTGTATGGAGCTAAATAATATATTTTTAAATAAAGGGATGAGAAAGGAGGGCCTTCTAAGAACGATAGAAGCCATAAAGAAAATGTTTGTTAAAATTTCCAGACTGAGCAAAAAACTTATTGTAGCTAACTTAGATGAACAGCAGAGGGCAGTATCTGCAAGACATTCGACACCAATTGACAGTTCTCTCTTACTGAGCATATTGTCAATTTAAATTAGAGACACAAGTCTCAAACTTTCTTGACTCTTTTATTTTGTTTTATTTTATTACCTCCATGCCTATGGCAGAAGAAAGAAGTATCAGTGATCTCCTTTGGAGCTGTCCAAGAAACCTTATGAGTATTTAGACTTGTTAGGAATTACTAGATTTCAATTTACATCTCACAATGAGGAAAAACATTATTATTATTATTTAGTTATTTTGTGGTACGCGGGCCTCTCACTGCCACGGCATCTCCCATTGCAGAGCACAGGCTCCGGACGTGCAGGCCCAGTGGCCATGGCTCACGGGCCCAGCCCCTCCGCGGCACGTGGGATCCTCTTGGACCGGGGGCATGAACCCGTGTCCCCTGCATCGGCAGGCGGACTCTCAACCACTGTGCCACCAGGGAAGCCCTATTTTTTAAAATAAATTTATTATTTATTTATTTTTTGGCTGTGTTGGGTCTTCATTGCTGTGTGTGGACTTTCTCTAGTTGCGGTGAGAGGGGGCTACTCTTCGTTGCAGTGCGTGGGCTTCTCATTGTGGTGGCTTCTCTTGTTGCAGAGCACAGGCTCTAGGGTGTATGACCTTCAGTAGTTGTGGTGCATGGGCTCAGCAGTTGTGGCTTGCGGACTGTAGAGCGCAGGCTCAGTAGCTGTGGCGCACGGGCTTTGTTGCTCCGCGGTGCGTGGGATCTTCCTGGACCGGGGCTTGAACTGTCCCCGGCACTGGCAGGCAGATTCTTAACCACTGGGAAGTCACCAGGGAAGTCCCAGGAAACACATTATTAAATAAGACAACCATAATTCTACAAGCTTTGAGAGACCAATGGTTATTTTCACGGGGCAGAGCTACAGTGTTCGAGGACTGGATATCTCACAGACTCTGTTGCAGGAATAATATTTGCTGTTTTCCTCTGTAGCTGTAGGGGCAAAGGAACAATTTCCCTCCTTTTATTTGCTGGTATTTCTTTCACCAACCATGAGAAGCACTTATGGTTTGAAGAGCCATCACTAGAATTCCAAGAGCTAACACTGAAGAAAAAGAGGAGTCCTGGATAGTCACAAAACTCTACACAAAGAAAGGAAAGGGGCAGGAAAGGAGTGTGAACCAGTGTTATATAGAGTAGGTAGTATTTTGCTTTCTTGAGTAATAAATAAAGGCCTTTCTTGAATCAACAAGAAAAATACATATAATTTAGCAGAAGAAATCAGCTAAGTATATGAAGAGGCTGTTTAGAGGAAAAAGCGTACAACTGTCCCCAGTAGAAGGCGGCTCATCTCACCCTATGTAGTAGCTGAGGAAATTCCTGAAGACAGAACTAAGATGATTTTTTTCAGTGATTAATTTGCATTTTTTCTAATGCACAGAAAGTAGCCGGTCAGGATCCATAGTCTATGGTGTGGGGTCGTATTAGCCTCAGTAGCTCAAGACAAGTAAAAGGACAGGTTTACCTCAACCGTGCAGAACTCACGTGGCAGGTGTGGATCTGATATCGTTGAGCAATGTCTTGTGTACCAGGTATTTACAAACTATGTGCTGAGATGACTGAACAGGTTGACTTCGTGCATAGAAGTATTCACGATAAACCAGTTGAGAGTTGGTAAATGTCTAGCACAAAGAGTTATTTTTGTTTTAGAGGAGTTGATCTTTTAACCTTCTTTCCCCTACCCACCCCCCCCACCCAACTAAAATGAGACAGCAGAGGGATTTCTAGCTAGCAAAGACAAAAAATGTCTTCTGTACGTTAAAAGCATGCCTTTCTGTCCTCTACAGCAGGAGGGCGTGTGTCCACCTCATTCAGTGTAATAGCTATTATTGTTTGAAAAGTTAAAATGACAGTATCAATATGGGAGAATATTCTGTAAGCCAGGCATGGCTTTCATTGCAAACGTGAAACGTGGGTGTTATCTGCATTATAAACGCCCTCCCCTCTAGGCAAAGAAGCAAGAATTACTTGCAGCTCAATGTCCTGATTATAGCTGTTTCTCAACTTATAGTTCTGAACCCAAATGCGCAAGTAATGGTTCAAACTCTGCCCCCTTCACTCTAAGGATGTCTCCAGGGAGGTGCTTCAGCCCCTGCAACCCAGGGGCCCCCAGCAGGGCCTCTGCACAGAAGCAGAGGAAGAACATTAACCAGGGCAGTGGGAGACGCCATGGCGCCCCTATCCTCTTAAGTGCCTGTCACTTTGCCTAAATCGCACTGTGGGTGGGGTCGGATGTGCCCCTGGCTTCTGTGGAAATGCAAGTCCACCTAGGTGGAGAAACCTACCAAACTTTGTTTCCTCCTCAGGTCAAAGCATTGGTGAGTTGAGAGCAGGGCATTTGACAGAGAAACAAGAAGGGGGGCCAGAGCCATAGAAGGTCTCAAGCAAGATGCCTGCCTTGAGTTCAGCCTTCACTGCCATCTGGAATTACATATAAGAAGCTATCTTTATGCAGGAGACAGAAATGGTGGGCGTGGGGAGATGCGAGTTGGGCCAGTGAAGGGCGGCGGGTGCTTGGTTTGGGGTGCAGCTGTGCCCCAGATGTTCATTGGCTTCCCCGGGTCTCCAGACTAACTCAGGCAGAGACCCTGTTCTGCACAAAAGCCTTACAGAGACGCGGCGGGGAGAAGGAAATGGGACTGTTATTAAAAAGAAAACAAAACCAAGACAAGCCGAAAAAGAAAACCCTCTTCCTCTGGCGTCTCCGAGGGCTTTTGAGTCACTCTCTGAGGATAGCTTGGTGAGGAAACTCACACATTGTCCTTTTCTTGCCCCGGGGGACGCAGTCTTTCTCTCTCTCTCTCTCTGGCAGGTAGAATTGGTGGCCAGGTTTTTTCATCTGCCACTCCTCTTATGTTTTTGTGAAGAGACTAGAAGCCAATGAGAGAGGCTGCCTGGGAGAGGAGGGAAGATTGCAGCAAGATCGTCTGAGAACTTGCAGAACTTTCCAGGACCTACCAGGTAACAGGGATTGTTCGTCTCTCTACCTCTCTCTTTCCCCTTCCCTCCCTCTCCTTCTCCCTCTCTGTGCAGTTCTCCCAGTAACAATCTGTGTCAATCTGCACACGTGATCTTTCTAAGCCTGAGTTTCATCATTCCTAAATTATCAGGGTCAGGAATTACATACCTTAAAGCCCCAAATAACTGCAAACAGAAAATGTAGTACTATATTTTTCAGAACCTAAAATTTTGAACAGGATGAGCTCAGAGAGTAGCCCTTTGGTGATACTAGCTTGCTTATTTCTCGCGTTTGTGCAAAAGTGTATTCACATAGGCACCCACATCTGGGTGCACCTATAGAGTTCTCTGCACGTTGCTGGGTGAGGGAGGATGGTCTGACCCTCCTCCCTGCAACCTGCTCCCAGAAGTCATAGGATGCCCTTTGAAGAACAGGCTGAAAACTGGCCTTGCGATTTTAATCTGACTTGATGTCTGTTGCTTGTCTCTGTTGTATACACCGCTCAACTCGAAGGCAAGTTTCTGTTTTCAAGAGGGAAAAAGATTTCAGGAACAGGATGTGCTTTATTTCTGAGAAACACGTGCTTTATTTCTGAGAAATAAAACACGTGCTTTGGTAAACACGTGCTTTACCGCTTGGGTAAAACACGTGCTTTATTTCTGAGAAAGGCATACAATGTATTGTTTTGAAAAATGATTTAACCTGCTCACTGACCAGGATGGAGTTACGAGGGCGTTATCCCTGGAGGATTACCCTGCTTGGCACCCTTTGACAGTGACGGTGTCTCACCATGGCATCTTGTTTATGATTCCTAATCGGCGTGTCACCTTCTCCAACCCTCTCCCGTGGGGCCAGTAGGGAGGAGATCCTGAATACTTTTGGCAAATGAGAGTGAGATAATCTGCCTGGGTTTTGGCCCATTTCAGGCCAGTTTCAGCCCATTTCACAATTTTGCCAAGGGTGCCTCTACCTTTCCTGTCCCCACGTGCTCCTTTCAGCCCTGCCCAGTGGAGACGTCGCAGGAAGTGGGGCTTCCCAAGGGTGGTACAAGGAATCACCTTCTTTCCCTGTCTTTGGAAGGAGCTGTTCTCTAAACTGGTCCAACCGTCCTCCAAGTGTAGGGAGAGAAGTGTCTAGCAAAGCTAGGTATTTAGTAACATTTTCAATGAGTGGATAAAGGATGATGGCTCTGCAGTGAGGTTGATGGCCAGGAGAAAGCACGATGATGGTGATGTCGGGAGGGGGCTAATGTGGTGACAAGGGCACAGGGATCTGCAGGGAACAGAGCAGGGGAGGGTGTGCAGCTGGGACCCGGTGGCAGCCTTCTGGCCAGAGGTGTGGCCGTTTGGACTAGAGAGGGAAAAAAAAATCCTCACAAAATAATTGAGAAAGATGGTTCTTGAGAAGGGGCTCCTTTTTTCACTTCTCCTTCTGCTCAGGCTAGACTCAGAGAGAGCAGGAATTTAAGCCTCTCATCCTTGTTCCAAGATGGCTGGCTACCAGTCGCTTGGCCATACACACCAGGTGAGTAGCGCTGCTTGACCCGTTCCCGAGGGTCTGAGGGGCAGCCAGAGGGGAACATCCCTCCCAGCACACAGGGCAGGCGGCACACTCTGGTCCTGCCTGCACTCCCAATTGGCCGGGAGACACCGTGAAGGGGTTGCCATCTCTCTCGGATATCCCTTCAACCCACAGTCCTGGCTGCAGGTGGCTTCACGTCGCTGCTGTATTCCTCATGTATAAAAGACGTGGACAGTGTTACCTGATTTCTCTGAGTCCAGGCATATCAGCCTCAGCCCCCCTCCAGCTCCCCCTTCTGCAGCTCTTTCAGCATCACCTTCTCTGCCCCTTAACATTCATCCAATCACTTACCTGGTACCAGCCCGGTGTCCTCAGATGCTTGGGAGCCCCTCCTTGCTGGTCCTCTCTGGAGACCACCATTCAAGATGATCCAAGGGCAGTACATGAGAAAACAGAGGACCTTGGCTTCAAGGTCATCAGCA
Organism: Lagenorhynchus albirostris; assembly: GCF_949774975.1. NCBI lineage: Eukaryota > Metazoa > Chordata > Mammalia > Artiodactyla > Delphinidae > Lagenorhynchus > Lagenorhynchus albirostris. Next base: position 6,257,110 of record NC_083102.1, read on the forward strand.
CAGAAAATAAGCTGATATCTAAAAAACACCTGTGTCCCCATGTGCCCCCCCCATGCAATCACATCTTTTAAAAACTCCTCCCTGTAGACTTTGTGCTTGAAGAGATCCAGCCAAAGGTGAGAATTATTTTCAGGTTTGCTCCTTCTCCAAATTTCAACACAGAGAGTCAGCTGGATCGATGTATCAGTTTTCTCCAGAAAAAACAGAACCAATAGGATGTACGTATGAAGAAATCTATTTGAAGGATTGGCTCACACAATTACGGGGGCTGGTAGGTCCTAGACTGGCAGGCTGGAAACTCAGGCAGGAGCTGATGTTGAAGTCTTGAGGCAGAATTCTCTTTTGGCTTGAAAATACCATTAGAACGAATTACAAGATATTACCGGGAAACTGTCTGATAGAGGCTGAATTTTGACATTCAAATTAAAATAATTCCCAAGTTATTTATTTATTAAATTATTTTCCCTTCAAAGGTAATCACTGTGGCCAGTTTCAGAGGTGGAGGGGCTAGATAACATCCTATATGGTGTGATTCCAAGGAGCGTGGAGGAAATCTACTTATTCCAAAAAGTAGTTTTTTTCGGTTCACCTGTCCCAGATGCTGAAATTCCACAATTAGAGATTCATTCTTTAGCATTAACTGCTTGAGCCTCAGAAAATACTCTAAAACTTGGCACACAGTGAGGTCCTGATGCAGTTTTGGGAAGGGTCGTGAAGTTCTTTCCCAATAGTGAAGCTTGAGTAGTCATCCTTGGGTGGGGCCTGAGTGGCCCCACTCGCTGAGCACAGGAAGTAGGAAGTAGGAAGAAAGACAAAGATCAAGAAAAAGGCATATGGGGAACAATGAAAGAAGGGGAGTGGACTGGAGAGAGATGCCTCTGAGGTAGCTACTGGTCAGAGACTATTTGAGCTGAGAATATGGAAGCATAGATCTTTGGTAACATAAGAGCTGGTCTGAGCCTAACAGATCAGGTCTTCCCTCTGTTTACCGGACGTATGCTCCACCCCACTGCCCACCTGGGGTCACGACAATCTCCTACTCCTGGCGTGACCAACTCGTCCTGGTTTGCCTGGGGCTCTCCCAGTTTCAACACTGAAGTTCCTTTGATCAGGGGATCCTCTCAGTCCTGGGCAAACTGGGATGATTCGTGACCCTCTCTACCACCATCACCATGGAAACTTAGGGAAGAACGTCTTTTGTGAGTTTACCCAAGGCGAAACTTTGCGAGGCAATCTTGAGTTTGGGTGCCAGGACTGAGACCCTGAAGACAGAGAGCCAGGAAGCCAGGATATGACCAACTTCCTTAGTTGGTCTTCTGGGTGGACAGCACGTTTTCAGTGCATCCTGTTAGTAGCTAAATTCAGGTGGTGGGAAAGCACGTGCGGTGCTCTTGTGTTGGGACTGTCTATATACTCTTCGTGAGGAAGTTCAGTCTCGTGCCAAGAAAGGCTGAGGGTCAGCAGCCCTGGGTTTAGTCTCGGCTCATCCATTAAAGTATGTGTGGCCTTCAGTAGTTGTTTTTTTCTCCCTTCAATCTCCTCATCTATAAAATGTGGTGTTTTGTGTCGGATGCCACATCCGACTCGAGTATGAACAATCTCTGCCTGTTTTCCATCTAGAACAAAATGGAGGGGCTTCAGAAGGGTGGAGAAGACACGTGCATCAAAGGTAAGATCTGGTGGAGCCCTGCACAACACCTGGGGACCAAGAACTCAGCATTGGGTCAGCAAACTTCCCACCTGTAGGGAAAGGTACAAGACTAGAGTCACCTCAACACAAAGAAAAATGCATATCCCCCAAGAAATAGAACTTATCAGGCTATCTGCTGTCATGCTCTCCTTAGTAAGGGTAAGTTCTTTCAGATAAAACCCTGCCATCTTGTAAAACAGAGACCAGGCAGGGATGGGAGGAGATGAAAGTATGCGACTAACAATTAATTCAGTGGTTGCAGGAAGCTCTGAGCATCAGAAGGCCTTCAGGGTGGGAACTGAACAGGGAGAATGTTCTGGAAAGGGTGGAAAAGTTCAGCATCCCAAAAGGAGCGCTCCTAAGGACTTTGGCCAGCTGGGATGATTTATTCCACCAACCCTGCATGACTTCCCTTTATTCTCTACCTAAGAATATTTACTCTGAGCCCAGCCCTGTCGTGGGAAAAGAGAGTGTGATAGCCTGATTGATCCAGGGACGCTATTTCTTCTAGGTCTTTTCCTTTTTATCTTTCCTTCTCTTCCTCCTAAAAAGGCATTTATTACTCTTTTTGTCAGTTCAGGCTGCTAAAACAAACACCACAGACTGGGTGGTAATCAGCAAATGTTAATTTCTCACTGATCTGGAGGCTGGGAGGTCCAAGGTCCAGGTGTGGTAGAGCTGGTGTCTGGGGAGAACACTCTTCCGGGTTGCTGTGTCCTCATCTGGGGGAAAGAGAGTTCTAGTCTCTTTCTTTTCTTAGAAGGACGCTAATTCCATCATGGAGTTCCATCCTCACGCCCTCATCTAGACCTCAGCACTTCCCAAAGACCCAACTTCCAGACACCATCACATTGACGATTAGGGTTTCAGCACATGATTTTGGGGGGGACACATTCAGCCCATGGCAATGGCGCATTAACTTTCCGTGTGCTCTGACAGGTGGAGGAGAAGAGAGCTTAAATGCAGGATCATTTTGGTTGAGGATCATCCTGGTGGGCAAAACAGGCAGCGGGAAGAGCACCACCGGGAACAGCGTCCTCTGCCAGCCAGTGTTTGAGTCCAGGCTGGCGGCCCAGTCGGTGACCAGGAAGTGTCAGGGGGCAACGGGCACGTGGGATGGGAGGAGCGTCCTGGTGGTGGACACGCCCTCCATCTTTGAGGCGAGGGCCCAGGACCAAGAGGCGTACGAGAACATCGGGGACTGCTACCTGCTCTCAGCCCCGGGGCCTCACGTGCTGCTGCTGGTGACCCAGCTGGGGCGCTTCACAGAGCAGGACGTGGTGGCCGTGACCAGGGTGAAGGAGGTCTTTGGGGCGAGAGCCCTGAGACACACGGTCATCCTCTTCACCCACAAGGAGGACTTAGGGGACGGATCCTTGCATGACTACGTAGCAAACACAGACAACGTCAGGCTGAGGGCCCTGGTCCGGGAGTGCGGGCACAGGTACTGTGCCTTCAGCAACCAGGCCTCCGGGGACGAGCAGAGGAAGCAGCTGGCCGAGCTGATGGCCGTGGTCGAGGGGCTGGAGAGGGAGCTCCAGGGCGCCTACCTCAGCAACGACCTCTTCTTTGATGCACAGCGGCTCCAGCAGGGCGGGGGCGAGCCCCATGGAGAAGGTCACGTGCGCTACCTGGCCAAGGTGCGGTCGCATATTGCAAAGCAAAAGCAAGACCTGAGAGAGGCCCAGAGAAACCGCGCCTTCAAGGCGCTCCTGCGAGTCAAGCGCTGGGCCGCTGTGCACGATGCTCTTTGTGTTTGTCTTGTCTGGGGCAGCGTACTTTTCCTTCTTATTCTGCTGATCATCTGGTATCATCTTTAATTCTCCTCCGTCTCATCTGTTTGTCAGAGGCTTTTCTAAAGTATCACCTCAAGGATTCCTTGTTCATTTCAGAAATAAATTCTGTTGGTCTGCAGAGGACATGGTTTGTCATCTCCGCGGCTCCCATCTTCCTTGTAGGTTTCTGGCTTGGTTCATGCCTCCACCAGTCCCTCGGTGAAGCCACGTGCCTCAGAGGAAGGTGACGATGGCTCAGATCGAGGGATGCCTGGCTGGTCTATATACAATCTCATTTTCTTTGTAGTGAGCAGCTCAGGCATAGGCCTGAGACCCAATTCAGGCCAATGGGAAGTGAGAAAAAGTCTGCAGAGCTGGGGCCAGGTTTCTGCTTGCCCAGGAAAGACCCCCATAGAGAAACAGTCTCTTCCTCCTCTGAGCATTGTTGGACCTGAGTGTAATGCTTGGAATGACAGCAGCCGTGTGGCTACCGACCTGAGGTTGAAGCCAAGCAGAATGATGGAGTCAGCCCGAGCCACTGACTCCACCACCTTGAAGCTTGCACCGTCTCTGGGTTTCCAGTATGTCAGCCAATAAATTCCCTTACTGCTTAAGCTACTGGAGTTTGGGGTCTCTTTTACCTGCATTTAAAACATTTGAACTAATGAAGTGTTCTCCATATCCTTTAAAAAAAATCCTTAAATCTATCAGAACTTCCCTGTTTTCATGCTTCCTGTGAGTAAGTGAATCGAGACTAAATAAACGAATTTCTCTTTTCTTGTTCCCAGTATCAGGAAGGACCTCCCTCTACAGCCAAATTTCCTGCTTAGAGTAGACATTCACTGAATCCTGAAGAAAGTGAAAAATCCCTAGAGTCGTATTATTTTGGAAATGACAAAAGGAGGGGGCAGAGTAAATGGGACGATCCCTAGGGGGGTCTTTTCCATGCTTCGTTTATCCTTTGAGGGAGAAACAGAGCCACATTTGAACACTTTCCAAGGAGTTACTTTGGCGAACATTCACGTGTGAGCACAGGCTGAGCAAAACCCTTTCTCCTTCTCTGCTGTAAAGCATCCTTGGGTTAACCCTCCGGCTTTATTCCTCTTGGAAATCAACAAAGGTGGAATGTCGTCCGGATCACTGGGCAACGCTGCTCCTGGGGAAAGAGATGACTTCCTGGTGCGGGGAGGCCTGGGAATGGGAGACCATCCTCCTGCAGCCCTGCTCTCTAATACTTTCTTGGGCCGAGTTCCTGCCTGGTAGGGATGCCTTCCCTGGAGGGAGGATGAGACCGCCCCGCCCAGAGGGCTTCAAGGACGGCACAACCAGCTCCAAAGTCTGCCTTCCTCTGCGCAGCCCACTCTCCCTCTGAGGGTCCGGGACAGTGCAGGGAGCCACTGTCACAGGGAGGCAAGACGGAAACCTGGCTCCCTCCCGACCTTGCTGCTAGTGCCCACACTGTGTCAGTTCCACCCCGTCGGTGTCGCCCCTCCGCGTTCTCTCCTCTCCTTCCCCACGCCTCGTGTTTTGGTGCAGACTGATGGCCAAGAGGGAATTCTTTTCCTCTGAATGGTATCCTTTGTTCTCAGGCTTACACTTATTTAGTCCAATGGCCACATTGCTGCAGCATGGTCTTCCTAAAATTCCTAACTTGCTTAAAAGCCTTGGGGAGGTAGCCCTTGAACCCTGGGGGTGACGCCCAGGGCCCCGCCCAGCCAGGTGCCTCCCTGCATCCCTCCTACCAGGATTCTCATTCCCCTCGTTGAGCGTGGGCTCCCTCCTCCTGAGTGAGTCCCGGGGGGGACGGGCCGGCACATTCCTAGAAGCCCAGCCCTGGCTAGGTTGCCTCTGCCCACCCCCCAATCCCACCCCCCGCCCCCCCTCCGAGCCCGCCCCCTCCTTTTGGCTGACACATTTCTCTCATACCCATTTTTATATGCCTTTATCCCCCTACCGCGCTGAGCATAGAGCCCGACACTCAGCGCTCACACAGTTGTTGGTGGAGCAGGACTGAATGAAGACAAGGAAGGGAGAGACCGAGTTAGGTCGGACCGTTTGGAAACACTGCATTGAGGAGGGGGTCCTTGGTCTGAGAACGCAAGAGTTCCTTGGGGTTTCAAGAGTTTGTGGAGCTCAGACATAGCACTCCTTGCACAAGATTGGAATCAGTTATGGGGTAGCGCTGTAGAGACCAACACGCACCTTAGTACCAGTGGAGGTTTGCAGAATGACGCTTGGGCATCACAGTCAAGTTCCTGAGATTCTAGCGTATTCATCACTTGCCCATCCAGTCACAGGCTGCCTGGGACGACTGCGGGTCTCCCCTACAGGGTACGAAGCAGGGGCTGGGGGCGGCAGCTATCCCAAAGGAGAAGCTCAGAGGGGCCGCACAGGGCCCTCCTCTTCGGATTTCCTGTTTCCACTGACTTCGTGACTTCCGCTCAGATTTCACGCCAATGTCTGCCCTCTTCTCTTTGCTACCATTGAAATGGGCAACGCCACCCTTTCCCCAAATTTCTGCAGGTATCACACACGATTGTGCTGACTTTGGGGTTCACGATGTTCCACTACATCAGAGCTCAACCCATGATGGAAAACTTCCTAAGACGGGGGTCGGCTAACCGCAGGCGGCAGACCTAATCCAGCCTGCCGCCCGTTTTGCATAACCTGTGAGCTAAAAAAGGGCTTTTGCATTTATTGAAGGGTGAAGAAATCAAAAGAAGCAAAACGTTTCACATATGAAAAGTACATGAAATTCAAATTTCATAAAGTCGTATGGGGATGCAGCCTCGCCTGGCACCTGCATCTTGTCCACCGCGGCTTTTGCGCTGCAAGGGAACGGTTGAGTGTCTGAAATGGAGACCAGATAGTCGGCTAAGCCTGAAATACTACCCTTACAGTCTGGCCCTTGCCAAGCCCCGCTCTAACAAATTCCAGTTCCTTAATTTCCCAGGCACTGACTCTGCACAGACCCCATTCCTCTTCTCCTCACCCCCAGGCCCCTCCCCCTTTCTCCCTCAGCCTCTTCAGGCCTCAGAGACCACCCCCGCCCCCCACCGATATGTCCTCATCTTTCTCTCTTGCGGGGGGGGGGGGGGTGCCTTTTTATTTTTTTTTCCACAGCCTACAAGGAAGTCAGAGTACGTTTCTGAATACAATAAGGAATTCCACTACCAGCTTTTAATATAACATGTTTCTCTCCTCAACCGCAAGGCTGTAAAAAGTAGGTCACAGAGCTGAGATGCTCACACAGCGTGACAGTCCACTCACTTTCCTTCCTGCAAGCTCCCTAATATTTCACGACTGTATCCAGTTAGTTTATTATTTGCTTTCACCATTTTTAACAAAACAAAAAGGGGATTTTCCTTTGGATTTTATTTACCTAAAATGCAGCTGAAGAAAATGGACGGTGTGTCCGATGCAAGGAAGGGAAATTGAAAGTGAAACTACACGAAACGCAAATAAAGTTCCTTATCAACATAGACAAAGATACTGACTCTGAAAAAATGGAAGCTGATGGCAGGTATCATCTGAAAATGCTCAGCATTCGTGAGTGCTACACAAGCTAATTAAAATGGCAAGCAAACTCAAAAAGCATATAACAAAAACAGCAAATATTCTGATGTGAGAAACGATCCAGCGTTTGACTCGCAGGAGCGCCTTGAAGGCGCGGTTTCTCTGGGCCTCTCTCAGGTCTTGCTTTTGCTTTGCAATATGCGACCGCACCTTGGCCAGGTAGCGCACGTGACCTTCTCCATGGGGCTCGCCCCCGCCCTGCTGGAGCCGCTGTGCATCAAAGAAGAGGTCGTTGCTGAGGTAGGCGCCCTGGAGCTCCCTCTCCAGCCCCTCGACCACGGCCATCAGCTCGGCCAGCTGCTTCCTCTGCTCGTCCCCGGAGGCCTGGTTGCTGAAGGCACAGTACCTGTGCCCACACTCCCGGACCAGGCCCCTCAGCCTGACGTTGTCTGTGTTTGCTACGTAGTCATGCAAGGATCCGTCCCCTAAGTCCTCCTTGTGGGTGAAGAGGATGACCGTGTGTCTCAGGGCTCTCGCCCCAAAGACCTCCTTCACCCTGGTCACGGCCACCACGTCCTGCTCTGTGAAGCGCCCCAGCTGGGTCACCAGCAGCAGCACGTGAGGCCCCGGGGCCGAGAGCAGGTAGCAGTCCCCGATGTTCTCGTACGCCTCTTGGTCCTGGGCCCTCGCCTCAAAGATGGAGGGCGTGTCCACCACCAGGACGCTCCTCCCATCCCACGTGCCCGTTGCCCCCTGACACTTCCTGGTCACCGACTGGGCCGCCAGCCTGGACTCAAACACTGGCTGGCAGAGGACGCTGTTCCCGGTGGCGCTCTTCCCACTGCCTGTTTTGCCCACCAGGATGATCCGCAATGAGGACGAGGTTGCAAACAGCTTATGTTCTATCCCGCCTATAAAAAAAAAAAAAAAGAGTTTTTCGTGTTTTACTAAGTGATTTAAAAACATTTTATTTTATCTTGGAGTTTAGTTTATTAACAATGTTGTGTTAGCTTCAGGTGTGCAGCAAAATGATTACTCTATACATATACATGTATCTATTCTTTTTCAAACTCTTTTCTCATTTAGGTTATTTCGGAATATTGAGCAGAGTTCCCTGTGCTATACAGTAGGTCCTTGTTGGTAAAGTTAGTGATTCTTAAGATTTTTAGGTCACGGACCTTTCATGGTATCTCATGAAAGCTATGGACCTCTCTCCCTGCCAAACAGTGATATTTAAATACATACAAATGTTTGCAGACAACTTGAGGCGACTCTTGAATGGCAGGAAGCCCACACTGGGAGCCCGAACTTGGACGCATAGCCAGGAGTAAGAACCGCTACACTGTGAAGGACGCTCCAGGGGCTTCGTCAGGACCAGGGAAAACACAGCTTTCAGAAAGCTGGTCCCTGAGCTTTTCCAGGGAAGGTGCTTAGCCCAGTTTCATGCTAAATAAACGTGAGATTAGAAAGAGGTGGAGGATGAGAAGTCATCAGTGAGAAACTATGATCACCTCTCTTTCACCCACCAATTAATTCCCAGGCACACAGGCTGCCAATCACATTCATCTGAACCTTGGGGGTAAAGGAAGTCTCAGATGTCAAGAGCTCCAGTGACCTACCACCGAGGACCAGCTGAATGGCCCTGGGTTTCCTCTTTTTGGGTGGGGAGTTGGATGTTTGAACGTGAGCCTACAGAAGGCTTGTCGTTAAAGTCAAGGACGGAGTCTTGTGCCGGGACACGCTGTCCCAGAACATACAGTTTCGATTGTAATACTTGGAATTAATGATGGAATGTTTTGGTTTAAAACTGTTTGCACCGTAACTGCTTTTATTGCTAACCGCCTGACTTGGCTGCTGTGAAATTGAGCTTTTCTTGCCAGCATAATGTGAACAGGAAGACGCTGGGTTCCGGATGGCCGACCCAATAGTTCAAAATTAGAACGAACATCCTGTTACCCTGGGATATAAAAACCACACCCGTACAAGACTCGGGGTCTCACCCTGCTTTTGGTGAGGCCCCGATCGGTTTGCGCTTTTGTGCGTAATAAACGCCTATCACTAATCTACTTTGGATTTGCACTGGATATTGGTGTTCTGTCTTGGTTCTGATTCCTCTCCGAGGGAAGTTCGCAGGTGTGTGTGAGACCGCAACAGTCTGACAGATGACCCTGGATCGGTGGCTGAGGAAGAAATGATAAGACCATCATGTATAAGAAATACGTGCGTTGGAAAGATCGTCAATTTGGCTGATAGAATGACAGGAAATTAGAACAAAACTGGTGTTGTCGAGGGCGACCCTGCATCAAGAGCTAAAATCTTCAAGGGATGAAGAGAGTGCGAATCCGAGGATTTCTGGAGTTCTTAGGAGCTCAGATGAATTAAGTTCATTTTAGTCTCCTAAAATCTGTTATTGTTATTCCTTTTACCCTGTGTTGGTTCTTCTCTTTCTTAAGTATCCTGGATTTTTTTTTTTAGCAAACACGATCACTAAATCTTTATGGGGAAGTTTTCCTCTTTTCAGTTGAGTGCAGGCAGGGAAGGATATCATTTTCACAGTTCGTTTCCAAGTCCCCTGACCTCTGACTTGAAGTTTCATTTCCTCATTTCCCATACATCACGGCACAGGGGAGCGCTTCACACTCGGGTGTGTGTGCTGTGATGATGGTGGGGAAGATAAGAACATGGTAGCTGCCTTTTCTTCTGCAGTGGAAAACAACTGGGTTTCTTTTCTGTCACTGTGTTTGAGGTGAGGAAAAGGAGGAGAGAAAACAGTGACTCTTCCCTGATGCCTAGAGCTCTTGAGAATTTGGAGGCTTTCTTACCTTCAGCCATAGTCCCGTATCTGCTCCTCTGAAGCCCTTCCATTCTCTTCTGGAATAAAAAAAGGAAAGGAATAAAAAGCAGGTGTCCATATGGGACTTGGTTAAGGCCTGAGAACACCTCCAATTCAGACAGCCAAGAATAATTATCCTTAGATGAGCCGTTTCCATCGCTAATTTTTTAACTTATATTTTACTTTCAAATATCCATATATAACTTTAAGCAAGCCAGGTGATTCTAGGTTATATTAACACAATGAACTCCTGCTTTTTCCTCATCCTATAGGAAAGCATGAAATGTTTGAAAACAAGTCAGTTGATTATCTCCCCTCTACCTGAAAAGGCATGAAATAAAGAAAGTCTTCTTCTGTGGAATGAGAAGCAGGATTTTGTTTATTGTTTTATTATTACTATTATTATTGGAATCAAAGTAAGCAAACTTGCTAGACTAGAGAATAAAAATTGCCTTGCTGTAAATGACATTGGCTTGTTTGAAGTACTGGCCATTTCCAGCCCCAGAAACTCTTTGTACCAGATGGATATCCCAGTGGCAAAGAGGAAAGTACAATGTACCTTCCAATGGCAGTGTGGAATTGGGGATCCAGGGCTCCTTTGAGCACAGACATGAGAGGATGCAGTAGAAGATGGAGGAGCACGGCCACCACCCTCCCTCCCCTCTGAGCAGCTGGTGGAGAGAAGCTGCTGCCATGACTGAGGGACAGAGTCAACATTCAGGACAAATTCAAGGTAAATTCATTTCCTGCTCAGTTTTAAACCACATGTCTTCCCTTGTGGGTCTCCCAATAACCACTTAAAAATTTTTCCAGTAGATATACCCAGAAATTGGCAAAACTATGGGGATAAATGTTTCATTCAGATGAGACATAATATTGTGTCGTTCTTCTTGGTGCTAGAAAAGGTGAGCATGCATTAGAAAAGGCAAGCATGCAATGTGCCACTATAATTAAGATGATCTCCGAGACTGTATTTTATTTATTCAGTTTTAAAGATTATGCAGTTCTGAAGCAAACATTTTAAGGGGAGAAATACACAGAGTAATGAAACAAATGCCCACTATTTGCAGTGAACAGATCTAAGTATTTTGGCATTTTCACTGCTGCTGTTTGGTTTGACTGAAAAAGTTAAAACATTACACATATAGTTCCATTTATTTATTTTTTGACTCCCCCCAACCCGTCTCATTCTCCCTCTTCCCTTCAGAGGCAACCAATATTCTGAGATACACATGTATGTATAGGTAATATATAGTACTTTTTGGTATTTTAATCTTTTATGTCAGTGACATTATTTATGTAGCATTTTATCCAACTCAATTTTATTAACAAACACTTGGTGTGCCAAAATACGTGCTTGCTACTACAAACCACGCTGCAGAAGAATCCCCCTACACGTCTCCTTGTGCACGTGGACGATTGCTCTGGGATATATAGCTTCCACCTGACAAGATACTGCCAAATGTGACTCCAAGAAGCTTGTGCTAAGTCATGCTGGCAGCAGCCATGGGTGAGAATCCCCCCAATCTTCACCTACGCTTGGTGATATTAGATTTTTAATTTTTTGGTCACCCTGATGGGCGTATCTTAGGATGTCTTAATTGGTTTAAAGGTGCATTTTATTGATTAACATTGAATTCAAAACGGTTTTCATAGTTTACTTGCTATTCAGGTCGATTCTGTTATTTCTGCCTCTTTCACATGCTTCTGTTCACTCAGGAGGGAAGACTAGAAATGGCCCTCATTAGGGAAACCAGCCCTTGTCACATGCTCAGAATTTATTAAGGCAACTTCCTTCCTTCCTTTCCTTTTCCTTCTGCACCACTTTCCTTTCCTTAAGCCCAGAGAAGAGCATTTTCCTCACCACATTCTCCCACACGCTGTCCTGGCCTCTGGTCAATAACACTCCAGCTTTTGCTAAAACTGCTCAAATCCTCTGACATCTTTTCTACTTCAGACGGCAGTTGCTATATATTGGAATCAATATATCGATGTGGTAAAGAGGATGACGACAGTGGTGACAATGTTGATGATGAACTTTACCATGGTAATAATCCTCTGTGCAGCCGTTTGTAATTTTCAAGTTTCTTTCATGTCCGTTCTTTGAATCGTTCTCCTAAATTCCCTATGATGTGATCAAGATAGGTATTAAAATTTCTATTAAAATATTAGGAAACTGAGCCTCAACTGACCTGCCCACGATCACACAACTTCCATGGAGCTAAGACCAAAACATGGCTCATTTTGCCTGTGTATTCTCCTAGATTTATCAGGGTGGAGAAGAGATTATACAGTCAATGAACCTCTTGGAACACCACATACCATGCTGCCATCCATGGTCAGGACATAAACTGAGGCAGGCAGGCTGGAAGCTTACCCTAAAACTAACAAAGGGAACTGTATTGCAAAATCTTGAGTGCAAAAAAAAGATTATTCAAAGGTAAAATCGCAGGGCCATAAGTTGCTCGGAATGGAAGTATTTCAGTTTAAAGCAATCTAGTGTTTTCCCATGACTTGATGATCAGTGTGACCCAAATGGAGCTCTGTGGCCTCACAAAAGCCAGTCAAAGTTCAGGTTACATTAGCAGAGGCGCGCACGGTCCTCCTGAACCGTCTTCTGAGTGGCTCAGGCTGCCGGGGGAGACACGTCCCACCGAGGAGTAGATTATTTTGGACAGATATTAACAAATAATAAAGTGTGCAGAGGCTAGTCAGAAAGGATATTGATGGAGATGCTAAAATGAGTCATAGAATATTAAAAGGACAGAATCAGCCTAGGAAAAGATCGGGAAACATCCTAAACTCGAAGGAACGTGACACGTGTCAATCACATAGTAGACAGAAGAGGGAGAATCGGGAGTGGAGGCAGATTTCTTCTCCACAAGGAAAACCCTTTTAATCTTCCCCCAGGTGGGATCAGGAATCGTGAGAGAGTCGCGGGCAGCATGCGGGCAGAGATTATAAGAGTATCTGACAGGAGCAGCAGGAGGATGTAGCTTAGGTAGGAGGTTGAAGCCAATGAGCATATAATGTACCTCCTGATTTGTACACTACACGAACCTGATTTTATCTTGACGGCACCTTACTTTATCAAACCATTGGAAAGCAGGCTCTCTCATGCTGTTTTAGGAAAGATAAAAATATTTTCTGTCTGCCTGATTCATATTCTCCTTCGCCCATCTGCCCCCTCCCGCTGTTTTCCTGGTATCACTTGTGTCAGAGTTTAGCGTTGTCATTTCATAACGCGGCTCTCACAGGAGCTTTAGCAAAGGGTTGGTTCCTGTACACACTGGAATCTGTCTGCCATACGATCGAGTTCGACATCGTGTCGTAGGAAAAGTGTGGGTATTTGGGGGAGAATGGGCTGGTTTTCAGATCAATGGAACAATGTTCACTGAGAGGTTCCGTTTGGAGCACGTGGCTCAATGAGGGCGGGAACATAATGACCCCGAACTTGTCCTGTGGAGCCCTAGGAATAGACTCTCGGTACCCAGGCCTCAGGGGGCGTGGTGCTTGTCAGGGATGGGGCGGGGCTGGTGCGGGGAAGTGAAGAGCTAAAACTGAGACGTCCGCCCCACCTAGTTCGGGCACCTGGTGAGTTTCAGTTTACTCATCTGTCAAATGGGTTGAGAATCTTAGTGAAGCTTTATGAAACCCCGTGAAGCTTATGAAAGTCAGAAGAGCTAAGAAGTAGGCAACTAGACGGAAAAGACCTCCACGCTGTGGAAAGCTGTGGGCCGTGAAGGCGGGGTGAGCGGTTCCCGAAGCCGCTTCCCTCCCGCTAGGAATCCGCGGTTGCCCATAACGCTCACCATCGGCGCCCCGTTTCACTGATGGGAGAGCCCAGAAGTATGGTAACCGGTGTCAGATCCCACGAGAAATCAGTAGCCCTGACTCAACCGCGGCCTCCAGGACGCGCCCCGCCTCCCCGGGCCTCCACCCAGGACGCTGGGACCCCCGCCGGGTTCCCCTTACCAGGCGCGGCGCTGCGGGCTGGGTGCCGGCGGGTCGGCGCGAGCGCGCGGCCGAAGGTTCCAGGGCACGGCTGCAGGGCAAGAAGGAAAATGGGGCTGACGGAGTGCGCCCCCTGTCCCCGCAGTTGGGGACACCCCCTCCGGATGGGGCGAAACTGCTGCTGCGGAAACCGGAAAGCAGCGAGTTCGGAGCGTGCTTCCCCCCTAATGGGATGCTTCCTGTCGGAGCCCGCGAGTCCCTCGCCCACTCCCATTTCCTCTTTAAGACGTGTGCAAAGAAGTGATGTTTGGAGCGTGAAAGAGAAGAACACGGGCCCCAATCCCCCCAGTTCCCCCGTTGCTAAAGACCCCTGTTGCCTCCGCGGGCGTATCGTGCTCTCCGGCCACCATTCCCGGAAGATCAACGTTTCATCTCTCCTGTTGAGTCCAAGTACCTCTCACTCTAACACAGACCACGCTGACCTGAGTCTCCCTGTGAAAGCACCTACAAAGAGATCTACTGAGAAAATTAGTTATTTTCTTTGGTACGGGAAAGAATCACTGGCTTTTCAGGAAGGAGGACTTGTCTACCTTCGTGAAAAGCTGGAGCCCAGATGTGGAACAGGTTAGAATGGAGCCTTCCTCCTTTCCAGAAACTCCCCAGGGCTGGGAGGCAGAAAGTGACCTTGTCTTTTGTTTCTTGGGGTTGGGTGTCTCTTCTTGGGGGTGTGTGTGTGATGTTTGAGGAGTGGTAAGCAGTTCTCTTCAGCGTACCCATGAGCTATTTCGCCAGCATGTGGAAGAATAGATCTTAGGTGTTTTCAGATGTAGTAAATCAAGGGATATACACGATTTAACACTATTTCCAAAGTAAAAAGGAGTGCCTAAAATTAATGGTGTAGAGTGAAAGGAAATATAAAATAAATAAGAAATGGGCCGAGAAGGAGATTGAATGTAAGGTATAAAAATAATGAAGACCCCAAATAATAATTAAAACAAAACACTACATCATTTTGGAAGACAACTACTTAAAAAAAAAAAGAGGTAAAAGACAAATTTAGAAAAAATCTCAAAATATTTTATTGCTGGAATAAGCAAGCCCAAATGCAGTTGTATAAGAAAAGGCAAACATTGCCACTATCAGATGAAGGTTCCCGGGGCAGAAAAAAAGAGTCTTGGGTCATAGTCTAGCTCTGGCTTCCCCAAGGAGTTATAGGAATTCCTCTTCTAGGGAGTTCAATCCATAGGATATTCTCTGGAAGGCGTAGTGGCATCTGCCCAGCCAGGTGATGAATATTGAATATTGTACAAGAATTGAATATTGTACAATAATGAATATTGTACAAGACTACGTAAGAGGGTATGCATTGTTTGAAATCTTCTGCTTGACAAACTCATCTTGGGGGCTTCCCTGGTGGCGTAGTGGTTAAGAATCCGCCTGCTGATGCAGGGGAGATGGGTTCGAGCCCTGGGTCAGGAAGATCCCACATGTCGTGGAGCAACTAAGCCTGTGTGCCACAACTACTGAGCCTGCGCTCTAGAGCCTGTGAGCCACATCTACTGAAGACCGTGTGCCTAGAGCACGTGCTCCACAACAAGAGAAGCCACTGCATAGAGAAGCCCGCGCACTGCAACAAATAGTAGCCCCCTCTCACCGCAGCTAGAGAAAGCCCATGCGCAGCAACGAAGACCCAGTGCAGCCAAACATATAAATAAATTAATTAAAAAAAAAGAAAAACTCATCATGACCAAAAACAACTCTCAGAAGTAAGTCAAATATGAACCTCTTTAGATAAAATGACAGTTGATCCAGGCAGCAGGGCATGGAAATATGAAAGAAACTTCATCAGCACACGATCAACGAATTTTTATTCTTGAAGAGATAAAAGAAAAGGTGAGAAAAAAAGGAAAGAAAATGAGAGGACATGTAAGTAATCAAGATATATATGTGTATATATATATATATATATTCACTCAAATAGACAGTTTTTGAGAAGTTATAGCATTTTGACCCTGTGTCTGGTTCAGGAAACTCTTCCTATAGGACAATAAGGAAAAATAAGTTCCAGTTCTGATTTGCCACGTTTTGCCCTTAGAAAATCACTTGACTCTCAGTACATTACTTTCCTCTTCAAATAAAAGGCTGTTAATGATAATTACCCTTCATACCTCATGAGGTATTTTTCATCATAAAATATTAAGGCAATAAATTGTTATTATAGTGTTCTCTCTACAGCTTCTGTTTTCTATTTTATGATCAGTCTTACATTATTTTGTTTTATGATCTATCTTGTATTACATGTGTAACATTAAATTGTATATATTTTAAATTTTTTTGGCTGCCCGCGCATCACGCGGGAGCTTCGTTCCCGACCAGGGATGGAACCCGTGCCCTCTGCAGTGGAAGCGTGGAGTTTTAACCACTGGACCGCCAGGGAAGTCCCTAAATTACATTTTAAAAACTAAAAATCGTGTCTTCCATTTACTTATGAGTCATGTTGCATAGTTCTAAATCTAAGGATTAGAAACTAGCAATATTTTAGAGAACAAATACAACTTTGACTGCACTTTGTAAATATATTTGATGACTAATCATGCCGACCTTATATTACCACTAGCTCCCAACTCTATACATAGAATAATGTGGAGTAGTTATTATTATGAAGAATAAATGCGGAGTATTCATGAGTGTGAAATTTATGTATTTATGAGTATGAGATTTATTTATGAGGATTATTATTATGAGAAGTTTCTTCTTAGACTTTTTGTTTCTGTACTATATTCTTATGGAATTTAACCTACAAAGTGCTTTCACTCATGTTACTTCATCATACATGAAAGCTATAGGATTAATATTAATATATGCATCTCAAGAAAAGCTGACTCCCCTTGTGCCCAAGGTCCTGGAGCAAGTTCATAGGGGACCGGCTTTGTCACACAAGCCCTCTGCACATCTCCTGCTCTTTCCACTGTCCCCCACAATGGTCCTGGTGATGCCCCAAGCAGGGTGTTTCACCCACGGATGTCAAGCCTTCCTCTGATCCTACACATTTCTATATGCTACAGTCCGCATGAGAATTTTACAATCCTAACACTCATATTTATTTTAAAAATCACATGTCCATTTACAAACAAGACAAAAATAATAAGCAATGACAGAAACTGGAGGGCATATGTGGACACCCTGACATGAGAAAACGAAAAATGAAAGAACAAGCAGGTTACAATCAACCCCATGGTAAGCGAAGTCTTTGGCTTACAACGCACGCTCATGCGCACGTGGCCCTGGATGGGCAAGCTGCGGACACAGGCGGTCTCCGCTACGTCGGCCCTTCCTGGGGCCCTCAGGGTGTGGAAAGAGTGCCTCCATGGCTGAGAGTTCCTGCATGGGCCCAGCACGACGCTGAAGGCAGGAATTGATAATGTACTTTTTTTCCATCCAGGCTTCACAGAGCCCAACTCCCTGCCCCACTACTATGGCCCTCAGGTACCCCCCCACCCAACTGTAGGCCACTCTAAGCCCATAGTCATCCTGAGTCTCTGCAGGCCCTTAACCCGAGGTGGCATCGAAGTGCATGTGCATAGGCCCCTTCTCCACGTGGAGCTGGGATGGCCCTAGGATGCCTGCGCACAACCTCCCGGCCCTTAGCACCCCTGAGCCCTGGTAGTATTGGGATATCTGCCTCCTCCTGTATCCACACCTCCTAACTAGCACATGGCTGATAGAACGACTTCCTTTAAAGTGTTCTGTCACATTCAGAAATATGGAAATAAACAGATCCTAGCGTTTGCTTACACAACGTAAGGCTGGCATTCACAGACTTATGTGGGTTGGCCCATGCCCTGTAAAAACCCCACGGTACAGCCACACCTAGCCTCCGGTGCTCTGTGGCTCTCTGCCGATGACCCTGCCACCCCTCTCTTCTCCATTTTGAGACAGGCGCTTTATTATTATTATTATTATTATTTAAAAATCCAGATAGATGACTACATTGAAGACATTGCATGTTATTTTCCCCAAATCTTACTTCATTTTGGACAGACATGAACCCTAATCCATGCTAGAAAGTTGGAAACTGTGTTATTTTCAGTGTAGTTACATTTAACTTCTTGGTACTAAGCCATTGTACTGGTAAATAAACCGATGTATCAGAAGTAAACATTAATATGTATGACTGTGACATCTCTTTCCTTGATGATAATAAAAATTTACAAGGATCAGGGGCTTCCCTGGTGGCGCAGTGGTTGAGAGTCTGCCTGCCGATGCAGGGGACACGGGTTCGTGCCCCGGTCCGGGAAGATCCCACATGCCGCGGAGCGGCTGCGCCCGTGAGCCATGGCCGCTGAGCCTGCGCATCCGGAGCCTGTGCTCCGCAACGGGAGAGGCCACAGCAGTGAGAGGCCCGCATACTGCAAAAAAAAAAAAAATTACAAGGATCACTGAAGGGAGATATCTACCCATAAGAACCAGAAAACATCAAGAAGAGAGAGTGCAGGCTATGCTCTGAATGTTTGTGTCCCCCTCCCCAGCATTTACATGTTGAAAACCTAATCTGGAGAGGATGGTATTAGGAGATGGGGTCAGCGGGAGGTTACTTGGTCATGAGGGTAGATTCCTCATGATTGGGATTAGTGCCCTTGCCAAAGTGCCCCTTCCATCCAGGTGAGGACACAGCCAGAAGCTGGCAGTCTGCAATCTCAGAGAGGGCTCTCCCTCCAACCGGACCGTGATTTTGGACTTCCAGCCTCCAGAAGTGGGAGAAATAAATGTCTGTGGTTTCTAAGCCATGCAGTCTGTGTTTTTTTGTTTTTTTTTTTTAAATAGCAGTCCAAAGGGAGGAAGGCAGTGTCTAAACAAACAAACACAAGCTCAAAATAAAAATAGCTGTTTTCCCTTTGCTATGAACCCATTTTCTACTAAAAATCACCAGTCATTCCACTATTTTTCAAGAGAGGACCGAAACATCAAGCTAACTAACACGTTTTAAGGACGTTTTAAAATTGCACAACTTTATTTTAAAACTGTTTACTGGAGGAAATATGAAACTCTTCAAAACTCTGATTCCTTTGAAATCCCCCTTCAGACCCAAGTGTTCAGTTCCTTTCTTGCCAGGTTACCTGCAAGACTGAATATCACCCTGTCAGGGCCTCTGGCCGGTGCCTGCAGAGCAGGTAGAGCAGGACCAGGGCGCCCATTAGGGTGCACGCGCCCAGCTTACGCCAGTTCCCCCGCGCCTTGGGCCACCGCCACAGCCAGGTCAGCAGCCAGCGCTCCCGCCGCCTCTGCGCGCAGAAGGCCACTCGCTCCGCCACCCTGCGCAGCCTCTCCGCGGGGTCCGCGCCCCGCAGGGCCTGTGCCAGGCTGTACAGGTCGTTGGTGTAGGGGCCGCCGCCGTGGTGCCTCACCAGCTCCTCCACCAGCCCCATCAGCGCCATCACCTGCGCCTCCTGCTTCCCGCCGGCGGCTCGGTTGTTGAAGGCGCAGAATCGGTCCCCACACTCGGCCACCAGCTCCCTGAGCGCGCGGTTCTCGGTGTCGCGCACGTAATGCTGCAGCGAGCCCCCAGCCAGGTCTTCCTCGCGGGTGAAGACCACGATGGTGCGCGTCACGATGCCGTCCCCGAACAGCGCCTTCACCCCACTCCAGGCCTGCTGGTCCTGGGCCGTGAAGCGGCCCAGCTGGGTCACCAGGAGCAGGGCGTGGGGCCCCGGCGCCGAGAGCAGGTAGCAGCGGCCTCTCTCCGCGCAGTCCGGGTCCGTCTGGGAGACTTTGGAGCTGAAGAGGTCCGGGGTGTCAATGATTTCCACGTCCCACTTGGCCCACCTGAAGCTGCCCGTGGCGCAGGTCCGGGTCACCGACGTCGCCCCGAGCCTGGAGAGGAAGCGCTTCTGGCCCAGGATGCTGTTTCCCGTGGCGCTTTTCCCAGTCCCTGACCTCCCGGCCAGGAGGAGCCGCAGCCTGGGCTCCTGCAGGGCAGACTCGCGGGCTTCTAAACCTGTGAGCACCAATGATCTGTAAGCTCCCGAACCTGAAAGCACATATCCTGGCACCCGGGTCCCCTGGATGCCTTTGAACAAAGGAGAACAGAGTGCTTCGACTTTTGCTTTTCGGACCAAACCTTTACTGAGTGCCCTGGTCGGAGATCTGTGAACTCCGGGGGATCTCTACCCGTCTATTTCTTCCCTCTTTGGCGTCACACATGCACCTGTAGGTGCACCAGCACCCGGTGAACGTTTCTGTAGAGGACATCCCTGTATGATACAGGCCATTACTTCGTGTGACATGACCTGCCATCCACACTGCGCAGAGCTGCTCCCTATTGGACAACTTCAGTGGCCTCTGCCTTACTTCCCCAGATACCCTCTTACTGAAGATAGGCAGGAGGGGCAGTGGGCCTGGCCACGAGGGCTGTCTGCTGTCCCACACCCTCGGTCTGAATCACAGCCCCACCACCGGCCAGCAGTGTAACCCTGGGAAGATGCTTAATCTAAGTGCTAAACCTCTCCTGCACAAATGGGATCATTAATGTAGCGCCGTCCTCATAGGGCTGTTGGGAGGATAAGATGAGACCATCTCTTCTTCCCTCCCTCTTTCCCTCCTCATCCTCTCCTCTCTCTTAGACCTGCTGCCTAATAAGATACCTGGTTAACCCTCCATCCTTGTTCCCTAACACCTTCTACCTGGTGAGTCATGTTCCCTCTAGTATATAGTTGGATTCCCTCTACACCCCCTTCTGTGGAGATCAGAGGAGGTTTATTCATTTTACCTTAGGGACGGAGGTGCAGGTTAGTCAAAGAACTCAGTATCTCACAGCAGGTCAGGGGCAGAGATCTAGGTCAAATGCCAGCCCCAGGGCTCTTGCTGTTTCATCCCAGCATCGAGAAACCTCTGGGGCTTCTCTCTGTTCAGTGTTGAGTTAGCCCATCCCCCTTACTACCCAGAGCTCATACCTGGGGGCAAACACGCGTTGTGAGGCATGTTCTTACCATAGGCGTTTTCTTCATCTCTTGCTGTTTTCTGTCCTCTCATGATTCCCTGAAAGTGTCCCCAGCACAAGTTATTTATTTTTTCATTCGTTCACTCGTTCATTATTCATTCATAGGTAAAACCACCTACTATGTGTCAGGCAAAGCCCCAAATGCTGGTGACACCACAGTGAAAATGTCATAGTTCCTGCCCTCTCTGAGCATCAGAATTTAGGGAAGACAGTGGAAGAGCTCGGTCTGTGGTTGGGACGATACTATGAGAACACCTGGTGAGCTTGTGCTGTCTTTTCAGGGCCTCGAAATGCAGAGAGCAGAGGGGAGATGACAACACTTACTCTATGTCAATGAATAAGCTTTTGATGTTCATTTTCCCAGGTAATTCTATGTCAGTGACGTAAGTTGTAGAAAATAAGTTTTCCCTGGAGGTTCAGCAGCTGGGGGTGGGGTGGGGGGTTTGTCAAACCCTGAGAACAAGAAAGTTTGCTCACTGACTTAAGACCTACCTTAGGGTTGTTGGCCTGGGAAACAAGAAGAAACTTGGAATTTTGGTTTTGGAAATCAGAAAACAGACATTTTTCCCAAGCTGACCTGGAAAGCTCCTGACTCTGTGCTCAGAAAACCACAAAATTTGGCTCGTCCTAATATGTCTAGGAGGTGGGATCCAGGAGGTGGAGGAGGGAGACCCCAAGCTCACCTGCCCCCATGAACACATCCAAGCTACAGCTACGTATAGAGCAACTCTCTCTGAGAATGACCTGAAGACTAGGAAAATGGCTTTTCCACAATCAAGGCTGTAAAGAAAGGACCACGTGGAGTCTGGTACAGGGGCGGAGACGCAATCTAGTTGGGACCTGAGTCCCTAGTGGGGACCTAGAAGTGGAAGGGGCTATCCCAGGCTTGGGGATCCTCCCTGCGGAGTGGGGGGTTTGAGCCACCTACTAGGCACCGCAGGCCTGGGCTTGACACTGGGAAGATGAGCCCCCTTAGCTGGTTTGAAAATCAGTAGGGCTTACTGGAGGGCTGTAAGAACCTGACACTCTGGTCTTGAAGAGCACAAGCATGCTTGCTCTCAGTCCCAGTGCAGAGGCAGTACATTGAAGACTGCCTGGTGCTCTGGCCAGCCTGCCGGGACTGCCCCAGAGCACCTCCAAGCCCTCTCCAGGCTCCCATTCCAGCCCCTACTGCTCCAGCACTGCCCCCCACAAAGGCCAAGGCTGCCATTGGCAGTGGGCATATGTGCACCAGGGAAGGAGCAGAGAGAGCTCCGGTGTGTGGCTCCAACCCCTCTGGCTCTCTATCCTGCCTCTAACCAAGGGGTACACACTGAGGAAAAAGTAGAGGCAGCTCAGAAGTGCAGCCTCAGGCTCTCAGGCCCTGGCCACACCCCCAGCCAAGGTGAAGACTGTCATCACATCTGGGGGAAGCTCAACTCCCTTAGGACTCCTGCCCAGCCCCTTGGTCCTTGACTCCTCCCACAATAGGCTAACAACTAGCCCTGAGCCGAGGAGAAGCCCTGGCTGGCACCTGGCTCTGGCTCTAGCCCTCTGCCTCCAGCCTTGCTTCCCACCAAGGTGGTGGCCGCCAGCACACTGTGGGAGAGGAAGCGGTCCCCGCTCACTTCACGTCCAGCTCTCCCACCAAAGCCACTGGTGACAGGCACACTGCAAAGGGTTGCTACCCACAAGGACATGCCTTTGAGACCTGGACAGGTAACCGTTTCACCTAATTTCATAGAGACACACAGAGAAAGTCAAACAACATGAGAAAACAAAGGGATATGTTTTAAATGAAAGAACAAGATAAAACCCCAGGAAAAAACCCCTAATGAAAGAGATAATAATTTACCTGCCAAAGAGTCCAAAGCAATAGTAATAAAAATGCTAACTGAACTTGGGTAAACAACAGATGAACACAGTGGGAACTTCAGCAGAGAATTAGAAAATGCAAAAACCAGTCAGAGCTGAAGAATACGATAACTGAAATGAAAAATTCGCTAGAAGGAATTAAGAGCAGATTAGGCAATGTAGGAGAACACAGAAGACAGACTAGTGGAAATCATCCAATCAGTACAGCAAAAACAAAAACACATTTAAAAAAATGAGGAGAGTTTATGGCACCTCTGGGAAAAGGTCAAGTGTGCTAACATTCACATGATAGAGGTCCCAGAAAAAGAGAGAGAAAGGGGTAGAAAATGTATTTGGTGAAATTGTAATTGAAAACTTTCCTAACCCGAAAAGGGAAACAGATATCAGGTACAGGAAGCACGGAGCACCCCTGTCAGAATGGTGTCATCCGAAAACAAGAAACAACTGGTGTTGTTGATGAGGATGTAGAGAAAGGGGACCCTAGTACACTGATAGCAGGAATGTCAATTGGTATAGCCACGGTGGAAAACAGTATGAAGGTTCCTAAAAAATTAAAAAGAGAACTACCATATCATCCAGCAATTCATTCCTGGGTATATATCCAAAGAAAATGAAAACACGAATTCAAAAAGACGTGTTCACCCTGATGTTCATAGCAGTATTATTGATAATAACCGAGATATGGAAGCAACCTAAGTGCCCATCAACAGATGAATGAAAAAGGTGTCATATATATATAGACAGGTAGATATAATGGAATATTACTCATAAAAAAAGAATGAAAAAGATAAAAAAGAATGAAATCTTTCCATCTGCAACAACATAGATGGACCTGTAGGGGATTATGCTTAGTGAAGTAAGTCAGACAGAGAAAGACAAATGCTGTATGTTTCCACTTATATGTGGAATTTAAAATAAAGCAAACAGAGGAATATAACAAAACAGAAATAGACTCACAAACACAGAGAATAAACTAGTGTTTACCATTGGGGAGAGGGGTGGGGGAAGGGGCGAGATGGGGAAGGGGATTAAGAGGTACAAACTACTGGGTATAAAATAACTAAGATACACCAATGTAATGCACAGCACAGGGAATATAGTTAATTAATATTTTATATTAACTTTATATGGAGCATAAGTATAAAAATGCAGAATCACTATGTTGTATACCCGAAAGTAATATAATATTGTACGCCAACTATACTTCAGTAAAAAATAAGTAAATAAATAAGTCTAAATATAATCTGTGTGCTGGAGAGACTGGGATGCTCCCCTCCAGCTCTTTATGTTCTTGCCTCAAACCTGAGGCTTTTTGAAGTAAAATACCCACTCCAACATTATTTAATACAATTAAACGTTCTGTGGTCAAGTTTGCCTGATCACACGAGTGCCTGAACACGACAGCACAGTCTCTCCTCAGTCTACTCCAGCCTCATTCCCACCTAATCCCCTCCCCAGTCAGCCCCTCCACAAACAGCAGATTTCAGGGCCTTTTCCAACCCACCTTGTGCATTCATTCCTAGGACCATTCATCCCACCGCACATTTCTGCCTGAGTCCTGTCTGTGCTTCAACGTCCGTTTCAAATTCTACCTCTTCATGTCACCCACCTGGTTCCTACAGGTAACTGTGTTCTCCCCCTATTGGCACCAACAACGAAGCAAAAGCAAAGGGAGAGGTTGGCTGAGTAACCTGTCTCTGGCCAAAGGACTCAGATGGTAGGTTTGCCTAGAGCTCAAGCCAAAGCTGTGGGTGTCTCTGCAGTAACTCTCCTGCCGCTGCCCGCCCCCCACTCCGTTACCCACCCCACCCCCATCACCCCACCCCCCCAAAGCTTCTGTAAAGTTTACCCCAGGGCTAAATCACATAATATGATTCGTTATTTTGTGTCTAGAAATCAACAAACTCCCTTAATTGACACCAGAGCAGCCCACAGAGCCCAGTTTGGGGTGGGGAGCAGATGTTCAAGTGATCATGTAGGGCAAGGGTTGAGGACCCAGTTCACAACCTTAGCTGTCTCTTGCACTATTGTGGATAGCGCTAAGGAGAGTGGAGGTTTTAGGAGGGTTCAGCTCAGATATATACAGAATTTTCACTTTGTAACTTGTTCTGAGGTTAGCTTCCCTTGTAAGTCCCCAGGAATATCTTTTGCATTTGCTGCACATGCATTTGGGGAGTGTTCATTGCCTTCTGCGGTAGTTCCAGCAGAAGGACTAAGGGAGTAGGGAAGGAGAGAGAATTTAGTCCCAAAGAAGAGCATGTGCGCTGCAGAGCTCGAGAAGATTACCTGTTATTCTGAACTTACTGTTTCACACTCAGAACAGCCTTACAAACCTAGAGGCACATGAAGTTACCGTTTCTAGATCCTGCCCCCCTTTCACATACTTACTAGAACGCAGCTGCTCACTCAGCCAGCTTCACACAGGCAGAGCTCTTCCTGTTCCCCACAGGTCCTGCTCCGGGCTGGTTCCTTTTCCCTTGTGCTCACCGTTCCTGCAGGATTGGCGACAGGCTCTAACGCTGGCTCCCAGAAGCTCCTGACCTACCGCCTGCCCTTGGACTGTGGGTGCAGTGGGCGGTTTCCTCTCCACACATGGAGGAAGTCTCTGTGCCTCTCAGACCTCAGAGTTCAGGAAGCTCAGGGAGGGGGGGCCCAGTGGTGATGACTTAAAGAGACAGAAACATTGGCCAGTGAGGTGGTGGGTGTGCAATGTTGTCATTGCGAATCCCACCCGCTGCTTTGGGCTATGGTACTGTTTTCCAGAGGTTCCTGTGACACCAGCATCTTGTCCCTGGCAGGGTCTATAACCTCAGCGGGGAAGAGCACTTTAGGTTTCTGAGGACTCGTTTTGTTTCTGACCTTTGACCAGCAATCTTATCTCCAGTTGTCTTTTGCTTTACAGGCATTTTTTTTTTTTTTTTTTTTTTGCAGTACGCGGGCCCCTCACTGCTGTGGCCTCTCCCGCTGTGGAGCACAGGCTCCAGACGCGCAGGCCCAGCGGCCACGGCCCACGGGCCCAGCTGCTCCGCGGCACGCGGGATCCTCCCGGACCGGGGCACGAACCTGCGCCCCCTGCATCGGCAGGCGGACTCCCAACCACTGCGCCACCAGGGAAGCCCTCAGGCATTTTTAAAAAACAAAATAAAATGGCCTTCCTTCCCCAGGACAGGAATTTGAGAGGAATCTCTGAGTGAACCTCAGAGTGGACAATGCCACCAAAGTGGTCCTACCTGCTAGGAACATCACACGCAAAGTCTCTTCATTCTGAAAGAAAAGGAGGGCTTTTCCAGCTATTAAAAATAGGACAGCTGGCAGAAGACAGAAAATTTTTATACGGGGCTTAACCTAGCCATCTCTGTTAGTACCTCCAACTCAAGTGACTGTTTCTCCTCTTAGGAGGGTCATGAGAAGGTGAGTAAAATAGCCAATCATTGTGTGGAGAGAAGTATTTTGGTGACACATGCCCTGGACCTGGTTAGATTATTAACAAACCGTGTGATCTTGCCTAACTCACTTCAACCTTCTGGAGTTGACTTTCCACGGATATAGTGAGGGGATTAACTTCATCTGAAGCTAATGGGCTGGGGTGTGATGTTCACCCATTCCTGCCAGCTCTTTAGTGAAGAACCCAACTCCCACTGAACTCCACCTGGTCACCCCCCCCACTCTGCCCCCTGCCCATACCCTCCAGCTTTATTGAGGTATAATTGACATATAACAATGTATGTGTTTAAAGTGCATGATGTGTTGATTTGATACACTTTTATATTTCAGAAAGATTACTGCCATAACATTAGCTAACACCTGCATCATGACACATAATTACCATTTCTTTTTGGTGGTGAGAACATGTAAGATCTACTCTCTTAGCAATTCTCAAGTAGATAATACAGAATTACACTATAATCACTGTGCTGTGCATTGGATCCCCAGACCTACTCATCTTGTACGTGGAAGTTTGTACTCTTTGACCAACATCTCCCCATTTCTCCCATTTCCCAGCCCCTGGTAATCACCATTCTACTCTCAATTTCTATGAATTTGGCTTTTAAAAATTCCACATAAAAAAGTGATATCATACAGTATTTGTCATTCTCTGACCGCTTTGGCTATTTGAAATATTTTGTGCTTCCTTACAAATTTTAGGATTGTTTTTTCTGTTTCTGAAAAACACCGTTGGAATTTTGATAGGAACTGCATTGAATCTGTAGATACTTTTGGGTAGTATTTTAACAATATTAATTCTTTCAATCCATGAGCATGGAATACATTTTCATTTATTTGTGTCTTTTAATTTCTTTTATCAATGTCTTATAATTTTCATGTGCAGGTCTTTGACCTCCTTTCTTAAATTTATTCCTAGGTGTTTTATTCTTTCTGATGCTACTGTAAATGGGATTATTTTCTTAATTTCTTTTTCTCATAAATCATTATTAGTGTTTAGAAATGCAACTGATTTTTGTATATGATTTTGTATCCCACAACTTCATTGGATTTGCCTATTACTTATCACATTTTTTGAGTGGAATCTTTAAAATTTTCTATATATAAGATCATGTCATCTGAAAATAGAGACAGTTTTACTTCTTCCTTTCTGATTTAGATGTCTTTTATTTCTTTCTCTTGCTAATTGCTCTGCCTGGGACTTCCAGTACTATATTGAATAGAAGTGGTGAGAGTGGGCATTCTTGTATTTTTCCTGATCTTATAGGAAAAGCTTCTAGCTTTCCACTGTTGAGTATGATAGCTCTGGGCTTATTGTATATGACCTTTATTATTAGAGGTTTGTTACCTTTGTATCCAGTTTCTTGAGAGATTTTATCATGAAATGATGTTGAATTCTGTCAAATGCTTTTTCTGTATCTATTGAGATGATCATATGGTGTTTTTTTTTGTTTTCTTTTTTTAACATCTTTATTGGAGTATAATTGCTTTACAATGGTGTGTTAGTTTCTGCTTTATAACAAAGTGAATCAGTTATACATATACATATGTTCCCATACCTCTTCCCTCTTGCGTCTCCCTCCCTCCCACCCTCCCTATCCCACCCTTCTAGGTGGTCACAAAGCACCGAGCTGATCTCCCTGTGCTATGCGGCTGCTTCCCACTAGCTATCTATTTTATGTTTGGTAGTGTATATATGTCCATGCCACTCTCTCACTTTGTCACAGCTTACCCTTCCCCCTCCCCATATCCTCAAGTCCATTCTCTAGTAGGTCTGTGTCTTTATTCCCGTCTTGCCCCTAGGTTCTTCATGACCTTTTTTTCCTTTTTTTCTTAGATTCCATATATATGTGTTAGCATACGGTATTTGTTTTTCTCTTTCTGTGTATTCTGCTGTGGCTGGGTGGAGTATCTTGTGTTAGATCTAGTTGATTTATAGTGTTGGCCACATCTTCTATTTCTTTCTTGACTTTCTGGTTAGTTGACCGATGCATTATTCTTAGTCAGGTATTGGATTCTACAGCTATTACTGTTGAATAGTCTATTTTGCCTTGATTGCTGTCATTTTCTGCTTCATGTGTTTCAGGGTTCAGTTGCTAAGTTCATATGTTTATAATTGTTATATTTTCAAATTCATTGATTCTTTCTACTGTCAGTTCAAATCTGTCATTAAGCCCTTGTGGTAAATTTTTAAATTTCAGTCCTACTTTTGAACTTCAGAATTTCTATTTTGTTCTTTTATAAAAAATAATTTCTATCTCTTTATTGACATTCTCTATTTGATGAGATATTGTCATCATAGCTTCCTTTATTTCTTTAAGTGTGATTCCTTCAGCTCTTTAAATATATGTATAATTGCTGCTTTGAAGCTCTGTCTTCAAATGCAATATCTGGGCCCTCTCACAGGCAATTCTCGTTGCCTGATTTTTTCCAGTACGTGGATCACACTTTTCTGTTTCTCTGCATGTCTTGCAGTTTTTGTTAAAAAACTGGGCATTTTAGGTAACGTAGTATAGCAACTCTGGGTACTGATTCACCTCCTGCTTTTCTGGGGCTTGATTTGCCGTTGTTCCTGATTTGTTTAGTGACTCAGCTAGACTCTTCTAGTGAAGACTATTCCCCCTGCAGTGTGGAATCTCTGATGTTGCTCCTCAGAGGGTGCAGACTTTGGCACTCACACAGTCAGCTGGGATGAAAAGTTTTAGCAGTGCTCTCTCTGAATGTCTGTTTCCCTACTCTCTTTGTTCATCTGTGTGACTCTGTTGGTATTACACCCGCTGTTAGGCTTACTAACTGCCATTTGATTGCACTCTAGTTTTTGACGAGGTTCATGAGCATAAATTGCTCCACAGTCTGGTCTAATTAAATTTGGTTTCCTTTGCAGGGGTAGTTTTCATGGCCAGTTTTTCAGGTTTTCTCTGGCCCTAGAAGGACTCTTCTTACCTGTCTATTTTTCTGGTTCTTGCTGGTAAAATTGTTGGCCTATGGTTCCTCTTATGGCTCTCACAACATTACCAGTCTCCTCTAAAATCTTTATCATTTTCAGAAATACGCTTTCACTTGAACTTCCCACACTCTATTTCAAATAATTGCTTCCTTTGGGGAGGGCTTTAGAGTATTCTGTTATTATGAACTTCTTTTCATCCTGAACAAAATCTTTGAGCCACAGCTCCAAGCCCAGAGCAGGGGATGGTAGCCTCTGGAGTTCTCAACTTGCCTCTCCTAGCGTGAAACCTCTATCTTAAGAGGGAGCTGGAGTGTGGGCAGTTGGGGCCTGTCATGCCTAGGGTAGAGCGTCTGCCCTATGAATAGAAGAGCAATAGGGCACTGCTGGCTGCACTCACCAGAACTTTCGTCTCTGCAGCTCAGTGTTGGAGGGGATGGGAAATGTTGCCAGCCTGGCCCTGTTGGTACTATACTATATTCTTGCTGGGTAGCTGAGGGGAGAGGGAGCCCCATCTTCTCGGCCACCCCTGCCTAGAATGGAGTTTCCTTCAAGCTGGGCTGAGGATGTGTTGGGAACGGAGAAAGTGGGTCACGGCTCAAGCACGATACAGACTCTCACTGTTCTTACTCAGATTCAGTAGACATTTTTTCAATAAATGTCTATTCACTTGTTATATGATCTTAGGACAACGTCTAGAGACTTTGCTTTCTTTAAAAAGAATTTCCACTGGTTATGGTTTTTCACCAGTGATAAGCTTGCAGGGCTCCCCACAATGCTTTCTGGATTTGGACACCCTGTCATTAGTTTAAGTTAAACTTTGGCCATGTCGGTAGCTCCGCTCTTCTTCCTTCCTGCTGAGTGCATGGGTTTTGTAGAGTTTAGTTTCCCCTTCTTGTTGTTCTTTATTGTAGTTGAATGAACATTAGTTAACAGGGACCTAGGCGGCAGCCGCCATTGTCTTCCAGATTGCTATTTTATCTGGAATCCTTGGTTTTCCACTAAATACAAACATGCTCTACTTGCAGAGGATAAGAAAAATGTTAGTGTCTCCTTATATTTCCACATAGTCACATGCGGCCTCTCAAAGCTTAGAAATGAGTCATTAAGTACCATTTTCAAGTTATATTTATTTCATGATAAGCAACAGTCAAAAGCAATGAGGCTGCTCAGCTGTTTATTAGCTACTTAGGCTTTGAGAACTTCATTGTCAGGATTTTGAAAGACAGCAACACCCATACACACCTATTCAAGTCTAGAGCAGAGTTTATTTTGTTTCGTTCAGTCAAAGTCAAAAGTGCTGACTGCTGGACCTGCTTTCAATGAGACCCTGCTGTGGGTTTGGAGACTCACAGGAAAACCCTTGCACTTCATCCTCAGGCCAGGGCAGCCTGAGGCGGGGTCTGAAAAGAATCCTAAGGAGAGTTCAGTGCAGTTTCCATGGTGAGATTTCTCTTTGGCCTAGCCTTTCTCCTCTCCCTTCTGAACACTTCAGCAGGTACCAAGAGGGGACCTGGACCCCGTAACCTAGCCTTTCATAGCCTGTGCTATGACCACAATTTCAAGTGATGGATAAGACAGGGTGGTGAGGAAATGCGAGCAGGAAATGGCTGCAGCTGAGGCAGGATGTGGGTTGTTCTCTGCACAAGCGAAAGTACAATAGAACATCCTGTCTCCCACTTCTTGAAAATCTAGGGATTTACGGAAAACAACAAGAAGTTTGTGCTGTGATATGCTGAGGTGTACATTGCAGTGGTTCCCTTACCCCTTGTAAAAGTTTTATTTATAGCACCCATCATTAGTAAGAAAGCACTGAAGAACAATGTCTTTACAGGAGGATTGAAGGGAAGCAACAAAAGCTGTCAAATTGAAACAAAAAGAAGAAATGAAAATAAGAGCAGAAATCACGCAAACCAAATTACAAACGGCAGAAAGAAAGCAAGTCATTGAAGGCTATCGGGTGACTATGGCAGCCTCTACATTCCTTCCCAGCTCTTGTTCTCCTAATCGGGCTCTTCCACCATTAGGATCATGGAATGGCTAAGAATCCAGAGGATTTCTAAGCAGACATTGTGGGCTTTGGAGGTGTAGGGCTAAGAAATCTAGGTAGGCAAAGAAGGAAGGGAACTGTGGGTTTCCTGAGAGAAATAGAAAACTGTGGGTGAAAAACCCATTTCCTTGCTGACTGCTTTTTTGGCTATTGGAGCCAAGTGGTCAATAAAGCTGATATATGTAACTGGCTGTAACCATCCATTGCTCTGGTGACCCTCGGAACTCAAGAACACCGGGAAGGGAGGGCCTGTACTAATATTGGTCCCGCAT
Organism: Lagenorhynchus albirostris; assembly: GCF_949774975.1. NCBI lineage: Eukaryota > Metazoa > Chordata > Mammalia > Artiodactyla > Delphinidae > Lagenorhynchus > Lagenorhynchus albirostris. The sequence continues at coordinate 6,288,439 of NC_083102.1, forward strand.
CCCAAACCCCTGAAGCTGAGAGCCTCAGGAATGTTCCCCCCACATGGTGGTCTCCCTTTTCTGCGCCACTGCTGGAAGTTTATAACTATAACCAACCGATAGCTGAGAAGCAGTAAGGGTAAGCAGGCCAGGGTTCATGACCCCTGCCAGTGGGAGAGTCTGCGGATTTGTTCTCGTTGGGCAAGGCCCAAATATCAGAGTATGATACAATTCCGCGATAGGCACCTGACTTCAATAATACTTCCTTATCGTCTCATCTGTAAAGATGATGGGCTCAGAGGGGTCATATTTTTCTCCCCCAAACCATAGATCTCGCTAGTGGCAGAATCAAGACCCACCTATGTTTCCACCGTCTGCCTTTCATATGTTAATGGAGAGACCTGGTGCCCATATGCTAAATGAGAGTGTACGACGGAGTCTCATGGAACCAGACAGGTGTCATGGGCTCACAGGAGGATGCTGAATGCCGTTAGACCACGCAGACAGAGGTGGTAATCCTGCACTGCCAGTGTAGCCTGGGGAGAAGCCCTCCATACCTTTAAATGCATTAAAGTTGTTTTATCTTATTTTAAGGGATAATGTCCTCCTCTTCTTATTTTTTTAGATAAAACAATTCTTTTGTGTGAATTTGGTATTCTGTAAAAGTGTGGGCTGGGCTCTTGGTGGTGGGACTGGGACATGATGTAAGGCAGGTGGTCGTATAACTCACTGAGCTCATAATATCCTGGCAGTCAGCCTGTTCCCCTTAAGAGTTTAGGAGACCTTAGGGCTTCCCTGGTGGCGCAGTGGTTGAAAGTCTGCCTGCCGATGCACGGGACGTGGGTTCGTGCCCCGGTCTGGGAAGATCCCACATGCCGCAGAGCGGCTGGGCCCGTGAGCCATGGCCGCTGAGCCTGCGCGTCTGGAGCTGAGGAGACCTTAAATGGTACTCCCAGGCCTTGATTCCTTTAGCTTCTCTTTAAAAAAAAAAACAACAATTTTTTGGTTTTTATTTTGGTGTTGTGAAAGAAAAATATTGCTTGCCCTATCAGCAAACAATGGATACCGTGGCCATCAGGTGAGCAGCCCCTACCACCGCCCTCCCCACCCCCACAGTGAGTCTGAGGGAACTCAGGATGGAGATAAACAGCCCCCAGCCACTGCAGACCCCCAACCGGGTCCCCTGAGGGGACTCAGGATGGGAGAGAGCAGGATACTGGCCCTAGACAGCTAAGGTGCATATCAAAGGGATGGTTTCCAAGAGCCCAGACTCTTGCATCTTCACAGATAGAGAAAAGCACTCAATTCATTGACTTGTTGTCTGATTTTTTTTTTTTTTGAGTTAACAATAACCTTTTCAAGTTCCGACTACCTGGGTTTTTTTTGCAAAATTCCTATACATCCTGGCTCCTCTCTTACCTGTTGGGAGTCAAACCACACAACTCATCTCAGAGCTTAATGAAGCTCAGGTTCTTTATGTCTTGGCACAGAAATAATTCGGTGAGGGACAAAGTGATGGGTAAGGAGTGGATTCATTAGTATAGGATGCCTGTGAAGGATACAAGGTGAGGCAAGAGGGGCCTGCCCCGAGAACTAAGTGGGCTACATTTTTATCATCAGTGGATAAGTGGGGAGAGGGAGAAGACCACTTTCTTCCTCATTCTTTGAATAGATGGCAGGCTTACATCATTAGCTCCTCCTTTGCACCAGGTGGGGGAGTTTTTGACCCTATATGGTCCAACTGGGACTGTCATGGCGCTCTTCAAATCAGCAGAAGGGTGGTAACATATACTCAAATATGTTAAATCAGCTCAGATTTCAATATAGTGAGGGTCTTCCCCTTTGGAATGTCACCTTTCCCTTATATTTCTGTCCTTGGTATGTGCAGAGGTACATGTCCTAAGGATCATTATGTCGACCAGCAGGATGCAGGCCTCATTTTTTCACTTAATGGCCTGGGACATATCTTGTGCTTTTATTTATGACTTTATTGTTAAGCAAGCCTGCTTTGTTCCATGATGTTTTCATTGCTTTTTTGAGTGATAGTTAACTTACAGTTGTCTCCCAACGTTCCCTCTCCATCCTTAATCCCCTAGTGGAATTTCTAAAGCTCCCTGTGTAACCATCCTACTCCATCCTCACCAGGAGCAGCCCCTCACAGCCAAGAGGCTCCTCCTGGGCTTGAAGTGCTCAGAAAGTCGACCGGATAAAACAGAATTCTCAACTTTTAGGTTGTGTTTTTTTTTTTTTTCCGCTTGACAGTTTTGGTAACCAATCACAAAGCACCCCAGAGCAAATTTCTCTCCATCTGAATTCTACGAGGAACCAGAGCCTCGGTACCAACAGAGGCCACTTGTGCCCATCTGCCTTCTCGGAGGGTCCAGACGAATTTGCGTGAGTCCCTCGTGGTTCTCGGGTCTCCCAATTATTGATTGATGATCTTGAGTTTTATTGGGCAGTGTCTTTACCTGGCTCCCCAGTTCAAAGATATTGGGGAGTGACCCCTTCTAGTTGAAAGATACTAGGGCAGCCTGGTTGAAAAACACTGGGATTTGCTCAGTTGGAAGGATACTGAGTGGTCTAGGATGAATGGTTAGGTAAGAGGCTGACCTGACACCTTTCCTCAAATTGGCTATCTTCGCAAGAATTTGTCAGGATAAAAGCACACTAGTAAATTTTATCCCCAATAAGTTCAACTTTAAAATGGGAAATAGATTCTCTCAGACAAAAATGAGGGGCATCAGAAAGCCAACCTCCGACTAAAACTCCAGCCAGCTTCATGTATGTACAGAGCTCATACTTATAAGTACCTACTTAATTGGAAATTAAAGGAACTCTCACCCTTAAAATGGCTAAGATGGGGCTCTTTTATTACCTATGCAGTGGAATTAGAAAAGCTGGCTTAATAAAAACATCTTTTCAGTATTCTGTTCTTAAAGAAACAAAAGCCCTTCAAGGGGGGACTGGCATTTCTCTTCCTGCGCCTTTGAAATGTAAACGTTCTCCCTGATCTTCTTTGGGCTTTTCGGTGTGTGCGCCTGTGTTTTGAAAACTTGGTCTTGTTACCGAGTCCAAGCTCGCTCTGCTCGCTGCATGACAGGCCAATAAATCTGAGACGAGGTGTCGAGGCCAGGAATATGACTTTATTCGGAGAGCCGGCAGACTGAGAAGATGGCAGACTAGTGTCTCAAAATAACCATCTTATCGGGGTCTGGATGCCAGTTTCTTTTATAGAATCAGAGAGGGAAGTAAAGTAGAAAGGCAGAATAGAGAGGGAGAGGTGGGGAGGAAATAAAGTAAAAAGGGCCGTCAGTCTTGCAAAACATCTCCTGGAATGGCCAGCTTCGGGGAGGGCATGTATTCATTTCTTCTGTCTTGCAGCCCTTCACAGGTGGGTAGGGTTCCCTGAAGCAGGCCATTATGTGTGATTATAATCACAAAAGCAACGAGAAGCAAAGACTAAAGTCAAAGAAACAGATCCAACATGGAGTGAGAATTGGCCCTTTCCTGTTACAGTCTCTGCCATCCAAAAGGTACCCATAGGTGCACATTGAGCAGCAAATCAAATAGACTCGGATTCTGAGCAGTCTTTTGGCTGTGTCAACTTTCAGGGTTTTTGTTTGTTTTTTTTGCCATCTTAACATGCGTTGCCTCAGCCTGTACTTTCTTAGACTATTTTGGGGAATAAACCCTCTGGATCTCTTTTAGGGGCATCCTTTGCACGCTTTTGTGGGGAAGCCTCTTGCATCTTATTGGTTTGAATCACTATTAATATTATATCTCATTAATGGCCAGATGATGGATCTTTGAAATTGGAAAAACTTCTAAATTGGTAAATTTTTAGAAAGCTCTCATTATAAACAGATGTTTTATTGGTGAAACCACACACCTCAATTGGGACTCGAACCCACAATCTTCCAACTGAAACTGCACAACTCATCTCAGGACTTAATGAAGCTCAGGTTCTTCATGTCTCGGTGCAGAAGGAATTCAGCAAGAAGCAATGTGACAGGTAAGAACTAGATTTATTAATATAGGACCCTCACTAAGGTTACAAGTAGGCAAGCAAGAGGGCTCTGCCCCGAGAACTAAATGGGCTACATTTTTATAACCCAAGGACAAGTGGGGAGGGAGAGAAGACCACCTTCTTCCTTATTCTTTGAGTAGATGTCATGCTTACATCATTAGCTCCTCTTTCACGTAGGGCGGGGAGTTTTTGACCCTGTATGATCAAACTAGGAACGTCCTGGCGCTATTCAGATCAGCAGAAGTGTGGTAACATACACTCAAATACATTAAATCATCTCAGGTTTCGGTATAATGAGGGTCTTGTACTTTGGAATGTCACCTTTCCCTTAATATTCCTGTCCTTGTGTTACCAAACCCAGGTTCAGCTGCTAGCCGCTCAGAAGTCAATAATTTAAAAGGCAAGTGTTAGTAGAAAGGAAAAGTGTTTTAATCAGAAGAACTGGCAATCTGGAGAGAAGGTGGACTCATGTCCAGAAACCAATTCTGAAGACTCTGCTCAGCCATGACAGTTTTTAAAGGGAAAAATGGGGGACAAGAATCTCAGTGAATCGTCAAAGCAAGAAGTTGGATTCTGCATCCTTCTCCATTGCGTGCAGGCTGGCTGGCTCTCTCTTTAGATTTTATTGATTGATTGATTGATTGATTGATTTATGGCCGTGTTGGGTCTTCGTTTCTGTGCGAGGGCTTTCTCTAGTTGTGGCAAGCGGGGGCCACTCTTCATTGCAGTGCGTGGGCCTCTCACTATTGCAGCCTCTCTTGTTGCGGAGCACAGGCTCCAGATGCGCAGGCTCAGTAGTTGTGGCTCACGGGCCTAGTTGTTCCACGGCATGTGGGATCTTCCCAGACCAGGGCTCGAACCCGTGTCCCCTGCATTGGCAGGCAGATTCTCAACCACTGTGCCACTAGGGAAGCCCATCTCTTCAGATATTATCTTGCCTGTGTGATCTGCCTGCAGGATTGCCAAGGGGGCTATTGGGGGCAGAGAGCTGGTCATTCCTTAACCACTTCATTCTTCATTCTTCATTTAATCTAGGAAAAGGATCAACAGGTTAGATGAGGCATGGTGTGCATTCAGGAGAGCTCAAGTCAGGAGTTAGGTTAAATTGCCTAGTGATCTCATTCCTATAATTAGGTTATTTTACGGTTAGAGGGGAACAGAAATGGGCAAACAGGAAAGTGGCAAAAGCTGTTTTCAATTCCCTGCTGTCAAAGACCATTCCATTCTGTGGGATTAGGGGCAAAGATTCAGCTCCTGTAACTTCACACTGACATAGGATGCCATGTTCTCAGAGTGGAAGATGTTGACATGATGGGTCTGTAGCACCTCTTTGCTGACAATTTTAGTTGCCTGTTTACATATATGAGCAGAAAAGCTACAATTCTTTGACTGCCCACAAAGATATAGATTATTATGAGCAATAATGTTAATCCCATTCTCTTGAGGCCAGTTCCTGGAATTGTGCCCCTAGATTCAGTACTGCTCAAGGTGGAGCAGCTCATGTCATGGCTACAGTCTGGTTGGCGACGGGGGGCACTTCAGGGTTCTGTGTTCTGCTCCGCTCCACTTGGTCCTAAGAATCAGTATCTTGCTGACCTTGAATATCTTGTGCTTTTATATATGGCTTTATTGTTAAGCAAGCCTGCTTTGTTTCATGATGTTCCAATAGCTTTCCTGAGTGATCTTTAACTTAGAGTGGTCTCCCAAAGTTCCCTAAAGTTCCCTCTCTAACTATAATCCCCTAGTGGGATTTCTAAAACTACCTGTGTAACTATCCTACTCTATCCCTATCACTGGTATTTAAAAATGGGTAAGTAAAATGAATGTTAATAAGATTAAAGGAAAAGGTTTTGATAGAACATGACCTGAGGTTGGATGGTCCCAAAGGTCCCCCCAACTGGTCCCCAACATTAAAAGGCCCCAATCAAGTCCACTCTATTTATCCCAGTTTAAAATAAATAAATATGTATATCTATAATAATCTATATATGTAAAGGGCAGAAGGAAAATTACACTGAGATACCTGAACAACAATTACCTGAGGCAGCAGTTAGGCCAGTTAGTCAAGTTTAAAGATTGACGACAGGGCCTGGGTCCCTTGGCTCAACTCCTCTCTGGGGACCCAGAGCCTTTTTTTTTTTTTTAATTAATTTTTGGTTGTATTGGTTCTTCATTGTTGCGCGCGGGCTTTCTCTAGTTGTGGTGAGCAGGGGCTGCTCTTCGTTGCGGTGCTCAGGCTTCTCATTGCGGTGGCTTCTTTTGTTGTGGAGCGCGGGCTCTAGGCGCACGCGGTGCAGTAGTTGTGGCGCACGGGCTTAGTTGCTCCGCGGCATGTGGGATCTTCCCGGACCGGGGCTCGAACCTGTGTCCCCTGAGTTGGCAGGCAGATTCTTAACCACTGCACCACCAGGGAAGTCCCTGGGAACCCAGAGTCTGTTATACAAAATAGATTAAATGGTTGGGGATAAAAAGAAAAAAAAAACTTCTAGGAGTCCCTGTAAGAACAAGCCTTGTTTTTTGTTTTTGTTGCTGTTGTTACCTAAATTAACCCATTTATTGTAGGCTAGCAATGTTTCAAATGGTGGCCCTTCTACTGGTCCTTCAGTTCCTTCCGTCTTCTGACGGCTGACTTTACTGTGGCGGCAGAAGTGGTGTCGTAGGTCCAGGCACCACCAGCTACCGTTTTCATGCGGGAACCACAGTGCGAAATGCCCACAGCTCGTCTCTTCATCTTGGTTTTGCCACAGAAGGAGCAAGTGTACTTGGAGTGCTGGCTGATTTCAATTGTCTTCACCATTTTCCGGAGGGAGGCACCATAATGGGTCCCGTATTTACCCACCATTCTGACCTTCTTGGTGCATTTAGCCATGTCGCCGCCACCTAGGTCTGAGCCCAGAGAGGAGGAGACCTGTTGATTGGCTCCTAATGGAAACTAAAGGTAAAGGTATAAAATCATAACATTGAGATGAAAGTTAATAAATATTGGTATATGTAAATAGGCATTATATAAGATGGTTACATCTCTTTTGCTTAATTATATTGTAGGATAGACATGTTTCACTGGGGATTACTTCCCCTGGGTGGCATTATAAGACAGGACTTATAGACCTGCCCCTCGGGAAATATTTATTAAACAAACTAAAGGAAACTGATAGTGTTACCTGGGACCGTACAATATAAAGGAAAACTAAGAACTAATATTCAGGGGCTAATAAAAGTGACAACAGAGATTTGCTCTTGGTCTAACCTGTGCACTTAAAAGAGGGTCTTTACTGAGTACCTACCGTAGGCAAGCTTTTGAAGGCATGATAAATTAAACCCTAACGTTCTAAAACACAGAACTCTTAAATTTCAGTTTTGTTGAAAATCTTCTCACTGATATAGAAAAGCAAATTAAAGAAAATACAGTTATGCAAATGCATTTTTAATAGCATTTATGTGACAGACGATTTCTATCACTGAAGCAAACTTGGGTCCACTCACTCGCACACAGTGAAGCCGATCTACTGACACTGGATTGTGGTGGAGAAAAGCGCCGTGTCGATTGTAAAGATGCCAGTACCAGGCTCCTCTCTTATGTCTTGGGAGTGGTCCCTCAGAGCTAGCTGAGAGGCTGCCTCCCGGGCCTCAGGTCCTCAGAAAGTCTGCTGAATAAAACAGAATTCTCAACTTTTCGGTTGTGCACTTTTTTCAGTTGACAGTGTTGTGTAAATTGTTGACAAAAGCTAGAGTCTCCAGAGAATTTCAAAGCTAAACTCCTGAGAAAGCTACAACTTCTCCCATCACTGAGACTTCCACGGTCCATCTGGGCCAGACGTGTGGGTAGAGAATGCGGAAGAGCGCACTCTAGTAAATTTGCACCGCTCAGACCATGTAATGCAGGAGGGGAGTCTTTGGGTCGTTAGGAGGAACAGAAACCTGGCAGGGGAAAAGGTAGAGGAAAAGAGAAAGGTGATGGACTAGATTCCTAGAGCTGCTCTAACAGATTATTACAAACTATGAAGGTTCAAAGCAGAGACATTCATTGCTGCATAGTTCTGGGAATTCACACTGAAAATGTTGGCAAAGCCATGCTCTCTGAAGGCTCCAGGGGGAGCTCGTCCCTTGTGTGTTCCCAGCTGCTGGTGGTTGCTGGCAATCCCTGGCATTCCCTGGCTTGTAGCTGCATCACTCCAGTCTCTTTCCTCTTGCATTTTACTATAAGCAGTAAGGAGAAACCAGGCTGCACCTTCCACACTGTACTTAGAAATCTCTTCAGCTAAATATTCAAGTTCATCACTTACAAGTTCTACTCTCCACCCAGCAATAGACTGGCGCTACCCCGAGGATACACCAAGCCACGTGTCTGACTTCTTTCTTCCCCGAAGAGCCCTGCAGTCTCCCACTGCACCCAGGAGAGATAATCAGACACTGTGACTGGCTTTCTGGGCAAGATTTAGGTCATTTACTAAGGGCCTTTTGGACCCACCACAATAACCCCAAACAACAAGTATAACTTTGGAAATGTTGGTGTGATACCAGGCACACGGAGAAAAAGCTTTCAACTTGTCAACGCTGAAGCACCCACCAAGTTACAGCGCAATATTTCTGTCTCTTTAAAGGCAAACACTTCCTTCACTAGCCCCACCCAATCTGCTTCCTGGATCAGAGGTTTCAGAGGGTGCAAACATTTCCCCCTCATAGTTAAAGCGAAAGCACCGGCTCAAACAGCTTCTTTGGAGAAAACTTGACAACTCATCAACTCCTTCAAAAGGTGAGCCTGGCTGAGAAGAGGCCCCAGAGGATAGAGCTGAGAGGGGCAGTAGGATGCAGGGAGTCTGCGTGGGGGTGGGCTCTGGCGTGAGAAGGGACCAGGTGGTGAGCAAGCAACGCAGTAAGGAGGATGCTGCCAGAGTGCTGGTGGTGGAGGGGAGAGAGGGGAGGAAAGATGTTTATGAGCATAATGTCCATACATCTCATAGTTAACATGACAAACTTCTGCTGAATACTGTACCGTCTGTCTAGTCGCTGTTGTGATAGATATTGAGTACCACTTGATAACCCAGAGTTTTCCCTTAGTAGGAAATGAGTGTCCCCAAGGCAGGTCTTCAGAGCTGGAAGGCAATTCAGAGGCCACCCAGTCTAAACCCCTGTTTCTTTTTTTTAATTTAATTTTTATTTTATATTGGAGTAGAGTTGATTTACAACGTTGTGTAACTGTCAGGTATACAGCTCAGTGATTCCGTTATACATATACGTATATCCATTCTTTTTCAGATTTTTTTCCCATATAGGTTATTACAGAATATTGAGTAGAGTTCCCTGTGCTATACAGTAGGTCCTTGTTGATTTTACTGAAAAAGAATCAGAACCCCTGAGAGCATGGTGACTCTCCAGGGATTACCCAGGTCACTAATGACACAGGAAATGTAGAATTCACTTTGAATGCTTTCTGACACTTCACAGAGAGAAGCTGTGTCCCTAATAGGGTGACACATGAGGTGAGGAGCGGGTGCTATGCAGAGAGGATTAACTATGCTAAAAAAACATGTGTGTGAGACCCCCTCCTTGCCTTCCCTAATTATAGTCTTGCTAACCAGTTCACCATTCGGGAAACAGTGTGGACTGTCTTCCCCTGATCTGCCTCTGACCTGACGTGGACTACAGAATGACGGGTCCGAGAAGGAACAAGAAGAGGCCGTAGTGTGCAGTGCTTAAGAGCGAGCATGGTAGTCAGACAGCCTTTGAACTGGACCCCTCTCTGCTCGACACCTATTAGCACAATGACCTTGGGCAAGTGTCTCAGAATTCTTGAGCCACATCAGTCTCCTCATTTAAAAAACTCAGGTAATAAAGTTAGCTTCCTTGCAGGTTATTTTTGCGAGTAAGTGAGACACAGTTGACCCTTGAACAACACGGATTTGAATTGTGCGGGTCCACTTACATGTGGATTTTTTTTCAATAAATACACATTCAGCTCTCCATATCCCTGGTTTTACGTTGGCAGATTCAACAAAACAGGATGGAAATTTCCCTCCAAGGTAGGTGGAATCTGCCAATGTGAAAGCCCTGATATGGAGGCCCACGGTACTAGTCATTTTACCTGAGATATTTGAGCATCTGCAGACTCTGGAACACGTTGGGGTCTTGGAATCAGTCCCCCCTCCACACTGATATGGAGGGATGACTGTAATATACAAAACATACTTATTAGGGTGCTCGGTATACAGTATACATTCAGTAGCGGTTACACTACACCCAGGTTATTTTTTTTATTGTGGAATTTTTTTTAACTTATTGAAAGATAGAGGGAATAATATAAGGAACTTCCATGTACCTATACCAAGCCTCAACGATTATCCGTTTATGCCAGTCCTGTTTCATTTATATACTCACCACTCCCCAGCCACCCCAGATTACTTTGAAGCAAATGTCAGACCTTGTGTCACTTTATCAGTAAATATTTGAGTATATATGTCTGAAAGATAAAGAGCATTTAAAAAAATTACCAGACTCAGACTTCAAAAAGCAACGAGAATTTCTAGAAAATTACCAGTTATATTCACATTGCCCTGATTGTCTCATAATTTTAAAAATTGTTTGAAGTTGCGCCCAAATGAGGTCCATAAATTGCAATTCACTGATATCTCTTAAATTTAACTTAACACATAGGTTTCTACCTTCCTTGTTTCTTGCTATAAAATTTCTTTAAGAAAGGGGAGGTCTTTTGTCCAGCAGAATTGGAAGTGTACACTTTGCTGATTACGTCCCCAAAATGTCACCTGCTCTTCTAGTTCCAGTGTTTTGTGTGCATCCTGTTTAGGGAGAAGCTTGGTCAGATTCAAGTTTGTCTGGTGTTTTGGTGGGAGTACTTCACAGGTGCAGTTGTTAACGTCAATCAGAAGGCACATAATGTTTGGTTGTCTCAGATATTAATGATTACCTTGAGTATATGTTTCCTTAAGGGTCACAAATTATGATATTCTAATTCTATCATTCTTTCTTCATTTAATAGATGGAATAAACCTATAAAAAGAAACTTCCCCTCAACAATCCTTTCATTTCCATGAGGCACAGTTATATAAGAAAGACAAGATAAATGCTTTGTTCTTTCCCTTTGTCAACGTTCAGAATGACATACTCCTAGCATACTCCAAAGGGAACAACTGACTTCTTCTAAGAAGATGGCATTGCTATGAACACATAGATTTTAACTTATTTGATATATTTCAATCCCTTGAAATCATTATTCTTACCGATGCTCAAACTGTCTCATCTTTGTCCTGTTGGGGATCGTCTTCAAGTTGGCTCTTAAGCCCTTTTGATGGGATCCTAGTAATTTTTTTCATAGCATCCTTGCTGTCTAGTATGACAAGATGGTCTATGCTCAACTCTTACATTGCCTGGCCCAGACCTGGAATCCATACTTTCTCCTAAGAGCCCTAAATTTTTGGTAGGAAATGGCATTTGAAGATTACAATCTGGCACTGAGGGTGCTCATTGTTGCTGGGCTTATCATTGTTTTTATGCCTTTTCAATGGATTTCAAAACTATACAAACACACACACGCACATACACACAACTAAGAATAGGATTCCCGAAAACAATTTTCTGCAGGTTTTCTTTTTGGGGCGGGGGGGGGCGTTGCTTAACTATATCCTACTGGGGATGGACAAAGAAACTACTGCATTGTCAAGTCTCTAGGACCAATTTTTTTGTGGTTCATCCACCACACAAAATACAATCTGGCTAGTTTGTTTCATTTGCTTTTTACTAGTATTTTGAAATATAATTTTTGCTGTATAATACATGCTTTCAAGATCAAATCTATGAAATCTAAGTATATCCAAAGTAGTCTAGTTCCCAGCGTCTATTCCCAGCTTCCCTCCACCCTGTTTTTTCCATCCCCATATAAGTAACTTTTTTGTCTGCTTACTTTTCAGATTATCCTGCCATTGCTTTTACGTATGATTGAAAAAATATATATATTACATTTTATATATGTAGGCTCCGGTCCTCCTGGTTAGAGAAATGATAGTAAACTGTTCATTATTTTCACCAGTTGGCTTTTTTTGCTTAATGATATATCCTGGAGATGTCTCCATAGCTGGACATAAAGATAGATCTCATTCTGTTTTAGTTGGCTAGTACTGCACTGTGTGAATATACCTTAGTTTATTCAACCAGGCCCGTACTGATGGGCATTTGATAGGTTTTTGGTCTTTTGCTGTTTCAAGTAGTGGTGCAGTAAACAGCCTTCTGCATAATTTTTTTCTGTATTTTTGTCAGTGTACCTTTGGGATAAATCCCAAAATTGAGGTTGATAATCAAAGGGTAAATGCACATGTACTTTTGCGAGATATTGCTGACTTCTCCTCTAGATGTTTCACACTGCTTTTCCATTCGCACTAGCCATGTGGGAGAGCACCTGTCTCCCCTATACCTTTTACCAGTATATTATGCCAGCAAACTTTTGGATTTTTCCCAAACCTGTAGGTGAGAAATCGTATCTTAGTGTAATATTAAATAATTAATTTAATTTTTCTATGTTTTGATATATTTTTCTCTATTACAAGTGAATGTTAGTCTCTTTTTATATATTTAAGGGATATTTACATTTTTTTCTTTGAACTGTTTATTTATATCTCTTTCTCCATTTTTTATCGTGTTGCTGGTCTTTTGTTTCTCTACTTTTAGATATTCTTTGCTTTCTTTTTTTATTTTGTAATTCAATTATAGTTGATTTACAATACTGTGTTAGTTTTAGGTGTACAGCAAAGTAATTCAGTTGTATATATATTTTTTCTGATTCTTTTGCATTATGGGTTATTACAAGATATTGAATATAGTTCCCTGTGCTATACAGTAAATCCTTGTTGCTTTTGTATTTTATATATAGTGGTATGTATCCATAAATCCCATATTCCTAATTTATCCCTCTTCTGCCACTTTCCCCTTTGGTAATCAGAAGTTTGTTTTCTATGTCTGTGAGTCTGTTTCTGTTTTGTAAATAAGTTTATTTGTATTTTTTTTAGATTCCACATGTAAGTGATATCGTATAATATTTGTCTTTCTTTGTCTGACTTACTTCTCTCAATATGATAATCTCTAGGCCCATCCACGTAGCTGCAAATGGCATTATTTCATTTTATTTATGGCTGAGTAATATTCCATTGTATATATGTACCACATCTTCTTTACCTATTCATCTGTCAATGGACTTTTAGATTGTTTCCATGTCTTGGCTATTGTAAATGGGGCTGCTAAGAACATAGGGGTGCATGTATCTTTTCAAATTAGAGTTTTGTCCAGATATATGCCCAGGAGTGGGATTGCTAGATCATATGGTAACAATATTTTAAGTTTTTTGTGGATCTGCCATACCGTTCTCCATAGCGGCTGCACCAAATTACATTCCTACCAGCAGTGCAGGAAGGTTCCCTTCTCTCCACATTTTCTCCAGCATTTATTTATTTATTTATTTTGCGGTACGCGGGCCTCTCACTGTTGTGGCCTCTCCCGTTGCGGAGCACAGTCTCCGGACGCGCAGGCTCAGCCTCCATGGCTCATGGGCCCAGCCGCTCCGCGGCATGTGGGATCTTCCCGGACCGGGGCATGAACTCGTGTCCCCTGCATCGGCAGGCGGACTCTCAACCACTGTGCCACCAGGGAAGCCCTCCAGCATTTATTATTTGTAGACTTTTTGATCATGGCCATTCTGACTGCTGTGAGGTGATACATCATTTTAGTTTTGATTTGCATTTCTTCAATAATTAGTGATGCTGAGCATCTTTTCATGTGGTTGTTGGCCATCTGTATAGATATTCTTGGTGTAAAAGGAAAATTGCCCCTTGCCCCTCTTTTATATAAGTTGACATTTGTGTTTTAATTTGTGTATGGAGGATTATTTACTTGTTTGTTTGCCTCACATTATCTTTTTGGTTTTTATGTAATCAAATTTAGGAGTCTTTTTCCTTACTCTATTTCAAATCTTAGAAATATTTTCCCACCCCCAGGTTACAATGATTTATCCATGTTTCTTCTATTATCATATGGATTTTTTTTTTACATTTAAATTTCTGATCTATTTGGAATTTGAATGGCGTCAGGAAGTGGATGCAGTTTTATCTTTTTCTGTATTGTTATCTCAGTGTTGCTTATTAGTCCATCTTTTTTCCCATTGATGTGAGATGCTGCCTTATTGAATATAAATGTAATATAATATAACTGAATTGAATATAAATGAATATAGTGTGATCAGTTTGGTCTACTCCTGAATTTTCTGTTTTTGTTTCACTGTTCTCTCTATCCATGCACCAACATCATACTGCTTTAATTATACAAACTATAATGTTCTACTATCTGGTAGAGCTAGTCTTCCCTCATTTTTCTTTTCTTGATTGCCAAGGCTAATTTTCTTTTGTCTTCATCCAAATGAACTTTATAATCAACTATTTTAGTTGCATGAAAAAAAAAGCGATGAAAAAATTTTTATATTTATGTAAAATCATGTTAAAGAAGTATCTATTCATTTAAATTTTATGATTTAAACATGAATCAGTGTGGGGCTTCCCTGGTGACTCAGTAGTTAAGAATCCACCTGCCAATGCAGGGAACACAGGTTCGAGCCCTGGTCTGGGAAGATCCCACATGCCGCGGAGCAATTAAGCCCGTGCACCACAACTACTGAGCCTGCGCTCTAGAGCCCGTGAGCCACAACTACTGAAGCCCGCGTGCCTAGAGCCCATGCTCTGCAACAAGAGAAGCCACCGCAATGAGAAGCCCTCACACTGCAATGAAGAATAGCCCCGGGTCGCCGCAACTAGAGAATGCCCGTGTGCAGCAACAAAGACCCAATGCAGCCAAAAATAAATAAATACATAAATAAATTTATTAAAAAAAAAAGAACATGAATTAGTGTTGAATTTGGCCAAATGTCTTTTCTGCACCTAGTTCCTTTTCTTCTTAACCTATTAATGGGATGTGTTGCAACAATCAATCTCCTCATGTTGAACCACCCTAGTATTTCTGAAACAGTAGTACTTAATCAACGTGTATTGCTTTTTAGTGTCTAATAATTTATTTAGGATATTTGAATCAATACTCACACATGAGACGTGTATCGCTTTATTTGTTGGTGAAATCGTGGTTAGCTTTTGGGATCAACATTACACTTGCTTCATAGAAAGAGCTGAATGTTTTCCTTCCTTTTTATGTGATCAGGAATTGTTTAAGTAGCACTGAGATTATCAGCTCTTTAAAGGTTTCAGTTAATTCCATGTGAAACCATCTGGACATGACTGTTTTGTGGGGATATTCTTTAAGTACTTTGTTATTTCTTCCACAGCAATTGAGCTGTTTATGTGTAATAGAATATTACATATTTGCAGGGAGGAAAAGAAAGAAAAAAAGAGTTGGGAATGGTTCCAACTTGCCCAAATTGACCCTTTTTCCCTCTCCTTCTTTTTCTTAAGATCTTGTGGGTACCTAAGCCCCAGGGCCTCTTGATATAAACATGGCTGATGCCCAGGACAATGCTCTGAGGATCGTGCTGGTCGGGAAGACTGGAAATGGGAAAAGTGCCACAGCAAACACCATCCTCGGGAGAAAGGAATTTGAGTCTAAGATTGCTGCCCAGGCTGTTACCAAAACTTGTCAGAAAGCATCCCGGAAATGGGAGGGGAGAGACCTTCTCGTTGTTGACACCCCAGGGCTCTTCGACACCAAGGAGAGCCTGAACACCACCTGCAAGGAAATCAGCCGCTGTGTCCTCGCCTCCTGCCCCGGACCTCACGCCATCATCTTGGTCTTGCAGCTGGGCCGCTACACGGAGGAAGAGCAGAAAACCGTGGCGTTGATCAAGGCTGTGTTTGGGAAACCAGCCATGAAGCACATGATCGTCTTGTTCACTCGCAAAGAGGAACTGGAGGACCACAGCCTAAGCGACTTTTTGCAGACTGCGAACGTAAACCTGCGAAGCATCCTCCAGGAGTGTGGAGACCGCTGCTGTACCTTCAGTAACAACAGTACAGACTGGACTGAGAAGGAAGCTCAGGTGCGGGAGCTGGTGGAGCTGATAGAGAAGATGGTGCAAAACAACCAGGGGGCTTACTTTTCCGATGCCATATACAAGGACATAGAGGAAAAGCTGAGAAAGCAGGAGGAAGTCTTGAAGAAAATCTACACTGATCAATTAGAAAAGGAAATTAAACTAGTAGAAAAGGAATATGCCCATAGACCACAGGAAGCAAAGGAGGAACAAATAAAATTGCTAATGCAGAAGCATGATGAACGAATGAAAAATATAAGGGAAGAAGCCAAGGAGAATATATTTCAAGTTGTTTTCAAGGAGATTAAAAATATGCTTTCAAAAATATGGCAAATGTTTTGGAAGTAGTGTCAATTTTATTTTTACTTCTCAATTTACTATAACTTGTTAATAGGCAGTTTGCATTTCCCAAAGAGGACTAAACCCATAAACTAAAACCATATCTTCTTTCTGACGTCTTCTTACACTCTGACCTTGTTACTCTTTCCATTGAGTTATGGGTCTATATCCCCTGCCTTGAAATTGGATGGACTTTGTGACCGCTTCGATAAATTCTGGGTGGTTGAAGCAACACCATGTGACTTCCAAGGTTAGAAAGGGAAAATGCCTCCTTGCTGTCTCGGGGTGCTTGCCCTTGGAATTTGGCCACCATGTTGTGAGGAAGCCCCAGTCACCCACACGAAGAGGACTTGAAGTCACTGGCCCACTCCCCTGGCTGATATTTCAGCTGCCAGCCAGAAGCAGTTTGCCGGTCATGGAAGCGAGGTGACACCGAAGTGCATTCTCCAGTTGCCAACGGATGGAGCCGCAAAGAGCAAAGATGAGCCATCCCCACGGGGTCCTGCCCACCTTTCAGATTCATGAGAAAAATAAATGATTGTTGATGTTTTAAACCACTAAGTTTGGGATGGTTTGTTACGCAGTGAGAGCTAACCAGAATGAAATATCTTCCCAGCACATTCCCCACGACACCCGGCTCCCAGCTGTCCTTCTACACAATGCCAGTGAATGTAAGAGGTTATGAAATTGACATAAGCAGGCAATGATCTATTTCAGAGAGTTCAAAGAGTCAATTTAGGAAGATTCAAATAAGAAAGCCTGCATACGTTCAGTGTTAGCCCCACTGGTAATGTGTCTTATGTCAGTCCACATCTATGAGTACTTTGTTGGTGAAGCACCAGGCTTCTCTGGCACCATTCCTCTGTGGTTCATGGAGATGTGGACGTTGATAAATCCTCTGATTTTTTTTTTCTGTCTCTCTCTTTTTTTAAGGTACCATCCTAACTTTAAATGTCCCTGCTGTACCTTAGAAATCTCTTCTGTGCCAAATATTTTTCTTGCCTCTGCAGATCCACAGTTCACCCTTCTTTCACTCTAGCTTTTTGCCTGGGAGGCTGATCTATATGGACTACATCAGTGGGATCTCTCGCTCTCTGACTTTTGCTCCGTTTCTGCCAATGGGAAATCCAAGCAGGAGAGCTCTTGAGGATAGAAAAGCAGGGTCAGGGTATCTGTTTTCCTGCCTCTCTCCCTGCAGGGGCCTCTCCCACTAGCTGCAACCCTAAGCCGGAAGCTCATAACTCCTCCCCTGGAGGCTCTCTACCCAGCTCTCCTTCTGGGTTCCAGCTTCTGTTCACCCCTTAGGGTAAGGATGTAATTTCCTCACTGTTACCAGCCCTCTCCCTTGTCATTTCCAAACCACAGCTTGTAGGAAGCCCCTGCACTAGGCTCTCCTCCAACTACTTCATTATACTAAGCCATCTGTTTTCTGCTGGAATCCTGATCGATACATCTTATGATGCCTACTTCTTTTTCTCTTTCAGAGCATCCCCTGACTTTTGTTGTTGTTTTTCAATTCCCTCTAGTGTTTTCTGCCAGCAGAAAACTCTCTCCTGACTGTTGAAATCTCTGGGACAAGTTTACCCACATGGACTGTGACATTGGCAGTGAGCAGATAAAAGGTTCTGTCTTGCTAAAATAATTGCAAACCTTCGAAGTTAGAGGGATGATTCTATATCATTTATAATGATGGCAGATAACCCAAACTCAAATTGTTGGAATTTTTACAGCTGTCCTTTGCTTTCCCCATGAATGTGACTGAGAGTATTTATTGCACTGGTGAAATTTAGGGAGGCAGGGATTCGAGATCAAATCTGGAGAAAATAGGATCCCAAATACCTGCTCATTCTAAGGTTCGTCACAAATATTATGAATGGAGTAAAGACAGCAGGGAAGAAAAGCCCATTGTGAGAAAACATTCATAATATATGTTGTGACATAACACCGCTGGTCCAAACTGCTATTCCTGATAACACAATTCTTGTATTTAGAGGTAGTTCCTTGTGAGTGATTCATCAGTGCAATATTATCTCTAGAGAGCGAACTATTCATGCACTGCCCTGACACTTTCATTTAAGAGCCGTTTAAATGACATTTTCTCTCAGCAACTTGCAGAAGCATTATTAATTCAATTAACTTGTGTGTATCTAGGCGTACGTTAGGGCCTATGGACGATGCAGCTTATATTCCACTTTGGAAGGTAAGACATGCCCAGAGGAGAAATCAAATAAAAATCATCGACATTATCTTCTCCCGTGTCGAAGGAATTCTTGCCCGCTCGACTATCTTCACAATGCTTACATCCCAGTTTTCTCTGAAGGTGGTTCTGAGTTCTGAGGTCTCTGGAAATTCCAGCATTTTTTGTGTGCATCATTCCTAATTGTTGAAATATGTGAGAGCCATGACCCATAATTGGGGAATTAAAGTAGGATTCATAGGAGAAGACTTGAGGAAGAATTCAGGGCTTGAAATCTCCTGTGAAGGATGTATAGGATGTGTCCATGTGGGTGCCTGGAATGATTGATCATGCTTCTCTTCAGAAACAGGAAAGTTGGGATCTGCAGATAAGATCATCGGGGTAGACTCAGGAGTCACAGTACTGAATTAGGTTTGTGACAAGCTGAGTAGCAGACGTCAAAGGGCGGGTCCAATGTAAACGTCCTACATTGAAATTTTCGACTGAAGGTTATGTGAGAGGCCTGGGGTGAATGTGACAGGATATTAACATAAATGTGAATTTCAGCTGAGTCCTCAGTATTGCCAACACCCCCACATTCCAAAGGCATACACTAGAAGATCTGGGCAGGTCCTGCCAAGGAAGGAGCTGGAAACCAGTTAGGTGAGGTTTAGCTCTTCAACTAATTCGGTAGGTATTTGAAGAGGTCAAGAGGAAAGGGCTTTTGAAAAGAGGACATTCTGATCATAAGAACAACAGCCTTTAGGATTGGCAAACTTTTGGGCTTCATCTCGAGAGTAATTGGCTCCCTGGTAAAGAGGGGGATCTATGTGTAACCGTGTGATTTAATAAGGGAGGCTCCACGGGGACTCCACTTGCGTGCCCTACCCAACAGGACAACACTTCCCTCTCGCCTCCCAGCAAGTAAGGTGGCCCCTTGGGCTTTGATGCTGCCAGAGGACATGAGTGGTGTATGGTAAGAGATTCCTGGGAGGACCTGACCTGTGTCCTCTGGAGTTCAGCTTTGGAGTCGGGTGCTCCTGTGGGAAATATAATACAAAAGGACGTTACTATTTGTCAGAGGGTAAAGACTGAAGAGGTTGATTGGAAGCAACCATAACTTTCACTGACTGTGGGGCAAAAGTATGTGCTCCCCGTAAGTCAATGCGGGCCACACAGGAGGGAGCCAGCCAAAGGCAGGCTGAGGGGACTTGCCCGGAAGTCCACCAGGGATCGCACCTGTGCCCGGAACTGGAGTTGAAGTGACCAGCTGGGGGGAGATGGTGGCTATCAGTCGGACTTGTGATTGCAGATTTCCAGGGAGACTCTGCGAGGAGTCATTAATGGGGCCCCATGAGGAAAAGAGCCACGAAGTGTGCCTCCATCCCCCAAAGCCAGATTACACCTGCCTTGTCTTCAATGGTTTTTCCTCTTCTCCTCCAACCCACGAGGGGTCACAACCAAGGCGAGTGACGGGGGGAGGAGGTGGCGAAGGGCAGGGTGGGGAGAGATGGAAGAAGCCCTGTGCACACTGCTGGTCCTTCAGCGGAAGCAGGCACCAGCCAGGGGAAGGAGACGCTTTACCCTGCAGTGAAATTCCGAGTTTGATTATTGGGTTGGATGTTGTAATTACACAAATGGGACTAACAGAGACCGGAGAGGGTTTGCGCTTAGGGCAGAAGCTATCCAAGACTTCCTTCATGAGGCACTGATGCACCCAGTTTGATGGGCCAGTAGGAGACAAGAATAAATGTCTTCCTTCTTTGCCCTCCCTTCTTCGTGAAGCCTGTCTTATTTAATCACAGGCTCAGCCATAGATCACCTTCTTTGCTATGGAGCAGATCACGCTAGAGAAGAATGCCAAGATCTTGCCAATCCTCTTCCTGTAAGAGTGGCACTGCGTGCTTCCCGTGAGTGGTGTAGCAGGAGTCCAGGGAAGCGCTCTGCTCGTGCAGATTATGGAAAGAAATTTGACATGACCACATTCCCAGAGGGGTACTTATGTGTACATCCCACACAGTCAAAGGATTCAAAGGGATGGAGTAGGGCTTGCAATATCTGAAGGGGGGGAAGTGTCCCGAAGAGCCCTGAGCCTTATTTTCTCACGGTCAATCCGAGCGGAGCCTTACCAGCTAAAAATCTGTGCCGTGGAGTCTCCCCGTCCTTGGGAGAGGACAGGCAGTAAGGCTCACTGCTATGAATAGGAGACTGTCACAGCAAGTTTATGGTGTGAGCTGTGGCCAAAGTTCCGACCGTTCTTAGAGATCACAACTTGACCTACGGAGAACGGATTTACCTTGTGCCGGGGTCTCAATCTGGTGAACAGGGTCAATGACCCAACTTGAAAGCATGCTTCTGGTTGGAAAAAAAAGAAACTACAGGGCTTCCCTGGTGGCACAGTGGTTAAGAGTCCGCCTGCCGATGCAGGGGACACGGGTTTGTGCCCCGGTCCGGGAAGATCCCACATGCTGTGGAGAGGCTGGGCCCGTGAGCCATGGCCGCTGAGCCTGTGCGTCCGGAGCCTGTGCTCCGCAGCGGGAGAGGCCACAGCAGAGAGAGGCCCGTGTACCGCAAAAAAAAAAAAAAAAAAAAAAAGAAGCTACAAATCAGAGACTTGTTTTCCACTGTGGCTTTTAAGTTCAAAGATGACTCCAGCAGAAGGGGCTCCAGAGATGTTGAGTAATGAGCCCCAAGGTCAAAGGAGGCACGTTTGAGACAGAGCAATCATTTGTAAAGTGCTGCATGTATAATCCACGAACGACCAAAAGTTCATTGGAAGGGTAATTTGTTGAACATAGAGGCAAAATCGCATCCTTTCTGGAAGGTATACACACAGAGAAGCCCTTGGTAAGTTCACCCAGCAAGTCTTGAATGAGAGCCAACAAAGCCTGTCCTTACTGAACGCTGACATTTCTCTAATGAGAAAAGCTACCCTCCAAACTAGAATGGCCTTGGACGTGATCCCTGCCTGGCAAGGAGGCACCCGTGCCATTGTCCAAACAGAATGCAGTGTGTTCCTACTGATGAGACTGTTAATGTATCATCTTTATTGAGTCACATGAGGGCACAAGTGAAGCCCCTGAGTGATCCGATCCCCCTACCTGGGGACCTAGTAAATCAGTGGTTCCGATCATAGGTTCTTGGTAGAAAAAGTTGGTCATTGATTTGGGGAATCATTGTCTTAACCTGCGTTTTCTCTTGCATGTGACTGTATTGTTGCTGTGACATCTGCCACCAATGCAGCCAGGGAGCTACCAAAGGAGCCACCTCCGTGCTAGCGAAAGCCCTCGCTGACCGCCAGGGCGCGTTGCGCGAGCCGCGAGCCTGTGACATCGCGAGAGCGGGTCACGGGGCTTGAGAGTTGGACCTAAGAACTAGACCCAGCCAGCTGGGGGCGCCCCACCTACTCCGCTGTCCTTGGTATGTGTGTTCTGCTTGGCTTCCCCACTCCCAGAAGCCTCCCCAAGGATACAGCCTTGAGTAGAAATTGACACTATCTGGATGCTAGACAGGACCGAACCCACTGAAGGCCTCTGTATAAAGGTTGACGATTCTGGCAGACACGGGTGGAGAGCTATTCTCCTCGTGGCCGCTCAGGACAAGCCTTGTAAGTTCCTTGCTTATTAAACCTGCCGGCTGCCCACCTGGAGTGGTCTGCCTCACCGTCGGGTTTCAGATGACACCTGGGAAGATCCCGAGGACGTTGCAAACCAACTTATATTTTTAAACATCAGTCTCATCTATATTTATAAACAAATATAAAAAATGGAATATCCAAGGCAATTGTTCTCAAAGTTCTCTCTTCTTGTTAAAAAGCATCTCGATTATCCAAAACTCTTCCTAGATTGGGTTGCATTCTCTGAGATTTGCAATCAGCAAGTTGCCATGTTGCAGAATAGGACTTTGTAGGTATTCCCTTTCCACACTGTTGACATTTAACCTGCCTTCTCACTCTTGGTCCTCTTTACCATATGTTCCCTGATTGTTTTTTCTTACATAAGTGAACATCTTCTATACTTATTTTATAATTCACACACTATTCCTTTTTTGCTTCTTTTCTGTCCCTTCAAGGAACGCTGAAAGGCCCGGAGGGCAAGGATCTTTACCTTGCTATTGCCTAAAACAGTGCTTGGCACATAACAGGCTCGCAAGAAACACTGAATGAAAATTCTATCTCATTTGATATTTTGTTCTTGTTTGTTTAGAATCGGATTGCTGTATTTGCCTCTACTTCTGCTTTCAACCTCTCTCAAGTTTCATGTTTTAGATTTGGATTTCCTTTGCAATCCACTCCAAACAATATTTATTTTTGATCGGAAATCTTTGGTGTATTTATCGTAGTTATAATTTATGATCTATTTGGATGCATTTGTAATATTTTATTTTTTGCTTTCCACTTGTCCAACCTGTTTCATAGTTTTTTTTCTTTCTTCTTTGTGCCTTAAGTTGGATTATTTGGTTCTTCTTTTCACATTCTATTTTGTTTTCTACTCAGTTGGAAATTATATACACTCTTCCTAATTTTCTTAGTGGCCACAGCACATATTCTTTTTTCAAAATTTTTAAATTTTTTATACCATTTTTAAGGGTTACATGCCATTTACAGTAATTACAAAATATTGGCTATATTCCTCATACAACACATATTCTTAACAAAGTCTAAAAGGAATCTATATTTTAACCTTCCTCTTATACAACAAATTACTATAGAACATTTAAACTCCGTTCCCACCTTCCACCCCATCTATGCATTATTGTTGTGTATTTTTTTCCTTTTTAAGCCCTAGAAGTTATTACCATTATCTTCTCTCCCTTTCTTTGTCTTTCCTTCCTTCTTTCTTTCCTTCCTTCCTTCCTTCCTTTCTTCTTTCTTTCCTCTTTCTTTTCAACCTCTGATTTACTATCTGTGATTACTTTCCTCTTGCCTCAAGCACACTCTTTACAAATTCTCTTAGTGAGGTTGTGCTGGCGGCAAGAACTCTCAGTCTTTGTTGTCAATGTGGTTTTGAGAAGCAGACTTTAAATTCTCCAGGGCTGGTGAAATATCCTCAGAGTGACAGCTAGCTGCTGTGCTCCACTTGCCCACCTTCACTTAGTTCCGCGTCTGAGAAAGGTTATTTTCTTGCCTGCTCACCTGTGCTTTTAAGAAAATGTGTGTAATATTTTTCAGTATTGTTAGTTGATTTCAGTGGGAGGATTAGTAATCTAAATATCTGAAAGAGAAGTTGATTTTTATGTTCGGTTAGTCTTTTCCTGGTTTTGTTTCCTGTGTGTATGGCTCCCTGTGGGGTTATTTTTGCTGTTTATCGTTGTCTCTTTCAACTGTCTCTCATATCGCAGTTTTTCGTCAAACAGCAGCTCTCCCTGACTGCCTCTTTGTAGTTTGGAATAAATCATTAGAAAACCTGGAAGTTCCACGTCTGAGTGAGGGTGCCGACTGCAGGCTTCACCTGAGGTGACCGCAGGACAGGCTGTTATGTAGAGGGAATGCAAAATGCCAGAATGCAGAGGATTTTCTCTGGAGATGCTCTAACCTCTAGGGGAGATTCCTTCAATTACCCACTCGGGAAGAGAGACCTTGAAGTGTGAGGTTCTGAATGAGGGGGAAGTAAGGAGATGACTGGATCATGTGTCTCATACTCACTTCTTCCACGAATGCCCTGCTTTCAGCCCTACAGCCCCATCCCCTTGGAGTGGAAATTTCTGAAGCCCACCTCCCCGAGGTGCTTCCGTCAACATCCGCGGGCACCTCAGGACAGCCTCTCTGGGGCCATGTTGGCCGTGGGTGTTCTGCTCCGATGCGTCCTTCCAGAAATCTGTTGAAACCTCTTGTCTCTGATACTTATACTCCTAATTGTCTATGGCATCCTGGTTTTTATTAGGGTTTGCAGAAAGAGAACGTCTGTGGTCGATAACTGATCTCAGTTCATTATCCAGAAAGCTTGGCATATGGCCAGTTTGCTATCTGGATGCTGAAATCCCTGATCTCCTGTTAAATAGAAGTAAAATGTAATGAGAGAGAATGAGCAACATTTACATATATATATTTACACAGAATTATTTGTGGCCATTTACAACTTGGAAATAGAGAAATTCTAAGACAAATTTCAAGTTGCTATTACTTCCAAATGGGCAATGATAAAAAATTGACTTGTTAAGTTTTCTTTATAAAGTTTAGGCTTTTAAAGTGTAGTGAAATAACCGAGGACATGGAAAGGAGACGTGACCCATAGGCCAGAGCCCCTCTGCAAGGCAAGGGGCTGGCACCCCTCGGCAAACCGAGGGCGGGCGAGTAAGCCAGGACTGCAGGCAGTCCTGGAGACTTTGGGCACTGATGCATGAAATGACCTCAGTATAATCAGAACACAAGGAAACGTCCTTGTGCTGCTTCAGTATAATCAGAATGATGGGAACACACGGAGATGTCCTTGTGCCGCTTCTGAGCTCAAGGACGCGTAGCACGGCATGTCTTCAAGAAAGCCCACTGTTGCTTGTATAACCGATAGAAGCATATGTTGCTGCTTTGGCATTTCTGGAATGTTAAGAAAACAAGTCTTAAGATGTAAACACAGATAATGCGTAAATAAAAGCTACCACAGCAGGACAGACGGCGCTGTTTTGCCTGAGCGAGAGGCAGCCCTCTACTGCTGTGCTTCGGCACAGTTCATCTCGCGTGATGAGGTTGCTTTCGGAAACCCTGTCATAAGATAAACTGCAACATTTGGCGCCCGAACAGGGACCTGAATGTAAGTAATCGCGTGATGGCGGGACCGAAGGGGAAATTGGTCCGCTCAGAGCGAAACCTTCGGCAACAGTAGAGTAATTGAAAGGGGGAATTCCCATTCAGTAGAATTTCAATACATTAAACTCCTGAAACAGTTATTACGGAGTTCAGGAGTGAAAGTGAAACCAGAATCTTTTGATGAATTGTTTGCGCTGGTACGTAAATATTGTTACTGGTTTCAACCTACTAGTCATAACCAGTTGAGTTTAAAAGTTTGGAAACAGGTTATGCGAACCTTAAGAAGAGCTCATCAGCATGGAGACCTTATATCTGTCCGTGTTTGGTGTAAATTAATTTCCCTTGCCCTGGAACCATTACCATCTGAAACTGAAAGTAAATATGGGGCGCGTCCTCAGCGTCCGAATCCTGCTCGCGATCACTCTGCTGCTTTTCGTACTCTGCCCCGTGAGTCTCCTATAGAGGACCTTCCTCCCCTCCTCCTCCCCTTGTGTCTGAGACAGGAGAGGATTTTTCGGATTCCAGTGATGAAGGGGCTTTTCTGATGATGATAAAGATTAGGAGCAAGCTAGCAAACAAAATGAAATGCCACTTTCTCAACAGAATGAGATTTCTGATATACTTTCAAAGTTGGAAAATTTGATGGCTAAATTGGAAGAAAATAAAAACAATGCTACTGAACCCCAACATGTAACTAAAACAGGGAAAGATTATGCTGGGCTTGGATATCCAAATTTAGGATAGGGGCCACTGCTCGAAAATTTGCATTACCATTAGAATGGTTGAAGGATACCCCTTTATGGACAGAGCAGTGGCCCTTAACTCAAGAAAAATTACAAGCATTACACCAATTAGTACAAGAACAATTAATAGCAGGACATATTGAAGTATCCACTAGCCCTTGGAATTCACCTGTTTTTATAATCAAGAAAAAATCAGGAAAATGGAGAATGTTGACAGATTTACGAAAAATTAATGAGATTATTCAACCAATGGGGGCATTACAACCTGGAATTCCACCTGCTGCAATGCTCCCTCGCAATTGGGAACTTATGATTATAGATTTGAAAGACTGTTTTTTACTATACCATTACAACCTGAAGATTGTGAAAGATTTGCATTTACTGTACCAGCCTTAAATCAAGAACATGCAGCTCAGAGATTTCAATGGAAAGTTCTCCCTCAGGGGATGTTAAATAGTCCAACTATGTGCCAATTTTTTGTTAATCAGCCTTTGGAGGAATTACTCACATGTATCCTGAGGCACGTAGTCTCCATTCTATTTGCTCATCCCCATCAGCAAACATTACAGCAGATGTTACAACAAGCAGAGTTGAAATTTAAAGAATGGGGTTTACAGATAGCTCCAGAAAAAATTCAAAAATGTGCTCCCCGGCAATTGCTTGGACAAATTGTAACCAATACTCAGATTATTCCTCAGAAAGTACAAATTAGACGAGATTCTCTTGTAACATTAAATGATTTTCAAAAATTACTAGGAGATATTAATTGGTTACATCCTAGCCTAGGAATTCCTACTTTTAAGTTACAAAATTTATTTCACACCTTGGAAGGCGATCCAGCATTGAATAGTCACCGTGGACTTTCTCCCCAGGCGGAACAAGAACTTAAATGGATAGAAAAACATATACGTGATGCACAATTGGATCGGATTGAATCTCTGGATCATTTATGACTTATTGTATTTCATACTCCTCATTCCCCTACTGGATTACTACAACAACACAGTAATCTCATAAATTGGATATTTTTAGCTCATAAAGCTCAAAAAACATTACAATCTTATGTACAAAAAATAGCTGATGTTATTATTAAAGGTAGGTTACGATTAAGACAATTATGTGGTCAGGACCCACATAAACTTATAATCCCTTTTTCAAACAAAAAAATACAAACTCTTTTTCAGCTGGAGGATAACTGGCAAATGGCCTGTGCTCATTATATAGACAAAATACATAATCATTATCCTTCTGATAAACGTTTACAATTTTTAAAAAAAGACTAATCAGATTTTGACAAAAATAGTTCAATCAGATCCTGTTATAGGACCAACCTTTTTTACTGATGCCAATAAAACAGGAAGAGCAGGATATGCTAACAGTCATGATCAAAAGGTATTATAATCTCCATATGTTTCAGTTCAAAAAGTAGAACTATTTGCTGTAATACTATTGTTACAAGATTATCCAATTGCTCTTCATATAATTACAGACTCACAGTATGTGGAATTTACAGTTAAAAATATTGAGACCGCTTTTATCCCAAATGATGGATCAGAACTGCACTCTTTATTTTTGCAACTACAACAGATACTTAGACTACGTACTGCACCACTTTATATTACTCATACTCGTGCTCATACTCATTTACCCGGCCCATTGGTAGCTGGAAATGATTTTATTGATACTTTAGTGGGTACTGTACAATTAGCTACAGCAGAACATCACAGATATCATACTAATGCCAGAGGATTGAAAAATAAATTTAATCTTACATGGAAACAAGCAAAAATTATTCTCCGTACATGCCCGCAATGTGCTGCCATTAATCAACCTTGTTTGAATATTGGAGTTAACCCTAAAGGCTTATCTGCTAATGCTATCTGACAAATGGATGTAACTCAATATCCTGGTTTTGGAAAGTTAAAATATATTCATCATTCTGTAGATACCTACTCTCATTTTTCATGGGCACCTCCATTATCTTCTGAAAAAGCTGATGCTGTAATAACTCATTTATTAGAAGCTTTTGCTGTTATGGAAATTCCCGACAACATAAAAACCGATAATGCTTCTACATATCTTTCTCAAAAATGTCAAACCTTTTTTGCAACACATAATATACAGCATGTTACAGGCATCCCAGGAAACAGTACAGGACAAGCAGCAGTTTTCAGCTTTATTGAATTTTAATTTGCATAAAATAAAATTCATGCATTTTTTTTCAGTAGATTCAATAATCAGTTAAACAATATTTCTAAGCTTGGTATTGACGTATATATGTGAGCTTATATATGAGCCTGTAATGAGCTTATATATGTGTATACACATTGCAACGAGTATTCATTTTATTTACTTATTATTTAGTTATTTATTTACTTATTTTTACCTTTTGATCCCTTTCACCCACTTCTCCCACTTCCACCTTCAGCCCCCGCCTCTCGCAACCACCATGCTGTTCTCTGTATCTATGAGCCTGGCTTTTAGTTTGTCTAGATTCCACATATAAATGAGTTTGTACACTATTTGTCTTTCTGTCTGATTTATTTCACTTAGCCTAATGCCCTGAGATCTATCCATGCTGTCACAAATGGCATGATTTTCTTCTTTCTTGTGGCTGAATACTATTTGTGTGTGTGTGTATCTCCTTTATTCTTCCAACCATCAGTGGACACGTAGGTTGTCTCCATATCTTAACTATTGTAAATAATGCTGCAATGAACATTGGGGTGCAGATATCTCTACTAGTTAGTGTTTTCATTTTCTTTGGATAAATACCCAGACGTGAGATGGCTGGATCGTATGAAGTTCTATTTTTAATTTTTTTGAGGAACCTCCATTTGGTTTTCCACAGTGGCTGCACCAATTTATATTCCTACCGACATGCATGAGGTTCCCTTTTCTCCACATCCTCACAACAGTTGTTATTTCTTGGCTTTTTGATGTAGTCATCCTAACAGGTGTGAGTTCATATCTCATTGTGTTTTCTTTTAATTGGAGTATAGTTAGTGGACACTATTATATAAGTTACAGGTGTACAATATAGTGATTCACAATATGTAAAGGTTATACTCCATTTATAGTTATTATAAAATACTGGCTATAGTCCCTGTTTTGTACAATATATCCTTATATCTCATTTTATACCTACTAGTTTGTACCTTTTAGTCCCCTACCTCTATATTGCCCCTCTCCCCACTGGTAACCACTAGTTTGTTCTCTGTATCTGTGAGTCTGCTTCTTTTTTGTTCTATTCACTAGTTTGTTGTAGTTTTTAGAGTCCACATATAAGTGATATTACACAGTATTTGTCTTTCTCTCTCTGACTTATTTCACTTGCATAATACCCTCCAAGTCCATCCATGTTCTTGCAAATGGCAAATTTTCTTTCTTTTTATGGCTCAGTAGTATTGCGTTGTGTCTATATATATACCACATTTTCTTAATCCATTCATCTGTTGATGGACACTTAGGTAGCGTTCATGTCTCGACAATTGTAGATAATGCTGCCGTGAACATCGGGGTGCATGTATCTTTTCAAATTAGTGCTTTTGTTTTTGTTTTGTTTTTTCAGATATATACCCAGGAGTGGAATTGTGGGGTCACATGGTACTTCTATTTTTAGCATTGAGGGGCCTCCATACTGTTTTCCACAATGGCTGCACCAAGTTACGTACAGGAGGGGTCCCTTTTCCCCACATCTTCACCAACTTCTGTAATTTGTGTTCTTTTTGATGATAGCCATTCTGACAGGTGTGAGGTGATCTCTCATTGTGGTTTTGATTTGCATTTCCCTGGTGATTAATGATGTTGACTATCTTCTCATGTGCCTGTTGGCTATCTGTTTGTCTGCTTTGGGAAACTGTGTATTCAGGTCTTCTGCCTGTTTTTAAATCAAGTTGTTTGTCTTTGATGTTGAGTTGTATGAGCTGCTTCTATATTTTGAACATTAGCCCCTTATGTGTCATATCATTTGCAAATATTTTCTCCCATTCTCTAGGTTGTGTTTTTGTTTTGTTGATGGTTTCCTTTGCTGTGCAAAAGCTTTGAAGTTTAATTAGGTCCCATTTGCTTACTTTTGCTTTTATACTATGTCCTCTGCTTTAGGAGACAGATGCAAAAAAATATAGCTGCGATTTCTGTCAAGAGGGTTCTGCTTATGTCTTCCTCTAGGGATTATATGATATCCAGTCTTACATTTAGGTCTTTAACACAATTTGAGTTTCTTTTTGATATGGTGTTGGAAAATGTCCTTATGTCACTCTTTTACATGTAGCTGTTTAATTTTCCCAGCACCACTTATTGAAGAGAACGTCTTTTCCCCATTGTATATTCTTGCCTCCTTTGACCATATGTGCATGGGTTTATTTCTGGGCTCTCTGTTCTGTTTCATTAATCTACAATACCATATTGTTTTCATTACTGTAGCTTTTTAAATAGTATAGTTTGAAGTCAGGGAGTGTAATTCCTCCAGAACTGTCTTTCTCAAGATTGTTTTGGCTGGACTTCCCTGGTGGTGCAGTGGTTAAGAATCCGCCTGCCAAGGCAGGGGACATGGGGCGTAGCGCCCGCTTGCTGCAACTAGAGAAAGCCCGCACGCAGCAACAAAGACCCAATGCAGCCAAAAATAAATAAAGAGAAATAAATAAAGGAATTTTAAAAAAAGATTGTTTCCACTTCTCTGGGTCTTTTGTGTTTCCATACACATTTTAAAATTATTTGTTCTAGTTCTGTAAAAAATGCCGTTGACATTTTGATAGGGATTGCATTGAATCTGTAGATTGCCTTGGGTAGTACGGTCATTTTAACAATCTTAATTCTTCCAATCCAAGAACACAGTATTATCTTCCATTCTGTTTGTGTCATCTTTAATTTCTTTCATCAGTGTCTTATAGTTTTCAGAGTACAGGTATTTTATCTCCTTACGTAGGTTTATTCCTAGGTAGTTCATTCTTTTTGATGCAATGGTAAATGGGATTGTGTTCTCAATTTCTCTTTTTGATAGTTCATTGCTAGTGTATAGAAATGCAACAGATTTCTGTGTATTAGTTTTGTATCCTGCAATTTTACTGAATTCATTGATGAGCTCTAATAGTTTTCTGGTGGCGTCTTTAAGATTTTCTATGTATGGTATCATGTCATCTGCAAACAGTGACAGTTTTACTTCTTCCTGTCTGATTTGGATTCCTTTTATTTCTTTTTCTTCTCTGATTCCTGTGGCTAGGACTTCCAAAATTATGTTGAATAAAAGTGGTGAAGGTGGGCATCTTTGTCTTGTTCCTGATCGTAGAGGAAATGCTTTCAGCTTTTCACTGTTGAGTATGATGTTAGCTGTGGGTTTGTCATATATGGCCTTCATTTTGTTGAAGTATGTTTCCTCTATGTCCACTTTCTGGAGACTTTTTATTACGAATGGATGTTGAATTTTATCAAAAGCTTTTTCTGCATCTATTGAGATGATCGTATGATTTGTATTCTTCAGTTTGTTAATGTGGTATAACACACTGATTGATTTGCAGATGTTGAAAAATTCTTGCATCCTGGGATAAATCCCACTTGATCATGGTGTATGATCCTTTTAATGTATTGTTAGATTTGGTTTGCTAATATTTTGTTGAGGATTTTTGCATCTATTTTCATCAGTGATATTGGCCTGTGGTTTTCTGTTTTGTGATATCTTTGTCTGGTTTTGGTATCAGGGTGATGCTGGCCTCATAGAATGAGTTTGGGGGTGTTCCTCCCTCTGCAGTTTTTTGAAACAGTTGAGAAGGAGAGCTGTTAACTCTTTCATAAACGTTTGGTAGAATTCACTTGTGAAGCTATCTGGTCCTGGACTTTTGTTTGTTGGGAGTCGTTTAATAACTCCTTCAGTTTCATTACTGGTTATTGGTCTGTTCATATTTTCTATTTCTTCCTGGTTCAGTCTTTGGAGATTGTACCTTTCTAAGAATTTTTCCATTTCTTCTCTGTTGTTCATTTTATTGGCATATATTGTTGTTCATAGTAGTCTCTTATAATCCTTTGTAACCTTTTATATTTCTGTGGTGTCAGTTGTAACTTCTCCTTTTTCATGTCTGATTTTATTGATTTGGGCCCTCTCCCTTTTTTTCTTGATGATTCTGGCTAAAGGTTTATCAATTTTTTTTATCTTTTCAAAGAACCATTGTTTAGTTTCATTGATCTACTCTATAGTTTTTTAAGTCTATTTTATTTATTTCTGCTCTAATATTTATGATTTCTTTTCTTCTCCTAACTTTACGTCTTGTTTATTCTTCTTTCTTTAATTCCCTTAGTTGTGAGGTGAACTTGTTTATTTGTGATTTTTCTTGTTTCCTAAGGTGAGCTTGCATCATTATAAACTTCCCTCTTAGAACTGCTTTTGCTGTGTCTCATAGGTTTGGGATTGCCATATTTTCATTTTCATTTGTCTCTAGGTATTCTTTTCATTTCCTCTTTGATTTCTTCAGTGATCTATTGGTTTTTAGTAGACTATCATTTAGCCTCCACGTATTTGAGTTTTTTAGTTTCTTTTCTTGTAGTTGATTTCTAGTCTCATAGCATTGTGGTCAGAAATGATGCTTGATATGATTTCAGTTTTCTTAAATTTACCAGGGCTTGTTTTGTGGCCTAGCATGTGATCTAACCTAGGGAATGTTCCATGTGCACTTGAAAAGAATGTGTATTCTGTGGCTTTTGGATGGAACGCTTTCTATATGTCATTGAGTTCATCTGGTCTAATGTGTCATTTAAGGCCAGTGTTTCCTCATTGATTTTCTGTCTGGATGACTTGTCCATTGATATAAGTGGGAGATTAAAGTCCCCTACCATTATTGTGTTACTATCAATTTCTTCCTTTATGTCATTAATATTTGCTTCATGTATTTAGGTGCTACTGTGTTGGGTCCATGTATATTTACAATAATTTTTCTTCTTCTTGGATCAATCCCTTGATCATTATGTATTGTCCTTCTTTGTCTCTTGTAAGAGTCTTTAAAGTCTATTTAAGCTGATATAAGTATTGCCACTCTGACTTTCTGTTGATTTCCCTTTGTGTGGAATGACTTTTTCCATCCCCTCACTTTCTTTTCTTTTTTTTTAATTGGTGTATAGTTGTTTTACAATGTTGTGTTAGTTTCTACAGTACAGCAAAGTGGAGTTCCCTGTGCTATACAGCAGGTTCTTATTTGTTATCTATTTTATACATATTAGTGTATATATGTCAATCCCAATCTCCCAATTCATGCCCCCCTCTCCCGCTTTCGCCCCTGAGTTTACATACATTTGTTCTCTACATCCGTGTCTCCATCTCTGCCTTGCAAACCAGTTCATCAGTACCATTTTTCTAGATCCCACATATATGCCTTAATATACGAAATTTGTTTTACTCTTTCTGACTTACTTCACTCTGTATGACAGTCTCTAGGTCCATCCACGTCTCTACAAATGACACAATTTCGTTCCTTTTTATGGCTGAATAATATTCCATTGCATATATGTACCACATCTTCTTTATCCATTCGTTTGTCGATGGACATTTGGGTTGCTTCCGTGACCTGGCTATTGTAAATAGTGTTGCAATGTATATTGGGGTGCATGTGTCTTATTGAATTATGGTTTCTCAGGGTATATGCCCAGTAGTGGGATTGCTGGGTCATATGGTAATTCTATTTGTAGTTTTTTAGGGAACCTCCATACTGTTCTCCATAGTGACTGTATCAATTTACATTCCCACCAACAGTGCAAGAGGTTTCCCTTTTCTCCACACTCTCTCCAGCATTTATTGTTTGTACATTTTCTGATGATGCCCATTCTAACTGGTCTGAGGTGATACCTCATTGTGGTTTTGATTTGCATTTCTCTGATAATTAGTGATGTTGAGCAGCTTTTCATGTGCCTCTTGGCCACTTGTATGTCTTCTTTGGAGAAAGACATTAAGGTCTTTAGGTCTTTATTTAGGTCTTCTGCCCATTTTTGAATTTGGTTTGTTGATATTGAGCTTCATGAGCCGTTTATATATTTTGAAGATTAATCCTTTGCCCATTGTGTCATTTGCAAATATTTTCTCCCATTCTGAGAGTTGTCTTTTTGTCTTGTTTATAGTTTCCTTTGCTGTGCAAAAGCTTTTAAGTTTCATTAGGTCCCCTTTCTTTATTATTGTTTTTATTTTCATTAGTCTAGGAGGTGGCTCAAAAAAGATCTTGCTGTGATTTACGTCAAAGAGTGTTCTTCCTACGTTTTCCTCTAAGAGTTTTATAGTGTCCAGTCTTACATTTAGGTCTTTAATCCATTTTGAGTTTATTTTTGTGTATGGTGTTAGGGAGTGTTCTAATTTCATTGTTTTACATGTAGCTGTCCAGTTTTCCCAGCACCACTTATTGAAGAGACTGTCTTTTCTCCATTGTATATCCTTGCCCCCTTTGTCATAGATTAGTTGAGCACAGGTGTGTGGGTGTATCTCTGGGCTTTCTATCCTGTTCCATTGATCTATATTCCTGTTTTGTGCCAGTACCATGTGGTCTTGATTCTTGTAGCTTTATAGTCTGAAGTCTGATGTCAGGGAGTCAGATTCCTCCAGCTCCGTTTTTTCTTTTTTTTTCCCCTCAAGATTACTTTGACTCTTTGGGTTCTTTTGTGTTTCCATACACATTTTAAGATTTTTGGTTCTAGTTCTGTAAAAAATGTCGTTGGTAATTTGATTGGGATTGCATTGAATACATAGATTGCTTTGGGTAGTATAGTCATTTTCACAATATTGATTCTTCCAATCCAAGAACATGGTATATCTCTCCATCTGTGTCGTCTTTCACTTCTTTCATCAGTGTCTTATTGCTCTCTAAGTAGAGGTCTTTTACCTCCTTAAGTAGGTTTACTCCTCAATATTTTATACTTTTTGTTGCAGTGGTGAATGGGATTGTCTCCTTGATTTGTCTTTCTGATCTTTTGTTTTTAGTGTATAGGAATGCAGGAGATTTCTGTGTATTAATTTTGAATCCTGAAACTTTACCAAATTCATTGATGAGCTCTAGTAGTTTTCAGGTGGCACCTTTAGGATATTCTATGTATAGTATCACATCATCTGCCAACAGTGACAGTTTTACTTCTTTTCCAATTTGTATTCCTTTTCTTTCTTTTTCTTCTCTGATTGTATTGGCTAGGACTTCCAAAACTATGTAGAATAATAGTGGCAAGAGTGGACATCCTTGTCTTGTGCCTGATCTGAGAGGAAATGCTTTCAATTTTTCAACATTGAAAATGATGTTTGCTGTGGGTTTGTTGTATATGGCCTTTATTATGTTGAGGTAAGTTCCTTCTCTGCCCACTTTCTGGAGAGTTTTTATCATAAATGGATGTTGAATTTTCTCAAAAGCTTTTTCCGCACTTATTGAGTTGATCATATGGTTTTTATTCTTCAGTTTGTCAGTGTGGTGTATCACATTGATTTATTTGTGGATATGGAAAAATCCTTGCATCCTGAGGGATATCCCACTTGATCATGGTGTATAATGCTTTCAATCTATTGTTAGCTTTGGTTTGCTAATATTTTGTTGAGGATTTTTGCCTCTATTTTCATCAGTGATATTGGCCTGTAGTTTTCTGTTTTGTGATATCTTTGTCTGGTTTTGGTATCAGGGCGATGGTGGCCTTATAGAATGAGTTTGGGGGTGTTCCTCCCTCTGCAATTTTTTGGAAGAGCTTGAGAAGGATAGGTGTTAGCTTTTCTCTAAATGTTTGATAGAGTTCACCTGTGAAGCCATCTGCTCCTGCACTTTTATTTGTTGGAAGATTTTAAATCACAGTTTCAATTTCATTACTTGTGATTGGTCTGTTCATATTTTCTATTTCTTCCTGGTTCAGTCTTGGAAGGTTATAGCTTTCTAAGAATTTGTCCATTTCTTCCAGGTTGTCCATTTTATTGGCATAGAGTTGCTTATAATAATCTCTTATGATGCTTTGTATTTCTGCGGTGTCTGTTGTAACTTCTCCTTTTTCATTTCTAATTTTATTGATTTGAGTCCTCTCCCTCTTTTCTTGATGAATCTGGCTACAGTTTTATAAATTTTGTTTATCTTCTCAAAGACCAGGTTTTAGTTTCATTGATCTTTGCTACTGTTTTCTTTCTTTCTGTTTCATTTATTTCTGCTCTGATCTTTATGGTTTCCTTCCTTCAACTAACGTTGGGTTTTGTTTGTTCTTCTTTCTGTAGTCCCTTTAGGTGTAAGGTTAGATTGTTTATTTGATATTTTTCTTGTTTCTTGAAGTAGGACTGTATTGCTAGAAACTTGCCTCTTAGAACTGCTTTTGCTGAATCCCATAGGTTTTGGATTGTCATGTTTGCATTGTCATTTGTCTCTAGGTATTTTTTCATTTCCTCTTTGTTTTCTTCAGTGATCTCTTGGTTATTTAGTAGCATACTGTTTAGTTTCCATGTGTTTGTGTTTTTTATGTTTCTTTTTTCCCTGTAATTTATTTCTCATTTCATAGTGTTGTGGTCAGAAAGGATGCTTGACACAGTTTCAGTTTTCTTAAATTTACTGAGACTTCATATGTGACCCAAGATGTGATCTATCCTGGAGAATGTTCCATGTGCATTTGAGAAGAAAGTGTAATCTGCTGTTTTCTGATGGAATGTCCTAGAAATGTCAATTAAATCTATCTGGTCTATTTTGTCATTTAAAGCTTGTGTTTCCTTATTAATTTTCTGTTTGGGTGATCTGTCCATTGGTGTAAGTGGGGTGTTAAAGTCCCCCACTATTATTGTGTTACTGTCGATTTTCTCTTTTATACCTGTTAGCATTTGCCTTATGTATTGAGGTGCTCCTATGTTGGGTGCATATATATTTATAATTGTTATATCTTCTTCTTGGATTGATCCCTTGATCATTGTGTAGTGTCCTTCCTTGTCTCTTGTAACAGTCTTTATTTCAAAGTCTATTTTATCTGATATGAGTATTGCTACTCTAGCTTTCTTTTGATTTCCATTTGCATGGAGTATCTTTTTCCATCCCCTCACTTTCAGTCTGTATGTGTCCCTAGGTCTGAAGTGGGTCTCTTGTAGACAGCATATATAGGGGTCTTGTTTTTGTATCCATTCATCCAGTCTGTGTCTTTTGGTTGGAGCATTTAATCCATTCATATTTAAGGTAATTATCAATATGTATGTTCCTATTACCATTTTCTTAATTGTTTTGGGTTTGTTTTTGTAGGTCCTCTCCTTCTCTTGTGTTTCCCACTTAGAGAAGTTCCTTTAGCATTTGCTATAGAGCTGGTTTGGTGGTGCTGAATTCTCTTAGCTTTTGCTTGTCTGTAAAGCTTCTGATTTCTCCTTCAAATCTGAATGAGATCCTCACTGGGTAGAGTATTCTTGGTTGTAGTTTCTTCCTGTTGATGAACTTTAAATATATCGTGCCACTCCCTTCTGGCTTGCAGAGTTTCTGCTGAGAAATCAGCTGTTAACCTTATGGGAGTTCCCTTGTGTGTTGTCATCTTTCCCTTGTTGCTTTTAATAATTTTTCTTTGTCTTTAATTTTTGTCAGTTTGGTGACTAAGTGTCTCTGAGTGTTTCTCCTTGTGTTCATCCTGCCTGGGACTCTCTGTGCTTCCTGGACTTGGCTAGCTATTTCCTCTCCCATGTTAAGGAACTTTTCAATGATAATCTTCAAATATTTTCTCAGATCCTTTCTCTGTGTCTTCTCCTTCCGGGACCCCTATAATGTGAATGTTGGCATGTTTAATATTGTTCCAGAGGTCTCTTAGGCCGTCTTCATTTCTTTCCTTTCTTCGTTCTTTATTCTGTTCCGCAGCAGTGATTTCCACCATTCTGTCTTCCAGGTCATTTATCCGTTCTTCTGCCTCAGTTATTCTGCTACTGATTCCTTCTAGTGTACTTTTCATTTCAGTTAATGTATTGTTCATCTCTGTTTGTTTGTTCTTTAATTCTCCTATGTCTTTGTTAAACATTTCTTGCATCTTCTCGATCTTTGCCTCCATTCTTTTTCCGAGGTCCTTGATCATCTTCACTATCATTATTCTGAATTCTTTTTCTGGAAGGTTGCCTATCTCCACTTCATTTAGTTGTTTTCCTGGGGTTTTATCTTGTTCCTTCATCTGGGACATAGTCCTCTGCCTCTTCATCTTGTCTGTATTTCTGTGAATGTGGTTTTTGTTCCACAGGCTGGCGGATTGTAGTTCTTCTTGCTTCTGTTGTCTGCCCTTTGGTGGATGAATCTATCTAAGAGGCTTGTGCAAGCTTCCTGATGGGAGGGACTCCATCCCCTCACTTTCAGTTGGTGTGTGTCCTTATATCTGACATGAGTCTCTTGTAGACAGTATATATATGGGTCTTATTTTTGTATCCATTCAGCCACTCTGTGTCTTTTGATGGGAGCATTGAGTGCATTTACATTTTAGGTAATTATTGATATGTATGTTCTGACTGCCATTTTTTTAATTGTTTGTGTGTTGTTTTTGTAGGTGTTTTTATAAATTTCTTTTTCTTTTGTCTCTTCTCTTGTGATCTGATTATGATCTTGAGTGTTATGTTTGGATTCCTTTTTCTTTTTTCTCTTTTCCTTTTTCCGTGTGTGTGTGTGTGTGTGTGTGTGTGTGTGTGTGTGTGTGTGTGTGTATCTATAATAGATATTTGGTTTGTGGTTACCATGAGGTGTATATATATATATATATACATATATATATATATGATTGTTTTAAGTTGCTGATCTCTTAATTTCCAATGCATTTTTAAATCCCTGCTTTTGCACTCTCCTCCTCTCATTACTGTTTTTGACATCATATTTGACATCTAATTGCTTTGTGTGTCCCTTAAGTGCTTACTGTGGATATAAATTATTTTATCGCTCTTCTCTTTTAACCTTCCCACAAGCTTCGTGTGTAGATGATTTCCCACCTTTATGTTTGCCTTTACCAATGAGCATTTTCTGTTTCGTAATTTTCTGGTTTCCAGTGGTGGCTTTTCCTTTTTCTCCTAGAGAAGTTCCTTTAACATGTGTTATAAAGCTGGTTTGGTGGTGCTGAACTCTTTTCCCTTTTACGTGTCTGTAAAGCTTTTGATCTCTCCATTAAATCTGAACCAGAACCTTGCTGTGAGATCCTTTGTAGGTTTTTCTGGCCCCGTTGGC
Organism: Lagenorhynchus albirostris; assembly: GCF_949774975.1. NCBI lineage: Eukaryota > Metazoa > Chordata > Mammalia > Artiodactyla > Delphinidae > Lagenorhynchus > Lagenorhynchus albirostris. Next base: position 6,327,606 of record NC_083102.1, read on the forward strand.
TGCCAGGCCCTGGCTTGTGCTCTGGCTGCTGGCCTGCTGCTGGGTGGGACTGGCATTCGGTGCAGCTGGCTGTGGGACCTGTGGTGCTCCAGGGCTGGTGCTGGCCCACTGGTGGGTGGGCCCAGGTTTGGGGTGGCTGCCTGAGTGTGCAGGGCTGGTGCCAGTTTCCTGGTGAGTGGCATTGAGTCCTCTCATGGCTGGCTGTTTGGCTTGGGAGGCTCTGGGACTGGTGCCAATTGGCTGGTGGGCAGGTAAGCCCCTGGCAGTAATAGGCTAGAGGGAAGACTCTAAGAATGGAGAAGACTCCATTCTATGACAGGTGTCCTTGTCATAGAGTAAACTCCCCAAAACAGCTGCTGCCAGAGTCTACGTCGCTAGGGGAGTCCTCCTTGCCTCCTGCCTCTCTGGGAGGCTCTCCAGGATCAGCCAGTGAGTCTGCCCCAGGCTCCTTTGAAATTACTGCTTCTATGCTGGGTCTCAGAGCATGGAGATTTTGTCCGTGCCCTTTAAGAATGGGGTCTCTGTTTCCCACAGCCTTCTTGCTCTCCCACGTGCAAGCCCCTCTGGCCGTAAAAGTCAGATATTTTGGGGACTCGTCATTCTGGTGCAGGATCCCCCAGGCTGGGGAGCCTGAAGTGGGGCCCAGACCCCTTGCTCCTTGGGGAGAACCTTTGTAATTGTAATTATCTTCCCATTTATGTGTCACCTACCTAGGTGTGTGGGCCTTGACTATACCTCTTCCTGTCTGTCTTGTGGTTCCTTCTTTATATCTTTAGTTGTGAGAAATCTTTTCTACTAGTTTTTAGGTCATAATTGCTTTCTAAATAGCTGTAATTTTGGTGTGCCCATAGGAAGAGGTGAGCTCAGGGTTTTCCTACTCCACCATCTTGGCCACACTCTGAGTGGCAACTCTCTGGTTTTGACCCAGTGGTTTTTTCTCAAACTTCACAGCATGACCCATATTTCTTCCCTCCCTATAGAGTCTTTGCATGGTCTGATATGGTAGCAACTAGGCAGATGTGACTATTTAACTTTAAATTAATCAAAATGGAATAAAATTAAAAATTCAATCACACTCATCACATTTCATGAGCTCAATAGCCCATGTGGCTCAGGGCTACCAAATGGAGTCACACAAAACAATCTCATCATTGCAGGAAGTTCTGGTGCTGCTAGGTGATAAGGTGGGCAGGTCTCTTGCATGAGCAAGTTTGGACAGCTCCTCCCCTCACTTCCTCTCTCCTCTTGCTTCTTGATAGCTTAGTGTCACCTCCTGGTTTAGCATTGCTTTCAAAGTCAGAGGAGGGAGCAGGACCCAGAATTTTTTTAGGTAAGGGAATAGGGGTGTTTGTGGGGGTGGGAAGAGAGGGAAGGAAATGTGTGATTTGGTGGAGGGGGGACTTCTCTTCTGGATCTATAGCTTAAAACTCCCTGCAAACTTGCTCTCAGAATATATTTCTCATTGGTTCCTGCTTCCCGTCTTTGCTGATTTTAGGCAGTAATCTGTTTTGAAGGCTGAGCTCTACAAATTGATAACTCTTTCAGCAGTCACTGCTCAGAGGATACTTGTATGAAAAAATGATTGTTTTCACCATTGATAGAATTTACAAGTAAAGTTGAAGCTTTCACGGTTTGTGTTGGCTGAGCAGACAGAATTAGCTGTGTGGGGAGCTGGTGGTGAAAAGAGCACTAGGAGATGTAAGAGCCGCAGTCAGCAGCCCCGTGTCACAAAGCCAGCACACGGTCAGGATCCAAGACTCTCTTACCTAGTTAATGATCTGCTCAGAGCTGCCCCTTTGGACCTTCCTCCTCGGAACAGTCCCGCCGTGGACTTCACCCAGAGTTGGGGAAGGGGAACTTTTAGGAGATAGGAGGAGGGAAATGCCAGCCCATGTTACTATCTACAGTTCAGGAGAATCTGGGGATGCATGGGTGCTTCTTCCTTAGGCAGTAGGAGGAGAATTCAGCCATCCAGTGTCAGTATGGAGAGAAGTTCAGACCTCTGGTTTTACATCAGATTTAGGAGAAAGAGAACAGCATTAAAGAATGCTGAAGAGAAAGTCCACAGACTGAATGGAAACACCATTCTTAATGGTGTTTAAGAAACACCCCAAACCTTTTGTTTTCCTAGTTCTGGTATCTTACTCCTTCTCCTGAAATCAATCACCAACATCAACTATGTGACCAAAGCTGATTTTTTAAAAATTCTGTGATTTCTCCTCCCAGTTTACAAGAAGCTGTTTCCTACTTCCTATTCCTAATCCACTTTCAGAGGAAGTGCCTGTCTTTCTAACAGTGTTTGAAATTTGTATTTGTTGGCTTCCTATCAGACACGCTTTCTTTAACAACTAGCATTTCAGCCTGTCCTACTTAAAATCTGATCTGCTAAGAGTTCTTCAAATGGCTTTCTCCGTTGCCCAACGTTAGTAGGTAGCAATGAAAGAAAACCTTTAAAACGTATTACCGTGTTTCAAGGATGCTAGGTGTTGTTAATAAGGAAAGGATAGGGGACTTCCCTGGCGGCACAGTGGTTAAGCATCTGCCTGCCAATGCAGGGGACACAGGTTCAATCATCGGTCCGGGAAGATCCCACATGCCATGGAGCAACTAAGCCCGTGTGTCACCACTACAAGACCTGAGCTCTAGAGCCCGTGAGCCACAACTACTGAGCCCACGTGCCACAACTACCGCAGCACACGTGCCTAGAGCCTGTGCTCCGCAACAAGCGAAGCCCCTGCAATGAGAAGCCCACGCACTGCAATGAAGAGTAGCCCCCGCTCGCCGCAACTAGGGAAAGCCCCCGCACAGCGATGAAGATCCAATGCAGCCAAAAAATAAATTAATTAAGTTTTTAAAAAATAAGGAAAGGATAATCTTTTTCACAAGCCAGATTAGGCTGGACGTAAAGCTCAATCAGAGAGAAGGCAAGAATCAGGGGGATTTGTTTTAATCAATTCATTTATTTAACAAATACTTATTGAGATCCATGCTTTGTCCAACATTGTGCTTGTCCCTAGGGAATAACGGGGCAGACAAGACACAGACGGTTCACCATCACAAAGCTTACAGTCTACGAGGAGACAGTAAAAAAATCAGACGAACAACTTCCTATTGTGGTACGTATTCTGTAGAAACCCTTGGAGTGTGGCTAGCACAAACTCTACACCAGAGCTAACTTGTTGGTTGGTGATGGGGATGGAGAAGCCCTCTCTGGAGAAATAACAGAACACTGTGGCCTCAGGGCTGAGCAGAAATGAGCTGGGCATTGGATGGGTGTGGGAGTGCTCCAGGGAGGGGGAAATATTCCCCAAAGGTCTAGGAGCTGGAGGGAGCTTAGAGGATTCACGGGACATTGAGGAGACCAGTATGGCTCAAGTCTTTTGAAAGAGAGAGAGAGAGTAATTGATCATGCAGGGCCTTTTGGACCATTCCAAGGGTTTTCAACTATTTGAACAATAAAAAGCAAAAGGAATCCATTAGGGAATTTAAGCAAGGAAAAAAAATCAAATTTCAGTTTTAAAAAGCTGTCTGATTATTGAGTGGAGAAGGGATTGAAGATGCAGTATCAGTTGGGAGCCTATTACCTTTACAGTCAAATGACAGTGGGTTGGATTAACATGGAGATGCGGAGAAATGGAGAGTTTTGCATTTTTGGAAGTAAAATCAATAGGATTTGGTGACAGACCTATGAGCAAGTGAGGAAGGAAGTGTTGTGGATGTGACCCCAAGATTCTGCATGAGCCATTTGGGGGTGCTGTTTACTGAAATGGGGACCAGGCTGGGGATGGAGGTCAAGGGCTCCATTTTGTCTGAGTTCTCTGTGAGATGCCCATAAAGTTGCCAACTGGACAAGTTGAATGGGGATTTGACAGTTTGGAACTCTGAGAAGGGTCTAGGCTGCAGGCTACGTACAAATGGCATTCAAAGCAATAATTCACTGAATAGAGTGGGCGAGGGCACCCAGAACCAGTGCCGAGGAAGGCCCTGAAGCACTTACATTTGTGTAAAGAAAAATGAACAATCTGAAAGTGAGACTGAAAACAGAGAATGGAGAAGTATTGGGAAATAGAGGAAGAGAAATCGAGTAGCAAGCAAGTTTATGAAAAGAAAAAGAAACTGTTGGTTACATGAGGTTGACATTTCCAGTTTCCAGTTACTCTCCATTTACCTGAAATGACATAGTTGTTTTTCTTTATTTCCAGGAATTCAAACTACAATGGCAGCCCTTTACCCCAGCAACTCCAGGACCAGCCATGGTGAGAGGCTGCTCGGGGCTAGACCGGCCAGGCTTGGGGGAGGAGGGCTGGGTCTCTCCTGTCCCGTCAGTCATCCCCCCTCTGCACAAGAGCAAAACATTTTCAACCACATTTCTTATTTTCCCTTCGTTTACTCTGCTCTCTCATTTCTCTCGACCCTCTATGCCTTCTTCTTGTGATGTAGCTAAACAGCTAAGAGGAAGAGAGTTAGAATATCCTGATTGATCCGGACTTGGTGAGGTTTCTTATGTGCTACTTCCTACAGCGTGGACACACCAGAACAGTGGGCTGTAGCCTCCCTGATTGTTTCTCTGCCCCTCTCTTCAGCCCAAGAGAGGATTGGGAAGGAGGAACGTGGATGTAATTAATTCCTCATTCAGTTCCTTAAATTCCCTGCTGCACTGGTGGCCTCACTATAACCAACAAATTCAACAGACTGATCACTCCATTCCTCACATAACCCTGCCTCTACTCCCTTATCCATAGACATTGATTATATCGTTTGAGCTTCTGCTGGTTTAGCAAACCACCCCACAATTTAGGAGCCTAAAACATCAACCGTTTAGCTGGCTCTTGGTTTTCTGGGTCAGTTGGGCAGTCTTTGGGTCTGGATCAACTTGGCTAATCTCAGCCAGACTCACTCATGCATGTGTGGTAGGCTGGTGGTTCAGGATGCAACTGGATAATCTTGGGTAGCCTCATGGACATGTCTGGTAGTCAGCAAGCTCTTGGGCAGACCAGGGGGACAGGGATAACAGGCCCTTGTGTCCCTCATCTAGTAGCTAGTCCAGGGCAGTCGTAAGGTTCCGAAAAGCAGAAAGAGAAGGCAAACTACAGTAAGTCAGCACTTTTGGAGTCTGCTTGATCATGTTTTCACGATCTTACCGTCCAAAGCAAGTCACGTGGCCCAGTCAGATTCAAGGGTTGGAGAAACGGACCCAGCCTCTTGATGAGAGTAGCTGCAAATCCACATTCCTAAGAGGCATGAGTACAGAGAGGGAATAATTCATGGCTGTGTCTGCCACCTATTGTAGATCGCCGTCCATTTGCTGTCAACACTGGCCAGTTGTTGCAGTGTTGGCACTGGCCCATGGGGCCTTTTTATCTCGCCAGCCATGATTTTCCTACGTCCTGTCTCTAAGGTCAACCAACGCCCTCAGGATATCCCTAGGTTGGAATCTTCCATTGTGATGCTAACTACATAATAGTCTGAACTCCCATCCACATTTTTCCGTAGGTAATCTTAGCCATCCGTATCCAGTGTTCTCAGCTTTGGGAAATTTACTTCCTTCACCCCAGGATTCTGGTTATCAAATGTGAGAAACTCTGCCTTAGGGATCCAGGGATCAGCAGAAGCTTCACCATAAAGTGTGTGGGAGATGCGGATGAACTACAGATTTTGTGGAAGCCAGAGTGGGAGGTTCTGCGATTTCCCTCTTCTGTTTGATTGATATTTTTAAAAGATTATTCCACTTTACGGAATAGACTGAAAGGGCCAAAGCGGAAGTAGAGAGACCAGTTAGCAGACCACTGAGGCATGGACGGGGATGTAACTTGGGCTAGTATGATGATCTTCAAAATAGAGAGAAGCGAACGGATTTGGAGCCAAGAGAACCTGGTGATGGGTTGGATATGGAAAGAAGGGGAAAGAGAGGAGTCAAGGGTGATGCCTAGATTTTTAGCCTGAGGAACTGGGTGACTGGGGATGATAGCTCTGAAAACGAATTGGAGTTTGTAACAGTGTCTATAAGGGTGTAAGCGGGATAATGTATGGATTGTCTCAAAGCAGAAATAGGTAGTTATAACACAGGATTCCTCACGCAGGAATCAGTCTTACATTCAAGGGCCGGCTGGCAGGGTCTGTCTTCTCGGGAAAACAGCCTCTCAAACGTGATTGCCATTTCTCTTCCCGCCGGTCCTGGGTCTATGCCTAACAAATCGGGCAGACTTTGACTTTATAGACACGTTAAAGAGATATGCAGAGACCTGCTGAATACAAACACGGAAAGAGCTATCAGATGACTTGGTATGTTACTTAAGGTTTCAGTTGCTGTGCTCTGCTGCTCTGATTATTAACTTCGAACTTTCCTAGGAAGTAAAATACGCAAGTCAATTTTGTGTTACTTCCTATGTTATCTTATGAAGAACAGCTACCAGTAGCAACTCAGAGTTCTCTTCTTAACCATTTTGTTTCCTCCTCTGTGGGCTACTTACCTACACAAGGTCACAGTAAGAAGCTCAGGGGGGATGCTGAAAAGTACCTGGGCAGTCCCCAAAGACTGCAAGAGGAACACGAGCCCAGAGGGCTTTCTATAGACATCCCTTGAGTGCGGAGGACCCTAGCAGGCAACAGAGAAGGGCACCAGTGGGCAGGAGCCTTGCAGGGGAGACGGTTGAAGTTCCTTCTAACACTACGGCTTTTGTTTCCTGTTGTGCCAGGGCTTGGAAACCAAGACCCCAGAGATTCACAACTGAGACTCGTCTTAGTGGGTAAGACTGGGGCAGGAAAAAGTGCAACAGGAAACAGCATCCTCGGAAAGAAGGTGTTTCCTTCGGGCTTTTCTGCAGTATCCATCACCAGGTCCTGTAAGAAAGGAGACAGCACCTGGAACGGGAGGGAAGTCGTCGTTGTGGATACGCCAGGCATCTTTGATACAGAGGTACAGGATGCTGACACTTGCAAGGAGATTGCTCGCTGCATGGCCCTGACCTCCCCAGGGCCTCATGCTCTCCTCCTCGTCATCCCACTGGGCCGGTACACGCTGGAAGAGCAGAGAGCCACGGAAAAGGTCCTGGAAATGTTTGGAGAGAGAGCTAGGAAACACATGATTCTCTTATTCACCCGGAAAGATGACTTGGAAGGCACCGATTTCCGTGATTATTTAAAGGAAGCTCCAGAAGTCATTCGAGAGCTGATGGACAAGTTCGGAGACCGCTACTGTGTGTTCAACAACAGGGCGACGGGAGCGGAGCAGGAGGACCAGAGGCAGCAGCTGCTGGTCCTGGTTCAGCGCGTGGTCGCAGAGTGCAAAGGCAGGTGCTTCACGAACAACACGTATCAAAAGGTCGAGGAGGAGATTCAGAAACAAATCCTAGTGATACAAGAAAATTACAGAGCAGAGCTAGCGAGACAGAAAGCGCAGATAAGACAGGAGTACGAAGAGAAAATCAGAATGCTGGAGGATGAACTAGAACAGCAAAAGCAAGAGATGCAAATGAGGAGGCAGTTGGCAGAAAGGGAGGCTTTCTGTGCTGCAAGGCAGCAAAATGCCAGACACGAAGTTGAGAATCAGAGCGAGATACTTGAATTCATCTTAGGCCTGTTTAAGGTGGTTTCTTTTGTTTTCTCTCTGTTTAAGAATTAAACATTAAGATCCAACTTCATGAAAATGTGTCTATACTTCCTGCATATTTTCAGCTGGCCCTGCCCCATGTAAGTCAGAGCATTCTCGTTTTTCTGTCTCTCAGACTCTCAGGACTAAGGAGAGTAAAGCTCACTGCTGGGAATTGGTATATGTCGATTGATTTAACAGGGGAGGGACAAACTCTCAATCTGTGAAACTCCAAAGCACAATGTATTGATGCTCCCTAATTGTGAATTCTTTCTCAGAGACACAGAGAGAAGGAATGCAGGAGACCAAAGAAAATGACCCCAAGCTTTCTCTGTTTATCCCTAGTAAATGTTTCTCCTCTAGATTCTTTCTAGATTGGTAGGTAATCTCCCCCTGTGGTTTCGTCTCACTTATTTTACCCTCAGAATCACAGTGATCATCTTAACCTTATAGTTTATGAGAAAGATCAATTCTTTGCATTAGTTAAGCTTATAGATGGAGATGTTTATAGAATTCTTTGTAGATGAATGGAAATTTGTTTACTTACAATTTTACAGAAGGACTCAATTGTTCCTTATCGTCTGCCCATTGACGAACAGAGTTGTCTGGAAGATAGATCTTTCAGAACTCAACTATGTGAAATGCGAGAAAGAGTGAAAGAGATTCAACAGATAAGAGAACAATGTTTGGTATATTCAGATGTATCTGTAGAAACTCTTTGACCAACACCAACCAATTTGCTGAATAACCAGTTCTCTCCTTTTCTTGGGAAACTAACTGCTGTCCCACCCAGTTGAATTGTTTGCTTATTGTTATTATAATAAAACTTTTCTGTTCTCTCATATTTGTACAAAATGGAATCTTTTTTTGGAAAATACTACCACTATTTCTTCTAACAGCACAGGAATGAATTATAGTCTTTTGTAAAAGTTCAAGATGCTTTTGGAAGTAGGCTTGGTCTACCCTCTAGACTTCTCCCTTTCTCCTTTTCCCTGGAAGGTTTGAGCCACATTCTCAACGCCTCTGACAGTCAGAGACTACATTGCCCTTGGTCTCATTCATTATGTGTTGATAGAAATTACACGTGACCTACGTTTCTGAGACCTTTGTGGCTTTCCTGATGCAACAATTCTTTTTAATATATGGATAAAAATAGCTAAGTCCCTATCCCTTTTCTACTCTTCTACTGAGTACTCTTCACCTAATAATTTCTAGGCTTCCCCAAAGCACTTTTCCATGTTCTACCAACGTGTTCTGGTGGTCATATGTGACCTATGCCAACTCTCCTTGCTCTGTCACCTTAAAATCGTCTTCTCCATGTCCTAACCCATTTTGCTCAAACTAGGGCATATGTCTCTCCATGATTTCCCCCAAACACAAGGAGTTTAGACTGTACACTTAATAAAAATTAGCAAAGGCTCACGCATATGAGAAGCACCGTGCAAAGAAGCACATGACTCCTTTAGAGGTAGTCGCTCTGAGTAGAGAGATTTGGATTCACTCTGCAGAAGGTGGGTGATCTCTGTCTCTACTGTTTTCATCATTGGCGTTGTAGTCAAAATTCTGAGATATGAATTTAATGTGCTATTGTATTACAACCTTCTATTAACAAATATTTAACCAAAGAACCACATACACCTCCCAAGAAAAAGTAAATACAGGCTTAATACGAAGAAAATTCTAATGTCAGTGGTTATTTTCTGTGTAAATGCATTCAATTATTCTTACCCTTGCCTCCGAGTTAATGCTGTAGATGAGACAAAGAAAAAGGTTTTGCTCTTGACTAGCAGTTAGGAAATGAGAAACCCGTGTGACATATCCTGAGAGCAGTTTTGCCTATTTGCCTCCCAGGGCAGAAGGCAGACAGATTAATGAAACTGTGCATTGTGACTAATACAATAGAAGAATGAAGCATGTTCTCTTCTCTCAAGACTTTTGGGAGTTCATACCTATTCATCTATTTATTAACATTCATTGGTTGTTTGTACTTGGTGGTAGGTTTTATACGAGACACTGAGAATCTAGAGATAAGTAAAACAAAGTCCCTTTTGAGACTGGCTTCATTCACTTAGCGTAATGATCTTGAGAATCATTGACGCTGTGTGTACCAAGAGCTTGTTCTCCTTTATTGCTGACTACTATTCCATCTTACGGATGTCCCACAGTGTATCACTTCTCCTTTACTTATTCTTATGCCCCTAATTGATTGCTTTTGTCAAATTGCATTTGCTAAAACCTCCATTATAATGTTGATTAGTAGTGGGTGGGTATACTTGCTTTCTTCCTTGGATACGCCCTCCGTGTTTCCCAATTAGGTAAGTGAGATAGCTGCTGAGCTACAGTAGTACATGTATTTGTGTGTGTGTGTGTGCACACGCATGTGTGTGTGTGTAATCATGTTAAACAAGTATCCCCCAATCACTATTTTCTTGATGGTTTTTATCATGAATGGCTGTTGAATTTCATTAAAGGCTTTTAAAAAATCATCCATGAGAATTATCATGGTGAATGATATGAACAGATTTCCCAATATTGAACCAATTTTTCATTTCTGTTTTCTATCCCTCTTGGTCAGGATGTATCACATGCTTGATGTGTTGGCACCTGTTTGCTAATATTTTATTTAGTATTTTTGTGTTGATATTCACAAGAGATATGGCTCTATAGTTTTATCTTTTTGTACCATCATTATCAGACTTAGGTATCAATGTTATATTTGTTTTCAAAAAGCAATTCGGAAATTTCTCATCGTTTTCGATGCTCTGCAACAATTTAAAGAGCACTGAAACTATCTGGACTTAGAAGGTTTGGAAGAATTTCCATGCATAACAGTCTGTCCCTGGTGCTTACTTTGTGGTGTGGTTCCTTAATAGCTTTCTCTAATTCTTCCATGCACACTGGTCTATTTTCTCTCTCTAGGGACTTCCCTTGCAGTCCAGTGGTTGAGATTTCACGTTCCAATGCAAAGGGTGCAGGTTGGATCCCTGGTTGGGGAGCTAAGATCCCACATGCCTTGGGGCCAAAAAACCAAAACATAAAACAGAAGCAATATTGTAACAAATTTAGTAAAGACTTTTAAAATGGTCCACATCAAAAAACCTTTTAAAAATATTTTTAAAAATAAATTTGTCTCTAATGGAGATAAGTTTGGTAATCTGCATTTCCCTAGGAAATTATCCATTTCTTCTAGGTTTTCAAATTTATTTGCAAAAAGGTTCTAAATTTTAAAATTGTCTTCAATTTCAATGGTTGTTCCTCTTGTCATTTTGGAAGTTTTATTTGTGCCCTTTTCTCTTTTTCTCCTGAACAAGTTAATGAGTAGTTTGTTAATTTTAAATTTTTTCAATAAACCAGGATTTTGATTTATTAATTAGGTGTATTTTTTTCTCCACTACATTAATTTTTGTCTTTCATACTTGTACTTTCTTTTGGTTTACCTTATTGTACTTTTTCTAGCTTTTTTGGAAGTGAGAATTTAATTCATTTTCTTCTTTTTTTTAGTTGAAGAAGTTTTTGGTGCAATGCTTTTTACTCTGATCACTTCTTTTTTTTTTTTTTTTTTTTTTTTTTCTGTACGTGGGCCTCTCACTGCTGTGGCCTCTCCCGTTGTGGAGCACAGCCTCCAGACGCGCAGGCTCAGCGGCCATGGCTCACGGGCCCAGCCACTCCGCGGCATGTGGGATCTTCCCAGACCGGGGCATGAACCCGCGTCCCCTGCATCGGCAGGCGGACTCTCAACCACTGCGCCACCAGGGAAGCCCCTCTGATCACTTCTTTAAATGAAGCCTATAGCTTCTGACATTTAGTATTTTTATTAGTATGATCTGTAAGAAATTCTAAAGCCTCAGTTTGTATTTTTCTTTTCAACAAGAGTTGTTTAATACAAGGTGTTTTCATTTCTCGATGGAAGGACTTTTTTCCAAATGTAATTTCTGGTTTTATCTCATCATGATCAGAAAGTGTTGTTTTTATTATTTCTACTTCATGGAACTCACTGATGTTTGCTAACGTATATTAATATATGATCAATATTTGTGAATGTTCCATGTGCATTTGAAAAAGGATGTATTCTCTGATATTACGCAAAAAGAGTGTATTTTCTATAAATCCAAGAGAGCTACTTTCTTCATTATGTTTATTCTTCTATCTCCTTACTTATTTTTTGTCTACTTGATTTGTCTTTTCTGACAAGTTTATATTAAAGTCATATTATTAGGACCTGTTAGTCCATATCTCCTTGCATTTTCTGTACTTTTTGCTTCATATACACAATGGCTATGCTATGTAGTGCGTACATTTTCTTAGGCATTATGTCTCTGATATAGGATTTGTGAGAAAGGATAATGAGATACGGAAATTTTAACTCTATTTTTAATTCCTCTTGAGACAATAGTTGCATTTGCAGAAAAAAATGCTTTGAGCAAGCTTGTGGAAACGAGTCCTCTGAGAATATAAGTCAGTTGCTTCTTGTGGAACAATTTGGAATTCACTGGAAACAGCCTACGAGGCAAAACTAAACATATACTACATTTAGGACACAAATAGAAAATGTACCTGTTTAATTTGTCTATAATTTTATACTCTTTCCTAGATCCCATCCATTACTTCTAGGGAAAATATATAACTAAATGTTTACTCTTGTTTAAAAACCAGTCCAATCGGATCTGCTAAAGAGCCGTGTTCAGTCCCCATTTAGGTGACTTAGAGACTCCTTGCAACCATCGTATTTCTTTCCTTCAGTGGGGGATGGGTTTCTTCTGTGACATCGTGATCTGCGGAGAAAGATGGGGTCTCCAAGCCTCAGTCCCTGTCTCCTCTACTTGTTGGGTGACATCCCATGTCTGTCAAGCCTCTGCAGCCCTGCTGGTCCCCAACAAGAAAGTCCACAAGCTGGTGTAAAGTCACCAAGTGAATGAATTTCTCACTCCAGGCAGTGCCCTTTGAGGGTCTCCTGGCTGACTTCACCACAGCTCCTGATGGTCTAAAATCTCTGTGGCTGGTCCGGCAGTGACGCTCATTCAGCCCTGGAATGTAAGCTGGAGGCTATGTCTGGTTGCATGGAAGAGAACTTCACCAAAGCAGCTTAACAAAGGGTTCAATTGTGATACAAGGCGTTTACGGCTGGTAAGTCCAGAGCCCATGTAACTACCCAAAGAACTTGATTTTTTTCTCCACCATTACTTGCAAGTAACTTTTGTCCTCAAAGTGGTAAGACGGCTGCTTCACCTTCAGCCTCATGTCTGAATTGCGGGTGGAAAGAACACAGACACAAGAAGGAGGACAGAATGCCACATCTATTACAGAAGCAAAGGCTACCCAGAAATGTCCACAGAGCTTCTGCTACTACCTCGTGGTCATATGGTTACCCCCAGCTGCAAGAAACACTGTGCAATTCAGTATTTCACACGGGTACGTTGCAGTTATAAGCAAAATTGTAGTTTTGTTAGTGAACAGGAGGGGTAAATGCTAGTAAGCAGATGACTAGCAGCACGTGCCAGAGGCAGCTGGGCGAGTTTGCTCTACACCTGGCTCTAGAGCGACCTCACTCCCACCCTCGTGGTGAATTCCTTTGCCAATTCCCAACCAGACTTTCCTATAATCCTAAACTCTTGTTCATTCTACATACAAACCAAGAAAGAGAATACAACGTCAGAACTTGAGTCTGGTTCCAAAAGGACAGAGGCTTGTAACATACTAAATATCCTACAGATAAACTTTGGATAAACTACGAAGAATCAAATGCTAGAAAGTACCGGGGAGCAGCCAAACCAGATAGAAACGGAAAGTGTTTCCATCCTTGAGATGAGGACCACATAGGGTGACATCCAGGTTTAAAGGCTTTTCTCAGAGGGTGTTCCCCAGATCCTAGCTCAAGAAGTGACCGGAACTTAACTATCTAATATACCTCTTGTTTCCTGAACTTGGAGACACAAAATTTAGGACACATATCTGATGGCTTGATTCCTCTGCCTTCCTGTTTCCTTTCCCCTATAAGAGGAGCTGTTCTCATCTCTTATCAGCTGGACTTCTACCGTGTAAAATGTTATCGCTTAGTGCCTAAACCTTTTCATGCAAATTGGAGAAGTGATAGAATACAGACCATCCATTCTAGAGAAAACACCCAGCTTGACAAGGTTGTCATCTTTCGACAAAATTCTATTAGTATTTTTAAAAATATTAAAATCTGATTATTCAGGTTTTTTCCTGTATTTTGTGGAGCATTAGCATGCATCAGAGTCGCCCGGAAGACTTGCTAACGTACAAAGTTTCTGAGTCAGTGGACCTGAGAATCTGCATTCCTAACAAGTTCCCTGGCATTGCCGATCTCGCTGCTCCAGGAATATACTTTGAGAGTGATTACACTGGAGCAAATATCCTGTGCTTGAATAAAAAGGGAAAGTCACTTCAATAATTTTCAAGGCATTTCCCCTGCTCCAAATGTTACCAGCTAGAGCCAGGGAGCCAAAGACCCTTCTCCCCTCCAGGATTCTGCAGGAAAACTATACACACAAAGAACTGAATCAAATAAAGCTAAATACCATCTTGTTACCAGAATTCTAGGACTCCCTGGTAAAGATGAAGTGGAGACCAGAGCAGGGATGAAAAACCTAAGTTAGGAGTCTTCCTTCTTTTCCCTGAAATGGAAGAGAGCTAGTTTCACATAATGGGGCCACCTGACAACCAAAGAGTCATAGTCTGAGAAGGTGAAACCCAAAAAGCAAGACTCCTCTGGACCACCAGAAAGAGGACTTTTTTGGTCTGCTTATAGGATGAAACAAGGAACCAAAAGTGTTGGTCATATCTGATCACAGCAGGTCAAAAGGTTGAGAGGGCCGTTTGTTTCCTGTTTCTGAAAAATGAAACTCAGAGCAGGAAGTGGTCTAATGGGTCTAATGGCTCTCCTAACATTCTTAACATCCCCAAACAGGTCAATCCCTCTGCCTTTCGTGAGAGGGAGACCGTTTATGAAGTGTCACTCCAGAGTTTCTCCCTCCTGGGTTCTGGAGGGATTAGCACTTCCTCGTTCCAAGCTAGAGGGAAGGCAGTCGACTTGATGTAATAATGCCCACTGCTGCCTGTGGGACCCGCCCCATGAGTCACTAGGAAAGATGCCAAAGCGTACAAGAAGCTTAGTATCCATGGTTATTGTGGAAACCAGCTAAAGAAGTGAATTTTGAGTCTTCATGAAATTGAGTCAAATAGAGAACAGTAGTACATGACTGAGAAAGTAGAGGGAAGCATAAAGAAGTGAGCTCAGGAAATTCCCAGAAAGAACAAGAAAGATTTGGGGCTGTCCATGCTGTGGAAATGTAGCTTGAGCCAAGTTTCACCAACTCTTCAAGGGGTAAGGTGAAAAAATATTTAGTGAGGGCCTCATGTATGCCAGCAAGTTGGTACAAAGGAGTGAACAGGAAGAGTTAGCTGCCACTCACTACTGAGGGAGTACATGTTGAAATGAAAATTCAAGATAATATTTTAATACTTTGTCCCAGGCATACCCAGCATCAAATAGGTGTAACTCCTATTCGATGTCGTGGATGAGCTAGGAAAGCTTTCCCTAAGGTCAGATGTAAGGTGAATCCTTCCATCTGAATTATTCAGCTGTGCTGAATGCTGTAAACGTGGCACCATTGATTCTTCCTGGGTCCTCTGCATCTCAGGGAAGGAGCCTGGGCCAACGTTCCTTATCATCCCTTTCCCTACAGGTCCGGGTTACAGTCTGCCAATGAGAAGCACTCCCACAAGATTTGGAACTTGCTGGAGAAGGAGCACATGGCAACCATTGCAAATAGACTACGGGAGACGGCGGTGTGTTTCACAGCTCATAGCTGCTGAAAATCACCCAGGTCAGCACACCACCTCGCTCCCCAGGCCAGGGCAAGCCTTTCATTCCTTGGACTAAAAGTTCATCCAACTTTTAGCATGGACATACATACACTACCAAATGTAAACTAGATAGCTAGTGGGAAGCTGCTGCACAGCACAGGGAGATCAGCTCGGTGCTTTGTGACCACCAAGAGGGGTAGGATACGGAGGGAGGGAGGGAGACGCAAGAGGGCGGGGATATGGGGATATATGTATACATGTAGCTGATTCACTTTGTTGTACAGCAGAAACTAACCCAACACTGTAAAACAGTTATACTCCAATAAAGATGAAAAGAAGAAAAGAAAAAGAAAGATGTGGATGAAAGTCATACACTCACCAATCTACTGTATCTAAAGGCAACTTAAAAAAGTTTTTTTTTTTACCATTTTAGAAGGAAAAACAAAAAGTTCATCCTACTTTTAGTACCTAGATTGGCTTCAGTTTTCCTAATCGAATACTCTGTATAAGTGGAGAGAGATGAAATGTTACTGGAAACAGTCAAGGCAAAATAAAGCAGGATCCAGAAGTGGAGAAGAGCATATGGTCCAGGAATTCTGGGGCGCAGAGTACAAGTGTGAGACTGGAGATGACTGCATGTGCTTCCATCATGAGCAATTTGTGCCAAGTATCTATTAAAATTCTCCTCTGACAGGTTTGAAAGATGTAAAAATATCTATACCCCTAATTTGATTTTTTTTTTTTTTTTTTTGCCCTGAGTTTACATCTTTTCCTAGACGTGGGACGACTTTAAGACATACTCAAAGTATCATTCGGATCATGTCTTATGTCACACTTCTCATATAGCTCTAAAGAAAGAGACTTGCAATTTTTCAAACCTTAAATCAATTCATCTTTGATATTATTTTAAAAGTCTTGCCTTCTCTGGGCAATTGTTTGGTGCCTTGATGGAAGGTCTTTCGTGTTTTGCATACTTTATAATTTTTAGTCTTTTCTTTAAAAATTTGCAGTAAAACTTTCCATAGGGCTTCCCTGGTGGCGCAGTGGTTGAGAGTCCGCCTGCCGATGCAGGGGACGCGGGTTCGTGCCCCGGTCCGGGAAGATCCCACGTGCCGCGGAGCAGCTGGCCCCGTGAGCCATGGCCGCTGAGCCTGTGCGTCCGGAGCCTGTGCTCCGCCATGGGAGAGGCCACAACAGTGAGAGGCCCGCGTAACGCAAAACAAACAAACAAACAAACAACTTTCCATAACCAAAGTAATAAGTTGTTTTCACCATCTCTCCAACTAAAAGTGTTTTTCTTTTTCATGCAGTAATCCAAACTGTTTTACACCTGGCCCAAGTTATAAGCTCAGAGGCTATTAAAAGTTGTCTAGAGGTTTTTGTTGGACATTTAATTCTGGCTTCAGTTGTCAGGTCTGTTTTTGATGGTTGAGAGGAAACATTTTATCAAATCCTGTATGTGTTTGCTGAAAAGGTCTCTAACAGCTTTTTTTTTTCTTTTTTGGTTTTGCTACACGGCAGCAAATTGCAGTTGCCACTGTGAATGTTATAACACATCTTCCAGCCTCTTTCCCTCTCCTGTTCCAGTTTTACTACCTGCTTAGTCATCTCCATTCATTCTGCATCAATATCATGCCTTCATTTTAAAGTTTAAATATTGTCCATACTTATTTTTAAATTAAGATTTAACTCAACCCCATTATAAATAAAATAATAAACCGTATTTAAATTTAATGGTCATTATCTACTACAATGTAGACAGGTATCACGATAACTCATGCTGTCTACACAAAGTATTTGAATAAAAGTATTACATCACTGCATTAGGAAGATTGTTCAAAGGGAATCAATCTTCTGACATTGACTAGATCAATGATGTACATATGTTTTCATACTAGAAACAATAAATGTGGCCAAAATTTACATTGCAATACAGCAACAATATGTGATACAACAGTTAGAGTGAAGTGTATTTCTACCCAAACAACAAAGCTGTGTTTCATGGTAAAATAGTTTACAGTGTTTCAGTGTTTAAATTTAAATTAAAACAAATTATCATGAAATAAAAGTTAAAATTCAATTTCTCAGGTACACCAGCTACATTTCAAGTGCTCAATAACCACATATGGCTGGTGGCTACCATATTGGATATTGCAATTTCTAGAAAATACTCAAATATTTGGAAATTAAACACATACTCCTAAATAATCCATGAGTGAAAAAAGAGATCACAAAGAATACGCAAAATATTATAAACTGAGTGATAGTGAAAACAGAACACACAAAAATTTGGGAGATGTAGATAAACACGTGTAGAGGGAAATTTTATAGCTTTCTATCCTTATGTTAGAAAAGGAGAATGTTTAATAGTTTACAGGATATTGTCGATAGCATGTTGTAGGGACTCTGGGTATTATTATGCTCTTCTGAATAGTACTGTGTTCGCTCTAGCAGGCACTTAAATTCCTGGCAGATCCCTTTGAACTTGGGAAGGCTTGGCTGTCGACGTCATTAGTGAGGGGCTATTCCAATCTTGCTCTTTTAGGGCAAGTCCCTTAGTCCTGATGTGATTTTACTCCCGTTGGTATTTCAGTGGAACACGTGGTGGACCGGAATCTCAAATTTTGTCTTTGCTGCTGAGGGCAACTGTTGAAATCTCTAACTACCTCTTTCAGCCTTCCAAAAAAAGTTTCCCCTGGACCCTTCAGAGACTGCCGTTCATGGGTCAGTCAAAGACTTGAAGGGAGTTTATATGAAGAATTTCTAATGCTCCCACCCAACCCCCTGTGTGGCTCCTTTTGGGAGTTCTCCATCAATTTCTACCCTCTCTGGCAGCCTCCAAACTCAATCCTCTTACTCTCAGGTCACTGTGAATTTCTGCTTGAGTGATATCCCTGGGTCAGCAAGATGGGGAAGTGCTCTCGGGGGGAAAAGCCACATAAAAGTGGCAGCTCGGGCTTCCCTGGTGGCGCAGTCACCAGGGAAGAGAGTCCGCCTGCCGATGCAGGGGACGCAGGTTCGTGCCCCGGTCCGGGAAGATCCCACATGCCGCGGAGCGGCTGGGCCCGTGGGCCGTGGCCGTTGAGCCTGCGCATCCGGAGCCTGTGCTCCGCAACGGGAGAGGCCACAACAGTGAGAAGCCCGCGTACCGCAAAAAAAAAAAAAAAAAAAAAAAAAAAAAAGTGGCAGTTGCATGGCCCCTTATGTTAACTGTCAAGTTCCTTATAGTGTCTCCCTGTATTTGGTCACTTTTCAGTATCTTCTAACAGTTGTTTAGAAATTCTCATTATTTTGAATTTTCTACATAGTGTGTGAATGTCATTACGGGAGGATTGGGAGCTGGAAACCTTCCCTGGGGTTTTTAGCCGCTGCTTTGACCCACCAAGGAGGAAGCAACCCACATGCTCACTGGGCACTTCGCATTCTCCAGATCTGTGTTTTTCATGCTTTCCTCCAGTGTAGAGATATTTTTTGAGAATAACGAGTTCCAAAGTTCACTATTTTCACAGCCTTGGCCAAGACAACCCTCTCGCTTCCCCCTTGCCCCACCCTCACCCACACCACTTCTTTCCTATTGGTACACAGACCACGGAGTTTCCAGAACATACCGACACGTGCCTTCCCCGTTCTCTGATGCTGAGGGAGTGATGGCATGAAGCAACATCTATCCCTCCTTCTGAAAAGTCGTGGGAGGTATTTTCCCTGATTTTTAGTAATAAAGGAGAGAAAACCCCATATTCGATATAATTTTAAACAATTCCTTTAGAATTTTTAATGAATGACATGTTTTGAGTGACGCGTCATTTAGAGTCACTGGATGGGTGTCATTTGGTCAGGTGCTTGTATTTTCCATTATGAAATCAATCAAGCCAGCAGAGTTCAAACAAAAGTACCTAAATTAAAGAAATGTATCTTCTTCTCCTGAAGGAAATGCAAATGATTTTAGCTTTTACTTCAATAGCTCTGAAGTCATGAGTCTATTCTCTTAGAAACAAGATGGCCTTAATTCACTTATCCTGGAGGCATTTACCAATTCTCTCAACTTTTTTTGTTTTAGGTTTTTAATGTAACTGAAAGATTTTCTTTTAACATTGTGTAAATTTAAGGTGTGCAGGGTGTATGGCTGCTGTAACAATATTCATCACACCACATTCTTAGAGTACAATGTTACTGTCTACATTCAGTATACTGTACCTTAGATCTCTACGGCTTATTTCGTGCTTGTTACAAGTTTGGACCCTTAAATACCACCAGTCTTATCCCCTGTGCCCCCACCTCCTGGTAACCACCGTTCTATTCTTTCTTTAAACAGGTTTGACATTTTAGATTCCACATATAAGTGATATATATTACACAATACTTGTCTTTCTCTAACTTATCTTACTTCCAATCCTCCCAAATTTAATACATAAATGTAAGACAATTCCAACTGGAATCCCAACAAGATTCTTTTATGAAAATTAAACAAAGCGATTTTAAGTTTCACACAGAAGAATAAATGCCTGCAAATAACAAAGGAAATACAAAAATGGAGACTGGGGAGGAAATCGGTGTGTCACATTATAATCAAAGCCACGCTAATCAAATCCATGTTTTATTCATGCAGGAGTAGAAAAGTCAGAAGACAAGATCAGAATCGGAAATCCTGACAGAGATCTTAGGGAATATGAAAAATTAACATATGATAAACGTCGCGTTCCAGCTCAGCGGGACGCGGATCACCTGCTTAATAAATCATCTGACACAAAGGCTACCGTAAGCATACACCAAACTAAGTCTCGTTCTGCCTCGAGACACTTGTCTGAATCTTTTAGCAAAAGAAATGCTTAAGCTTTCTTAGGCGTCCGCTGCGTCTGGAGAAGACGACAGCCGCGTGTTGCAGGGCTCTCCCCATCAGCCCGGCAGGCTGTTCCCTAGGACGTCTTACATCATTCACCTGCTTCTTTGCTTTGCAGCTTCCCTTTCTTCTCTGCCTCCTCCCATTCTGTGCACCAAAAT
Organism: Lagenorhynchus albirostris; assembly: GCF_949774975.1. NCBI lineage: Eukaryota > Metazoa > Chordata > Mammalia > Artiodactyla > Delphinidae > Lagenorhynchus > Lagenorhynchus albirostris. The sequence goes on from NC_083102.1 coordinate 6,348,019, forward strand.
ACCTTGCTGGGGACCCACCTACACACCAAGACACACCCCACCCACACTTTCTCCCCACTCTCAAGGGAGAAGGGAAGCAGTTGCAGGTGAAGCAGAGGAGGGGTTGAACATCGCCTCTGTTCTCTACGGCTGGACGGCCGGACGGCAGGCATCACGAGGGGCAGTAACAGCTGTGTGACCTCCCTAGTCCGAGTCTGCCTCAGGGAAGTGCTCCTCTCTGCCCAAGCCCACTTGGCACCTCCGGGGGCCTCCATGTCCTGCAGCCAGGTCTAGGCTCCATTTCTTGACCAGACCTGGCCCCCTGGATACCCCCACCCCGCTCTGCTCATCATCCCACCAAGAGGTTCCCACGGGGCTCCTTTGCTGCGATTGGGTGGCCTCTCTCAGGAGTGAATAAAAGGGCTGCGTCTTCTACCCCTCCCGTTTCTACTTGCTTTCTCCTCCCCAGCCCAGTGCCTGTCCTGGCCCACATGGCACAGGGCCTTAAAAGTCATCATGCCTGCCCCCTTAGCGGGCAAGGACACAGCCCAAGAGATGCAGAGGCACCTGGTCGACATCCCACACTGATTTGCTACATCGACGTTTAAGCGGTGACTCCAGTGGCCAGGATGCTGTGGGAGTTACATGGGCGAATGAGGCACGGGCCTGCCCGCAGGAAGCTGTGGTCCTATCGGTGTTCTATTGCAGACTCGGAATGCCAAGGAGACGTGAGGATGGAGGGGCACAGAGGAGGGAGGGCCCGCGTGTTCTGGAAGGTGTGATGAAGGACCTGCGAACTCAGGAGCCCGCACACCGCTCGCCACCCCAGACCCTGCCCTGGACACTGGGAGGGTCAGTGACCTGTGGGACGGAGAGAGCAAGTGAGGGGCTGGAAGGCAGACTCCGGGGCCGAGGGAGGCTGGCAGGAAGCAGCCGTGGCTGCGTGGAATCCAGCGCGTCTCAGATGGGCGGCCTCCCCAGGAGCTGTGTGTCAGTGCGCCCAGATTCCTTCCGGATGCGACACAGTCCCTGCCACCAGGACTCCTCGCTGCGCCCTTCCTCGGAGCCCTGGCCCTGGGGGACCTGCCCCGCCGGCTCTCGCTAGAGCGAGACGTAGCACGGGGACTGACGGTAAGCCTGGTGGCTGTAATAACGGCCTTCGTGTTCCCACAGGATGGCTTCGATTTGTTCCATGAGCTCCTTCAGCTGGGCGTCCTGCTCCGCCCCCTGCGCCCTGTTGTTGAAGCCACAGTGTCGCCGCTCACACAGGACGTCCAGCCTGGCAAGCTCCTGGTTGTCGGTCTCTCGCAGGTACTCCTCCAGGGTGCCGCCGCCCAGGTCTTCCTTCCGCGTGAACACCAGGATGGTGTGGGCCAGGATGCCCGCCCCGAAGAGCTCCTGGAGGCGCCTGACCCCCTCCCGATCCTCCTCGGTGAAGCGGCCCAGCTGCGTCACCAGGAGCACCGCGTGGGGCCCCGGCGAGGAGGCGGCAATGGCTCCGCAGGGGCCCTGAGCGGTCCCTCGCGGCGCCGCCCCCGGGGACAGGATGTCGGGGGTGTCGATGACCTCGAGCTCCTTCCCCGCCCACGCTCGGCGCCCCTGCTGGAAGGCCTTGGTCACGGGCCCGGCGCTGACCTTGGACTCGAACACTCTCCGGCCGAGGATGCTGTTTCCTGTTGCGCTTTTCCCGCTTCCGGGTTTTCCCACCAGGATGAGCCTCAGCGTCTGCGGGGTCCCTTCATCCTCCCTCAGCCCTGGAAGCATCAAGAGAAGGTGGGAGACCAGGGTTAGAGCCCATCCACCCACTCTAGCCTCACCAGGGGCAGAATGTCCGGGGGGCGGGGATCAGGAGCAGGGAAGACCTGCGTCAGCATCTGAGACGTGCCCTAGACTCACATTCTTTCCTTCCCTCTCTCTTTTTGTAACTTTCAGAAAAAAATTATGGTAGAATATACGTAGCATGAAGTTTACCATTTTTAGGTGTAGCATTAAGTACCTTCATATTGTTGTGCGATCATCACCACTATGCAGCCCAAGAATTTTCCATCTTCCCAAACTGAAGCCTTGTCCCCGTTAAGCGCTAACGCCCCATTGCTCCCTCCCGCTAACGCCTGATAGTCCTGTTCTTTCCGTCTCTGTGTGTTTGACTCTTCTACGGACCTCATGTAAGTGGAGTCAGGCAATGTTTGCCCTACTGTGTCTGGCTTATTTCACCTAGCATAATGTTTTCAAGGTTCATCGACGTTGTCGCATGTGTCAGAACTTCCCTCCTTTTTAAGGCTGAATAATATTCCACTGTAGGTGTAGACCACATTGTGTTTATTCATATGTGTATATATATATATATATATATGGACTTTGGGGTTGTTTCCACCTTTTTGCTATTGTCAATATGCTGCCATGAGCCTTAATGCACGTATGTTCAACATCTGTTTCCATTCTTTGGGCTATATTCCCAGAGGTGGAATTGCTGGATGATGTGGTAGAAAAGCTACATTTTATGTTTAGGTTTTGAAACTTCTTCTCAGGGTCACCTTTGTGGGAATCATCCCATCATGACCTGGGACCCTGAGCTTCCTCAAGTACCTCTGATTGGAGACCCTTCTCAGGAAGAGTGGTGAAATTGAAAGCACACAGCCTCTGTGTCGGTCCTCTCCCTGACGTGATCGACCACGTCACATTACCTTTAGTTTTCCCAGCGAGGAGTGTTGTGAGGGTGGGTTCTTTTCAGCCTGAGCCCCAGCTCCACAGCACAGCTGCACACTGGGGTCACATTCTTAAGCTACATCCTTGGAGCTGGGGCTGGACATTCTCACCCAGCAGAACGTTCATAGCCATCAGCTGAGAGAAGCTTTGTCATGCCAATCTAATACTTAGAAACCCAATGTCCAGATGTTTTAGAAACGACCGGAGCTGGAGGGCAGGAAGGGAATTCCCTTCTCGTGGGCTCCCAGGAGCCAGAGCACATAGAGGAGCGCCCAACCCCAGCCGGCTTCCAAGTCTGTTCCACATTGAAGACATTGATGTGTCTCTGTGACAGAGCCCCGGCCTCCTGAAAGTAGGATTGGCACCGCCTCCTTCCAAATCTCCCAGCAACGCGTTTCTGCTGCCTTTCCCCCTTGGCTGCCTGACCCTCCGACCAGTTTTGACTGGATGATATTGGCTCCCTCCAGCTTCCCTCAGGTGGCTTGAAAGGAATTTGAGTGAATGGGTGGGAGTTTCACAGAAGCAGGGAAGGTGCAGTGTTCATCTCCACCCTCCAATGCGAAGCTGGAGGGAGACAGGGGTCTCCTGTCTGGGCAAGCCTGGAGGCGCCCACGTCATTGGACTTTAAAGCCAGATTTTTAAAGTAATGCTTAATCTCGATTGCTGCAAAAAAAGGGAAATCAGGTGTCAGCACTTGTATTGTAATTTTCCTGTGCAGCTTATTAATATGGCTTTCTCTCAATGGCTCAGGTCACTGAAGTTCATATAGTAAAAAAAAATCAGTCCTGTTGAAATGCATGGTGAATCGCAAATCAATTCTTCTGGCCAGGAAGGTGGATGGATTTCCGACATTCCTATATCCCTAAGTTCTGTGTCCTCAGGCTAGACGGTGAAGTTGAGCCCATGAAAGTGAAGCCCTGACCCTGATGCAACAGCTTTCTTGGGGAGGGAGCCCCTTGGGAAGGCGGAGCCCGGTCCTGGGGGCACCTGAGTGCATCCTGCTTGTTCACTAGTGCTTTGCAGTCCTCGTGACCCTGAGAGCTCTCACACTCGAGCCAGCGAGATGCCCACACGGAGGCCGGGGGCGAGCACATCCTTCCTGAGACCCAGTGAAGGGGCGGCTGGCGCTGTGCGTCACCCCGTCGGCCCACTGCGCCCATCAGGGGCCTTTCCCTCCTATCTGGCCGTGTTGAAGAGAGGCCCAACCCAAACGCCCTTCGATGGCCGCCGGGTGGGCAAATCTCTGACAGGAGGAGCTCCTGCTGCCTCTCCCAGCGCGCCCCCTGCACCTACGGGTCCCCCGGCCATGCCTCTCTAAGTTTATGTCTGCTGGAAAGATGTTTTACCTCCTGACCCGTCTTGTGTAGGATCCTGAGACAGCCCTTCCTCGCGATTCTCCGGGAGACTGAGTTCATAATATTCTTCTTCCTCCTGAAAAAAGAATCATATGTCTCACTGACTTTTCCACCGAGTTTTAAGAGGCACCTGACTTGTGCCTTTCTCTTGCCAAAAGGAAGTTGTTTGCATTGGTTTGGGGGGGAGAGACGGAGTGAGGGGGAGTCTAAGACACCTTCTACATCCTTTAGGGACCCTGTTTCCTCCTTTCTCCCCCCTGCACTGTGGTCTCCATTTTGGGGTGATTCTGTGATGGAGAGAAAGGATCAGGGATGCATCCTGACAGATACTGTCCTGGGAGCAGTGGCCAGCGTGCCTGGGGGACGTGAGCAGGAAGTTGCTGGAGGGGCTGCTGAGGGGCTCTTGGGACCAGATGATCTGTGGGGAGAGCCCAGCAGCAAGGGCCGCAGAGGCCAAGAGCTGGACGGTGAGGAGGGCGGCAGACTCGGACAGGCTCCCTCTCCACGTCGGGCCCAGTCCCGGTCCTGCTGGGGGCCCAGGGGACTCGGCGCTCCTCCCCAGGCCAGCAGCTAGGTGGTCGCACCGCCTGGGCCTCAATGTCCCTGGAGGTGTGAGTGCTGGGCCACAACTACATGTTCGTGACATCTCTTCCCTGTAGAAGATTCCAGCACAGTTTTTGACCTTCTGTAGAGCGATTCCCAGTCCTCTTTGCGAAGGAGGGCCGTGTCACCCACCCAGGAACTCACGTCATCCTGAGGAGAGAGCAGCGTATCCTGCCTTCAATCCGTTCCACCCTGCAGACCAACACGGTTCCCTGTTTCAGGGGCCCATCATGTTGTAGCTGCTTGGTAGTCTCTGTGGGATGGGGAGGGAACCGTGTGGCCCCGTGACTGTTTTTCTGGAATGTGTAGGACACTCAGAGACAATCACAGTCAGATGACATTCTCCAGATGGAGGCTCTGAGTTGAGGGGATGGTAACTCCGGGGGAACGTCCACAGACATAGCTTTCCCGTCGCCACAGCATCCCCGGGGGGCTAAGGCTCTCTGCTCACCTGGCCCACCGCCTCGGTCCTCGCCAGATCCCAGGGGCTGGCCGGGGGCCTGCGGGGCTGTGGCTGCAGGACTGGGGGTTCAGTGGCGTCAGCTCTAACATGCCAGCTGAGAGTGGACCCAGCCCAGGAGGTTTGGTGACGCTCCAGGGAGAGTGAGCAGGCAGGCGGCCATCTTCACCCAGACCTGTTCAGCCGCATTCTTGTGAGGACACAGGCTTTTACCTCTCAAAGGGGCCCCCTGTCTTTGCAAAGTGGAGATCCCTCAATCTCTCTGTCCTTGGCGCCCTTACATCACTGGTGGAAGCGGAAGCAGCACTTCACCCAGGAAACCTCCTTCCTCCTCTAGACAGAAGGGTGGTGAGAAGAAGATACAGGCCGGGCCGGGACCAGCGCAGGTGGGTGAGGCGGACCCTGCACTCCACCCTCGCGCCCAGACAGCGCGTCTGCCCGGCCCCTGGCCGCCTCAGCCTACACCCTGCCCGACAGGCATCACATGTGTGCCACGTGCCACAGTGTTTGTCTCCAACACGGAGCAGACACGTCACCTTTGTGAGGTTTCTCAGGAAGGCAGCGAAACTCACAGAAGCGTCTTGCCCAGGAGTAAGCAGTGAGTTCCAGGCAGAGCACAAAGGGTCCAAGGTTCTCCTGACTCTCAGCCCTGGCTCCTCTCATTGTACCTCGGACATGCGTGCACACACACACACACACACACACACACACTACTTACACACATACACTCACAAAAGTATGAACACACACAAACAGCACACACACCTACACAACACACATGAACATATATGTTCACAAACACAACACACAAACACATACACAAACACGAACATAAGACACAAACACCACTCACACACATATACTCACAAACGTATAAACATACCTACCACACACACACACAAACATAACACACACAGAAAACACACATATACTCACCTACACACAAAGAGACATACACAAAAACACACTACCCACACCATCCCCACTACACACTCTCAAAGATGACACACACACAAACACAAGTACACATCACACACAGACACAGTCCCCACACACTCGGACTTACCGCCCCGCTGCCCGCTGGGCAGGACAAATGGCCGTGTTCTGTGTCTCCCGGGGTCGGAGGCACTCGTGAATTCTTTGTTTCCCTTTCGAGAGCTGCCACATTGCAGGGTGAATGGAGAAGGTAAAAGAAGGTGTCCCGGGCGTATGAATAGATAGAGGACATAGCTTATAGTTTTTCAGCAAAATGTGATCTGAAAGCTCAGCTCAAAAACTGCCCTTGAAAGTGCAGCCGTGAGCTGTGAGATGAGGGAAGAGGAAGTGGTAGGAACACCCAGGAGGGGCCCTCATGACTCAGAAAGCTCTGCCGGCTGCACTTCCTCTGCAGCCGTGATAACAGCCACAGGAAAAACAACACGCGTATTATGATTTTTATTCTGCACTAGCACAACTAGAACTCAGAGGCTTAAAGGAAAGCAGCAGATCTCTCAGAAAATGTTGCGCCGGGGGAATGATTTTTACGGATTTCCTCCCTTTTTTGAGAATTACCCACTTCCTGCAGACATCCTCTGTCCTCCGGGTCATGACAGATATTCATTGTCTCTCTTTCTCCCCCAGGCTCCTCCTTCGGCCACTCCACTGGCTGTCCAGGGTCTCCAGCTTGCTGACCCTCCATCTTGGGACTCATCAGCTCCATAATCCCATGGACCAGGAGCCACACGAGCCAATTCTTTATAAGTCTTTCTACATGCGTGTGTGTATACACACACACACACACACGCACGGCATGCATACGCGCACACACACACATATGCACACACACGCCCCCACACACATTCTGCGTCTGAAAATTCCCAAATCTGTGTCACATCTGAGTCTGGTCCTAGTGTTTGCTTTGTGTGTTTTCTCCTGCCTTGCAGCACGCCCTGTAATGTTGCTGAAAGCCAGACATGATATGTCAGATATTAGGAACTGAGGTGAATAGGCCTATGGTGTGAGGTTGGACGTTGATCTGGCTACGAGCTGTGTTTAATGTTTGTTGTAGCTGCTAGAGGCTTCAGTTTCCTCTAGTGCCCTTGTGTTGTTTCCCCCATTGTCTGTGGGTTTCCCTGAAACCCCTTCTTAGAGCTTGTGCCTTGCTGTTCTCTCAGCTTTAATTCACCGTTTTCATACTGGACTCCTGCTAATGTGGGGTAGGGAGTGAAGGAGAGGAAGCATCATGTTGGGATTGAATCTCACTCTTAAAGTGGGTCTGTGTTTTTTGACAGCGGTCCCCAACCTTTTGGCAACAGGAACCGGTGTCATGGAAGCCAATTTTTGCACGGACAGGGAGGGATGGGGTGATGGTTCATGCAGTAATGCCATTGGATGGGGGAATGGTTCAGGTGGTAATGCCATTGGATGGGGGGATGGTTCAGGCGGTAATGCCATTGGATGGGGGGGATGGTTCAGGCGGTAATGCCATTGGATGGGGGGGATGGTTCAGGCGGTAATGCCATTGGATGGGGGGATGGTTCAGGCGGTAATGCCATTGGATGGGGGGATGGTTCAGGCGGTAATGCCATTGGATGGGGGGATGGGTCCGGCGGTAATGCAAGCGATGGGGAGCCATGGGGAGCGGCAGGTGAAGCTTCGCTCGCTCGCCCACTGCTCACCTCCTGCTGTGCCACCCGGTTCCTAACAGGCTGTGGACCAGGACCGGTCCACCACCCGGGGGTTGAGAACCCCTGCTTTGGGGTGCCAACAACATTCTGTGTCTTTAGCTGAGTGCTTGTTACTTGGATGTGTTCAGTTTGTGACAACTGACAATTTAGTGAGCTGTAAACATATATGAGCTCTTTCCTCTATTAATACTACACTACGGGGACTTTCCTGGTGGTCCAGTGGTAAAGAATCCACTTTCCAATGCGGGGGACGCGGGTTCCATCTCTGGTCGGGGAACTAAGATCCCACATGCTGCGGGACAACTAAGCCGGTGCACCACAACTACTGAGCTCGCGCACCACACGAGAGAGCCTGCATGCCGCAAACTACAGGGCCCATGTGCCCTGGAGCCCGCGCGCTACAACTAGAGGGAGAAAACCCGCACGCCACAACTAGAGAGAGGGTGTGGAGAAAAGGGAACCCTCCTACCTTGTTCATGGTAATCTAAATTGGTGCAGCCACTATGGAAAACAATATGGAGTTTCCATAAAAAACTAAAAATGGGGTTACCATATGATTCTGCAATCCCACTCCTGGGCATATATCTGGAAAAGACGAAAACTCTAATTTGAAAAGATTCATGCACCCCAATGTTTATAACAGCACGATTTACAATAACCAAGACATGGAAGCAACCTAAATGTTCACCAACAGATGAATGATAAAGACGATGTGGTGTATATATATAGATAGATAGATAGATAGATAGATAGATAGATATACACAGTGGAATATTACTCAACCATAAAAAAGAATGAAATAATGCCATTTGCAGCAGCGTGGATGGACCTAGAGATTATCATATTAAGTGAAGTAAGTCACAGAAAGATGAATATTATGTGATACCAATTATATGTGGAATCTAAAATACAATTGAACTTATTTACAAAATGGATATAGACTCACAGGCAAAGAAAACAGAGTTACCAGAGGGGATGAGGGGAGGCATAAATTAGGAGTTTGGGATTAGCAGGTGCAAACTACTACATATAAAATAGATAAACAACAAGGACCTACTGTATAGCACAGGGAACTCTATTCAGTATCTTATAACAACCTATAATGGAAGAGAATCTGAAAATCTGATATATACATCAATTTGGTATACACCTGAAACTAACACAACATTGTAAATCAGCTGTAGTTGTGTTTTTAAAAATTGGGGCCATTTCACAGGGTTTTCTGGAGCCAACACTAAAATCCAAAGCAATGACTAAGATTTTGGGAATCTCAGTAGTACAGCAGGTGCATGGAGGTAAAGGTTTCAGCTAGGCAACCCTGAAGCACCAATCAAATTACCAGGCAACACTTTCTTTTTCTGTTTCAATACAAAATGTTGTCTTCATCGGCTGCACCCGATCCAAGCTTCTGTGGTCAGAGATTTCAGAAGGAGCAAACACACTTTTCTTTAACTGAAAGCAAATACCAGTTCAGATAGTTTTCTTGGAGAGAACTTGAGATCTCATCAATTTTGCAAGAGAATGTGACTGGCCAAGAAGAGGGCCAATGGAGCTTGTGAGTGGGCTGGGGAGAGAGAGGGGCGAGAGGAAAGAGCAATAGATAGGGGGCCTGAGTGAGAGTGGAAGGGTTGTAGGAGGAGAAGCTCAGAGATTTATTTGTGTGATGTCCATACATATCATATTTAATAGGACAGACCTTTTTTTTCCTATGCTTACAAAAGTTTTAGTTGTTATAAGAATTCTTTATGATATAATGTTAGGTATAAAAATCAGGATATAAAATCATTAATATATTACCGTTGAAAAAACAAGGCACACGAAAAAAGGAAAGATGTTCATATTAAATAGCCTCTAATTTGGGAGTAGAACTATATATAATTTTTATTCTCTTCTCAAACTGCTCTCTATTTTACTGAGTTTTCAACAATGTGCCCCGATTTTAATGACAAACATTTATTGCAAAATGTAGACAAAAGGTTAGTGTTTTTATAAAATTTAACACTTAAAAGTTTTTTTCTGGCATGATATATGGAAAATTCTGACTCTGAAGCAAAGGTGCCCAAACTACCCTCCAAGGGCTATATAGAGCCTGCTGCCTGTTTGTAAATAAAGATTCAGTGTAACATTGCTACCTCACCCATCTACTAGTTTACTATGATCTGGGGCTGCTTTTGTGTTCCAACACGAGAGCTGAGTGATTGTGACTGCAAAGTCTAAAATATTTACTGCTGGTAAAAATGTTTACATATTCCCACTTCACATGGTAATATATATATGTATATTGAGGTGCATGAGCTGCTTGTATATTTTGGAGATTAATCCTTTGTCAGTTTCTTTGTTTGCAAATATTTTCTCCCATTCTGAGGGTTGTCTTTTCATCTTATTTATGGTTTACTTTGCTGGGCAAAAGCTTTTAATTAGGGCCCATTTATTTATTTTTGTTTTTATTTTCTTTACTCTAGGAGCTGAGTCAAAAAGGATCTTACTGCGACTTATGTCAAAGAGTGCTCTGCATACGTTTTCTTCTAAGAGTTTTATAGTGTCTGGCCTTACATTTAGGTCTTTAATCCATTTTGAGTTGATTTTTGTGTATGGTGTTAAGAAGTGTTCTAATTTCATTTTTTTACATGTAGCTGTCCAGTTTTCCCAGCACCACTTATTGAAGAGGGTGTCTTTTCTCCAGCATATATTCTTGCCTCCTTTGTCAAAGATAAGGTGACCATAGGTGCATGGGTATATCTCTGGGCTTTCTATCCTGTTCCATTGATCTCTATTTCTGTTTCTGTGCCAGTACCATACTGTCTTGATTACTGTAGCTTTGTAGTATTGTCTGAAGTCAGGGAGCCTGATTCCTCCAGCTCCGTTTTTCTTTCTCAAGATTGCTTTGGCTATTCGGGGTCTTTTGTGTTTCCATACAAATTATGAAATTTTTCGTTCTAGTTCTGTGAAAAATGCCATTGGTAGTTTGATAGGGACTTCATTGAATCTGTAGATTGTGTTGCGTAGTATAGTTGTTTTCAGAATGTTGATTCTTCCAATCCAAGAACATGGGATATCTCTCCATCTGTTTGTGTCATCTTTGATTTCTTTCATCAGTGTCTTATAGTTTTCTGCACATGTGTCTTTTGCCTCCTTAGGTAGGTTTATTCTCTTAGGTATTTTATTCTTTTTGTTGCAATGGTCAATGGGATTATTTCCTTGATTTCTCTTTCTGTTCTTTCATTGTTAGCGTATAGGAATCTTTGTTCTACCATCTCCTCTTGGTAGTTTGTTTTCGTTTTTGAGTTTGTGTTCTTATGATAGTGTTTCATAGTGTAAAGCACTTGTGGGAATGTTCTCTACTTTGGGTTACATTCTACTGTGATTGGATTCCATTTTATGTGTCATATACATGTGTGCATGTGTACGTGTGTATAGATGCACACACACATTTTGACTAACTTCTTCCTTTTTCATTTTTTCAGTGGCATTTGCCCAGTTGATGCATTGGGTTTTTTGGGGTTTTTTTTTCATCTTGATAACTTTCTCTTTTCTATTATATAGTATTGTGATCTGTTGGCCTCTTGGTCCTATGGTTCTATAGCCATTGCTATAACTACTACATCATGGTTTTAGATTTTTTTAATTTTATTTTTTTATGATAAGAACACTTAAGGTGAAATCTAACCATAAAAAGGTCTAGAGATGTCTCAAAAGGTTAAACATAAACATACTATATGATCCAGCAATTCTACTTCTGGGCATTGATCCAAAAAGTTGAAATCAGGATCTTGAAGCAATATTAGCACTTGCATGTTTATTGCAGCACTCTTCCCAATAGCCAAGATGTGGAAACAACCTGAATGTTCATCAACAGATGAGTGCCTAAAAAATTGTGGTATCTATATACAGTGGAATATTATTCAGCCTTAGAAAAGAGGAAAGTCATATGCCATATGAGACAATATGGATGAAATGTGAGGACATTATGCTAAGTGGAGTGAGCCAGTCACAGAAAGACAAATACTGTATAATTCCGTGTATATACAAAATAGTCAAAGTCATAGACTCAGTGAGTGGAATGGGCTGGGGGATGCGTAATGTATTGTACACTTACAATTTTGTTAGGAGGGGCTGACCTTGTCTTAATAGTGCACTTTTTCAGGCTCGCAGACTTTGAGAACAAACTTATGGTTACTGCGGGGAAGGGTGGGGGAAAGGGATATTCAGGGAGTTGGGGATCAACATGTCCACACTGCTATATTTAAAATGGATAACCGACAAGGACCGACAAGGACCTACCGTATACCACAGGGAACTCTGGTCAATGTTCTGTGGCAGCCTGGATGGGAGGGAAGTTTGGAGGAGAATGGATACGTGTATATGTATGGCTGAGTCCTTTACTGTGCACCTGAAACTATCACAACACTGTTAATCGGCTATACTCCAATATAAAATAAAAAGTTAAAAAAAATAGTGCACTTTTTAGTCGGTGGTTGTTGTGATAGTTTTACCTGGAAACCTGTCGTTTTCCTTTACTAGGTAGTTAGTGTTCCCAAGGCAGACCTTCAGACCTGGAAGGCAATTTAGAGAGCATTCCATTAAATCTACTCTAACTCCCTTTACTCACTGAAAAAGAATCAAATTCCGGAGTACTGGTGACTCTCCAAAAGATTCAAATTCCAGAGAACTGGTGGCTCTCCAAGGCTCGTGGAGGTGGACAAGGAAAGATTAGAACCTTGCCCACTGAACTCTCATCTGGATTCATCCAACACTTCACAAGAAGGAGGCTGTGTCCCTCCAGGTGCAAGGTGTGGGGTGCAGGAGGGGTGCTATAGGGAGACGATTAGCTACTCTGAAGAAAGAATATAACCTGTAAATCCAGCTGAATCTCTAAGTTGCAACGTGTCTCTCAGTCACTCAGTTAAGTTTCTTTCCCGGGTTTTCCTATATTTCAATGCACTTTGTAGCACTACCTTTTTATTGAGTGGCTGCCATGCTCTAGGCAACGTAAGAGATCTTTATAGAGATTTCTATCCTACGAAAGCCTCATGGCAACCCTGCAAGATTGGCTTTATTGTCCCTTTTCATAGCAGAAAGAACTGAACCTCAGGGAGCTGAAGGAATTTTCTAGAAGTGGTGGATCTGGACTCACAGTGTAAGTTGGTTCTTTTCTGAAGCACATGCCTTTTTCACTTTGCAGCCTTTCTTTCACCTGGAGGTCCTCTAGATCTTCCAAGAACCACTGGAGAAACATTTTTAAATGTTTTTTTTTTCCCCTGACTATGACTCCCACCTTTGGCTTCCCAAGGTGGAAGAGAGAGAAAAACGATCTGTGAAATGTGAACCCTCCTCCTTGCCTTCCCTAATGACAGGCTTGCTAACAGTTTACCATTTGGGAAAGAGTGTGGACTATTTTCCCCTGATCCGCCTCTGACCTGATGTAAAGTGTAGAATGATGGGTCCGAGAAGGAACAAGAAGAGGCCGTAGTGTGCAGCGGTTAAGAGTGAGCATGGTAGTCAGACAGCCTTTGACTCAAATTCCTGTTCAGCCCAGTACTTTTTAGCACCATGACCTTGGGCAAGTTTCTCAGTACTTTTGAACCACAGTTTCCTTACCTACAACATTAGAAAAATAATACTACCTTCACCCTAGAATATTTATAAGTAGTAAATATTCCTATGAAACATTCATATCAGAGTGTCTGGAATACAGTATATACTCAGTAGTGGTTGCAAAGGCATACATACATCTTAAACCTTTTGCTATAGAACATTTCAGACATTTACAGAAGAATAGTATAATAAACACCCATATATCTATCACCAAGTTTTGACAAATATCAACTCCTGACCATTCATGTTTCCCGTATATCCCAACCTACTTCCCATCCCAACCCTGGATTATTTTGAAGCAAATACTAGACATTGTATCATTTTACCTGTAAATATTTTAGTATGCATATCTAAAACAGAAAGATGATTTTTTAAAAATATAACCACAGGGCTTCCCTGGTGGCGCAGTGGTTGAGAGTCCGCCTGCCGATGCAGGGGACATGGGTTCACGCCCCGGTCCGGGAAGATCCCACATGCCGCGGAGCGGCTAGGCCCGTGAGCCATGACCACTGAGCCGGCGCGTCCGGAGCCTGTGCTCCGCAACGGGAGAGGCCACAACAGTGAGAGGCCCACGTACCACAAAAAAAAAAAAAAAAAAAAAAACCCAAAAAACATAACCACAGTATCAAAGGTACTATAAATCTTGAATTTTATCAAATATCCTCTCATTAGAGTTTAGATTTCAAGGATTATCTCATAATTTATTTACAGTTTAGTTTGCTTGAATCAGGATGGAAAAAGAAAAAAAAAGGTCCTATAAGATGATCCCAGGTCATTTCATGCCTTTCCTGCCTCAGACTTTGAATCAGTCATTTCTCCAAGAATCCCTGGTTTCTTTGAGTAAAAACTGGTCCTGAAGACTATAATCTGGTTGGTCTAATTAGCCCATTACAGACATTCTTCATTTCTGTTACATCGCTTTTTGTTTGTTTTGTTTTGTTTTGTTTTGTTTTGTTTTGCTCACGGGCCCAGCCGCTCCGCAGCATGTGGGATCTTCCCGGACCAGGGCACAAACCCGTGTCCCCTGCATCGGCAGGTAGACCCTCAACCACTGTGCCACCAGGGAAGCCCTGTTACATCGCTTTTGATCTCAAGCATTTACTTTTGGTTCTTTCTTAGGATTTCCATGTCTCTGCTTACATGGCTCATCTGTTCTTACATTATAGTCCGTGCATATTCATCTTAGTTGTTTTAAATTCCTGGTTTAATAATACCAAGATTTCTGCGTGGACAAAACAATCTTGCCTGCCATTTCTATAAACATGAATGTTGCCCATCAAGCCATCAGCATTGCAGCCCCTGGACAGTGGGCCCTGAGGGGAATTCAGAACAGAGGAAAGCAGGATACTTGCCCTTAGATAGCTAAGATGAATATCAAAGGAATGGTTTCAGTGAGCCCAGACTCTTGCATCTTCCCGGACATAGAATAGCTACATCACTAACTTGAGATGTCTGGTTTTTGTGTGACTAGCAATAACCTTTTGACGTTTGACTACATATTTGTTTTGTTTTGTTTTCAACAAAAACTCCTATATCTCCAGGCTCCTCCACTACCTCTTTGGAACAGTCCCTCAGAACTATCTGAGAGGCTGTCTCCCCGGCTATAGTCCTCAGTAATTCCTCAAACGAAACAGAATTCTCAACTTTTAGGCTGTGCACCTTTGTTCAGTCGACACCTACCATGTCTGGTTCTGAGGCTTGCTCTGTCTCTTCAAATTATGTTTTTTGCTCTTTAGGACACCTTGTAACTTTTCTTGTTAGCTGGACATGAAAAAGAACTGCTGTAAAGAAGCCTTTAGTAATGGGGTGACGGGGTGGGGGAGGAGAAGTATTCTATAGTCCTATGATTATATCTCAGTTCGAGTGAGACTTTGCCTCTGGACTGTGGACCTCACAAGTGTTTTTCAGTTTTTTTCTCCCGACTTAGGTGGGACAGTAGGGTTCCAGTGGTCTGGAGGTGGGTATTTCCCTTTTCTGACATGAAAGGCTTAGCGCTGACTGTAGTTGTAGAGTTTTCTTCCTCCAGGTTAGTGAGGCTCTGATAAAACCCCTGCAGGTTAGGCTCTGGTTAACTGGTTTCCCCTGAGGGCAGGCCTTCTTGAGAAGAACAAGATGCTCTGCTCTATTTCAAAATGGTTCCTTTGCCCCTCCCCCTGCAGGAAGCCACAGGGGATTTTTCCCCCCGATATTTACTGTGAGAACCTGGTGGAGCTCTTAGAAGTGAAACTCACAGAAGTGTGGTGACGCCCCCCATGACTGGGTCCCCCTGGAGTTTTAACTCCAGGCTGACCATCGAGTAATTCGTCAATCACAGTTCGGGGCTTCCTGCCCAGCACTGCTGCCCATGGTGAGTCTGGGCTCTGCAAAGCCAGGACTCCCTGCATTTGCCTGTCTGTTCTCCAGTCTTGGGGGCAGCAGTTTGCCCTGTGTCCTCAAAGGATCTCTTAAGGATTTAAGAAGAGTTGCTTTTTCAGTCTGTTCAACTTTTCACTTATTCTTAGGATGGAGTAGTGACTTCCAAGCTCCTGACATGTAACTGGAATCTGGAAGTCAAATTTATCAATTGGATTCCATATTGCATCTGTATTTTGTTGTTGGCTAAAACTACAAAGAATTGGGGCTTCCCTGGTGGCGCAGTTGTTAAGAATCCGCCTGCCAATGCAGGAGACACAGGTTCGAGCCCTGGTCTGGGAAGATCCCACATGCCGTGGAGCAACTAAGCCCATGAGCCACAATTACTGAAGCCCGTCCACCCTAGAGCCCGTGCTCCACAACAGGAGAGGCCACCACGATGAGAGGCCTGCGCACCACAGCAAAGAGTAGCCCCCGCTCGCCGCAACTAGAGAGAGCCCACACGCAGCAACGAAGACCCAACGCAACCAAAAGTAAATAAACAAAATAAAATAAATTAAAAAAAAAAAACCTACAAAGAGTTAACTTATTTTCCTGGTAATTGTGAAATCGCTGAGTAATGAAAACATAATAAGGAACCAAATATATAAGTCCAGTGACAAAGCTTGAAGTGAAAAGAGAAAATAGTTACAAATTAACCTGTACTTGGAGTCCTAAGGCCTTATTACTCCCTTCTAATGCAATACGTTAAAAATAATTCTAAGTTGCACTCAATATATTGGATACGTAGGTACAACTCTTATCATTTTTGATAATGATTTAATTTGCCTTAGTTAACTATTTCTAGCTGATAAATATGATCATTGAAAAACCTGATTGCTATGAACGTGTTTACAGAGCAGATATGCATCTGTACTTTGAGTTCAATTTAGAAAAGTTTTCCTCACTCTCGGGTTTTGAAAGAATTTTTCTGTTTTCTTCTAATAGTTCATAGTTTACTATTTTAACAACTATCTGATGCATTTGGAATACTTCTTGGGTTGGTATGAGGAATGAATCCAATTTTAACACTTTTTCAAAAGATTATTCAGTTATTTCAATACTTCTCATTATAAAGTCCATCTGCTCTCCCCTGATATGGGATGTTGCCTTTGTTATACACTAAATTTCCCTATGCCAATGAGTGTTTCTCTAGATTTTCTGATTTTCCCACTGGTCTTTCTATTCATGCACCAATACTCTAAGGGGCTTTACAATATTGTGTACTATCTGGCCTTCCCTGTTGTTCTTTTTCTAATTCTCATTCCTATAATTACTTCTTCTCTTTGCATGGACTGATTTCTCAAATACCATGAGAAAGTGAGTTGAAGATGGTTTTAGTTTTAGTGAGAAAGTATTTCCCCACTGTAAGTTGCTGGCTTTCAGGATGAGTAGAGAAATAGATAAGAAAGTATGTGTCAATTCATATTTTACAGAATGTTTTTACTGAGAATGGCTATTGGTGAGTTATGTTAATAATTTTCCTCTTAATGAACATCCCCCCGCTCTCTAGTTTTCTAGAGTAAATCCCACTTGGTTATACTGTAACCCTTTTAAGAATGTTTCAGATTCTGCTTTTGCTAATATTTTTTTAGGATTTTGTATTGATATTCATAAATGTGATTCATCTGTAGTTTCTGGTAGAATCTTTGTGAGATTTGCAGCTCAAAGTTACATTCACTTAGAAAGAATTTGAAGGTTTACCTTATTTCCCTATATTCTGGGATAATTTAAGTAAAATTGGGATTCTCTGATCGCTGCAGGCTTAATAGAATTCTGCTGTGAAGCCACCTGGGACTTGATAATGTTTTGCGGGGAGCACCTCGACTGCTTTCTCTGTCCACTCTTCCATGATCACTGGTCTACTTCAACTTTATGTCTCTAACGGAGTCAATATTTATAAGCTCTATTTACCTATAATAGATGTACGTAATTTAAAATTTAAGACATTAGCCAATCTATTTTCTCAGCCGATGCAGGATTGTCCTCTAAAATATCAAGCCAGATAACCATCAACCCACTTGAAACACTTTATGTTACTATAGGCCATAAGGGACCCGTTATTGTTTCTAAATTGTAGAGTATTTTTAGAAGAAGAACATCAAATTTATCTTCCATTCTCTGTGCAGTGTAAGAAAATCAGATTAATTTAGCTCTGTGTGGCATACACAAATTTCAGGACAGTTTTCACACGTCTCACCAAAGTGTTGTTTTCCTTCCGTGCCGAGAGTCCCTGCAGTGGGACTGTTTTGCTGTCTCCTCCATCCACACTTTCTTTCTGTTGGTGTCCAGATTGTTAGTGCTTTTTTTAAAAAAAATATTTATTTATTTGTTTGTTTTATTTTTGGCTGCATCGGGCCTTCATTGTGGCACAAGGGATCTTTGCTGCGGCATGCGGACTTCTCTCTAGTTGTGGAGAGCACATGGGATCAGTAGTTGTGGCACGCAGGCTTAGTTGCCTCTCGGCATGTGGGATCTTAGTTCCCAGACGGGGATCGAGCCTGTGTCCCCTGCATTGGAAGGCGGATTCTTAACAACTGGACAACCAGGGAAGTCCCTGTTAGTGCTTTTTAGTGAGCATTCTTGCATAGGATAGGATGCTAACTGCTTCCACTGGGATTCCTCAGATTCTATATCTTAAACAAACTTGGACCTGTTCTACAACAAAATGTATATTATTTTGTTAAATGGAAAAAAACAATTTAAAAACAACCCAGATTTTAACATGGCAAATGCTGCTTTCATCACAGCAACACAAGAGGGAAATGCGATGGGAATTAGAATAGTAAGTAGAAGATATCAGGGAGAGTAGCCTACGTAAAATACAACTTCACCTGACTTGGAAAAGTTGGAATGATGTATATATACAGGAGAGTAAGAAATAAGGAAGGGCTGGGAATTGTTTCAGCTTTATCTAAATACATTTTTTCGTTCCTTTGTGATCCGTAGCTGAGTTGCCTGCAATCCACAGCCTCTGATGCGGACACAGCCTCTGATGTGGACACAGCCTCTGATGTGGACATGGCTGATGCCCAGGACAATGCTCTGAGGATCCTGCTTGTTGGGAAGACGGGAAGTGGGAAAAGTGTGACGGCAAACACCATCTTCGGGGGAAAAAGTGTTCGACTCTAGGA
Source organism: Lagenorhynchus albirostris (assembly GCF_949774975.1). Lineage (NCBI taxonomy): Eukaryota > Metazoa > Chordata > Mammalia > Artiodactyla > Delphinidae > Lagenorhynchus > Lagenorhynchus albirostris. Next base: position 6,366,908 of record NC_083102.1, read on the forward strand.
TTTCTGCCAAAGCTGTTAGCAAAACTTGTCAGGAAGCATCCGGGAAATGGAAAGGGAGAGACCTTCTCGGTGTTGACACCCCAGGGCTCTTCGACACCAAGGAGAACCTGAGCACCACCTGCATGGAAATCAGCCGCTGTGTCCTCGCCTCCCGCCCCGGGCCTCACGCCAGCGTCTTGGTCGTGCAGCTGGGCCGCTTCACGGAGGAAGAGCAGAAAACCGTGGCGTTGATCAAGGCTGTGTTTGGGGAACCAGCCATGAAGCACATGATCATCTTGTTCACTCGCAAAGAGGAACTGGAGGACCGCGGCCTAAGCGACTTTGTGCGGGGTGCGGACGTAAAGTTACGAAGCATCATTTAGGAGTGTGGAGACCGCTGCTGTACCTTCAGTAACAGGAGTACAGACCGGGCTGAGAAGGAAGCTCAGGTGCGGGAGCTGGTGGAGCTGATAGAGAAGATGGTGCAGAACAACCAGGGGGCTTACTTTTCCGACGCCATATACAAGGACATAGAGGAAAAGCTGAGAAAGTGGGAGGAAGTCTTGAAGAAAATCTACACTGATCAGAAATAGAAATCCAAAAGTGGAAGAGGAGTGTGCTCAGGCATGCAGGAAAAAGAGAGAAAAATTAAATTACTAAAGATGGAATACGAAGAAAAACTAAGAAATGTTAGGGAGGAGGCCCAAAACAATACTTTTAGCCATAAACATGATGGAGATATGAATTTGCTTTTAAAAGTATTTCATTTGTTCAGGAAGTAACTATTTTTTCGCAATTTACTATGGTTAGTGGAGCATCTCTCCAGCTCACTCCCAAGCACTCTCCATGCCTGCCCCTCCCCACAAACACCAAGAAATTCAAGAAATTACAAAATTGCTAAGTTTGAGCCCTTGTTCACTGGGCATGGTTTTAAGACTCAAATGGAAGGAATTTGAAGGCCGAAAGGCATCCTGTACTGAGTGTTGACACTACCTGTGAAGCACATTACACGGGCCCCTTGTGAGCATTTCGTAACTGTCAGTAAATTATCCAGTTACCCCAGCGGCATTGTTCTCTGGTTTCCGAGAGACGAGTTGATAAGTGTTCGTTGTTTCAAGCCACTAAGTTTTGGGGTAATTGGTTACACGGCAGTGGATAACTAGTACAAGATGTATGTTTGTTTATGCATATATAGAAAATATGTCTTTACATACTGGCCACTGCACTTGCCGCTGGGGAAAGAATTTCAGATTCTGGGGATCAGGGTGGGAGGAGACTTACTTTTTACTATAGATCCTTTGATCTATTTCAGTATATTGTTCATTCAACAAACAAACAAAGAGACAAATAATAACATTTGTAATATCCTCCAATAAACAATAATTCCAAAGGCCCATTTCAAAAAACAATTGCCCGAGTCTCCTATTTTTCTCCACTTTCCTTTTCTAGGTGCCAACTTAAAATTCTCCTGCCTATAAATTCAAACAGCTCTGTGTCAGAAATGTTCCAGTTCCCCCTGCAGATCCACTCTCTTCCCTTTTCGGTCCTTCTTTGGCCGGGGACCACCTCACTGGGCTCCATTGTTCTCTGTCTGTCTCTCAGGCCCCACCAGTGGGGCGGCCAGCAGAGGATCTGTGGGAGCTAGAGAACTAGATGCGGGAATTTGTCTCCTGGATCCCTCTCTAGCTGGTCCGATCTGAGCAGATGCCACCTCCAACCCAAGGTCCAGCCACAGGCATCAGGGGCTCTCAGATCTGACCAGTAAAATATACCCGTGTAGGAGTGTTGTCACGCCAAGCCTGTGGTGTATCTGCAGTAAAACTTTTGACTGTTCTCTGGGGTCACAGCTTGACCTGGGAATGAATTTTAGGTTTCAAAAATGCCCCAGTCTGGTGATTAGGGTCAATGGTAAAGCTGTAAGAGGTAGCCATAAAATAAACAGACTAATTCTCTTTTGGCCCCCCTCACTCTAAGGTGCGTGCTACCAGAAGAGTTCCAGATGTATTGTGAGAAGGGGAAAGAGGGTTAGATCGCGTGCCTTAGCTCAAAGGGGGCAGATTTGAGTGTTGGTAATAATCTGACAAAACAACACAAAACCTTGTTAAAATAAAGTAATTGTTGAATATGGATGCATAGTCTCTGGTATGTTTCCTAACACATTGGTCTTGTTTACAGTGGCCTATATTCCTAAAACATTTTAAAGGAATCAAATATTTAAAGGATACAGTTTGGGAAATAGCAAGAAAGTATTTCTTCCCATGGGATTAATAATGTCATTATTTTCTTTCTTTTTTTTAATTTAATTAATTAATTAATTTATGGCTGTGTTGGGTCTTCGTTTCTGTGCAAGGGCTTTCTCTAGTTGTGGCAAGCAGGGTCCACTCTTCATCGCCGTGCACAGGCCTCTCACTATCGCTGCCTCTCTTGTTCTCTGTGGAGCACAGGCTCCAGACTCGAAGGCTCAGTAATTGTGGCTCACGGGCCCAGTTGCTCCGTGGCATGTGGGATCTTCCCAGACCAGGGCTCGAACCCGTGTCCCCTGCATTGGCAGGCAGATTCTCAACCACTGCACCACGAGGGAAGCCCACCATTATTTTCTTTGTTACCTGAAATTCTATAGTTTATTTATCTATCTTTTTTTTATTATCCCTTCATCTATATTTTCAAATTTATTGGCATAAATTTATTCATGGAATTCTCTTAAAATTTTTAAAATCTCCTTTGAATATATAGTTACAATCTTTTTTTTAATGCTTAGTATTTTTATTGTGTTCACTCTTTTTTTGATTTTGATCCATATTAGCAGAACTTTATTAGTCATTCAAAGAATCAGCTTTAGTTTTTAAATTTTGATATGCTCATTTGTGCTCGTTTATATTTCAATAATTTCTGTTCCTTTCTTTATTATCTCCTTTCTTCTGTGTTCTTTGGTTTTACTCTGCTCTCCTTTTTAATTATTTTGCTTTTTATTTTCAAGTATACATATTTAAGATTATGAATTTCCCTCTAAATACTGCTGTAGCTTAGTCCAAAAGTTTTGATTGTTTCATTGTTATTCAGTTCTCAAAATAGTTTCATTCATTAGGGGAATTACAAACTACTCTGCTCTGATTTCTGATAAAACATGAATTCCTTGAATTCAGATGTACCTTTAAAATTTCAGTGAGAAGTTTATAAATTAGGAGAAGACCTAGATGTAGTTCAAGGATATACACAGTGTGGGAAGGGGTGGAGGCCCTGGTTTATTCACACAACACTGACTTGAACTTCACAGCTGTTCTAACTGGGGTGCTTTCCCTTCAGCCCCTCCTGCAGGGCCAGGGCAGGGTGATGTGCAGAAAGGAAGGGAAGGGGGATTCAAGTCTGAGATTCTCAGAGCCGCCAGCAGGGCCCTGCTCCCTGAAGAGCTATCAGCTGCCTTTTCACCTCACCCGCCCGTCCCATGTAATACAGGCCAGCTTCCTGCTGTTCTCCTCCCCTAGCCCTTGAGCTCTGTTCCATGCATCCTGGGTCCTTACATGTATTGCCGCTTTATTTTATCCTGTATTTATGTCCTGTGGGTGAGACTCATCCGCCTCCCTAGACTGAGGTCTTCTCTTACAAACACCACTGCACAGAGCTGAACACACAGAAGGTGCCTGGTGAAGAGCTGTATGAAGGAATGCGATAAAATGGGATGAAATGGAAACGGGAGGGATAGGGTGGCATGGACAGAGCCAGTCCTATCTCTGAGCAGAGGCATGACTTTACACTGACTACTGCAGGAAGCACCTTGCTCATGAGGACTGTTTTGTGCTGACACCATGGCCTCAGTGTCCCTTATGAGATATAAACTTGCCCACAAAGAGTAGCCACGGGCAAAATATTGTAAGGTGAGAAATGCTGGTCTTGAGCGTGGATCCTGTTCTCTGGGCTGCCCCCACTGCACCCACGCCCCATCCCTCCCACCTTACAGTCTAACCAGGACCCCTTGCCCGCCACACAGTCCCCCGGGCCTCCTCTCCTCTGACGGCGCCAGGTCCCCAGGACTTCCTGAACTGAGGTTCGAATAATGTATTAAGGTCCGTTCTTGGCCTCAACATCCAAGTTGCTCTGATCAAAGCCTCAGGACCTCCAGACCAGGCTCCCTCTCTCTTCCAGAGCCATCTCGTTCTAGAAAGGCTACCTCAGGTGCCCTAACAATGGTTTCCACGCCCTCTCTCTTTGGGAACCAGGACACCAAAAGAGAGCTTGTGAGCTCTGGGTTTTCAGGGGTGAAGATTGGGAGATGAAGTGTTGGCATCAGGAACAGAAGTGCAGAAAGGAGGATGAAAAGATAAGCCAGATGTTCTAGAGAGTTCTCCCACAGCTGTTCCTGGTCACAAGCCAAGGTATGGGAGTTCTCATCACAAGCCATGGAACACATTCTACAACGTCCCATTCCATGATCAGTAGTATTCTATCTATTTCCTAAAAATTTCTTCTAATTTGGATTGCTTTCTCCAGGCTTTGGAATCCCCAGATTACCATGTTGGAGAAGATGGTGATGAAGGCAAAGAATATCGACAGTTTTATATCAATATCAACTGTCACCAGCATCATCTTTACCACTTTTCTAGTTATCCTTCTCCATGAAGCAATTTATATTTTTGAAAATTGTCTTATCTCCACTGTTTTAATCGTTCTTCCAAGATCCCTGTGATGCGGTCCAATTAGATTTTACAATTTCTGTTAAAATATTAGGAACCTGGGGCTTCCCTGGTGGCGCAGTGGTTGAGAGTTCGCCTGCCGATGCAGGGGACACGGGTTCGTGCCCCGGTCCGGGAAGATCCCACATGCCGCGGAGCGGCTGAGCCCGTGAGCCATGGCCGCTGAGCCTGCGCGTCCGGAGCCTGTGCTCCGCAACGGGAGAGGCCACAGCAGTGAGAGGCCCGCGTACCACAAAAATATATATATATATATTAGGAACCTGAGGTTCGAATGATGTATTAAGGTCAACAGTTGGTTATGGAGTCGATGTCTAGTCCAGGCTTCTCTTTTACATATGTTCTCCTTCATTCTCCAGAAAACAACGAGTATTCTAAATAATATTTGCAACAAGACATTATAGCCAGGAACCAAAGTGATATTGACAAGCTAGCATCCTGCACTAAAACCAGCTGAATAATTATTTTAAAAATTCTTAAATGATAACTCTTCCAAAAATAAATTTAGAAAAACAGACTGGAGTGTTAAAAATAGGATATTTTCACTGTATATTAACCTGGACATTTTCTGTGAGCTAACACGGAAGACGAACCAATGATGCTAAAAAGCTTTCATCAAAAATAAGCCCCTTTAACCCAGACTTTATTATCAGAAGTCCAGATCCGACAGGAAATAATACTGCCAACGGTTTGACTTGAGCCGCCAACACACAGAAACACGTGGCCAATTCAGGGACTAGGTCTTGGATGGTATCGACAATTTGGAGTATTCAGGGGAGTGTAGCAAAGAATATTTTTAAAGTGTATAAAATAACTATACAGAAAATAATGAAGGAACTGAATAAGAGTTTCCAGAAGAAGATACTTGGCGAGGAGGCGGATCTGAAGAAATTTGCGGGCTGTTGATGCGTAAAGCAGAAAACAGACAAAAGGGCTCATATTTCAGGATTTCTCCACCAAAAGGAGAATCTAAATAAGGTGTTCAAAAATGGAAGAGGGTACCATCAGCAAGAGAAGGTTACAGTTGAACGGAGACCTTGTAAAGTTTGATGATTTTAACCATGTGTAAAACGAGGTTAGGTCTTGTGTAAGAGAGTAATGTAAATGAATGCTAATATGTTTCTCATTTTATAGTTGATAATTCTGATTTCAGTCTAGCAGTAAGTCATCTATAGCATTAAGACAATATAGGATTAATGCAGGATTTGAGAGCCAAACTCTTTGATCTGCCCCCTTCACCCTCAAAAGTAACTCTTCTGCAAATATGCTCCAGTGCTTACATTTTTAACTCTTAGGAATCCCTTGCTTAGGGTTTCATTAATTATGACTCCACAAACCCCTGGTTTAGCACATGTGAAATATCTACTAATACAAGATACATGGTTGTAGGGAACGGAGCACGGGTGTCAGGGGGAGAAAGGAACGGGCCTGAGAGAAATGAGTGCACACGAGAAGGTCAGGTTCGGATCTCTGTTCCAAGTGATAGGAGAGCCGTCTCGCTCACGTGACCCTCAGGAGACCTTATGAAGACATTGCCCCCTCCAGTCAAGCTTGATGTGCAGGCTTGAAGGGTGAGTGGTGAGGTGCTGAATGGGGAAAATTGCACCCCATAGCCCCACCTGGCTACGAAGGATTCTGCTGTCTGGTCTTCTGGTGACATTTACACATTTTTGCACTGTGTTATCTCATGAGGCTCAAATGAGAAATGGAAAGGACTGTTAACATTTTTAAATGGTTAAACAAGGACAAGAATAAAAACAAACACATACTAAAGGAACAGTTATTGCCCAACGCGCCAGTAAGCGATATCACCCAGAAACGTGGCCGACAGATTCCTTCACTAACTCCTAGCATGGACAACTGACGGTGAACGTGTACCAAACTATGGCCACCTGTTCAGGGATCGCTTGTCTCTGAACCAGCCCTGCAGAGTGACAACTGCGTTCCGACCGGCTCTCTGAGGATCGAGTCAGCTTTGATGGGTTTGTGAGCTGGGGACCGTGCTCCTGGGTGAGCGGGGGTGTCAGGCTCACTGGATATGGTCAGAAGTGTTGGGGAGCTCTAATGTCACAGGCCTTAGATCATTGGCCACAACCCTAATTTTAACCATAAACAAATGAGGCTCAGAGGCCTTATGAGTCTTGCCCATAAACCACAGTGGCAGCCTGATGCCCACAGTCTTCATCTTCTGACCTCAACCCATGTTCTTTTCACTCTACTTGTGTATTAACAGGAGACACAAGTCCTGAGGTGACAATGGGAAAGTCCAACACTGAGGGGGTTCACGGGGAAAACCAGCAACGCCGAGCTGACGGGAAAGTCCTAAAGCCACTCACAGGTATAATGAGTACTGTGGTGACACTCAGAGAGGGAAGGTCTAGTGTATTAGTAGGAAGAGGCGGAGACGATTTTAGGGAAAGGCTAGAAAAAAGCCCTTATATATCTTAATGCAGTAGAACAAGGGCTTTTGGAGTTAATACACTCCCTTTGTTAACCCCAGTATAGTTCTCCAGGTAGGAATTCAAGTTCCTGTCATTGTGTGTGTGTGTCTCACTGCCAGTGGGTCACATTTATAGGAAAGGGGGCCTTGCAACCATCTCTAACCACCCTAGCTTAACAGTCTACCTGCTGCCTGAAATGTCCTCCATCTCTAGGAAAAGGAAATCATGGCCCAGTGTCCAGAATAAATTAACCTCTGAAGCAAATTCCTCCACAGAGGTGCTAATCCTTAGAAAGGGTAAGACCTGAGAGCAGAAGAGGCTGGGAACAGACTGTGGGCTGAGCGCCACAGTAGTGGTGTGTATGTGTGTGTGTGTGTGTGTGTGTGTATGTATGTGGGGTGTGTGTGTGTGTGTGTGTGTTTGTGTGTGTGTATGTGGGGTGTGTGTGTGTGTGTGTACTTCGGTTGCAGCACTCTCTAAGGAGCAGCCTGGGCAGAGTCTAGAATGGCCTTTCCAGAAAAGCTAGTGCCTCTGCTCTACTCTTTGTGACCCTCAGACTCATCAGTTCTGGAATCTGTCAAGACTGGAAACCAGGATTGAAGGGACGTGTGTTCTCCTAAGACTGGGTACTTCAGACTCCCTGATGTAGTGGGGTAAGGAACTGCGGTCAGGAGTGTTAAAAAAGACATTGTGAACCTAAATGTCCATCAACAGATGAATGGATAAAAAAGATGTGGTACCTATATACAATGGAATTCCATGTAGCCATAAAATAAAGAATGAAATAATGCCATTTGCAGCAACATGATGGACCTAGAGATTAGCATACTAAGTGAGGTAAACAAGACAGAGAAAGACAAATATACGATATTATGTATATGTAGAATCTAAAAAAATACAAATAAGCTTATTTACAAAACAGATACAGACTCACAGCCATGGAAAACAAACATGGTTACCAAAGGGGAAAGCGGGGAGGGATAACTTGGGAGTTTGGAATGAACAGATAGACACGACTATATATAAAATAGATAACCAACAAGGACCTACTGTATAGCACAGGAGACTATATTCAGTAGCTTGTAATAACCTATAATGGAAAAGAATCTGAAAAAGAATATATGTGTATGTATAACTGAATCACTTTGCTGTACACCTGAAAACTAAGACAACATTGTAAATCAACTATACTTCAGTTAAAAAAAAAAAGACATTGTGCGAGAAAGAAGGAGAGGAAGTGAAAGAGACTGATACTGGGTAACACAGGGTTGGGAGGAGTACGGAAAAAAAGAGGGAGGGAGAGGGAAATGGGAGTTCACGTAGATAGAAGGTAACTTCCCTCTTGTCCCAGTTTCACTTCCTTAATTTAATCTCCATGTACCAAATCCAGATTATGCAACTCAGCTTTCTCATGTGTCTGTTGCTCAAGAGACCCCCCACTATAGGTCACAGTTCATACTTCTTGGCCTGGAATCGACAGATTTACATCAGGCTTCAAACTTTCTTCGCAGCCCCATCTCCTTCTATTCTGCTACCTTATAAAGGACACAGCCATAGGCTTGGGGTCCTGAAAGTTCCCTTCCCCGCTCTGGCCCCAAACTCATTCTCTAAGTAACGTTGTTCAAGTTATTCAATTTTGTGAATCTTATTTTTACTTCTTTAGATATGGAGATAATAACCTTTACTTCCCAGTGTGGCTGTGAAGTATTAAATGAGAAGAGGATATGAAACACAGTGTTCAGCCAGAAGTAATTACATGGTAGCGTAGTTCGCGCCACCACGTAGCGCAGTTCACCTGTGCACTTTTCCCCACCCATGCAATGCTTACTTCTACCTTCAAACCATCGTTCATGCCGTTTCCTCCCACCTGTCTGTTTGTCTCTCCACGTATCCCGTCCTCCCATCCTTTAGAGAAAACCTTCTCTCTGCCCTCCTACACAGCAACTTGAGATCACTGGGCTCCTCTTTTCCACAGGTATCAGTCCTTGTCTTCTCATCAATATACGAGGACACCTGCAGAGATGAAGCCACATTGGTTTCTTCTTTTTTCCCTTACATCGTCCTCTGACGCATGACAGGCACATCAGAGACATCTGACTCTACTTACTGGTTATGTACATGGCCACCGACTCTGATCCCCAGAGTCACGGAAACTACCCCCAGCAGCTACTTTGCAGAATTACTGAGTACGAGGCCAGAGCTGCTCAACGTGCGGGCCAGGAAGCAGCAGCAGCAGCGTGAATTGGAAACTCGTTAGAAATGCAAAGTCTTGGGCTCCCTCCCCAACTTACTGAACCAGAAACTCTGGGAGTCCAGCAATCTGCGCTTTTTCAAACCCTCCAAGTGAGTCTGATGCAAGGTAAAATCCGAGAGCCACTGGGCTAAGGCATTTTCTGTAGAAGGTCTTTCACCTCGGATTAAATCAGCTAACGGGAGACCATAAGCGGGATAGACAAAGCACATCTGAAACGTAAAGGTTTGGGGTGCGAAAGTCAGCATTGGACCCTCTCATCTGAGATGAACCTAAAAGACAGAAAATGTAGAAGTGCTTTGGGCAATCAGGAAATGTCCTAGATGTCCTATGTAGGGAGAAAGCCAGAAAGTTAAGGTGCCTCAGAGATAACCCCCCTACTTCTGTTTATAGTTGGGTAGAGGGCACATGATGGTAACCCCACTTCAACAATACAGATGATGACAATGCCCTAGGGCAGCAGTCCTCAAAATGAGGTCCTTGGGCTAGTAGCTTTAGTATCACCTGGGAACTTGCTAGAACTCCCACTTTTCAGGCTCCACCCAAATCCTACTAATTCAGAAACTCCAGGGATGTTGCCCTGTGTTTTCCCAAGTTCTTCAGACGATTCCGATGCAGGCTACGGCTTGGAAACCACGGTGCTAGGTGCTGGGGCTACCTGCTTTACATATATTTTTCCATTTAATTCTGACAATCCTATCAGTAGTTTAAGTTTTTTCCCATTTGAAGATGAAGGAAATTAGAGTCAGATTTGCCTAAGGACACATAGCTGGTTAATGGCCAAACAGGAATTGAAACGGTCAGATTCCAAAACCCCATTGAGTATACAGAGGATGTCTTTTGGTCATCGGTGGCCACTGATGGGTAACTAAAAATGACGGAGCAGTTTGGGGGGACATGTGGAAGACAGGAAGTTAGAACTAGAGCAAATAGAGCCATCTCTACAATTTCAATGGATAATATTTGTAGTGGAATAACCGAGGACATGGAAAGGGGACGTGACCCATAGGCCAGAGCCCCTCTGCAAGGCAAGGGGCTGGCACCCCTCGGCAAACCGAGGGCGGGCGAGTAAGCCAGGACTGCAGGCAGTCCTGGAGACTTTGGGCACTGATGCATGAAATGACCTCAGTATAATCAGAACACAAGGAAACGTCCTTGTGCTGCTTCAGTATAATCAGAATGATGGGAACACACGGAGATGTCCTTGTGCCGCTTCTGAGCTCAAGGACGCGTAGCACGGCATGTCTTCAAGAAAGCCCACTGTTGCTTGTATAACCGATAGAAGCATATGTTGCTGCTTTGGCATTTCTGGAATGTTAAGAAAACAAGTCTTAAGATGTAAACACAGATAATGCGTAAATAAAAGCTACCACAGCAGGACAGACGGCGCTGTTTTGCCTGAGCGAGAGGCAGCCCTCTACTGCTGTGCTTCGGCACAGTTCATCTCGCGTGATGAGGTTGCTTTCGGAAACCCTGTCATAAGATAAACTGCAACAATATTCAAACCCAGGACCTGGCAGCATGTTAGATCTGAGGTGCCCATCTCTTTTAAAATATCCTACACATCTGAGAGCAATGGGTCATAGGCTACACTAACCGAACCTTCCAGCCTGTACCTGGTGTTTGAGGACTTGAAGCTTTACCTCTTCACTTGAACTACTTCAAGCCCCTTGGGCATCCTTCTAAGTCTCTCCCTGTGTGCTGTTTTCTTGGCCTAAGCAAAGAGCTTTACTCAGAAGAGAGGAGCGACAGTTCAGGGATGGTGGGCTGCAGCTGAGGCGTGGCAGAGGGGATTTCAAATCCATTGGATTCGAATCCATTCGATTTCGAATCCATTCTTCACATAACTCACAATCGGGGCCGTGGCACTACAACCCCAAGTCAATGTCAGAGTGAGTTTCCATTGTTTTGCAAAAAAACATTCAGGATCCAAACTTGACAAATGCCTGCTTCAATCTCCAGCCTCATTTCTACACAATCTGACTTCCTGCCTCTAGGTTGTAGCCATCCTTGCCTTCCTTAATACCTGAGAGTTCCGTGCTGTCACTTGCCTTGGAATATGCTGCTACTTATTCCAGGAAACACCTCCAATCCCTTTCCTCACTCCCTTTTCAAGTTCAGCTCAAACAATTTTACTTTTTCTCAGAAGTCTTTCCCAGCTACCCCCCTCCCATTAGTTTAGTTTATCCTTTATACATTCCCAGTGGCACCCTGGCATTTTCCTTCATAACATTCACTATGCTATAGTCTTTGTTTAACGTCAGGCTTGCCTAAGAAAGGAAGAGGTGATGGTGAAAGGTAGTGATGGTAAAAATCTTGTTTTCTTAAAAGACAGAACAAGAATTCTTCTGGAGTGCAAGTATCTATTCGAGAAAAACGCCATGGTTGATACGTTTGGAAGGAAAATGAGACCCCAAAACCAGATACAGCTAGAACCAGGCCAATCAACGGGAAAAGAATTTCTTTGTTTTAGAAATGAAGAAGATCACTCATGAAGAAATGCAAAAATAAACTATTATCAAAGAGAAACCAGCAATAACTTAGATGAGAAAGATTAGTCCCAAATATGCAAAGAAGGTTCAACATCAGGAAATATTTTCATATAATTTAATGCATTATAAAGCTATGGAGCAACATAATCCAGTCATCACCTTAGTGTTGGAAGGTAATTTGGTAAAATTCAGCATCTAATAACTGGTTACTTTTTAAATTTCCATCTCAACCTCAAAGCCCACACCTTATTTAACTGGAAGCGTTGAGGTATTGCCACAAAAGTTAGAAACAAGTTAAGGAGACCTACTATACTGGGATTATTGAACATTCTTCTGAATACTAGCCACAGAAAACAAACAGTGGACAAAATTGGATGGTTATTTTCAAAACTCCAAGAGGAAGAGGTAAAACGATCATTTTCGGCCACATAAAGAACTTCTACAAATCAATGTCAGAACGATTAACAACAGAATTTAAACATGAGTAACAAACACATGAGAAGATAATAAAAAAGACATAGTTCTTTAACATACGAAAAATAACTCGACCACATTCATGTTGAGTAACGCATATAAAAATCACATGAATACAAGTTTTCATTGATCAGATTGGCAGATAAAATCATGAACAAGGATATGGGGAAATTAACAAAATGCTGGTGTAACTAGTTTGGTTAAAATTTTTATTGTGGACAATCCAGTAATATCTATCAAAATTACAAATGCATCTACCAATTGTCTAGCAATTCCATATCTAGGAATCTATTCAGGTGATCCAATCATCTATTGCTATATAACAAATCACTCCAAAACTCAGTGGCATGGGGCTTCCCTGGTGGTGCAGTGGTTGGGAGTCCGCCTGCCGATGCAGGGGACGCGGGTCCATGCCTCGGTCCGGGAAGATCCTGCATGCCGCGGAGCGGCTGGGCCCGTGAGCCATGGCCGCTGAGCCTGCGCGTCCGGAGCCTATGCTCCGCAACGGGAGAGGCCACAGCAGTGAGAGGCCCGCATACTGCAAAAAAAACACAAAACTCAGTGGCAAAAGCAGTTTTATTATGCTCGTGATTTTGTGCCTCAGGAAGTCGGGCAGAGCACAGAAGTTCTCCCCTGCCTCTTCTCCACGCAGACTGGGGCTTCAGTTGGTGGGGACACTGGCCTAGCTCCACACCTCTGTGCCTCCCTGCTGGTCAACTGTGTTCCTTGATTCCTCCCTGTTGCATCTTTTGGGGCTGGAATGTTCCAGATGGCTTCTTCACGCCTTCACCAAGGTGACAGCGCTTTACTCCTGGTGGTTTCGATTCCCGAGTTCACCATAGTGATGTAAAGTCAGAGGAATTTAAAGGGATTATTGTCAGCTTGTCCACTGAGAGAGGAAGCAGATCAAAGAGCGGTCACTGTGGCTACTGAGTGGGGGTGACTGTGTGGGACTGAACTGGTGAAGGAGTGGGTAGAACAGTCCACACCTGAGGTATGTCCATGTCCAATTCCAAGGAGCTGACAACTATCTTTACCTCATGGTACGAGATGTTCCACAAGGAGACGATTGTGAGCCATCATTTGAAACCATAGACAAAGCAATGTGAGGGAAGGAAACTCGAAATAGACATCTCTTTGGGTTCCCTTGCTTGCAATATACCTCTTTTTGTAATGTAACACTGCTGATAATTGCATCTTTTAGTGGAATGCTTCTGTTGATGTCTTGTTTGATGTAAAATGTCTTTAAAACTTTTTAACTTAAAATTTTAGCCATTAGGGATTTCCCTGGTTGTCCAGTGGGTAGGACTCCGCAGTCTCAATACAGGGGGCCTGGCTTCAATCCCTGGTTGGGGAACTAGATCCCGCATGCATGCTGCCACTAAGAGTTCGCATGTCGCAGCTAAAAAGCCCGCATGCCGCAACTGAGACCCAGCACAGCCTAAATAAATATTTAAAAAATTGTCTAGCCATTAATCTTTACAGTTATTCCATGAGATGACCCTTCTTGCAACTCTGAGCATCCTTTGGAAGTAGGTCTTCGGCAGCTAGTCCTTTGCAATGTGAAGCTAACATTTCCTCACACTTTTCAGTAGACAAGTCGCTCAGTCCAGCCTCTTTGAAAAGCTCCAGGTTGGGTCTTTTGTTGTTTGTTTGTTTGTTGGGGTTTGTTCGTTTGTTCACTGAGTTGTTGTTTTGCACCCATCACTTTGGTGAAACTTTGAAAGTCAGGCGTCCGTCGTTCCTTCCCTGCTTCACCAGTTCACCCCACACACTTTCACCTGCACTGAACAGCCATTGTGACTTGTTTTTGATTTCCCTCCACCCTCCACAAAACCTCTTTTCTTTTTCTCTTCTTTTTTTTGCGGTACGTGGGCCTCTCACTGTTGTGGCCTCTCCCGTTGCGGAGCACAGGCTCCGGACGCGCAGGCTCAGCGGCCATGGCTCACGGGCCCAGCCGCTCCGCGGCACGTGGGATCTTCCCGGACCGGGGCACGAACCCGCGTCCCCTGCATCGGCAGGCGGACTCTCAACCACTGCGCCACCAGGGAAGCCCTATTCTGCATTTTTTTAGGAACCTCCATACTGTTCTCCATAGTAGCTATACCGATTTACACTCCTACCACAGCGTGATTTCTCCACATCCTCACAAACACGTCTCTCCTGTCTTTGTGATGATAGCATCCTAACAGGTGTGAGGTGATAGCTCATCGCGGTTTCGATCTGCATTCCCCTGATGATTAGTGATGTTGACACCTCTTCATGGACCTGTTGGCTGTTGTATGTCTTCTCAGAAACAATATCTATTCAGGTCCTTTGCCCATTTTTTAATTGACTTGTTTGTTAGGATACTTATCCAATAACTTTCTTTTATAAACCAAAAATATTTGGGGTATTCAAAAGAGCAATATTTTAAGCTTTTGTTCTGAAAAAAATGTTTTTATATAGGTACTTTAGTGAATTTTACATGTGATTTAGAAAATCAATGGGCTTTGAATTTGATATTGCATTATATGTGTTTTCATAAAAAACAATAAGAAATAGGTCCCTGTTAGTATTTTGACACAGAATCGTTTGTTTTTAGGAAGAGATTACTGATATTAAGTAGAAGATGCATAGTAAAGGATGTGGAAGAATGCAAAACGGTGATAATAGTTAGTGTGTGACGAAGCAGTGGTGTCCACCCGCGTCCCGGGACTCCACTGCGTTTCCAAACCTCTCCTATAATGAGGTCGGGGCCTATGATTGTTTCTCATCAGTGGTTGGGAGAGAAAGCAAAGTGCACCACTACTAATCTGGGATATTTAAAGGCTATCTAAGTCCCACATTTTCTCTGCCCCTGCTGTGGTGAACGTCATATAAATAAGGGGAAAAAAGCATTTGAGTGATTTCAGCTTTAACCCTTGGGTCATTCTTCCTGAATGTAGAGACTCAGATTATTATTGTAGACACTGCCTAGATCATTGCTTCCCAGGGGTGCCTCCCTGACATTGCAGAACTGGACAGGAAGGAAAAGCAGGGAAACCATGAGTGAGTTATTTCCAAGTGCGCTGATGGACGTGACTGTTACAGTCAGACAGACATGGGCTTCTCCCGGGTTCCCCTTTCTGTACCCTCCCCGCTCTGCGCAGTGCCCTGTCCTGTGCCCCTCACACCCACGCTCTTTCTGCCCCCAGCCCAGCGGCACTTGCCTTTAGGACAGTCACTGCTACGGTGTGGATGAGGTGTCATTCCTCCTGGGAGGAGTTGAGGGGTGTTCATTCAGGCAAACCTGTAACTGCGGGGACACAGCCCGGGTGGGAAGGAAACAAATCTACCAGCATCCCTGGCGCCCCGTTTCTTCCTGTCCAGTTTAAATGATTCAAACATTGTTTTTTTCACTATTGAGAAAAGACAGTCCATGCGACAACAAATTATTCATTAAACTTTGCCATTTTAACTATTTTTAAAAAGAGAATCAGACACAGACATGTGCTGGGGCTCACTTGCAGTGAGGAAACTCAGTGGAGATTCGAGAGAGGAAGAAGCAGACTAGGTTTCCGGTTTTCTGGTTTGTTTGGTTTTTTTTTTTTTCTCTTCAAGCTGAACGGGCAAGTCACAGATTTCACTGGGGAGGCTTCTGTTTCTTTCAAAAATAACTCAGGTAAGTCCACACTCAAGAAAGTTCTGCAGTGTTGATTTCTAGTTCCCAGGCTAAAGAAAAATTTTTTTAACAAATTTGCCCTATTTTCAGGGAAACAATTTAGAGTGATGGCATCTGGCTTAAGTGAAGCCAGTTTACAGGACCTGTCAACTTCATGGAATTTAGATTACCCATTACTGGCAAAAAGAGCTTCGTTTGCATAGAGCCAATAAAAAGTGCTAACTGGGAAGAATTTGGCCATTAACTCATGCATTTTCTCTGCCTTGTCGCTTGGTACCGGCTGCCAGTTTTAAGAAACTTTGCGTAGGAAAAGGAACTAAATGGCAAGGCTTCTACGTGGAAAGAGGAAAATTCAAGTAATTAACGGATCAAATGAAGTGTATTTCTGGTTTAAAGGACAGTGTACTTTTCTGGAGTCGTGTTCTTAATTCATTGAGCCTCTCAGCAAGGACGCAGCGTGGAGGGAGGGGCTGGGCGAGCTGGAGAAAGATCGAAAGAAAGAGCAGTCTGAACCTGGGACCCAAGGCAGACCTAGAAAGGACGCAGAGGGAAAGGAAGGTGTGTGGCCACGGAAAGCAAGAGCGGGCGCAGAGGTCCTTCAGGGAGGAGGGTAAGTGGAGGAGAGGTGGGCATGCAGATAAGAAGAAGTAGGTGGGGCGACAAGCCAAACCCATCTTCTGACTCACTGGGTTGACTCTGAGCAAGTGACTAAACTTCTCTGTAAAATAGAGATAGTACTTCTTTCCACCCACCTCCTCAGCTTTGTGTAGACAAATGAGGCATGGTTGTGAACGTGCTCTAGAAATATAAGGTTCTCTCATGAGTCGTAACTCAAAAATGATAGTTTTTTAATTGGTCTCTGGTCTCTCTGTCCCTCAGGAACTGCCATGGACCGAAAGGAATGCAGTCACTCTGGTAAGAAAGTGACTTCCTCTCTGTGCCTGTTTACCCATCCTGTGCTTATGTTGTATAAAAATCATGCTATACTTTGAAGCAAAGCATAAGTGAGCAGCAGTTTCTTCACTAGAGAGGATCATTTCACAATGTTCATTTCAGTATTTTCCTGGTCTAACCATTTCGCTGGTGGTCGGGACCACACCTCTGCCCAGCCACGGTCAGAGGAGCCGTCTCTGGTCCTGGAACAGTCAGGTTACTTTCCCCACCTGAAGACGGAACCCACTGTCTTGGCTACCCGTCTCTCATCTCCAGAAAATTTGCCTTTTACAGGGCCAGAACTGGATGATATAGGCAAATTTTGAATGACAAGGTATGTTTTTAATTCTAACTCATCCTCCAAATATGTTTTTCTAGGAGCCAACATGGCAATGCCCTGCAGACCTAGAGAAATCTAGAGTTTTAAAAATCATTATTTTATTTGATAATAGAGTTAGCTTCTATTTCAGAAATACCATACATTGTGAGAGTATCTTTTCCCAGACTTTTCCTTATCATTAAAAATATTCCATTGGCATGATCAGTGTGGGAATAACGAAGCAAGCTTCTTCTTTTTTTTTTTTCACCTTTGTTTTTTTTAATTGAAATATAGTTGATTTACAGTGCTGTGTTACTTTCAGTTTTACAACAAAATGATTCAGTTATACACACACACACACACACACACACACGCATATGAATAGATTTTTAGATTCTTTTCCATTGTAGGTTATTACAAGATATCGAGTATAGTTCCCTGTGCTATACAGTAGGTCCTTGTCGGTTATCCATTTTATATATAGTAGTGTGTATATTTTAATCCCAAACTCCTAATTTATCACTCCCCTGCCTGTTTCCCTTTTGGTAACTGTAAGTCTGTGAGTCTATACCTGTTTTGTAAATGAGTTCATTTGTATCATTTTTTTTAGATTCCACATATAAGCGATATCATACGGTAT